>NC_140755.1:20170000-21420000 GCF_051527215.1 Medicago sativa
TATAACATCTCGTATGATGTTTTCATAACTATTTCTAATTACATGAATGTGATTAGATGTAGTGCCCCCACTTGTTCTTAATTTTTAGAAGGGAATTTATTTTGCCCCCACTAATGTTGTGCTCCCATTAGAGCCCCCACTAGTGCCCCCACTATTCTTTAGTTAAAGGGGTAAACATTTACATAGAAATCGACATCTTTTAAATTCTATGATCACTTTAACATTTAGGTCATAAAACCTATATGTTTCGTTATTTTATCGCATACCCGATGAATACACATTCATAGGCTCTACTAGTGAGTTCAACTCTCGGGGTCCAGAATCCAAATATAGTTCAGACAATCCCAAAAAATAAGACAAGTTGGATTGTCTTTTCTTCAAAAATTTCTTAATTAGAATTTTTGTTCTTAGACTTGGGTACTCTATAAATTTCAATTTTTGTTATAAAAATTGAACATTCAAGCATATCAATTTTATTTTCCAAAATTCACAGTCATCAATAAATATGATAAAAATATCAATTTATCATTTCTAATTTATGTGCCATCAAATTCGCACATATCATAATTTATTAAGTTTAGAGATTCATATTCTCTAAATTCTGATTTATATGAACTTTTGCTTCATATATCTTGACTGCAATAAATAAAATTGTCTAATCATAACGTTGGAATTAAGTCCAAGTTACTCAAGTTTAAATTTAAATGCTTGTTCACATGTCAAATACTAAAATCACACAACTAATAAAATAGAAGGAGAATTTTAATTTTGAACCTACCATTAAAGGTGCAATCTTTTCCCACAAGAATGCATGATACACAAGTCTCTTTTAAGTCCGAGTCAACTCAGTCTTATTCAATAGAAATCTGAAATTCAGCTTCTTTCTTATTTTGGAGCAACTAGCTTCAAACGGAATTCAGCTGCATATACTTTTATAGCAGCCAAGATCCCACCTCTATAACACTCTCTTATATGGACGCAAATTTTGCACATTCTTGCATATGGTTATTCCAAAGTAGTATAGTGCAATTCCACTTAACGTAATAACAGAATCAATGCCAAGCAATTCCATCGGAAGCATTCATTTGTTCATTATTTTTCTTTTTCCGTCCAAAACATTTTTTTTTAATGTTTTGTAGCAACCAAAAAAATTACAACATATCCTTTTTATCATTATTAATGATAGTCCTTAAACAAGTAGTGTTCGATTCTTTATTCACAGTGTGGTTTTGATTTTTGAAAACAAATTCAAAGTCACATATGTGAATTTCTTAGTATTGTTGTTTATAACAACAATCACTTCATCGTTTCAGTCAAAAGATGTATTTCTATAACTTGATTTATCCTTAATGTGTTTAGGGACAACTTAACCTCAATAAGCAACTTCTCCGGTAGACATAGCATATCGAAACATCTTAAAATTGTTGTTTTTGGATTCCCAAACTGTTGTATTTTGGTTTTCCAAATTCTATTTTCTACCGAAGTTGTTACTAGGTTGAGTCACGACCAGGTCGCTCTCTTTAAGACGTTTCGTGGCACTGCCCAAAATTGTGCAAGGCAGACTATCAACCACGCCACCTCCAGGATAAAACAAGCCCAGCTACAACTGTGCGGTTAACTACTGCACCGTAGAAAACCGTTCGAGAATTACACCTTCAAATATGGTACTAAGACCACTCTTTAATACTGAAATCACTTTAATATGGTATTATTACCATTCTATTATGGTGCTAAGACCACTCAAATATGGTGTTTCCACCATTCTAATCTTTAAGTTCTCCAAACTATGGCACTACGACCACTCAAATATGGTGATACCACCATTTCTCCTCAAATAGAAAATTATTGAAATAATTTATATACCGTTAAGATCATTCTTAATTCCGACGGGACATTATTATTACGAATAGGGACTATGATCTTAAAAGTACTCTTTATTCCGAAGGGACATATATTACCGAAGGGACTATGTTTTTAAGACCATTTTTAATTCTGAAGGGACATTAAACCGAAAAAGGGACTATGGTCTTTATAACACTCTTAATTCCGAAGGGACAGAAAGGAGTAGAAAAAGGAGAAGGACTTGTTAAACAAGTCGAAGGAGGGAAAAGAGAGGAAAGACTCGTCAACACAATTCAAGAAAGGGAGAAGAGAGAAAGAGTTCCCGACAACTCAATGAAACTCTTTGGTGTGTGGAATGCACTGTGTGAGCTCTCTATTTTTAGAAAAAATTCACAACTAATAAGTGAGAAACTTTGGGAACAAGTAATACATTACTTTGTCATTAAGTAATTCACATATTAGATCTAGTACAAAAATATCTCAATTGAGTACCAAAATATATTATATTTAGTACAAAAATATATTATATTATGTACTAAAATATATTTCAGATCAAGCACTAAAATATATTAGATTGCCTACCCAAATATTTCAGATTGTGTTCCAAAATATTCTAGATTGCTGTCATACCCCAAATTTTGACCACTTTGCTCTGTCTTTACTTATTTTTGTCCGTATTTTAAAACGGCTCAATTTCTCTTCTTTTCGCTTTAACGAGTTAAAACCTTTCTCAGTCGTTGTTTAATCATTCAAAGTCTGTGATCTTGCAAGTAAAATTGTGTCCAGTCGAAATTGCTTTATTTGTCTTTTCAGGCATTTTAAATTTTTATGCGTGCTTTTAAAATATTTAAAGTCTTTTATTCATTTCTTTTTATAAATAAACCTTTTTAGGTAATTTCCTTTTTGTCCGCATGATTAAACCATTTAAAAAGTTTTGTTCGTGTTTTAAAACACCGCAAGTTTTAGTCGTCTCAGTCGAGATTTCGACAGCTTTAAAATTTTATTACTTTTTTATTATTACTTTTATCTTATTTTACAACTCTATTTTCTTTTATTTCATTTTTATGTCATTTTTATTTTTTTATTTTTATCAACAATTTGTTTTGTCTTAAGTCCACTTATTCCATTGTTATTGGTCCAAAGAGCATCCAAAGCATTTTCTTTCTCTCCAAGTTTCATTAAGGATAGTTTAGTCTTTTGTTCACTCATTCCATTTAACCTAGTTGGTCCCTATATATAGACCCCCAATCATTGGTGAAAGGGGGCTGGCACTGAAATCCACAAAAACACTATTCCCCTGCGGCTGTGAATGAAAAATAGATCAAAGCGCTCAAGAACACCACAACAATTTCCAGCCATGTTCAATCCTTCTCAGCCATAACATATACTCATCCATCCATAACCAAAGCTTCACAAGAAAACCAACTTAAAATCATCTTAACAATACAATCTTCTCTCGTCAAATCTTCGTCAATCTTCAAGCACATAACCTCACAAAAATCATCATCACCCAAACAACTCACAAAACTCTTACTGATTTCAAAAACCAATTCATCATCCTGGTAACAACACAAACTTCAAAAGCTTTGAATCTAGTCACGAATTGTGCAGCAAAGTCATTACCAACAATATTCCTCAAAACCATTCTGTCTTTCTTCGATCTACACGCAAACACTTTCACGAGGTCGAATCATCATCATCAAATCACAAGATAAAACTGAAGCTACACAAATCCATTCACACGAGCCACAAATCCGAATCTGCTACTACCACCCCAACATTAACACCAAACCAGTGCAATATCTGAAGCAAACCGAGCTTGAACATAGCAAGAACGAAGAAGAAAAACCGTTCACGAATTCAAACAACAATGACAACCGTAGCTTGCACGCATAGCACAAAGCCAGGATCACGTGAGGAAAAAGGAACAGAAAGAATCCAGATCGTGTAGAACAACAGGGAAGAGCAAATCGGAACTGAGCTGAAGAACAATGGACCAGATCGAAGCAGAAGAAGAATCGAGCCAAAGCTGTAACTGAACTCGGATCCGCAATCAAACCAGCAGCGGATTCAAAGTGGAAGCTCATACCACAAGCACAGCCTTATGCACATCGTCCAGAACCCAAGTAGAGGTAACGATTGTCTTTTCTTCTCGGAATTTTGTTTTAATTTGATAAGCTTGTAGATCTAGAGTTTTTGATTAGATTTAGATCCGTTTGGTTTGAATTGATTTAAAAACGATTTTAAAAATAGTTTGAAGTGGGAGTTTGTTCATTGTTTTGAGTATGTTGTTGTCTCAAAAAAAAACGTTTGAAAGAAACATGGAGGAAAAAGGAAATAGCAGCACCGCAGTTAAGTTTTAAGAAGAAGAAGCTTTGAAAAAACCAGTCTTGTATCACTCTTGCTGGACCGGTTCGGTTGAACCGACCCGTTCCTGAACCGGTCCAGCTGTTTTGATCCAGCTCTTTAATCCAGCCCACTGTTGCTTCTCCTTCAGCCCATTTTTGATTCATTCTGGCTTACTGCTTGCTGTTTGTCACCCCTGATTTTGGTGCTGCACCCCCTATTTCTGCATATTTTCTTGCATACGTGAACTATTTTAAATTCATGCATTCTCTAACACTTCAATTATTTATGTTGAAAACACATCATGCATTTTTAATATAAGCGACTTGTAATTTGATCTTCATGCATATTCCTAATACTTCATATCATGTTTTTACATATAATTAGTCTTTTGCATACAAGGCCTTCATGCCTCTTTTGATTTATGATCTAGTAGTCTGCTGCATTTCGCTTTTTGCATCATCTATAATATTGCATTATGCATCTTGTAGTTAATTTTGCCTAATGTTTGTTTTAAAAACTTGTTTCTCACGTTTTTTTTTTCCCTATACACCTAATTTCATGCATTTTTATTTCTTTAGTGTATTGGGCTCAAAAATCATTTCATGCATCATAAATCTTTTACTCTATGACACCTTGTGTTAACCTTGCTTTAATATTTCAATAGCCATTTCATGCCTTTCCTTGATATCTCAACATCATGCATTATTGTCAATTTATAGGTTGGCTTTACAATCATTTTATGCATCTTTTGGTTGTAGTTTCATCAAACATTCTTACAACTTAGCTTTAAAATTCAACTCTAGTCCCATGCATTTCAAATTTTTCACTCCATGATACCTCTTGTCAATTTTGCTTTAATCTTTCAATTTCTATTTTGTGCATTGCTTTAAAAATTTTAACATCATTGCATTGCATTTTAGTATTTGATGCTTTTAACTTTCTCTATATCTCATTTAATCATGCTTGCTTTAAATTTTGGTACCTATTCATGTTTTTTTTCCTATTGCAAAGCCCCATAATTTTTAGCGTGTATAATTAGGGGAATGATGTAATTTGTTGTGGGCTTTGCATTTAGGAATGGTATGTAATAGCTCAGTAATTGCACACACCGACACAAGCACCGACACTACACCATTTTATTCATGCTTGCTTTACTTTTCGCATCGTTATGCTAAATTACCGTTAGTTTAGTAAAACCTTTTTTATCCCAAAAATCAAATAAGCAAAAGTCAAATTATTTTCTTAATAAACCTTGGATCCAAATCCAAGAGATTTTTTCTTTATTTTCTTAATCAAATTCCTAATTGAACTTTAATTAAACTTAGACTCAATTTCTCAAATAAAATGAAACAACCTCACTTCTATTTTATTCTTCTATACCTTGAGGTCTCGCAACCCTTCTCAAAATCATTTTCAATCAAATAAAAATAACCAAAACTCCTACTTCTTCTCCCTCCATTCTTTCACTCATACTTTAATCAATAATTTTTCAAATAAAATAAAGTTAGAAAGAGGTTCTCACGGAGTACCGTGAACGACGCGGGTGCCTAACACCTTCCCGAATCGTAACCAACCCCCGGATCCAAAAAGGGTTTTTCAATCTCTTTTTCCCTTCCCAAGAATAAAATCGAGCAAGTCCGGTAGATTGAAGGTTCAAGTCCAATTAATGGCTTGACACCCGAAAATCTTGGTCTACAAAAATGGCGACTTCACTGGGGATCCTACGCGGGTTAAGCCCACCTTTCTTCCTTTTAACTTGTGCTTTTTACCTTGTAAATACGTGTTTACTTGTTTATTTTTTAACGTGAGTGGTGAGACAAGTCCAAGACCCAGACTTGAGAGAAACATTAGGATAGGACGGTGGTATAATCATAGTGTCCTGCCAAGAGTGAATTTTGGTTGTGGCACATGTGATAACCCCACTCAACTCAGGGATCTTAGAGGTATACTATGTTGACATGAGTATTCGTGTTCGACATGTTTATTTTTAAGTGACCGCTAAAAGTTGAGGACCTTTAGTTACCTTTAACCCCACTTGGCCTTTTTAGGACGTAGTGCGGTGGCTAATCTTGAGTCAATCTTGATTTAGTTGATACGCGATACTACACTCAGACGAGACTTTCTTACGGACGATATTGGAACGAGAGTAATTTCGTAAACCGATAAAATTCGTAAGTGGTTGAAAACTCTGGGAACTTGGTAGAACCCTTGTTACTTGTGCAAATGAAAACCATAGTCCTTACCAAATGGCGTTGTGTCCCTTAAGCTCCAACATTGTATACCTTAAACCTCATCATGTTTTCATTGCATAATCATGCATACATGCATTCATCCATAAACCGTTTTTTTCATCCATTAAAAAAATATTGAAGGATTTAGCCAAGCTTTTTGTAAACATCAAAGGAATGGGCCTTGTAAGAATGAACACCAAGCAATACAATTTCAAAAATCTCAACTAAGCTTTTGCTTTTGTTAAGAACTTCTTCCTTGGGTTCGTTCTTACCTTTTGAAAAGGAAACCTATTGCAATATCTTTACAAATCTTCAAAATGAAACCATGTTCACCTGCAATGTTTACAATCTACCTTGATAGATCCTTCGATAACAAAAAAATTGTACATTTTTTTTGCATGAACATATCATGCATCATGTTGCATTCATAGTCCGTGTCTCATACTTTATCTCTATGTACAAAAGGAATCCATCAGTAAAGTGGTCCGATGTCTTCATCCAAGTTCGGTTCGCACATGCAAACACTCATGCAAACACAAAAGATTGATCAGCTTGAGCAAGAGGTCCATGAGCTTTGTGGAGAGGTAACAACACTTCGGTTTGAGGTGGAGAAGTTAACTAGTATATTCGTTGATGGATGCAAAGGATCCACTGCTTGTTCCGCAAAGGTCTCAACCATTATGTCAGCCAAGGAGCATGAAACGACCTCGACAACAAGTTCCTCAACAGCCTCAGCCGCTTACTACTCAGAATTAGGCTCCTCAGCCGTTTACTTCCCAGAACTGGGCTCCTCAGCAACTTATTCTTCAAAATCAGGCTTGGAAAACATCACAGTTTGACCCAATTCCTATCAAATATGCAACTTTGCTTCCCATCTTGCTTAAGAAGGAACTTGTTCAAACCAGGCCACTTCATTGGGTGCCGAATCCGCTGCCATCTTAGTATTGCCCTGATCTCAAATGTGATTTCCATCAAGGGGCACCAGGTCATGACACTGAGCAGTGTTACTCTTTGAAGGAAGAAGTTCGGAAGTTGATTGAAAATAACACCGAGTTCTTCGAAGACCCGGATATAAAGGTGCTACTTCAGCAACAACATCTGGCTCCTCACTCTGTTGCCGCTGTTAGGCCCATCAATACTGTTCAAAATCCGGGTTATCAGCCCCAATTTCAACAAAGTCAATAACAGTATTCGATTCCTCACTCTGTTGCTGCTATTAAGCCCATCACCAATACTGTTCAAAATCCGGTTTATCATCCTCAGTTTCAGCAATATCAACAACAGACTTCAAGGAAATAGATCGATCCCATTCCCATGAAGTATGCAGAGTTGCTTCCAAAGTTGCTTGAAATGAATTTGGTCTATACCAAGGCACCTCTTCCGGTGCCATCAAAATTGTCAGCCCGGTACAGGCCTGACCTCTTTTGTGCTTTCCATCAAGGGGCACCAGGTCATGATATTGAGCACTGTTGTGCGTTGCAGAAGATAGTTCAGAAGTTGATCCAGAAAAATCTCATACCTTTTGAAGAGTTTGAATTGGAATATGCAAGTTAATCCGCTATCGGATCTTGGAACCTGATGTTGATGCATTGAATGTTTAGCTGCAATTGGGTCTTTGCTGATGTTTCTTTCTACTACTCATCTGTTTAATTAATATGTTTGTTTGTTGCTTTATGTTTTTCAAAAAAAAAATCCTTTCGTCCTACCCGAGACGAAAGTGAACTTGTTTAGGGCTTTTTGCTTTATGTATTTTCATCATTAATTAAAAAGTCGCTTTGATCCCGACTTTGTTTTTATTGTGCCTTTTCTGGAAAAATGGTAATACAAAAAAACCAAAAATTATTTTTCTTTAAATCATTTTCACATATCTGCATAATCATAATGTTTATATCAATAATCAAATCATGCATTAATAAACCCGTTGAACACTTTAGCCCGGTACTCTCTCTCGACTTTGAGTTCTCTGTGTCTGAGGCTGAAAAAGGGATCATGAAGAAGTTTCCAATAAGATTTATCGCCTACTGGGGCATCTTGGCCATTGAAGCTACAAATATCAAGAAAGATTGTTCTGAAGAGGACTTTCATAGGCAAAGACTGGCACGAGACGTTTCCATCTGCCTCGCAAGAATATTGTACTTCAAGTGCACACTTTAGCAGGGGCAGCCCCCCCACCATTCCTCAGTATGCAGTATAAAGGCAGTTCCCCCACATGGAGGTCAAAGTCCCGTCAACGGAGGCTCCAATGAAAACAAAGCTTGATAGAATTCAAAAGTGTTATCATCGTGCGCCACATACAGTTATATCAAATAGCCGACAAAGAAGGCTCGTCCCCATGAATATCAAGAAGGTGGCTTTGTGCTCAAAAAAAAATATGTTACCTGATTCCAGGAGCAAAGGAATGCCTAATCACAAAAGCATGGTGACAAACTTGTATGTCCTGTGAATGCCAATGCAGTCAAGAAATACTTTGTTAAAACGAAAAGCTCGATAAGTCGCAAACCTAAAAAAGCGGCTTAGGCAAAAAGAGCGTCTCGATGGATTGAAAACCCGAAAGGGCGGTCCATGCAAAAGTTAGAGACAAAAAAAAAATGTGTTTATCCTGATAGGTTGAAACTCGCAAGGGCGACCTATGCAAAAATTAAGGATTATGACAAAGTAACTGCATCTGGTCGGACATGACTCACTTGGGGCATTCCAGTCGTCAAAAGACTTCCGACTTATGGCAAGGCATCTTCATCAAATCAAGTATGATTCATCTGGGGCATCTTAACTGTCAAAGGACTCCCGATATAAAGTATCTGCAGGTCAAAGACTCGGAACAGTGGAATTCAAAGTTGTTAGAGAGCATAGCGGTTATTGTGTTCAATGTACCTTTTCCATATAATTACCATTTTCCAAAACTTTTAAAATCTGTGGAGCCACGCCTTTGGCATGCCACCACTCCATTTACATCTAATTTGAGCCTGTGCCCATTTATTTGAAATTCTCAGTTATTCTGTTTGCATAATTTTCATCTATTTTTGATGTGAAAACTCAAAGAAAAAATTTAAAACTTTTTTAATTGTCTTTTGAAAAGCATAAACAACAGGTACATCTTCTTTGAACTTATGAGTAGTAGAAACATACATCAACATTCGTCTCAAGGACAGTTAAACTCTGCAGGGTAAGCATGACTAAGTGCTGTGAGATGACCTCTGCAGGGTAAGCATAAAAAAAGGAAGACAAAAAAAAAAAAAAGCTCGCTAAGTTGAAAACCCGAGAGGGCGGCTTAGGCAAAAAGGAGCGTCCCGGTGGATTGAAAACCCGAAAGGGCAGTCCAGGCAAAAAATTAGGGGCAAACAAAAAAGAAATATATTCCCGGTGGATTGAAAACCTGAAAGGGCGGTCCAGGCAAAAATTAGGGATTCAAAAAAAAAACAATACAAAAAATGAAAAAACAACAAAGACAGAGGCATCACAATTTCAAGTGGATTAAATGGAAGAACGCACTTTGTGCTAGCTTACAAATGACGACTTCTGCCAGACTTTGATTGATGGGTTTTTATCCCGAGAAATGGCAACTTATGTCCGTGGTTTGAGAAATGGCGTCATCTGCCAGTGCTTTGATTGATAGTGACTGCTGCCTGTGGTTTGATCAATGACATCTTTTGCCTGTGGTTTGATCAATGACTTCTGTCAGGTTTCTGATTGGCGGGCTTTACCCCAAGGAATGATTACTTCACCATCAACTGAGACGTCATATTGGGTAATATTCCCATCAACAGTTTTGTTTGTTGGGTTGTATCCCATCAGTGGTATAATTAATGTGTCATTACCCCTTCGCGGTATGATTAATGGGTTGTTACCCCTCCAGTGGTCGGATTGATGGTATGTTACCTCTTCACTGGCCTGATTAATGGGTTGTTACCCGTGCAGCGGTATGATCAATGTGTCATTCTCTCTTCAAGTGATTTGATTATGGGGCATTCTCCCCTCAGCAGTATGATTAATGGGTTGTTACCCGTGCAGCGGTACGATCAATGTGTCATTCTCTCTTCAAGTGATTTGATCATGGGGCATTCTCCCCTCAGTAGTATGATCAATGGGTTGTTATCCCTTCAAGCGGTTTGATTACGGGGCATTCTCTTTTCAGTAATTGGTTATTGGACCCTTCCCCCCTTTCAGTAGTTGATTATGGGTCTTGACCCCATCAGTTGGTTTGAATATGAGCTTTACCCCATCAGCTTGGTTTGAATTTGGGTTTTTACCCCATCAATGGTTAAGAATGCGGGCTTTACCCAATCAGTGGTTTGAAGGGCTTTACCCCGTCAGTGTTTGGTTCATCCCCAGTGATGTTATCCCCAATAAAGGGTGTCAGATGCTTGCAACATGATGTCGGGCCACTTTCTTCGGACCTGCCCAATATGGTCTCAACAGTCTCACCATTATACTGTCAAATAAGTCTCATATGCATTCATTCATCCATGCATACATAACACGCATACAAATATCATTCATGCATAGTTGCATTATTTTCCTGCGTCTTACTCCAATACACAAGATGTCAATCTCAAAGTGTCTAATCCATAAATGTCACCAATCAGTATGTATTCAAGTGGCAGGTCCCATCAAGTAATCACTTTACCGATACCAATCAGTATATTCGTCTTTACCACGACAGTTGGTAATAGACAAGCTTTATCTTCCGTTCTTTCGTCTTTACCACGTGCAGTTGGTAATAGACAAGCTTTATCTTCTGTTTAATCGTCGTTACCACGAGCAGTTGGTAATAAACAAGCTTTATCTTCTGCATTTTCGTCGCTACCACGGGCAGTTGGTAATAGACAAGCTTTAATCAGTATTTTCGTCTTTACCACGGCAGTTGGTAGTAGACAAGCTTTATCTTCCGCATTTTCATCATTTACCACGGGCTGTTGGTAATTGATAAGCTTTACTTTCCACCTCAAGCTTTACTTTTGTCTCAAGCTTTATGTTCAGTCTCAAGCTTTATCTCCCGTCGGAGCTTTATCTTCAGTCCAAGCTTTATCTTCCGCATTGTCATCGTTTACCACGGGCTGTTGGTAATTGATAAGCTTTACTTTCCATCTCAAGCTTTACTCTCCGTCATAAGCTTTATTTTCCTTCTTAAGCTTTATTTTCTGTCTCAAGCTTTACTTCCCGTCTTAAGCTTTATTTGCTGTCTGAGCTTTATCTTCCAAGCTTTACCGTCTGTTCAAGCTTTATATTCCGACAAGCTTCATCATCTGTATTTTTGTCTTTACCGCGTCAGTTGGTAATAGACAAGCTTTATCTTCTGTATCTCCGTCTTTACCACGGGCTGTTGGTAATAGACAAGCTTTACTTCCCGTCTCAAGCTTTATTTTCCGTCTTAAGCTTTATTGCCCGTTCCAAGCTTTATCTTCTGTATTTTCGTCTTTACCACATCAGTTGGTAAAATTCAAGCTTTATCTTCCGTATGTTCGTCTTTATCACGGCAGTTGGTAATAGGCAGGCTTTATCTCCCCAGTGATACCTATCAGTTTGTTCCCCAGTCAGTTTATTTCCGTCGTCTTTGCATTCATACTTGCATCGCATGCATTCATATTATTGTATTCATCATATTCTCAGCTTTTCAATTGGTCAAAATTCGGTGTACTTAGTATTTAAGTCTCTTCGACCCATCGATTTAAAAGTTTTCTTTCAAATCTTCGTGACGAAGAAACTTAAATAGGGGCATCTGTCATACCCCAAATTTTGACCACTTTGCTCTGTTTTTACTTATTTTTGTCCGTATTTTAAAACGGCTCAATTTCTCTTCTTTTCGCTTTAACGAGTTAAAACCTTTCTCAGTCGTTGTTTAATCATTCAAAGTCTGTGATCTTGCAAGTAAAATTGTGTCCAGTCGAAATTGCTTTATTTGTCTTTTCAGGCATTTTAAATTTTTATGCGTGCTTTTAAAATATTTAAAGTCTTTTATTCATTTCTTTTTATAAATAAACCTTTTTAGGTAATTTCCTTTTTGTCCGCATGATTAAACCATTTAAAAAGTTTTGTTCGTGTTTTAAAACACCGCAAGTTTTAGTCGTCTCAGTCGAGATTTCGACAGCTTTAAAATTTTATTACTTTTTTATTATTACTTTTATCTTATTTTACAACTCTATTTTCTTTTATTTCATTTTTATGTCATTTTTATTTTTTTATTTTTATCAACAATTTGTTTTGTCTTAAGTCCACTTATTCCATTGTTATTGGTCCAAAGAGCATCCAAAGCATTTTCTTTCTCTCCAAGTTTCATTAAGGATAGTTTAGTCTTTTGTTCACTCATTCCATTTAACCTAGTTGGTCCCTATATATAGACCCCCAATCATTGGTGAAAGGGGGCTGGCACTGAAATCCACAAAAACACTATTCCCCTGCGGCTGTGAATGAAAAATAGATCAAAGCGCTCAAGAACACCACAACAATTTCCAGCCATGTTCAATCCTTCTCAGCCGTAACATATACTCATCCATCCATAACCAAAGCTTCACAAGAAAACCAACTTAAAATCATCTTAACAATACAATCTTCTCTCGTCAAATCTTCGTCAATCTTCAAGCACATAACCTCACAAAAATCATCATCACCCAAACAACTCACAAAACTCTTACTGATTTCAAAAACCAATTCATCATCCTGGTAACAACACAAACTTCAAAAGCTTTGAATCTAGTCACGAATTGTGCAGCAAAGTCATTACCAACAATATTCCTCAAAACCATTCTGTCTTTCTTCGATCTACACGCAAACACTTTCACGAGGTCGAATCATCATCATCAAATCACAAGATAAAACTGAAGCTACACAAATCCATTCACACGAGCCACAAATCCGAATCTGCTACTACCATCCCAACATTAACACCAAACCAGTGCAATATCTGAAGCAAACCGAGCTTGAACATAGCAAGAACGAAGAAGAAAAACCGTTCACGAATTCAAACAACAATGACAACCGTAGCTTGCACGCATAGCACAAAGCCAGGATCACGTGAGGAAAAAGGAACAGAAAGAATCCAGATCGTGTAGAACAACAGGGAAGAGCAAATCGGAACTGAGCTGAAGAACAATGGACCAGATCGAAGCAGAAGAAGAATCGAGCCAAAGCTGTAACTGAACTCGGATCCGCAATCAAACCAGCAGCGGATTCAAAGTGGAAGCTCATACCACAAGCACAGCCTTATGCACATCGTCCAGAACCCAAGTAGAGGTAACGATTGTCTTTTCTTCTCGGAATTTTGTTTTAATTTGATAAGCTTGTAGATCTAGAGTTTTTGATTAGATTTAGATCCGTTTGGTTTGAATTGATTTAAAAACGATTTTAAAAATAGTTTGAAGTGGGAGTTTGTTCATTGTTTTGAGTATGTTGTTGTCTCAAAAAAAAACGTTTGAAAGAAACATGGAGGAAAAAGGAAATAGCAGCACCGCAGTTAAGTTTTAAGAAGAAGAAGCTTTGAAAAAACCAGTCTTGTATCACTCTTGCTGGACCGGTTCGGTTGAACCGACCCGTTCCTGAACCGGTCCAGCTGTTTTGATCCAGCTCTTTAATCCAGCCCACTGTTGCTTCTCCTTCAGCCCATTTTTGATTCATTCTGGCTTACTGCTTGCTGTTTGTCACCCCTGATTTTGGTGCTGCACCCCCTATTTCTGCATATTTTCTTGCATACGTGAACTATTTTAAATTCATGCATTCTCTAACACTTCAATTATTTATGTTGAAAACACATCATGCATTTTTAATATAAGCGACTTGTAATTTGATCTTCATGCATATTCCTAATACTTCATATCATGTTTTTACATATAATTAGTCTTTTGCATACAAGGCCTTCATGCCTCTTTTGATTTATGATCTAGTAGTCTGCTGCATTTCGCTTTTTGCATCATCTATAATATTGCATTATGCATCTTGTAGTTAATTTTGCCTAATGTTTGTTTTAAAAACTTGTTTCTCACGTTTTTTTTTTCCCTATACACCTAATTTCATGCATTTTTATTTCTTTAGTGTATTGGGCTCAAAAATCATTTCATGCATCATAAATCTTTTACTCTATGACACCTTGTGTTAACCTTGCTTTAATATTTCAATAGCCATTTCATGCCTTTCCTTGATATCTCAACATCATGCATTATTGTCAATTTATAGGTTGGCTTTACAATCATTTTATGCATCTTTTGGTTGTAGTTTCATCAAACATTCTTACAACTTAGCTTTAAAATTCAACTCTAGTCCCATGCATTTCAAATTTTTCACTCCATGATACCTCTTGTCAATTTTGCTTTAATCTTTCAATTTCTATTTTGTGCATTGCTTTAAAAATTTTAACATCATTGCATTGCATTTTAGTATTTGATGCTTTTAACTTTCTCTATATCTCATTTAATCATGCTTGCTTTAAATTTTGGTACCTATTCATGTTTTTTTTCCTATTGCAAAGCCCCATAATTTTTAGCGTGTATAATTAGGGGAATGATGTAATTTGTTGTGGGCTTTGCATTTAGGAATGGTATGTAATAGCTCAGTAATTGCACACACCGACACAAGCACCGACACTACACCATTTTATTCATGCTTGCTTTACTTTTCGCATCGTTATGCTAAATTACCGTTAGTTTAGTAAAACCTTTTTTATCCCAAAAATCAAATAAGCAAAAGTCAAATTATTTTCTTAATAAACCTTGGATCCAAATCCAAGAGATTTTTTCTTTATTTTCTTAATCAAATTCCTAATTGAACTTTAATTAAACTTAGACTCAATTTCTCAAATAAAATGAAACAACCTCACTTCTATTTTATTCTTCTATACCTTGAGGTCTCGCAACCCTTCTCAAAATCATTTTCAATCAAATAAAAATAACCAAAACTCCTACTTCTTCTCCCTCCATTCTTTCACTCATACTTTAATCAATAATTTTTCAAATAAAATAAAGTTAGAAAGAGGTTCTCACGGAGTACCGTGAACGACGCGGGTGCCTAACACCTTCCCGAATCGTAACCAACCCCCGGATCCAAAAAGGGTTTTTCAATCTCTTTTTCCCTTCCCAAGAATAAAATCGAGCAAGTCCGGTAGATTGAAGGTTCAAGTCCAATTAATGGCTTGACACCCGAAAATCTTGGTCTACAATTGCGTTCCAAAAATATTTTAGCAAAACTTAGGGACTAAGAAAGCACTTTCTAATAATGATTAAATTAATTATTTAATTTATCATTTCCAAATAATAAAATATATATCAATATATATTTTTCTCTAGTGCTCATGTACCCCCATTAATTAGAGGTACACCCCCACTATATAAACACTACTAATGTGTGTGTTCCATCCGATTTGGGACTTCCACTTTTTTCAATTCACACAACACTAGTTCTACCCAACATGAGAATTTGTGTTTAGTCTTTTTACTCAATTTCCACACATTTTCCAACATACTTAATCACACCTAAAATGAAAATGAGTATGTTCCCCACCTTTAAATCGTATTGGAGTTTCTTAGTATCCCCTACGAGAAAATCTTCCTTGCACACAAACACAACACGTCATCCTTGGACACAACAAGTAAAAATTTGACACATGTCAAAAATTTCTAAAACCAGTCCTTGCAAAAACCGACTTAAAAAGTCAAAAATAAAATATTTTAAAAATCCAAAAGGAAAAATGGTTTTGCTGCCATTCATTTTAAATCCTAACTACCAAGATATATATCTGGTTAAAGCACAGATTAAATGGTGTGATGAAACAGCTACTTATTATCTAAAAGAGAGTTTTGATTATCATCTCTTTTCAAGATATGTAATTAAAGTTGAACAACTCAGAAAGTCTTATAAATCCATTTGGAAAAATAATACCTCAACCATTCATATTAGAACCTAATTATAATAATATAATTAGAATGAGAAACCAAATTAATTGGTTAAGAGAAACAACATATTGGTTTCTAATAATTGAAAATGATTATTCTACATACTGGGAGTATGAAAACTTTGCAAATCTTTTAAGCCTTAGAATACAAAAGTTTATACATGACTAGTAAAGGTGTAAGTGAAAATATACAAGATATTTTTGAAAATCTAACAGTACTTCAGAAACAGTTAGATAAAATAGTAGAAGTTCTACTAGAAAAAGAGTTTGAAGAAAAACTCAATGAAAAATTATCTAATCTAGAAGAGAACCAAAGATTACTAGATGAAAAACTTTGTATAAAAATAGATGACTTAATCGATCTATTAAAACTCTTACCTATAAGAGATAAATGTCTAACCCTAGAACAATTACAAACTTTTGTCAAAAAAGAGGGGGGAGACATGATAGAAATTTCAGAAAAAATTGAAAAATCAGAAAAAGAAATTAACTTTTTCGCACCATTACCCTAATATGGACGAAACAGAAGAAGAAATAGCAAACCAGCTAAATGAATTACAAACATTAATGGCTTCTCTAGACATTAATAGAAAAAAATCAAATAACCGAAGAATCTGATGACGAAAACAAATTTGTCTACGACTTGGGATCAGAAAGTTCTTTTAGTATGGAAGAAGAACCACAAGTAGGACTTGTGAAAACTGATGAACAACCAGAATCATCAGAACAATGTCATAAAAGAGGACGCCGAGTGGGTAAAGAAGAATTTATCGATCAACAAATCATTCAAGACAAAATGAATGATAGAAAATTTAAACAAATACCATCTAAATATATACCTACAATAAATCGCCACAAAGAAGATAATGTTTTAAACATTGACTGTAGTGAGGATACTAAAAAAGAGCTAAGGAGTTGGTATCATGATCACATGGTAACAATCCAATTAGATCCTACACTAGGAAAACTAAGTCCAAAAAGTATTTTTAACTATTTAAAAACAAAAACTATAGGAAATGCTTGGAGTTTCATGTCTGAAAAATCAGACTCAGAACTTCCATCAACAACTGAAGAAGTAATAAATCATGTCTATTCAATTTTGAAAAAAGAATTTGTAGGTTTTGATGCGCCAGAAGCAGAATCAGACCTAGAAAACACAAACATTCATAGAATCCTTAATCTAAGAATCTGTGATATGTGTTATGTTGAACCATTTATATGTGAGTTTAGCAAATATTATTATACAATAACTCCACAAAAGAGATTACAATATAATCTTTTAGGATTATTCTACAATAAACTTCCATCATATGTAGGAACAATAATGGAAAAAGTAATCCAAGAACACCTAGAAGTGATCGTAGGATTAGACGATACTCTAGGAACAAGGATAACTGCATTAAGGAAATGGATATCCGAAAAATGCATGGAAAAAACTGCTAAAAGAGAAGCAAAAATAAATGTTTGCTGTGATAAAATTCGAGACAAAGTAGGAAACTACGGTTGTAGTAAACCTAGAAGAAAGAAAAAGAAAAAAGTTTTTAGGAAAATAGATCGTTCTGAATATAAAAGAAAAAAATAAATTTCCTAAGAAATTTAATAAACAAAAATATTTTAGAAGAAATAAAAAATATCCTAAAAAGAATTCATGTCCTAAAGGAAAGAAAACATGCACATGTTGGTTGTGTAATGAAGAAGGACATTATGCAAATGAATGTCCTAAAAAAAAAGATTCTAAAAAAGAAACCTTGAAATTAATTTGGGAAGTAGGTTTCGAACCTATAGAATCAGATATAGATTCTGACGAAAGTAGTATTTTTGAATATACTACTGAAGAAGAAATTGAAGAATGAGTAGAAAAATTTTAAAAAATGGAAACCCTAATGCAACATTTATCCAGATAACACTGAATAAAAAGAAAATTATGGGTTACATCGATATTGGTGCCACTTTATGTTTTGGTAGGAGATCTATAATAAAGGAAGGATGGATTAGACTACAAAAACCAAAAGAAATTAACTTTGCTGATAAGAAAAAACACCAAATCTGGTTTGTTCTAAAACATGTTTTTATAAAAATTGAACATAGATATTTTTATGTAAGATCAATTTATGAACATGACTCTGGAATAGATCTGATAATAGGAAATAACTTTTTAAAATTATATAATCCTTTTATTCAAAAACTTGACACTATAACATTAAATTGGTTTGATGTCAATAACCCAGAAGAACGTGAATTTGTTACAACAAACATTATAACAAAAAATGAAATTTTAAAAGCAATTTCAGAAAATCTTAATATACTTAGATGTATGTGGGATAAGAGAAAGTTTTACTTAACGGTCGAACAAAATTTAGAATACCACTTAGATCAAGTTTGTTCCGAAAATCCATTAGATTCTATAGTCAACAAGATACAAGATTTAATCACTATAAAACTTAAAGACCCTAAAAAGGAAGTTAAAGTTTTATATAAAATTCCCTATTCCTCTGGAGATAAGGAAGAATTCAAGAAAGAAATAGCAGAATTATTAGAAAAAGGTCTAATAAGAGCTTCTATTAGTTCACATTCAGCGCCAACTTTTTATTTCAGGAAACACAATGAGATAAAAAGAGGTAAGGCTCGAATGGTAATTAACTATAAGAAACTTAATGATTCAACCATAAGTGATTCTTATAAGTTACCAAGAAAAGATTACATTTTTGAAAAAATAAAAGGATGTAATTGGTTTTCATCTTTAGATGCAAAGTCTGGATATTGGCAGTTAAGGTTATCAGAAGAAACAAAACCTTTAACAGCTTTCAGTTGTCCAGAAGGACATTTTGAATGGAATGTTTTACCATTTGGTTTAAAACAAGCACCATCAATATATCAAAGATTTATGGACAATACTCTTAAAGGCCTTGACCATATCTGTTTTGTATACATTGATGACATCTTGATTTTTACTAAAGGAAGTAAGGAGCAACATGTCAAAGATGTCATAACTGTTTTAAATAGGATAAAAGACAGAGGTATTGTTTTATCAAGAAAAAAGTCAACACTTTTGAAACAAGAAATTGAATTCCTTGGTCTTATTTTAAGAGAAGGAGGAAAACTCGATTTATCACCACATGTTCAAGAAAAGATCCAACTTTTTCCTGATCAATTAATGGATAGAAAACAAATCCAAAAATTTTTGGGATGTTTAAATTATATTGCTAATGAAGGATTTTTCAAAGATTTAGCAAGTGACAGAAGGATTTTACAGAAGAAAATATCTGAGAAAGTGCCCTGGAAATGGACACAAGAAGATACTGAGGCTGTAAAATCAATCAAAGAAAAACTAAAAGTTTTACCATAACTATTGTCATACCCCAATTTTTGACCTAAGGTCCCACATTCATACGCCGTTTGACCCTGGATAGTCTTTGACTTTTTAAGGAAAAATTCGGCAGAGAGGTATTTTAAAATACCTCATTTTTTTTTTGTTCCAATTCAGGCCCTCTTATCACTTTATTTTTATTTTTAGTCCTTTTTATTTTATCTATAGTTTTTTTTTTAGTTTATTAATTTCCATCTTCTTTTTTTGTTTTTAATTTCTATTTCTATTTTGTTTCCATTTTAGTTTTCCTATTATCTTATTTTTTGGTTAGTTATCATTTTATTTTTATCATTAGAGAGTGTTCAATGAGTCCAAAACAAGTTTGTGAGGTCCGAATTTTTCTTTCAATTCTAGTGCCACAATCACAACATCTCAAGTCAGCCTTTTCTTTCTTCTTTTAGCCAAAACGCGTTTCCAGTAATGATGAGCCATTAAGTCCTTTTATTTTTCATTAAACTTGTTTCTTGTTCTGAAAAATGGTTTGGCTTTAAGAACAGAGCAGAATCAGAAACAAAGGGGGGGAGCCAATTTCACGTATCACAATTTCATCGCAAAAAACCCAATTTTCAACAACAACAGTCTCTACCAGTCAGAACCTGCAAAATCAATATCCAGTAACACAAATTCAACCCAATCCCAAACAATCATCATAATCATCAACACCATTCATCAAAACAGCCATCAAACCAAACATTCAAAATCACAACAACCGTCATCAAAACCCATAACCGCCAAACATACACGCATGCAGCCACAGAAGAAATTCAAACCCAAATATCATACCACTGGCCCCAAACCAATTGAAATCCGAAACAAAATTCCATAGAAGGTAATTATCCTTTTTAGATCTTAGGTTTTAAATAGTTTTTTTTATTATTTGTGTTAAAGAAAAAAAAACAGAAAAGAAAGGGAGAGAAGAGGAAGCACAACGTGAAAGAAAAATGGGAAAGAAGGAAACGAGAGAAAGAAGAACGGTGGGGTTATATATAACCCTATGATCCAGTGCTTGAGGGTGCATGTCTTACCATACACCCTCGCCTTTTTAACCCTTTGATTTCAATCCAACAGCCTGCAGCATTTCCTTCTTGATCTGATCAGGGCCGTTGATCGAATCAACGGCCCATTTTGAATCCCCAATCTCTTTTACTTCCTTTTTATCATTTTATTTTCTTTATGCATTTTTATTTCATCATACTTTTTTATTTTATTTTGCATCATATTTTATCATTTACTATTATCATATGCATATTTAAATTTTTTTTTATCTTATTGCATAGATTTAGAATGTAATTAGGTCAATTGTACAAATATAAATGAGAAAAAAATGTGTGTGTGTGTGTGTCTTTTAGTTTCTTTACCGCTTTTATATATCGAAAAATACAAAAAAAATAGATTAGGTTAGTAGATTTTGTGGTGATCCAACGTCACTACAAAATTCTCACGCTTTTATTTTTATTGCTACGTTAGTTTATTTTATGTTCTATTCAACATTCAAAAAGAACAAAAACATTCAAATAATCAAAAAAATCAAAAAAATATTTTCACAATAAACCTTGATTTTCGATCAAGTGATCGTTTTTTTAGTTTCTTTCTTAATCAAACTTCAATCAATTTAATCATACCTTGAGTCCATTTTCTTTTAAATTAAAAAATACAAACCAAAATCTTATTTGCCATTTGGCTTTTTATTTTAAAATCTTTTTCAAAACTAATAAAAAAACACACAACAAATCAAACGTCAATTTCAACCCCGAACTACGAGGTTTTGATCCCTCACGGGTACGTAGGCAGAGGACACTCGTCCTTCCAAATCAATAAAATGTAGATAATTAGGTCTTTTTTTTTTTTAACCATTTCAAATTCCATTTTTTTCAAAACAAGCAAGTTATAGCACATAAATTAAATGAAACCAAGAGGTTCCCGTAGAGTACTACGGACATAAAGGGTGCTAACACCTTCCCTTTATGTAACTAACCCCCGAACCCTAAATCTTTTCAATATGGGGCGGTTTGAACTTTTTTTCCCCTTTTCTTAAAAAATAAAATGTTCGGTCGTGAAATAATTAGTGAGTCAAAAGCTAATCAAATAGCTTGACCTCCGAAAAATGACGCGACAGAAATGGCGACTTCACTGGGGATACCTTAAGAGGGTTAAGCCTAACTTGGTTTTGTTTAAAATTTTGTGCTTTAAACTTGCTTAAAAATCAAAAAAAAATCAAAAATCAAAAAATAAAAGATGGAAATTCGTGTATATATTTGTTCTTTCTTCTTCTTTCTCCTTTCTTAAACGTGAGTGGTGAGAGAAGTCCTACACCCGGACTTGAGGGAAACATAAGATAGGATGGTGGTATAATCAAAGTCCCATACCGAGAGTAAGTTTCGGGATATGGCACATGTGATAACCCCACTCAACGGAGGTCTCTTGGAAGTAATTTATGTCGACATGAGTAGTCGTGATTGGCATTGCTATTTTCAAGTGACTGTTAATGTTGAGGACCTTTAGTTACCTTTAACCCATCTTGGCCTTTTAGGACGTAGTGCGGTGGCTAATCAAGAGTAGTCTTGAGTTGGTTGATACGCGATACTACACTCAGACGAGACTTTCTTACGAACGTTGTTGGATCGGAAGTAGTTCCGCAACCCGATAATGTTCGGAAGTGGTTGACAACTCTGGGAACTTGGTAGAACCCTTGTTACAAGTGCAAATGAAACCATAGTCCTTACCATATGGCGTTGTTACCCTTGACTCCAACATGTGGACTTAACCTCACCATGCCTTCCATGTTCTTCAGCATAATCATGCATACATGCATACATTCATAAAAATTTTCACATTAAATACCGAAGGACTTCAATAAGTTTTTGTAAACATCAGAGGTGTGGACCTTGTAAAGAGGAACACCAAGGAATACAATTTCAAAAGTCTTAAACTAGACCTCAGCTTTATCGGGGACTTTGTCTTTGGCATTGCTTTTATACCTAAGGGAACCATTTTTTTTCAAATTATCAAATGAAACAATGTACCTTATAATGTTTACAATTACTTTGACAAGTTCTTCGATAAATAAAAAAATTCATGTTTGTTTTTGCATAGGCATAGCATGCATCATTTTGCATCGATAGTTTCAAGTCTGAGTCTCACACTGTGTCTTTTCAATAAAAGGTCATTCGGTCTTAGTCAAAAGTGGTCTGACGTCCTCATTCAAAGTCAACTCGCACTTACAGCACTCGTGCAAGCAAAAAAGAGAGAACGTATCAATTTGAGCAAGAGATCACAACACTCCAGGCTGGGTCAAAGAGACTGGGCACCTTGGTGGTTCAACTGGTAGCTTCACAGAATCAGCAACAGTTCCAGCAAAGGCTCGAACGCCAACATCAACAACAGCCTCGACAACAGGCTCCAAGGATGCAGTTTGATCCAATCCCAATGACATATGCGGAGCTGCTTCCCATCTTGCTCATGAAGAACCTTGTCCAAACGAGAAAGCCTCCTAGAGTGCCTAACGAGTTGCCGGGTCAGTATCAACCTGACCTCTCATGTGCCTTTCATCAAGGAGCACCCGACCATGACATTGAACACTGTCTCTCTTTGAAGATTGAAGTCCAAAAGCTGATTGAAGCCAATATATTGCTCTTCGAAGATTGAATTCAGACTTGCATGCCACATTTGGGTCGTTTTTGATGTTCCTTCTACTACTTATCTGTTCAAATAATGCGTTGGTTTGTTGTTTGCTACTTTTCAAAAAAAATCCTTTCGTCCCGCCCGAGACGAAAGTGGACTTGTGTAGGGCTTTTTGCTTTAAGGATTTCCATCATCGATAAAAAAGTCGTTTTGATCCCGACTTTGATTTTGTTTTGTGCTTTTTCTGGAAAAATGGTAATATAAAAAACCCAAAAAAAAAAACTTTCTTTAATCATTCTCAAATATCTGCATAATCATAACTTGTCAAAATCAATAATCAAATCATGCATTAATAAACCCGTTGAACACATTAACCATGTACTCTCTTCCAACTTTGAGTTCCTTGTATCCGAAGCTGAAGGGAAGAATGAAGACACTCCCGATGAGATCTCTCGCATGCTGGGGCATCTTGGCAGTTGAAGCTACAAACAAAAATATTATCCAGAAGATGGTGGTCACTTTCAAAGACTGGCATGAGATGTTACCGTTGCCTCGCATGGATATCGTACTTCAGTACACATTTCAACAGGGGCAACACCCCCCCTCCTTCCCCAATATGCAACATGGAGGTCGTGCTTCTCATGGAAGTCGAAGTCCCGTCAATAGGAGTTCTGCTGAAGTCCAAGCCTAATCGAATTTAAATACATGACGACCTTTGTACAAATATATCAAAAGAGGTTTGAAACAAGCTTCTAACAAGAAGGCTCGTCCCCTTGAATTCAAGAAAGAGACTTTGTGCCCAACTTTGTACTACTTTCCAACCAGACTTCAGGGGCAAGTGGACGCCTAATTATGAAGACTTGTGAGCAATGACTCTTACAACTACAGATGGTGACAAACACACACGTCATATGAATGTCGGTGCAGTCAAGAAATACTCTGTCAAAAATAAAAGCTCGGTAAGTCGCAAATCTTAAAAAGCGGCTTAGGCAAAAATGAGCGTCTCGGTGAACTGAAAACCCGAAAGGGCGGTCCAGGCAAAAATTAGAGACATGAACAAAAATGATTATCCTGATAGATTGAAACCCAAAAGGGCAATCTATGCAAAAGTTAAGGATCATGACAAGTAACTGCATCAGTCAGCACAGTCCACTTGGGGCATCCAGTCGTCAAAAGAACCTCCGATTCGAAGCATCTGCAGATCAAAGACTCAGAACTGGGGCATTCAAAGTTGTCAGGGAGTATAATGGTTATCGTGTTCAATGTACCCTTCCCATATATTTACCATTTTCCAAATTTTTCAAAGATCTGTGGGGCCACGCCATTGGCAGGTCACCACTCTATTCATCAAATTTGAGCCTGTGCCCATTTACTTGGAACTCTCATTTATTCTATTCACGAAAAATTTCTTCTATTTTTGATGGCAATACTTGAAGCAAAAATTTTCAAAATACAAAACCTTTTTAACATTTTTTTGAAAAGTGTGAGCAACAAACACTCTCCTTGAACTCGTGAGTAGTTGAAACGTACATCAACATCCGTCTCGAGAACGGTTACATTCCAGAAGAGAAACATGGCTAAACACTGTGGAAGGACCTCTGCTTCGAGTAAGATGCTTTCACAGTCCAAAAAAAAAATACAAAAAGAAATGCTCGCTAAGTTGAAAACTTGAAAAGGGCGGCTTAGGCAATAGAGAGCGTCCCGGTGGACTGAAAAACCCGAAAGGGCGGTCCAGGCAAAAATTAGGGGCATAAAAAAAGGAATATATTCCCGTTGGACTGAAAACCCGAAAGGGCGGTCCAGGCAAAAGTTAGGGATTTTCAAAAAAATATACAAAAATGATGACTGTTGAAGCATGCAGATGGAAGTACACTCTGCGCCGATTTAAAAATGGCGACTTCTTCCAGACTTTTGGTCAACAATGGGCTTTATCCCCAAGAGGCATCAGTTGCTACCTTGTGCCGGGTTTTACACGATCAACGACTCGATTTGTTCACAATAGTATCATCTCCAAGGAAGTTTGCCGAGTGTTTTTACTGCGATGTCAGTTTGCCTCCCATCTTACCTGTCTTGTCTCGTTTCATCGAGTCGCCTGTCATATACAGTTCATACAGTCATACAAGTTACATTCATACATCCATACAATCATACATTCATACATTAATACTTTCACGCATTCATGCACTCATGCATACACAACATATACATGACATCATTCACACATGATTGCATTAGTCACCAAAATCTTGTTTCGGTCGTGTCTCTTCAGTTCGGTCAAGCCGCAAGTTTCCACACATGAACATCTGACTTTTACCTTCTTACAATCAAAAGTGTCATCCCCACTGTGTCTGGTCCAGAGATGTCACTCATTATAAGCCCAGTGGATTCCGGCGAACTCTTACAAAGCCCGGTGGATTCCGGCAATCTTTTACAAAGCCCGGTGGATTCCGGCACAACCTTCTATCAAAAGCCAAGTGGATTCTCGCAAATGTTTATCAAAAGCCGAGTGGATTCTCGCAAACCTTATCAAAAGCCGAGTGGATTCTCGCAAATGTTCATCTTGTTTCAAGCTGCTAGTCCTAAACAACGGACCGCTTGAGTTTGCTTTTTTAGCTTGTTTCAAGCTGCCAGTCCTAAACAACGGACCGCTTGATTTTACATTTTTATCTTGTTTCAAGCTGCCAGTCCCAAACAACGGACCGCTTGACTTTTACTTTTTATCTTGTTTCAAGCTGCCAGTCCCAAACAACGGACCGCTTGAATTTACCTTTTTTGTCTTGTTCCAAGCTACCAGTCCTAAACAACGGACAGCTTGAGTCTATCTTGATCTTGTTTCAAGTGGCAAGTCCTAAACAACGGACAGCTTGAGTCTACATTTTATCTTCTTTCAAGTGGCAAGTCCTAAACAACGGACAGCTTGAGTCTATCTTGATCTTCTTTCAAGTGGCAAGTCCTAAACAACGGACAGCTTGAGTCTACATTTTATCTTCTTTCAAGTGGCAAGTCCTAAACAACGGACAGCTTGAGTCTATCTTTATCTTGTTTCAAGTGGCAAGTCCTAAACAACGGACAGCTTGAGTCTATCTTGAGTCTATCTTTATCTTGTTTCAAGTGGCGAGTCCTAAACAACGGACAGCTTGAGTCTATCTTTATCTTGTTTCAAGTGGCGAGTCCTAAACAACGGACAGCTTGAGTCTATCTTTATCTTGTTTCAAGTGGCAAGTCCTAAACAACGGACAGCTTGAGTCTATCTTGAGTCTATCTTTATCTTGTTTCAAGTGGCGAGTCCTAAACAACGGACAGCTTGAGTCTATCTTTATCTTGTTTCAAGTGGCAAGTCCTAAACAACGGACAGCTTGAGTCTATCTTGAGTCTATCTTTATCTTGTTTCAAGTGGCGAGTCCTAAACAACGGACAGCTTGAGTCTATCTTTATCTTGTTTCAAGTGGCGAGTCCTAAACAACGGACAGCTTGAGTCTACCTTTATCTTGTTTCAAGTGGCGAGTCCTAAACAACGGACAGCTTGAGTCTACCTTTATCTTGTTTCAAGTGGCGAGTCCTAAACAACGGACAGCTTGAGTCTTGTTTCAAGTGGCGAGTCCTAAACAACGGACCGCTTGAATCTACCTTTTAGTCTTGTTCAAGCTGCCAGTCCTAAACAACGGACCGCTTGAGTTTCCTTTTTATCCTGTTTCAAGCCGCCAGTCCTAAACAACGGACCGCTTGAGTTTCATTTTATCTTGTTTCAGGCTGCCAGTCCTAAACAACGGACCGCTTGAGTTTCATTTTTGTCTTATTTCAAGCTGCTAGTCCTAAACAACGGACAGCTTGAGTCTATCTTGAGTCTATCTTTATCTTGTTTCAAGTGGCGAGTCCTAAACAACGGACAGCTTGAGTCTATCTTTATCTTGTTTCAAGTGGCGAGTCCTAAACAACGGACAGCTTGAGTCTATCTTTATCTTGTTTCAAGTGGCAAGTCCTAAACAACGGACAGCTTGAGTCTATCTTGAGTCTATCTTTATCTTGTTTCAAGTGGCGAGTCCTAAACAACGGACAGCTTGAGTCTATCTTTATCTTGTTTCAAGTGGCGAGTCCTAAACAATGGACAGCTTGAGTCTATCTTTATCTTGTTTCAAGTGGCAAGTCCTAAACAACGGACAGCTTGAGTCTATCTTGAGTCTATCTTTATCTTGTTTCAAGTGGCGAGTCCTAAACAACGGACAGCTTGAGTCTATCTTTATCTTGTTTCAAGTGGCGAGTCCTAAACAACGGACAGCTTGAGTCTACCTTTATCTTGTTTCAAGTGGCGAGTCCTAAACAACGGACAGCTTGAGTCTACCTTTATCTTGTTTCAAGTGGCGAGTCCTAAACAACGGACAGCTTGAGTCTTGTTTCAAGTGGCGAGTCCTAAACAACGGACCGCTTGAATCTACCTTTTAGTCTTGTTCAAGCTGCCAGTCCTAAACAACGGACCGCTTGAGTTTCCTTTTTATCCTGTTTCAAGCCGCCAGTCCTAAACAACGGACCGCTTGAGTTTCATTTTATCTTGTTTCAGGCTGCCAGTCCTAAACAACGGACAGCTTGAGTTTCATTTTTGTCTTATTTCAAGCTGCTAGTCCTAAACAACGGACCGCTTGAGTTTCCTTTTTGTCATATTTCAGGCTGCTAGTCCTAAACAACGGACCGCTTGAGTCTACATTTTGTCTTATTTCAGGCTGCTAGTCCTAAACAACGGACCGCTTGAGTTTCCTTTTTCTCTTATTTTAAGCTGCTAGTCCTAAACAACGGACCGCTTGAGTTTCCTTTTTGTCATATTTCAGGCTGCTAGTCCTAAACAACGGACCGCTTGAGTCTACATTTTGTCTTATTTCAGGCTGCTAGTCCTAAACAACGGACCGCTTGAGTTTCCTTTTTGTCTTATTTTAAGCTGCCAGTCCTAAACAACGGACCGCTTGAGTTTCCATTTTGTCTTATTTTGAGCTGTCAGTCCTAAACAACGGACCGCTTGAGTTTACCTTTCGCCAAGTTTCAGTTTGAAATCACATTTTTTTTCTCTCTCGAGTGTCATCCCCAGTTTATCTGTTCAAGTGATGTCGCTAAAAAGGTTTTGTCTTCACTAAGCTATCGTTCCAAACCAATACGGTAGTAAACAATCTCTTCCCCAGTGAAACTGCAATTCCCTAGCGGAGTCGGATCCCTTTTCTTCAACGAATTTGGGTATCCCGTTGTTGTTTCTCGTCCCCAGTCAAATCATATTTGCCGTCCTGCATTCATAATTGCATCATTTCACAGCACTTAGGTCCAAAATTGGTGTACTTTTGTATTTAAGTCTCTTCGTCCCGTCAACTCAAAGATTTCATCTTCAAATCCCCGGACGAAGAAACTTAAATAGGGGCATCTGTCATACCCCAATTTTTGACCTAAGGTCCCACATTCATACGCCGTTTGACCCTGGATAGTCTTTGACTTTTTAAGGAAAAATTCGGCAGAGAGGTATTTTAAAATACCTCATTTTTTTTTGTTCCAATTCAGGCCCTCTTATCACTTTATTTTTATTTTTAGTCCTTTTTATTTTATCTATAGTTTTTTTTTTAGTTTATTAATTTCCATCTTCTTTTTTTGTTTTTAATTTCTATTTCTATTTTGTTTCCATTTTAGTTTTCCTATTATCTTATTTTTTGGTTAGTTATCATTTTATTTTTATCATTAGAGAGTGTTCAATGAGTCCAAAACAAGTTTGTGAGGTCCGAATTTTTCTTTCAATTCTAGTGCCACAATCACAGCATCTCAAGTCAGCCTTTTCTTTCTTCTTTTAGCCAAAACGCGTTTCCAGTAATGATGAGCCATTAAGTCCTTTTATTTTTCATTAAACTTGTTTCTTGTTCTGAAAAATGGTTTGGCTTTAAGAACAGAGCAGAATCAGAAACAAAGGGGGGGAGCCAATTTCACGTATCACAATTTCATCGCAAAAAACCCAATTTTCAACAACAACAGTCTCTACCAGTCAGAACCTGCAAAATCAATATCCAGTAACACAAATTCAACCCAATCCCAAACAATCATCATAATCATCAACACCATTCATCAAAACAGCCATCAAACCAAACATTCAAAATCACAACAACCGTCATCAAAACCCATAACCGCCAAACATACACGCATGCAGCCACAGAAGAAATTCAAACCCAAATATCATACCACTGGCCCCAAACCAATTGAAATCCGAAACAAAATTCCATAGAAGGTAATTATCCTTTTTAGATCTTAGGTTTTAAATAGTTTTTTTTATTATTTGTGTTAAAGAAAAAAAAACAGAAAAGAAAGGGAGAGAAGAGGAAGCACAACGTGAAAGAAAAATGGGAAAGAAGGAAACGAGAGAAAGAAGAACGGTGGGGTTATATATAACCCTATGATCCAGTGCTTGAGGGTGCATGTCTTACCATACACCCTCGCCTTTTTAACCCTTTGATTTCAATCCAACAGCCTGCAGCATTTCCTTCTTGATCTGATCAGGGCCGTTGATCGAATCAACGGCCCATTTTGAATCCCCAATCTCTTTTACTTCCTTTTTATCATTTTATTTTCTTTATGCATTTTTATTTCATCATACTTTTTTATTTTATTTTGCATCATATTTTATCATTTACTATTATCATATGCATATTTAATTTTTTTTTTTTTATCTTATTGCATAGATTTAGAATGTAATTAGGTCAATTGTACAAATATAAATGAGAAAAAAATGTGTGTGTGTGTGTGTGTCTTTTAGTTTCTTTACCGCTTTTATATATCGAAAAATACAAAAAAAATAGATTAGGTTAGTAGATTTTGTGGTGATCCAACGTCACTACAAAATTCTCACGCTTTTATTTTTATTGCTACGTTAGTTTATTTTATGTTCTATTCAACATTCAAAAAGAACAAAAACATTCAAATAATCAAAAAAATCAAAAAAATATTTTCACAATAAACCTTGATTTTCGATCAAGTGATCGTTTTTTTAGTTTCTTTCTTAATCAAACTTCAATCAATTTAATCATACCTTGAGTCCATTTTCTTTTAAATTAAAAAATACAAACCAAAATCTTATTTGCCATTTGGCTTTTTATTTTAAAATCTTTTTCAAAACTAATAAAAAAACACACAACAAATCAAACGTCAATTTCAACCCCGAACTACGAGGTTTTGATCCCTCACGGGTACGTAGGCAGAGGACACTCGTCCTTCCAAATCAATAAAATGTAGATAATTAGGTCTTTTTTTTTTTAACCATTTCAAATTCCATTTTTTTCAAAACAAGCAAGTTATAGCACATAAATTAAATGAAACCAAGAGGTTCCCGTAGAGTACTACGGACATAAAGGGTGCTAACACCTTCCCTTTATGTAACTAACCCCCGAACCCTAAATCTTTTCAATATGGGGCGGTTTGAACTTTTTTTCCCCTTTTCTTAAAAAATAAAATGTTCGGTCGTGAAATAATTAGTGAGTCAAAAGCTAATCAAATAGCTTGACCTCCGAAAAATGACGCGACAACTATACAACCCAACAGAAAATGATTTTTTGGTTGTAAATGTTGATGCAGATCAGTTTACTTGGGCTGGAGTTATGAGAGCTCTACCTAACGGTAAACAAAAACTGGGATTAAATTTCAGTGGATATGTTGAGGATGAAACCCCACAACAATCCTATACCATTGTGGGTGCAACCCCACAGTTAAAATCAGATATCCCTATTGGGCGATTAGATATAAAATCAGTCTCGACTGATACAAGACTTGATTATTCAAGCAATAACATCCGAATTAAGGATAATGAGCTTGTCTTGTGCAAGTATATTTCAGGATCTTTTAAAGATGCTGAAACAAGATATCATATCAATGAGAAAGAAACCCTTTCTTGTTTAAAAGTTTTAGAAAAATGGAGAATGGATTTAATTCCATCAAGGTTTTTATTAAGAACTGATTCAACTTATGTTAGCGGATTTTGGCGCTACAATTTAAAAGTTGATCATAAACAAGGAAGACTTGTTCGATGGCAAATGCGCATCCAACAATTATATCCTTATATTCAACTAATAAAATCAGAAAATAATTGTTTTGCAGATACACTTACAAGAGAATGGAGCAAGCTTTGAAGGTGCTTCAAAACAATTTAAAGCAAAAAGATGAGCAGATAGAAATCTATCGTCAGAAGCTTCAAACTCTTTCTTCCGAGAGGGGGGAGATGATAAAAATGATTGACGAATTTTTGAAAATCATGAAAGCAACAACAGGATAACCTGCTGAAGTCCAAACTAACAAAGATCCTAAAGATGATGAAAATTGGGACTTGTTAGGTCAAGATTCTGGAAAATACAACTACTATGTAAAATACACAGCTCCAGAAGAATCAAAGATTCCCATTGAGTAAGTAGAACCCAGTGGTTGGAATTCAACAACTAAACCAGAACTAACAACCTCAGATAGCAAAAAATCTTGGGGTGATATAGCTGAAGAAGCAGAAGAGTCAAAAAACGACTTTGCAGAATCAAACGTTGTCGTCGATCCTATCGATGAGCAACTAGGAAAAAATGTCTATGTTATTTTTGATGGTCCTATGAAAGGGATTTATAGTAACTGGGAAATTGCAAAACTTCACATTGATGGAAAAAATGTCCGTCATAAGGCATATCCAACTATGGAAAAGGCAAAAGCTGCTTACAACTCAGCATACAAGGAGATTACAACTTCAATCGACATGGTTCAACCATCAACAATGGAGATTAAAAAGAAAGTCTCTGTAAACACAATTCTCAACCTTGAGAGGATGAAAAATAAAGAAAAAACATTTGACGATTTCATTGGAAAATGGAGATGGTTAACTAGTTACAAAGAAGAACTCGCTCTAGAGTGCTTCTATCCAGTAAACATCAAGTTAAGTGCAAAAGCAAATACCGTACCAGGTATTTCAAAAGAACTCTTAAAAGATTTCTATGATATGGGTTTACTAAAAACAGTTTACCTAGAAGAAGAAGTAGGACGAAGGTTCCAAGAACTTAGTCTCCTTCCAAAAGAAATTGGAGATATAGCTAAAAGATTCAATGATCTCTTTGCAAAAGGTAGAGAAATATTCCTCCAATTTGAATAAACATACCCATGGTATGATCCAGCAAATAATATTATGGCAACTGGACCAAGAACAGTTATAAAAATAGGTATTTCTAACAAGACCTATTTACCAGCAAATCTAGAAAGCATTGGATGGTCTGCCCATTCATTCATTTATCAAATGAAACGCTTTTATGATAATCTTATTAGGTATGGTTCGTCCATTACCAATTTTAAAGTCTTGTATTCATCAGACTTATGTCTTATGGTTTGTGACTCCAAGAAAAAAGTGACAGATGAACACTTGAAGAAAGTTCTGCACTTTGAAGATCTCTTCTCAGGATTTGACCAAGGCTTGTACAGAATTCCTGAAGAAGTACAGAAAGAATGTCGTTTGTATTTCCAAAAATACAAAGGGCATATGTGTAAATGGTGTGCCTCATCAAAAGTGTCGGCACTTGAAGACAAAGCTGAGGAAAAAGCTTGAAACATGTCATGTAAATGATAAAAGTGTACAGTGGTACCTTATCATCTGAGTCAGATGGGGACCACTTAGAGATAAGAATCTTATCACCTTATGTGATAATGCGTTTGCTTTTTCTTTGCGTGTTTTGATTGTCTTTCTTTTTTAGCTGGCTTGGAAAAGGACATGTAAACCACTTGTGAGTCCTTTCCGCCTATAAATAAGAGCTTTCAGCTCATTGTAACATAAGAGTAAATGAACTAAGTTTTTTTGTATGAAATTGTTCTCTTAAACACTTCATAGTTTTTAACTAGCTGATTCTTGAGCCACTGCTCTGGAGGAATCACGTATTTCTTAGAAATACAACCCAAATTATTCAAAAATATAACCTCAGGTTATACCCAAAAACAAATCAAAATATCAAACACAACAAAAAGCTTCAAGCTAAAACCAAATACATCAGTAAAACTTCCGGATAAACAAGAGGATCAACAGCTTTCAAGCCCTAGCAAAACAATAAGGTATGAATTTAAGTACAATTTCTTATAAAAATACTATTCAGTATTATATAATCAATCCGATTTTTGTTGACACAAATAATTTTACCATAAAATCATCAAACTAAAATGGAATTTAGTGTAATTAAGGAAGATGCACCAGGCTTCAGAGCCGATGTATTAATAGATTATATAGAAAAGGTAGATTTCACCTTAAAACCTGAAGAAAATTTTAGAGAAAAACAAAAGAATATTATTTCTTTAATAAAAGAAAAAATATCCAGAGAAAACATTCTAAAATATGGAATGATGGTAGGAGAAATACCCATATTAATGGAATCAACAGATGGATCTGTTGTTATAACCATGATAGATAAAGAACAAATAGATGAGAGATTAAAACATTTATCGACAGAAAAAAGGAAAAAGATAGCATATATTCATATATCAACTATCCAAATAATCATAAAAAGTACTTTTGTGACAGGAATAGATTCAGAACTAGAACTTCTAATAGAAGATGCTAGAATGAATAAAAATAAATCACTAATAACAAAAGGTGAAGGAAATTTAAAATATGGAAAATTAAAATTAAAATTTGACATAAATCTACAAGTAGGTTTAAGTCTAAAAGATATAGATCTGAATAGATCCATAGTAATTCATTATAGACTCAAAGATCAAGATCTTATGAGATCAGGAAATCATCCTTTTACTGTATGTTATAAGATGAACTATGCACTAAGCAACTCTCATCATAGTATAGAGTTTAGTGGAAAGGAAAAAATACAGATAGACGAACTATTTGCATCATTTTTAAAATTGGAATCGCCAATTCAAAAACCATTAGAAAATCAAAGTCAATTATGTCTATTGAAAGAACTTAAAAAAGAAGAGCTTAATTATGTCTATTGAAAGAACCATTGAGCTTTATTACGGAGCAATAGTCTAAGACCAAGACAAAATTCTTTGACAATATTTTTAGCACCTAGATCTTCGTTTGGAAATGAAGAAAAAGAAGAGCTTAAAAAAGTTATTTCAGAATTAAAATTAGAGGTTTCAAGCATTAATAAAAAGCTATAATGCCTGGAATAACAATAAAAAACGAACTAAGTTTATTCAAAATAAGATTAAAAACTTTAGTTGATAAAATAGAAGGAAATTTTCTAAGAATAGAAATGAAAAATGCCCTTTGGGGAATCCGTGATTTAATTATTCAGCATATTTCATATGTGGAAGAAATATTAAGAGAGTTGGAAGAAATAGAAATTATTTCTACCCAACAAAAAAAAAAAGCTGAGATCTTATTATGGCCCGCTGAAAAATTAAGTTATTTAGAAAACCTTTTGGAATAAGCTGAAGAAAATTTCACCAGTAATTTTGTACCAAACCAATAATGCTTGGATTGGGACTTATAACAGAATTAAAACTTTTTAAAGAAAAGACTAGAAAATATAGTCTGTGATATAGAATATTACAATCAAAGAATTGTTCTAAGACAAATTCTTTTTCATTCTAAAGAATTCGTACAATATCATATAGAATATATTGAAGACTTTCTAAGAGAAATAAAAGATTTAGAAAATCTTACAAATATACAAAAAGAAAGAGCTAAAACACTCTTAAAACCATTTCAAGGTTTAATCAAAATCGAACAAATGTTAAATCAAGTTCGAGAAAATTCCGCTGGCGATTCTGCCGCAAACCTGGTATCAGAGCTAGTAATACAATCTTAAGGGATAAACATGAAAATAAAAATAAAAATAAAAATAAAAATATTTTATTTTCAAAAAAGACAAAAACTTTTTAAAATTGCTTTTTTACTCAACCGACTTGAAAGAGTCTTATATGATATCAGTTAATCTTTTAACCGATTTAAAAGCTCATAAACATGAGTTATCAAAATTCTATTGGCTGTGCCCAAAAGACAGGTGTTAGGGCTGTGCCTATGCAAGTGTTTCTCATCCCCTACATGTAAATCCTCCTCTTTAGAAGGGGAGAGCATATTTTTTGTATGTATTTTCATGTAGATCAAGTGAAATAACCACGCATGTCTGAACCCAATCATCACCCTTAATGTCACTTCGATAGACCAACCAATTAACAATGTTGTTAACATATACACTACCAATCAAACATGAAATATTAAGCATTGAAGGAGTAGCCAAAATAAAACATTGAATAGTTCTCCAAAGATTATGTTGGTTGATATGACGATAGCAACATGAATATAAAGGGGAGGGAGAGAGGGGTCAATAGATTACCTATAAAAAAAAATTATGGGCATCATTTGAGGATTGTATCGATTCAATGAACAAAATATGAATATTGAATAGATTCATATTGTCTCCTATATGTTTTGAATTGATTCAAAGTGCACTATGTTTGCACTGAATCGCTTCAAGATGTCCTTTGTGACATTTTATACGTACGATTCATAACTGTAAAATTGAATAAAAAATAGTTTGAAACCACAGTAAGACCCTACACTTTGTAAAAGATGATTATGTTAAAAACAAGTGTAGAAAAAATTTATGCATGCAAAATATGTTTATGCAAGGTGAAAATAAGTCATAAACTTAGAGGGGCAAAATACAATCTAAAACTATCATAGGAATATAAAACATCATTAAAGACCTAAGATACAATATTAGAAACTACAAACTCCCCATTTTTGATGATGTCAACCAAAGGATAGTTTTAGCGCCATCTTCTCCTTTTGAATTTGTGCAACATCTATCTCAGACAACAACCGTCGTACTTCTTCTTCAACATTCCACCTCTAAAACCTTACGTTATAATGTTCATATTTTTTTCAAGAAAATTGTTTCTAATATCACATTCCTTTCATCCATAAACTTTATCCTATACAAATTTGGTATCAAAGAAGATGGAATGCATTTCTTGAACCATCCACATTTTTATTTTGCATTTTTTTTTTGAATTGTACGACAAGGTTTTGTAACGTACCTTGTGATTCCTTTGATTCTTTAACAAAATCAAAATCTATCTTTTGGTTGTAAGATCAACAACACCTCTATACAATCCACACAAATATAACTCTTTCATCAACAATGTTTGGAGTAATTAGTCTTTATGTGTAATTATTTATTATGCTTCTTTGTATTCGATCCTATATTATAAATAGGACCACCTACTTGTATTTGAGATACACATTCAGAAAATATACAAATGTCTTATTCAATCTATACTTTACTGAGTTTCTACAATGAGATAATGCCATTGAATATCGTGATTCTAAACTCTTGTGATTTCTTAGCGAGCAGGTTACCTTGTATGAATTTTCATGTCCATACACATCTCAACAAAATGGTTGTGAGAGAGAAAGCATCGTCACATTCTTGACTCAATCGATGCCATGCTTGTTTCAACCTCTTATGCATAACGCGCTTGGGGTGAAGCTGCTCTTACCACTGTCCATATAATCAATCATCTCTCTTCCTTTGTCTTTGACAATGTCTTCTTTTGAGCACCTTTATCTCACTACACTGGATTATAACTCACTTAAGGTGCTTGGTTGTGCTTGTATTGTCCTCATTCAACCCATAAATATACTAAACTTGAGCCTCATGCTCCTCTATGTTGTTTTCTTGGTTATGGCTATGAACACAACTAAAATTCAGGGTTTAAATTTTAGTAAAGTATCTATCACAATTTTACATTATTTAATTTGGAGGTCATAAGAAATTTATTTATTTATTTATTTTTGAAGAAAGGAGGTCATAAGAAAATTAAAACATAGATTTAAAGTTTAAAAATATAAATGCAAATGGACAAAAAAAAACAAAATAATGCGGAAAAATAAGATAAATGATTAAATCGTCATATCGAATTAAGTTACATGACAATAAGAGTAATTTTTCATAATTTTTATGGTTGAACCTAAGTACGTGTGATTTTTATAGGTATGGACACGTTGTCGGAACCACTTGATAGTAATAAATGAAACTCAATGAATTTTTTTATTCACCTCTCCTTGTGCGAGGTGAATCACTCTTGTTTTAGTATTATATTCCATTTTTTCTTGTTCAAAAAGAAACTCTTCAACTTTGTCCTTTGACTATAATTTTTAGCAATAGAGTCTAAGTCATCTAAGTTTAGTCTGAACAATAGTAAAAAAAATTAGTTAAAAATGTTTTCTGTCAATGACGAGATTATTAGACTGTGTCGCGAACTAGGTCACTTGTGCAATGTCATCAACCACAATGCCCCATGATAAAAACAACTCAGCTACAACTGTATCAGAGTCCTATTGCACTATAGGATCCTTTCTAGAAATAGACATTTAAATAAGGTGGTAAGACTACTTCAATATGATATTGATACTAGGACTATTCTAATAAGGTACTCGGACCACTCTAATATGGTGTTTCTACCATTCTAACCTCTAACTTCTCCAAGGGCATAAAACATTGAAAGTGACTATATTCTTATGATCATTTTTACTTTTCGAAGGGAATGTTTATCTCAAAAGGGACTATGATATTTGGAATACTCTTATTTCTGAAGTGACAAAATTTACCGAATGGACTATACTCTTAAGACCATTCTTAATACCAAAGGGACATTATAACTCGAAGGGGACTATGGTATTGATGAGAGCACTCTTTAAATTCGAAGGGACAAAAATTAGAAGAAGAAAAGAATAGTTCGTCAACATAAGCTAAAAGAGGAAAAAGATAGAAAAGTTCTTGGCAACTCAAAAGAACTTTTGGTGTGAGTAGAAGTGAGGGGGATGAGTTATATTTATAGGTGAGGAGTCAAAGATATGTTACAAATCCAATGTCTAGGATTAGTTGACCGTTACAAAATCAATGTTTTTATCTCGCCTCATAAATGAGAGCACTTATTGGGAGGGATGACTTAAGGATTTTCAATTCACACATTTAACGAGTAAATAGTCAATTCCCAGGGGGTATTTGCTACATAAGTTTTAAATTTGAGGAGGTATTTGTGCATAAGTGTTAAAATAGAAGGGGCATTTACCTTGTTTTCAGATCTCACCGCAATTCACCGTGGTTTACTTCTGGCAGTGAAAATGGGTATCGAGGAATTGGCTTGCTACTCCGACTCTCTCCTATCCATCAGACTCATCACTGACCAAGCTTCTAAGTATCATGCTTTTGCTGTTTTAATCCAGGATATTAAAGATCTTTTGTCCTCAAGAAAATTCTCTATTCAACATTGTCTTAGAGAAGGAAACCAATGTGCCGACTTCATGGCAAAAATTGGAGCCTCCTCTAATGGAGAATTTCCTACCAATTCTACTCCTCCGAGCGACCTCCTAACGATGCTTAGGAACGACAGCATGGGAACTTTCTTCCCTAGCCCTAGGCTTTTTCTTTTCTTTCTTCTTTGTTTTTGTTCTTTCTTTTAGCTTTGTAAAAAAAAAAAAAAAAGAGAAGGGGCATTTACCTATTTTTATAATCGCTCAGTTTAGTTTGAAGGTAAATAAAGTTTGGATACAAATTATTTCAATCATTTGGTTATACTACTCTCCTATTTGAAGCTTAGTACATCATATAAGAACTCGATATCATATCAAACTATTGCATTTAGAAAGATAAATGGTTACCACTTACCAAAAGTTGTTGGCTCAATCCATCATAGTTGTTGGTTACCGAGATTTACTCATTCTTTTCTGACAGTAATCTGGCATGATAGTGTCTGGGTTATATGGAAGGAAAGAAACAACAAGATTTTTAAGCAGAAGTCTTAGGATCTGGATCATTTAACAGACGATGTCAAGTTTATGTCATTTTTTTTGGCTAAAAGCAAATATGTTCACTATAGCCTTCAGTTATAACGACTGGTGACGACCCCCTATACAATCTATGGGTGTTTTGGTGTAGCTTTTTGATTGTTTTTCTTCCGTTGTGTGTAATCAGACTATTAACATTGTATGTTGGTGGGTGGTTCTTTTTTGCACACTTTGTGCCAAATGAACCACCTTTGATGATTTAATATATTCCATTTTGACTCGTTCAAAAAATAATAATCTTATATCTTAATTAACCCTTTGACATTTGTTTAGCCATATCGAACAACGATATTACAATTAGCGCCTTGCACTTGTAAAAATAAATAATAATAAAAACTAAATAAAAAAAAAAAAACGCATCACAACTTTTCGTTAAAGGGTTAAAATATTTTGCCCCCTCAATACATATAATATACATTACATCTACATAAAAAACCACAATAATATTAAATTCGTAGAACCAAAAAAAGATATAAAATTTAGATATAGATATAACATTTAAAATATACACGCAATTGCAGGAAAAAAAAAATATGAATATTATAAAAATACTAATATTTTTGTACCAAAAAAAAGATACTAATATCTAATACCGATTCAAGACTAGTAAGTGCCAAGATCACATAAATATAATTAATTATATTCTCATCTTGTTTACACCTTTGGTAAACCAAAACTACATTACAACCAAAACTACATTACAAAGTAGTGGAACAATTTCCTTTCTCTCTTCTCTCAAATTTATTTCATAATTGTAGGAAAAATAATGTTAAATGGCAAAGAAAAAATTGCAATTCTTGCACTTTCACTTTTCTTTAGTGTAGTTATGATTTGTTTTTGTTTCATTTTAGTAGTCCATTTCGTAGTGCAATTTTCAGAAAAGACGAGTAAATCAAGTCAAAAAAATCAAGAAGTGTTGTGGGCAGGATTTGGCATTTCTCTATTTGTAATATTTGCTTTTGCTTTTGTTGTATTTGCTGTGTTTTCTGGTTGTGGTATTATTTATATAATCCAAAGTAGCACCAAGATTGCACCTGCACCTTTGGATGGAGATTAGGAGACGTTACACTCATATGGTTTAAAGATTCAAATATTAATGATCAAAGTATAATAGAAGAGTCAGAAAAAAATGTTCAAGGTGAGCAACCATCCAAGTTTTTACAATGTTATATATATTGTTTTATTGCAACGATCCAAGTTTGTACAATGATTTTTTATTTCGCTTTTACATTTTTGATTGTACTAAGTTATTGGATTAATCTAACAATTGAGACTATAATAATCTTTTTCTTAAAAAATTGAGACTATAATTAAATCCCCATTAGCAAATTGTTAGTATATTAAGGCTCTGTTTGGTAACACCAAAAAAGAGCTTTTAGCTTTTAGCTCATAGCTTATAAGCTCGTTTGACAAAAAATAGCTCTGTTTGATAACGCTTTTTACAACGAGCTTATAGCTTATTTCAGGAGCTTATAAACTATTTTTCAGAAGCTACTTCAAGTAGCGTTTGAGCTTATAGCTTCTAGCTTATTGTTTTTCCTTCCATTTTTACCCTTATCATTTTAATTAAAACCCACATTTACCCTTTATATGTTAAAGCACACTTATTGTTATGTTTTCAATGCGTTGCTCTATTTCTTTTGTTCCTAGTTTTCCAGTTCCTATGTATATCCCGTTTTCAAAGCTTTGCATGTAGATGATGATTTGTTTTTAACTTTTTTTGTTCTCGTAACAATTTTTATTTTCAAAATAAAATTTTATACTTTATTTTTTTTAAAAATTATATTTTTTTTGTAAAGTGTAAAAACTGAAATGGAATAAATTTAAAATGAAACTTCAACAAAAAAATAATATTTTTTAAAAGAGTAAAAAAAATTAGTAATATATAAAATATAGATTAAGAACATAATTTAATAATTTTATTAGAATTAAAAATGTCCTTTTATGTCATTTTACATTTATCAGCTAGTTGAACCGCTAATTTTACCAAACACTTTAATTAGCTTATCAGCTATCAGTCATCAGCTATAAGCTATCAGCTAAAAGCTATCAGCTAGCTTATCAGCTAAAAGCTATCAGCTAACTTATCAGTTATCCGCTATTTTTACCAAACAGAGCCTAAGTTTCCTCAAAAGCCGATCTCTCTGTTGCCTGCATTATATTGTTTTTTTTCTTGAAAATCACAATTTATTATATAATGAAAGAAGTACAAAAAGTACTTAACCCACAAATCGGAAAAGTACAAGCGATACTTGCCCCGTAAAAACAAACACCCTTCAAGAACTAAGACAAAAAAAGAGGGTTCGAAACCATTCGTAGTATAACAAAGGTCCCCTAATTTGCCAATGTTCCAAATTCCCAGCTTTCCAAATTTTCCCAAATTAACCCTTAGATTAATCAAGGACTATGATATAAGATAAAACTAAAACATTAAATGAAATGTCAACTCAATTTTTTGGGTACATCACCTTCTTTCTGAATTTGCAAGACATTTTTTTGCAAGACATTTTACTTCTTTGTTGTCACGGAAATCTCTGTTTACTTTTTTTTTTTTTGGTGAGCATTGTGAAACCTAAATAGAAGGCAAGCTCTCCCTATGAGTTTTAACACTGCTGCATAGGTTGGATTCGAACTCAGGATCTTAGTTAAGCTAGAACAGACCCCATCTCATCTAAGCGTTCTTGAGTGTAAATCTCTTCATCGTAGCGTTCAAGTGTTAAACAAAATCTTGACTATAATTGAATGTTTTGTACCTTATGTTTATTTTAGTTTTTAACATGTTTTCTTATGTTTTATAAGTTTTAAGTTGGTTGAAAATATTATTTACATTATAATTAATTCATCATTTCCACTACATAATATTGACATACGCAATGCTTTAGCTAATACACGAAAGCGCATACCATGATTTTCCTGTCTATCAATAACTGGATGCATTGCACGGTGGATATGAAGAAGTAGACCATTATCGAGGCAATAGTGAGCCAAGGTAGTATTTGCAGTGAATCCACCGGTTAAGCAGTCATGCATTACGATAGGCACGCCCAATTCTCTAGCAAATACAGCTCTTTTTATCATTTCTTCACAGAATGAAACAATAAAGTTTAAAAAATATTTTTGTACGAAAAAAATTTAACTTGATGATTTTGTTAATAAGTTAAATTCCAACACTCATATTTTAAACGACCAAGTGACAGAATGAATTAATTTATTACAACGTGAATAATATTTTTCATCAACTTAAAACTTTATAAACATAAGAGACCACCTTCAAACCTACAATAAACACAAAGGACAAAACAATTCCTCAAAAACAAATTTCCACGGATAATGCACCACAACACTTACGTGTCCGTCTTTCCGCGTTTTTATTGCGCTAACGTTTAAAAATTATAAACACTTTTTGTGTATTGGAAATGCCCAACTCTCAAAAAAGAAAGAAAGAAAAACTCTTTTTTGTGAAATTGGAAAGACATATGAGAAAAGAAACCTAGAAAAGAAAACCAAAAGGTTGAAAACCCAGAAAATTGAAAAGAAATCATTAAGATGTTGCCTAATACAAAAATAAAGCGAAAAAATGAAACGAAATGAAGAGCTAATAAAATCACAACAAGGAGCTCTTGATAAATCTGTTTTCAAAAAGGTAGATACCCAAAAAAAATGTTCCTAATGATGAGCCAAATTTGGAAAACAACGACGATGAAAATTTGAATCTTGAATATGAAAATGAGAAAATTGATAATAATTCAAATGTTCCTAATGATGTGCAAATGCATCTAATATTGAAAATATTTGTCATGATTTTGAACAAGAAATTCCTCATTTTGATATTTATGATCCAAGAAATTGGAAAAGTCTTGATAACACGTCAATGGATATTTTAGTTGAAAAGGGGCCTACTAGATAAATGAATCTTTATTTCCCTAATAACAAATATTTTAGGCATTTCTCATATGGGAATTATTCAAGAAAATTCAGCAATGGTGAAATTAGTGATAAAAAAGGGCTAGTTTATTGCAAATATGATGACAAAATATATTGTTTTTGTTGTAAATTGTTTAAATCTTCCACTTCTAATTAATAACTTGAGTTTACTATCATCGTGTTATGGGGTGCCAACATAGTTGAGATGTCAACCGTCATAACTAATGCATGTTTCATCCATCATTTGTCAAAAAAAAAAAAAAAGTTTACAAAGTATTATATAAGGGGTCCTTTTTTCATATTATGCTTAAGGTCCATAAAACGTTAGGAACAATCCTAATTGGTATGGGTGATGTTTTTATTTTTCCCATTGGTGTGAGAGATATTCTTATCTGGATCATTTAGAATATGATCATGCATTTTCATTTATTTTGGTCTTGGAAATTGTTTATGCAAAATAATATGCTAATTAATTGTTTCCAAACATGATGTTTTGGTAGTCAGATTCATGCCTCTAGTTTATTAGTTTCTTGATATGGGTGTTGGAATATATATATACTATCCCTTTACAACCAATATTTAAGGTACTAAAGAAAAAATTTCAGGTTTGATCATGTTTGAAATGTTGAAGCGTGCACGGGAAAATAAGGGTTTTTCTTTAAATTGTCAATATAATTTAAAATATTTTTGAAGATTATCATTTTCCATGAACTTATTAGAAAATGTGGATGTGGATTCCTTTGGTATGAAAATAATCAAATTTAAAGAATAATTTTTTTGTTAGTTTATTTTAATAGTTTTTTTTAAAGATATATGGAAGTAAAATTACTATTTCCGATCTCTTATGTAAGTACCCTCTCCGTCTCAAAATAGGTGTTATCTTTTCTATTTTTCTGTGTCTCAAATTATTTCTCTTTTATAATATCAATACAACATTTATTATTCTTTTCCAATAACATTTTAATCATCAACTACTCCACTAAGGTCATCCACAATATAGCACCCCAAATTGGGTGCTTAAATGGGTCTCTTGTGTCTACATCATTAATTTTATGGTAATCCTTAATAAGCACCAATTTTTTCCAACTCAGCACATAAATTATTAAATAGGTCCCACAAATAATTCTATAGCATTATATTTCAACAAAATTTATTAAGATTTATTAAATAAGACCAACAAAAAATGAAAAGAGAGAACGTGCTTCTATAACCATTCTTCTCCATAGGCACCCATATATTTTACTTCACAATGGGGGTTCCTATTTAATGTGATGCTAAATAGGTTACGCACTCACCATTGTGGATGGTCTAACTATAATTAATAAGTGGATTTTAGTAAATAGAACATATTTACTAATTAAATCAACCTTGCTATCATTTTCTTAATAACCTTGTAAAACTTAAAAGGAAAAATTAATTTTAGACGGAGTGAGGAAAAAAAACACCCTTTAAAAAATTGTATTAACTACATTTAAGTTATGATAATCGCTCATGAGGATTATGGGAATCCCAAACCTAGAAAAAATATTCTTTTTCAAGAAGTTCACCACCTTGTGTGTATCATTAATAGGTGATCCAACACCTTCAACCCATTTTGTGACATAGTCTACACACACCATGATATACTGATTAGAATGAGAATTTGAAAACGAACCCATGAAGTCAATTCCCCAATAGTCAAATGCTTCGATTTCTAAGATCCTATTGTGGCATTTCATTCCTTTCTGTTATTCCTCCATATCTCCGCCATTCATTACATCTTTGAACAAACTTCCAACAATCCATAAACATGGTGGGCCAAAAGAAACTACTTTGCAAAAAAATTACAATTGTACTATCTATACTATGATGTCTCCCGTATGGCGAACTGTAGCACTGTCAAAGGATGTCCTTGGCTTCTTTCTCCCCTACATACCTTCACATCACAACACCCCTTATTTCCAATCTTGAAAACCTAATGCTCATCCCATATGTAGTGGTTGGCATCCTTGTAAGTAATTTGTCTTTGCTCCCAAGTTAAATCCTCCAGCAACCTTTTACTTCATTTAAAGTTTGTCATGTCAGTGAACCATGGTCTTTGAGATATTGCAAACAATTGTTCGTTTGGAAATCTATCTTTGATGCTTATTTCCTTTTGAGTGACTTGTTTATTTTTCAAGTCTGGAAAGGTGATAAGCTACCACACTCTTGTCTCCCTTCTTGTCTTGATAAGCTACCACACTCTTTAATTCCCTTCTTGTCTTGAGTATTGTCATCCGACATAACTCATTTACTTGTTTAGTTAGAGTTCCCACTCTCTTTTCTCTTCTATCAACGATCATTTATCGACTCTAGATGGCTTTCTGTTGAAGTCTGGATATTGCTTCCATACTGATATATATGAGTCGCTTTCATTAACATGAAAATCGTATCTCTCATGGATATATTCTTGCTTGGAATCGACCCACCCTTTTATGAGGGAAATTATGTTCTCCCTGGTCCGTACCGGTGATGAGGTTTTGAATAGGAATTCATGGCTTTTAATCCTGCACTTGCAAAAACAAAATATCCCAGTAGTTTTGCCTAAAAGTCTTAAAATAAATTTCTTATACTTCTCGAGATCACAACTAATTGAAAAGGAAATTCATAGAAGACATAAACTAACTTCTAAAACTAAATCTTTTTGGGATTTTGAAATAAGATAAGAAAATAAAACAAACCTAATTTAAATAAAAGTAAAACAAATCAAAGTTAAATAAAAGGAAAACAAAAACTAACCCAATCTTAAGAGATTTAAAACTAATTCTAATGAACTCCTTTTATGGAGATTTTTCGCATACAAGGAAATTTTTCGCAATGTACCAACATGAACTCCTTTTTTTATTGTATTTTTACTATTAACTTTGTATTTGCACAAAAAGCACATTATTTTCTATTTATTTGAATGTTCTATTTGCCGTCAATATGACCCGTGCGGCAGCACGGGTGGATGGTCTAGTTTAAAACTAATTCTAATCTATAAAGATAATCCTAACAAGAAAATAGGAACTAACCCTAAAATCTAGAAACTAACATAATCGTATTAAGAAAACCGTTTAACAAAATAAAACTAACTTGAGAATTAAAAAAGAAACTTTTTTTTTACAACAAATTCACTTCATTTCATTAGTAATAGTAGTTTCAATACAAGATGGCATGTAATCATGAATTTGGGAACAAGCATAAGATAATGACGCCCAAGCTAACAAGTGGGCAACATTATTTGCTTGTCTCATAATGAAACTTATCTTAAAGTTTTCATGATTCATAAGTAAAGCTTTGCAAATGTTCACAATAGCGCCGAACATAGAATTGGTGCTGAAGTTGCTAGAGATTTCGTCTACCACGTGCTTGCAGTCAAGTTCAATAGACACCACAGTAAAACTTAAAGTACCAAGCCACTTTATCGCTTCTTTTAGACCTCTTGCTTCCCCATCTTTGGGTTGTGGGAGACCTCCATACCAAGTTGTCTTCACTCTCATGAACTCCCCTCGATCCCCTCTTAAACACATACTGATCCCAAAACATCCTTGGTCCTTAAAGATTGCCGCATCAACATTACACTTCACTTCCCCAACTACTGATCTGATCCATACCTCTCGTATTTGATTTGCCATTTCAGTGTTGTGGGATTCTCTCTTTTCCTGTCCTATGCGGACTTCCTGCCATTGAAATAAGGCGTCGCGGGCTATATGCACTTAGATACACGGTCTTGTTTCTATGTCGTTCCATAACTTTTCATTTCACCGCTTCCAAATGCACCAAAGGGTCATTACAAAATCCAGAAGTTGTTGGTGTTCTAGGGATTCAAGTAACTGGAAGAAAAGGGAAACAAAACCATCTGCGGTTTCCAGATTCCCTTGTATAATGTGCCAGAAACCTGTTGCGCTCCAAACCATCCGGAAAAGACATGCCATTCATTCTCATATGAACTCTCACAATGCACGCATCGATCACAACAGTTAACACCGCGAGTTTGAAGCCTATATCTTGTGGGAAGACATCCCTTGGTTGCCCTCCATAAGAATACCTTTACTTTTTGCGTCATTCAAAATCTCCAAATTTTCAACCAATGGCATTCTTCTCTCAGCTCGCTATTATTCACTAGGATCTCCATGGTATAGTGATATGCCGATTTTACGGTGTATTCCCCATGACTTTTAAATTTCCAGCATCGTTTGTCTTCTCCAATCTCATCCATAATTGGCATGGCCAAGATATTTTCGGCATCTCTCTCATTGAACATTTCCTTGATGACATCCTCTTTCCACACATTGCCATCTTCTTCAATTAGCTCACTAACCATCATGCCCTCTTTCCCCATCGGTATGTTTCTTGTCACATAGGATTTCCCTTCGTCGCTAAGCCAAGGATCATACCAAGTTCTAATCTTTGAACCATCTCCCAATCTCCATCTAAGGCCTCATATGACTATAACCTGTGAAGCATGTATACTATGCCAAACATAACTCAAGTTGTGACCCAGTTTTGCGTCCACAAAATTTCCTCTTGGAAAATATTTAGCTTTGAAGACTCTTTCGACTTGAGTATCGTGGTTGGTTTCTAATCTCCAACCTTGCTTCCCTAGCACTGCCAAATTGAAACCATATAGATGTCGAAAGCCCATCCCTCCATATTATTTTATCATTGTCGATTTCTCCCACCTTAACAAATTGATACCTTTCCCATTCTGTCTGTTCGAACCCCACCAAAAGGAGTTCAATTTTTTTTGAATCTCCTCCCCTAATGTTGTTGGGAGTAGAAAAGAACTCATACAGTAAGTTGGAATTGATCTAGCAACAAATTTGATGAGTACCTCTCTTCCAACTTTGCATAAATGTTTTCCTAACCAATGTTGTATTCTCTTAGAAATCTGATCTCGAATATGATTGAACACTGCCCTCTTTTTTCTTCTCACCATGGATGATAAGCCTAAGTATTTTCCGCATCCTATACTCCCTGACACCTGTAAGATGTTCTTTACCATCTCCATGGTCGTGTGATCAGCGTTCTTGCTGAAAAATATTTCTGATTTGTGTAAATTAATTGCTTGCCCTGAGGCCTCTACATATTTTTTAAGTGTCTCTGATAGAGTTTGTGCCTCTTTTTCATTTTCCATGCAAAACAGAAAACAATCATCAACAAATAATAAGTGTGTCAGGATTGGAGCTCTTCGACACACTTTGATACCATGGATGTCCCCACGGGCTTCTAATTTTTTTAGCATTATTGATAGGCCTTCGGCACAAATAATAAAAATATATGGTGATAATGGGTCCCCTCCAGGTAGGGGTGGGCATGGTTCGGTTAACCTAAAAAACCGAACCGAACCGAAATTTTGAAATGGTTCGGGAAAACCGAACCGAACCGTTTCAGGTTTGAAGCTATCCGAACTGAACCAAAGTTATGGTTTGGTTAACCATTTGCTTACCTATTAACCATACCGAACCGAACCAAAACAAATATTTTTTATCCAATGAATAAAACCACTTTTATTATAAAAAATAACAAATTAAAATTAAAAGTTAGAATAGTTTATTTCTTCAAAAACAGCTTATCTTATGCAAAACAATTTATTTTAAAAAACAGCTTATTCAAAAAAACTTATTTTATGAAAAAAAATTTATTACGATCTCTTTTTAAAATTAGCTTATTCAAAACCGCTTATTTTATGCAAAACACCTTATTTTAAAAAACAGCTTATTCAAAACAGCTTATTTTATGAAAATACCTTATTTAAAAAAAACAGCTTATTCAAAACAGCTTATTTGATAAACAACTTATTTTATGAAAAACAAATTATTTTAAAAACAACTTATTCAAAACAGCTTATTTTATGCAACACACCTTATTTTAAAAAACAACTTATTTTATGAAAAACAACTTATTTTTGAAAACAACTTATTCAAAACAACTTCTTTTATGAAAAACAGCTTACTCAAAAAAGCTTATTTTATTAAAAATAGCTTGTTACGATCTCTTTTTTAAAAAACAACTTAATCAAAACAGCTTATTTCATGCAAAACAACTTATTCAAAACAACTTATTTTATGCAAAACAACTTATTTTAAAAAATAGCTTATTTAAAATAGCTTATTTTATGCAAAACACCTTATTTTAAAAAAACAGCTTATTCAAACATTCTTCTGTCCTGTGCCTCCACATTCAACTTAAAGTTTATTCTTTATTTTTTTTGTTGAGGAAAAATGTTTATTCTTTATGTCATTGATTTCTAATCATAAAATTGATTTTCATAAAGTAATATAACTATATTTACATTGTAACAAAAAAAAACTATATTTACAACTTACAAGTGAAAGCAACGTGCATTCCCATATAGAGTCTTTCTAGAGAAAGCAAACAGCTTCGCTTGCCTGACCAGTTAACTTCTCCGTTTAGTTCAGAATTCATTTCTATTAAGTACTGTTTGTTTACCAACAAACAAAAATTGAGAAATAGAAAGATCCACAAACAAAAGGAAGAAGAGCTGCTATACACTAGATGGCAGGCCTTCTCATACAAACTTTTGAGGACTCTTCCTGAATTAAGGGCATTGGTCTGACATATTTAGAAAGCTAAGGTCTCATAAATTTTCAATTTGAATAATATGAAGAGTTAATGGGCTGGTACTTCCAATATAAATCTTGAAGCTGTCATATTCCCGAACACAAGTATACCAAGGCATAACAAGTCTTGAGAACACCCTTGGATGCTTTCTAATTAAGGTGTCAAAATTGAATTACTTCGCTTACAAAAAAACTGTGTAACTTCATGATAGACTCAGAATTGCAAGTTTAAGAATGAATAAGCTGTTTTGAATAAGCTGTTTTTTTAAAATAAGTTGTTTTCATAAAATAAGCTGTTTTTAAAATAAGGTGTTTTGCATAAAATAAGCTTTTTAAAATAAGCTATTTTAAATAAGTTGTTTTTTTGGAAAGATCCAAAAAAGAGTTCAAGTGGTTTCCTTAAAAAAAAACAGTTCAAGTGGTTTGGTTCGGTTCAAAAGGTTCGGTTCGGTTCAAGATGGTTCGGTTATGGTTCAAGAACTGTTAATAAATTAACAGTTCGGTTCGTGAACCATTATAATGGTTCGGTTATTTTTGGTTCGATTCGGTTCGGTTCGAGCGGTTTGGTTCGGTTCATGGTTCTTTTTGCCCACCCCTACCTCCAGGGTTTTGGAAGCCAATATCATTACTATTTATGAACACTTGATATTTCACATTATCCATACAAAGTCTCATCCATTTCACCCACTTCTCATCAAAACCCATCTTCCTCAGACGTTGGACAAAATTCCAGATTACTCTGTCATATGCTTTACTATTATCTATCTTCAGAGCTACTTCCCTGATCTACCTTTGTATTTGCGCTTCATGTGATGTTAAATTTTAGACGCCGCCAAAACATTATCCAGAATAGAACTATTTTCCACAAAGGCCGATTGTTCTTGTGATATACATTTTGGTAGTAACCTCTTATGTCTATTAGCTAACACTTTAGATATGATTTTGTAAAGTACATTGCATTGTGTAATTGGGCGTAAATCTCTCCTTGTTTCTAGGTTATCCTTCTTTGGATTATGACGATATTTGTTTCCACTAGTTTTTCTGGTAACTCACCTGTATTCAACAACAAAATTCCAGAACGGAATATTTCTGTTCCACAGAGATGTCAAGTGTTTATAAAAAAACCGAATTCAATCCATCTGGTCTTGGTGCCTTGTCAGAGTGCATTTGAAACAGTGCTTTCCGAAATTCTTCCATAGTAAACGGCGCTAATAACATATCATTTTCTTGTTGAGTTATGCGAGGAGCAACCATGTCAAGAATGTGTTGCATATAGATACTACCTATTGCTTCTGTGAAGAGGTCATCAAAATACTCCTTCGCTACTCCACATAATTCGGCTTGGGATTCCACTACTTCCCCATCATTCCATTGTAGTTTAGAAATATGGAACGTTTTCTTTTAGAAGTTGTCATGGCATGAAAGAATTTTGAGTTTGTATCACCATCCTTCAACCAATTCACTTTCGCCCTCTGCCTCCAATACGCGTCCTCCTGTGCTAGTAAGTAACTCATAAGTTCTTTAGCCTCATGGTAGTGTTTCACCTCAACATCATCTTCCCTTTCTCATAACATCTCCATATCCTTCCTACAATCATCAATGTCTTTTTTAAACCATAGTCGTATAGATGTTCCCCACTTCTCTAGCTCCTTTGTGCAATTTTGGATTATGTCAAGCACCTCACCACCTTTCACTCCAATATTCCACCCCTCAATCACTACTATATCTAAATCTTCCTTTTCTAACCAGGCATTTTCGAACTTGAAAGATCGTCTGATAGTGCTTCTATGCCTTTCAATGAGTTTTAACAAGATTGGTGAGTGACCAGATCTATCCGCAATGAGGTTAGTGAGCGTAACATTTGGAAATAGATCTAACTAATCTTGGGAAGCCATGGCACACTCTAGCCTCTCTTCCTTTCTGCCTTGCGCACTTCGCCCTCTGCACCATATGTATGGGTATCCCGTTAATGGTATGACAAAAAGATTACTATCCTAAACAACTTCTCAAAATCCTTGTATTCGCCAAGGTGGGTGATCAGTTGTACTTATTTTTTCATCGTTCGAAAGAATGTCGCTAAAGTCCCCTAGAATGCACCATGGTAGGTTGTTATCCTGAGCAAGAGTTCTTAGCATATCCCACGAGTCTCTTCTTCTATCTATTTCTAGGTAACCATATAAATTGGTGAAGCGCCATTATTGATGTTGTTGGTTTGTTACCTCCATGTTAATGAAATTTTTCGAATAGTTAATTGAGCTGCATTCAAATGGCAATTTCAACAAACACGCCAACCCACCGCTTCTCCTAATCTTATCACAACAAAAGCTCCTTCAAAACCCAATCTAACACGAACTTCCTCTATCTTATTGGCATGCACAAGTGTCTCGCATAAAAATAAAATATCTAGTTTGTACTTACAAACTAGGTCCCGAATAAATGGAACTGCACTCGGGTTACCCAAGCCCCGACAGTTACAGCTTATGATACTCAATTTTCCCGGCAGGCCTGACTGCCAAGACCAGCCGATAAAAAATGAATATTGTAACCGTTTCCACTGTGTCCCTTTACTATGTTGCTTGACGAGATCAAGCACCTTCTGATGTAGTGATGCGCTCATATGTTGTCATTCTTTATGCCAGTACTTTCCATTTATCCTTTCCACTTTTGTCCGTCTTCATTATACTTTCTTTTTTTATCGTCTACCAATTCTTCCTCCTCTTCAACATACATCCCTACTCTTTCACCTATATTAACATTCTTTTCCACTTCTTGTTTCTTTTTCGGATTTATCATGTTTGGATTCCTCATTAACTCAGCAAAAAATTATTCCCTTTATATACCTCTCGCATGCCTGTTGTCCGCACATCTAACAATAATCGCACTCTCACATACTTCCTCCATATTTGGGAGTTGTTGTTTGGATCATACTCCAAGAATTCTCCCAAATCCGTGGCCATATGGCTGTCCCACCCTCTCAGACATGTATCCTGACGGAAGTTGGTGAATTTGTATCCAAAACAGGACTGTGAATAACGGGACCTACGACGGCATCGCTTCTCCCAACATCGAACATAGAACCATAATGTGCTTCCCAAAAAACCAAGGACCCCCTTTCGGAACCTTTTTCAGATCGCGATGAAGGTTAAATTGAAATAAGAATAGGCCATCGTCTACAGTGGTTATCGTTCTCCCTTTCAGTTGACACCATATCGCCTTCATCTTCTCCTACATCATATGTACACATATATATGGGCTTCGTTGACAAGAATCTTCCCACCAAACACAAAGCAGGAACGATTTCCTCCCCTCTTGTGGTCGCTTCGTCTATCTCCACTACGATCTCCGCTTCGTCGTCCTCCAACGTCAAGCGCTCAAAACTAAAGGAAAGTTGAGATATCTAAAGTTGATATCAAGTGATTAGAAATTTGATGGTATAGTTGGTTTGCAATGAATCGAAACTTTGTTAAAGGGTTCTGATGATCAAAGGTTTTAATGGTATGTTGGTTCTAGTGATTTTGAAGCCTGATGATGTAAAATCGATTTTCTGTTATGATTTATTAGGGTTTTGTGATGATAAAAAATGTGATGGAAAAGTTATTAGGGTTTTTGTGATAAAGAAACGTGATGGTGTGATAGGTTCAGGTGATCGCAAAGCTTTGGTTGTGTGGTTTATAATCCAGAAAAATGATGAATCTGTTGTTGGTGTTAGGGTTTTCTTGACCAAAAGGCTTGAAGGTGTGGTGAGGTTATGGTTATCGATAATTTTATAATGGTTGTTAATGTGTTGGAAGTCGAAAATCTATGAAGGTTGTAGTTTATGTTCAAAAAACGATCGCTACGTGGGGGTTATTGTTTTACGGCGATAGATAAATCTTCTCACTAGGAGAGAACGCTCATCTCATGGAGAGAGAGAAACTTGTTAATGGGCCATAAGGACATCCACTCATTGAGTCCAAACATGATAAAGAATTTTTTGAAATATGAACACTCCCCGACAACAGCGTCAAAAACTTGATGGGATAAATTGACAAGTGCACCAAATTGTTACAAGTAATAAAGTTTTAAGTTATCTTTTTAACACAAATTGTCGTTCAACTTAATAATTAACGAATTTTTTTATGTAAAAGAGTTTATGGGTTTGACTGTTTTGAATTGTCTTGCACAATGCGAGATTAGGTTTATTTGATTCAGATGTTTAATAGAGATTAGGGTTTCCTTGAACCCCTTCTACATTCTTTGTTAGAATTAACTCGTATTACTATCAGTTATGACCTAGCCTTGATAAACGAAAGTTCTTATATGACCTTGAGTTATTAGTGGGAAGTTCTACCATGTGTGCCTAGACAAGGGCTATACTTTTGACTTTCCCTAAAGATGGATCATAATCCTAACAATTATACTCATATTTGAAGGTGAGAAAAACGCAAGAAGGGGAGGTTGAATTGTGTTAGCTTTTTCTCCTAAGCTAAAAGCACTAATCAGAAGCATAGTGAGAACTGCTTCTGAAGTGAAATTCAGGACTAATGTGCAGCGGATAAAAACAGAGAGAGAGAGAGAGAGAGAGAGAGAGAGAGAGAGAGAGAGAAGAAGGACACAAAACAATTATACTAGTTCCTTCCACAAACCGGAAGTAGTCCAGTCCCCCTTGCACTTCCAAGGAGAGGTCAATAAAATGTAATGTCAAATTAAAACTGCTAACTGCTACAACTAGCAAGAGACTTCAAATTGCTCAAGCACACAAGCAAGAGACTTCCTATGCTCCTGAACACAATCAAGAGACTTCTAATGCTCAAGCACAACTGCAAGAGTCTGATGCCATTCTCTAAGTCTTCACTCCTTTATAAAGAGGTGTGAAAGAGACGTTGTGAAATTGCCAGCACATCAAAAAAGAGTCGTTTGAAGCTTTGATCAATCACCAATGATCTTTTGCCTGATATGGTTGTTGTCCTATGAAGAATCAATTTGAAATCCATTCCCATTGTGAAGAAACATTGTTGCAGGCAGAGCTGTATTTCAAAGCTGTTTTCTTATCTTGTAGTGTGGACATTGCAGAGTAGTGGAGATAGTCGTTGTACACTTCGTACAATTGTACTTTTTCAACGCTTTTTGAAGCTAAGCATCCAACGCCTTCAAATCCATTCAAAATGACCGTTGTTTTGCATTCCCAGTCTTCTGCATTGCTTTCGAATCCATTAGACAACTTTTGAAGTATTAAATCTTGAATCTTCAGCTTCTAGTGATTTTCTGCTTCTGATGAAGTCGCTTCTGATGAACTTGCTTCTGATGAACTTCAGCTTCTGATGACGTCATCATCTTCAGGAGCGCTTTGTCTTCAGGAGCACTTTTGTCTTCAGGAGCACTTCTCTTCAGACGCTTTAAGCTTCCTTTTTGTTGATTTCTTAGCTCTTTTCTGTTCATCCAGAACCTATTTAAGATGTAAATTTTTGTCAATGGTCCTGTACACTTGAACAAATATTAGCTAGTCCAATTGACAATTTTTAATACCTTGTTATCATCAAAACTCTCAAATGTTATTGTTAAACACATTTTGTTCCAACAATCTCCCCCTTTTTGATGATTACAAACAATAGTATTTAAAAATGTGCAATTATTGTTAATCTTATTAACAATTTGACTTTAAGGGTATGAGGTTTGCAAGCTCCCCCTGAGTCTAATAGTACTTTAAGGTGAGTTTTGTAAGCTCCCCCTGAGTTCTATCCAAGTTAATTTAATTCATCATTTAAGAACGAAATAACTCTCAGAAATTTCTCACATGAAATAGGCTAGGAGATAAGGAGTTGGTCCTATTAATTTTAATTTTAATTTTAAATTAATAGGGCTCAGAGCCTATAAATACTATACATACTACTCCCCCTTTTGTCATCAACAAAAAGTTTTAAAAACTTAAGACAAAAAGAAAAAATAGTAAAAAGATAGTGAGAAAAATAAATAAAAATAGAAAGCATAAACTAAAAAATATATTAGAGCATAACATAGTCAGAGCATGAACATAAGACATAATTAGAGCATTAAAAAGTAATTCAGAAGCATATAGAATTGATCAGGAGCGTACTAAGTTCAGAAGCAAACAATAATATCATAGCAAAAAGAATGAGATTAAAAGCTAAACAAGCTAAATGTGTGCAACTAAGGGTTGGCTTGTTTGTTCATCATTTCCATCATCTTTCTGATCATCTGCTGAGTTTCATCATGCTTCTTCTCCATAGCTTCCTATTGATTTTTCATCTCAAGCTTGAATTCTTCATTACTCTTTATCAGATTGTCCTATCTGATTTTAGCTTCCCTTAATGCTTCTTTAGCTTCCTCTAGCTTTGCTTCAGTAGAGGTCTTGTATTCCAGCATGAGTAGCTTCTGCTCTAGGAGTTCCTTTTCAAGCTTCTTGACATGCTTCTCCAGGATAGTGTTCCTTTGAACCAGTGCTAGATTAGGAGATGCAGTTTTCAGATTGACCTTGTTAAGGAAGGTCAAGTCCAGATCTCTTGGATGAATTCCTGAAGGAATGAAATCAAAGATATCTCTTCCTTTGATACTTGGAGGACTCAGAACCCAAGTACTCAGGACCTTGACTTCCTCCAAACTGCTATCAATACCTTTCAGCCAATCTTGAAGCTTCTGCTGAGCTTGATTTTGAATATCTATGCAGGTTGATTTGAGTGCATACAAGATGTATTCAACTCTTTCTTTGAGTCTGCTCCATCTCTTCTCATAGCTTTCTTTATGCACAAGATTTTCTCTTGCTTGAACCAGCTGAACCAATTCATGTCCTATGTTCTCACAACATTCTGAAGTAAAGTAGAATCAAGGAATATGGTTGGTGATGAAGGTATTTGAGTAGGTTTGGGTGAAGCTACAGGTACAATGGCTAGGTTTGATGATGATTGGCCATTTGCAGTTTGAGGGTTGCTGGTTGAAGGTTGATCAGAGACAGTATCTATATCCATGTCAGAAGATTGAGGATCAACTTGATCATCCTCAGAGTCAGTATCCATAGATGTGGTTACAGAAACACCAGCGGGTAATTTTGATAGCAGATTCAGGTAATGGAATGGTGGATGATTGGGTTTGCTCAGGAGCAAGTTGTTCAGGAACAGTTTGTTCAGGAACAGCAGGCTCAGGTACTGAAACATGCTCAGATACAGAGACATGCTCAGGGCTAGCTATATGTTCAGAGCTATTTTGTGTAGTCATCTGTGGGTTGGGTGTTTGTTGTTGGGGGCTTTCTAAAGTGACTTCTTCATTAGCAACTACTTCAGAAGTAACTTCAGAGGCTTTTTCTAAGATAGGCCTAACCTCTGGTAGTTCACCTGTATAGTGACTTACCAGATTGTCTATTATAGTTGTGTTTTCTGTTGGGTTGGTTGAGGGTGGTTGAGATGATGATGAGGGTTCAATATTCTCATCAGAAGGAACCATGTTAAGAGGTTGAACCATTGGTGGCCTCAAGGGATTATAGCTAACAGGAAATTTATTGTATAAGTCTGCTTTCCTTTTGAGCTAAGCCAATGACTCTTTCATCTATAGCAGTTCTAATAGGTTCTTGAGGAATATTGGTTTAGGTTGTTTCTCTTAATGTTGTGCTTAAGGCCTATAAGTATGTCATCTGAGTCAGTTGATGATGAAGATGATGTGGATTGAGAGGGTGAGGATGATCCTGATCCTACATTAACAACAGAATGCGTAGGAGAGTCAGGTATACCTGTATCAGCTTCTGTAGTAGCAGCTTCTGGTTCAGCAGTGGTACCTTCAGAAGCACTCACAATCATCATTAGATCCCAGCTTCTGAAGTGACTATCTTTTGCACATCTTCAGCAGCTTGAACAATCTCCTCAGCATCAGCACCAACATTTTTTCTGACAAAACTTGATGCAGGGATCTCTGTCTCTTGTGCAATCTTCAAGGCCTTTTGAAGTGCTTCAGTAGCAGCATCTTTAACTTTCTTCTTCTTCAGTTCCCTTGTAACCAAGTTTGTAGAAGCTTCAACGCCTTCTACTTCCTCAACTACATAAGGAGATTCCTTAATCTTCCTCATTGCAGGCTTCCTCTTCCTCTTGGGCACTTGAGGTTGATCAGGAGCAATTTTAATTGAAGAAGCAGCAATTTTGCCACTTCTAGTCTTCCTGTTTAGGACCACATCAGTGTCCAGGTCCTCAACCTCTTCCTCAATTGATGACATTGCAGAACCACCAATCTTAAGCTTCTCAGAAGTAGCTTTACCTTTCTTTGCCTTCTTTGCAGGTTGTTCAGCTTTAAGGTTCCTTAGTGGTTGCCTTCCTCTTGGACTTTCTGCCTTTTGCAAGTGGCGGAGCACGACCATACATTTCTTCAGGTACATCATCTAGCCTGATGACCTTGCCATATGTTTCATACTGGTCTTTGATGAAGTGTATTTGAACTTCAATAGGGCCCTTCTTGCAGATGGGTGCAAAGTCTTCCATTAGGTTGGACTTAGCACTAGATTCACTCAAGTCAGTCTTGAGTTTGGTGACTGTACTGATCAGCTTCATGTGCTTGAGTGTCTTGGCATTGATGAACTTTCCAGTTGTAGTGTCAAGATGCTCATCTGAGTAGATTTGGACACCACTGAGTAACTTCAGAATCCCTCCTTGATAAAGGATTTCTGATATAAGCCTTCCATAGGGAACCCATAATCTTTTCTTCTGCTGACTCTCCCTCAGCTCCTTAATCATATACTTGAACAGTTATTTAGGGACATTTACCTTCTGCTTCAGAAGGAAGTGATGAAGAAATATTTCCTGCCGCAGTGAAGGTTGATCACTACCTCCACCTTTTGGAAGTAGGTTTCGTTCTGAATCTTCAGAAGCAGTTTCTTCTCAATGCTTAAGTCAGCATATTTTCCTGGAGTGCTAGAGTTGTATATAGTTTGGTTTACAATTTCGTTCCAGGGGTTGTTCTTAGCATTTGGTATATGTATTCCAGAGTATTTACCAGAAGCATCTAGTCTTAGAACAGATGATATTTGCCATTCATCAATGAAGACTGGAGTTCCCAAGACACTTGATCTAATTTCCATGCAAGTGTATGGTTCCAGACCCATTTCTTCTTTCGTCTTCCCAGCCAGAGAGGGATTAAGCAAAATCTTCTACTTCTCTTCAGCCTCAGAAGCAGCTTTATCATAAACTGATGCTCTTACCCAGAAGTGCTTTACCAAGGCTTCATATGTTGGTCCATTCAACATGTTGAAGTAAGGTATGAGCCCTTGTGCTTTATAGTAACTCTTGATGTTGCATCCATGAAACGCTAGTGATTCGAAATCTACAGGATTCTCAGTTTGAATCCTTAAATCCCATTCTTCTATCTCCATGGTTCTTCCCTTAATCTCGTAGGCAGGGGCTTCTTGTGAAGTAGATTCTAGAGCACCTTGTTGCATGTTGGATGTAGATTCTGGAATCTCTTGATTAGAACTAGATGAAGCCATTTTATGATGATGATGATTTTAGGGTTCTAAGGTTTGAGTTGCAGAGAGTTTGCGCTTACTTCGCAAAGAATAGTTTGAGAAAGGAAAGTGTTTGTTGTGAAGTGAGTAGTGTGTGAATTGTCTAAGTGTTTTGAGTAAAAACGTTTGCAATTCAAAAGCGACAAACAAACATAGCATTAATGACAAAGGGGGCGCATGTTTAGTACATTCAAAGCTATTATCATCATTGCCCTCTTAAGTTATACACCAATACAAATAAGCCACGTCAAAAGTTCTCAGAGTAACTGCCAAGTTAGTGGGCCAGGAGTTATCAAAAAGTAACTTCCAGCGTTTCCACTAACTCTGATATTCAGAAGCATAAAGTCCAGCTTCTAGACTTCAGATGCTGACGTCATCATCAAAAGCACATTTTCCTCAGAACCGCAATAAAGAGCTTCTGATGGACCATAGCTTCTGAACTGACTTCAGAACCTAAAATCCTATTCAGGAGCAAGCAAGCTTTTAATCAGACACAAAGTGCATGTTCAAATTTTTCTTTATAAAATCAAATCTTTCAACAGTTAAAGGCTTAGTAAATATATTAGCCCATTGATTCTCAGTATCAATGAATTGTATATCTAAAATTCCTTTTTGAACATAGTCTCTGATAAAATGGTGTTTGATTTCAATATGCTTAGCTCTTGAATGCAAAATTGGATTTTTAGACAAACAAATAGCAGCAGTATTATCACAATAAATGGGAATACTGTTAGCAATAATCTGATAGTCTTCCAACTGATGTTTCATCCAGAGTAGTTGTGTACAACAACTTGCAGCTGAAATGTATTCTGCTTTTGCTGTAGACATAACAATAGTTGTTTGTCTTTTGCTAGCCTAGGATATAAGATTATCACCCATAAATTGACAATTGCCACTAGTTGACTTTCTTTCAATCCTATCACCAGCATAATCAGCATCACAGAATATAACCAACTTATAATCTAAGGATTTCCTATAAAGGAGTCCAAGATTAGTTGTTCCTTTCAGATACCTGAAGATTCTCTTAACAGTTGTTAAATGAGATTATCTAGGATCTGATTGGAATCTTGCACACAAGCATACACTGAATAAAATATCTGGCCTAGATGCAGTGAGGTATAACAAAGAACCAATCATACCTCTGTACAGCTTCTGGTCTACTTTTGTTCTAGTATCTTCTTTGCTTAAAGTGCAGGTTGGATGCATTGGAGTGTTCATCACTTTACAATCTTCAAGCTTGAACTTCTTCAGAAGCTCTTTAGTATACTTTGTTTGATGACCATAAACTCCATATTTACTTTGATTGATTTGAATGCCTAGGAAGAACTTCAGCTCTCCCATCATGCTCATTTCAAATTCATCCTGCATTAACTTAGAGAATTCCATGCAAAGAGATGCATTAGTAGAACCAAATATTATATCATCAACATATATCTGCACAACAAGAATGTCTTTCTTAAGAGTCCTCCTGAAGAGTTTTGTGTCAACTTGGCCACTTTGTCATCAAATTTAACGTGCATTGATTCTTCAACACAAAGTGCTTTTGAATTATACACTATGTATGCCTTTGACCTTTCAGAGTAACCTAAGAAGATTCCTCTTTGGGCCTTGGCATTGAATTTCTTTAGGTAGAGCTTGTTATTTAGAATGTAACAAGTACATCCAAATTGATGAAAGTAAGAGATATTGGGTCTTCTTCCCTTAAAGAGTTCATATGTTGTTTTCTCCAAGATAGGTCTGATGTAGATTCTATTTTGGACATAACATGATGTATTCACTGCTTCTGCCCAGAAATGTTTAGCCAAATTGTTTTCATGAATCATGGTTCTAGCCATTTCTTGTAAAGTTCTGTTATTTCTCTCTACAACCCCATTTTGTTGTGGAGTTCTAGGAGAAGAGAATTCATGGACAATTCCAAGTTTTTCACAAAAGTTTTCAAATGGCTCATTTTCAAATTCTCCACCATGATCACTTCTGATTTTTAAAATTTTCATTTCTTTTTCAGACTGTATTTGAGTGCAGAAGTTACTGAATACATCATAAGCATTATCCTTACTTTTCAGGAATTTTACCCAAGTCCATCTACTGTAATCATCAACAATAACCAATCCATATTTACTTCCATATAAGGATGCAGTGCTAACTGGTCCAAATAGATCAATATGGAGTAATTCTAAGGGTCTGGAGGTTAAGACAATGTCTTTTGTTTTAAAAGATGATTTCACAATTTTTCCCTTCTGACATGCACCACAAAGTGCATCTGAATGATAATCAATGTCTGGTAGGCCTTTGACAAGTTGTAACTTACTAAGCTTATAGATTAATCTCCAGTTAGCATCCCCCAACCTTATGTGCCACATCCATTTCTTATCATTCACTGACAGAAGACAAATTACCTTCTGGTCAACTAGTTCAGAGAAGTTAATTTTATAGACATTCTCAAATCTCTTTCCCTTGAATATTATGGACTTGTTTTCTTTGTTGATTACAGTGCAGTTGGTCTTTTCAAACATCACATCATAACCATTGTCACAAAATTGACTAATGCTTAATAGGTTATGTTCAAGACCTTCTACCAACCACACATTATTGATTGAGATAGAGGAGTTACCAATAGTTCCCGTACCAATGATCTTGCCAGACTGGTTGCCTCCAAACTTCACACTTCCTCCTTCTTTCATAGTGAGGGTGACGAACATAGACTTTTCTCCTGTCATATGCCTTGAGCAACCGCTGTCTAGGTACCATGATTTTTGCTTTTCCTTTGCTCTTAGACATATCTGCAGTATTGACCAATTCAGATTTAGGTACCCATTGTTTTATGGGTCCTTTCAGGTTAGTACTAGAAGTTTTAATCTTCAATTCTTGTACCTTGTGCTGTAAGTTGGGTTGCTTCTGATTAACCATTACCTTAGGTTTAACAACCTTTGGTTTTGGTACTTCAGGAGCAGTAACTGTCTTCTTCTGAACCTTAGACTTCAGGATCTCAGATTCAGGTTTCACCAGACTCTGAGGAACAGGTTCAGATCTCTTTAGAATCCTGATCTTTGAAGCCTTAGAATCAGAGTTGATCATAGCCTTTGGCTTTGAAGTAATCTTAGCATTAGAGCTAGAAGCTTCAGGTTATGATTGAACAACAGTTTCCAACTTAGCATCTTCAGGTACAAAGAAGGTTTTCAATCCTTCTTGATCCATTCACAACATGCTTTGAGACTGATTTCATTAGGTTTCCCTCCCGAAAATCCAATCTCTTTACCATTGTTTCTGTAAATGCTGTAAATCATTGAAGCAACTTTGCTTCTATCAATACCAGATATAATGAAATCTTCAAGAGCTATCTCATGTTTGCTTAAAGATTTTCCATTACACTTTTCTTGTAGCTTCTTACAAAGATACATGAGCTTCTCTTCATAAGTTTTACAAATGAAGTCAAAGCCTCTAAGTCCTTCTTCAGAAGCTTTCAGATCCAATAGAGTTGATTCTTGTTTTTTCATCAACACAACATATTTTTCTTTTAAATCTTTGGCTAAATTGCATTTTTGGTCCCTTAACTATTTAGGTAGTATCGCTTTGGTCCTTTAACTAAAATTCGATTTATTTGGGTCCCTTAACTTCTCTCTGGCACACATTTTGGTCCTTTCCGTTAGTTTTAATTCAAAAACGTTAGGTTTTCTTCATCTTCTTCTCCTCTTTTTTATCTTCGTATCATCTTCATCAACCTTCAACAACAAGAATCCCAGAAAAATTCCAGACGAAAATGAAGAAAACCTAACTTTCTTGAATTAAAACTAACGGAAAGGACCAAAATGTCCAACGAAAAGAAGTGAAGGGACCAAAATAAATCAAATTTTAGTTAAGGGACCAAAGTGATACTACCTAAATAGTTAAGGGACCAAAAATGCAATTTAGCCTAAATCTTTCAACTCATTGGTTTTAAGCTCAAAATGTGTAAGGAGTTTTTTAAGAGACTCAATAAGTTCTTCTCTGGGAATTTTAGAATATACCTCATTTTCATCTTCAGAATCTGAATCAGGATCTGCTTCTGAAGTCTCAGTAGCCACTAACCCAACAGCTATTTTAGCATCTTCATCAGCTTCTTCCTTTTCAGACCCAGATTCACTATCCAAATCTTCCCAGGTTGTCATCAAACTCTTCTTAATCTGCTTTCTGATGTGTTGAAGGTTGATTTCTTTGACTTGTCCTTTGATTTCTCCTTCTGAAGATCAGGGCAATCAGTAATGAAGTGTCCAGGCTTCTTACAGTTGAAGCATCCCTTCTGATCTTCTTTCTTGGAACTCTTGCTACCACTTCTCTTACTCAAAAACTTCATGTTCTTTCTTGCTAGATACTCAAGCTTGTTTGAGAGCATAACCATCTTCTCTACAGGATCTTCACTAGAGACTCCATCAAATGACTCTTCTTCAGATTCAAAAACCTTCAGAGCTTTTGATGATTTTCCTTTAGATGGTAGAGCAATGGATTTACTCTTTTTGGAAGGTTCATGTTCATTAAGACTAATCTCATGAACTTTGAGAGAGCTGACAAGATCTTCAACACATAAAGTGTTTAAATCTTTAGCTTCCTCAATAGCAGTAACCTTAGGTCTCCATCTAGCAGGCAAGCTTCTTAGTATCTTGCTAACATGGTGAGAAGCAACATAACTCTTCTTCAGTATTTGTAGTCCAGAGACTAGGGTTTGAAACCTTGAGTACATCTCCTCAATAGTTACAACATCCTTCATCTTGAACAACTCATACTGATGAACTAGCATAAGAGCCTTTGCTTCTCTAACTTTCTTGCTGCCTTCATAGTTAGCACACAGAGAAGCAAACATTGCTTTAGCATTTGACTTGTCACTCATCTTCATATATTCTACTTTAGGAATAGCAGTGACAAGTGCTCCTCTGATAATATGATGCTTCTTGTAAGTCTTCTTCTGAGCAAGAGTATGTTTTTTTTTCTATCAACAGCAGCTCCTTCTTCATCTAGAACCAAGTCACCAACTCCTTCTTCAAGTATATCACATAGTTCTTCATCTAAATTCATGATATAGCTGTAGAAGTTGGTTTTCCACCAAGAAAATTCATCAAGATCTCCATTGAACTTAGGAACTTTTCCAGAATTGGACTTTTTGTTGTCACCATAATCATATGACACAGCAGTATGATTAGTACCAGATCTAGAACTAGAAGTATCACCAAACATGTTTTTCTCAGATCTTTTTCTGTTACACTGTTAAGTGTTAAGACAACATACCAAGGCTCTAGATACCAATTGAAGTTGAGAAAAACACAAGAAGGGGGGTTGAATTGTGTTAGCTTTTTCTTCTTTTTCTCCTAAGCTGAAATCATTAATCAGAAGCAAAGTGAGAACTGCTTCCGAAGTGAAATTCATGACTAATGTGCAGCGGATAAAAACAGAGAGAGAGAGAGAGAGAGAGAGAGAGAGAGAGAGAGAGAGAGAAGAAAGACACAAAGCAATTATACTGGTTCCTTCCACAAACCGGAAGTAGTCCAGTCCCCCTTGCACTCCCAAGGAGAATTCAATAAAATGTAATGTCAAATTACAACTGCTCACTGCTACAACTAGCAAGAGACTTCAAATTGCTCAAGCACACAAGCAAGAGACTTCCTATGCTCCTGAACACAATCAAGAGACTTCTAATGCTCAAGCACAACTGCAAGAGACTTCTAATCAAACACGAATTACAATGAAAAATGTTTGAGGTTGAACACTTGATATACAATCAGAGGTGCTCACAATACAAATCAGATACAAACTCTTAAGACTCTAGAATTTCTAAGATATGAACTTGAAAACAGAAATTCTAAGTGAACTTTTGAAAGCAGAACAATTTCAGCAGAGTTTTGTCACTTGTAAATTGTAGTTGAGTCTGATGTCATTCTCTAAGTCTTCACTCCTTTATATAGAGGTGTGAAAGAGACGTTGTGAAATTGCCAGCACATCAAAAAAGAGTCTTTTGAAGCTTTGATCAATCATCAATGATCTTTTGCCTGATATGGTTGTTGTCCTATGAAGAACCAATTTGAAATCCATTCCCATTGTGAAGAAACATTGTTGCAGGCAGAGCTGTATTTCAAAGCTGTTTTCTTGTCTTGTAATGTGGACATTGTAGAGTAGTGCAGATAGTGGTTGTACACTTCGTACAATTGTACTTTGTCAACGCTTTTTGAAGCTAAGCATCCAACGCCTTCAAATCCATTCAAAATGACCGTTGCTTTGCATTCCAAGTCTTCTGCATTGCTTTCGAATCCATTAGACAGCTTTTGAAGTATTAAATCTTGAATCTTCAGCTTCTTGTGATTTTCAGCTTCTGATGAACTTCAGCTTCTGATGACGTCATCATCTTCAGGAGCGCTTTGTCTTCAGGAGCACTTTTGTCTTCAGGAGCACTTCTCTTCAGACGGTTTAAGCTTCCTTTTTGTTGATTTCTTAGCTCTTTTCTGTTCATCCAGAACCTATTTAAGATGTATGTAGACCAAGATTTTCGGGTGTCAATCCATTGATTGGATTTGAACCTTCAATCTACCGGACTTGCTCGATTTTATTCTTGGGAAGGGAAAAAGAGATTGAAAAACCCTTTTTGGATTCGGGGGTCGGTTACGACTCGGGAAGGTGTTAGGCACCCGCGTCGTTCACGGTACTCCGTGAGAACCTCTTTCTAACTTTATTTTATTTGAAAATTTTAAAGTTGAAGTGAAAGAATGGAGGGAGAAGAAGTTGGAGTTTTGGTTATTTTTATTTGATCGATTTGAAAGGAATAAAGCCTCTGCCTACGTACCCTTAAAAGGGATCAAAACCGCCGTAGTTCTCTCTCAAAAATGTTTTTGTGGGTTAAGTTGATTTTAATTTGATTTTGAAAATGGTTTTAAGAAGGGTTGCGAGACCTCAAGGCATAGAAGAATAAAATAGAAGTGAGGTTGTTTCATTTTATTTGAGAAATTTTGTCTAAGTTTAATTAAAGTTCATTTAGGAATTTGATTAAGAAAATAAAGGGAAAACAACTTGGATTTGGACCCAAGGTTTATTAAGAAAATAATTTGACTTTCGCTTATTTGATTTTTGAGATAAAAAAGTTTGACTAAACTAACGGTAAAGTAGCGTAACGATGCGGAAATATAAAGCGAGATAAAAGCGATAAATAAAGTGATATGGTGTCGGTGCAAGTGTCGGTGTGTGCAATTACTAAGCTATTACATACCATCCTAGGGGCATTCTAAAGCAAGAAAATAAAGCATGAATGACATTACATAAGCCTATTATACACACTAACATTGCTATTAAAAATAAATTGCAAGAGTGAAAAATGCATGAGATTATACTAGAAATAAAGCAATCATAGTAAGATGATAAGAAACTTAAAAGCATTGCATGGATTGTCAAAAGAAAGTATGATGTCAAAATATTAAAGCAAGACACAAAGTAGAAATTGAAATATTAAAGCCAAATCAAGCCAAGATATTATGGAGTAAAACAAATGCATGATATGATGTTTTTAAAGTATTAAAGCAACACATAAAACAATCATGGAGATTAAAGTATTTAAAATGCTTGGGACAAAATCCCAAAAATGAGTTTAAAAATGCATGAGATGAAAATATAGTCCTTAAATGAATTAGATAAAAATGCATGATATAAAGAGTGATTTGGACTAAAATGCATGACTAAGAATTAAGCAAACTATACAATAAACAAATGCATGATGGAAAAAAAAAATCATTTGAGTTAAAATGTACGTGATGATTTTACAAAAGGAATATGCTAAAAATGTTAAGTGAAAATGAACGAGAACAAAGAAAATAAAAATGAACGCAAGACCAAAGAGATATGGATGTACAGGGGGTGCAAACAGCCATGAATTGATGGTACAAACAGCAAGCAGTAGCAACATGAAAGAAGAAAGATGGGCCTCAGCAAAAAGAGACGGTGGGCTGGGTCAGCTAAACTGGATCAAAGCAGCTGGACCGGTTCAGGAACGGGTCGGTTCAACCGAACCGGTCCAGCAAGAGTGATATAAAGCCGGTTTAGTGAATCATCTTCTTCTTAAAAAACATAGCAGCACCGCTGCTTTTCCTTCTTCCTTCATGTTTTCTTTTCAAAAAAAATAAATTCCCACATGAATCAAAATTCTTCCCACTTAACACACAATTCAAAAGGCAAGCACATACAAACTTATTTGCTCCTCTTCTCATTTTCTAAAAATAGTTTGTGAAAACAAACAATTGAGGACACTAGATCTAGGAAGCAGAGAAGAGAAGAAATTACCTCTTTTAATCCATTAGGATCTGGAGATTTTTATTGTTGTTTTGAAATGGAAAAACTTCTAGTATGCTGGATGCTACACCTTCATCATTCCCGATCTAGATTCACCACTCTTGCTTCATCGTTGTCACTGGAACTCGTCGGATCCGGTTTGATTCTGTTCGTGACTTTGTGTGTTGTGGTTGTTGTGCAAATTCGTTGCTGTTGAAAGAATACGAATCGAGTTCTTCTTCTCCTTGCTTCCGTCGATCTCGTTACGGCCTAAGTTGGTATGAGCTGGATTCGGATTTGTGTATGTTGGTGGATTTCAATTTGATTTTGTGAACTTGCGGTGAATTATGGTTCGATGGAAACTTATGATGTACGGGTATAGATATGTTATATGATGAATTTTTGAAGATGAAATGAAGATGGTGTATGAATCAGTGTTAATGTTGTTGGAATTTTTGTGTAAAGTGTTCTTGAGAAATTTGAGAGAAAGAGAGTTTCGATCTGGAATTTGGGGCTGCCGTTTTCAGCTTTGTGTTTGTATCATTTTCAGTGCAGCCCCCCTTTTGCCAATGATTGGCAACACTACTTATAGTAAAAAAACTAGGTTATGAAAGATGAATGGACTAAAGACCAAGTTACCCTCGAAGAAACTTGGAGACAAAGGAAAGAATTAGATGCTTTTTGGACCAATTAACAAAGGACACATGGACTTAAGACAAAACAAGTTATTAATAAAACAAAATAAAAATGACATTAAAAGCAAAAAGAATAAATGGTTAAAATGAAATAAAATAAAATAGAATTGTAAAATAATATAAAAGTGATAAAAAAAATGTAATAAAATTTAAAGCTGTCGAAACTTCGACTGAGACGACTAAAACTCGCGGTGGTTTTAAAACACGGACAAAACTTTTTAAACAGTTTAATCATACGGACAAAAGGAATTTACCTAAAAAGGTCTATTTATCAAAGAAATGAATAAAAGACTTTAAAAGCACGCGTAAAAATTTAAAATGTCTAAAAAACAAATAAAGCGATTTCAACTAGATAAAGTGCGAACAAAATTTTACTTGCAAGATAAAAGACTTTAAATTACTAAACAACGACTGAAGAAATTTTAACTGGTTAAAGCGAATAAAAAAAAGAAATTAAGCCGTTTTGAAATATAGACAAAAATGGGAAAAAACAGAGCAAAGTGGTCAAAATTTGGGGTATGACAGATGCCCCTATTTAAGTTTCTTCGTCACGAAGATTTGAAAGAAGACTTTTAAATCGATGGGTAGAAGAGACTTAAATACTAAGTACACCGAATTTTGACCAGTTGAAAAGCTGAGAATGCAATGAATATAATGATATGAATGCAAACGATGCAAGCATGAATGCAAAGACGACAAAAATAAACTGACTGGGGAACAAACTGATAAGTATCACTGGGGAGATAAAGCTTGTCTATTACCGACTTCCGTGGTAAAGACAACATGCGGAGGATAAAGCTTGTCTGTTACCAACTGTCGTGGTAAGGACGAAAATGCGGAAGATGAAGCTTGAACGGAAGATAAAGCTCAGACGGAAGATAAAGCTTGAGACGGAAAATAAAGCTTGAAATGGAAAGTAAAGCTTGACACGGAAAATAAAGCTTGTCTAATACCAACAGCCCATGATAAAGACGACATCACAAAAAAGATAAACACATGTTTATTACCTTTACTGGGCAAAGACGAACAGAAGGAAGGGATTCCGACTCTTCTGGGGGTAGAACAGGTTCACTGGGGAACAAAGGGTTGTCTACTATCGCACTAATAGCAGCATGAAGTCAAAAAGACAGATAATACCTACTATCGCACAATGATAGCTGTATGAAGGTAAGAATTATGAAAGAGACATCGCCTACTACCTGTAAGATAGTTGTATGAAGACGAATGAAAGAGATGTTGCCTACTATCTGTAAGATAGCTGTATGAAGACAAATGAGAGAAAAGTTGTCTACTATCTGTAAGATAGTTGTATGAAGACAAATGAAAGATACAATGTCTACTATCTGTAAGATAGCTGTATGAAGACAAATGAATGGCTGTCTACTATCTGTAAGATAGCTGTATGAAGACAAATGAGAGAAACAGTGTCTACTATCTGTAAGATAGCTGTATGAAGACAAATGAGAGAAACAATGTCTACTATCTGTAAGATAGCTGTATGAAGACAAATGAATAGTTGTCTACTATCTGTAAGATAGTTGTATGAAGATAAACCAAATAAAATTGGACAGATGCTGGGGAAATTGAAATGTATTTACACAATGGTCATTTGTAGAAACCGACACTTGAAAAAAAAAAGTTTGATTGGTGACCTCTCTGGATCAGACACAACTGGGGATGACACTTTTGAAATACAATTGAAATAAGACACAAGGTGGTCAATGCAATCATGTATGAATGATATTTGTATGCAAGTTATGTGTGCTTGGATGTTTATATGCATGAATATGTGTATGAATGAATGTATGAGTACATGAATGTATGACTGTATATGACAGGTGGACTTGATGAAAGAAAACAGGATAGGTAAGATGAGAGATGGGCTGACACCACAGTACAAACACTCGGCAATCTTCTTTGGGGATAACATTACTGGAGATGAATCAAGACATTGTTGGGGTAAAGCCCCTCAAACAAACCACTGATGGGGATAAAGCCCACGTTCAAACCAGCTGATGTGATAAAGAGCCCGATAATCAAAACATTTAAGGGAGACACAACCCATTAATCAAACCGCTAAAAGGAGAATGCCCAATAATCGATCCACTTGGGGAAATAGCTCATCAATCAACAATTTGGCAGAAGTCGCCATCTCTAAGGGATAAAATACATCAATCAATCATTTTGGCAGAAGTCGCCACTTGTAAACCAGCACGAAGTGCATTCTTTCCATTTGGCCCACTTGAACTGTGATGCCCCTGTCTTTATTTTCTTTTTCATTTTTTGTATTGCTTTTCTCTTTTTTTTTTTGAAAATCCCTAACTTTTGCCTGGATCGCCCTTTCAGGTTTTCAATCCACCGGGAGTATATATATATATTTGTCGGTATATATTTGTCGTCATTGCATTCATAATCCCGTTGCACGCATGCATACCATAACACTCATGAGCATTGCATTCTAAGCATCTCAACTGGTCCAAAAGTGGTGTACTTAAGTATTTAAGTCTCTTCGACCCATCGATTTAAAAGTCTTCTTTCAAATCTTCGTGACGAAGAAACTTAAATAGGGGCATCTGTCATACCCCAATTTTGGACCAGTCCTTTTCTTTTCCCAGTCGTTTTTAAACGTCTCAAACTCTTTTTCACTTTAATTATGTAAAGTCATTTAGTCGTCTTTTAAAGTTTTGAGGCTTTATTTTACAGTTCAAAATGAATTTCTTTTGTCCAAGTTTTGTATAATTATTTTGCGCGTTAGCTTTTTAAAATATTCTACGCGCTCTTTAAGTGTTTAGCGTCCTATTTTTATTTTTATTTTTATTTCCTTCAAAAAGCTTTTAATTCAAAATTTCCGCTTCGCTCGTTCTTAAACCGCTTTAAAAGAATTTTGTTCGCGCGTTAAAACGCCGCGTTATTTTAGACATTTCAGTCAAAATTTCGGCAGAGAGATATTTTAAAATACCTCATTTAAGATAATGTTTTCATTCTCGTTATCCTTTTATTATTATTATTATTAATTATTATTTTTTTTATTACTATTATTATTACCTTTAGTATTATTATTATTATTATTATTATTATTATTATTATTATTATTATTATTAATTATTTTATTTCTTTTTCTTTTAGTCACGTGAGTGACCTTTTCCTTTTGTTTTTATTATTTATTTTATGTTTTGTGTTGGTTAAGTCCTTGGGTCCCTTTGTGTCCATGTGACAGTCTCTTATTGGCTCAGTTTTAAAACTTGCTCTCCAATCCTCTTTTTGCCTTGCTGTTCACCTGTATCAGAGACTTTAAGGGTAATACTGTCTTTTGCATCAGAGTCAGGGGTTAGCCCTACTTTTTGCTATTTAAGTCACTGTTCAGTGTCAGAATGGGAGCCCCAATCATTGATTTTACACTGTAGCGGCAGAAACCCTAGTTCCTCTTTCCTTTTCACTTGTCCGAATCAAATACAAAAATTCACAAAAATAATCCAAGAACACTATGAACATTCAAAGTCATATGTTCACCCAGAAATGAAAATCCAGTGATAAGTATCATCCCCTAAACTCAATTTGCACAAATTAACAATTCAAATCACAGAAAATCACACAGAATCACTTGAACATCAACAAGCAATTCGTATTCACGTGTTCATTAGCAAGCAAAAATCGAATCGAAAGGAGTAGAAGTGGATCTGTAGGAGTGGATCTTAGCAGCAGCTCGTTTTCTTATCATTTTTCTCCAGATCGACACTAAAGTAATTGAAAGTGGCCCGACGAATTCAATACAAGCCTACTCGCATTCATCACACAAGGGCTTACATTAAGAAGAAGATGGCAAATGCGGAACAGGAAAACGTTCAGCTCAGAGCAGATGTTAGTAATCTCAAGGCAGAATTAGAGAAGATGGCACTTATGATGGAAGTCCTGATGACTGAGAGAGAACATGCAGCGGTTTCCGAGCCAGCTCCTACTGTGGTCGCTTCTGCTGCACTTAATGGTACTTCACAGCCGATACCTGCTGTTGTTACATCTGCTGGGCCTACACAGCCTCTCATGGTGGGTTTCTCATCTGATGATATGAACAACCAGAGTTTCCGTCCTCCTGGTCCTCATGGTGTTGCTTCCCAATACTACATGCCGCCCGGTTATCCATGGGGCATGCCACAAATGATCAATGACGGTGTTCGTCCTGGTGCTACGGAAATGCCGTTTCCTTATGGTCAACAATCGACACCATTTATTCAGCCTGGCCAGCCAATTCCTCAGGCTACTATGACTCAGGCAGGGCCTATTGTCCATGCGACCCAGCAAGAGGAAGAACAGGTTTATCACTCTGGTAGTGTAATGGGGGATGATCGAGTGGGTAACTTGGAAGAGAAATTTGATGCAGTACAAAAAGAGTTGAGGAGTATTAAGGGTAAAGAGGTATTCGGTCAAAGTGTGCATGATCTCTGCTTGGTTCCAAATGTGGTAATACCGCCTAAGTTTAAGACGCCGGTGTTTGAGAAGTATACAGGAGAAACTTGCCCGCAAATGCATTTAACCACGTATGTGAGAAAAATGACAGCTCATAGAGATAATGAACCTTTGCTTATTTACTGTTTCGAGGACAGTTTGGCTGGCCCCGCGCATACGTGGTATATGAATTTGAAGAGTATTACCACTTTTGGGGAACTGGCCGACGCTTTCCTTCAGCAATATAAGTACAACTCCTATCTGGCACCTAATCGGAAAGAGCTGCAATCTATGACACAAGGAGAAAAGGAGTCATTCAAGGAATATGCTCAGCGGTTCATCCAGAAGTCTGCTCAGATCCGCCCAGCTCTGAATGAAAGAGAGTTATCTGACTTATTCTATGAAACTTTGAGCCCTTTTTACTCAGAGAAGATGGTGGCATGTGCTTCGCAAAAGTTCACTGACATGGTGGATACAGGGGTGCGTATCGAAGAGTGGGCCCGGAAAGGACACGTATCTAAGGATAATGGTTCATCGAATGGTTCTTCGGGTGGCTCATCAAGTGGATCGTCTAATGGTAAAAAGTTTGGAAATGGGTATCCAAGGAAGAACACTCAAGAGGTCGGCATAGTGGCCCATGGCGGATCTCAGCCTGTATACCCAAACTACCCATATGTCGCCAATATCGCACCACAAACGCCAGCCCCACAAAACCCACCTCAACAACAACAACGTCCTCAAGCTCCTCCACCATACTATCCACCATTATACCAACAACCTTACCAACCATACAATCCTCAACCATTCTACCCATACCCATATTATCCTCCACCACCCTCACCACAACAACAACAACAACGTCCTCAAGCTCAACAGCAGCCTCGCCCTCCTAGAAATCAATTCCCTCCCATACCTATGCCATACAAGGATTTGTTGCCTTCTCTCCTTGCCAGAAATTTGGTGCAAACTAGGCCTCAGCCTCGCATGCAAAACCCTTTACCAGCCTGGTACCGTGCCGATCGCACCTGTGAATTCCATCAAGGGGCACCAGGGCATGATATTGAACACTGTCGCGCCCTTAAAGAAGAGGTCCAGAAGTTAATCAATGACAAAGAGCTGACCTTCGCGAACCCTGACCCTGTTGTTCCAAACAACCCTCTGCCGCCACATGGGCCTGCTGTCAATATGATTCAAGGAGACAACTATGTTCTCTATGCAAGTGATATCAAGACTCCTCTGGTCCCAATCCATGTAAAAATGTGTGAGGCCACCCTCTTCAGTCATAATCATGAGGCTTGTGTTGTATGTTCAGTGGATTCTCGCGGGTGTAAGCAAGTCCAGGACGATGTGCAGGGGTTACTGGACAGGAAAGAACTTGTTGTCACTAGAAAGGAAAAAGATAAGAATGTTTGTGTTGTTACTCCAGTGTTCAAGACTCGGGAGCCACTTGTGATAATGATCAATCGTGCCAAGCCAGCCAGTACTCCCCTGGTGATCCGCCCGCCGGAACAGTTGCCTTATTCATCTCAAAAAGCTGTGCCGTATAATTACGAATACTCCATTCTGGAAGATGGAAAAAAGGTACCCCTTGATTCGTCAGTCCATGTAGACAACATTGCGGAAAATAGCAAGATCTTGAGAAGTGGACGGGTGTTCCCGGTTGTTAATCAGAAGGAAGTCAGTGCTCCAGCCGAAGAACCAGTGAAAGGGCGAAATCTTGATAAGGGCAAAGCTATCAGACAGCCCAATGAGATTGTCTATGAAGATAGTGATGAGATCTTGAAACTAATCAAGAGGAGCGAGTATAAGGTAGTGGATCAGTTGCTACAAACTCCTGCCAAAATCTCTATAATGTCTCTCCTATCCAGCTCTGATGCCCACAGAGATGCCTTGATGAAGGTGCTAGATCAAGCCTATGTGGAATATGATGTGACTCTGGGACAATTTGAAAGTATTGTGGGGAATGTGACTGCCTGCAACAATTTGAGCTTCAGTGACGAAGACCTCCCAGCGGAAGGAAAGAATCACAATCTGGCATTGCTTATCTCCGTCCTCTGTAAATCAGATTCTCTCTCTAACGTCTTGATAGATACTGGGTCCGCTTTAAATGTGATGCCTAAGTCCACTTTGGACCAGCTTTCATATCCAAAAGCTCTCTTGCAGCCCAGCACGGTGACGGTGAGAGCATTTGACGGAACTAGAAGGTCAGTATTTGGGGAAATAAAGTTGCCTATCTCAGTGGGCCCGCATGAATTTGAAGTTAAATTCCAAGTTATGGAGATTCAGGCCTCTTTCAGTTGCCTCCTTGGCCGGCCTTGGATCCATGATGCTGGGGCAGTGACATCCACTCTCCACCAGAAGCTGAAGTTTATAAGTCATGGAAAGTTAATAACCGTAAGTGGTGAGACGGCCTTGTTGGTCAGTAATCTGTCGGCTTTCTCTTACATTGGGGGTAGTAGCTCAGAGGGGTCGTCATTCCAGGGTCTCTCCGTTGAAGGGAGTGCAAAGAAAGCTGAGACTAGTATGGCTTCTTTGAAGGACGCTCAGAGGGTTATTCAAGAAGGCAAGACTGAAGCGTGGGGTCAGTTGGTGGAGCTGCACGAGAACAAACGGAAAGAGGGAATTGGTTTCCCGAATAGCAAGCCTGGGGCATTCAACCCTACTGGTTGTACTTTTTACAGTGCTGGTTTTATCAATGATCCACCGGAGGCTAATGCGATCATTGAGGACCAATCTGAAGAGGTGGCACCTATCTTCGTAACACCTGGGGGAGTCTGCTGCAATTGGATCGCTGTGGATGTTCCTTCTGTGATACCTCGCTTTAAGTAATATGTTTGTCTTTGTTTTTGTTTTTTTTCTTTAAGAAAACTCCTTTCGTCCTGCCCCAGACGAAAGTGAAACTTTGTAGGGCCTTATGTTTTGTTTCAAGTACTTTTGGTTATTAATGAAATCGTCGTTTCTATCACGGCCTTTATTTTACTTTACTTTATTTTATTTTAGTGCTTTTTCTGGAAAAAAATGGTAATACATAAAACCAAAGTTGTTTCTCTTTTTCTTTTAAAAATCAAACTCAAAGGTCCTGCATTTACTCATTTAAAATCAATCATAAATCATATGCAGGCTGAACATAAATGAGCCCGTTGAACACAGTAACCCTATGCTTCCTCCCAACTTTGAGGTTCCCGTATATGAGGCTATGGTAGAAGGTGATGAAGAGATTCCTGATGAGATTAGATGGATGTTGGAGCGAGAAGGAAAGGCTATTCAACCTCATCAGGAAGAGATAGAAATTGTCAATCTGGGTACAGAGGAAGACAAGAAAGAAATCAAGATAGGGGCATTGTTGGATGCCACGGTTAAGGAAAGAGTTATTGAGCTTCTCAGAGAGTATGCTGACATTTTCGCATGGTCATACAAGGATATGCCAGGGATAGATGCCGAAGTTGTGGAACATCGTCTGCCTTTGAAACCCGAGTGCCCTCCTGTTAAGCAGAAGTTGAGAAGATCTCATCCCGAGATGGCCCTCAAGATCAAGGAAGAAGTGCGAAAGCAGATTGACGCCGGTTTCCTAATCACATCTGAATACCCTCAATGGTTAGCCAATATAGTACCTGTTCCAAAGAAAGATGGTAAAGTCAGAATGTGTGTGGACTACCGAGATTTGAACAAAGCTAGCCCAAAAGATGATTTCCCTTTACCTCACATCGATGTATTGGTTGATAATACTGCTAAATGCAAAGTGTTCTCCTTCATGGATGGTTTCTCCGGGTATAATCAAATCAAGATGGCTCCTGAAGATAGAGAGAAGACATCTTTCATCACGCCATGGGGCGCTTTTTGCTATAAGGTGATGCCGTTCGGATTGATAAATGTTGGTGCCACTTACCAAAGGGGCATGACTAAGATTTTCCATGATATGATGCACAAAGAGGTCGAGGTTTATGTGGATGATATGATTGTCAAGTCAAGTACTGAAGAAGAGCATGTTGAGTATTTATTGAAGATGTTTCAGCGGTTGAGAAAGTATAAGCTCCGTCTAAATCCCAATAAGTGTACTTTCGGCGTCAGATCTGGGAAACTTCTTGGTTTTATCGTTAGTCAGAAGGGTATTGAAGTAGATCCCGACAAAGTCAAAGCTATCAGAGAGATGCCTGTTCCAAAAACTTGAGAAACAAGTCAGAGGTTTCCTTGGTAGGCTGAACTACATATCCCGATTCATTTCTCAGATGACCGCTACATGTGGGCCGATATTCAAGTTGCTTCGCAAGGATCAAGGGATTGTGTGGACAGATGAATGCCAAAAAGCCTTCGATAGTATCAAGGAGTATTTGTTAGAACCTCCAATCCTTGTCCCTCCAGTAGACGGAAGGCCTTTGATCATGTATTTGACTGTATTAGAAGATTCTATGGGTTGTGTACTTGGTCAGCATGATGAAACTGGTAAGAAAGAGCATGCAATTTACTACTTAAGCAAGAAGTTCACTGATTGTGAGACTCGATACTCCGCGCTGGAGAAAACTTGTTGTGCCTTAGTCTGGGCTGCCCGGCGTCTCCGCCACTACATGATTAATCACACTACTTGGTTGATCTCCAGAATGGATCCCATCAAATACCTCTTCGAGAAGCCTGTTCTGAACGGAAGAATCTCTCGTTGGCAGATGTTATTGTCCGAGTATGATATTGTGTACCGCACTCAGAAAGCTATCAAAGGAAGTGCCATTGCTGATCATTTGGCCCATCAACCAATTGAAGATTACCAGCCTATCAAGTTTGACTTCCCAGATGAAGAGATCATGTATTTGAAGATGAAAGATTGTGATGAACCGTTGTTTGGTGAAGGTCCTGATCCTGAATCTGAATGGGGTTTGATATTTGATGGAGCTGTGAATGTCTATGGTAAAGGAATTGGGGCGATTCTCATCAAACCCAATGGCGAGCACATCCCTTTTAGTGCAAGGTTACGTTTTGATTGTACAAATAACATTGCAGAGTATGAGGCTTGTATTATGGGTATTGAGGAAGCTATCGATTTGAGAATTAAGAAGATTAAGATATATGGTGATTCAGCTCTGGTGATTAACCAGATTAAGGGAAAGTGGGAAACTCATCATGACGGTTTGATACCTTACAGAGATTACGCCAGACGTCTGTTAACTTTCTTCAACAAAGTGGAATTGAACCACATTCCTAGGGAGGAGAATCAAATGGCAGATGCTTTAGCTACCTTATCCTCCATGATCAAGGTAAATTGCCCCAAAATGGTACCTTTGATTAGTGTCAAGTTCCTTGACAGGCCAGCTTATGTATTTGCTGCTGAAGCAGTCTTTGATGACAAACCATGGTTTCACGATATCAAGGTTTTCCTTCAAAATCAAGAGTATCCGCCTGGGGCATCTCGCAAAGATAAAAGGACTCTAAGAAGATTGTCTGGTAACTTTTTCTTGAATGGAGATGTGTTGTACAAAAGGAACTTCGATGAGGTTTTGCTCCGATGTATAGATCGGCATGAGGCAGATTTGTTAATGCATGAGATACATGAAGGCACGTTCGGGACTCACGCTAATGGCTATGCAATGGCTAAGAAGGCGTTGAGGGCAGGCTATTACTGGATAACGATGCATGCTGACTGTTATCACCATGCCAAGAAGTGTCACAAGTGTCAGATTTATGCGGATAAGATCCATGTCCCGCCAACTTTGCTCAATGTTATCTCCTCCCCGTGGCCTTTCTCTATGCGGGGCATTGATATGATTGGTCGGATTGAACCAAAAGCTTCCAATGGACATCGTTTCATACTAGTGGCTATTGATTACTTCACCAAGTGGGTTGAAGCGGCATCTTATGCTAATGTGACCAAGCAAGTGGTGGTCCGATTCATCAAGAACAATATCATCTGCAGATATGGTGTCCCTAACAAGATTATCACAGATAATGGTACCAATCTGAATAACAAGATGATGAAGGAATTGTGCGAGGATTTCAAGATTGAACATCATAACTCCTCTCCTTATAGACCACAGATGAATGGTGCAGTTGAAGCTGCAAATAAGAACATCAAGAAGATTGTGCAAAAGATGGTGGTCACTTACAAGGACTGGCATGAAATGTTACCTTATGCTTTGTATGGTTATCGTACCTCAGTACGTACTTCGACAGGGGCAACCCCTTTCTCCCTGGTATATGGTATGGAGGCTGTACTCCCGGTGGAGGTTGAAATCCCATCTTTAAGAGTTTTGAAGGAAGCTGAATTGTCTGAAGCTGAATGGTGTCAGGATAGGTATGATCAGTTGAATTTGATTGAAGAAAAGCGTATGACAGCTTTGTGTCGTGGACAGCTATATCAGTCAAGAATGAAACAGGCATTTGACAAGAGGGTGCATCCCCGCAAATTTAAAGAAGGAGACCTTGTGGTCAAGAGTATCAAGTCCTTTCAACCAGACCCAAGGGGCAAATGGACACCTAACTATGAAGGTCCCTATGTTGTCAAGAGAGCTTTCTCCGGTGGTGCTTTAATACTTACAAATATGGATGGAGAAGAGTTACCTCGTCCTGTGAATTCTGATGCAGTCAAGAAATACTATGTCTAGAAAATATATAAAAGAACAGCTCGGTAGGTTGAAAACCCGAAAGGGCGGCCTAAACCAAAAATGAGCGTCTCGATGGATTGAAAACCCGAAAGGGCGGTCCATGCAAAAGTTAGAGACAAAAAAAAAAAAAAAAGAATGTTTACCCGGATAGATTGAAAACCCGAAAGGGCGATCTAGGCAAAAGTTAAGGGTTTATGACAAGTAACTGCATCAGACTAAGCATCACTCACTTGGGGCACCTTAGCTGTCAGAAGTTCTCCGATATCAGAGCATCATAGCAGTGGATTTCAAAGTTGTTAGGGAATATAGCGGTTATTGTGTTCAATGTACCTTCCATATTTTAATTACCATTTTCCAAATTTTGTAATCCGTGGTGCCATGCCTTTGGCCGGTTACCATTTCTAATACATTAATTTGAGCATGTGCTTTTGTTTGGAATTCTTATTTATTCTATGTGCAAAATTTCTTCCATTTTTAATATTAGTACTTGAAACAAAAACTTTGAAAAATCTTTTAAAATTTTCATGTATTCTTTGGAAAAAAAAAACAAAACAAAAATGACAAACATATTATCTTTACAGTTATGTATCATAGAAGCATGTGTCAACATTCGGTCTAAAAGCAGGTGGATACAACATTTGGACATAGTCATTGCTAAAAAAAAAGAGAAGAAGAAAAAGCTCGCTAAGTTGAAAACCTGAAAGGGCGACTTAGGCAAGAATGAGCGTCCGGGTGGATCGAAAACCCGAAAGGGCGGTCCAGGCAAAAATTAAGGACATAGAAAATGCAAAAAAAAAAAAAAAAAAAAAGTATATTCCCGGTGGATTGAAAACCCGAAAGGGCGATCCAGGCAAAAGTTAGGGATTTCAAAAGATTTGAAAGAAAAATATTCAAAAGAAAGCAATGACTATGCAGAGCATGAATTTGAGAAGGTACCGCGGTTGAGAAATGTCGATTTCTGCCATTGATTTGTTTGAAGGGTTGTACCCCGGCTTTTGTTTTGGTTCATCCCCAGCAATGTTATCCCCAGTGAAGTCGCCATTTTTGTAGACCAAGATTTTCGGGTGTCAATCCATTGATTGGATTTGAACCTTCAATCTACCGGACTTGCTCGATTTTATTCTTGGGAAGGGAAAAAGAGATTGAAAAACCCTTTTTGGATCCGGGGGTCGGTTACGACTCGGGAAGGTGTTAGGCACCCGCGTCGTTCACGGTACTCCGTGAGAACCTCTTTCTAACTTTATTTTATTTGAAAATTTTAAAGTTGAAGTGAAAGAATGGAGGGAGAAGAAGTTGGAGTTTTGGTTATTTTTATTTGATCGATTTGAAAGGAATAAAGCCTCTGCCTACGTACCGTTAAAAGGGATCAAAACCGCCGTAGTTCTCTCTCAAAAATGTTTTTGTGGGTTAAGTTGATTTTAATTTGATTTTGAAAATGGTTTTAAGAAGGGTTGCGAGACCTCAAGGCATAGAAGAATAAAATAGAAGTGAGGTTGTTTCATTTTATTTGAGAAATTTTGTCTAAGTTTAATTAAAGTTCATTTAGGAATTTGATTAAGAAAATAAAGGGAAAACAACTTGGATTTGGACCCAAGGTTTATTAAGAAAATAATTTGACTTTCGCTTATTTGATTTTTGAGATAAAAAAGTTTGACTAAACTAACGGTAAAGTAGCGTAACGATGCGGAAATATAAAGCGAGATAAAAGCGATAAATAAAGTGATATGGTGTCGGTGCAAGTGTCGGTGTGTGCAATTACTAAGCTATTACATACCATCCTAGGGGCATTCTAAAGCAAGAAAATAAAGCATGAATGACATTACATAAGCCTATTATACACACTAACATTGCTATTAAAAATAAATTGCAAGAGTGAAAAATGCATGAGATTATACTAGAAATAAAGCAATCATAGTAAGATGATAAGAAACTTAAAAGCATTGCATGGATTGTCAAAAGAAAGTATGATGTCAAAATATTAAAGCAAGACACAAAGTAGAAATTGAAATATTAAAGCCAAATCAAGCCAAGATATTATGGAGTAAAACAAATGCATGATATGATGTTTTTAAAGTATTAAAGCAACACATAAAACAATCATGGAGATTAAAGTATTTAAAATGCTTGGGACAAAATCCCAAAAATGAGTTTAAAAATGCATGAGATGAAAATATAGTCCTTAAATGAATTAGATAAAAATGCATGATATAAAGAGTGATTTGGACTAAAATGCATGACTAAGAATTAAGCAAACTATACAATAAACAAATGCATGATGGAAAAAAAAAATCATTTGAGTTAAAATGTACGTGATGATTTTACAAAAGGAATATGCTAAAAATGTTAAGTGAAAATGAACGAGAACAAAGAAAATAAAAATGAACGCAAGACCAAAGAGATATGGATGTACAGGGGGTGCAAATAGCCATGAATTGATGGTACAAACAGCAAGCAGTAGCAACATGAAAGAAGAAAGATGGGCCTCAGCAAAAAGAGACGGTGGGCTGGGTCAGCTAAACTGGATCAAAGCAGCTGGACCGGTTCAGGAACGGGTCGGTTCAACCGAACCGGTCCAGCAAGAGTGATATAAAGCCGGTTTAGTGAATCATCTTCTTCTTAAAAAACATAGCAGCACCGCTGCTTTTCCTTCTTCCTTCATGTTTTCTTTTCAAAAAAAATAAATTCCCACATGAATCAAAATTCTTCCCACTTAACACACAATTCAAAAGGCAAGCACATACAAACTTATTTGCTCCTCTTCTCATTTTCTAAAAATAGTTTTTGAAAACAAACAATTGAGGACACTAGATCTAGGAAGCAGAGAAGAGAAGAAATTACCTCTTTTAATCCATTAGGATCTGGAGATTTTTATTGTTGTTTTGAAATGGAAAAACTTCTAGTATGCTGGATGCTACACCTTCATCATTCCCGATCTAGATTCACCACTCTTGCTTCATCGTTGTCACTGGAACTCGTCGGATCCGGTTTGATTCTGTTCGTGACTTTGTGTGTTGTGGTTGTTGTGCAAATTCGTTGCTGTTGAAAGAATACGAATCGAGTTCTTCTTCTCCTTGCTTCCGTCGATCTCGTTACGGCCTAAGTTGGTATGAGCTGGATTCGGATTTGTGTATGTTGGTGGATTTCAATTTGATTTTGTGAACTTGCGGTGAATTATGGTTCGATGGAAACTTATGATGTACGGGTATAGATATGTTATATGATGAATTTTTGAAGATGAAATGAAGATGGTGTATGAATCAGTGTTAATGTTGTTGGAATTTTTGTGTAAAGTGTTCTTGAGAAATTTGAGAGAAAGAGAGTTTCGATCTGGAATTTGGGGCTGCCGTTTTCAGCTTTGTGTTTGTATCATTTTCAGTGCAGCCCCCCTTTTGCCAATGATTGGCAACACTACTTATAGTAAAAAAACTAGGTTATGAAAGATGAATGGACTAAAGACCAAGTTACCCTCGAAGAAACTTGGAGACAAAGGAAAGAATTAGATGCTTTTTGGACCAATTAACAAAGGACACATGGACTTAAGACAAAACAAGTTATTAATAAAACAAAATAAAAATGACATTAAAAGCAAAAAGAATAAATGGTTAAAATGAAATAAAATAAAATAGAATTGTAAAATAATATAAAAGTGATAAAAAAAATGTAATAAAATTTAAAGCTGTCGAAACTTCGACTGAGACGACTAAAACTCGCGGTGGTTTTAAAACACGGACAAAACTTTTTAAACAGTTTAATCATACGGACAAAAGGAATTTACCTAAAAAGGTCTATTTATCAAAGAAATGAATAAAAGACTTTAAAAGCACGCGTAAAAATTTAAAATGTCTAAAAAACAAATAAAGCGATTTCAACTAGATAAAGCGCGAACAAAATTTTACTTGCAAGATAAAAGACTTTAAATTACTAAACAACGACTGAAGAAATTTTAACTGGTTAAAGCGAATAAAAAAAAGAAATTAAGCCGTTTTGAAATATAGACAAAAATGGGAAAAAAACAGAGCAAAGTGGTCAAAATTTGGGGTATGACAATGTAAATTTTTGTCTATGGTCCTGTACACTTGAACAAATATTAGCTAGTCCAATTGATAATTTTTATTACCTTGTTATCATCAAAACTCTCAAAGGTTTATTGTTAAACACATTTTGTTCCAACAATATTTAATTAAAGAATTTAATTATAAAACAAGAATTTTACTATTGTTCTTGTTCGGGAGAAGGCATGATATTCAGTCTTATACCTCAACATATGGATCAGGTTAACCGCTAGTTGAAAAGAATTAGAAGTGAATAGAACATACAAAATTTAAATCAAGAAAATCGAATCATAAACTGAATAGAAACTTTATTAATTGAATCCAACAAATATGTAGAGCTTCATTGTGGAATCATAATCAAGAGAGGTTTAATTACACATGGTAATAAACATCATTAAAAATAAGACAAAAACATACCTTAAAGAGGTTCATCGTGGAATCATAATCAAGAGAGGTTTAATTACCCATGGTAACAAACATCATAAAAAATAAGACAAAAACATACCATAAAGAGAACATGAGGAGGAGAAAACCCTCTACCTTGAAGCTCCAGTACTTTTCCTTGTACTGCCAACTTTTTAAATGAATATAAGTGTGTGCAAAGGTCTCTATTTATATACACCATTACTTCTAGGTTAAGAGATGGAAATTGAGATTTTTTTCCTTCGATCCATCTTGGAAAACAAGCAAAAATTGATTTTTATTCGTAAAAAAGAGCATGGAACAAACTCAAGGGTCCGAATTTTGCAGTTTTTTCGTCCTTTTTTAGCGTTCTTTCATCTTGAAATGCGTTGGAACTTGGGATTAATTTTTCCAACATGTATTGTCTTCAAAAACCTTTGATCTTCGTTATTCACATAATTTGATCCTTCATTTGATGTCTTGCCAGCTTTACCGATTTACATGATTTCTCACTAAAAAGACTCAAAACACCTATGGAATTGCATGATTAGGGATGAAACTGAATTCAAATGAACACAATAAAAAAAATATTCCTCAAATCATGTATAACTCCTATATATGATCTCTTATTTGTCTTCAAATGCAAAAAACTAAAAACAAAGCTTCGTCCTCGTTCGCTCATGAGTTAGCACATTTAGCTCCTTTAGAATATATCTCCCAATTTTTTTTATTGATGTACCACCTTGCAAAAAAAAAAGATTTATAAAATTTGTTTTTAAAAAATATTTGTCATTTTTATTAACACTAATATCAATTGTGGAAAGTGAAAACAATAGAGAAGGGTTAGGTGAGGTGACTAACTTAAACTCAAACTCAAGTCTTCGGCTCTTTTGTGAGAGAGTAGCATCGTCAACTTTCAACTGCGCCGACACACGTTCCGTTGCTATCAACACCGCTCGCTCTGATGAATACACAGCCACCGAACTCACGGCGTCTCCGCTCTCAATCCAATCTGTCGCCGTCAGTAATTCTCCCCGACGAGGTTATCACCGAAATCTTATCATGGCTTCCAGTAAGATCATTGTTGCAGATCAAGTGTGTGTGTAAGTCTTGGAACACTATTATCTCCGATCCTAAATTCGTGAAAATGCACCTCAATAGATCTGCACGAAACCCGCACTTCTTGCTAATCTCTTACCAGAAAGCCTCATGTGATGATGATGATTACCGTTTCGTACCTTTTCCTGCTGGTCTTTTATTAAATAACCGTGATATCACCTTTCCTAAGGATCCTTATTATCTGTTGCATGACAAGGATTGTCGTGAAGTTATTGGTTCATGCAATGGATTGGTCTGCTTGTTGGGTTATTCTTATGTCGGCCTCGATACTTACTCTATGTGGCTCCGTTTTTGGAACCCCGCCACCAGGAAAATATCTGATAGATCAGGTTGTTTCGATGATTTCAACTATAGATGGAATTCTTGGAGGTTCGTGTTTTGTTATGATAATTCGAACGACACTTATAAGGTTGTGGCCTTGCATTATAATAGAAATGTCCTCAACCCCAAGGTTGAGGTGAGAATTTTTACTTTGGGTGATAATGTTTTGGAGAACTATACAAACTTTATCTCTTGTGCCTCTTCAGCTTCTCTATTCTCATTGGAGAATGTATGATGGTGTACAATTTAATTGCACTGTTAACTGGTTGGCACGCAATCAAATTCCTTCCAATACTACTATTATTCTTGAATATGTGATTATTTCACTGCATCTAGATATTTAAACATACACAAAGTTGATGCTCCCTCCAGGTGCTGAGAAGTCGACATATTTATCAAGTGTTTGTGTGTTGATGAACTCCTTATGCTTTTCTCAAGATTTCAATGGAACAGATTTTGTTATATGGAAGATGACAGAATTTGGAGATGACCGGTCATGGACTCAATTCTTTAAATTTAGCTATCACAATCTTCAAATGAATTTAAATTCAAGAGTTGTTTACTCGTGGTCGTGGTTGATGTTATGGAAATGTGAAAAACTGAAATTCATTTCTCTTGAATGTAATAACAGAGTACAAGAAGTATTTATAGGAGTACAAAGATTTTATGTACATGCTAAAGTAACTTTCTTATCAAGTTATTATTAACTTCACTATTATTACTTGCAATGCAAGCTATGTCTCTAGCTATATTACTATCATCTTCCTTATTCTCTAACAGTCCCCCACAAGCTGGGACATGGTATATGTCAAGCATTCCCAGCTTGGACATTAATGTATGAAATGGTTGAGGAAGTAGAGGCTTTGTGAAGAAATCTGCAAGTTGTTCCTTAGAAGATACTGGCAGAAGCTTCATGATACCAGCTTGCATCTTCTCTCTAACCAAATGGCAGTCAATCTCTAAATGTTTTGTCCGTTCATGGAAGACAGGGTTGGAAGCTATGTGAATGGCGCTTTGGTTGTCACAATAGAGGACAAGAGGCTTGATAAGAGTCACATGCAAATCTTTGAGCAAGTAAAGGATCCATTGAAGCTCACAAGTAGCAGCTCCCAATGCTCTGTACTCTGCTTCAGAAGAAGACCTGGAAACAGTCAATTGTTTCTTGGTTCTCCATGAGATGAGAGATTTTCCAAGATAAAAGCATTGACCAGAGATTGATCTCCTAGAGTCTAGGCACCCTGTCCAATCAGCATCTGAGAAGCCTGAAAGCATCAGAGAAGAATCTCTAGGAAAGAAAAGGCCTTGACCAGGGCATTTCTTCAAGTATCTTAACAATTTAGTAGCTGCTTGAAAGTGCTTCTCAGTTGGTGAAGAAAGAAACTGGCTGAGCAGCTGAGTGGCAAAAGTGATATCTGACCTGGTATTGGTGAGATAGATCAATCTCCCTATTAATCTTCTGAATGAGGGAACATCATGATAGGGAGGACTGGAATCCTGATGAACTTCGCATGATGGGTCAGAAGGAGTTGAAACAGGTTTGGATCCCAAATAACCAGTATCAGAAAGAAGATCCAAACAATATTTCCTCTGACATAAGGAAATTCCTTGAGAGGAATGAGCAACTTCCAAACCAAGAAAATATTTAAGCTGGCCTAAATCTTTGATTTTGAATGCTGCATTTGAAACTCATGCAGAGAAGTACCAGCTATAATCACATCATCAACATACTAAGAGCACAGTGAAGGAACTAGCATTTTGTTTGATAAACAATGAATGATCAGAGTTTGATTGAGTGTATTGATGTTGAACAAGAAGATAGGTGAGTTTTTCATACCACTTTCTGCTTGCCTGTTTAAGTTCATAGAGTGACTTCATGAGCTTGCACACCTGGTTTGGTTTAGAAGTTGTGACACCTGGAGGTACAATCATGTAGACATCTTCCTGTAAATCACCATGAAGGAAAGCATTGTTTACATCTAATTGATGAATGTGCCAATTATTGATGGATGCTAGGGCAATAACAGTTCTCACTGTGGTAAGCTTTGCAACTGGTGAATAGGTGTCAAAGTAGTCAAGTCCTTCAATTTGGTTATATCCCTTAGCAACCAATCTTGCTTTGTACCTTTCAATAGTGCCATCTGCATGATGCTTAATTTTGTATATCCACCTGCACCGTATAGGTTTAATATCAGGTGGTAAATCCACTAGTTTCCAAGTACCAGTATTTTCAAGAGCTTTCAGTTCAGCTTGCATGGCCTGCTGCCAACAAATGTGCTTGCTTGCTTCATCATATGTAGTTGGTTCAGATTGAGAGTCAATTGACAAAGTAAAGACACATTGAGATGGAGACAAACTATTATAAGAAACTGACTCAGAAATGGGATACTTGACAGACAAATCAGAAGAGACATTACTGCAGACATAGTCTTGCAAATGGGATGGAGGATTTGATATTCTAGAGGAGTGTCTGAGAATAGGAGGTGGTGTAAGAGATGATGGTTCATCATGGGAAGGTTCAGGGTCAATGAAGGTGGCAGGAAGGGAAGGTGAAGTATGAACAGGTGGGTTACTTGTGGTGTAAGAATCTGAGGCAAAATAGTCCCAAGAGGTGGTAATGGAAGAGGAATTTGAAGGATATGGTAAAATGTGTTCACGTTAAACAACATTTCTGGAAACATAAATTTCTCTAGAGTTGAGATCTAAAAGGGTTGATCCTTTGAATCCAACAGAGTAACCTAAAAATATGGATTTTCTGGCTCTTGGAGACAGTTTAGTTCTATGTGCTTGAAGAGTGGTAGAGTAACAAAGAGATCCAAAAACTTTGAAGGATTCAAGATCAGGTAACTTGTTATGAAGTAATTGGTATGATGGTTTATTGTGTAGGTTAGGAGAAGGAACTCTATTAATGATGAAAGTTGCATGCAGGAGAGCATAAGACCAGTAACATGAAGGAAGTTTGGATTGGTAAAGTAAGGCTTTGCCTACATTAAGAATGTGTTGGTGTTTCCTCTCAACCCTACCATTTTGTTGTGGTGTTTCAACACATGACCTATGATGAACAATTCCTTTGGAAGTATAAAAGGAAGAGAGCAAAAATTCAGGTCCATTGTCAGTTCTGATGGTTTTAGGAGTGATTTGAAACTGGTTTTCAATGAGACAAATGAAATTTTTGACATGTTGAGAGACTTCAGACTTGGATTTTAAAAGGACAATTCAAACAAATCTACTATAATCATCTAAAATGGTGAGAAAGTATCTATGGTTATTAACAGAAGTGATGGACAAAGGTCCCCAAATATCAAAGTGTAAAAGTTGAAATTTGCTAGTTGCAGCAGATAAACTTGAGGAAAAAGGCAGTTTTCTTTGTTTGGAAAATTGACATATATCACAAGTTGCATGAGAATCAAAGGTAAGGCCAGGATAAAGGTGAGACATAGATGAAAGCCTCTTATTTGAAACATGACCTAATTTGAAGTTCCATAAGGCAGAAGCAGGAATAGTATGATTGACATCAACATTATTGACATTGACTTTATTGGTTAAAAATGAATCAAAAAATCCTAAGTCTAATCTATAGAGACCTTCAAATTGATTACCCAAACCAATCATCCTCTGGGATTGAAGATCCTGTAAGAAACATTTCTTGTCATGAAAGTTGGCATAACAATTCAGGGACTCACAAACTTTAGAGATGGAAATCAAGTTCAAATTGAACAAAGGAGAAAACAAGACATTATCAAGATAAAATTGAGGTGAAAAATGAATGGTACCAGCATGTTCAACTAACACTGATGTGCCATTAGGTAAATTCACAGGTTTAGGCAAGATTTTGTGATATGAAGTGAACCAGTGTGTGGAAGAAACAATGTGTTCATTGGCTCCTGAATCTAAGAGCCATATATCAGACTTTGATGGAACATGAGAATATAGAGGATATACCTGAAACAGAGGTGGAAATGACATTATTAGCACTAGAAGGAGAAACAGATGATGAAGGAAGCAAGTTCACTTGTTGAAGCAGGCTAAGAAGCTGATCATATTTCTCTTGAGAAATACTAGCATTGGATGAAGTAGCATCATTACTATTTCCTGGTGGTGCTTCAACATTTTCATTGCTACATGAAGCATTAACAGAAGGTGCTGGCTTCTGAAAATTGGGAGGATATCCATGCTTGGCATAACAGTAATCAACTGTGTGATTACTTCTTCCACAGAAACTGCAATGTCTGGGAGGTTTTGAACTATTAGAGATACCTTTACCCCTCCCTTGAGACTTGTTGCGTGAATCAAAAGCATTAACCAAGGAGAGTGATTCAGTTGTAGAAGAAGCTATAGAGTGATTGTTGCTTTCTTCCTAAACCACCAAAGAATACACCTTGTTAATTGATGGAAGTGGATCCATCATCAAGACTTGAGTCTTAACAACAGCAAACTGATCATTAAGTCCAGTAAGAAACTGAATGACTTGATCTTCAAGTCTGAAATTACAAGCTTCTCTCATAGCAGCACAACGGCAAGGATGTGGACAAGTGCAATGTGGCATAGGTCTGTGAGAGTTCAATTCTTCCCACAAAGCACGCATTTCAGTGAAATACTCCAATACAGACTTAGATCCTTGCTTCAAGTTGTTGATTGTTGTGCGAAGAGTAGCTATGCGTATTCTATCAGCTTTAGAGAAACGCTCTTTGAGGTCAAGCCAAGCATCAATGGCGGTTTCATGAAAAACCAAGGTTTGCGCAATTTGAGGCGAAACGGAGTTGATAATCCATGATTGAATAAGATGATTGCATCGTTCCCAGGCACTACGATTCAAATCATCCTCATCAGGAACTTCCATAGAACCATCAACAAACTTCAATTTGTTCTTCGCGCCAAAAGCTCGAATCATGGAACGGCTCCATGCGAGGTAGTTGGATCCATCCAAGAGCGGTGTAACGATAACGGAATTCGGTCCTTCACTTGGATGTACATAGAAAACGGATTCAGTATCAGTTTGATTATTGTTACGAGGCATGGCGAAGAATAGAGCAACAAAACGAGACGAGATGAAGAGGAAACGAGTTGATTCAAGTACGAATCAGCAAGAATTCAAGAAGAAAAACGAAGAATCTGAAGAAAATCAAGGAAGATTCATGAAGAATCCATGGCAGATCGAAGAAGATGATGAAGAAAGTTGTTGTAACTAACTTTGTAACAAACTTTCTTCATGGATATGAGAGAGAATGAAAGGCTCTAGATACCATGTTATGGAAATGTGAAAAACTGAAATTCATTTCTCTTGAATGTAATAACAGAGTACAAGAAGTATTTATAGGAGTACAAAGCTTCTATGTACATGCAAAAGTAACTTGCTTATCAAGTTATTATTAACTTCACTATTATTACTTGCAATGCAAGCTATGTCTCTAGCTATATTACTATCATCTTCCTTATTCTCTAACAGTTGACATTAAAGCCATTGCATCTTTGTGAAGATGGTGATACAATGGTATTCGTAAGCTACCAAGATAACCAAGCAATTCTGTATAACTTGAGAACTAATAGAGTACTGAAATCTAGAGTTAACAATAAGATATGTTGGTTCTCTATCAAGGATTATGTCGAAAGTCTCGTTTCAACCGGCTGAAAGAAAAATTTTCTCCAACATAATATTTATTTCAATTTATGTACTTGGTCTTGACTTGGTTTCGACTTGGTTTCAATTGTGTGATTATTTCCTTTACTTTAAAACTTTGTCATAGATATGGTGAATCTACCGACAGATCCGAATACGTGTTTAGAACTCAGTTATCTATATATTTTAACCATATAATGATTTTGCAATTCAACAGATGGTGAATATTCTTCTTGTTCTTAACCATATAATGATTTTGCATGTTCAGATTTGTTTTATTTCATCATTCATGATAGTCTAATTTCTTTATTTTTTCACAAAGGGATATGACTTCACTCTTGAAAATTAGGCATTCACTCTTGAGAGACTTAATTGTGTGCGAATGTGTAGATGTTCTCATTTTTATCAACAAATTGGGACGATCAGATATATGTAACAGTATTATTTTTGGCTTCCACCGGTGAGGGACTTAATTGAACCCTCACCCTAGAAGCACCTTACAACTTGTTTCTAAATATTTTCTGCGCTATTTTTGTTACAAATCTATCCTATCTTCCTCTTGTTTGCCCTTTTTGAATTCTGCAATTGAATTCGTTTTGAGTTTTTTGAACTGATATTGCTTGCCATGTAATTATTCACTACAAAAAACGCGCTTCATTCCGGCGGTTTTTTTGGGGAGGTTTTAGAAAACCCCCGCAATTCAATCTAAAAAGTGCCGCCTGGATTCCACACCGTCGGAAAGGCTCATTATTTTTCTGAGGTTTTGAAAACCCCCACAAATTTCAAGCTAGCTTCCCTTTTTTTCCTCTCCCGCTTGTTTTTCTAGGGTGGCTCGCTTGATTTTTTGATTTTATTTCATTCTTTTTTCGTTTCCCTCTTTTTCTTTTTTTGGTGAAAAAGAAGAAACCCTTATGTTGTCTCTTGAAACCCTTATCACTCAACCTGAACTCCTCCCTCTCTCTCAAAACCCAATCTAAGAACCTATGTGTCTCTAGAAACTCTATCAGTTCTCACTCCCCATCACCCTTTCCCACATCAGAACCGTCCATCACACTCTCACTCTCTCTCGCCACCTATTTCAGTATACAGAATTTTGCTAGCTTACTCAGTCCACAATCCACTTTCTCACTCAAAATCCATCTGGAAAGGTTAGTGAATCACAATATCCATCTTTCTAAATTGATTTTATTGCTGCTAATTTGTGATTTAGAACGTTAGGGTTTCTGATTTGGGGTTTTTGATTTATGTGCTCCTTCACCTCTGATTAGCTGAGAATTTGTGAATTTGGGTTTTAGGGTTTCACCTTTGATTTGCTTTGAATTTGTGATTTTGGGTTCTAGAGTTGCTTTGAATTTGATTTGATGCCAAGTCTTTGATTCAAAAAAATGGTGTTCTTCTGGTACAGTGACATATGTTTTTGGGTATTTTGGAATTCGATGGCATACCCTGTTTAAGATTAAGAGTAAAATATTTTATTATCTGCAATCTATTTATGTATTTAACGATTGTGTTTGAGGGTGCAAACTTACTTGTACTATGTTTACACCTAAATTTATTCATGAGTGACTATGTTCATGATTTTTCTGTTGTATATAACCTCAGTCAGACACTTAAATTTTATACTTTATAAATATGTTTTGTTCCAAGTGTTTTAGAAAAACCATTAAGAAGCCAAAACTGAAAGCCAAATCTCATGAAAATCTAGTCTAGGGTAAAAGAACCATCTTTATCATTACGAGCATCTGGCCTACCTTGTGTACTAAGGAGCTATGTAACATCTTTTTCTTTTATGCGTTATTATTATTATTATTATTATTATTATTATTATGATAACTAATGGGTCTCAACTTTCAACTCATCAATGTAATCTAGCTATTTAATTTCACAATTTTATTTATCGATTTACATTTTGCTTTTGGTGTTGAGTGACTTGAGTCTTATTAAGGTGATGCATATGTTGATTTTAGTCTAATTTTGTTGTTGTGGGTTCCTAATTTTCTGCAAAGATTGTCATTGTATAAAGTGGTTAACTAGTTATCAATTGATCTTTTGTGTTTGAACTGCTGCTAAATTTTGCAGGGGATTGTTCATGGCCTATCATTGTTGTTACATAGTTGGATACTGAATTCAATTAATATCTATGTAAGCTATCAATGGTCTAATGTACTTTAGGTATTGAAGCTTAGAAGTCAGGGCCTTCAAATATCAAACATTGTGAGTCTTTAGGTTTTGATATTGTTAATAAGTCTATAGTGCTTTAGACTCTGTAATTTATGTGCAGACTGAAAAGAATCAGATGCCATAGATGATGTCTTGGATAAAGATGAAGCTGAAGAGGAGAGAAGATTGACAATATACAGACTGAAATGATAAGAATTAGTACTTTTGAGTTGTATTGTGAAATTGTAATGAGAACTTGAGTATAATGATGAAGTTGAAGAGGAGAGAAAACCTGACATTATTAGGAGACTAAATTGATGACAATAATTTTGAGTTGTATTACTATATTTTAATGAAATTTGATTAAAATGATCCAATTTTTTTTTTAATTAATTTAACATTTTGCGGGGGTTTTAAACCTCCGCAACAAAACCGCCGCAGTTTGTTTGGCAGAATACCAGCGGTTGCCAAAAACTCCCGCAGATAATTTGTGGGATTAGTATAACCGGGGGTTTTGAAAACTCCCGCAAAACATTCCGCGGAGGTTAAAAACCCCCGGAAAATGGCTTAAAAACCGCCGCAATCCAGGCGCGTTTTTTGTAGTGATTCCAAACCAAACTCTCAGCAATTGGATGTAGAATCTCATTTTTTTTTATTGACAAGTATTCACTAATATTAACCACCTAAGAGCTAAAATAGATCTTTTCATATCACAATTGAACATTTATGTTTTTTTATTGAATTATAATGTAATATTCCAGTTTTGGTATATCTTTGTAATGACACATGGTTTTTTTTTTTGTAGGTTTGCATGTTGCAATTATATTCCTTATCTTTCTTAAGGATTTCTTTCTCTATCTAGCTGAAATTATTGAAAGAACCATTGATTTTAATTGTTTATTGTATCTTAGTTGTGCATCTGGTATGATGTTATTTTATCTTCTGAGTTAGAATCTGTTTGTTTAGGATGTATTGACACTTATCTGGAAAAGTTTTGCTTTAGTAGCAACAATAGTGATGCAAGTTGCAACACAATAATATTCTATAAATCTGGTCACAAAGTCTGATGCATCCAGTTCTGATTTAGGGTCATGTTACTAATGAAACTTGAGAATGGGGAAAACTCTACAGGCACTAACGTGTGCAACTTGTTGGCATGTTATAAGATGCTATAAACTTGAGAATAATGAAACACTTCACATCATTTACTTTGTGTTTCTGTTCTATTTTTTCGTTTTTCATCGAGCTATTGTTTAAATGGGTTCATTTTGAATTGTAGATCTACAACGTGAACTTCAAACACATCAGGCATGAATGATGGAACATGGCGGTGGAATGCTATGAAGAAAAATATTGGAGCTTATTGGAACTACACCTTGTTTGGTTATTGTACTCAGTTTATAGTCTATTTTCACCCGAGCTAAAACTCCACACTTTATGAATAGTTATTTTATTGATGTCTGTTGATGATAAAACTTATCTTTATATGCAACATTAATGTATGATAATTTGATATGTGTAATTTATTGTTAAAAATTGTTATTTTATAACCAAAAATAACAAGAACATTAATACTCAGTTCCAACAACACGTTAGGTTTAGTTCCTATCAGCGCCGTTATAATGAATACCCAGCAATGGAAGTCATGGCGTCGGCGCTGTCAATCCAGTCTGTCACGGTTTGAGACATGGCGATCCATTATCGCCATTTTTCTTTCTGATAGAAGCTGAAGGCTTTATTCAACTGATTAAGAGGTCTGTAGAGTTGGGAATGTTTTCAGATTCAAATTTGATGGGGGTGATGAATGCTTCTCTCACGGTTGGCGGAACGTCTGAGTCATGAAGGTGAATCTGTTGTTGTTTGAATTGATGTTGGGGGGATTAATATTTCTCAAAGTTAGCTTGAAGAAGCGGCTAGTATCCTTAATTCTAAAATAGGGTCCTTGCCTTTTAAGTACCTTGGCTTACCTATTGGTTCAAATCTAAAGCAATATAATACTACTTGACAACCGGTGATTGACGCGGCAAGACATAGATTATCAAATTGGAAGCATAAACAATTGTCCATTAAGGGTCCGTGGTTATTATAAAATCAATCCTGTCAAACTCTTATAGTTTATTTTTCTCTTTTCACAAGACTCCGGCAAGTATTATCTCTAAACTCGAATCAGTTTTTAAACAATTCTTATGAGGAAGTAGCGGGACGATATAAAACTTAATTGGGTTAAATGGAAGGTGTGTAGACCTTTAGAAGAGGAGGTTGAGTATTATTTGAGGGTATTCAACACTGCTCTTATTGGTAAATTGGATTGGAAAATTAGAAATGAGGGAATGGGTTTTTGGTATAGAGCTCTAGCTAACATGTATGGTGAGAGAGATGGGGCTTTTAGAGTTAGTAGTAAGGACGTTGCATTGGTGGAATGATATTTGTCACTTCGATTCAAGAGTTTGGGAGACTTCAAATTTTTTCAGTTAAAGAGGTGTATAAGAAACTATTAGAGGGAACTATTGGCATGTCTAACCCAGCTTGGTCGAAGGCTTGACATAAATTGGTTCGGGCAAAAGTTTCATGTTCAGTGTGGAGATTATTTCATAATAGCGTTGCTACTAAAGATAATTTATTTAGGAGAGGCGCCATCGAACATGGCAACATTCAGTGTGTTGGTTGTTGTGGTGCAAACGAGTCGAGTTGCTACTAAAGAAATTCTTGGAATTGGTTGAGCTTGAAATAAAACAATTTGGATTATAATATTACGCAAAAGCAAGATAAAAAAAAGTAACAAGTTATGATCTTTTGGTTGAGCTTGAAAAGCTGTTATCGTTTGTAACTTTTTCTCCACAAAGTATGCCTTCTACTTTGTGGCAATTTTGTTAGTATAAATTGCATTTGCTTCAAAACAAAGAAAAAATATTCTAGGGGTAAATTGGAGATAAAAAGAAATTAGTTATAAGCTACTTGGATTAGCTTATCAAAAACAACTATATACTCTTGAGAATAAGTTATAAGCTCGTGTAAAAAAGCTTATATTGGTGCACATTGATATGTAATGAGTGTATGCCATAAACAAGTAGCCACAAATGGTCAATGATTCTCATATCAAATAAACTAATTTCAACTAACAGCTACATTCTTCTACTTAAAATTAAATTAGTCAAGAGTTGCAAGCCACAGTTATCAGACAATTTTTTCTACTGAATCTAGCTGGATGCTCATATATTACTACAGTTATCACTCTGTTAGTCAATGGGTGATTTGGTACATTTACTGCAAGTCTAAAGTAAGTTTTTTGCAAATTTCTATCTTCAAGCCCAACAACTAAACCAATCCTATAAGTCAGTGCTTATGATCACTAATCACTAATCTAATTAAAGCCATAAAGCACCAGCATCTTTGAGAAAAGGAACAAGAGAACCATTAATATGAAAAGCCAAAACTCTATCCATAGAACCAACTAATTTCCCACCAATGAAAACAACTGGAAGTGATGTTGAATTTCCAAGTAACCTCATCAATGCTCTCTTCATTTCTTTCCCTTTAGGATCTTCATCAACTTCATGAACCATTGCATTCACTCCCATTCCACAGAACAAACTCTTCATTGCATGGCACATACAGCAACTACTTATACTGAATATCACAACAGCACTTTGTGTAGCTATCCTCATTATTCTCTCCATTTGATCTTCTTCCATTGTTCTTACTCTCATGTAGTAGCTCCATGATGGCTCCACTTGGTAATGCATGAGTTTCTCTTGATTGAACATTGTAGTAGTTGTAGAATTGGACAAATTAAGCAAAAGCCAAAAGGGTATGCGAAATTAAAAAACTTAAGAGAAATTTAATAAAGTAAGCAAAAGGGTAGGTGAAAAAACTTGTTTTTTTGGCTTTGTTGTTTGTGTGATTTTGGTGATGAAAAATGAGGGAAGGGAAAGGGGGTTATATAAGGGGATGAAGGGGGTGTGAGAGAGAAACTTTAAAAGAGTGTGTGGAAGAATATTGTGGACCATAGGGTACTTGGTTTGTCTGTTATTGTCGGAAGAGCGTGTTTTGTTTCTTAAGTGTTGTTTGTCTAATGTCTCTATAGTCTATATACTCTCTCTGTATCTTCAGTTCGCAGCTATAATGGCTATACTCGCGGAGAATATGCATGCTGTGGTGCATAAATAATTTTTAAACAGTGGAAAAACATAAAAGAACAGAAGAAAAATGGTTATATATTAGTTTACGTAGCATAATGTCAGAACTTCTGAAGCTGTTTTTCTAAGGTGGTTTTTTGTCTAAGATGAGCAAAATTTGCATGGTCACATAGAAATATAGAAATAACTTGTACCCTCAAGGCAAAATTTAATGATAAAAATATAGAAATAATTTATTGGAATGTATGTATTGCATTTAATCTTTAACTTTTTAATTAATTAAATGCACAAAATTTTAGAGAATATTTCTTCTTTTAGGTTTCTTAACATGGGCCTAACGACACAAGTTAACACTACCCTTAAAACATTTAAACACTCGCATAAATTAAAAACAAAACAGGACGAAGAGAATATTCATTTTTCTTTTTATTAAAATATGAATGATGGATAAATTTTATATATGCATGCCTCAATGATTAATATTTGTGATTGCGACGGCCAACTAAGAAAGTTATAGGGGAGAATGACGGTAAAAAAATATATACTCCCTCCGTCCCGGATTAACTGAGCCATTTACTAAAAAAAAGTGTCCCAAAATAACTGAGTCATTTTAATTTTCAATACTACTTTCATCATTCCCAATTCAATATATTCCACTTTTTCCCCTTTATAACTCTAATTAATACTACTTTCATCATTCCCAATTCAATATATTTCACTTTCCCCTTTATTTATACTTTTTTCTTAATAAGTGTGAAACGAGCCAAGAGCTCAATTAATTCGGGACGGAGGGAGTATGTGTTATTTACTCTTTTAAAATGAATGTCATTTTTTATGATTTGACATGCATATTAAAATATCGAGTAAATTATCAAATTGGTCCCTGTCTTTGTACCAAATTCTTAAATTGATCCCTGACTTTATTAATAACTCAAATGATCCCTGTCTTTGTCCAAGGTTTCTCAGATTCGTCTCTGACTCTATTAATTGTTTTGTATTTTGAGTGTTAATAGTTCAATGTCTTTTGGATATTATTTAGTGGTTAATGACATAATACCTTTTGGATCTTATTTGGTACGTTAATAACTTAAAATACAAAACAACTAATAGAGTCAGAGATTAATCTGAGAAACGTTTGACAAAGACAGAGACCATTTTGAGTTATTAATAGAGTTCGAGACCAATTGAAAATTTGGTACAAAGAAGGTGACTAAATTAGTGATTTACTCTTAAAATATCACTATTGTAAAATTGTCAAAATACATACCTTTACTAAACTAGGCTTATAAACTATTAGTGTGTTTCTCACCGTAAAAAATACAAAGTAAAATTTGGTGGTTTTACAAATTGTTAAATAAGTGTATCCATATTGATCTGACTCGATCACAAGAAACAATATCTGATGTCAACTTTTAAAAAAATAACAAATGGTTTATTTATTTGGGTCATTGTAACGGGTTCCCTCAAAGCACCGGTTAAAGGACAAAAAAAGTTTTAATTTAAGAATGATATCTTTTAGACTTTTGAGGAATTGATTGAACAACTTCCAATACAATACTACTACTCCCTCCGTCTCACAATAATAGTCGTTTAAGGTTTGTGCGCGGTAATTAAGGAAATGATTAATTGTGTTGATTTCAATGGTAAAATCAATATTATTTACTAATATACCCTTATTAATTGTAGTTAGTAGAGTAGTTAAGTTAGATGAAATTTAATAAATAAGGGTATGGTAGTGGAAAAAAGTAATAAATGATGCATTGGTATTCTAAAGTGACTATTATTTTGAGACAAGGAAAAAATGCTAAAGTGACAATTATTTTGAGACGGAGGGAGTATATTTGATTCTTTAATTATCCATTAGCATTTTTCTACTCCATCCGTTTTAAAACGAATGTCATTTTAACCAAAAAAATTTGTTTCAAAATGAATGTCACTTTCCGTTTCCAATGCAATAATAATTTTTTCTTTTCAATTGTGTTCTTCAATTAATATCACATACACTACTTCTAAAGTATTATTTTGTCTTTAATGAAAAACAATCTAATAGTTGATTAGAATAATTTGGTAAAATAACATCTTTCTTTTAATTAATACTCCCTCCGTCCCAAATTGTATGACTTTTTGGGCATTTCACACATATTAAGAAATGTAATTAATATTGTGTGGGAAAGAGATATTATGAGTTGTTTACAAAATTGTCCTTAATAAATGATATAGGAATGATAAATGAAATAATTGAAAGAAGAAAAAGTAATAAATAGTTAAGAATATAATAGGAAAATTAACATTAATGTTCCATTGGTATTGTAAAGCGACATATAATTTGGGACAAAAAAATTTTTTCTAAAGTGACATACAATTTGGGACGGAGGGAGTACATTTTTTTAATATGTGCGTAAAAATCTTAAACGATATTCATGGGAGAAAACTCCCTCCGTCTCATAATAATTGTCACTTTACCATTTTTTTCTTTTTCTCAAAATAATTGTCACTTTAGAATACCATTGCTCCATTTATTATTTTTTTTCATTAATATAACATTATTTATTGAATTTCATCCAACTTAACTACTCCACTAACTACAATTAATAAATGTGTTTTAGTAAATGACACTAATTTTACTATCAAAATCAATCCAACTAATCATTTCCTTAATAATCGTGCACAAACCTTAAACGACTACTCCCTCCGTCCCATATTACTTGACCTATTTAGAATATTTGCACTATTCATGTAACATGTTTTGACTCTATTTTTCTACTAATATATAAAAACAAAATATAGCATATAAGATGTTGTTAGATTCGTCTCGATTAATATTTTCAAAATATCAAATTTTCGTAATTTTTTCTACTAGTTTATTAAAGAAACTTAAGTTTAAAATTGTGCATTGGCATACGTGACAGAGTCAACTAGGTCAAGTAATATAGAACGGAGGGAGTATAATTTAGAGACGGAGGGAGTATTTACTTTCATGAAACCAATTAAATTTATCTAACTGTACATCAATTTTCAAAAAGTATTAAAAGTCAAATTAAAAGAAGCTAGTCTGCAAGAGATGTGTGTCCTTGTGTTCGACCAACCAGACCTCCTTTTTTGTTCTATTTTTTCTGACATGCATGATACCATAATCTGCAAGAGGTGTGTTAATACTCCACTTATTTTGTGTTTCCCCTTTACTCATAATCTGCAAAATGTTAATTCAGCATCTTCTGAGTCAAACATGGATGCTTCCTTCATCCAACTTCGTTTAATCACTATCATCATTTTTTAAGGGTAATCACTATCATCATTATTCATAAATGTACCACTCCATAAAATATTTACTTCAGTCTTTAATTAAACATACACTTACAAGTATTATTAATTGTTGCAAATATAAACGTTTAATCATAAAGCAATTATCACCGTAATCAATAAGCTAAGAATGAAGAAAAATGTGAATAGTAAAATTGAATACCCCAATATTCTAAAGACAGGTAGCTGCTTTCCTACGGCTATGGCTATTGTCAATGCAAATGAAACAGGCAGCAGCATGCTTGCCGTTTGCAGAGTTTGTCTGTGTGGTATAGAATGATCGAGTCAACAAACATTTATGGCACATAATTGAATCTATATTCAAAACAAAATACTTCCTCCGACCTTCAATAGATGACCTATTTGACAATATACATTATTGACTTGACATACTTTAACCATATTTTTCTACTAATTAATTCACAAAGATAAATAATACTCCCTCCGTTTCAAAATACATGTCCCAGTCAACCACTTCACACATGTCAATGCACAATTTTGACCGTTAATATCTTTAATTATTCAAAGTAAAAAATTATAAAAATTTAATATTTTGAAAACATTTGTCGAGACAAATCAAACAACATCTTACATGCTAATATTTGTATTTATACATTAGTTAAAAAGTATGGTCAAAGTAAGTCATGTGAATAGTGCACATTGCAAAAATTGGACATGTATTTTGAAACGGATGGAGTATCATGTAAGATGTTGTTGGATTCATCTCGATGAATATTTTTAAAATATTAAACTTTCATAATTTTTTTAGTAGAGAATTAAAGATATCAAAGATAAAACATATGCATTGGTACATGTGTCGGAGTCAACTATGTCATCTATTGAGGAACGGAGGGAGTACTATATTAGTCATTTGATAACTTATTTGATAATGTGTACTCTTAACTTGACATATTTTGATCATATTTTTTATATTAATATACAAGGATAAGTAATATCATATAAATTTTCATAATTTTTTCTATCATTTGATGAACAATATCATTTACAAAATTTTCATAATATTTTCGATGAATACTATCATTTGTTTTACTCCATCCGTCACTAATTATAAAACCATTTAAAAATAAAGTTTGTATTTATATAAAACTCACTATAAATTATTAGATGTATTTATTACTCTGTTTTTAAATATACTCATTATTAATACTATCAATTTATCTTAAAATATAAAAGTAACATTGATTGCATTTATATACGAAAAATAATTTAGTAATAGTCATATACTATATTTTAGACAAATTTATTATTCCAACAATTATTCTTTTATACCTCGTAATTATTTGAAAGTTTTTTTTCATAATTATAAAAAGGGTCATGCTAAATAATGACTTTAAGAACAACAATTCAGAAAAACAAAAGTATAATGTTTTGCATTGAAAAGAGTATTCTTTACACTTCTAAGAATTTGATTACACAATTTAAAATTTTTTTTACTATATTAATATCCTTAACTAATGTTTCGAAGCATTTTCCGTATAAAGGACGGAGAGAGTAGATTTTGATTTTTGATTGAATAAATTTTAGAGAGAGGTAGGAAGGAGTTGAGATCCTCTCCATTTAGAATTTTCTCAATTTTCTCGATTTGAAAAGATATAGACAACAACAAATCTTGAAAAGAGTATAATGATGACGGAACCCATTTATTCAAAGAATTTACTAGTACCTTTTTTTTGTATCTATCTCCCTCTAAATTGATAAATAGAGATGATCCTTGCTGGGTAGGAAGATAGCATAGAGGGGATACTATGTTATGTTTATGTCATGTTGACCTAAAGCAGGGACAAAGCAACAGTTGGTGTTGAAAGGCAGGCATGGCGTGGCCTTAATTCTTTTTCAATCAACCGCGAGCATGCTTTGCCTACTTTCCTGATTCAGGCGGCGGAACTGTACTCACGTAGTCACAATTTTTGTCTTTTGTGTTATTCTTTCTTCATTAGTTGGTTGGTCTATTGACATGTACATACACTAACACGTACATTGGAAATTACACATGTTTTCTTTCCTCTTTCAACTCTTTTTTCCTCCAAAATATGTTTTGGAAAATTATAATAAATGCACTTAAAATTTGAAAAGTGATTTATATTTAAGGACAATTTTTTAGTCAAATGAGTGCTTATATATATATAGAGACGGAGAGAGTAATTCTTAGAAACCTGATGTCTAATCTCGTAATAAAGAGAGAAAGAAATAAAGAGAGTAAAATGGTAGATGTGATAAATTAGTAATTTGATATGAGGTGAGACATACAGAAAAAATGAGGTGTTGAATGAGTGTGTGAAAATTAAGAATTAATGTATAAATATCATTGTTCTTTTTCTCCGTATGAAATTAAACTTAATTTCGCTCGAAATGCGTCCGAAATTTATTCCAATGTCCCACAAACATTAACTTTAGAATTTGTGTGAAAATCGTGCGAAATTCGTCTGAAATATTTTTGGGACGGAATTTGGGACAGGATTATGATTTGTGACACGGCTTTTTCGGACAACACCTTATCCCTCCAAATTCCGTCCTAAAACACATTTCCGCCTGAATTCTGTGGGAATTTTCCGTAAATTCCGTCTCAAAACCGTCCAAAATTTCGTCCGAAAATGACCTTTTTTAGTAGTGATCACTCAATCCAACTCATAACATGTCTTGGGTGGTCACAACATCAAATATATACTTTCTTTGTCCTATAATAAATGACTAACTTGATTACTTTATACATATTAAGAAAAATATATAAGTGAAAGAGATAAAAAAAAAAAAAAAAGATTCTAAGCAAGGTTGTCATGATCAGAATTAATTTTGCTTCATATCAAAGGGGGATGGTAAAATCGAAAATCATAAAATCGTGATTGATATCGAGAATTTTACTAAACTTTTGCAGGATCAATACAAGATAACAAAATTAAAAATCATAAAATTGAAATCAAAATCGACGGATTTTGCCAAAATGACTTAAAGTTCAAACATGCTACATCAATTCACACAAACCAATTCTATGTATTATCCTCCATCATATCAACACTTTCATCTTCATCAATCTCATCATTTCCTCCTCCTCGACCACCACCACCACCATCTTCATCATCATCATCATCATCACCACCACCACCACTTGCATCACTTCGATTCTCACCTTCATTGTCTATTTTTTTACTGAACGAAATAAGAGATTGACGAAGACGATGACATATGATGGTAATGAAATGGAATCAATTGAAATCAAGCTCAAAATTGACATGTATCAAAAAATTCCCATAATCCTTTAAAATCGTTTAAAAACCTCCGATTTAGCAGCGATATCACAATTTCATGCAATTTTCCTACAATCTTACCATGATTTTGCACGTTTTTCAAACCTACTATCGATTTGGATCGAAAAGGATGAGCAGAATCACAAAACAATTTTGCAATCTTGATCGCGATCTTCTTAACAATGGTTTTAACACTCTTATCAAGTATTATGACATTCACCATTATCATAAATGTAAAGTTAAATATTTGAATTGGAATTAATTAGAGGGTACAATTTAAAAAATACTTATACACTGGGTCATATGATCATACAACAATTGCTCTCGAACGCAAATACGAGCATTTCAAATTCTTTCTTAAGTTCCTTGTCATTCTTAAATAAAAATAACCAAATTAAACTTGATTAAAAAATTTATTTTTTGAAGACGATGACCACCTTTATCTTGTTTTGGTTATATTTGGAGTTATGGATTTTTTATTGACGTGATCTTTAATTCGTTGAAAGGATTAAGAATTTTCTATAAGTGAATTTAAGACTCGAGTAAATATGGGTGGGGTGAAGTTTTTATTTTGTATCGTTTAAATCAAGTTGTGATAAAATTTGTAAGGAAGCTGCAACGTAATGTTAGGCCTCAAATAAGAGATGCTTAATTATTTCCATATTTTTTGGTGTTATAGCTATATCCTTAATCATAAGGACATCCTTCAAAGATTTGACTCAAAGACATACAAGGGAATCTTCATTGGATACTCTATTACCTCAAAGGTCTATAAAGTGTACACTTTGCGAACACGGACCATGGAAGAAAGTTTCCACATAAGGTTTAATGAATTTTAAGAACTCTTGAAGCATAGAAAAGATGAAGAAGATGAGTTACTTGACACACAAGTAATCTAAAAAAAGACAGATGATGACTAGACTACGTTAACATATGAGAACCTTCTAAGGAGTTGGATACTTGTAGATTACCATCCTCATGATCGATTCATAGGAAGTCCTGATGATAAAGTCATAACCAGAAGATCCATTAGAGAAAAGTTAAATATTGCTATGATATCTCAAATTGAACCAAAATCCATAGATGAAGTCATCATGTCATATATGAATCTTGGGTTGAGGCAACGCAAGAGATATCACAGTTTGACAATAATTAAGTTTGAATTGTCCATAATCCTCAAAGTCAGACCATTACAAGAACTAGAGATCAGTATTAAGAAACAAAGTTGATGAAGAATGTAAGGTCATCAGAAACAAGACAAGACTTGTGGCTTAATGCTATAATCAACATGAATTTATTGACTATGATGAAACATTTGCACTAGTAAGGATAAAAGCTATTATAATCTTACTTATATATACCGCTCATAAATGCATTAAACATTTTTAAAATGGATGTAAAATGTGAAATTTTAAATGGGTTTCAAAATAAAGAAGTTTGTGTCCATCAACCTCTTGGTTTTATCAACAAAGAAAGGTCAAATCATGTTTTCAAACTTACCAAAGTTTTATATGGTCTCAAATAAGCTCATTGGGATTGGTATGAGAGATTGAACTCTTTATTAAAAGAAAATTCTATTTATAGAGAACAAATTGACATAACACTTTTTTAGAAAATCAAGCCAATTTGTTGTATTGATAATGCATGTCTATGTTGATGATATATCATCTTTGGTTCAACTAATGAAAACACATGTAAGGAATTTTCGGACCTTATGCAAATTGAATTTGAGATGAGCATGGTAGGAGAACTCATATATTTTTTTGTTGACTTGCAAATCAAACATGTTAATGGCATCTTCATTATTCAAGAAAAATATGTCAAGGATTTGCTCAAAAAGTTCAGAATGAATGATGCAAAGATCGTGACAACTCTTATGAATCCACCACTTTATAGTGATAGAGATGAGAATGGAAAATGTCTCTGAAAAAGAATTTATATGCATTTTTAATGAGAGGGAACTCGAAAAAGCAAGGGTTTGATTGTAGAGAGCTCTTGGGTAAAATTATAGGGTTTGAGAAACATGTTTTAAATAATTTGGATAGTGAGATCTCATTAGGGGAAGGATTTAAGTTTTCTCTCTTGATTTCTCTTAGGATCCTCTTATGAGTTGAGAGAGACTTAAGAAAGGGGATAGAAATTAGGATTTATTGTTGAATCTAATTTCTTACAATCTCTTTATATCTCTCATAAAGACTCATACTTAGTGGATCGGAGAGCTACGTTGTCCCTCTTTAACTTTAATCTTTGATTTTATTATTTATTTACTATACATATGGATTTCTGGATTTACTCTTGGTTTATTATTGTTACTTGAACCGTTTGGTCGTTGGTTGTCATTATTGTTTACTCCATTGTTGAAAAAACTTAAAATAATACTACTTGAAAGTGATATAGTAGTACTTTATAACATTTTTTATTTTTTATTTTTGTAAATGTGACAACTATTATAGATAGATGATGAAGATTTAACTTTGGAGTAGAAGTGGGGAAAATATTACAGTACAACTAATTCATTTCGAAATTAAAAGTGCAATATTAATCACACAAACTACAAGTTTATAATATTTTTTTTTTTAATTCAAACTAGCTAAGAAAGCAAGAGAAAATTGAGTGAATCCAATATTTTTCATTGCCATTTCATTACAATAGAAATCTGGCTAATCTCTCTATTTAAGCATCTAAAGATGACCACTAATTATTTGTTACTCAAATGACAAAGAAACTAAATTCATAATCTAATTAAAGCCATAAAGCACCAGCTTCTTTGAGAAGAGGAACAAGTGAACTGTTGATATGAAAAGCCAAAACTCTATCCATAGAACCAATTAATTTCCCACAAATGAAAACAACTGGAAGTGATGTTGAATTTCCAAGTAACCTCATCAATGCTCTCTTCATTTCTTTCCCTTTAGGATCTTCATCAACTTCATGAACCATTGCATTCACTCCCATTCCACAGAACAAACTCTTCATTGCATGGCACATACAGCAACTACTTATGCTGAATATCACAACAGCACTTTGTGTAGCTAACCTCATTATTCTCTCCATTTGATCTTCTTCCATTGTTCTTACTCTCATGTAGTAGCTCCATGATGGTTCCACTTGGTAATGCATCAGTTTCTCTTGATTGAACATTTTGTGTGTAGTAACTGTGGAATTTAACAAAGCAAGCAAAAGGGTTCGTGTGTTTGTGATGATGAAAAATGAGGAGAGGGAAAAGGGGGGTTTTATAAGGGCTTGAATGGAGTGTGAGAAAAAAAAAATCCAAAATGTGGTGTGTGTGTGTGTGTGTGTCTGGAATAATGTTGGGAACCATAGGATATTTGGTTTGTCTGTTATTGTCGGAGGAGCATGTTCTGACTTCTGAGAGTTGTTTTTCTCTTGTCTCTATGCTCTCTCTCTCTCTCAGTTTAATTTTCAGATATACACCATCTAGTCACTATTATAAGCAAAAATCCGTTTTTTAGGTTCATTCATTAAATGTTGTATGTAACCTAAATATAGACCACATACAACATTTAATGAATGAACCTAGAAATGGATTTTTGCTTATAATAGTGACCGGATGGTGTATAGGAGAAGAGAAATGATATTTGTACAACCACTTTTTGATAACTTTTGAAACAACTTTCTCTCTCATACTCATATATGATTTTATTCTCTCTCTTCTTCTTTCTCTCTCTATTCTTTTTATCCAATAAAAAGAGAGGAGAAGTGATTGTCACCAAAGTTGTTTAAAATTGGATGTACATGTATCACTCCGCATAGGAGAATATGCATGCTGTGGTGCAAGCATGCATGTTTTTCAAACAGCGGAACAAGCAAAAAAAAAAAACAAAAGAGTGATTGTCTTAGCATCCCTCAATATATTAAGTCTACGTAGCATTAGGTCGATCAACAGCTGTTTTTTGAGCTTAGGAAAGGTGGCTGTTTGACTGACACATATAGTACGATGGAACAGTGTATAATTGATATTTATTTTTGGAGAATTAGTCACTTTAGTTTTTGAATGGGAAATGAGTAATCAATTTAATCCCTGAATGAAAACAAATTGCAAAACAGTCCTTGAATGTAGACTCAATTTCAAGGACTAAAGTGACGAAAGGAGTCTACATTTAGGGACTAAATTGACTAACGGAGTTTGCATTCATGAACTAAATTGACTAACAGAGTCTACATTCAGGGACTATTTTGCAATTTATCTGTATTCAGGGACTAAATTGACGACTTTTTTTCCTATTCAGGCACTAAAGTGACTAATCTCCCTTTATTTTTTTATGTTTCACTATTTTCAAATGGGGAATTAGTCACTTTAGTCCTTGAATGAGAAATGAATAGTCACTTTAGTCCCTGAATGCAAAGAAATTGCAAAACAGTCCCTGAATTTAGACTCTGTTGGTCAATTTCAAGGACTAAAGTGACCAACGTAGTCTACATTCAGGGACTAAATTGACTAAGAGAGTATGCATTCAAGGACTAAATTGACTAACAAAGTCTACATTCAGGGACTATTTTGCAATTTATCTGCATTCAGGGACTAAAGTGACGACTCCTTTCCTATTCAGGGACTAAAGTGATTAATCTCCCATTTTCAAATTGAAGCCAAATATAGCATTTTTATCATTTTTTTGTGAGGGTTTGAACCCCGAACCTTACATATATTATGCATTGTCACTACCAACTGAGCTAAGCTCACGGAGACTATCATATTTTTTTTTTATGGTGGCTGGGGTTTGAACCCCAGACCTTGCATATTTTATGCATTGTCCTTATCAACTGAGTTAAGTTCACGAGGACTATCATATTTTAATATTATGATAAAAATTGAGTGTTTTAAAATTAAAACGTACTTCCCCAAAAACAAAAACAAATACTCAAAAAATGACAAATCTTCTTGATTAAATCTTATTATGAGAAATAAGATGTGGAATGTGTGTATGAAAAGTGTATATATATATATACATACATACATATACATACATATATATATATATATATATATATATATATATATATATATATAGACACATACATACATACATACATACATACATACATACATACATACATACATATATATATATATATAGATATATATATATATATATATAAATATGTATATGTCATTTTTGCTTATGAGAGTCAAGAGTTTATTTTCAAGAAACTATTGAAATTTATGTAACTAATACTATATAGGCTTAATACATCATTTGATCCCTGGTTTTCATTTTGGTCCCCTAAATATAAAGTGTCTCAATTTGGTCTCATAAGTCTTCCTTCGTTTACCATTTTAGTCCTCTCCATTAGTTTTTAACCTTAAATGTATAAGGTGGACCAACTTTATAGGTAGTCCGCCATAGACTTTATTAAATTTTTAAATTTTAACCGTTTGATCTTTTTTTAAATGAAGATCGTTAGATCATGGAGGGATCTATTGTAACTTATAATGAACCACAACCACCTAATTTTTTTCCTTAATCTTCTTCCCCTGCCAATCTTCTTCATATGCATCTTAATTCATCTTCGTATTCATTTAAAAAAAGGGTCTTGTTAACATTTTCCTTAAAAAAAACCCAGAAAATTACAAAATCAAAACTCTCATTCATCTTTTTTCTTAATCTCCACCAACTCCTCTCCCTAAATCTCCCCCCAAATTCCCAACCCATAAACTCTAACTCCCCCAATTCCAAAATTCCCTTCGTTACGCTCACCGCATTCTCTCCTTTCACTTAACCCCCCTCCATCAACCCCCGACTCCGCCACCGTCGCCGATTCCATCAGACGGTTGGGCAAGCTTTTTGTGTTGCATTGCAGGATGAGTTGAGTGATTATTATAAGTTGTTGGCTGTGCTTGAGTGCCAAAGTTCGAATCTCATTCCATTGTTGTCTAAGATGAAAGTTAGAAGTAAGGGATTGATGAAGATTATGATATTGAGGTTGTTGTTGTTGAAGAAAATATTGTTGTTGTTGTTGATGGAATTGTTGTTGTTAAAATTGAGAATGAGTGTTTGTGGTTGTTGAAAAGGTTGTTATTGTTGTTGATGATGAAGAAGAAATTGTTTGTTTTTGTTGAAAATAGCGGATATGGAGAGGGAGAGATAATTTCACAAATGATAGAAGAGGGAAGAGGTTGTTATTGTTGTTGATGATGAAGAAGAGAAGTTGTTTGTTTGTTTGTTTCGGGATTATGTGTTTTTGGAATTTTTTGTTTGTTTTAGGTATGAAGTTCGGAGATGAAGACGGAAGAAGAAGAAGACTTCAGTGATTTTTAATTTTAAAAAATTCAATAGAAATAATCATATGCGTGAGTTCATCGTATATTTGTGAGCTTTCTAAATCTAGCCTTTATCACCAATCTTAAATGACATGTGGACAAGAGGTTAACAGTTTTTTGAAAAAACTAACGGAGAGGACCAAAATGGTAAACGGATGAAAACTTATGGAACTAAATTGAGACACTTTATATTCAGGGGAGCAAAATGAAAACCAAAAATAAGTTAAGTGACCAAATAATGTTCTAAGCCTACTATATATTATAAATTTTTAAAAAGGTATGGAAAGGGAAAAGAAGATTAAGTATTCAGCAGTGGAGACATGAAAAGCAAACTTTCTTGGGCACTGATAGGCATACATCCTAACGTTGCCAAACCACTCTACACCCTTCCACTCTGGCCAATTTTATTAATTAAAAATATGGCCAATCCTTGTCATTAAAAAATGGAAAAATGATAAATCAAAAAATCAAAAAAAACTAAACTGTAGCACCACTCTCTCACTCGGCCCATCTCTCTCTCTCACTCATGCGATTTCCGTTTTCCCCCTTTTCTCCCTCGCCGTGATTTCAACGTTCCGTCGCCGCCGTGATTACTCCATCGCAGCACCTCACGAGATTACACCCTCGCCGCCGTCGATCTTCGATTCTCCCCTTTCACCCATCGTAGCACCGTCGCCGACAATCTCTCTTTTCTTTCTCTCGTCAGCGTTTCAACTCAGGTATATTCATTCATCTCCCTTTTGTTTGATTTAGTTGTTTAATTTAGCCCTAGAGAGTGCCTAAATAGATTTGGTTGTTGAAGAAGAATAGTGAATCTGGAAATGATATTCGGCTCTTGTGTTAGTTAGTGCATGTGTTATGCTTGGTTAGCTTGTAGGATTGGTCTTTGTACATTTTGTTTTTTGGCCTTTAAGTCCTTTCCTGCGGTTATTATGGTTCTGTGCTAGCTCTGTTTGCAGCAGGTTCCCTTTGTATTGTTTGCCTGTTTGTTTGTTCCTCTGCAACCACTTTGCAATGCTGGTGCGTGGTGTTTATTTTATATATATATATATATATATATATATATGCGGGTTAAAAAAATGAGGTAATTTAGATCTGTGTGTATTTACTATTCTTGCGGTATTTGGTAATTGATCTCGTCGGCGTTCCTCAATTTTGCGGTGATTCACTATTCTCGTTATTCATACACATTTATGGGTATATTGAAAATCAATATTTTATTTAATTTTTATCTGAGATTTTGGCAGTACTGAAGTGAAGAATGGGTTGAATTTTATGTTATGTGTGTTTATTGATGGATAAAGTTTGTTTAATAGAGGCTATGGACATTCATTGGGTTAGTCTATAGCCAGTTTTGTGGGTCACAGAACAAAATAGGAATTCATTAGCGAGAAAGTTTAAGGTTCAATGGGTTATTATTATACATGAGGTTTCATGACAAAACATTATAGCATTGTTTGATCCATCTAATTAGTCTCACCTAGTGGAAAACAGCTTTGATGGTTATTGTTGTATGGTGGGTTTTTGACTCGATGCCCTTATCTTTGAGATCCGTTTGTTATACACTTTTTATGGTAATATATTATATAGTATAGATTATAGAAGTGTATAAAGCCTTCGCAATGTTAGTATTTTCTTAGTTTGCTTAGATCATTTGAAAAATTTGAAATTACACACACACGCACACACATTAATGGCATTTACATTTAACTTGTTTGTGACATGTTCTATGGTTTATTTCAGATTCCTGTAACTTTGGCTTCTGTTGACGCTCTAGAGACATATACTCAGATATCTAGCCATCCCTTTAAACAAAACCAGCAAACAGGGCATTATTGCTCTTGGTATCCTTCATCTAAGGTATAACTTTTAATCTCTAAGTAATATTCAAAAGCGAAATATTTTTTAATTAAGGCATTTTAGCTGTTGATATCCTTTATTCTAAGGTATTACTTTTAATCTCTACAAGTAATATTAAAAAACGACATATTTTGTAATTAGAAAACTAATGTGCAATAACTGAGGATCAACTAATTCCGTTTTACAGGACATAATTGCAACTGGAAATATTGATACAAATGCTGTTATTTTTGACCGTCCATCAGGACAGGTATTAGCTACACTCAGCGGTCACTCTAAAAAGGTTGGTCTTATTTTAGGTGGAATTGCAGGATTTATATTTTCTTCAAAACCTATTAGCTGACCTGTAATGCTTTTGGTAGGTAACAAGCGTGAAGTTTGTTGGTAAGGGTGAATCTATCATAACTGGTTCAGCAGATAAGGTAAAGAGCTATCCCTTTGTAATTTTATAAGGTAGCTTGAAAACTCCTGTGGCAGCATTGGCATCACAGTCAGCATCATGACAAACAAAATGGTATGTGTATGTGACAAATGTCAATTAGTTTGTTTGATTTCATTAGTGTTTTTGTGTTTTTGTTAATGCCTTTCCTTATATGTAGCCTTTGGAATTCTTGTTTATTGCAGTTACGTCTCAGACATGAATGTAAGTCGATGTATATTACTAAAGTGAACGAAAAGCTTACTGAACTTCAAAGGTCTCAAATTCAAAAAACACCATTTAAATGGTTATTGAGTTTGCCTAAGAAATTTAAAATATCCGAAAATTTGCTTGAAGAATTGGTAGAAAGATGGGATGGTAGGAGTGGGGGGTTTGCTATACAAGGTCGGATAATACGGTTTACGCCTTTAGATGTATGTTTTGCATTAGGACTTCGTATAATTGGTGAAAAGGTGAACTTCAAAAAAGACCCTACATCCACTACGAAAGCAATGTTTGATAATGAAGTCATCAATGTAAAAACAATTTATGCTAAAATTATTAATATGGAAGGAGACGAAGATGTTGAGAATTTTTGCCGACTTTATTTACTTCTTGGTTTTGCCGAGTTCTACTTTCCAAATTCAACTGATAAGGTTAGTGGTTGGTGCCTAAAAATGTTAGACGACTTGAACTCCATTGGGAGATACAATTGGGGTGTCGCTGTTTATGAAACTCTTGCTTGCAGTTTAAATCGAGTAGCGCCTCTTTTTTGCGAAGGAAAAATACTTCACGGTTACAAATTAAGGGATGTGCTCTTGTATTACAGGTATGTTATCGTATGATCTTTTTATACGTTTATAGGCCAGTCTTTGTGATCATATATGTCCGTGTAGAGTATTATATATATGTGAAGTATGAAATCTAACATAGTTTATATATTACAAGAGTTTCTTGAGTTTGAGTTTTTAGATTGTAAGGTTGATGTATTCTGATAATGCCGCTTCTTTTGTCTTCATGCCATATTGTGACATGATTATAATTGATCTTTTATTCGTTGATATTTAGAGCTTGTTAGTAACTGTCACTTGTGACTGAAACAAGTGTAACTCACATTTAAAAGTAGTAATAATTTGTAAACACTTTTAAATACAAATGATTGCTGTTGAATTTGAGTATATCAGCTTAACTCTATATAACATAGGATGAAGTTTTATAGGAGATGTAAGAGTGTTTTTCAAAAATGTACATTTATTTTTGTTAATTGGAAGTAAGTGTTGTGATTGGAACAATTTAATTTTATTTATTTATTTGTATAATATATGTATATATAGGTATGGGCTCTAGAGCATGTACTAGGATACGAACGAAGTTATCATGATTCACCATTGACTTTTCCACAATTTCTGAAGGCGCGTGGGGTTAGTTTGGTTGGCAAAAATATATCATACTTGCTTGATAATAATTTGGTAAGGTTGAATAAATATTATTATTATTTATATTTTACTTTATGTATTTTGTGTATATATTGAGATTAAGCAGTGTCAATAGTTTATTAATATTTATATTGTACCTACCTTGACAGGTTATTGAAGAGTTAAGTGCAACTAAAGAAGAGGTTGCAAATGAAGTTGTGAGGGAGGCGTTAGAACGAGCACCAAGTGGATATATTAAATGGACACCAGATCCTGATATTAGTCAGTTAATTGTTAACAATCGCCTGTTGGCTGAAGCAAACAAAGGACTTGCCGCAAGGATATCTCTTCTTGAATCGGAAACAAGAGAGATGAAGAAGTTATACGGTAGTGCACAAACTAGTTATGTGGAAGAAGGTGTCTTCAGCGATGAAGGTGTCTTTAACGATGAAGGTGTCTTCAACGGTGAAGGAGTCGACGAGGATGTATCCATGGATGAGATAGAAAGAGTTATTGAAAGGGAGGTGGCACATGTATCATATGATGAAGCACATCCTGCATCAAATCTGTTGACTAGAATTAAGAACAAGCCAAGAAACCGTGTAAAAAGTGGGGTTCTGCTTTCCCCATGGGTGAAGGATGGACGCATAAAGAAGAAGATTTAAATTAATGTAGTGTTTTTATATGATTGTAATGTAGATGTTTTTTGTTGCTATTTTTTATTTAGTAAGACAATGTCGCACCTTTAATATTAATGGAAACACCATAACAATGTTAGTTACTAACATTGTTGAACTATCCTATAGTCTAACGAGTCACTATGCGTGTTATGTAACAAATTTTATTGGGAGTGTTTTTAGTTATTTTTTGTTGTTTGATATAAACAAAGACCGTGTCTTTATTGACAGGTGAAATCTTCGCATGTAAATCTTTTGCGTAAAATGATATTATTTACACCTGGGAAAGATTAACTAGCCAAATATATGGTACGTGTGACCAAATTTTTACACATGCGTGACCACTATTTTTTCATAATTTAGAACTTGTCCGTCTTTAGGCGTGATAAACTCGGTGATTGTAAAACAAGTTTTTTATGTTTGGAAAGGCTTTTAGTGCAGTGATGAAATGAGATCATGCGTCTGACTTGTCTAAAACGATATTATTTACACGTCGGAAAGAAAAACTAGCCAAATATATAGTCCGTATAACCACAATTTTAAAAATGAGCAACCACTTTTTTTTCATAAATTAGAACTTGTCCGTCTTTAGGCGTGATAAAGTCGGTGATTGTAAAACAAGTTTTTTATGTTCGGAAAGGCTTTTAGTGCAGTGATCAAATGAGATTATGCGTTCGACTCGCGTAAAACGATATTATTTACACGTCGTAAAGGAAAACTAGCCAAATATATAGCCTGTACAACCACAATTTTACAAATGAGTAACCACTTTTTTTTCATAATTTAGAACTTGTCCGTCTTTAGGCGTGATAAACTCGGTGATTGTAAAACAAGTTTTTTATGTTCGGAAAGGCTTTTAGTGCAGTGATCAAATGAGATTATTCGTTTGACTCGCGTAAAACGATATTATTTACACGTCGTAAAGCAAAACTAGCCAAATATATAGTCTGTATAACCACAATTTTACAAATGCGTGACCACTTTTTTTTCATAATTTAGAACTTGTCCGTCTTTAGGCGTGATAAACTCGGTGATTGTAAAACAAGTTTTTTATGTTCGGAGAGGCTTTTAGTGCAGTGATCAAATGAGATTATGCGTCTGACTTGTCTAAAACTATATTATTTACACGTCGGATAGAAAAACTAGCCAAATATATAGCCTGTACAACCACAATTTTACAAATGAGTAACCACGTTTTTTTCATAATTTAGAACTTGTCCGTCTTTAGGCGTGATAAACTCTGTGATTGTAAAACAAGTTTTTTATGTTCGGAGAGGCTTTTAGTGCAGTGATCAAATGAGATCATGCGTCTGACTTGTCTAAAATGATATTATTTACACGTCGGATAGAAAAACTAGCCAAATATATAGCCGGTACAACCACAATTTTACAAATGAGTAACCACTTTTTTTTCATAAATTAGAACTTGTCCGTCTTTAGGCGTGATAAACTCTGTGATTGTAAAACAAGTTTTTTATGTTCGGAGAGGCTTTTAGTGCAGTGATCAAATGAGATCATGCGTCTGACTTGTCTAAAACGATATTATTTACACGTCGGATAGAAAAACTAGCCAAATATATAGCCTGTAAAACCACAATTTTACAAATGAGTAACCACTATTTTTTTCGTAATTTAGAACTTGTCCGTCTTTAGGCGTGATAAACTCGGTGATTGTAAAACAAGTTTTTTATGTTCGGTGAGGCTTTTAGTGCAGTGATCAAATGAGATTATGCGTCTGACTTGTCTAAAACGATATTATTTACACGTCGGAAAGAAAACCAAGGTACAACAGTTATATAGATGGATAGTTAAAATGGTACAATACATATGGTTTAATGCAGATAGTCCTAATAATACATGGAGATAGTCATAACATTGAGAATCATAATTATAAATTATTACTCATCGGATAAATCACCATCTGTCCAGTATTGACGGAGATGCTCTATTCCACGTAATTCAACTTCCCTTGAATTTAGACATCTGTTGAGACGAATTTGCATCTGATTGTTCTCGTTGCGTATCATGTTAATGGCCAGTTCGAGCGACTCATTACTGTCTCTTGGGATTTCTAATGAACGTTGTTTTGGTCTTCTTTGGGCTTCTTGACGTAAAGATTGTCTAAGACGTGCAGACTCTTCCATGCGGTAATCCCATTCTCTACGATATTCGTTCATGTTTGCGAGTGAGAATCGTTGTTGTGGGCATAGACAATATCGAAACATATTTCGCTCCAATGCCCACACTCGACCCATACATTCTACCATTTCTGCTGGAGTGTACATTGTTCCTTTAATCCCAGAGAAAGCATGAAACTCTCATTCAATACCAACCCAATCTTCGTCCATCGTATCATAAATTACTAAACTCCATTATACCACAAGTGTATGGTACTTATAGCATGAGTCATAGGATGGGTAATTTTCTTTCTTTGACTAACTTTTTCATTTCAATTAATTTCCTGTTCACTGTTTATTCACATGCTATCTGTGCAATTTCTACAATTGAGGCAATCCAGGGAATCTTGGTAGATGCTAAGAGTCCAGCTGTGTAGTCTCGTATTGAATTTAGGGTTAAAAATGTTTTTGGTTCCTAAAAATTTTAGAATGTCTAAATTTAGTCCTTACTTAATTTGTACTATATACTTATTCTTTCCTTATCATTAAACAAATGTAACAAACTACCTGAGTGTGTTTATACCTTGAAACAACTTTTTCTATAATAAAATTGTTGTTGGTGTCATTAAAAAAATAATTTAGATTATATATTTTTTATGTAATAGTGTATTATAGTTGGTGTTGTTGAAATAAATAATCATGATCAGTTTCATTTTGAAACATTTGTTTTTTTTTTCAGTTTTAATCAAAATCAAAATTTCATTACAAAAATGTAAATACTGTTAGGAAATCCCTAAAATTCAATTAAAATTAAGTAAGGATTATACCTACAATTCTGAACCCAATCTTCCTCCATCGTATTCAAAATGAAAACTATACTCGATCTCTGTTGGTGATGTAGGAAAATTGATTGTTATTGATTTTTCTTTGGGTGTTTTGGTGTATTTTTTTCTTTTTGGTGTAATATTTGGGATTTAAACCTTTTTTATATATAATATATTTTGCCATTTAAAAAAAAAAATACTCCATTATATCACAAGTGTATGGTACTTATGGCATGAGTCATAGGATGGATAATTATCTTTCTTTGACTAACTTTTTCATTTCCATTAATTTCGAGGTCACTGTTTATACACATGCCATATGCACTATTTTTAAATTTTATAATTAATAAAAATATATTATTTCTTCTACTATAAATACTTCCTTTCATCTTTCAATTTATCACACCATTTCATCTACTATTCTTACATCTATCTTCTTTTAACCTTATTTTTTCATTTTCACAATGCCGAATGCAATACGTTCCAGCGTTAAATTTGCGCATATAAATCGACCGTTCACCGGTTGGATGTTAGATCCGGTTGATACGCTATCCGAATTAAATGATGTTTTTAACTACTTTTTCTACTTGACAAATGATACTACTCGAAGGGTGAAACGTATTGTACATGTAGAACCGTACTACTCGTTGGATGATGTCCACAATGACTGGAAGTTAAGGTATGATTTCAAGACTCTTGAAAGAGACATTGAAGTGGAGCACATGTTTCGGTGGAGAACAAACACAGGAGACCCGTTGTACTTGTTCGTTGAAAGTGAAATTAATGTCGAGTAGCTTATGTTAAATCATCTTGTGTTGTAGTAATTAATGTTGTATTGTGTAATTTCCATTTGAATATCTTAGGCAATCAAGGGAATCTTGGTAGATGCTAAGAGTCCAGTTGTGTAGTCTCGTATTCAATTTAGGGTTAAAAATGTTTTTGGTTCCTATAAATTTTGTATTTTCTAAATTTCGTCCTTACTTAATTTGTACTATATATATATATATATATATATATATATATATTTTCCTTATCATTAAACAAATGTAACAAACTAGCCGAGTTCATTAAAAATCCCTAAAATGGAAATATTAGGAATTTTTAGCAAACACATTTTCAAACATTTAGTTTTTTAAAGTTTTAATCAAAATCAAAGGTTCATTAAAAAAATGTAAATATTTTTAGCAAATCCCTAAAATGCAATTAAAATTAAGTAAGGATTAAACCTACAATTCTAAAATTGTATACGGACTAAAAACACATTTAACCCTTCAATATATAACCACCTGCTCTCGTTGAATGGAATCATGAGAATCTTGACTCATTAGCTTCAGTTTGATGTGGAATAATGTAAATCTTTGGAAGGACTCTTGGAAAATTTACAGGATATAGAGTGCACTTGACTGTATGAGATGTGAAATAAGATGAATAAATTGGAGAAGCACTGATATTGTATTATCAAGGGGGGCCTCTTTTACTTTGTTGTATTATTTTGCATTATTGCCACTATTTGTTCACATGTTATATATCTGTAAAGGAAAAAGATAGTAAAGAATATATGACAGCAACTCTGTAAAAGGATAGTAAGGAATATATCACAGTACCTATAAACATTGAATAATGAACATGAGTGATAGTAGTAATAGCCATTTTGGTCCCTGAAAATGTAATAAATAGTCATAAAACTCCCTCGATGTATTAAAATACTATAGTAGTCACTGATTTTGTACTTTGTTAGCCATAATATTCCCTGAAGTGACAATAAGTAAATATATTGAAGGCCAAATATACCAACATTAATAAATTATTTTAATGTTAGGGACTACTTTGATTTACGAAGTACACAATCAGACACAATTTAAAATTTTGATACATTGATGGATTTTCTTGGATCCACATCTATCAAATGTCTAGATCCACCCCTTGCCTGAGCATGAGTGAGTTTGCCACTATTCGTCCACATTATAATCTCATGTGATCTCATACTTCACCAATATCAGTTTATTGCTATCTGTTAGTAGTTTATTCATTTGACCACAATGAGAGACTATAGATACCTTCTTCGTGATCTAGAATGGTGCTACGAGAACCAAAATAACCAAATTTTAGCAAAGAAAGCAATTAGAAAGGAATGGAGACTTCGATCAAAAGAGTCTACTAATCTTCAGGCCGATCTTAACGAGTTAGAGGCACCAATTCCTGATTTGCTTGCTATTCAGATGTGGCAACATCACCCCCCTCAGTTCCACATTATGGAGAAAGCCTTGCTTCGCATAAGATTGGAGAACAATATTATGGCTATAAGGAGGGTACGGTATGGGATGCTCGCAGTGTGCAAACGCTTTCTATATGCAAATAGAAAGTGTCTTTCCGCTGTTGAGGAAGAGGTCATTTTATCCACAGATGAGTATTTATCAAATACTGATGAGGAATAAATTTTTCAAATTTATGACTAACGTTATGTTTGTTAAAACTTTTGCACTTGTGTAAAATATTACTCTATGATTCCATTCTTGTTTGTGTGACCACTATGTTGGAATTATCTAAATGTGTGTATGTTGGTAACATTTTATGTTGTACTACTATTTTGGATCATTGATAGAATTATGTAAATGTGTGTATGTTTATTAGTTATTTTGTTTTATTAATACAAAGGTATTCTATATTCCATTTGCGACATCTATACATGATGCTATAGAAAATTCAAAGTGCAGGTATTCAGGCAACTATGTGATTACCTTACAGAGAATTTGTCAACCATACATGCATAACAAATTAACCATAAAAATCAACAATATAACCGTAATCTGTCAAAGGTGTAACCATATTTTTTTCCTGTCTTCAAAATTGGTCCTCATCATCCATACATGTACAAATCAAGCAGGAAAATCAACAATATAACCGTAATATTTCAAAGGTGTAACCATATTTTTTTCCTGTCTTCAAAATTGGTCCTCATCATCCATACATGTACAACAAATCAAGCAGAAAAATCAACAATATAACCGTAATATTTCAAAGGTGTAACCATATTTTTTTCCTGTCTTCAAAATTGGTCCTCATCATCCATACATGTACAACAAATCAAGCAGGAAAATCAACAATATAACCGTAATATGTCAAAGGTGTAATCATATTTTTTTCCTGTCTTCAAAATTGGTCCTTATCATCCATACATGTACAACAAATCAAGCAGGAAAATCAACAATATAACCGTAATCTGTCAAAGGTGTAACCATATTTTTTCCCTGCATTCAAAATTGGTCGTCTCTAACAGTATCGACCTCGCCTTTCAAAAATATGATTACCTTAATAATTCAAAGGTGCAAATATAACCACTCAGAATTTCGGCAGAGTCGATATTTTATACACACGTGAATTACATATAAACATGAATTACATTTAACCAGAAAAATCAACAATATAACCATAATTTGTCAAAGGTTTAACCATTTTTTTCCTGACTACAAAATAGGTCGTCTCTATGAGTACCGACCAGACCTTTCAAAATATGATGCCCTTAATACTTCAAAGGGGAAAATGGCCGTGATTATATTAACTGGCCTACAAAAAGAAAACATAATCTCTATCTTATACAAACTACATTACTTGTATGTACTATACAAAAAAGGGTCAGATCTTTCATATTAACAAGCTGTGGTTGAGTTTCAGTCCAAAAAATACCATATTTATCCAAAACATAGAAGTATGACTAATTATGTGGTACCTCCTGCAAAAGTGAATCAATAACAATTAGACGACTGAAAATCACGTTAAATGCAAACATAAAACCATGCTTAGAGTCAAATAGCCACCTTAAAATTCAGCTGCGTCCACATCTTTGCTCATTGATGCAAGTAATGACATAAAACCACTAGTTGACTGTTGGGATGAGAAGTAGTTAAGCGTATCACCGGACGCTTGAAACCCATCAGACATAGGAAGTAATGTAGGCTGTAGTATTACAGAGTGAAATATTAATTACATTTAACATAATTAACATTGTATTATTATTAAAAAAACAAATGTAATCACAATAATAATAGGTTAACACCAACTTACTTCGACAACCGAAACAATTGGTTTTTTTCTTTGCATTTTGATTCTTTTTTTCACAATCTTTTCAGTGGTGGACAACCGACGATTAGTTCGAGGACGTCCCTTACGTGGTACTTTTAACGGATTAAGAATTGGTTGATCAGGTTGCTGTGATAATGAGTCCTCCATCGTGTTTAAGCTATGATCCCCTCCCACACCACAATGTGGCTGTAAACTCATTTTGCCCAACTTCTTGGTAGACCATTTGATCATTTCTTCATACAAATCAGAGGTTTGACTAGGTGTCTCAGCCGCACATTCTGCAATTTCATAAAATGTCTTGCAAAGACCTTCAAATCTTTCTATTTGTGGTTGTAGTTTTTTGGCATTGTAACTTGTCTTCATGTGTGCATATTTTCTCTTCACATTTTTACTCCATCGTGGCAAGATAAATTTAGACGGAACCTCTTTCACTCTAAGATGACCAAGTACAAAAAGGGCATGTCTACACAAAATGCCTCTGAACTCAAACAACAAACAAGTGCACGTAACATTATTGTCTTCCCCGTTGAAATCAACACAATACTTAGTTTCGTTCGGTTTACCACAGACAATACTCTCCTCTAAAACGGTGTATGTAGATGTAAATTCCAATGTAGTCACACCTTCGAGATAACAGTTGCATTTCCCACGAAATTCTACTTGTATCTCCATATACTTGTCATGGGTGTACTCGGCTTGAAATTGTCTCTCGATTGTGGAATTTGACCCGCATGGAATGATTGTGCTTGAAGACCAAAAATCTGCCTCGTATTCCTTTTCAGCCTTGTCTTGGAGTGCGTTGTCGTATTGCTTTACAAATTCGCTTAGAGAAGTTCTTGCATTAATGTAACCATCGAAAAAAGCATTCATACTTTCACTCCTCTGTGTTGTTGACATTCCGGCCCAGAAATCATTTTTTAAATAACATGGCACCCATCTTTCCCGCTCTTCGAAAATGGTATTCAACCAATCATTTTCACCCAAACCATATTTTTCAATGAATGTTGTCCACCCAACAACAAAATCATCAACCCGCAGAGAATCATACACACAATTTTTCATATCATTTTTTATTCCTTTGTATTGTGCGTATCCTTTCAATTTTTCGGCAATTTTTCTCATTATATGCCATAGACACCACCTATGCCTAGTATTAGGAAACACAACCTGAATTGCATTCTGCATAGCCTTGCACTGATCGGTTACAATTCCCATTGGAGGCCTCGAAGACATACACCTTAGCCATGTTTCGAACAACCAGGTAAAGGACTTGGTATCTTCAGATGATAAAAGACCGCAACCTAGTAAAATGGATTGCCCATGATGATTGACCCCAACAAACGGGGCAAATGGCATGTCATACTTGTTTGTCAAGTACGTGGTATCGAATGTGACAACATCACCAAAGTATTCATAGGCAGACCTACTACGTGCATCAGCCCAGAAAATATTCTGCACATGAAAGTCCTCGTCCATGTCAATCTCATAGAAAAAGTCTTTGTTGCATTCCCTCATTCTAGCAAAGTAGGATAAAAGTGCCCTGTCATCTCCTTCCTTCCCGAGAAGGTGTCTTTCTTTTGCCACAAAGTTTCTGACATCTCTCTCCACAAATGTTAGATTTTCGTAACCACCGGCATCACATACCATGGAACGGAAACTTTTGTTCACCCGTACACCTGCCTGATCGTTTATCAAAATTGTCCGCTGTGCATACATATCAATCTTCTTATTGCCAGCAAACAACCGTGATTTAGTTGGACTTATCTCATGATTATGACATGAATTAAAAGACAAAATAGTCCATAGACCCTTCTTTAAAGCAACCGTTATCTTAGCTGAGCAATCAAGTTTCTTCGTTGGATTCGTCTTCAAAGTTGGTGGTATGTTTGATTCATGGTGACCTTCTCTTGCACAAGTTAGAATGAAATATTTTAACATGTCATCGGCCCCTTTCTTAGAGTTTCTAGTTTTGATCGCAAACCCTTGTTTCATGGCATATTCACGGTAAAAAGACTTACAATCTGCAACCGATTTAAAAGACATACCGATAGTAGGCGTGAATTTATCTGTTGCGACAGCATTTGTTGTTTCAAAGGTCCCGGAATCCGAAACGTCAACACGAGCCGCACCATCAGCTAGCTCTCCGTCAGGGGGTAATAAAGGATGATCGATCAATATAGGAGGACCATCAGCCATCGAGCATAAGTGAAAGGAAAAGTGTAAAGATTTAAATTACAATGAACTCTTCTGGCTTTTGCTGGGAAGTGATCGTAATTAGTGTTTGTACACTTCTTTTTTATTTTAAATGGATATATGTTTTTGCTTTAACAAAAAAAAATGATCGAAACTAGTGTTAATGAAGCAATCCACGTGTTGAGTTGTGTTGGATACTTAATTTTAACCTCACATTTTTTTAATATATTTAATCTCATTAGTTATTAGAATTAAAATAAATAAATAGTTCAAAAGGTAAAATTAGCCAATCTAAATTGACACGAGATAATTGAACCTGAAACTTTAAAGAGGACCATACTCTAAGATACCAAGTCTATACCGTCAAAACAACAATGGGTCTTTTAAGTTTGAGGTTTGTAGCAGTTCGGTCCGTTAATTTATTTTGGTCACACAAAAGTCTTTTAGGTTTGAGGTTTGGAAAATATTGGTCTTTTAAGTTATTTTGGTCACACATAACATATTAAATTTGGAAAAATTGTTTCCAATTTAGTGCTTATGTCACATCATCGTTTTCGTAATGTTTGGCTAACAACAGGACTACATATAAAACGTTTACAAATTTAAAAGAGTTATGTCTGACCAAAATAGCTTAAAGACCAATATATTACAACCCTCAAACTTAAAAGACTTATGTGTGACCAAAATAAACTAACAAACTGAACTGTTACAAACCTCAAACGTAAAGGACACCTCGTATAAATTAACCTAAAAATTTTTAGGTTTAAATGTGTAATTGGTCCCTGCACTTTTTTTTTTGTTTGGAATTGGTCCATGCACTTTGGAAAACTATTGGTAAGGGTCCCTCTGTTAACTTTATGTTCTAAAAATAACACAAAACTAACGCATAGCCACGTCGGCTGATAGATATTTGCCAACTGTACCAAAACTATCGAAGCAGTAATAAATAGCAGATTCATTATGAAATAAGGAAATTATAAAACTTAAAGAACAACAAATGTTGTCATACATACCATATTTTGGCCTATTGTAGAAAATAGTGGTCATATAAATGAAAAAATGTGGTCAGACATACCATATTTTGGCTTAACTTTAATTTACCGGGTATATAATAATCGCAGAACATTGTAATCACATTTTATCACTGCACTTTACGCCTAAAGACGAACGAAATCTATTTTTTGGAAAAATAGTGGTCGTGTAAATAGCAAAATGTGGTCAGACTGAGCGTATTTTTGCCTAACTTTACTTTATCGGGTATAAATAATCCCCTTTTACGCGAATCAAACATTTTTTTACTGCACTACAAACTTGTCAAACAATAAACAACAACTTTTATAAGCTTCCTGTATTTCACGCCTAAAGACGGATAAAATTTCATTTGGAGAAAAATACTGGTCACGTAAATAACAAAAATGTGGTCAGACAGCATATTTTTGGATAAATTTCCTACAACATTTCATTTGAACTCAAATGTGACCAGATTTTTTTCCTAGATGACCAACCAAGTTCTCATATAAATGAAATAAATTATGATAGGGAGAATATTTATGTACATAAATTCAATACGCATTAATTTATCACACTCTTCTCAACAAGTATAATCCTTTATATATGACCTTCGATAACAAAACAAAAAAAGGTTTTCGTCAAATGTACCTCAAAGAAATACATATATAGATAAAGGGGTATTAGGATAAAGGCAATCTAATACCATGATACACCAACGAATATTATACAAAACGCGTAAATAATTTCATAACAATCCAGCACAATCAAGTTAGACAAATGAATGTTTAACCGATCAATAAATCCGCGGGTATCTTTGCAGTATCTAATACAAATCTGGTCTTGATATTTTCTTCATGAAGCACCAGACGACAAACAATTTCACTGCGAATCCGAAGGATATCCTCCTGTAAGTAAATGCAGTTAGTTGGATATATAATCTAAACACATTCCCCATAATATATTAGTATTTAGTAGAAAATATGCATTCCAATGTGTGTTACTGTGTATAAAACATTTCCTGGAAACAAATAACTTACACATCCCATGATTTTATTTTCAAACGAGGGTTGGGGAAAAAATTCCCGTGAGATCAGAATGAAATATATGTGCAACTTGTATCTATACCACACTCCTACAACTAAGTCCCGGGAATGTTACACATGTTAACCAAACACTTTAAAAAAATAAAATTGAAACCCAAGAATAGGATTCCCAACATTTAGGGTGCGTTTGTTTGAGGGTTACAAAATTAATACCTGGGATTAGCTTTCCCAGGAATATAAATGTTGGAATCTTATTTCCAGGAAATTGTAGAAAAAAGTGTTTGTTCAATAGTATAATTCCTGGGAATTTTTTATGGCATGAACGTTAAATTTATAAAACTACCCCTGTCAATACCATCGACATTTCTAAATCCTGTTGATGAAGAGCCTAAACTCTAATCCTTCCTGAGTTCTAGTCGGTGTGGATTTACATAATCCCTGCTAGACAAACCAGGTTCTCTTTCTTGTATTACACATCCCTTTCCATATTGGCCATCATCCCAAAATCAATGCATAGAAGTCCAAACTCAATTGGGGAAAATTCCAATGGAACAAAGAAAATTATCACCGACAAAAGAAAATAATTCTTGTAAAGAATAATTTCAATTATTTTTCATTTAAAAAAAATTGAGGACAAAAATTATAAACAATCAACAACCAAGAAATATTGATATCACATGCTCTTTTCAACAATCAATTTCATATAGGAGGTGATAAGCATTGGTTAAGGGCAGAATTGGATTTTCACAGAAATTTACCTGGGAATAAAACTTTCCCATCCTATTTGACAGGAATAAAAATGGGCAAAACGCGGGTCAAACGTCGGTGTAACTGTCATTATTTTTTTCCTGGGTATAATTTATTCCTAGGCATATTTTTTTTGTTCCCATCTACCAAACAATGGCATATGTAATTCCAACCTTAGATTCCTGGGAACCATTTTTATTTTCCTCAAACAAACGCACCCATATATTCTAGTGAGTTATTCCCGGGAACAAATTAACATAACATGAAAAAACATCCCCTTATAATTCCAAAAATACGGCACACTCCTCCAGTTAAAAACCCAAACAATAGATACAACATTCAGTCATATTTGATTTCAAATATTTAATCGTAAAATAAATTGGTTTCAATATAACTACTTATACCACCTGAGTCTTAACAATTCTAATTGCTTTCAGTTTTCAATATATTGGATGTCTACTGCAATTAGGCTGTATATTTAGGGAATGCGGGAGGAAATTTTCAAATAAAGTCCGCTGTCAATGATGATTAATTGACTAAATCTCATAATATCAATAGTTACATATTACTAATTAATCAACAACAAACTAATAAAACACAATGTTTAAGAAATTTAAAGCATTACCAATGAATAGTCGGGCATACTCTTCTGCCCCCATTTTGCTTCACCATCCCACAACTCCAAGTACTTAAGAACATATACCCCACAATCATGACTGCAAAATTTAAAAATTTCAAATTAGGTAAATAAACCCTATACACAAGTAATATATCAACGAGTCATAGCATGTTATTCGACATCACTAACCAATTTTGTTGCTTTGGTAAATCCACCACTACAACCTCCAAAGAAGATTCCAACATATCTCCTTTATTGTTCGCTCCTTTATTCATCAATTCCACTACCCCTTCAAAACGGACTTTCTGTAAAAACACATGTTCTCATTTGATCAACATTAATTACACTAACAACTAAATTAACCAAAACAATTTATTTAAGAGTTACATATACCATTGCATTATCCAAACGCTGCCTTGAGGCATTTCTTTCACTGTATAACGAGTCCAGCACATACATTGTCCTCTTCCTATGGTCCAACACGTAACATGTCCAGTGGTCTTCGAACTGGGTTGGTGCAAATACCTAATTTTAATGATAAAATTTATTCAACCACGTTGCATAAAACAAATTCGTGACACATAATATTTTTTTGTTTCATTGACATCAAATTTATTAGGCAGAGTCGACGCAAGGTGAAAACAAAACTCGCAAAATTAGGGGTTACAATAGGCACCAAACATAAGCGTAAACCCCGCACAAAAAACCACACAAAACCAACCCCCCACCGAACTAATACAACACAAACCCATATAGACAAAACCACAATGCCAAATCCACTGCCTAAAGGGAATTTTAGGTAGAGTCCAGCATTATTCTCTATATTTGAATTTCAAAAAATAGCTGAAAATGCTCATGTGACCAAAATAAATCAGCAAACTCCTTGTTCTGTCAATTCAAATATGTTGCAATGCTACACAACATTGCAATACTCTAATGAAAGAAAACAGGCAGTGATGAAGGCACAATTTTTCACTAAAGTAGTGCACAAATATATTACCCACTCATCAACATTCTAGACAAAAAAAACCAATCAGAAATCATCTACACCTACAACATCATAATGATGACTTCAAGTTAAAAAATAAACTTACTAAGTCAGATGACCGCAACGCCTCAAGTGTCTTGGTCCAACGAGGCATATATATCTTGAATTTCCGCTCAGTCCATTGGAGTTTACGTCCTTCAGGATGTGCCTTTAAATCATCAACTACCTCAAACTGCAATTATAATTAATGTTAGGCATGAGATAATAAAGGTTGAATACACATCACGGTTGTTTGACTTTATACTTGATACAATTCCGTACCGAAAAATAATCTAACAAAATTAAGCGTTTCACACAACCATGTTTTCGAACTTCATCATGCATCATAGTCCTGCCAGCAATATTAATAACCTAAGGCAATACATAAATAAAAGTAAGTAATGGTTAACAAACAATATCGTAAAATCTAAATTAAAACAAAAAAGGTTAACGGAAAATACTAACATATGAGTTCACCCACTTCCTCGCCTTCATGCATTGGAAAAACTCCCCGGCAACACGCAACTCATCTACCTCACATAACACACTAAAAAAAGAAAAATAAAATGTTAATCGATTATGATAAAGCTTCAATTCAAAACCCGCGACATGAAAAAATGTAGTTAAAATACATTAAAAAAATTATATACTTACATATCTCTAGCCTTTTCATGTGTGCAGAATAAATACAGCTTTCTCAAATATGACTTAATACTTATTTGCCTTTTTTTTTTCCTTTTCAGCCATATCATCATCATCCAACTCCATCCCATTGTCTTTATCTTCTTCCATTTTTTTTTTCTTCTTCACCCACATCTTCATCATCAACCTTCATCCCATCATCATTTTCTTCTTCCAATTTTTTTTCCTCTTCACCAACATCTTCATCATCCAACTTCATCCCATCATTTTCTTCTGCTTTTCCCGCCTCACTTTTCAACCCATCATTATCCGCATCAATCTTACTACACTTTACTCCTACATGTTTTGACCCACTTCCTACTTCCATGCTACTTGGCATCGGAATATTTTCCCTACCGTCAACCTTATTTGCTTTTAATATCCTCATATCATCCTCAAGGATTGAAACCCGGGAAAGCAAATCTTTGTGTTCAGCTACCAACCTTTGATGTTCAGCCATATAAGCTTGCACATCAAAAAAAGGGCATGCACTATCTCCAATACCAACTTGAGAATGGTTAACGGCTTCAACAAAGACATCATTTTCCATGTCTTGTTGTGTTGGAACCAAGTCCTCAACCAACTAATCACATTAAATAGGTTAAATTAACATAATTGTATGCGAAAATTTAAACTATAAAACCCATTTACCGAGTTAATATACTAAAGGCAATTACTAACCTTCGCATTTGAAAAAAGGTTTGCGATTACAACATGACCTCCATCCACTTTGGTCCAATTGTTAATGCGTGGAAAACGCTTAATTGGACCACTGGTTAGGGATAAATGTTCAACCGCCCATATCTAATCAAATGACAAATAAAATTAACGTACACAACATTTGACATAACTATAGATATAATTAAAAAAACATAACCCATTTAATATTCAATACCTGCAATACGGCTGGGCAACCAGAAATGTGTATAACTGTATCATTCTTTTGTTGATGGTATCTTGATGCCGCACTACTAAGATTTTCAATTAAATCTTCGTAAACAGCAACACCCCAATTATAGGTACTAAGAGCGTCTAAATCATCAACAAGCTTAAAGAAATCTTTTTTAATATAACTGTGTGATTTCGGAAAATATAACACACACAAGGCAAATAAGATGTAAACTCTACAAAAATCATCTACGTTGTCCCCTTCTTGAAGGACCTTCAGCTTAGAATGTACACTATCAATATCAATAACTTCATTCACATCAAACAATGTTCTAACATGACTAACCCTATCACTAGTTTCCGGTAAACACTCTCCTACAATAGGCAAACCTAAAGCCAAACAAAGGTCTAGATGTTTAAAGGCCACAGTCCTAACGCCTACTCTAAATCCCAAGCTACTTGCATCCCACCTATGCAATATTTCCTTCAATAAAGTACCATTCATTCCTATATAGGTCTTCATATCCACAAGATATCGGAACGGAGTTTTCATAATTCTACTTCTTTGCGCATCAGACAATGTTCGGTTAATATCTACCAACTTATTAGTACGGGGCATTTGAGTCTTTATCTGTGGCTGCAAATTCAACAGTATTCATTCATTAATGGCATAAAACACAAACAATTACATACACATTAAACATCTCATTAATTAAATTGTACTTACACCAACAACACAATCCCTTTTTCGTTTGTTTTCCCTCATGATGTTCACTTTATCTGTTGTATACAAAAACAATTTCTATCAACATCAATTAAAACACACACAAACACCTATTCTCAACACACGTTACAAGAACGATTTGAAAAAAATTCATCTTATAACTAAAATACAAACACATTTTACAATCACATGTTTTCCACAAAAATTGAAGAACATTATCGAAATAATATTGTGACGAGTTAATGTTTTCCTATCTTTTTTACCATAGACATACTTACAAAACTTTATATTCACTTAACCATATTTTAACATATACGTAACCACATTTTTTTTCCTTCAAATTTCTAAAGCTTTAACCATTTTTTAACAAAAGTGCGACCACAAATCTTTCGACATATGTTGACACTAACTCTACGTGATATCATTTAGAGGAACAACCACAGTCAAACTACAAAAATTGGAGAAAACTTATATCCATCAGATCATCCACTAACACTTGAACAAAATCTAACAACCTACCAAATTAATCAACATAATCCAAAATTTTATTAATAAAAATCAAAGTTAGCCGTGTTATGCACTACTAACATATGTCCATCACTACTATTGCTTAACAACCAATAATCCTACCCAAAGTAATGCACACATCAGTTCATAAATAACTTCACCACAGTACTCTATTGCACAAAAATTAGCCTGTTAAAGCAACCCCAAAGCACCTGAATAACTTCACCACAATACTCTATTGCACAAAAATACAAGTCCACTGCTACATTCTGAGGTCAGTAAAATATGTTGTAGCAACTATCACACCATAAACAATGCTTCTTAAGAGTATCACATATGCAGTACTCTATAACTATTGCACCACATTGACAAAATTAAATGATTGCCAATTATAAGACGTATCAATCAACAATACTATACTGTCATGCGATTCCACTTAATCTCACACTTTGATTTATCCACCATCTTTTTAATTAACTTACTTAACTCCCTAAACAGGAGTTGGATTGTCTAACTGCTACATCGTCAAACAAACCAGTCTCACATTAATTCTGCCCTTTTGAGTTTTTTTTTTATCTTCCCTCTAGTGTTTGATTTCTCATCTCATGTCCGATTTAAATTATAAATAGTGAAATACTGTGTGTTAAAGAGTGTGTTGACATCATTCCTCAAAAAATAATGAGTCAGTTTGGATGAAAAACAAGTAATGGAAAAAAAAATTATAATTCAAACTTAACCCATTTGAACAACTCATCCGACAAATCAAATGAGTGTGCCCTACATATCAACAGACTGTAACAATGTTTCAATCTATACAATGTTTTCTATTAAAATACTTCAATTTTTCACCCCCACACTAGAGGAATGATAAAATAAAATGGCTTCAGATAACAAAATTAATTGGCAAAATTCAAACTTACAGATGAGTTTGGAGCAAGAATCAATCACCTACGTTGTATTCGGATCGGAATTTGTTGGAACGCTTTAGGGAGAGACGTCGTCGCAGAGGGTTGAGGGAGAGATCCTTCGCAGAAGGTTGAGTGAGAGATGGAGAAATCCGTCGCCTATGAATGGGTAGAGAGATAGAGCCGTCGGAGAGGGTTGAGATGGAGCCGTCGGAGAGGGTTGAGATGGAGCCGTCCTGGTCGCGTGGAGAGAGGCGCCTTTGCTTTGCTGTTCTTCGACCGTGAATAGAGAGAGAGAGAGAGACAGATCTGAAATTTTTCCTTCTTTTTTTCCTTTTCAAACCATCCCTAGCGCATGAAATTACCAAACTACCCCCGCCACATAAGCAGTGGTACAAAGGGGTGTATGGAAAAGGGTGTACATGAATCTTTTTCCAACTTTTTTTTGTAGGAAAAGTGAAATTACGAGAAGCTAGCTAGGCTGCAAGAGGTGTGTGTCCTTGTCACCAACCAAACATCCTTTTCTGTTCTGCAAGAGGTGACATGTATTCTGTATTTTTCCTTTCCTAATATTTGCATAATAAGAATTCAGCATCTTCAGAGTCAAACATGCATGCTTCCTTCATCCAACTTCGTTTAATCACTATCATCAATTCATCATCATTCATAAAAAGTAGTACTATTTTAATCCTTAATTGTAACACAATGTTACAATTTGTTAGCATGCATGCCGTATGCAGAGTTTGTTTGTGTGGTATGTAAAGTGTGAGGCAACAAACATTTATGGAAAAAGGAATCTCACGTAAAAAAAACAAAAAAACCTTCATTTGTTTTGGATTTTGATTAATTAATTTTGAAATTATAAAAAACATATGTAAGAATACATATCTAATTTGCGTTTGTTAAATTACTTTAAGAGTTTAATGATTAAATATGTTCCAATATTGTAAAGAAATTTTACACAGTAATTTAATGTAAAGGTTTTACTCATTTATGTATATCCAACGACTTATAAGTTATAACCATGTACATTTGTTGAGGTATTTTATGAATTAATACAATAAAAGGATATTATTAGGAAACACAAATGTAATATAATAGCGGGACATAATAATAAGATTTGATTAATTTGACACGTGTGTAAAAAAAAATTCGCAGTTAGTGCATTCCTTTTACTAATTCACCATTGGAATATGAATACGTTGAAAGAGACAGAAAAAATCTCGATTTTTTTTTTATTTTGAGGGAAAAAAATCTCGAAATTTGAAAATGGTGGAATTAAAAATCTTAGTAAAATAAAAGAATTTAATAAATAATGCATCGGCTCAACATGAGTAAGAATGTATTTCTTTTTCAAACAAACTTTTTTTATTTTTTGCTAAGCAAGGAGATAGACAGACATTAGGAGACAACATCAACATCCCAACTAATTGGCATCGGGAAGCCTCCGTCCTATGTCTGTCAAACTCTAAAATCCAATAAAAAAAAGGGGAAAAAGTCTGTACAAAAAGAGAGGGGGGACTAGACCAAAACCCTCAAAAAAGAAAAGAAAACAAAGGAAAAAAATAAAAAAAAATAAAAAATAGAAAGACGGAAGAGTTTCTAACCAAATAGAACTTTGAATCCCATAACCCATATTCGTCAATTTTTCCGCACAGCTGATACCTTCACGAAATTCGACGGACAATCCAATATAACAGAATCATTTGGAAGATGGAGGACCACCCTTTGCACGGGTTTGATAGGGCGTGCCTATAACTTGCTTTTTACGATTTTGCTTCTGCGCCTTTGTAAGAACTTGAGTGAAGCCTTCATCAGCCATTCGTTGATCATATTCACGGATTCTGGCCCATAAATCAAGACCATTATGTATGTTCCTGCTGATGTGAACTTGTTGTTGTACAGGTGGGCTTACCTATGCTTCATCTGTGATATTGTTTGCTGCGTGTTGAAGTTGTAAGGCATCATGGTCTACATCTGCAGCAGTGGAGTCTTGCTCATTTCCCTGATCAACTATGCTCTCCTCAGCATCTATCTCCTCTAACACATGTACAGAAGTGCTAGGCAGCCGGCCGGTGCGAGTTATAGTAACTTCTGTCTGATCCTCAAATGTGTAAGTAGCTTCAAACTCTTTATTGACAGTAATCAAATTTTCCCGAGGAGAAAATGTATCCCCTTTTTGCGCCAAATTGTCATCTGCAATGGTATGTTCTGCGACATCATCTCGAGTGATCCTGTAACAGCCCGATTTTTAGCTAGATTTATTTTATTATTTATTTAATTGCTTTTAAGTGTGTTATATGTGCTCATATGTGATTATTTGCCTCTGTGTGTATTTTTGGTCGGGAATTGTAGAATTCGGTGATATAAGGGTATTTTAGTCATTTTAGACTTAGGGGTATTTTGGTCATTTTGAGAGTAGGGGTAATTTAGTCATTGCGTTGAGAATTATTTTTAGTGCTTAATGAGAGTGGTTATTTTACTAAGTGCTAGAGGGAGTGTAGTAATTATTTTATTACCGGTAGGTGACCGTTAGTATTACATTATACCGTTAAGTGAGTAGTAATATTTTTGGTTAGAATGGAAATGGGTTAGGCCCATTTAGATGTTGTGAGTTGAGCCCAATTAGATGGAACCTATATAAGCTCTAGTTGGTAGAGGAAATAGGGTTTTTGCCAACATTTTTCATTTTCAATTGAGAAGAGATAGATATAGAGAGAGAGAGAGAGAGAGAGAGAGAGAGAGAGAGAGAGAGAGAGAGAGAGAGAGAGAGAGAGAGAGAAGACAAGGGTTTGAAGAGGGGATCTAGAGAAGGCTAGAGGGAGGTCAAGCTTCAAGGATTGGAGCTAGGATTGGAGCTAAAGTGAAGCCTTAGTGTTGATTGTGAAGAATTAAGGTAAGGAGGTTAGGCTTTAATCATAATCCTTTAGTTTAATTCTACTCCAATTCATTGCATAATTGTGGTTAAGTGCTTAATTTGATTTTGGTTGTAGAATTTCATGCTTAATTTTGTTGACATGATTATATGCATGAATTGAATGTTAATTGTTTTGTTATTGTTGAATTTGTATGTCAAAATGGGTAGATATGAACATTATATGTTTTTGTGTGAAATTGATGATGAATGAAGTTGTGGTTGTTGAATTGTTGATGAATTCATGTTCAAATGTTGTTGTTGTTGTTGTTTTAACATGTGTTGTTGATGAATTGATGCAATGGATATCATTGAAATGATGAATTATGATGAGATTTGTTGTTGTTGTTCAAATTGGTGAAGTTTGTGTTAAGTTGTTCATGTGAAGGACCCAAATGAAATTTTGATATATGAGGTTGTTGACTCAGTTTTTGATGTTTTTGGATGAATTGGAATTGGTAGAATTTCTGTTTTCATATTGTGCTTGTGTTAGTCGAGTTGTTTGGGAGAAAACGGGTTTTTTCGTGTGAAATGTCAGTGTTTAAGCGTTTTTGCAAAAAAATGATTATGTGAGGTTTGGGAGAAATGATTTTGGGATGGTTGAAACTTGAATTTTTCTGTAGATTATGATAGAGCTAAGTGCCAGGAGCGTATAGGCGAAAACGGCGTCGAATAAGGATTAACGGTTTGATTTTTATGCGCGAAAACGTGAAGGTTGAAAATCTGCCACTGTTCAGAAGCGCTACTGTTCAGGAGCAATGTTCAGAATAAAAGATGAAGCAAGGTTATGTGAGTTTAATCTAAAACTTAGTTTTATACCTCCAAGAGTAAAACTAAAACAAAGTTCATGCAACAAAGAAACACAAACAAGATTCATCCTAAAGGAAGGTACGTGAAAGATATTTTTCAAAAGAAGTTCAAAACTAGAATGTTAAATTATGGTGACATCTCCCACTGACCTCACAATTACTCCTTGATCATATTAAACTGAAATTAAGTTGACATCTCCCACTGACTTCACAGTTACTCCTAAATTACAACATTGTCTGATTTTTACGTCCAATAATTTTTCATTAGACACATGGAGACCATTATGGTCAGATACTTTAACTTGTGAGTCATCTCCCACTTACCAAAAGGTTATTTTAGTTCAAACATGTTCTCCTAGAGATAACTCCAAATCTTACTTAAAATATGTCATAAGACAAGATTTATCTCAAAATAAACAAGCTATTATAACGAGGCCAATATAATTGTACAATCAACTTTGGGTAGAATGCACAAACTAAGGTCAAAACCCAAGCCAAAACCTCAAATGAGTTAATCAATGAGGATACATTTAACTTGGAAAATTGTCGCCTTTAGGCAAACAAATTCTTTGGTTCAACATATACTCCAATAACTCCATCTATTATAAGTTAATCAATGAGCATGCATAATAAAAGCATAACAATTACCCATTGAGGAAATATATGAGACAAAACATGAATGCATTAAAATATATCAATGGCAAGATATAGCTCAAAATGAACAAGCTATCACAATGAGGCCAATATAATTGTACAACCACCTTTGGGCAGAATGCACAAACTAAGACAAAGCCTAAGTTAAAACCTCAGATAAGTTAATCAATGAGCATGTATCGAATTCGGGAAATTGTCACCTTTGGGTAGGCAAGTTCCTTAGTTCAAAACATTCTCTAATAACTTTATCCCAAATCAATTTTTAATTGTAAAATGCGATAACCACCTTTGGGCAGTAAACTAAATGTTAAGATTAAAAACATTCCTCAAGCTACAAAAAGAAATTTCTTCAATCAATCAATAGAGGCGGTCCCACTTTGATGTTAACGGCCTATATCGACGCATGAAATTCTTTTTGCATAGGAATCATTAAATCTTGTCAAAATACGACACAGAAAAAATATGCATCATTTAAATGCATCTAAACTGGTCAATATCGTTTCAATTTGCATTCATCATAATTTTGTTTGATACAATGCGGTAGAATAGTACGTTAAAAGCACACAAAAGAAAATCAATATATAATTATGTGTTATCTTTTGGAAGAGTATTATTACCGCTAAACTCATAATCTCATTAGCAAGTAATGATTTAAATCAATTACCTACGCAGCGGAAATATACGAGACTTGAATTTTACCACCATTGAGAATAAAAGACAAAAGAGTCACAAAATTATTTAAGAAAAGACTATAATATCCTCAATGTAAGTCTCCATAATAAACAAAGAGTATTCATCAACAAATGATATTTGTTTCTCATTTCAAGATAATTGACATGTAAAATTCTCCCACTTGATAGAGAATGATAGTTGGATTATCAATCCAAGTCTTTTAAAATATTTTAAAAAATATTCAACTATATTCTCTATCACACAATGGTCATGTCAATCAATATTACACCAACACGATATGTTCATCCCCTATATAATAAGGAAACATGTGTAATCAAATTCAATAAAAGAATTTAAATTAATTAAATCATGGCTAACCTCAAAAAGGTGTAATCAATTCTCCTTGTATGTAGAGTCATTAAGCTTCGATGACTTAGAGAAAATTCCGCACAATTTGGCATATTGTCATCTCAATTGGTTCACAATTCAACAACAACCAATAAAGAAAAAGATAGTTCTTGATAATAGATCAATACAATAGAAGGATAATAGTTTTTCAATTGCCTTCAGAATTGCACAAAATTATCTTTTATGACATTTCATAAGTGAGCATATAAACAACAACAAGGCAACATGAAATTTATGCAATAATTATAAATTCATATACTCAATATTTGGTGCTATGATTGACAAAATTGAGTCTAAAGTAATTTCACAATTGCAACACTTTAATAGAATAATTCACTTCTATAAAAGAGATTTTCACAAATAATATTTTAGACTCACATCCTTGGGAATATATGTCTCACATATAAAAAAGAGATTTTACATATTTCACGAAATAAAAATTATTCCCATAAATAAAAATGTGAAAACAATGTTTGGAAATTATTTCCAATCAAATTACTAAATTTTCAAAACAAATCAATCCACCAAAATCAAATCAAATTCTTTTGAAAATGCAAAATTTGATCCATAAAATATTAATCATGGTGTTTCCTTCCGGATTTGAGATAAAATAAAATTATGCATGATGGAATATTCATATAATAATCATGCCAATATTTATTCATATTAGATGCACATGCACAATGAATCACAACATGTGAAATTTGTTTCAAAAACCGCAAACCTTATGGCAAAAGAAACAAATATAAAATCAATTTTTAGTGACAAAAACAACATCAAAAGGAGTAGCACAAAAATACATGATCTTAATTTGAACATGACCACTCAAAATTGTCTCTGGATCTACACATGCAATTGCAATTCAATCATGATAAACATAGTCTTAAAACAATTCAACATATGAGTAAACCAAATCTCGAATCCACTTCATTTTAATTGAGTACAAATGATAGTCATGCATAAAAGAAACTATCCATAAACTTAACACCATAAACTTAACAGATGGAGTCACACTAAAATTGCATCAGTCTAACAATTTCACATGTATTAATACATCTATGGCACATATATAAAGATAATAATAATTGAGCAAACAATTATTAAACCCAAACCATGAAATTTTCCAAAATTCCACAAAAAAAACAATCAAAACTCTTGTTCAAGTAACTTCAATTTGATTGGAAATTGTTTGCCAAATAATCAAACACCGAACACATACAACAATAAGAAATATTTAATTTCTCTATCAGCCATGTGATTTTGAAAATTATTCAAATTGAATATCAACAATCAAATCTTTTAATTCAAAACTTCAAATTGTATGCTCAAAATAAGAATCACGGATTCGCCATTTAATAGAAAAAAAAATGAATAAATAAATAATTGTCAAACAAATCGGTGCATAATAATTTCTTTAATCGAAGAAGATTTGCATAGCGCAAATGAAACAAGAGAATTGAAATCTATAAACATCAACCAAAAACCCAAATTACAGGGTGTAGAAATCAAATTAAAATTTTGTTCTCTGAATTTCGGAAGGCTACCGATTGTTTTATTTATTTTATTCAAAAAAAACAAAGTTTTTTTTTTTAGTTCAATTTATAATTACCACCAAAAAAAAATCAATTTATAATTAAACAAAAAAATTCCAGCATGATAGATGAGGAACACATGTTGTAGGCAGTGACTCAAAACCGAAAAATTCAAATAAGCTACGTATCACATACGCAAAAGCAAGAGGACACAGTGCCATAAAATATTATGCCAATTTGTTTATATGCAAAAGAGAATCCAAAATATTGAATCAAACAAAAGGGATATCGCTGTGTATATTTGCCGAAAGGCTAAAATATGGTTTTGGTCCCCGCAAAATAGGTCAGTTTTGGTTTTAGTCCCTGCAAATTTTTTTTATAGCTTTTGGTCCCTGCAAAAATAGGCCAGTTTTGGTTTTAGTCCCTGCAAAAATTTTTTATAGCTTTTGGTCCTTGCAAAAATAGGTCAGTTTTGGTTTTAATCCCTGCAATTTTTTTTTATAGTTTTTGGTCCCTGCAAAAATATGCCAAATTTGCTTTTAGTCCCTGCAAATCTTTTATAATTTTTTTTATAGTTTTTTTTAAAATTAAAAAATTCTGGAAAATTCAAAAATTAATAAAAAAATTTTAAAAATTCTGGAAAAATTAAAAATTAATAAAAAATTGAAAAAAATATTAAAAAATTCTGGAAAAATGAAAAATAAATAAAAAAATCTGAAAAAATAATAAAAAATATTAAAAAATTATGGAAAATTGAAAAATTAATAAAAATGAAAAAAAAGGAAAAAATTTAAAAAATCTGGAAAAAATAAAAATGATTAAAAAATTCTGGAAAAAATAAAATTTCGAAAATTTTCTAAAAAAATTAAAATTCTGGAAAAATGAAATTTTCGAAATTTTAAATTTTAATGAAATTTTAAATTTTCGAAAGTAAAAATGAAATTCTGGAAAAATGAAATTTTAATGAAAAATTTTTGAAATTTTCATTAGTATTTCTCAAAAAAATTCCGGGAATTTTTGGGTATTTATAAACCGAGAATAAGGGAAAAAAATATGTGTATTTATAAACCGAGCTTAGGTTTTTTATGTATTTTTCGAAATTTTCATCAGTATTTTTTCCGGGAATTTTTGTGTATTTATAAAGCGGGAACTTTTGGGTATTTATAAACCGAGAATAAGGGAAAAAATACACTGAAAAAACTTAAGCTCGACATATATACTAATCAAAATTTAGAAATTTCGAAAAATACATTTTTTCCAGAATTTCGAAATTTCGACATATATACTAATCAGAATATTTTTATTTTCCAGAATTTTTTCATTATTTTTCATTTTATTAGATTATTTTATTTTTTTAATCATTTTTTATTTTTATTAATTTTTCCAGATTTTTTTAATTTTTTCCGTTTCTTTCAATTTTTTCATTTTTATTAATTTTTCAATTTTCCAGAATTTTTTAATATTTTTTTATTGATTTTTCATTTTTCCAGAATTTTTTAATATTTTTTTCAATTTTTTTATTAATTTTTAATTTTTCCAGATTTTTTTAATTTTTTTATTAATTTTTCCATTTTCCATAATTTTTTAATATTTTTTTCAATTTTTTATTAATTTTTCCAGAATTTTTTTATTTTTTAATTAATTTTTCAATTTTCCAGAATATTTTAATATTTTTTTCAATTTTTTATTAATTTTTAATTTTTCCAGAATTTTTTAAATTTTTTTATTAATTTTTCAATTTTCCAGAATTTTTTAATGTATAAAAAAAATTATAAAAGATTTGCAGGGACTAAAAGCAAAACTGGCATATTTTTGCAGGGACCAAAAACTATAAAAAAAAATTGCAGGGACTAAAACCAAAACTGGCCTATTTTTGCAGGGACTAAAACCAAAACTGACCTATTTTTGCAGGGACCAAAAGCTATAAAAAAATTTTGGGGGGACTAAAACCAAAACTGGTCTATTTTGCAGGGATCAAAACCATATTTTAGCCTTGCCGAAAATACATGTTCAAAATTTCAAAATTAACTGAACAATATGATTGTAACATGGCCGGAACGACGACATACTAGAATCGATAAAACCAAATTAGGCCTTAAACTATATTATTTCTTAGGCTAAAATATGGTATTGGTCTCTGCAAAATGGGCCAGTTTTGGTTTTAGTACCTGCAATTTTTTTTATAGTTTTTGGTCCCTGCAAAAATAAGTCAGTTTTGGTTTTAGTCCCTGCAATTTTTTTTATAGTTTTTGGTCCCTGCAAAAATTTTTGTTTTTGGAAATAGTCTCTGACCCCAATTATGTGATGATTTGTCACTTTTGTGCGTATGTGGCATATGTGTTTACTTAATAAAAAGAATATTATTTTTTATAATTTATATAACAATTATTATTTTTTAATTAAAAAATAATAATAAAACAGATACAATAATTATTTTTTAATTTATAGAAGTGACAAATCATCACATAACTGAGGTCAGGGACTATTTCCAAAAACAAAAATTTTTGCAAGGACCAAAAACTATTAAAAAAAATTGCAGGGACTAAAACCAAAACTGACCTATTTTTGCAGGGACCAAAAACTATAAAAAAAATTTACAGGGACTAAAACCAAAACTGACCTATTTTGCAGGGACCAATACCATATTTTAGCCTATTTCTTAAATTAAATGACCAGATCGTTACAATCAAGGGTTAATTATGTTTCTAGTCCCTATAAAATAGCGACCTTGTGAGTTTAGTCCTTACTTAATTTTAATAGCATTTTTAGTCCCTAATTTTGTTTTTCTGCACTAAGTATTAGTCCCTACTCAATTCAAATTTGTTTAATTTATGCTTAAACTCTTAAATTTTTGAACAATTTTTTGCAGACATGTTTAGAACATTACTAAAAGTTCTTCCGCAAAAAATTATCGCAAAATTTGATTTCTACATCCAGATTTTATTACTTTTTATCTTTAACTTTTGTCGTTTTAAAAAATTCATATTTAATTCATTTCATGTCAGAAAATTCTAAATTTTAGTAAACGAACCTTTCATAGTGTTCTAATCTTGTCTTAAAAAAATCGTTCAAAAATTTAAGAGTTTAATGATAATTAATCAAACTTTGTTTTAGCAGGGACTAAAATTATAAGTAAATTTTTTTTATAGGGACTAAAAATGCTATTAAAATTAAGTAAGGACTAAATTTACAAGGTCGCTATTTTATAGGGACTAGAAACATAATTAACCCTACAATCAACAACATTAATCGAATTATACACAGATTTTATGAAGACGAATAAAATCAAATAAGAATTCAAAACAAGTGAAAATAGGGTTCCAAATCATATAATAGTTGGCTCATACCACATATAAACAATTTAATTATCAAGATCGACATATTATATGAAATTAGAATACACTTACTTGGAAACCATGGTGAACAGATTAGTCGAGATTGGGAGACAAGAGTCTTCCTTTGCCTTTCACATACTCTGTACTTAGGGTTTTTGATGGGGCAAACCACAAATGAGCATAATAGTCAGAGTTATGGCATAGGGGACCTAGCCTCTCTATTTATAACCGTGCAACCCTAGGCACCACCCATCATGGGCCTAGTGTTTGGGCCTACACTATGTTTCTACACAAATCAGATTAAGTGCCCAAAAACCCAATATTTATTGATCACTTTTATTAGGGCCTAAGCATCATCAAATGGATCACAACATCAATCCGTTTTTATTAAAACCAAAACCAACAATTGATTGTAGCCCACAAAATATTAGAAAAAATTCTAACAAAAGCAATAATAAATACGTAATTAAACCACCGCAAAACAAATTAAAAAAAGAGAAGGTGAAGAAAGCGATATGATACAGTGTTCAGTGACCTCAAATTAGTTAAAGAAGAGAACAAGAAAGATTAGGTTGCACGTTTCATTGAAGGAAATAGAAAAGACTATTTCGGTTGTTATGTATGTTTCACAAAAGAAACAAACATTGTTGTAACCTTTTCGGTTTTATATTCTTTTTTTTTTCTTTCTCAGCAAACATTAATTTTCCTAAATCTTCTATTTTATCTTTTCCTCTTTTCAGGGACATTTTTCCTCTCTTTTTTCCCTTGTAGCAACAAAATTAACAAATGTGGTGCGGATTTGATTTTGTGCAGTTGAACACCTTGATATGGAAATAGATAGGTTTTTTTTTTTTATGGGATTTGCGAAACTTAACTTTTTCTGTTATAGATGCAAAATTTAATTCTTATCTATCAAAAAATGTAAATCTTTTTTTTAAAGGATCAAAACATGTAAATCTTAAATCTTGAAAATATGTTTATTATTTTGGAAGTCTTTTGCGCTAGTTTGTTTTTCTTTTTTAGGAAAAATGTTTATTATTTTGAAAGTCTTTTGCGCTAGTTAGTTTTTCTTTTTTAGGACAGAACCTTAGTTAGTTTTTTTTATTGCGGTAACACATATAAATTATAAGCTTTGATTTTTTTTTTTTTTTTTTTTTATGAAATTTTGATTTTGATTAAAATTATATGTATATATATTTGTGACAAAATATATGTATAGATATTTGTAACACCAACAATATAACATTTTTAAAAGAAAATTTGTTTAAAGGCATAAAGTATAAAAAAATGGAATAATGAAAAATCCATCCGAAAAAAGTCATGCATTCTATTTATATATACTAGTGAAAAGTTAATGTTTGAAAATATGAATGATGTTTTTTTTATAAATTTTTTATTTTGATTAAAACAATAATATACTAGTTTGTTATTCAAAAAAGTAATATAGATGTTTGTTGCTTTCAAGTTATAACAAAGCAAACTAACCATGATTATTTATTTCAATGACACCAATATAACAAAAAAATATAATCTAGTATTTTTTTAATGACACCAACAACAATCTTTAGTATAAAAAAAGTTGTTTAAGGGTATAATTGGGATAATAAAAACCTAAGTATAAACATACATATCTAGTTTGTTACACTTTTTAAATGATAAAGGAAAAAAACGACACACACAAACATATGTGTGTGTGTGTGTGTGTGTGTGTGTGTGTGTGTGTATATATATATATATTCATATCATGTTTGCTACATTTTTTTAATATTTAAATTTATTCTTATCTATTTATTACATATGCTATTTCTATTGAAAATTGAAGGCATTTTTTAAAAGAGAAAAGTCAGTCCAAAACAACTGAGAGAGGTTGTTTTCTTTTTATATAGTATAGATATACTAACCACGTGCCTTGCAAAGTTTTATTCATGTTCGGCCGAATTCGCATTTCCAAATTTTAATGTTTTGAATAGAAAATCATTTGTCTAATTCTAAGAATCAACATGTTTGGTCATCCTTGTGTTGATTACATGTTCCTAGTTTAATTTAATTGATGATTATATTTTGTTACGTATAATTCTTGAATTAAATATTCCTATGAAAATAAATATGTTAAATTTGTGACTTGTGAAAATAAAATAGTAGGTGGAACATGAAATAGTGAAGAATTAGTTTGTCCTCACAAAAATTGTAAAAAATATACGGAACAATTTACATGAAACAATCGGAAATGAAAGAATAAGAGAACAAAACGAACCATCAACATCAACATACACCAAAAAGACGGTGAAGAAGAAGATTGTGAAGAGTTACTTTGTCATTTGTCGTTATTTTTTTAATCTTTTAAATTATGTTTTTTTTTTTTATTTTTAATTATGTTTCTCTGCAAAAAAAAAAAAAAAAAAAAACCGGTATGGCTGCCTCATCATCATAGCTTACAAGTCCACATTATTTAAGCCAATGAAGTGTCAAGTCATCTAAGGTCAAAATAAGCGGGGAGTCAAATGTCTGAAATTTTAAATTAGAGGGATAAAATTAAAATTAAAATTACGGTAAAAAAAAATTACGGGAGACCAAGTTGCGGATTTAGTGAACTAGAGAGAACAAAATTGAATTTAAGAATTTTTACAATGATATACATTAATAGTTAGAGGAATAATTTTTTTGAAGAATGATATTTGCACAACATTTTTTGCGATAACTTTTGAAATAATAATTTTTTATTTTTTTGGGACAAAACAATAGGGTGGGGGAGTAAAAACACAGTGTGAGTATGTGAGAGTAAGAGTTCTCTCAAAAGTGGTTATAAAATAGTTGAATAAATATCGTTTCTCAATTAGATATCAAATACATAATTCTTGAAAAAAAAAAATCAAAGAAATAATTATTATTGTTGACGTTCCTATCGTCTATATTCCAAGTGGTAAATTATGTAATTTAATTTCTTTATAATGTAACATTATTGTTCCCTAAGAAAAAAAATAGAACGTTGCGATATTTTTATGAGATTATTTAACAAAAATGTGTTGGTAGATACTAGATACATAATATTTAACGTTAAAAGGTGTTAAAATTTGCAATCAATTTGTATTTCTAATATATATAATATTTGTTCTCATATGTCATGCATGACTCACGGAGTCATGTTTAATACTTGAAAAATGAGACATATATGTATTATTTGCAATTCATGCATATAGTTAATTAATGGTGGTGTTTTTGATCGAAATATGTGACTCCAAGAGTCAGGTTTGATTCATAAGAATAAGAGAAAATCAATTTTTGTGATTATTTGTCTAATATGCAAAATTGATTTTTTAATTTAAAATTGATGATATATTGATTATGTTTTTATTTAATTAATAGAATATGCATTCGTCCATATAGATTTCTTAAATGTTTCTCTTTGTTACAAACATTGCAATACCCTAGTTTCTTATCCCGTTTAAATTGTTAATTTTCTAGATCATTCCAAATCAAAAAAAAAAATTAGTTTATTAGGATAATTACTTGGTTAGTGCAAAGAAAATTAGTTAGTGATCTTATCTTGTGTCTTTTTGTTGCAATGCTTTTTAGATTTATTTTCCCTCTAAATTGTGAGGTAAAGCGAACGTTATTATTGTTTAACCGTTGGGAAATTTCTAACGTAATTATTATTTAACCTTTGGAATATTGCCAGTACATGAGGCATCCCTTTATGTGCGTTTTCAGCTGGTTTTGACCCATTTATCGCCTGTTTTTCCGTCTTGCAATGCCTTGGAATTTGAAATGAATTTTCTTCATTTTGTATTGTCTTTAAAAACCTTCTAAGATCATTGAACTTCCAGCTTCATATCCTTGATCCTTCATGTGATGTCTTTATTTTCTGATTTACATGATTTCTCACTACAAAACACTGAAAACACCTATGAAGTTCCATGATTTCGTGATAAAAGTGAGTTACAACGACTCGAATGAAAATAATACAAAAAGTTCATCAAATTACCAATGACAACTCCTCTAATAGATTTCTAATTTTCCTTCAAATGCAAAGAATTACATTAAAAATATTTCCATCATCATTGGTCATCTCCTCAGTCGAAATGACGACGAACAACGATCGAAAAAGGTGAATTTGTTCTGATCTACCATCGTTGAAAAGTGTATAGAGAATGAAAATTGAACAGTATACAAGGAAGGGAAGAAATGAAAGATTTTTTTTTACCCATGTACAAGGAAGGAAGGGAAAGAAAAAAAAAACTTTGTATTCATGAATAGTGTATATGGTGTCAGTATTGTGTCAAAAATTTGAGTCAAGTTATCATTTCATAATTTTTTCTGACAAAATCATTTCTCAAATTTTTATTAATGTATCTTAGCCGTATTGTACCGTAAATTTTAAAATTTTTGCATATCTGCGTATTCGTATAGTAACGTATCTGACAATGGCAGAAATAAAAGTTCGGGTGAACTACTAAAATAAACTATAATATATAAACACAAAATTAAATTTGTAACAAACATTAAGTACGAAGTTGAAGTGACGGAGTTTGATAAAAAGCTTGGGGATACTTTAAAAAATAAATTACATATTATTCTAGTGTTGATTGGGAGAAATTTAAGTTGATAGGACAATATAATGGAGATTGAAACCCCGCAGACTAGAAAATTTGTAAACCTCCACTAATCATTCAAGTATAAGACAAAAATCATGTATACCACTTTTGGAACCGCGAAAATTAAAACCGTTTAAAAATTATTTAAAATCTCGCAAAATAAACATATAATTTTTATGTCATTACTATTTTAATTTTTTAGGTGAGCCAATACACCACTTAACACCTCTAAAATCTCGAGAATTTAAGTATACCGAAAATTAAAACCATCAAAAAAATATTATTTTTGAATGGACCATCATAAAATTATTTTACATCTGACAAACTGGATCTATGGTTATTAATTTTTTATTTTTTACGGCTAGCTAACCCATGAAGGGTTTCACGAGCCAAGTCAAGATCCTCTCCAATTTGGATCTTCTCCATTTCTTTAATTTAAAGAGATAAAAGCAAATAATTGATGATGGTGAGACTCAATTGTTGGGAAGATTTACAATCTATTAGAATCCTCTTCAGGTGTTAAAAATGTGAGGTTAGACAAACCAGTGCAGGTTGATGGTGGTGTGGGGGGGGAAGACGGTTATGGTGGGGAATGTGGAGGTCCGAGTAGGTGGTCAGGATAGAAAATTGAAGGTTAGGAAAGTGGAGGAGGGTGAGAAGAGCGCGGGAGGTAGTTTGTTACTGGAGGGGAGAGGGTCTGATGGGAAGGTAGCTGGTAAGAAGGAGGACGAAGGTAGAAATAAAAGTACCAGGCGTGAGGTTGTGAGGAAGGAGGCTGACCCAGTAGTTGCGATCAAGAAGCAAGAGCAACACAGTTTCCAGTTTATTCCGGTGTTTAAATCATGCATTCAGGACCGTAAATGGGCAAACTCCGGGATTGTGGGAACGATGTCAGCAGGGGAGTCGGCATTGGCAATACAACAAAAAGTAGAGGACGTCGGTTTTCCTAATGTGATCGTTACGCCAATGGGAGGTGACTGTGTATTTATTCATTGTAATGGAGGGGAGGATGTATGGACAGTTTTCAATGATGCAATCAATTTCTTTGGGATGTTGTTCTCTAATATTCAAAAGTGGTCACCGTCGGAGGTCAGGTACGAACGCGGGGCATGGCTGAGAATTTACGGGGTTCCCGTTCATGCTTGGAATGAGGAATTTTTCAAATCATGTGTTTCGGGCTTGGGCAGATTTATTCATGCGGATGCTTGTACGGTTGAAAAGGACAGATTGGCTCGCATTCTATTATCAACACCAGAAATTGAAATAGTGAACAAGTCAGCTGAATTTATTATTGACGATCGTAAGTATGTTATTAAATTGGTGGAGGAGTGGGGTTGTAATTTGGGATTGAGGATGCATTTATGTCGGAGGATGAGATTGAGTCTAAACCGGAACCATTGTCGTTTCCAATTAATGAAAATGGTTTTGAGGAGGTTCAAGGGGAGTGGGAGTTAGATGATTTGGTGGAAGATTTGCATAGAGAATGGAGTGGACAAGGCAGCAAGCAGGCGGGGTCACAGATAGTTCAAGATGCAATTCCTAAACAACTTGTTGTTACAAAAGAAATGTCGGATACGGCGGAACAGCAGCTGCTGCCCGAGCAACAATCATCACCGCATATTATTAGTGCAGCTGTTCCTGTACAACCCATTATTAATGAAAAAGGGCCATGGAGTCTAGATTATCTTTCCAAAGTTCCTATTCATGAAGGAGGTAATGCTTTCACTTCTAACCGTGTTAATGATTCAACAATTGTTTCCAAACTAGCTAGTAAGAAATCTGCTTCAGCATCTTCACATCTTTCCACAAAGAAAATTAATGGGGGATCTATTAAACACTCTGTTGGTTTCATGAAACGCATTGCTAGAATGTCGGATGTTGATAGATTGGCAATTTTAAAAGTTTTAAAGAAACAAAAAAGAAAAATTAAAGTTGGCAAGGTTTCAAATGATTTATCAAATTCTACTTAAAAATTCTTCTTCATCGGTGTTAAGGATTGGGAGAATTGGGTGTTATTACATGGTAAGCCGACAGAGGTGGCACAAGATGTTAGAGATATTGGCAAGGTAGTTGGGGTGAGGTATAATTGCGATACTCTTAATAGTTTTAATATGTTGACAAAGGAAGGGAGAAGGGAGTGGAGAGCAGCAGGTGGTATTAAGGTGGTGCGAGAGGCGTTAGGGGGAAGTGGGAGTGCGGACGAAGAATGAGAAGTGTGGGGGGTTGGTGTCGGTGGGGCGGTTTGAAGGTTGTAATGAAAATTATCTCTTATAATGTTAGGGGACTTGGTGGTGGTGAGAAGAAGGTGGAGGTTCGTCGATTAGTTAATGAAAAGCATTCGTTTGTGTTGTGCATTCAGGAGACAAAATGGGACTTGGTTGATGACTAGTTGATCAAATCTATTTGGGGAGACACTCCTTGTGGTTATTCTTATAGACCGTCGATGGGGGCTTCTGGCGGATTGGTGACAGTGTGGGATTGTTCTCGTGTCAATGTGTGGTCATCAATGCACTTCGGTAATGCACTGGTAATTAAGGGGATGGTTATTTCTACAGCTGAAGAGATTGTTATTTGTAATGTTTATGCACCATGTGACTCAGTGGCAAAAAGGGTGCTGTGGGAGCGGTTGATTCTTTTGTTCTTAATCATACAGACACATGTGTATGCTTGTGTGGTGATTTTAACGCAGTCAGACTTATGGAGGAACAGAAAGGGAGGGGGTCGGTTTTCAGGCAGGGTGATGCTGACATGTTCAATAAATTTATTGTTGATAGTAATCTGATTGATTTGCCTATCTGCAGTAGGTTGTTCACGTGGTATCACGGTGATGGCGTCTCAATGAGCAGGTTGGATCGCTTTTTATTGTCTGAAAAATGGTGTGATGTTTGGCCTAATTGTATTCAGGTGGCCTCTCAACGGGGGCTTTCTAATCATGTTCCTTTAATGCTTCATGTCGATGATGCTAATTGGGGTCCTCGTCCATTGAGAATGCTTAAGTGTTGGGCTGACTTCCCGGGCTATAATGATTTCGTTCGTGACACATGGAACTCGTTCAATTTCCAAGCTTGGGGTGGTTTTGTGTTGAGAAAGAAATTGAAGATTTTGAAAGCAAATTCAAACGAGTGGCACCAACAACACTCTAAGAATTTGGATGGTAAGATATCTAGTGCTAAGAACCGCATGGCCCTTTTAGATTTAAAAGCTGAAGAAACATTGCTCCTTGAGGACGAGATGGAGGAGCTCCATTCTTTATCCGTTAATTTGCATTCATTGGAGTGGGTTCAAAACAGTATGAATTGGAAAAAGTCGAGAATGAGTTGGTTACAAGAAGGAGATGCAAATTCCAAATTTTTTTGGTTTTATGTCCAATCGAAGGCGCCATAATGCCATTAATGTGGTGTCTGTCGATGGTGTTATTGTTGATGGAGTGCATGATATTCGAGCAACGGTCTTTAACCATTTCTCTTCTCATTTCAAATCCATTGGGGCGGCCAGGCCTGCTATTGAGGGACTCCAGTTTCGCCAACTTTCTTATGCTGACGCCGGAAATTTAACAAAGCCTTTTTCTTTAGAAGAAGTGAAGCAAGCGGTCTGGGATTGTGATAGTTTCAAAAGTCCAGGACCAGATGGTATTAATTTTGGTTTCATTAAACAATTTTGGGAATTATTAAAGGAAGATTTTATGAGGTTCTTAACGGAGTTTCATAGAAACGGTAAATTGACAAAGGGGATAAATTCAACTTTTATTGCTTTGATCCCGAAAGTGTGTAGTCCGCAGAGGTGTAATGACTTTCGACCTATATCGTTAGTGGGTTGTTTGTACAAGGTGTTAGCGAAGGTTTTAGGTAATCGACTGCGCGGTGTTGTTGGAAGTGTGGTGTCAGACACACAATCAGTGTTTGTCAAAGGGAAGCAAATTTTAGATGGTATCCTAATAGCCAATGAGGTTGTCGACGAAGCGAAACGTATGAACAAGGAACTTTTATTGTTTAAAAGTTGATTTTGAAAAGGCCTACGATTTAGTGGATTTGAGGTATCTTGACACAGTGATGGTTAAGATAAATTTTCCAACTATCTGGAGGAAGTGGATAAATGAATGTGTTGGGACGGCAACCGCATCGGTCCTTGTGAATGGTTGTCCAACAGAAGAATTTCCTATTGAGAGGGGTCTTCGTCAGGGGGATCCTTTGTCGCCATTTCTATTTTTGCTGGCTTCTGAGGGATTTAATGTGTTAATGAAAGCGGTTGTCGAGGAGCATCTTTTTCATGGTTATGGTGTTGGGTGTGACAATGAGGTTCAGTTAACACATCTTCAGTTCGCGGATGACACACTTATAATTGGCGAAAAAACTTGGCCGAATGTTCGTTCATTGCGAGCGGTATTACTTTTGTTCGAGGAGATATTAGGGTTGAAGGTGAATTTTCACAAAAGTATGTTGAGAGGTGTCAATGTTTCTGATTCGTGGTTATCGGAGGCTGCTTTAGTGCTGAATTGTCGGAAGGGAATCATTCCTTTTGTTTACTTGGGCTTGCCTATTGGTGGTGATTCAAGAAAATTGTCTTTTTGGAAACCTGTCATTGATCGTATAGAAGCTCGTCTATCATCTTGGAACAATAAATTTCTTTCTTTCTTTTGGTGGTCGACTGGTATTGTTGAAGTCTGTCTTGTCCTCTCTTCCGGTTTACTTTCTTTCCTTTTTCAAAGCCCCTGCAGATATAATTTCTTCTATTGAATCTCTTTTTAAAAGATTTTTTGGGGGGTGGTGAGGAATCTAGGAAAATAGCATGGATAAAATGGGACTCTATTTGTTTATCAAAGGAGGATGGATGGTTGGGGGTTAGGAAGGTGGGAGCTTTTAATTTATCGTTGTTGGGGAAATGGTGTTGGAGACTGTTGAAAGATAAGGAAGGGTTGTGGCATCATGTGCTGAAAGCACAGTATGGTGAGATGGGGGGCCGTATAAAGGATGGGGGTAGACAAGGATCGTGTTGGTGGCGGACTATCATTAGAGTCCGTGAAGGTGTATGGGAGTGTGTGGGAAGGTGGTTTGAGGATAATATCCGACGTGTGGTGGGTAATGGGAGGAACACTTTGTTTTGGTATGATTGCTGGGTAGGGGAAATGCCTTTAAATTTAAAATTTCCCCGCCTATTTGATTTGGCGATTTTTAAGGAATGTTCGGTGGAGGAGATGTCGACTTTAGGGTGGTCGGAGGGTGGAGGGGCAGTTTTATCTTGGTTTTTCGGGTGTCAAACATTGATTACGTTTGAACCTTTTAACCTTTGATATCTCATTTTTTCTTGGGAAGGGAAAAAATAAGCAAAACCCTTTGAGAATCGAGGTCCGGGAGTTGTTTTCGCTATGGGAAGGTGTTAGGCACCCATAACGACTATAGTATCCTATAGGAACCGTCTTTACTTTCTACGCGCGCGCTTTGTTTTTAAATGCTATTTGAAAAAATAATATTTACACCTAAGAGTTTTCTAAGTGAAGAATTGGAGGGAGAAGAAGATGTTTGAATTTTTATTTTATTTGAATTGAAGGAATATTGTTTCCTTGCCTACGTACCCTTTTAAGGGATCAAATCCACCGTAGTTCTCTTCCAAAAATGTTTTTGTTTTTGTTGATTGATTTTAAGTTTGAAAATTGGAATTTTGAAGAATGAGAGAGAGGCCTCAAGGGCATAAGATTGTGAAATTGTGAGGTTGAATTAGTTATTTTGCAAAAGAAAGTCAAAGTATGATTAAAATTCATTAAGGTTTTATTTAAAAAAGAAAGGGAAAATCAATGGGAATTTGGACCCCAGGGTTTATTTAGAAAATCATTTGAGTGATGTTGTTCATATTTTTTTGGAAAAGAGAATTTTTCTAAGTATCGTGATTCCTAAGCATACATCTAAACATGCATTCCCTAAGCATACATCTAAAGTAACCATGTGATGTGTGTGCATGTGTCGGTGCTTGTGTCGGTGTACATCATTAGAATCCATTGTCCTTTACATCATTTGCCTAAATACAAACTACTTCCCTTTGTGAGAACTTAGTCTCACATAAAATGAATTAAAGCCAAAACAAAGTGCAATAGGAAGGAAATGGGGAATGAAGTGAAGATGATGAGGGATGCTTATGAAACAATGAACAAAGTGGTTAGTGACAATAGGCATAGGATGATAAGAAAATAGGCAAGGAAAAAGGCATAATAACATGGTAAAATGGCAAGAAAAAGTGACAAAGTACACCTAACAAAATACCAAAATCCCAAGCAAGAAAAAGACTCATAACCCTCACATTATGACATTTTCCAAAGAGTTTTAAGCTCAGCCCTAATGTGAGAGTTACAAGAGAATCTCAAGCCAAAAAGTTATGGTACATTCTTAGGTCTATTTTGCACTCAATCACATGTTAAAATTCAAGTAACTTGCCATATAAGAAACTAGTTATCATATATCACAAACAGCACCAAATACACTAAACCAAGGACAAACATATCACAAAATTGATTCATCAAGTATCAATCATTATGAGATCAAGTATTGAAATCAAATTATGCAAAGAAAACTTCACAAATGTTGACAAAAGGCACCAAAACATCACAAGCAAGATCACCTATGTTTTTATATCCATTTTTCATGTCAAAAATTCATAGGAAACTAGTATTAAACATCAAGTATGATTGCAAGAAAATTCACAAGATTTTAGAGATTTTAACAAGATTTTTTGACAATAAATGGAAAAGAAATGAATCAACAAAAGAACAAAATATTTCCTCATTTTTGATGAAAACTTAACATATAAATACATCAAGATTCATCAAAAAATATCAAGAAAATGATTTGAACAATCTTTAAGCATTTTTAAGGATTTTTTAATGAGACAGAGGTGTAAAAAGTATTAGGCAGCGTAGAGATAGCAAGAAAAACATAAGAATGTAAAGCCTGCACAAGAAAAGAGCCCAGGCCCAAGGGAAAGTGGATCCTGGATCATCCAAACGTATCAGGGACGTTGGATTGATCCAGTTCCTAAAACCCTAGATCAAACGGTGCAAACACAAGGTCCAGGAGTGAACCAGACTGGTTCAGGTGAACCGGTCTGGTTCATGCTCCTTTAAAAGCTCAAGAGGCCGGTCCAAGGCCATTTCCCACTTCTCTTTCTCTCTCTTCTCTCATCCTAGTGGCTCGCCGGTGGCGCCGCCGCACCTGAACATCTTTTCTGAAAATCTTTACACCGTTGTGTTCGTCTTTGCTTCCTTTTCATGATTCTGAAACTTATTTTTCGAAATGAGGGCTAGATGTGAACAGATTTACGCTTTAATCTTACGGTTTTTAGGTTTTCAAAACTTTTCGTAACTTCTTGAAATGAAACCCTAATCTACACTATTTTCTTCACTGATTATGATTATGAGCTTGGATTTACAAAATAAACGGTGAATCTTTGAAGATTTACATTTTTAGGGTTTCGTTTCAAACTTTTTCGAATCTTTTCAAAGTTCTTCTTCGATTCACTGTTTATTTGTGTTTGTGGATCTTCGTTGAGCTTTTGCGATGAAAAACGAAGGAGTTTTGAGGAATACCTGGTTTTAATTCGGAGATTCGAACAAAAGATCCTTGCGAATGCTTCTGGTGAGTTCTTGAACTGAAAATAAATCAGTTATTCTCTTCTTCTTCTTCACTGATGTGATTCTGCTTCGATCTCTCTTCTTCTCACCTCTCTGAACTATGATCGCACAATTCTTTTGAATTTGTGCTTGGATTGCAGTTCCTCCAGTTCAATGATGAAGATTCGAACTCGAATCTCTGAGAACTGCAACGAATTTGCTTCAATTCGATCCAATTCCTTGTTCTGGAAATTTAGGGTTTGATGAATTAGGGATGAATTTATGGGTTTCTTTTGTTTTTGATCGTAACTGCCAAGAGAGAGAATGTGTGATTCTGTTTCTGTGATTGTAATGAGTTGGCATTTTTAATGGTGATTGTGATGATTGGATCCTTTTGTAGCTTGACATGTGTATTTGATAGCCAATAGGTGCTTTCCATGTTGAATTGGACACTGGACTTAACTTTGGGACCAATCTGCAAATTATGAAAACCTAAAGGACTAATCTGCAAATTAAAAGGACTAATCTGCAATTTAAGTGAAAGGACTTAAAAAATGAAAACTTGCGAAATTTTGAGGACTGAAATGAAAAGGGACTATTTTGTAATTTTTAGAAAAAGGACTAAAAAAACAAGTTTTAAACAATAAGGTTCTGAATGCAATTTTCAAAACTTCGAAGGACTAATATGCAAAAAGGACTAAAAAGTAAAATTAAAAATGAATTAAAATTGGTAATTGAAAAAAAACTTAAAGTGAAACAAAAATAAAAAACACAAAAAGGACTAAAATGAACCTCTCTCTGTCAAAATTTCACGTGAAATGACCAAAATGCCCCTAGGGACTGAAACAACTCAAAATGACTCAAATGCAATTTTATACTGGTTTTCTATCAGGGAATTAAAGCAAGAGTTTATACAAGCAAATTAAAAGACTCAGAGACAATTTTTAGAGATTAAACAGAGTTTTAACACAGGAAAAGACTGAAATGCCCTTAGGGGCTAAACTGACTAAAAATGACTCAAATGCAATTTTTGAAATGGACTTTAACATGAGATTGAAACAAGGACTTATTCAAACCATTTGTAAAGACTCAAACAATTTTCAAGGACTAAAATGAATTTGGAGGCAGGAAATGACTAAAATACCCTTTTTCATGAATTTTGCAAATAACATTGAAATGAGATGCAGAGAAAGATGCAATTGATCAGAGAAACATCACATGACTTGAAATGCAAGAAAGATGTTTTTGGATGACTTGGAATGCAAGAAAACATAGACAAATACACAGTTGAAAAGATTTTTAAAGCTAAATTGAGAGATAAAGCAGAGTAAAATGTCAGTGTAAAATAATAGCAAATTGGCAATAGACATATATCAAAGATGGAAAAATATTTTGAGCAAGTATTTTTAGGTCCAAAATTAGGGTATAACAGCTGCCCCTATTTAAGTTTCTTTGTCCGGAGGGTCAAGAGACGGAGTCTTTGATTTGACGGGACGAAGATACTTAAATATTAACATTTGCACTGTTTTTGGACATAAAAATACGCTCTCAGATTTTCAAAAACATGAATGCCATGCAACACTTTGATTATGAATGCAAGACAAGCAACTGGAGTCTACAAAGCATGTCACATCACTGGGGATTTAGGTAGACATTGACAGTGTAGACAATCCAGGGGACAAAAGATAGGTACAAGCTGCTCTTTGGATCGAACTCGCCACTTGACCATGGAATACAAACAGAGGGTGAGTACAAGCTGTTCTTTGGATCGAACTTGCCGCTTGACTGGGAATATAAATACAGGATAGGTACAAGCTGTTCTTTGGATCGAACTTGGCACTTGACAGGAGACATAGACATATAGGAAGATACAAGTTGTTCTTTGGATCGAACTTGTCGCTTGATTGGAGGTTCAAACAGGTAAGCAGGTACAAACTGTTCTTTGGATCGAACTTGCTATTTGACCTGGAGGCATAGACAAAAGGATGATACAAGTTGTTCTTTGGATCGAACTTGCTGCTTGATTGAAGGTTCAAACAGGTAAGCAGGTACAAACTGTTCTTTGGATCGAACTTGCCGTTTGACCGATAACAAAACATAAGTAAGGTACAAACTGTTCTTTGGATCGAACTTGTCGTTTGACCGGAAGCATGGGCATATAAGCAGGTACAAGTTGTTCTTTGGATCGAACTAGCCACTTCACCAATAACAAGATACAAATTGGAAGTTTTGATTTAACAAGATACAAATTGAGGGTAGATTGACATTGACTTGACTCGAAAATAGACATGACCATTATTGTTGGCCCAAAAGCAAATTGAGAGTGAATTAACAATGATTCGAATTGAATTGAAAGTTGACATTAAAAGAGGCATTGAAAGTTGAAAACAATCAGAGACATAGACATAGACATAGACATAGACATTGAATTGAGAGTTGAAATTGAATTGAATTGGAAGTGGAGACTGAGTTGAACTTGAGATTTGAGATTGGATTGAATTGACAGTTGAATTGGAATTGAGATGGGAACTGAATTGAAAGTTGAGATTGGAAATGCAAAATGTATGTATGGTATAACAAGATTATTAAATGTATGAGCACATAAAATGCATGATTATGCATGTATGAATGCTTGAAATGCATGATTGGTTTGTAGTTTGACAGAGCAGTTTCACAGAGACAGACAAAACATTGGAAGATTGGGCACGTAGTGGCTCGTGCTATAACATATTCATATGGAAATCCTCTTTGGAGAGACCGTCGTTGGAAGACGTATCAAAACCATGGCTAAGGGCAATAAAAACTTGTAGAGGAGGGACCCTTGGAAGATTCTTGGATACAGGTCGCCGTTGTTAGGCGTGTCAGTGCTGGGTAAACGTTGGATGTTCGCATCTGTGGTCAATGCTTTTCATTCTTTAGTTCTTTCATTTTTCATTCTTCAATCCCATTTTTGCCTGAACCGCCCTTTCGGGTTTTCGATTCACCGGGAATACATTCTTTTCACTGCCCCATTTTTGCCTGAATTGCCTTCATATGTTGTCAATCAGCGGGGTGCTCATTTTTGCCTAAGCCGCCCTTTCGGGTTTTCAACTTAGCGAGCTTTTCATTTGCATTTTTTTCAAATTTTCATTCTGTTTTTTTTCATTCTTGCCATTGACCACAGATCATCCTAGGGAATAACCTGCTTGTAACATGTATTGAAATAGACATTGATATACATTTATTCATGCATGTTTCACTGGAATGTACCTTATTGCTCAGGTTTGTTTTCAAAATAGACAGAAAAAGGTTTTTCAATTTTCAAAAATGTTTGTTTCAGACATTGACATTATCAAAATGGAAAGAAAATATTTTGTATATAGCATTGAAAGTAGAAAGAAAATAGAGTTTCAAACAATAGCACAGGCTCAAATTGATGTAGAAGAGTGAGAGTCAGTCAAAGGCATGACTTCACGGATTTACAAAGCTTGGAAAATGGTAATTTTATTGGTTGGTGGTACATTGAACACGATGACCGCTACATTTCATAGAAATTTTGAATTCACAAGTACAGAAGCTTCTGATGAAGACGATCATTGACAGCTGCAGATGCCCCAAGAGGTGATGGTGGTTTGCCAGATATAGTTACTTGTCTTTTATTATCAATCTCATTTTTGCATGAACCGCCCTTTTGGGTTTTCGGCTCATCGAGGCGCTCATTCTTGCCTGAGTTGCGTACAATCTCAGCGAGCTTTTTCATATTGATTTTTTTTATCCCTAACTTTTACCTGGATCGCCCTTTCGGGTTTTCGATCCACCGGGAAGCGCATTTTTGCCTAGGCCGCCCTTTCGGGTTTTCGACCTACCACGCTGTTCTTTTCTTTTTAGACAAAGTATTTCTTGACTATATCGGCATTAACAGGATTCAGAAGTTCGGTACCATCCATGTGTGTAAGGATCAAAGCACCGCCAGAGAAAGCCTTCTTGACAACATAAGGACCTTCATAGTTAGGTGTCCACTTGCCCCTTGGGTCGGGTTGCTGGCTTATCCTCCTTTTTAATACCAGTTCACCTTCCTTGAATTCTCGAGGTCGGACTTTCTTGTCAAAAGCATTCTTCATCCGTACTTGATACAACCGTCCATGAGCCATAACATCCATACGTTTTTCTTCAATCAAATTCAATTGATCATACCGACTTTGACACCATTCAGCCTCGGTTAATTTTGCTTCCATGATCACTCGAATAGATGGAATCTCCACTTCCAGAAGGAGAACTGCTTCCATACCATATACCAAAGAGAAAGGAGTTGCCCCGGTTGAACTGCGCACTGTAGTACGGTAACCATGCAAGGCAAACGGTAGCATCTCATGCCAGTCTTTGTAAGTAGTGACCATCTTCTGAACAATCTTCTTGATGTTCTTGTTAGCAACCTCGACTGCACCATTCATCTGAGGTCTATAAGGAGAAGAGTTGTGATGTTCGATTTTGAATTCTTCACATAAAGCTTGCATCATGCTATTGTTCAGATTGGAACCATTGTCAGTGATGATCTTGTTGGGAACATCATATCGACAGATGATGTTATTCTTGATGAACTTTACTACCACTTGCTTGGTCACATTTGCATAGGAGGCAGCTTCAACCCACTTGGTGAAATAGTCAATTGCCACTAGAATGAAACGATGTTCGTTGGAAGCCTTTGGTTCAATTCTCCCGATCATGTCAATGCCCCACATAGAGAAAGGCCACGGGGAAGAAATAACATTGAGGGCATGTGGAGGTACATGAATCTTGTCAGCATAGATTTGACATTTGTGGCATCTCTTGGCATGTCTGTGGCAGTCACGCTCCATAGTTATCCAGTAATAGCCAGCTCTTAACAGTTTTCTTGACATAGTGTGACCTGTAGCATGGGTCCCAAAGGTACCGTCATGTACATCATACATCAATTTCTCAGCTTCTTGTTCATCAACACATCTCAACAAGACCATGTCATAGTTCCTCTTGTATAAGATTTCTCCGTCCAGAAGGAACCTACTAGCCCATCTTCTCAGGGTCTTTTTATCCCTGTTGGAAGCACCATGTGGATATTCATGATTCTGCAAGAACTGTTTGATGTTATAATACCAAGGTCTTTTATCATTCACATCTTCCTCAGCCTGACCTGGCGTATTTTCAATAGTAAACACATGAGCGGGTCTATCAAGACGCTGCACTTTGATTACGGGCACATCATTCCAGTGGTTCACATGAAACAAGGAAGACAGAGTAGCAAGAGCATCAGCCATCTGGTTTTCATCCCGAGGGATGTGGTGCAGCTCAACCTTTGTGAAGTATGTCAACAGACGTCTTGCATAGTCACGATAAGGGATCAGCTTCTCATGATGAGTCTCCCATTCACCCTTTATCTGATTAATAACAAGTGCAGAATCTCCATAGATGTCAAGGTGCTTAATTCTCAGGTCAATGGCTTCTACAATGCCCAAGATGCATGCCTCATATTCAGCCACATTGTTCGTACATTCAAAAGTTATTCGAGCAGTGAAAGGGACGTGGTGCCCTTGCGGAGTTACAATGATGGCCCCAATTCCTTTACCATAAGCATTGACAGCACCATCAAACACCAATCCCCATTTGCTATTGGGATCTGGCCCCTCATTGATCAATGGCTCTTCACAGTCTTTTGCTTTCAGATACATAATCTCTTCATCAGGGAAATCAAACTTAATTGGTTGGTAATCATCAAGAGGTTGGCAAGCAAGATGCTCAGCAAGGATACTTCCTTTGATTGCCTTCTGAGCTTTGTACACAATATCATATTCAGACAACAACATTTGCCAACGTGCAATCTTTCCAGTAGCAGCAGGCTTCTCAAAGATGTACTTGATTGGATCCATTCGGGATATCAACCAAGTTGTGTGATTTACCATATAATGACGCAGGCGTTTGGCAGCCCAAGCTAAAGCACAACAAGTCTTTTCAAGCATTGTATACCGAGTCTCACAGTCAGTGAACTTCTTGCTCAGATAGTAGATGGCATGTTCTTTCTTTCCAGTCTCGTCTTGTTGACCGAGAACACAACCTACGGAATCATCTACACTGACAGGTACATAATCAAAGGCCTTCCTTCCACTGGTGGGACAAGGATAGGTGGTTCCAACAAGTATTCTTTAATGCTATCAAAAGCTTCCTGATATTCATCATTCCATACAACAGGCTGATTCTTTCTGAGCAATTTGAAAATTGGTCCACAGGTAGTAGTCATGTGAGATATAAATCTTGAAATATAATTCAGGCGTCCGAGGAAACCTCTAATTTGCTTTTCGGTTTGAGGGGTCGGCATCTCTCTGATGGCTCGGACTTTATCAGGATCAACTTCAATGCCTCTTTTGCTGACAATGAAGCCTAACAACTTTCCAGATCTTACACCAAATGTGCATTTGTTAGGATTCAACCGCAGCTTGTACTTTCTTAGTCTTTCAAACATCTTTTTCAAATACACCACATGCTGCTCTTCATCACTTGATTTCACAATCATATCATCAACATATACTTCAATCTCTTTGTGAATCATATCATGAAACAGAGTTGTCATACCTCTTTGATAGGTAGCACCAGCATTTATCATGCCGAACGACATCACTTTATAACAGAACGTTCCCCATGGAGTGATGAAGGACGTCTTTTCTCTATCTTCAGGTGACATTCGTATCTGGTTATAACCAGAGAAACCATCCATAAAAGAGAACACTTTAGACTGAGCAGTACTGTCAACAAGCACATCAATACGAGGCAATGGGAAGTTATCTTTTGGACTGGCTTTATTCAAATCTCTGTAATCAACACACATTCGAACTTTCCTATCTTTCTTTGGTACTGGTACAATGTTGGCAATCCACTCAGGATATTCAGCTGTCATGAGGAAGCCCGCATCAATTTGCTTTTGCACCTCAGCCTTGATCTTAAGAGCCATGTCTGGGCGAGACCTTCTCAATTTCTGTTTGACAGGAGGGCATTCAGGTCTTGTCGGTATCCGATGTTCCACAATCTTGGGATCTAGACCCGGCATATCTTCATAGGACCATGCAAAGACATCTGCAAGAGACTTCCTAACTAAACAAAATTACACAGAAAATTGTTTAAGGTTGAACACTTGATATACAATCAGAGGTGCTCACAAACAAATCAGATACAGACTCAATGAACTTAAGAATTTCTAAGATATGACTTTGAGACACAGAAATTCTAAGTGAATGCAGAACAATTTCAGCAGAGGTTTGGTACTTGTGAAAATCTTGTGAGTCTTTCGTTTAGCGTTCTTGCATTACCAATTCTCTAGGTCTTCACTCCTTTATATAGAGGTGTGAAAGAGACGTTATGAAATTGCCAGCACACCAAAGAGTCGTTAGTTGAAGCTTGATCTTTCACCAATGATCTTTTGCCTGATTTGGTTGTTGTCCTATGAAGAACCAATTTGAAATCCATTCCTTATCCAAAGGAACATATATGCAGGCGAGACCGTATTCTGGAGCTGTTTTCTTGTCTTGAAGCGTGGACACAAAACAGAGTAGTGGAGAACGTGGTTGTACAATTCGTACAAAGTACAATGTCAACGCTTTCGTCCAAAATGCAAGCACAAGCCTTCAAACATCTTTGAAATGACCGTTGCAAAATTCCACTAATCCTTTGTTTGTGTTTTCGAATCCAATGGACAGCTTTTGCATTGATAATTCTTCAATTCTTGAATCTTTTGCAAATCCAGTTGAGATTCAGCTTCTGGTGAAATAGCTTCTGATGAGGCAGCTTCTGATGATATGACTTCTGCAGCTTCTGATGACGCAGCTTCTGATGATGTGGCTTCTGGACCTCTTGTCTTCAGAAGCACTATTCTTCAGGAGCAGCTTTACTTCAGGAGCGCTATTTCTTCAGGAGCAGCTTGACTTCAGGAGCGCTTTGCCTTCAGAATCATCTAAGCTTCATTTTCTTTTGCTCTTTATTTGCTCATTCAGAACCAATGATGATTTGACTTTATAATTATGGTCCTGTACACTTGAACAAATATTAGCTAGTCCAATTTACAATTTTTAATACCTTGTTATCATCAAAACTCTTTAAGGTTCATTGTTAAACACATTTTGTTCCAACAATCTCCCCCTTTTTGATGATGACAAACAAAAGTATTTAAAATTGATCAATTGTTGTTAATCTAATTAACAAGTTGACTTTGGGGTTCTAAGGTTTGTAAGCTCAGAATCTGAGGTTTGTAAGCTCAAACTCCCCCTGAGTCTGATAGTATTTAAGGTGAGGTTTGTAAGCTCCCCCTAAGTTCTATCCAGGTTAATTAAATTCATTTTTCGCGCAATAAAATTATCAGAGCTTAAAAACAAAATTGAATCATTGAAAGAATTAACTTATAGATAAGAAGAATGGTTCAATTAATTTTACTTGAATTTTGATACTCCTTCGTTCGTTCATAGCTTATACCAATAAGGTAAAAAAAAATGATAGAAGTTTTTCAAAAATTTCAAATGCCATTAATGGGGCTCAGAGCCTTTAAATACTTGTCACATATACTCCCCCTTTTGTCATTATCAAAAAAAATTGAAATAAATTTAAGCATAAAAGACAAAAAGATATGAGAAAAACTCAAACATGAGAGAGTATAATAGGAAATTAACTAAATAAATCAGAGCAGAGTATAGGAACATGAATATCAATAATCAAAAGCAGCTAATCAGTCAGAACCAGTAAGCATTAAGAAGGGGGAGTATATGTTTGAGTTTTCAGAAGCAAGGACTAGGAATTTAAAACAAACAACAAACAAAAAGAAAAACACAAGGGTGTGCAACTAAGGGTTGGTTTGTTGTTGTTTCTTCATCTTCTCCATCTCTTCAATTTTCTTCTGCAACAGTTCTTCAAGTTGTTGTTGCCTCTGGAGAAGAGCTTGTTCCCTTTCTCTAGCTTCTTGCTGCTGCTGTGCCATCTGTTTCTTCAGAAGCTTACACAACCTTGCTTCTCTGGTCAAGTAATCCGTTTCTAAGAAGAAAGGCTGGTTTGCCAGGAGCAGTGTAGAACTTCTTACTCTAAGACTCTGATTCAGATTTTCCATTAACCTTCTGACTGATGCTTGCTTGACTCTGATGCATTTAGCCTTGATCTCTTCAATAAGCTCAGCTGCCCGGTTCTGAAGAGATGCCCAGGAGTCTTCATATGCACTTGTGAGATCAATTGTCCTTCGTTGATCCACAAGATTATGCAATCTACTAAGGATTGTCAGAAGCTCAGAATTAATATATCCAGATTCCAGGATGTTTGTGGGTGGTTGTTCAAGGATTTCAAGATCAGAATCACTGATTTCCAGATCTTGAACAGGGTTAGGAATTGGAATGGTAAAGTGTGTTTGAGTGTTTGAAGATGAAGGCTGGTCAGAGGCAATGTGAGTGGTAGAGGTTGAGGCTTGAACATTGACTAGAGAGATGTCAACATCCATGGGAGTTGGTTGTGGGGAGTGTTCAATTTCAGTTGGTGGTTGTTGTGGTGAAGTTGATGTTTGAGTGTTTGGTTGGGGGTCAATGGTAGCTGTTGGTGATTGTGGGGGTGTTGTGGGTTTATGTGGTTCAGGTGTTTGTTGATGGGGGTTTTCTGAAACAACGTTTTCAGAAGCAGCTGCTTCTGGAGTTGCTTCAGAGGCCTTTTCTGAAGTAGATTTGTCTATGGGTAACTCACCTGAGTAATGGAGAGCAAGATTGTCTAAGACAGAAGTGTCTTCTATTGGTTCAGGTACAGATGGTGAAGAAGGTGAAATGGGGATAGAGGTGACTGGAATCTGAATTACCTGATCTGCAGGGCCAGCTTCAGAAGTGATCTTCTGTGGATCAGCAGCTTGAGGAACTACTTCTGAAGTTCCCTCTTCTGGAGCATTTTCGAAAATGAGCATCATATCGTCTTCCTCATTGTCTTCAGTGGGCTTACCAGCAATGGCTCTTACTTCAGCCAATTTATCTTTGTAGAACCTATCACAGTCTTCCAATCCCAAAGCCTTGAGCTTTTCATCTCTTTGATGAGTGTATTGTGCTTTTAGATCCTTTTTGTCTGCAATAAGTTCAGAAGCACGTTCATCAGCCATCCTTTTCCTTATTGGAGTCATCTCAACCATAGGACTCACAAGTTGAAGGGGAGCCTTCTTCTTCTTCAGCTTGGGATCAGCCTCTTCTTTTTCCATTTCTTCAAGAGCTTCCTCCAGCTGCTCTTGAGTGATTACCAAGTCTGCCTTACCTTTTCTTCTCTTCTGAGGAATAGAAGCAGCACCAATCTTCTGCATCTTTCCTTTATCCTTGATAGAAACAGGTTTAGCTTCAGACTTAGCAACTTTAGCAATAGCAGCTTCTGACTCAGTACTGGTTCTGGCCTTCTTTCCTTTAGTAGGAGCAGCATCAGATTCAGAACTAGTTCTGGCCCTTTTCCCTTTAGGTGCATCAGAGACAGCAGCTTCTGACACAGCAACTGCTTTGGCCTTCTTGCCTTTCCCTTTAGCAAGAGCAGCTTCCTCCTGAGACCTCGCATCTTCCTCCAAGACGTACTCAGCTACTAATCTAGCTAAGTGTTCAGGATTACTTTCCTTAACTATGGAAGGAAAGTCTCTGATAATCTCAGATTCTTTTGTGGTCAACTCCAACCATTTCTCATCTTTAGGAGCTGTCTTGAAAAAGTGCATTGAATGCAAAGTCTTGCTACTGATAGTCTTCTCTGCAGTAGAAACTTCGAAGCATTTATCAGAAGCATCCCTTGTTCTTCTCAACAAATCCAGCACTTTCCCTTGATAAAAGATCTCAGAGAGCAATCTTCCATAGGGCACTTGTTTCCTTCCTTTGACTGTGCTTTCATTAATAGCCCAGCAGAGATGATCCAATACATATCTTGGAAAGTTTATCTTTTCCAGATTGGTCATGAAATAGATTGCTAGCTTCTGTTGGTTGTTGGGTTGATCAGACCCACCTGCTCTTTGAAAGAAGCAATCATTGCTGAATTTCACCAACATTCTATTGTGAATCTCCATTTCAGAAGGCTTAGCATCTTTGTTTCCACCCAGAAGAGTGTTGTAGTAGTTTTGCAGAAGGACATCATCCTTTTTAACAATTTCTTGAAACCTTCCTTCTGCATCCATTCTACAAGCTTTAGCAACTATCTCCTCTGTGATGATTACAGGAATACCCATCACTTCAGACCTTATCTCAAGGCTACTGAAGGAAGTGGGATTCAACTCAATCTCCTTCTTTCCTTTCTTCGACCCAGCTGGTTTATCTGCTGCCTTCACAGGCTTTCTATTGACGATTTCAGCCCTTAACCAGAAATCTTTGACCAAGTTCACATATGTTGGCCCATTTAGCATGTTGAAGTAGCCAGACAGTTTCTGAGTTTCTACGTAGCCTTCCATGTCCACTTCGTACTTCTTGAGTGAAGTGAAGTCCACTGGTGATTCTACTTGGACGATTAAGGATTTCCATGGAATATCCATAGTCTTCTCTTTGTAGATGGACCCAGATTCTGATACGCTTTGCTTGTTTGATGTAGATTCTGAAACTTTTGAGCTTGATGATGCCATTTGATGATTGACGAAGATTTGAAGAAGATGAAGATTTTAGGGTTCTAAGGTTGAGAGAATGCGCTTACTTTGCAAGAGGTTTGAGAGCAAATGTGTTTGTTGTGAGTGAGTAGTGTGTGAATTGTCAAAGTGTTAAAAGTAAAACGATTGCAATTCAAAAGAGACAAACAAACATAACATTAATGACAAAATTGGGGGCGCGTGAAAAGTACTTTCAAAGCTATTAAATCATCATTGCCCTTTTAGTTATACACCAACACATACAGGCCACGTAAGAAGTTCACAGAGTGACTACCAAGTTAGTGGGCCAGAAGTTACTTTTTAAAAGGTAACTTCCAACGTTTCCACTAATTCAACTATTCAGAAGCAACAAATCCAGCTTCTAGACTTCAGATGCTGACGTCATCATCAGAAGCGAGTTTTCCTCAGAACCTCAATAAAGAGCTTCTGATGGACTACCGCTTCTGAACTAACTTCAGAACCTAAAATCCTATTCAGGAGCAAGCAAGCATTTAATCAGATACAAAGTGCATGTTCAAATTTTTCTTTATAAAATCAAATCTTTCAACAGTTAAAGGCTTAGTAAATATATCAGCCCATTGATTTTCAGTATCAATGAATTGTATATCTAAAATTCCTTTTTGAACATAATCTCTGATAAAATGGTGTTTGATTTCAATGTGCTTCGCTCTTGAATGCAAAATTGGATTTTTAGACAAACAAATAGCAGCAGTATTATCACAATAAATGGGAATACTGTTAGCAGTCATCTGATAATCTTCCAACTGATGTTTCATCCAGAGTAGTTGTGTACAACAACTTGCAGCTGAAATGTATTCTGCTTCTGCTGTAGACATAGCAATAGTTGTTTGTCTTTTGCTAGCCCAGGATATAAGATTATCACCCAGAAATTGACAATTGCCACTGGTTGACTTTCTTTCAATCCTATCACCAGCATAATCAGCATCACAGAATCCAATTAGCTTATAATCTAAGGATTTCCTATAAAGGAGTCCAAGATTAGTTGTTCCTTTCAAATACCTGAAGATTCTCTTGACAGCAGTCATATGAGATTCTTTAGGATCTGATTGGAATCTTGCACACAAGCAAACACTGAATAAAATATCTGGCCTAGATGTAGTGAGGTATAACAAAGAACCAATCATACCTCTATACAGCTTCTGATCTACTTTAGCTCCTTCATCTTCTTTGCTTAAGGTGCACGTAGGGTGCATTGGAGTGTTCATCACTTTACATTCTTCAAGTTTGAACTTCTTCAGAAGCTCCTTTGTGTACTTTGATTGATGAACATAGACTCCATCTTTGCATTGATTGATTTGAATGCCAAGGAAGAACTTCAGCTCTCCCATCATGCTCATTTCAAATTCATCCTGCATCAACTCAGAAAATTCCTTGCAAAGAGATGCATTAGTAGAACCAAATATTATATCATCAACATATATTTGCACAACAAGAATATCTTTCCCAAGGGTCCTTCTGAAGAGTGTAGTATCAACCTGTCCTCTTTTAAAGTCATTTTTGATTAAGAAATTACTTATTCTATCATACCAAGCTCTGGGAGCTTGTTTCAAGCCATATAGTGATTTCTTCAGTTTAAAAACATGGTCAGGATATTTAATATCCTCAAATCCAGGAGGTTGCTTGACATACACTTCTTCTTCTATGACACCATTTAGAAAAGCACTCTTGACATCCATTTGATATAATATTATGCCATGATTAACTGCATAGGAAAGAAGTAACCTGATTGCTTCCAATCTTGCAACTGGAGCAAACGTTTCAGTGTAATCAATGCCTTCTTGTTGACTATACCCTTGTGCAACAAGCCTGGCTTTGTTTCTTGTTACTTCACCTTGCTCATTCAGCTTGTTTCTGAATACCCATTTTGTTCCAATAATGTTCTTGTGCTGAGGTTTGGGTACCAGATCCCACACATCATTTCTTTGAAATTGATTCAACTCTTCTTGCATAGCTAGGATCCATCCATCATCTAAAAGTGCTTCATCAACTGTTGTAGGTTCAATCATTGAGATTAGTCCAATCATTGACTCCTCTTGTCTGAAATGTGATCTTGTTCTTCTTGGACTATCTTTGTTTCCAATGATTAGCTCCTCAGGATGTGAAGACTTGTGTTTGAATGTGTTTCTGGGAGGATCTGCTTGATGTGAGCCATCTTGTGCTTCATCAGAAGCAGCTTCATCTTGTGCTTCTGATGTGGGTTCAGCTTCTGGACTATCTTCAGACTCAGTTATCTGATCAGGTTCTGGAGTAGCTTCAGGAACCTGTATCTCTGCAGAACTTTCACCTTGCTTTGAAGTTTTATCTCCAAGCTCCTTGTCATCAAATTTAACGTGCATAGATTCTTCAACACAAAGTGTTTCTGAATTATACACTCTGTATGCCTTTGACCTTTCAGAGTAACCTAAAAAGATTCCCCTTTGGGCCTTGGCATCAAATTTCTTTAGGTAGAGCTTGTTGTTCAGAATGTAACATGTACATCCAAATTGATGAAAGTAAGAGATATTGGGTTTTCTTCCTTTAAAGAGTTCATATGCTGTTTTCTCCAAAATAGGTCTAATATAGATCCTGTTCTGAACATAGCATGCTGTATTCACTGCTTCTGCCCAAAAATGTTTTGGTAAATTGTTTTCATGAATCATGGTTCTGGCCATTTCTTGTAAAGTTCTATTCTTTCTCTCTACAACCCCATTTTGTTGTGGTGTTCTAGGAGAAGAGAACTCATGGAAAATTCCATGTTTTTCACAAAAAGCTTCAAATGGCTCATTTTCAAATTCTCCACCATGATCACTTCTGACTTTCAAAATTTTTGATTCTTTTTCAGATTGAATTTGAGTGCAGAAGCTACTGAATACATCACACGCAACATCTTTACTCTTTATGAATTTCACCCAAGTCCATCTGCTGTAATCATCAACAATGACTAATCCATATCTACTTCCATATAGGGATGCAGTACTCACTGGTCCAAATAAATCAATATGGAGTAATTCTAAAGGTCTGGAGGTTGAAACAATGTCTTTGGTTTTAAAAGATGATTTCACAATTTTCCCTCTCTGACATGCACCACAGAGTGCATCTGAATGATAGTCAATGTCTGGTAGCCCTTTCACAAGTTGTAACTTACTAAGCTTAGAGATTAACCTCCAGTTAGCATGTCCCAACCTTCTGTGCCACATCCATTTCTTATCATTCACTGATAGTAGGCAAATCACCTTCTGATCAGCCAGTTCAGAAAAATTGATTTTATAGACATTGTCAACTCTTTTTCCCTTGAACACAATGGATTTGTCTTCCTTGTTGATTACTGTACAGTTGGGTTTTTCAAAAAGCACATCATAACCATTATCACAAAATTGACTAATGCTCAAAAGGTTATGTTCAAGACCATCTACCAACCATACATTATTAATTGAGGTAGAGGAATTACCAATAGTTCCTGTACCTATGATCTTGCCTGACTGGTTGCCTCCAAATTTCACATTTCCTCCCTCTTTCATTGTTAGGCTGAGGAACATGGACTTGTCTCCTGTCATGTGTCTTGAGCAACCGCTGTCTAGGTACCATGATCTTTGCTTTGGCACTGCTCTTAGACATACCTGCATCATTGACATTTTTAGATTTAGGTACCCATTGTTCTATGGGTCCTGGAAGGTTAGTACTTAAGGCTTTACTCTTCACTTCTTGTACCTTGTGCTGTGAGTTGGGTTGCTTCTGATTAACCATCACCTTAGGTTTTGGTACTTCAGAAGCAGTAACTGTCTTCTTCTGAAACTTAGACTTCAGAACCCCAGATTTTGGTTTCACCAGACTCTGAGGAATAGGTTCTGATCTTTTCAGGATCCTAACCTTTGAAGTCTTGGAATCAGATTTGATCATAGCCTTTGACTTAGAGTTCTTTGGCTTTGAAATAATCTTAGCCTTAGAACTAGAAGCTTCAGGTTCTGATTGAACAACAGTTTCCAACTCAGCCCCTTCTGGTACAAAGAATGTTTTCAGACCTTCCTTGATGCATTCACAACAAGACTTTAGATTGGTTTTCTCAAGTTTCACCTCTGGAAAACCAATTCCTCTGCCATTGTTCTTGTAAATGCTATAAATCATAGAAGCTACTCTGCTTCTGTCAATGCCAGATATAATGAAATCTTCAAGAGCAATTTCATGATTACTTAAAGGTTTTCCATTACACTTTTCTTGTAGCTTCTGACATAAGAACCTGAGCTGATCTTCATATGTTTTACACATGAAGTCAAAGCCCCTAAGCCCTTGTTCAGAAGCTTTCAGATCCAATAGAGTTGATTTTTGCTGTTGTACCAAATCAGCATATTTTTCTTTTAAATCCTTCAACTCATTGGTTCTTACTTCAAAGTGTGTAAGAAGTTCTTTAAGTGACTCAACAAGTTCATCTCTGGGAATTTTGGAATATACCTCGTTTTCATCTTCTGAGTCTGAATCTGATCCAGCTTCTGAAGTTGCTGTTGCTACCAACCCAACAGCTACCTTTGCATCTTCATAAGCTTCCTCTTTATCAGATCCAGATTCACTACCCAAATCATCCCAGGTTGCCATTAAACTCTGCTTAATCTGCTTCTTGAATTTGCTTGGTTTGAATGTAGACCTCTTTGACTTGTCCTTTGACTTTTCTCTTTGAAGATCAGGGCATTCAGCAATGAAGTGTCCAGGCTTCTTACAGTTGAAGCATCCCTTCTGATCTTCTTTCTTTGAGCTTCTGGAGTTACCCCTTCTGGAGAGAAACTTTCTGTTCTTCTTGGCCAGATATTGAAGTCTGTTTGAGAGCATGGCCATTTCAGCAGCATCTGGTTCAGAATCTGAACTTGACTGTTCTTCCTCTTCAGATTCAACTACTTTGAGAGCTTTTGATGACTTGCCTTTGGATGGAAGAGCTATTGATTTACTCTTCTTAGTAGACTCATGTTCATTAAGACTTAACTCATGAACTTTGAGAGAACTAACAAGATCTTCGACACTTAAAGTGTTTAAATCTTTAGCTTCCTCAATGGCAGTCACTTTTGGTCTCCATCTGGCAGGTAAGCTTCTGAGTATCTTGCTTACATGATCAGAAGCAACATAGCTCTTCTTTAGAATCTGTAGCCCAGAAACTAAGGTTTGAAACCTTGAGTACATCTCCTCAATAGTTTCATCATCCTTCATCTTGAATAACTCATACTGATGTACAAGCAGGAGAGCCTTTGCTTCTTTGACCTTCTTGCTCCCTTCATAATTTGAACAGAGAGAAGCAAACATAGCTTTAGCAGTGGATTTGTCACTCATCTTCATATACTCTGCTTTGGGTATGGCAGTGACAAGGGCTCCTCTGATAATATGATGCTTCTTGTAAAGTTTCCTCAGTTCTGGAGTATGTTTCTTTCTATCCACAGCAGCTCCTTCTTCATCAAGGACTAAATCACCAACACCATCTTCCAGAATATCCCATAATTCTTCATCCAGGCTCATGATGTAACTGTAAAAGTTGGTCTTCCACCAAGAGAACTCTTCAGCATCTCCATTGAACTTTGGAACTTTTCCAACACTAGTTTTCTTACTATCACTATAATCATGTGAGACATGTTTATAGCTAGTATCACTAGAACCAGTAGGAGGAGGAGTAGACATGTTTTTCTCAGATCTTTGACTGTTGCACGGTTAAGTGTTACACAACAGACCAAGGCTCTAGATACCAATTGAAGGTGAGAAAAACACAAGAAGGGGGGTTGAATTGTGTTTTGAAAAATTCTTCGTTTCTCCTAAAAACTGAACACACTGATCAGAAGCTAGGTGAGACAGCTTCTGAAGTGATAATCAGAATCTAAATGCAGCGGAATAAAACAGAGAGAGAGAAGAAGAACGACACAAAGCAATTATACTGGTTCCTTCCACAATCCGGAAGTAGTCCAGTCCCCCTTGCACTTCCAAGGAGATTTCACTATGAGTAATATCTGATTACAAATGCTCAAGCACACAAGCAAGAGACTTCCTTTGCTCAAGCACACAAGCTAGAGACTTCCTTTGCTCAAGAACACAATCAAGAGACTTCCTGCTCAAGCACAACTGCAAGAGACTTCCTAACTAAACAAAATTACACAGAAAATTGTTTAAGGTTGAACACTTGATATACAATCAGAGGTGCTCACAAACAAATCAGATACAGACTCAATGAACTTAAGAATTTCTAAGATATGACTTTGAGACACAGAAATTCTAAGTGAATGCAGAACAATTTCAGCAGAGGTTTGGTACTTGTGAAAATCTTGTGAGTCTTTCGTTTAGCGTTCTTGCATTACCAATTCTCTAGGTCTTCACTCCTTTATATAGAGGTGTGAAAGAGACGTTATGAAATTGCCAGCACACCAAAGAGTCGTTAGTTGAAGCTTGATCTTTCACCAATGATCTTTTGCCTGATTTGGTTGTTGTCCTATGAAGAACCAATTTGAAATCCATTCCTTATCCAAAGGAACATATATGCAGGCGAGACCGTATTCTGGAGCTGTTTTCTTGTCTTGAAGCGTGGACACAAAACAGAGTAGTGGAGAACGTGGTTGTACAATTCGTACAAAGTACAATGTCAACGCTTTCGTCCAAAATGCAAGCACAAGCCTTCAAACATCTTTGAAATGACCGTTGCAAAATTCCACTAATCCTTTGTTTGTGTTTTCGAATCCAATGGACAGCTTTTGCATTGATAATTCTTCAATTCTTGAATCTTTTGCAAATCCAGTTGAGATTCAGCTTCTGGTGAAATAGCTTCTGATGAGGCAGCTTCTGATGATATGACTTCTGCAGCTTCTGATGACGCAGCTTCTGATGATGTGGCTTCTGGACCTCTTGTCTTCAGAAGCACTATTCTTCAGGAGCAGCTTTACTTCAGGAGCGCTATTTCTTCAGGAGCAGCTTGACTTCAGGAGCGCTTTGCCTTCAGAATCATCTAAGCTTCATTTTCTTTTGCTCTTTATTTGCTCATTCAGAACCAATGATGATGTGACTTTATAATTATGGTCCTGTACACTTGAACAAATATTAGCTAGTCCAATTTACAATTTTTAATACCTTGTTATCATCAAAACTCTTTAAGGTTCATTGTTAAACACATTTTGTTCCAACAGATTTTAGAAAAATGTTTTTCATGCTGATTTTTGAAATTAATAAGAAAATACAGATGTTTTGGTTTTTTCTGGCATTACCATTATTTCCAAGAAAAAGGTACTAAAAAGTAGAAAACAAAGAGTCGTGAGAAAGACGGCAACTTTTATTGATAACGGCAATGCCGAAACAAACATGCTCTTACAAGGATATCACTTTCGCCTTGGGCAGAGCGAGATGATTGTTATTTTGAAAACGAAGAAAAACATGAGCAACAAGACACATTACATGGAAGCATGCATGACAAAAGGAACATCAATGGCCTCCCAATTTCTCACGGTGCCTCCTGGTACAACAAATATAGGCACATAACTACTTTCAGCAGCATCTTCAGCAATAGCATTGATAAACCCAGCACTATAGAAAGTTCCTGTCGAGACGCCGGAAGTTGGGGAGAACCCAAGGCCCTCTTTACGCTTATTCTCCAAAATCTGTATCACTTTGCCCCAGCCAGCAGCTTGCCCTTCTTGAATAGCTTTCTGGGCGTCTTTCAATGAAGCCATACTAGCACCAGCTCTCCGGGGTTCCGCACCTTCAACAGTCAAGCCTTGAAATGATGTCCCTTCAGCGGACCCTCCTTCAACACAAGAGAAAGATGACACTTGGCTAACCAGATATGCTTCTTCACCATGTACAGTGACAAGCTTACCATTCCTCACAAACTTGAGCTTCTGGTGCAGAGTAGAAGTTACTGCCCCAGCATCGTGAATCCATGGTCTTCCGAGGAGACAACTGTAAGAAGCATTGATGTCCATGACCTGAAAAGTGATCTGGAATGTCTCAGGACCAATGGTAATTGGTAGATCTACCTCTCCAAGAACATCCTTACGAGATCCATCGAAAGCCTTAACCAAATAGCTACTTCCCCTTAGAGAGAGTCCATGATGACTCAACTGTATCAGTGTAGACTCAGGCATTACATTTAAGGACGATCCAGTGTCCACCAGCACATTGGATATCATGTCAGACTTGCAGTGCACTGAGATATGCAAAGCCAAATTGTGGTGCTTCCCTGCTTCGGGGAGCTCATCGTCACCAAACCCCAAGTTATTGCAAGCAGTAATGTTACCCACTATTCCATTGAACTGATCCACGGAGACTTCATGGTCAACATAGGCTTGTTCCAGCACTTTCATTAACACTTTCCTGTGAGCTTCTGAGCTCAAAAGCAGAGACAAGATGGATATTTTTGACGGAGTTTGCAGCAGCTGTTCAACAATCTTGTAATCGCTCTTTTTAATAAGCCTCAGAATTTCGTCCAAATTAGACTCTTCAATGGACTGGCCTGATGGGCCGGTGTTCTTGTCAATAGGAGGAGCAACTGGTGGAGTTATTGTAGCAACATGTGTAACTACCTTCTTTTGGAACAAAGGTGGACGGACTTTTCCGCTTCTCAGAGCAGTAATTTCACCAGCAACATTATCAACCGTAGCTGGGGATACTAGAGGCACTTCCACTCCATTCTCAATCATGGTTGCATCATACTTGTAAGGGATTGCGTTTGTAGAGGCATAAGATACCGGACCAGGTAATCTAATCACTAAGGGTTCGACATTCCTTGTCTGGGACATACTTTCAGTGGGAGAATCATGAAACACTGGCACAATCACACAAATGTCACTGGCAATCAAGTGCTTATCATCCATTAAACTTTGTATGTCACCTTGCACCATACAACAACCCATAGGATTTTGCAGACATTTTGAACAAGAAGCGTGATCGTGATTAAACAAAGAAGCCTGGCAAAGTTTGACATGTAGTGGCATCAAAGGGGTAGCAACATTACGGACATCTAAAGTGGGAGCCTCTCTAGGAACACGAACTCCTTCGAAAGCCTCGATCATGTCAACGGCAGCATGGTTTGGAAGTGGATTGTCAAGAACATGAGGAACACTATTTTCAAAAGTCAACCGTCCTCTGTCTATCAGATCTTTTACCACATATTTCAGAGCGTAGCAACCCTCAACATCGTGGCCTTGAGCGCCTTGATGGAATTCACATGTGAGATCCTGTCGGAACCTGGGAGGCAATGGTGTAGGCGGGGGCTTGCCTGGTCTGGTGATGCAGTGGCCCTTAGCAAGTAGAGTTGGGAGCAGATCAGCATACCGCATTGGTATTGGTGGGAAATAAGTCTTGGGCCGAGGACCCTGTTGTTGCTGCACTTGCTGTTGAGCAGGAGGCTGCTGTTGTACTTGTTGAGCAATGGCATTAACGGGCACTGGCGGTTGACCCGGTGGCAGAGGATATTGCTGGTAGAATTGTGGGAAGAAAGGATGTTGAGAGTACTGCATGTATTGGTAAGGCAAAGGTAACTGAGCAGCAGCTGTAGGCTGGTTACCAGATACCATCCCTACTTCGGAATCTTTCTTCTTATGGTGGCCATTACCATACTTCTTAGGTGCACTAGCTGAAGATTCCCCCTTTTCAAGAACAATGATGCCTTCTCTGACAGCCTCCTCTAGACGAGTTCCCATAGTAACCATATCGAAGAAATTATTCGGAGCAGAGACTATCATCCTTTCAACATATTCCTTCTTCAGAGTTTTCAGGAATGTATGTGTCAGTTTTTCCTCATCAACCGAGGAGAAACACGGGCAGCTGCCCCTCTCCACCTCTGAGCATATTCACGGAAGGTTTCATCCGAATTCTGAGACAAAGACTTAAGAGAATCCCTATTTGGCTTCAAGCGGGTGTTAAACTCATAATGATTTTCAAAAGCAGCAGCAAGTTCCTCAAAAGTATGGATATTGTCTTTGATCAAACCAGTGTATCAGTCTGCCGCATCTTCCATCAAGCTATCCTGGAAGCAGTGGATCATCAGCGCATCATTCTCTACGTAGTTGGCCATGTTTCGAACGTACCGAATGACATGGCTATGTGGACAAGAAGTTCCATTGTATTTGTCAAAATCTGGCACTTTGAACTTCTTAGGAACCTCAAATCGGGATACTGGGCATAGATCACGAGCCTTAGCAGAAACACCGTTCCCACGGCTAGCTTTGACCTCACGGAGTTCTCCGGCTAGCTCTCTTAACTGTTTTCTCATAGCCTCCATTATAGGGTCCTGTCCACGCGGAGTGTCAACATCGATTACCTGTTGTACAGTGTGTACAATAGGATCGGTAACAGCAGTAGTCACTTGAGGCATAGAGGTAGACGTAGGAGTAAAAGTTGTCACAGGAATCTGTCCTTGATTGCCAATACCAGAAATACTAGCCGCAGTATTAGAAGCATAGAAAGCTGAGAGTCCATAAGGGCGTCCATTGGGCATAACAAACCGAGCATCAGACATCACAGTAGATAGTGGGATAGATGGAATCACTTCAGTAGAAGCTGGGACAGATGTGGCTGGTTGCTCTTGTGCAGCCATCATAGTGGACATAGCGTCATGAGCCTTGGCCAAGTCTTCTTTCATAGCAGCCAATTCGGCACGGAGCTGAGCATTTTCTTCTTCAAAGTTAGCCATGTTTCTTCTCCTGTAAAATCTTGTCTGATGAACTCTATCTGGTTGGTAAACCTTACGAGCACGAGCCACTTTTCAGACTGCGGAAGAAGAACCAGGAGGCAATGAGCACGAGAGAAGTCTTTTGTGACCAATGAATGCACATGATGCATGAGATGTGTTAATGCATATGCAAAAAGACTCTTTTTTGTGTTATCGAAGGGTTTTAGACAAATTAGAAACTTGTAAACATTACTAAATGATTGAAACATCAAAATTAGACAAAACAATCAAACATCACAGAGTCTTACAAAATAATTCCCTTTGAAATACTAAGCCAAGGGATAGACTTTGAAATGTAAAACATCAATAACAACTGGAAATAACAACAGGAAACAGAAATCCTCAAGCATAGGAAGTGGAAGGATCATCCTCAGACTCAGACCCAGACTCATAGCTGCAGTATCGGGCATAGAAGTTACGGGCACCTCTAGCCCTCTTGGAGTCCCTCATAAGCAACTTATCCTTTTCTTCAATTTCCTTCCTAGCTTTAGCCAACTCTTTCTTCAATGTCAACACCTCATGAGTCTTCTGTTCATCTTTTCCATCCAAAGTCATGATCAAATTCTCAGCCTCATAGTATCTAGTCTTCCACTGATGCTTCTCTCGGCTCTCCATAGCTAGGTGCTCCTGATACATCTCTTGAGTAGGCGAGAGTAGAGGCAAAGGCATGGTTGGAATAGATGCAGACACATATCTCATGGCGGGGTAAGGCATACCAATCTTCTCAGCTTGGTTTATCACCCACTGCGTATAGGCCTCATGAGCAACACCGGACCTTACACCCATATGATTCACCTCTTTCTTCCGAAGCTTAGACCAAGCTTCTATGAAATCTTCTCTTATTCCTGTGGGTGCATTGGAGTAATGGAAGAAGTAAGGAGATGAAGTAAAATTGATGGGCTTCTCTTTCATCGGGAAACCAAATTGTCGCAAGGCGAGCTCCGGGTTGTAGTTGATTCCACCCCGGGTACCAAGAAGAGGTACATTATAACAGCCCGGTGGGCCCCTTGCAAGGCAAGGCACTGCACCCCCCGCACTACACTGTTACTCACAAGCTTAATCACTAGCCCCCTCACCATACTAGTTTTTTGCCTCCCGTGGGAATCGAACCTAGTACCTGGGGATAAGTACTACTTCAATGCATTCCCACTACCAATTGAGCTACTAGCTCAATTGGTAGTGGGAATGCATTGAAGTAGTACTTATCCCCAGGTACTAGGTTCGATTCCCACGGGAGGCAAAAACACTAGTATGGTGAGGGGGCTAGTGATTAAGCTTGTGAGTAACAGTGCAGTGCGGGGGGTGCAGTGCCTTGCCTTGCGAGGGGCCCACCGGGCTGTTACATACATTAAGAAACTTCCCACCACCGAAGATGATTTCCTTGACTCTAGCAGCGGGAGTGAGCCAAACCACTTCATTAGGGGTGAGAGCCATGATCCTCTGTGAAATATTCCAATTCTCTGGATTATCATGGAAAGACTTCGGGAGGTGCGAAATAAACCACCTATAGAGGAGAGGTACGCAGCAAAGGATGTATCCACGACCCTTGCCGGATCGATCGTGAATAGCATGGTATGTGTCAGCTAGCATTCATATCCACGAAGCCATCAAGATTCGGAAAGAGAATAAGCCCATAGATGAGGAGTGCAAGAATAGCCTCAAGAGTGTCCTGACAAGTGGTTTTGAGGTTGGCTTTCTCAAGTAGATACTCCAAAGTGAACCCTCGGATGTGAGCCTTAGCGACAAGATTCTTGGAGACATCGGTGGTCTTGAGATAAAGGTCTTTAGCAATAACCAATGGAGTAGGAGGATTCTCAAGTCCCGCGAAGGGTACCCCCTCAGCAATAGATAGATCCATCAAGCAAGAATAAGCCTCGAGTGTGGGCACTAACTGAAAGTCGGGAAAAGTGAAGCACCGATAGTCCCGATCATAGAATTGCACTAGAGTGTGCACAAGCTTCTCATCCACTTTAGTCTAGAGAAGAGTAAGTAAGGCCCCGTAACGATTTCGGAAACCAGTCGGATCCTCGATCTTGAGTGCCAAATCTCTCAAACTAGCCAAATCCACTTCCTTGAACTTGTAGGACTTAGTCTTCTTCATTCCTACAATGTTTACAAATTCAATTCGTCTAAGCCCTTCGATAAATGCATGGAAAAAAGTTTATGCATGTATGCATGATCACATTCAAGTACGGAGAAAACATGGTGGGTTAAAATTCAAGGTCAAGGAGTTATGGGTGGACACGGTGTCCGGTGAATCTAGGGCTTTGGATAATAGTAACCGGGTTCTAAAAAGTTCCCAAGTCGCAACCTCTCCGACGTATATCACGGTGCCACGAGACGAACACTCGCTCCATGATTATCCGTAAGAAGGTCTAACTTGAGCGTAGTATCGCGTGACGACTAAAACTCGAGACAACACTCGGTCTAGCCTCCGCACTACATCCTAGAAAATGGCCATGGATGGGTTCGGTTATCTACGGTTCATAGCGTCATAGAACAATTAGAAGTAAAGTGCCTAAACGCGACAACACGCGCCGACAACATCACCCCCAAAATGCCTCAGCTACGTGGGATTGATCGCATAATCCAATACACGAGGCAACCCTCGAAATGAATTGTCGATTATATCCCCCCTAAATCCTAAGTTCACTCAGCCCGGGTGTAAGACTTTTGATATTCTCACCCCACACGTTTGCAAGGATTTAAACATTTATTCACATAAGAAAGCAAAAAGAAGCAAGTAAAAGCAAAAGCGCAAGCGTGGAAATAAAGACTAGGCGTAACTCTCGAATCTCCCCAGTGAAGTCGCCAACTGTTTTATCTTGGTTTTTCGGGTGTCAAACATTGATTACGTTTGAACCTTTTAACCTTTGATATCTCATTTTTTCTTGGGAAGGGAAAAAATAAGCAAAACCCTTTGAGAATCGAGGTCCGGGAGTTGTTTTTGCTACGGGAAGGTGTTAGGCACCCATAACGGCTATAGTATCCTATAGGAACCGTCTTTACTTTCTACGCGCGCGCTTTGTTTTTAAATGCTATTTGAAAAAATAATATTTACACCTAAGAGTTTTCTAAGTGAGAATTGGAGGGAGAAGAAGATGTTTGAATTTTTATTTTATTTGAATTGAAGGAATATTGTTTCCTTGCCTACGTACCCTTTTAAGGGATCAAATCCACCGTAGTTCTCTTCCAAAAATGTTTTTGTTTTTGTTGATTGATTTTAAGTTTGAAAATTGGAATTTTGAAGAATGAGAGAGAGGCCTCAAGGGCATAAGATTGTGAAATTGTGAGGTTGAATTAGTTATTTTGCAAAAGAAAGTCAAAGTATGATTAAAATTCATTAAGGTTTTATTTAAAAAAGAAAGGGAAAATCAATGGGAATTTGGACCCCAGGGTTTATTTAGAAAATCATTTGAGTGATGTTGTTCATATTTTTTTGGAAAAGAGAATTTTTCTAAGTATCGCGATTCCTAAGCATACATCTAAATATGCATTCCCTAAGCATACATCTAAAGTAACCATGTGATGTGTGTGCATGTGTCGGTGCTTGTGTCGGTGTACATCATTAGTGTCCATTGTCCTTTACATCATTTGCCTAAATACAAACTACTTCCCTTTGTGAGAACTTAGTCTCACATAAAATGAATTAAAGCCAAAACAAAGTGCAATAGGAAGGAAATGGGGAATGAAGTGAAGATGATGAGGGATGCTTATGAAACAATGAACAAAGTGGTTAGTGACAATAGGCATAGGATGATAAGAAAATAGGCAAGGAAAAAGGCATAATAACATGGTAAAATGGCAAGAAAAAGTGACAAAGTACACCTAACAAAATACCAAAATCCCAAGCAAGCAAAAGACTCATAACCCTCACATTATGACATTTTCCAAAGAGTTTTAAGCTCAGCCCTAATGTGAGAGTTACAAGAGAATCTCAAGCCAAAAAGTTATGGTACATTCTTAGGTCTATTTTGCACTCAATCACATGTTAAAATTCAAGTAACTTGCCATATAAGAAACTAGTTATCATATATCACAAACAGCACCAAATACACTAAACCAGGGACAAACATATCACAAAATTGATTCATCAAGTATCAATCATTATGAGATCAAGTATTGGAATCAAATTATGCAAAGAAAACTTCACAAATGTTGACAAAAGGCACCAAAACATCACAAGCAAGATCGCCTATGTTTTTATATCCATTTTTCATATCAAAAATTCATAGGAAACTAGTATTAAACATCAAGTATGATTGCAAGAAAATTCACAAGATTTTAGAGATTTTAACAAGATTTTTTGACAAGAAATGGAAAAGAAATGAATCAACAAAAGAACAAAATATTTTCTCATTTTTGATGAATACTTAACATATAAATACATCAAGATTCATCAAAAAATATCAAGAAAATGATTTGAACAATCTTTAAGCATTTTTAAGGGTTTTTTAATGAGACAGAGGTGTAAAAAGTATTAGGCAGCGTAGAGATAGCAAGAAAAACATAAGAATGTAAAGCCTGCACAAGAAAAGAGCCCAGGCCCAAGGGAAAGTGGATCCTGGATCATCCAAACGTATCAGGGACGTTGGATTGATCCAGTTCCTAAAACCCTAGATCAGACGGTGCAAACACAAGGTCCAGGAGTGAACCAGACTGGTTCAGGTGAACCGGACTGGTTCATGCTCCTTTAAAAGCTCAAGAGGCCGGTCCAAGGCCATTTCCCACTTCTCTTTCTCTCTTTTCTCTCATCCTAGTGAGAGAAGCTCTCACTTCTCTCTTCCTTTCCGTCGTCTTCTCCGACGAACACAAACGGAAGAGGTGCGGTGGCTCGCCGGTGGCGCCGCCGCACCTGAACATCTTTTCTGAAAATCTTTACACCGTTGTGTTCGTCTTTGCTTCCTTTTCATGATTCTGAAACTTATTTTTCGAAATGAGGCCTAGATGTGAACAGATCTACGCTTGAATCTTACGGTTTTTAGGTTTTCAAAACTTTTCGTAACTTCTTGAAAGGAAACCCTAATCTACACTATTTTCTTCACTGATTATGATTATGAGCTTGGATTTACAAAATAAACGGTGAATCTTTGAAGATTTACATTTTTAGGGTTTCGTTTCAAACTTTTTCGAATCTTTTCAAAGTTCTTCTACGATTCACTGTTTATTTGTGTTTGTGGATCTTCGTTGAGATTTTGCGATGAAAAACGAAGGAGTTTGGAGGAATACCTGGTTTTAATTCGGAGATTCGAAGAAAAGATCCTTGCGAATGCTTCTGGTGAGTTCTTGAACTGAAAATAAATCAGTTATTCTCTTCTTCTTCTTCACTGATGTGATTCTGCTTCGATCTCTCTTCTTCTCACCTCTCTGAACTGTGATCGCACAATTCTTTTGAATTTGTGGTTGGATTGCAGTTCCTCCAGTTCAATGATGAAGATTCGAACTCGAATCTCTGAGAACTGCAACGAATTTGCTTCAATTCGATCCAATTCCTTGTTCTAGAAATTTAGGGTTTGATGAATTGGGGATGAATTTCTGGGTTTCTTTTGTTTTTTATCGTAACTGCCAAGAGAGAGAATGTGTGATTCTGTTTCTGTGATTGTAATGAGTTGGCATTTTTAATGGTGATTGTGATGATTGGATCCTTTTATAGCTTGACATGTGTATTTGATAGCCAATAGGTGCTTGCCCCGTTGAATTGGACACTGGACTTGACTTTGGGACCAATCTGCAAATTATGAAAACCTAAAGGACTAATCTGCAAATTAAAAGGACTAATCTGCAATTTAAGTGAAAGGACTTAAAAAATGAAAACTTGCGAAATTTTGAGGGCTGAAATGAAAAGGGACTATTCTGTAATTTTTAGAAAAAGGACTAAAAACACAAGTTTTAAACAATAAGGACCTGAATGCAATTTTCAAAACTTCGAAGGACTAATATGCAAAAAGGACTAAAAAGTAAAATTAAAAATGAATTAAAATTGGTAATTGAAAAAAAACTTAAAGTGAAACAAAAATAAAAAACACAAAAAGGACTAAAATGAACCAACTACTTAAATGAGGTACTTCAAAGTAACCTCTCTCTGTCAAAATTTCACGTGAAATGACCAAAATGCCCCTAGGGACTGAAACGACTCAAAATGACTCAAATGCAATTTTATACTGGTTTTCTATCAGGGAATTAAAGCAAGAGTTTATACAAGCAAATTAAAAGACTCAGAGACAATTTTTAGAGATTAAACAGAGTTTTAACACAGGAAAAGACTGAAATGCCCTTAGGGGCTAAACTGACTAAAAATGACTCAAATGCAATTTTTGAAATAGACTTTAACATGAGATTGAAACAAGGACTTATTCAAACCATTTGTAAAGACTCAAACAATTTTCAAGGACTAAAATGAATTTGGAGGCAGGAAATGACTAAAATACCCTTTTTCATGAATTTTGCAAATAACATTGAAATGAGATGCAGAGAAAGATGCAATTGATCAGAGACACATCACATGACTTGAAATGCAAGAAAGATGTTTTTGGATGACTTGGAATGCAAGAAAACATAGACAAATACACAGTTGAAAAGATTTTTAAAGCTAAATTGAGAGATAAAGCAGAGTAAAATGTCAGTGTAAAATAATAGCAAATTGGCAATAGACATATATCAAAGATGGAAAAATATTTTGAGCAAGTATTTTTAGGTCCAAAATTAGGGTATAACAGGGGAGTGGGTGTGGAGACGCCGTCTGTTAGCGTGGGAGGAGGAGAGTGTTAGGGAGTGTTCTTTTCTATTACATAACATTGTTTTGCAGGATACTGTCAGTGACTATTGGAGGTGGTTGTTAGATCCTATTCATGTTTACTCGGTGCGGGACACATATCTGTTTATCACACATTCAGGTGACATGGTGGATAGGAATTTTGTGGATGACGTATGCCACAGGCATATCCCTTCAAAGGTGTCTCTCTTGGTTTGGCGACTCCTTCGCAATAGACTGCCGACGAAAGATAATTTAGTACGGCGGGGTGTTCTTCATGCTAATGATATCACGCGTGGAGCAGCTGGGTGTGACAGTAATGAAACAACATCACATTTGTTTCTTAGCTGTGACAATTATTGTGAAGTTGGTCCAATGTTTGGAACTGGTTAGGTATCTCTTCTGTTACTTTGGTTGATCTTCGACAGCATTTTATGTAGTTTACTTTGATGGCAGGTTTGCCTCGAGCTTCTCATTTATTTCTGAGGGAAATTTGGTTTGCTACTATTTGGGTTATTTGGAAGGAAAGGAACAACCGTATATTTCAAAACATGGTCTCTACTTCTGCTACTCTAACAGAAAAAGTTAAACTAAATTCGTTTCTCTGGCTAAAATCAAAGCAGGCTTCATTCACTTACAACTATACAGACCGGTGGCGACATCCGCTACTCTTTATGGGAGTTTAGCTATCATTTATTTTACTGTGTTGTTTGTGCTCTTTCTTTAAGGATTATGTGACTTTGTAAATTTGCCGGTGGTTCTCCTTTTGCACACCTTGTGCAGGATGCATCACCGTGGTTATATGGAAATCTCATTTTGATTTGTTCAAAAAAAAAAAAAGAATCCTCTCCATTTGTTAACTTCTCCATTTCTTCCATTTGTTGCGATAAAAACAAAAAAGTTTGAAAAAACGTATAAAATAATTAATGATGGTGGGAGCCACTTAATAGTATGAGTTACTATCTGTGGAGCCCGGATATAAAATATGATACTGCACCGATACGCCGATACGAAAAATTTTCAAAAATCAAGATTATGACCATTGTAGGCTAATACAACTGCTACAAAACTATCCTCTCTATGAAAATTTAAACAAAAATATTGATATTCCTAGTTATTCTCTTACATCTGAACCAACTATCCCGTATCTGCCAAGGCAGCTTTGCAGGTACTCTTTTGGGCACAAGTCCTCATTCCGGCTGAGTTAAAGCTAGTCGGCTTCTCTTTTTTTACCTGTTTCTTCTTCTTTATCTCTGCCTTATTGCTCTCTGAGAGACATGGATAATGCTGCTCAAAGTCTGATATGTTGGATTCTGCATTGTCATGTTTGAGAGTGTCTTCCACCTCCTCTTCTATTTCATCCCCCCAAAATTTGGAAAGAATCTGCACACTCTTTAAGGTTGCAGCATAGTGTAGAGAGGATTTGGCAGCAGAAACCAAGGTTTGGCTTGAAGGGAGCTTGTCACTTGTTAAACTAGCATAATTGGTAGTTATAGGTTGCAGGATAGGAGTAAGCACTGGAGTATCTACCCAAGCTTTCAACTTGTCTGGATCCACAGCTCTAACTGATGTAGTAGGTATGACACGGGGAATGACCACCTCCCATCATTTAGCTTCATCTGTTGATCATTGTTGCTACCCATAATCTCCGAGGGTCTAGCTTGAGAAGAAGCAGACGCCTCTATATTGATAGGGCTTACTGACACAGCACCCTCATCTAGGATATTCGTTGAAATGTCCCAACAGCTTCCCGCCTACCAAAAGGAACAACCAAGTTATCGGACCACACAGACGTATCCTTCGCGTATCTGGGACGTATCGGAAACGTATTGGATAATTATCAACATGCATCTTCACTAATTTTCTCTAGTGTTCTCATCCCAGATACATTCCATAGTGGACTGATTCAATATCATTTGTTTTAACAAACAACTCCTCTAGTGATGCTCAATGTGCAGTCACTGGTAGCTAAATACTCATTTGAAAGATGTTCAATTTTATATCTTGTACAATTTAAGTACAATAGATTACTCCTAATGAAGTAATCCTAGAGTCATAGTCTTCTTAAGGCATATCATGACTCTTTCTATAGCATGACAATGCTTCTCATCCGTCTACTAGTAAACTTGCACAAGAGTTTCACGACATCGGCAATGTCGGGTCTAATACATTCAGTGGCATACCTAAGTACTGTCAATGATGCTCGCATATTCTGTTTTTCTAACCCCATCTCAGGTGTTCTTACACTTAGATCATAATATATGATTGCAAGTTTACGGTTAAATAATTACATTTCCTTAAGATTTTCTCAACTTTGTGAGTTTCATCAAAAAAGGTTCTCTTTTTTTTATCTAGTAATCTTGAATCTAAGAATTATTTCACCTTTGTCTAGGTCTTTCTTATCAATGTTGTTGATAAACAATGATTTCACATAATTCATAACATGAATTTTTAAACCAAATATGAGCAAGTCGTCTTCATAGAGACATATGATCGTGCAAATATTATTTGTCACTTTCATTCACTTTATACTCATTCGATAGCATTAGAATGTCAAATTTTTCATGTCATTTCTTAAGAGTTTATTTTAGACCTCACAAAGAATTATCTAACTGATATACCTTGTTTTCTTGTCCATGAATCGCAAAAATTTTCAGGTTGTTCAATATAGATTTCTTCTTATAGTTCACCATAAAAAATGCAACTTTCATATCCATTTAGAGTACTATCGAGTTATGAACGGCAGCTAAAGGGACTAGTACTCTTATGGATATGATTCTAGTGAATGGTGAATGACTATCGAAGCGGTCTATATTTTTCTCTTTTTCTAAAACCTTTGACTACAAGGAGAGCCTTGTATTCATCAACCGTCTCATCAGGTTTTAGTTTCATTTTCCAAAATCTAAATACAACCGATTGGTTTTGCAACTATAAGGCAACTCAATCAAGTGTCATGTTTTGTTAGACTCTAGAGAATCCATTTCATCGTTTATTGCTTCTTGCCATAATTCAGCATCCATTAAGGATATAGCTTTATAAGGCTTAATGGATCTTCTTCCAATATATAAACAAAGTTCATACTCTTTACCAATTCTAGCTTTCTTACCTCCTCGAGGTTCAATAACATCTCGTACGATGTTTTCATAACTATTTCTGATTACTGAAATGTGATCAGATATAGTGCCCCCACTAGTTCTTAATTTTTAAAGGAAAGTTATTTTGCCTCAACTAATGTCGTGTTCCCGCTAGCGCCTCTGCTAATGCCCCCACTATTCTTTATTTAAAGGGGTAAATATTTACATAGAAATCAACATCGTTTTATTTTATGATCACTTTAGCATTTAGGTCATAAAACCTATATGTTTCGTTATTTATAGCATACTCAATGAGTACACATTCACATGCTCTACTAGTGAGTTCAACTCTCTTGGGGTCCAGAATCCAAATATAGTCCAGACAATCCCAAATTCAACAATAAGACAAGTTGGGTTGTGTTTTCTTCAAAAATTTCTTAATTAGAATTTTTGTTCTTAGACTTGGGTACTCTATAAATTTCAATTTTCGTTATAAAAATTGAACATATCAAACATATCAATTTTATTTTCCAAAATTCACAGTCATCAATAAATATGATAAAATGTCAGTTTATCATTTCTAGTTTATGTGCCTCCAAGTTCGCACATATAATAATTTATTAAGTTTAGAGATTCATATTCTCTAAATTTTGATTTATATAAACTTTTGGTTCATATATCTTGACTGCAATAAATAAAATTGTCTAATCATATAACGTTGGAATTAAGTTCAAGTTACTCAAGTTTAAAATTAAACACTTGTTCACATGATAAATTTTGATATGTCAAATATTAAAATCACACAACTAATAAAATAGAAGGAGAATTTTAATTTTGAACATATCATTAAATGTGCAATCTTTTCCACAAGAGTGCATGGAATATAAGTCATTAGATCTGTTCTTATAGAATCACAATCCTAAAATAACTGAGTGCTCGGGTTTATCTCCGTTTACCAAAATTGGTGCTCTAGCAAATAATTGATGGCGTAAGTGTACGTTGCTACATTAATTTACCAAAAACTTGGTTCATGTGCTGAGCTTTGGAAGAGAAGGCACGAGATTCTTATAACATGGGCAGAAGATGCTTCTATCATACACTCAATTTTCAAATTAGAACCTTAGCATAATTTGCCACAACACCGTACAAATAATTTCCAATACTTGACAATTATTTTTCATCCCATTCCGATCACCTGTTTTCAACAGTTTGTTATGATAAATATGTCTTTGTCAATTGTCAAGAATCAAGTGGAAAATTAAGGATGATGGAACAACACTTGTCTGTTCTAATCTCTTAACAGTTAAAGTTATTTATTCACAGTGCGGTTCTGATTTTTGAAAATAAATTTCAAAGTCGCATATGTGAATTTCTTAGAGTTCTTGTAACAACAAACACTTCATCATTTCAGTCAAAAGATGTATTTCTATAACTTAATTTATCCTTTTTGTACTTAGGGACAACTCAATCTCAATAAGTAACTTCTTCGGTAGACAACATAAAGAAACGTCTTAAAATTGTTGTTTTTGGATTTCCAAACTGTTGTATTTGGATTTCCAAATTCTATTATCTACCGAAGTTGTTACTAGGTTGAGTCACGACCAGGTCGCACTCTTTAAGACTTTTCGTGGCACTGCCTAAAATTGTGCAAGGCAGACTATCAACCACGCCGTCTCCAGGATAAAACAAGCTCAGCTACAACTGTGCGGTTAACTACTGCACCGTAGAGAACCGTTCGAGATTTACACCCTCAAATATGGTACTAAGACCACTCTTTAATACTGAAACCACTTTGATATGGTATTGTTACCACTCTATTATGGTGCTGAGACCACTCAAATATGGTGTTACCACCATTCTAACCTATAAGTTCTTCAAAATATCAATATGGCACTACGACCACTCAAATATGATGATTCTACCATTTCGATTTTTTAATTTCTCCTCAATCAGAAAAATATTAAAATAATATTTATATACCGTTAAGATCATTCTTAATTCCGACGGGACATTGTTATTCCAAATAGGGATTATGATCTTAATAGTACTCTTTATTCCGAAGGGACTTATATTATCGAAGGGACTATGTTTTTAAGACCATTCTTAATTCCGAAGGAACATTATACTGAAAAAGGGCTACGGTCCTAAGAACACTCTTAATTCCTATGGGACAGAAAAATGAGATGAAGAGAAGAAAGACTCGTCAACACAAGTCAAGAAAGGGAGAAGAGAGAAAGAGTTTCCGACAACTCAATGAAACTCTTTGGTGTGATTTTGGAACTAGGCAAGTTCTCCTTTTATAGGGAGAGTTTGTAATTAATTTGGAGAAACTTAAGAATTAAGTAAACTTAAAAATTAAGCAACCCACATATCAGCTCAAGTAACAAACTAATCGGATAAGTTCAAAAAGAAACAAACCCAATAACGAAGGAAAGATAGGAAATTCAGTTGGATTCTCAATATTATCACAACAAACATAACCTAAAATTATGAGAAGTGATATCCATGAATAAATAATAATTATTATTATTATTTTCATCATTATCAGATATTTAAAATTAAATACCACTATTTAAACACTACTAATGTGTATGTTCTATTTTATGTGAGACTCCCACACTCTATTTTTTCAATTCACACAATATTAGATCAAAATTTAATAACTTGGTGTTTAATCTTCCAACCTTCCAATTTCTTTCCATTTTTACACCAATGTTCCAACAATAACAAATAAATGATTTTCACTTGGTAAGTTTATCATAGTCATAGTGATTTCTATTCCATTATTTCAACCATTTCCTATCACTTCTTCTAACATTTTCAGGGATGAAATCCTTGAGGATTTTTAATTTATATACGATATGATTTGTCATATAGACTACTCAGCAATTTTCTGCAAGAAAAAATGACTACTCAGCAATTTGTTTGTATTTCTTCAGCTTATGCCATGAAAAACACACAAAAGTGAAATATGAAAGAGGTTACCCGTTACCTACACATTATAAGCCATTGATTAAGTATGACTAACTATGAAATTAAATTTATAATCATCTAAAGCCACAAAGCACCAGCATCTTTGAGAAGAGGAACAAGAGAACCATTGATATGAGAAGCCAAAACTATTGTTCTTACTCTCATGCAGTAGCTCCATGATGATGGTTCACTTGGCAATGCATGTGTTTCTCTTGATTGAACATAGTGTGTTGTACGTGAATTGAACAAAAGAAGCAAAAGGGTAGCTGAAAATGTTATTCAAAACTCTGTTTTATTGCTCTGTTTTTGTGTGTATGTGGAAGAAAAGAATGTTGGGGACCTTATAGTACTTGCCTTGACTGTTATTGTTGGAGAAACTTGTCCTATTTATTGAGTGTTCCGGTTCGCCTAAAATGTCATATCCACTTAGCAAAGATCAAATAAAGGTCCAAGTCTATTAGACTCTCTTATGTTTACATAAAGAGAACTCTTCTTAGGGATGGCAATGGGTACCAAATGGGTAGGGTACTATAGTACCATTCCCCATACCTGCGTTTGTAAAAAATGCATGTACCCGACCTCGTACCCTCGTGGGTAACAACTTTAGTGCTCTTCCCCATACTCTATGAGCATCTAAGTGCCCATACCTGTATCCATTACCCGCACGTTAATTATAAAAAGACAATAAAAAATATCACAATTGAAATAAAACTATGATCCAATTTTTTATTAAAACAACTCATAAAATACTAGAAATCATAGTATTTAGCCAAATAAAAAAACATCCAAAATATTCCTCCAAATTAAAATAAAATATTCAAAATACATATAAAAAAGTGCATGCTAAAATAAATAACAAATTGATTTAAATCATAAATTTGTAGCTCGTGAGCTTAGGTAAGGATGAAACGATTACCGCATTAGTTTTTAGGTTTAGGTTTAGGTTTAGAATTAAATAGCTAAATAAATTAAATAATTGTACACCAAAAATAAATAAAATATTTATTATATTAGATAAATATGTATATGCGGTTGCGGGGCTGGGTAGTATAGTACCCTTACCCGCACCCATACCCATTTAAATTTGCGGGTAATTACCCGGACCCAAGCCCATAGCCATAAAAGCGTGGTTTTACTCTACCCATTGCAGGTGTCAATCGAGCCTGGGTCCAATTGCCATCCCTAACTCCACTACAATTCCAATTAAGATTAGTCTCTCCCAAAAACCTCACATTCTCCTGGTTTCCCAAAATAAAACTATTCTAACTTCACATTAATCAGAAGTTAAGAAGAAATTAACTTTCCTCGAACTTCTTCAATCAAAGTTTAGACTTCAACTATGATTTCAATCAATACTATATACATAGATTTGAATGCAAATATAACAAAGAAAACAAACTTTGTTTTATAAAAAAAATTGTTTGAAAAAAAAAATTATTTAAAAATAACAATCTTTAGTTTTTTTTTAAATAAAAGTAATTGAGAAAGAGGATAAATAACAAATCATACCCTTAAAATATCAAAATAACAGTTGAATTGGAACATAAACCCGTAGTCAAACGATAGTAAAAAAGATAGAAGAGTAACTAAATTACGACCAATAATTTTTATAAATTGTTACGATATAATATAAAAAGATTACTACCTAGATCGTATGAATAATGACTACGTTTAGCATTCATCACATCTCATACAACCTCGTAATAAACTCAATTTATAGGAGGCACTTTGAATATTATAAATACCGTAATACTTCATTTTTCAGCCGATGCGGGGCTAATTCTGTTCTCTTTTCTTACTTCTTTGAGTTTTTCAAGAAAAACCATAATAATTCAAATGTCAAAATCATATTGTAAGCAAGCATTTATCCAATGCTTCTTAAATTTGAAGAACTTTATGCCAATTTTATGGAATGCGTATCATATCATATCATATTTATGCTAATCTATTCTCTATATATGAAACTTAATGTCTATCAAAAATACAATCTTACCCCTTCTAAATTTTTTGACACGTCATCAAAATTATATCCTTTTGTGTCTTTTGCTTCAATCTCCCCCTATTTTTTCTCCCTTAAAAACAAATTAAAACAAACTCTCTCGATAAATCATAAAACAACACTAACTTAATATTTTTTTAAAGAACAAACAAACTTAATCTTACTCTCAATAAAAACAACTTCTCCTATAATTCAACTTCTAAATATCTAAAGAGTTAAAAACAATTTACAATCTCTTTAAAAAAAAAAAACAATTTACAATCTATTATCTTATTATCTAATTATGAATGTTAATGACATGTAAAAATACAAGTTTGTCCTATGTTAATATTTTGATACATCAACATATATTTACCCTTTTGTATCTTTTGTAACAAAAGATCCAATTTAGTTGAGAGAGAGAGAGAGAGAGAGAGAGAGAGAGAGAGTAACTTTCAAAAGATTGATCAACCCTAAAAAAAAACTCACTAATCACGGGTGCAACCCAGTGAACTCATATATGAGCGCGAAACCAAGTTACAAAAAATGAAAAGTGAACATATGTGTAGAATAACTAATGGATCGACCGTCATCACGATATCAAAATTCAAGTTTTAAGAACTAACTAAATAAACAACAAGCATATTTGAATTAACCCGTGCGGAGCACGGGTCCATGCTTAGCACGGGTTTGTTGCTAGTTGCTTATAGTTAGCGAAAGTTCATATATATACACGATTCTATGCTTGTACATAAGTATCTTTGATTTGATTTGAATGATAGAATTCAAGTGGTCATGCCTGAAAGTTATGATCTTAACTCTCTATATTAGTTTATTCTTATTCAAATAGTATGATCTAAAAACTTGAAGGCTTTATATTAAGTGATATTGTATCCAAATACAATTGAATTAACCAAAAATAAAAAAGTTTTTATAACGTAAAACAGAATTTTTATTTTGTCCATTCTCCATTGAAGCTCGTAAGAGTTTGGAAATAGCTTTTCACTAATTTGATTGTTATATGAGCCAAAAATTTGAGAATTTGTCTCAAAGGTCAACATTTGTGTTAGTTTGATCTTTGAATAGGAGCTGTACTTTTACGGAGAGTAACTTAGTTTATATAACTAGCTGACAGGCAAATTATAAGAACATCTATCAATCTGTTTTTTACTATGTTAATGTGTATAAAATATAAATAATACTCCCACCGTCATAAAATAAGTGACATTGTATCATTGCATACACGACAATGCACATCTTCAATTGTGAATATCTTTAAATTTGTATTTGTGAAAATTATAAAAATTTGATATTTTAAAAATATTTATTGAAATAAATCCAACATCTTACATGTTACCATTTGTCATTATATAATAGTAGAAAAACATAATCAAAATATGTTATGTGAATAATGTATATAGTCAACTATGTCACTTATTTTGAGACGAATGTAGTATTTTTATTTTTAAAAGAGAGACGAAAGAAACATTATTTTATGAAATTTTAATTTTGATTAAAATTATATGTACAGATGTTTGTGACTATTTTGAATTGCGACTATTGATTTGCAAAAATATAATTTACATGCACACAAACGAATGGCTATTATTTAGTTCTACTTACATTACTTTTTGTTATTCAACCAAATCAGTTTTAAAAATTATGCAGATACATTAAAACTAAAATGGAAGGGAGCGAAGAAGATAAAAGATAATATTGATGATAAATACAAGAAAGATAAACTCAATCATTTCAATCAATTCTTTTTTATCATTAATTTTTTTTCTTACAATATCATTGCAATTCTTTTTTATTTAACACTTCATGCGTTTTAAGATAGATGTTTCTAGACTACCAATTTTTTATTCAAATGAATGTAATTTTACAATTTACAATATATTATTTTTTTCTTAATCTAATTAATAATAATATGCACCTTTTACTATTAAATATTATATTCATCTTTGACTCTATAATGGTGAAAACTATGTCAATATTTGATAAGATTGATTTATTAAAATGGACTATTGTCTTTATTATCTTTTTAATATGTATTTTAAAGAACATTCATTTTAAATAGTGAAGGAGTATTTCGACGGAAAGTTTAGACTTCGAGCTGTGATAATACCCTGAAGAAACGTTCTATTCTATCAGTGCTTTTGAAGAAAGGTAAATATAAATATTTTACAAGTGTTTGTAGAATAGAAAGATCTTGTTTCCATGAACCAATGCACCATCTTCTCATAGTAAATTCTATAGAAAAGTAGAAATCCAAACCCTCAAACCAAATCTTTGGTATTATTGACAATAATATTATACCTGAAAAATCAAATTACCAAAAGTTGTTTTTTCTTTTTGTCAATAATATTATACCAGAAAGTTAGTTACGTGTCATTTTGATTTTTGACCAAAAAATTACTGTTATTTCGATCCATTTGATGTTCATGTTGGATCTGTCATTTTCATGTCACAAATAAAAAACTAAAACATACAATAATTGTGTTGCAACAATTGATTTATTTAATTATTATTATTATTGGCCAAGTTGCTTTCTTGCAAAAGCAAGAAACTATGATTGGTTTTTTTATTGCATGCAATGAAGAGTTTGGATTATGGCCATCAAGAATAATCCAAAAAAATAGTCGCATCATTATTTTTTTTTCTTCAGTGAATTGTCAGAGAAGGTTCTTTCTTTCACCCCTTTTGTTATTTTTGGCATATTCTTCCTAGGTTTCTTCTTTTCCTTCTTCTTTTTAATTATGATTTTTTTTTTCTTTCATGATTATCATCTTTGAGTTTAGAAACTTTCATGATTTTGTTTAGATCTTGGCTTGCTTGTGTTTTTATCAAACCAGGTTTCTATTTTCTATTTTTTTTTTGTTGGATTAGAATGATTTTCTCTCTTTATTGTGTTTGTAAAGGAATTATAAGAATCTAATCATTTTTCTCTCACAATAATCATGTATTGTTATGCTTGGTTGAGCAATTTGCACTGTTTCTTTGCTGTCACTTGATTGCACACAGTTGAATTGAATTGAGTTCATTGACATGTTGATCCCTTTATTCATTATGCTTTTATACTCAAATTTATTATGATAAATTTGTATTTTTAGTTTATGCTATTTTTTGGGTACTAACCAATTTAGGATTCAATTCAATTTGTGGTGTACTTTGATTTTAGACCAATCTTCAAATTTACTTCAGTTTCTTAGTTTTCTTCTTCTTTATGTTTTGCACTATATGCTTTTGGTTGAACTTATATAATGATGAATATGGTTTCATGATTGCATGCTTCTTAGATGATTGATTTTATTGATTGAAATTGAATTTGCTTTTCACACCTGCTCCCCTTTCTTTCATTTTCAGGGAAGTAGAAGGTGTTGAAGTGTAGGAAACTATAGAAATGGTTGAATAAGTTGCGGTTATTGGTGGTATTCATCACCTTCATTTCCTTAGTAAGCTGTAGGAGTTGCTTCCATTTGTTGCAGACAATTTTGTTGAATTCTTTTAGGGAGTGTTTGAGTTTTGGTTTATCGACTTAATCTTGATGAACAATTATCGCGAAATGGAGTACAAGCGCGAACCGTCAAGTGTAATTTTGAAATTGATGGGACTTGATCAAGTGCCTTCCCAAAATAGTCCTGTTAGAAATAGGCCGAAAGTGTTATCTGAGGAATATCTGCAGAAAGTTGCTTCTATCGGTGTCAGAAAGAAGCGTTCATCTCATCAGCATCATTCTTTTGGACCGAGTAGCGATAAAAAGGAACAATCCAACGATGTCTTGAAAGTGGTCAAAATAATACATAGAGATAAGAACCATAACCCGTCAAAGGAAAATTTTCCACATCAACAGAAAACGAATAACGGGTTGCAAATTGTTGTGCGTGGAAAAGATGGAATGTTTGAAACATATAGGCTTTCGAAATCTCAATTTGATGGGGAGGATGTAACTTTCAACTCAAGAATTTCTGTTACGAAAGCGAATCCTGGGAAAGAAGGAAACAGTGTAATTAAAAGGAACAATAGATGTAAGGTTGGTTTCAGTTATAGCTTTGCAAGAAAAGTTCCAATAAGAAAATCTCTTGGTGCAGCCTCTATTATTTCTGATAATTGTGGAACTTTGACAAAGGAAGATTTGTTTCAGAAATATTGGGGTTTAAGCAAGAATGTGTCCACAAATCGGTCAACCGAGAAGTCAGAGAATCAAAATATCAATCAGAAGGATTGTTCAGAAGATATAAACCTAAACTCTAGTAGTGAGAAATCCAATTCTTTTTCCTCTTATTGCAATAATAATGAATCTGAGCATTGTTCTGACCTGCACAAGATGAAGAAGAGATGTTACAGGAATGATTTGTCCGAAACGGAACCGATGCTTTCTCAATTGTCAAGCTCGGATCCTACAACTTCCTTCATAGAAAGTCAGATGTTGCAGCAGACAAGCTTGATGAATGAAGACGTGAAGAACAATGAAGATGATGACATGTCTAAGAAAATTGCCATGCCTCTTGATTCATCAGTTGATTTCTTGGTGTTGGATGCAAAGACTAAAGTCGTTGGTTGCTCTGATAATAATTCAACCACCCAGCAATCTGAATCAACGGCCTCTTTAGTAATGCTCGGAGACATTGATTCGTTAAGCCATGCTTCTTATGGTTCAAAACAACAGGTATGAATTTTCTTACTCGACTATTATGATTGTTCATATTTTTCACCAAGTTGTTCAGCATTTAGTTTGTTAAAATTCCTGTACATGAAAGTGTTTAATATTTTGTCGTCTCGTTCACTATTAATAGATTGTACATAAATGCGTGTCATCTTGAAGTAAATTGAGATCTCTTAAGGTCGGATGAAATCAGAGTTGTTGAGAATCTAGATGTAAGAAGATCTTATAGGAAATTCTTTTTAGTTATGCGAAAAGTGAAATTAGCTTTGTTCGAAAACAGAATAATTTCATAATATCGCGCAATATCTAGGTTAGAAGTTTTCAATCTTAGCAAATATTAGATTGTCTCTTAGGATTAATTCCGATATTTCTTACTTATGATTATTTGTTTCCTGATCTTCTTATTTATTTAGGATTTAGTCTACGAATTACTATAAAAAGAGATTCGAGTTTAGTATTTTGTATCATACAACTATCAAGCAACTATAAAATTGTTATCAATAATATTCATAGTTGATGCTATTTCATCAACTTCATCAACTATCAGAAACCCTATCAAATTTGTTTCCTGATTTTCTTTTACCTTAGTACACTGATAATGAAAAGCCTTGTGAGTGAACATGGTTTGGAGTCTTCGACCAACTCAAAACCATGTTCTGCAAACTGGTGAACCTGTTTCAGTTCATTGTTTTCCTACCAATGTCCCAGTTGTGCCCACTCCAAACCAAGTTTTTCCAACTGGTGAACGAAGTGCAATTCAAGTTAATTTTCACCCTACCAATGTGCCATTTCCACCAACTCCAAACCAATGAATGCTCCCTGGTGAACCAGTTTCAGTTCATGTTATTCCCAAAAGTACCGCTCCGCGTCGTGCTATTCCAAGTTCTAGGAAAGATTGAATTTGGAGTTTAATATGATGAAAGACTCGATCCAGACTATAATGTGGTAACCCTTTTTTGAATATAATGGGAAATTATGTTGCTCCACTCATAAGTTATCACGGTTGATATTAAAACATGTAAGCTTGTATGCATAGTTTTTGTGATTAGTGCAGATAGTTTTAGCAATATATAACATAAAGGGAGTTTCATTATCATATAGGGTCCATAGCTCAGTGGTAGAGCATTTGACTGCAGATCAAGAGGTCACCGGTTCTAACCCAGATTGTACATGAATGTATCCCCTTCAAGTTAACTGAGATATCTAAGCGTCTGATAAAAATTGCACTCTTTAGCCCCTATAAAATTATCTTGCAAGAGGCTTTAGTCCCTGCTGCTAAGTCAACATATATTTTTGAATAATTTTTCAGGGTTATTTAGAACATTATAAAAGGATTCCGTGTATTTTTGAATTTTTGATTACTCATTCTGTTTAATTTATTATTCTTAAATTACAGGAGACATCGGAATTTCAAGAAGATTCTGTCTATTCACTTTGCACCGTGGCTGACACAGATTCTCTTGGTAACTTCCAGGGGGCATATGAACCAAGTCCAATTTCAGTTTTGGATTCCACATTTAGCGATGACATTTCAGTTATCTCTGAATGCGGTGGTTCTGGTGTATATGGTACGTCATGATCACCATGAAGCAATTTTTGTAAAATTATCATTTCATTCCTAGTATCTCCTTTCGTTTTCGTACGATTTACCAATGTTGCATCATTTCTTCAGATTCCTCTGAAGTGGACGATGAAGGACATGAATTGAATGTTTCAAGCGATGAAGATTATGGGAACGAATCTGAAGGCGATTTTGAAGAGAAGAAAGATATAACAGGGTTATCTAGAACAGAAGAAAGTAGAGACTTCTCCTACGTCGTTGAGGTCTTAACCGAAGCAGGTATATCTAATGCAAGCTTGTTCAAAGATTTTTCCACATGGCACTCTGCAGAATGTCCTATTAGACCTTCTGTCTTTGAAACCCTAGAAAAGAAATTCGGCGAGCAACAACTTTGGAAAAGATCCGAGAGACGGCTTCTTTTCGATCGTATTAATTTTGGGCTGTTAGATATTCTTCATCCTTATTTATATGTTCCAATGTGGGAAAAGCTCGTGTCGAGAAGAATGAATAGCGAACCAAGCCAAGACATGATTGAGGATGAAATGTGGGGGTTGCTTGTTTCGCAAGAAAAGAAAGCCGGGAAGGAGTCGGCAGACAATATGCTTGGAGGAGGGGAAATTAGGTGGATAGAATTAGGTGAAGATGTTGAAGATATTGTTAGAGAGATAGTTAAGTTGTTAGTAGAGGAGCTTGTAGATGATATAGTTGGGTTGGAGAATTTTTAAAAACTCTAGCTTTGCTTGAGGTTATAGGTTATTTATTTATTGAAGCGAATTCATTTGCAAGTTTGAATTGGCGAGGTTGATTTTAAGTTGATTTTCGAGTCGATTTTGAGCGGTTGCGGGGCTGGGTAGTATAGTACCCTTACCCGCACCCATACCCATTTAAATTTGCGGGTAATTACCCGGACCCAAGCCCATAGCCATAAAAGCGTGGTTTTACTCTACCCATTGCAGGTGTCAATCGAGCCTGGGTCCAATTGCCATCCCTAACTCCACTACAATTCCAATTAAGATTAGTCTCTCCCAAAAACCTCACATTCTCCTGGTTTCCCAAAATAAAACTATTCTAACTTCACATTAATCAGAAGTTAAGAAGAAATTAACTTTCCTCGAACTTCTTCAATCAAAGTTTAGACTTCAACTATGATTTCAATCAATACTATATACATAGATTTGAATGCAAATATAACAAAGAAAACAAACTTTGTTTTATAAAAAAAATTGTTTGAAAAAAAAAATTATTTAAAAATAACAATCTTTAGTTTTTTTTTAAATAAAAGTAATTGAGAAAGAGGATAAATAACAAATCATACCCTTAAAATATCAAAATAACAGTTGAATTGGAACATAAACCCGTAGTCAAACGATAGTAAAAAAGATAGAAGAGTAACTAAATTACGACCAATAATTTTTATAAATTGTTACGATATAATATAAAAAGATTACTACCTAGATCGTATGAATAATGACTACGTTTAGCATTCATCACATCTCATACAACCTCGTAATAAACTCAATTTATAGGAGGCACTTTGAATATTATAAATACCGTAATACTTCATTTTTCAGCCGATGCGGGGCTAATTCTGTTCTCTTTTCTTACTTCTTTGAGTTTTTCAAGAAAAACCATAATAATTCAAATGTCAAAATCATATTGTAAGCAAGCATTTATCCAATGCTTCTTAAATTTGAAGAACTTTATGCCAATTTTATGGAATGCGTATCATATCATATCATATTTATGCTAATCTATTCTCTATATATGAAACTTAATGTCTATCAAAAATACAATCTTACCCCTTCTAAATTTTTTGACACGTCATCAAAATTATATCCTTTTGTGTCTTTTGCTTCAATCTCCCCCTATTTTTTCTCCCTTAAAAACAAATTAAAACAAACTCTCTCGATAAATCATAAAACAACACTAACTTAATATTTTTTTAAAGAACAAACAAACTTAATCTTACTCTCAATAAAAACAACTTCTCCTATAATTCAACTTCTAAATATCTAAAGAGTTAAAAACAATTTACAATCTCTTTAAAAAAAAAAACAATTTACAATCTATTATCTTATTATCTAATTATGAATGTTAATGACATGTAAAAATACAAGTTTGTCCTATGTTAATATTTTGATACATCAACATATATTTACCCTTTTGTATCTTTTGTAACAAAAGATCCAATTTAGTTGAGAGAGAGAGAGAGAGAGAGAGAGAGAGAGAGAGTAACTTTCAAAAGATTGATCAACCCTAAAAAAAAACTCACTAATCACGGGTGCAACCCAGTGAACTCATATATGAGCGCGAAACCAAGTTACAAAAAATGAAAAGTGAACATATGTGTAGAATAACTAATGGATCGACCGTCATCACGATATCAAAATTCAAGTTTTAAGAACTAACTAAATAAACAACAAGCATATTTGAATTAACCCGTGCGGAGCACGGGTCCATGCTTAGCACGGGTTTGTTGCTAGTTGCTTATAGTTAGCGAAAGTTCATATATATACACGATTCTATGCTTGTACATAAGTATCTTTGATTTGATTTGAATGATAGAATTCAAGTGGTCATGCCTGAAAGTTATGATCTTAACTCTCTATATTAGTTTATTCTTATTCAAATAGTATGATCTAAAAACTTGAAGGCTTTATATTAAGTGATATTGTATCCAAATACAATTGAATTAACCAAAAATAAAAAAGTTTTTATAACGTAAAACAGAATTTTTATTTTGTCCATTCTCCATTGAAGCTCGTAAGAGTTTGGAAATAGCTTTTCACTAATTTGATTGTTATATGAGCCAAAAATTTGAGAATTTGTCTCAAAGGTCAACATTTGTGTTAGTTTGATCTTTGAATAGGAGCTGTACTTTTACGGAGAGTAACTTAGTTTATATAACTAGCTGACAGGCAAATTATAAGAACATCTATCAATCTGTTTTTTACTATGTTAATGTGTATAAAATATAAATAATACTCCCACCGTCATAAAATAAGTGACATTGTATCATTGCATACACGACAATGCACATCTTCAATTGTGAATATCTTTAAATTTGTATTTGTGAAAATTATAAAAATTTGATATTTTAAAAATATTTATTGAAATAAATCCAACATCTTACATGTTACCATTTGTCATTATATAATAGTAGAAAAACATAATCAAAATATGTTATGTGAATAATGTATATAGTCAACTATGTCACTTATTTTGAGACGAATGTAGTATTTTTATTTTTAAAAGAGAGACGAAAGAAACATTATTTTATGAAATTTTAATTTTGATTAAAATTATATGTACAGATGTTTGTGACTATTTTGAATTGCGACTATTGATTTGCAAAAATATAATTTACATGCACACAAACGAATGGCTATTATTTAGTTCTACTTACATTACTTTTTGTTATTCAACCAAATCAGTTTTAAAAATTATGCAGATACATTAAAACTAAAATGGAAGGGAGCGAAGAAGATAAAAGATAATATTGATGATAAATACAAGAAAGATAAACTCAATCATTTCAATCAATTCTTTTTTATCATTAATTTTTTTTCTTACAATATCATTGCAATTCTTTTTTATTTAACACTTCATGCGTTTTAAGATAGATGTTTCTAGACTACCAATTTTTTATTCAAATGAATGTAATTTTACAATTTACAATATATTATTTTTTTCTTAATCTAATTAATAATAATATGCACCTTTTACTATTAAATATTATATTCATCTTTGACTCTATAATGGTGAAAACTATGTCAATATTTGATAAGATTGATTTATTAAAATGGACTATTGTCTTTATTATCTTTTTAATATGTATTTTAAAGAACATTCATTTTAAATAGTGAAGGAGTATTTCGACGGAAAGTTTAGACTTCGAGCTGTGATAATACCCTGAAGAAACGTTCTATTCTATCAGTGCTTTTGAAGAAAGGTAAATATAAATATTTTACAAGTGTTTGTAGAATAGAAAGATCTTGTTTCCATGAACCAATGCACCATCTTCTCATAGTAAATTCTATAGAAAAGTAGAAATCCAAACCCTCAAACCAAATCTTTGGTATTATTGACAATAATATTATACCTGAAAAATCAAATTACCAAAAGTTGTTTTTTCTTTTTGTCAATAATATTATACCAGAAAGTTAGTTACGTGTCATTTTGATTTTTGACCAAAAAATTACTGTTATTTCGATCCATTTGATGTTCATGTTGGATCTGTCATTTTCATGTCACAAATAAAAAACTAAAACATACAATAATTGTGTTGCAACAATTGATTTATTTAATTATTATTATTATTGGCCAAGTTGCTTTCTTGCAAAAGCAAGAAACTATGATTGGTTTTTTTATTGCATGCAATGAAGAGTTTGGATTATGGCCATCAAGAATAATCCAAAAAAATAGTCGCATCATTATTTTTTTTTCTTCAGTGAATTGTCAGAGAAGGTTCTTTCTTTCACCCCTTTTGTTATTTTTGGCATATTCTTCCTAGGTTTCTTCTTTTCCTTCTTCTTTTTAATTATGATTTTTTTTTTCTTTCATGATTATCATCTTTGAGTTTAGAAACTTTCATGATTTTGTTTAGATCTTGGCTTGCTTGTGTTTTTATCAAACCAGGTTTCTATTTTCTATTTTTTTTTTGTTGGATTAGAATGATTTTCTCTCTTTATTGTGTTTGTAAAGGAATTATAAGAATCTAATCATTTTTCTCTCACAATAATCATGTATTGTTATGCTTGGTTGAGCAATTTGCACTGTTTCTTTGCTGTCACTTGATTGCACACAGTTGAATTGAATTGAGTTCATTGACATGTTGATCCCTTTATTCATTATGCTTTTATACTCAAATTTATTATGATAAATTTGTATTTTTAGTTTATGCTATTTTTTGGGTACTAACCAATTTAGGATTCAATTCAATTTGTGGTGTACTTTGATTTTAGACCAATCTTCAAATTTACTTCAGTTTCTTAGTTTTCTTCTTCTTTATGTTTTGCACTATATGCTTTTGGTTGAACTTATATAATGATGAATATGGTTTCATGATTGCATGCTTCTTAGATGATTGATTTTATTGATTGAAATTGAATTTGCTTTTCACACCTGCTCCCCTTTCTTTCATTTTCAGGGAAGTAGAAGGTGTTGAAGTGTAGGAAACTATAGAAATGGTTGAATAAGTTGCGGTTATTGGTGGTATTCATCACCTTCATTTCCTTAGTAAGCTGTAGGAGTTGCTTCCATTTGTTGCAGACAATTTTGTTGAATTCTTTTAGGGAGTGTTTGAGTTTTGGTTTATCGACTTAATCTTGATGAACAATTATCGCGAAATGGAGTACAAGCGCGAACCGTCAAGTGTAATTTTGAAATTGATGGGACTTGATCAAGTGCCTTCCCAAAATAGTCCTGTTAGAAATAGGCCGAAAGTGTTATCTGAGGAATATCTGCAGAAAGTTGCTTCTATCGGTGTCAGAAAGAAGCGTTCATCTCATCAGCATCATTCTTTTGGACCGAGTAGCGATAAAAAGGAACAATCCAACGATGTCTTGAAAGTGGTCAAAATAATACATAGAGATAAGAACCATAACCCGTCAAAGGAAAATTTTCCACATCAACAGAAAACGAATAACGGGTTGCAAATTGTTGTGCGTGGAAAAGATGGAATGTTTGAAACATATAGGCTTTCGAAATCTCAATTTGATGGGGAGGATGTAACTTTCAACTCAAGAATTTCTGTTACGAAAGCGAATCCTGGGAAAGAAGGAAACAGTGTAATTAAAAGGAACAATAGATGTAAGGTTGGTTTCAGTTATAGCTTTGCAAGAAAAGTTCCAATAAGAAAATCTCTTGGTGCAGCCTCTATTATTTCTGATAATTGTGGAACTTTGACAAAGGAAGATTTGTTTCAGAAATATTGGGGTTTAAGCAAGAATGTGTCCACAAATCGGTCAACCGAGAAGTCAGAGAATCAAAATATCAATCAGAAGGATTGTTCAGAAGATATAAACCTAAACTCTAGTAGTGAGAAATCCAATTCTTTTTCCTCTTATTGCAATAATAATGAATCTGAGCATTGTTCTGACCTGCACAAGATGAAGAAGAGATGTTACAGGAATGATTTGTCCGAAACGGAACCGATGCTTTCTCAATTGTCAAGCTCGGATCCTACAACTTCCTTCATAGAAAGTCAGATGTTGCAGCAGACAAGCTTGATGAATGAAGACGTGAAGAACAATGAAGATGATGACATGTCTAAGAAAATTGCCATGCCTCTTGATTCATCAGTTGATTTCTTGGTGTTGGATGCAAAGACTAAAGTCGTTGGTTGCTCTGATAATAATTCAACCACCCAGCAATCTGAATCAACAGCCTCTTTAGTAATGCTCGGAGACATTGATTCGTTAAGCCATGCTTCTTATGGTTCAAAACAACAGGTATGAATTTTCTTACTCGACTATTATGATTGTTCATATTTTTCACCAAGTTGTTCAGCATTTAGTTTGTTAAAATTCCTGTACATGAAAGTGTTTAATATTTTGTCGTCTCGTTCACTATTAATAGATTGTACATAAATGCGTGTCATCTTGAAGTAAATTGAGATCTCTTAAGGTCGGATGAAATCAGAGTTGTTGAGAATCTAGATGTAAGAAGATCTTATAGGAAATTCTTTTTAGTTATGCGAAAAGTGAAATTAGCTTTGTTCGAAAACAGAATAATTTCATAATATCGCGCAATATCTAGGTTAGAAGTTTTCAATCTTAGCAAATATTAGATTGTCTCTTAGGATTAATTCCGATATTTCTTACTTATGATTATTTGTTTCCTGATCTTCTTATTTATTTAGGATTTAGTCTACGAATTACTATAAAAAGAGATTCGAGTTTAGTATTTTGTATCATACAACTATCAAGCAACTATAAAATTGTTATCAATAATATTCATAGTTGATGCTATTTCATCAACTTCATCAACTATCAGAAACCCTATCAAATTTGTTTCCTGATTTTCTTTTACCTTAGTACACTGATAATGAAAAGCCTTGTGAGTGAACATGGTTTGGAGTCTTCGACCAACTCAAAACCATGTTCTGCAAACTGGTGAACCTGTTTCAGTTCATTGTTTTCCTACCAATGTCCCAGTTGTGCCCACTCCAAACCAAGTTTTTCCAACTGGTGAACGAAGTGCAATTCAAGTTAATTTTCACCCTACCAATGTGCCATTTCCACCAACTCCAAACCAATGAATGCTCCCTGGTGAACCAGTTTCAGTTCATGTTATTCCCAAAAGTACCGCTCCGCGTCGTGCTATTCCAAGTTCTAGGAAAGATTGAATTTGGAGTTTAATATGATGAAAGACTCGATCCAGACTATAATGTGGTAACCCTTTTTTGAATATAATGGGAAATTATGTTGCTCCACTCATAAGTTATCACGGTTGATATTAAAACATGTAAGCTTGTATGCATAGTTTTTGTGATTAGTGCAGATAGTTTTAGCAATATATAACATAAAGGGAGTTTCATTATCATATAGGGTCCATAGCTCAGTGGTAGAGCATTTGACTGCAGATCAAGAGGTCACCGGTTCTAACCCAGATTGTACATGAATGTATCCCCTTCAAGTTAACTGAGATATCTAAGCGTCTGATAAAAATTGCACTCTTTAGCCCCTATAAAATTATCTTGCAAGAGGCTTTAGTCCCTGCTGCTAAGTCAACATATATTTTTGAATAATTTTTCAGGGTTATTTAGAACATTATAAAAGGATTCCGTGTATTTTTGAATTTTTGATTACTCATTCTGTTTAATTTATTATTCTTAAATTACAGGAGACATCGGAATTTCAAGAAGATTCTGTCTATTCACTTTGCACCGTGGCTGACACAGATTCTCTTGGTAACTTCCAGGGGGCATATGAACCAAGTCCAATTTCAGTTTTGGATTCCACATTTAGCGATGACATTTCAGTTATCTCTGAATGCGGTGGTTCTGGTGTATATGGTACGTCATGATCACCATGAAGCAATTTTTGTAAAATTATCATTTCATTCCTAGTATCTCCTTTCGTTTTCGTACGATTTACCAATGTTGCATCATTTCTTCAGATTCCTCTGAAGTGGACGATGAAGGACATGAATTGAATGTTTCAAGCGATGAAGATTATGGGAACGAATCTGAAGGCGATTTTGAAGAGAAGAAAGATATAACAGGGTTATCTAGAACAGAAGAAAGTAGAGACTTCTCCTACGTCGTTGAGGTCTTAACCGAAGCAGGTATATCTAATGCAAGCTTGTTCAAAGATTTTTCCACATGGCACTCTGCAGAATGTCCTATTAGACCTTCTGTCTTTGAAACCCTAGAAAAGAAATTCGGCGAGCAACAACTTTGGAAAAGATCCGAGAGACGGCTTCTTTTCGATCGTATTAATTTTGGGCTGTTAGATATTCTTCATCCTTATTTATATGTTCCAATGTGGGAAAAGCTCGTGTCGAGAAGAATGAATAGCGAACCAAGCCAAGACATGATTGAGGATGAAATGTGGGGGTTGCTTGTTTCGCAAGAAAAGAAAGCCGGGAAGGAGTCGGCAGACAATATGCTTGGAGGAGGGGAAATTAGGTGGATAGAATTAGGTGAAGATGTTGAAGATATTGTTAGAGAGATAGTTAAGTTGTTAGTAGAGGAGCTTGTAGATGATATAGTTGGGTTGGAGAATTTTTAAAAACTCTAGCTTTGCTTGAGGTTATAGGTTATTTATTTATTGAAGCGAATTCATTTGCAAGTTTGAATTGGCGAGGTTGATTTTAAGTTGATTTTCGAGTCGATTTTGAGCGGTTGAAAAGTTTGAATTAGGATACAGGTATAGATTGATTATTGATTCATGTGGTACAATATTGTGTTTCATTTTGTATCGAAACAAAGAAAAAGGAAAGTGCTTGTGATTTGTATTTCAGTATGCAATAGTACTTTTGTGCAACTAATTGCATTGAATTAGACTTCAAAAGATTGTTTTGCACAATGATGACTGTGATTGATAATGAACTAGGATCTGGTTTTGCAGCTAAGGAAGGTGTTTTATGTGGTTTGTTCCGACAATGATATGGTGATAGTTAAACATGGCATTTACTGCAATATTTTTGAGTGAAAATCATTTTTTGACACAAGTTTGACAATCACTTAGATAGTTAACATAATTTTAAACCATGGTTAATTACGTTAAGTGGGTGGTTAATGGATATAATAAGGTGTTGCAACACATTAACTATCTGATGAATGTAATTAACCACAACTTTGAATGTTATTAACCATGATGTTATGATATCCAAATGTACATTATATCTATTAATCATCCAAATAGTATTCAAATATACACGATTTTGAGGTGTTTAAGTATACACATGAAAATAGTGGTTAATATGGTTTTTGAAGAAACTAAATTAAACCGCCTAAATTGACACCAGAGAGAATCGAACATGAAACTTCGAGGAGGAGCTCATTCTAATGTTCCATGCCAACATCAGACCAACCCAAGTGGGTTAATAGAGGTTAATGTCAAAATTTTAGCAGTTATTAAGATCTTTCCAGCAGCCAATCAGCATGAATTGGATAGCACAGTGACTAATGACATTTCTGGAATTCACTAGAAAAAACAATGAATTTATTGAACCATAATATTGTTAGAAGAGTTGGTATTGGTGTATTGTTTTTTGGACACAAGCCAGTAGATGACAGTAAAAAGGTTCAAGATTGATGCTACTACCACTGAGTGACCATCATTCCATCAGATAATTGGATTACAGTTGGTACAATTTTCATATATTTACCACAAAGTTATGACAAAAGTTGGTTCTATTTTTGCTGAAAAATGTTCCACATCACAGGTCTTTTAGGAATATGACTTTGATTTTGAAAGTGTATTTCTTTGGAAATTTAATCAGACAGGTTAGATTTCAATCATTAGTTTCTGCTTGTAGAAATAATATAAGATTATCTGGTCATTAAATTAATAGAATAAGATGCTAATTTTTTTTTTTTGCTCTCAAAAAAAAAAAGATGCTAATTTTTTGTTGGAGGGGATTGAATCATATTTATGCCGTGATTGTATATTACAATGGATTGTTCTTACCAATTGAGTTATGTACACAGAGATTGTAACAATTACATTTAATCACATACTGTAACATGGCTGCAATGTAAAATATGATATTAGAGAAATGATATGATCACACCCTCTAACAAGAACTGATGAGGTTGCTCCAATAGATGAGAGTGTGTCCAAAGAGTGTGTTAGAAAGTGTGACCCTAGCATTTCTCATGATATTAACTTATAAGCAAATTAAATATTGAGTATAACATGTAGAAAACTTTTTTACACATGCATCAAATAAAATCATGATATACAAATACTTGTAGAAATATTTTAAAATTAACCTATAAAAAGTGGTGTCATAAAATAATTTAATTTGATGCATATTTTAAAAAAGTTTTACCGTGTATATACAAATTAAATATTGAGGATAACATAGTTCGTCTTGATATTAATTTTAACATTCAATTAATTTGAATTTGAACGCCCCGCTTATAAATGTGGAGGGTCAGAAGAGTTTTATCTTATATTAACTTTTTGGTTTTTTGAGGAAATGAGTGATAATCTGAAGTTCGGCTGAAAGGTAGGTAAAGTCTAGCAGAGAATTGTTCAATCCATAATTCAAACTCAGATTCTCCAACAATTCGTTTATTAACAACTTTATCATAATTGCATGGTTATTACTCCCTCCGTCCCGAATTAATTGAGCCCTTGACTCATTTCACATTTATTAAGAAAAATGTATAAATAAAGGGGAAAGTGGAATATATTGAATTGGGAATGATGAAAGTAGTATTAATTAGAGTTATAAACAGGAAAAAGTGGAATATATTGAATTGAGAATGATGAAAGTAGTATTGAAAATTGAAATGACTCAGTTATTTTGGGACATTTTTTTTAGTAAATGACTCAGTTAATCCGGGACGGAGGGAGTCCTATGTAATCTTAAATAAGTGGAAATATGTTCTGTCCTATGATAGTGTAGTCCGATTAGTTTACTAACAAACACCAAAAGTGTTTTAGACCATCGCTAATGTACCAAAAGTTGTAACTTACAATAATGTACCACCACCGAGGAAAAACAAAAATGTACTTATTTAGAAGAGTACCTTAAAGAAGCACCTTCTCTCTTCATGTGTCCCATAACCTTTTAATATTAAAATGTTGATGATAGGTAATGTTATATAATTATTGACAAAGCTGCGCTTAATTAACAAAACAGAAATAATGTTTCTTATGTAAGAAAATATGGACAAAAAGTCGTCTTATGGTTTAGTAAGGGATAAAAATTCTTGTTTTTGTCCGGTCCTTTACGACCAATGTTTTTTTTGTTGAAGGAAACGATCAATGTTGTTTAGTTTCAGGTTAAAAAAAAACAATTTTAAACGCACCTTAAGTCATACTCCCTCTAATCTAAAATATAAACAATTTTTTTTTAGATTCATTGAATAAACTCTTTCAGAACCTCTCCTACTAAGTCGTACACCTCTTTTCGTATACGGATTGATATGATAACAAGTAAGTATATTGAGGGATTAATACGATAATATTAATGAAACATTCATGTAGTTATTGTGTTACAAGACAGACTATTAGTAATCATATCAATAAAAAGTAGAAAAGACAAACTGTCACTACAAGGAATCTCATCACTTTTGTGTATCTTATGTTAAGTTGAGACCAGCCAAGGTTCCTAGGTACACGCTCTGTTTTTTCTGCAGTTTTAACAGACCAGCCAAGGTTCCTATTTCCTGAAGGGTCATTTTCTCCGGTTTAATTGCAACCCTACACAACAAGCTTTGGCAGTAACATTTTAACCGACATCAATCAGTCGTGCAAATTTGTCCTCTCAAAGTCTTTTTGCGAATACACGAACATTTCATCGACTTTGTTGTTGATTAATCTTACATAGAGAACTTATTTATTTCTATCCTCAAGAGTCGAATATAAAAATTTGCTTAAGAGATCTAAATACAATTCTATTCAGATCAATGTAGTTTTGGTTTTTAGTTTATAATTTAAAACTACTATTAGTCATTTTTAATCTCACCAAAAACAAAATGCTTCTAGTTTTTGTTACTAAACAAAACACACGGCTCGACTTTCTATCTCTAAAATTTATCTAATTTCATCTCAGTCCTTATACAATAAACAACCTAGCTCCATTCGTCAATCTTATAAACAAAGTTTTCTCTGGGTCAAGCGGAGCAGTCTACATGTTAGAATTTTACCTTTTAAGATTGTTGTGAATTCTTCTATAGTCACACTAATACTTGATGCATGGAGCAAATTGATGCCAATCAAAATCAAAGAAATGCAATAATAATGACAAAAAAACAGCAATATGAAGGAAAGAAGAAGAAAGAAGAACACCATATTGTTTATCTAGTTAGGTCCAATAATGACCTACTATAGGGGAGAAAGCAGCTCTCTATTCCACTAATCAAGTGAGTAACATTGTACAAATATTTCAAAGGAATTACAAGAAATTAGTCTTCAAACCTAATTCTACCTTTTTTTCCAAATCTCTACCCTTGACCAAGAGACTCAATGTTTAGTATTCTACAAGGTTAATCCAACAATGATTCTCCCAACTCTAAAGTTCTCACCAAGAGAAAGTCTATGAATTCTCTCTAAACCCTCGAGTGAGGGTTAGCTGCAAAACCCTTGTTTTTTCACCTCTCAAAATACTAACCCTGAGCTACTTATTTATTGGATTCAATCAGTCCTTAAAACTTGGCGGCCAAAAAAACCGAAAAACTCGTGCATCCGCATCGCATGTCCTTCCTCTACATCACGAGATAGACAGTGGCTAGACTCCCTACAATCCTTTAAGTTGCACGTTGCAAATACTTCCTTTGCATCACGAGATAAACATAACTCATACTTGAGATTTTAAGACATATGCAACAATTCTTTACCTTGTCTTTACATCCATCTCCTAGCTGCTCTCTCCATTCTCCACCTCCTTTTCAAATAACTTGATCAAGTCCAAGCAATGCTTGAACCTTGATCTTGGTAATGAATTGGTGAATATATCGGTTGGATTCTCTTCTGATGCCACTTTTTCTACCATGATCTCTTTTGACTCAATCATGTCTCTAACAAAGTGCAATCAAATTTCGATATGCTTTGTCCTTTCATGACACATCTGATGATTCGCTAAATTAATGGCATTCTCTGACTTCACAATGTATTTTCATACACCCTTAATTGATTCCAAGTTTCCTAATCATACCATTCAACCACATGGATTCCTTGACCTCTTCAACCAGAGCTATGTACTCTGCTAGAGTTGATGAAAGAGATACAACCTATGAAGCCCGGATACTCCAAAATGGTGCCGTACCCGTGTCGGATACGTATCGGATATCGATACTCCGCGGATACTCCCGGATACGTATCCCAGAAGTATCCGAATGATTTAATTTAATTTTTATTTAAAAATATATTGGATACCTTAAGGATACGTTAAGGATACTCCCGGATACGTATCCCAGAAGTATCCGAATGATTTAATTTAATTTTTATTTAAAATTTTTATTTGTATTTTGATCACAAGTATTAATTTTTGTAAATTGGGATCATTATATTGGCCATTACTTGAAAAGGGTGACTATCTTCATACTACCTTGGTATCATCATAGTGCAGGTTGTTTATATGCTATGTTTTGGTTTAAAGGATATCTTAGTTGGTGAATGGTCCATTGTATTTTTACTTGGTGTAATTAGTTTTAAGATTTCACGCTATTTATTTTTTGTGCGTTTATGTCTAATATATATATATTAAAAAAAATTGTAAACGTATCCAAGCCGTATCGTATCCTAAATTTGAAATTTTTGACGTATTCGCGTACCCGTATCGTATCGTACCCGTATCCGTATCCGTATCGGGGCTTCATAGGATACAACTAATTGTTGATTTGCCTTCCAAGTAATTGTTGTTCCAAACAACGTAAACACAAAACCTAACAAAGAGTTTCTAGTGTCTATTTTTCTTGCATAGTAGTATCTCTGAAATGAGTATGTATTTTCAGAAGTCTTACTAGTGCAAGTATACAATGTCTCAATTAATATATAAAAAAGATCATCCCATAAGACTGAGGCGATGTAGCTTTCTGTAGATTTTTAGTTTGTAAATGTTTTTGCGTTAAAACAAAATAAACCATTCAATGTAAGAAGAATAAAAGTGAAGTTAAAAATAATTAAAGTTGGGAAGGAAAAAAAAAAAAAGCAAAATCACTTAAAAGATCTCAAATGAAAAAGTATGGCTGGGAACAATGAATTAGTTATGACATGGGTTTGCAAAGATATACAGTATTGCAACTTTATACAGCTTCTTGGAGACTAGGTGGCCTTACGAGTTTTTCAACACAATCATCTTGGTAAACGGGTGACAACTGCCCTTTCGGTCAAATCTCAGTAGCTCTTCTTGTGGAGAGGCTTAGTCTTTTCCTATGATAAGAAATATAGATAGACCTTTGAACTTCACGTTGTAAATATATGCTCACATCAGACAGTCTTTCAAGATCTTAATCTCTTTCAAGACTAAGGAAGTAACTTATATTAAACAGACAACTTGATTCCCATCTCCTTTTAGTCTCAATAAATTTGGCAATAAATATAAAAGTTATCAAGTTTTACTTTTAAATATTAGCATGAAAATAGTTTGTTTATAAGAAGTTTGAAGCTGCAATGTTCTAAACTTATGTAAACATAATCATAACTTCATCATATCTCAACCACAAGGGTTTTACTCATGATGAGCTTAACCTTAATAAAATAAAGTAATAAAGAGATGAATTAAAATTTAATAGCTATATTAATAGAAGAGTTTCATATTAAAAGAGTATTACAATCTTTGAAGGAAAGGAGTGAGATATTTTCATTACTCACCCAAAGTAATCCAAACTTTATCTCTAAGAAATAGCACTCATGTTCATCAATTGAAGGGATGAGATGGTAAGAGAACTCTAGTACTGGTTGTTAACCCTAGCTAGAACTTGGTCGCTCAAATCAAACAACAATTTTCGAACCATTGGCACAATGATAAAAGAGGATTTTGAATATCCTTGCTTGTACAACAGTAAGTATGCCAATTTTTATCAAAAATGAAATATCAAACTCATAAAGATCACACTTAGCTTGTAATGATAGATTTTTTACAAGGTTTTATAAAAGTGTTTGTAAACTGAAACAGAATAGATAAAGTTATGCTGGGATTGAATTTCAATAACTATTCCTCTTATGTTTCTTCATAACCAATTGTATATTTTTTATACCTCGTATATAACTCCATTATCCCTCATCATACGTCTCCATCTAAGGTTAGAAACACGAGATCCATTGAACCAACTGACTTCGATGAATCGATGGCAAAAAAGCTTATTGTTTCAATGTCATAAGCTCAGATAGTTATACATGAATATAAACTTACCCACTATCACTAACGTGATAGCACCTAATCATAGTTTAAACCTTATCCTTTTGATAGTGAGTCTAACTAGGCTCAAACTAAATCAAAAGATCAATTACGAAACACTACATCATTGGCAAAACATTAAGAACATATTTGAACTAAAGGTTATATTGAATGCATAAATCATATATAACAAGTCAAATTAAGAGTACTATGTTGATTCCTAGCTATTTATACCCAATCCTAGCACCGAAGAGAATTTAGTTACCCATGATATACATAACTAACATAAGAGAATTGATAGTTGTTGGAGAAACATCAACAAGCTTGATTCCAAGCTTCCTAGCCCTTCTCTAACTTATGTCTCTCTCTATTTTGGTTCGGTTTAACAATGGTTAACTCAATAGAAATGACCTAAACCTCTATTTATAGAGGTCCTGAAATGGTAAATATGTTTGGCCAAGTTAGGCTTTCCTAGCGAGTCGAGGGGTCTTTTTTGGACGCTAAAATCAGTTATCTTCAAATATTTTCTTGAACTGCCTTAATTCTTTTAGCAGACAAAATCTCACCTACAAAACCGCCTTTGGTTTTTCCTTATGGAACTCTTCGTTTTCACTTGCTTTCAACTCGCTCATCTTGCCTAGCGAATCAAGCTTTTCAGCATAGGTCTTTGTGATGCTCTAACTTGGCTTGTGGCACAAGTGCTTGCACTCTTTTGCTCTGTATTGGTGTAGTCATGTTCAAAACCTATAAAAAATGGTATGAGAAATAAACATAATAACTTTCTGATGTAGTTTACAAATATAAACGATATTTATATATAGTTGGGGGTGTTTATATTGAATTACTTGCAAAGCAAGTCGATAAATGCTATGGTAAATAACATTAATTTGTGACTTATCATACAACAACAATTCCATTATTCTTATATAGTATAAGTCTACCCAATAACTAAGGTGCTCCTCCCTTTGGTAATTTCCTATGTGAGTTGTTCTTGTCTTATCTTTTGGGAATCAGCATATTCCTAATTTTCCTAGTACTGACGCTCATTGGTGATAACTCATCTCACTTCATTCCAATGTTGTACCAATTGTGGACCCAAGTTCACACACTTGTATGAACCGTGCTGAAGGTCCTTCAATGATGTAGCTCCATATTGTTGGTCTAAGTCCTAGAGGTCAATTATTTTAAGGTTAATAGGTATTTACCCCCTTGTAATATAGGTCATTTCCGGTTTTCCCCCTGTAAATTTTTTTGTATTTACCTCCTGTAAAAAAAATTGTTTTGATTTACCCCCCTAATAGGCCAAACAAAAACCAATTTTATTTTATTTTTTAAGAAATTTTTGATTTTGTTTGGCCTATTAGGGGGGTAAATCAAAACAAATTTTTTTTTACAAGGGGGTAAATAAAAAAAATTACAGGGGGGAAAACCAGAAATGACCTATATTACAGGAGGGTAAAGACCTATTAACCCATAATTTTATTAGAACTTGTTACTTATATCGAATAATTATAATAAGGTATTTCTTTATTATGTTTAAGTTTTAAATTTAAATGGAACATTAAGTATCACTTAGTCTTGTGACCCTATTGAACATAAATGACATTATTCTTAAAACATATATAGTCAAGCTTTAGTGTGAAGTGGGATAACATTAAAGCATAAAAACTATTATGTGGGTGAACTGGTGATCACATCTCATAGATCATGAATAAAGAGTTATTAAGTCTTCACATAAATATATATATTATTAGTAATATTTATATTGGATTGACCCGTCATGAGAATCTTGCATAATATGTTAAAGGTTATAAGTTATTCTCATAGTGATAAGTGGTGAATTCCACCCTTCGACCAGGAACTAGTATTTACCCTAGATGTAAGAGTCGAGTAGTGTGTTGTCGTTCAAATGCCGTCCGTAACAGGATGACTATAAAGTTGGTTGATGGGTACTCCACAAATCATGTTGAGGAACATGAGTGACCTAAATGGAATTTTCCCCTCCTACATAACAGAAAAAGTATATAAGGACGCAATATTGAACTAGACATAGATGATATGTTATGCCTTGTGTTCAATATAGACGTGAGGGTAAAAGAGTAAGTATACATAAGATTGTTATTAAGGAAAGGTTTCATGATATCACATGACATTCTTGTCATTTGGGTAACAGTAATGTGTTTTTAGATAGGGCTCACAATTTATAATATTAAAGGCTAAAATATGGTTTTAGTCCCTGTAAATATGTCTCGTTTTAGTTTTAGTCCCTGTAAAAAAAATTGTTTTTGGTCCCTGCAATATTTTTTGTTTTTTAAAATAGCCCCTGGGGGCATTTTTTTTTTTTTTACAGAGACTAAAACCAAAACGAGGCATATTTGCAGGGACTAAAACCATATTTTAGCCAATATTAAATATAAGATAGAATATTATTGCCAATGATACAAGAATCTACAGAGACACCCGTATAAAAGGCATATAAATGATAGTTAAATAAAGAGAAATGATATTTTGACAACCACTTTTTGACAACTTTTGGACAACTTTCTCTCTCATACTCACATGATATTGTTATCCTCTCTCTTCCTTTTTCTCTCTCCATTGTTTTTGACCAATAAAAAGTGAGAAAAACAAGGTTGTCAACAAAGTTGTCATCAAATGGATGTCAAAATATCATTACTCTTAAATAAATAAATATGACTTATTATATATGAGGTGCATTTAGCTTGTGGTACTACATAAGTTGAAAAGCCCACAAGTGGTTATTGGGCTTGGAGAAGCCCATAAGTGGATGCTTGACTTCCATAATACATAAGTGGTTATGTAAGTAGAACCCTTGTGATGAAGTAACCATGTCACGATTGTCAGTAAACATGCCACAATTTCAACTCTGAATCTAAATTACTGCTCGAACCATCTTCAAAATTCGTGTCACACCTTACAAAATCGCACCACGATTTTAGAGGCAGAAACAACCTTGACTTCTGGACACAAAATCGTGTCACGGTGCCAAAATTGTGACACGATGCAACAATTTTCTGTTATTCAGATTTTCATGCTTTTCACACCCTTGGTTGTCTCGAATTGCTACAGACTAAATAAAAATGTCAAAATAAGTCTAAAAAAATGTAATGACAACATGTCATTAAATGTCAAGACGGACAAATGCATATAAATTGTGAACAATGATTTCTTTGACTGTTGGTTTGGTTCTATAATTAATCCGAATGTGCTTCGATATCTTGGACACGTTCATTTTGGATTGTTAGCTCGAAAGAGCGTGGCCTAGGCGCCCGTTGAGACTTACTGTTGTCGAGATTCGTCACAGTGAGTGGTGGACTGATGGAGATGCAACCGTGTTGGCGGGCATATTCAATGTCCAGTTTCAAAGCTTGGGATCGGTTTTAACGATGATATTTCGTGCTTGGTTTGGACTCGAAAGGGTCGGTAAAGCTGCTGCTTTTGTTGCAGGGGCTCTTGGTTCTTGAATCTATCTGTGTTGACAGTCGATTCATACACCATTCTTAGTTTATTCCAGCCATCTTGATGATTGATATGGGACTGTTCAGACTTGAAAGAGTCGTCAATGCTTGCTGACGTTATTTCAGGGAGTTGATGGTACTTGATCCGATTCGTGCTGACTATCGTTTCATTCGCCAACTTTAGACCCGTGCTTCATTGTTAGAATTTTTTAGGGGTTGGATCCAATTTGTGGATCTTTTTTAATTTTTCTTTTTATTTTATTTTATTGTTTTGATTTTGCCCGTTAGGGTTGTTAACTGGGTCAGGTTTTATGTCCCTTTTTATGTAATTTGCCCTTTTTTTAATAATATATATGAGCAATTGACAACAAATAAGAGTATGGTTCCAACATAGTTGGAAACTATTCTTTTTGATGTCATTTCTCTTGGCTTATCAAAAAAAAAATTCTTTGAAATTTTGTTTTTCCTCTTAAAAAAAATGAAATTTTGGTTTTGATTGAAATTAATTTTATTTTGATTAAAAAGATAGGTATAGGTATTAAGGTTAAATAAGTTTTTTTTCCTCCCTAAAATTATAATGAATTTTTGTTTTTGTCCATAAAAAATAAAACATAATGTTTTAATTCTCATAAAAAAAATCGTTTTGTTTTTGGTCTCTAATGACCAATTTATGTTTATATGAAAGTCAAAATTATGACTATTTTATGTTCAAGATGTCTCCATAATATGTCCATTTATTAAGTTCAACTTTTGTATGTTCATATTATTATGTTCAAAAACATGTAAAAATTATATCAATTGGAGACTAAAAACAAAACAAATTTTTTTGGAAGGATGAAAACATGACATTTTATTTTTTAAGTACTAAAATAAATATTTGTTGTATTTATAGAGACTAACAACTTATTTAACCCAAGATATTTTGATTTGCTGAAGTTTTTACAATTAATTTAAAAACCCGCACTATCTTTTTAAATCAATTATTCAAAACAACATTATTCGGGTCAAGAACACAACTTTTTTTAGCTCTTAAAAAACTACGTTTTATAGAGGAGTTATTTAAAACAACTTAAAATACCTTGTTCTTTTTTAGAGGAACTTAAAATACCTTGTTATAGAAGCAGCATGGTTTTTGTAAAAAAAAAAAAAAAAAAAAAAAAAAAAAAAAAAAAGGAGAAGCAGCATGGTGATATTTTCGTAATCAAGATGAAAATTAAACTAGTAAGAAAGCTCACAATGCCAATAAAAAAAGGTTTAGTATATCCATTCCAAAATAAAAAAAAGTTTGGTATATTAAAATTCCATTGGATTCTACCATTTATTTTGGTAAAATGGATTCTATCATGTTTTTTTTTACGAAGTTTAGATGTTTTGGGATCTGTGGTACAATGGATTCTTCACAGACAGATTATACCAATTTTAATTTACTTCATTATTCTTGTGACTAAATATATTTAAAGTGTTCCTTCATAAAATGCAAAACGAATACAAATTTTAATTTGAAGATCAATGATTTGAACTGATTTTAATGCAAGCTCATTTGCAATGGACACCACATGGTCAATATTTCTTGTGTTAGGAAAAACAGGCATAGAAGAATACATGAGAAACATAAGACTGGTCTAAAACACCAACTAGCCGCATTACACCCACACAATCCAAAGCAAATATGTAAGAATATCTGACAACATTCTAAGACAAAAGTATAGGGAAAAAAACAAGTAAGATATAAGTTGAAAGTGTTACTGACATGTGCATCTTGTAATAAATAATTATAGTTCATATGTAGCATTGGTCTCCTATATTTATAATTTTAAACAATGTGAGACTTTTTCAACATGTATTATTGATAACAGGTCATTTTAAGTTATTTTTCATATTTTTTTTAGTCATTTTAGTTATGTTTTGATCCAAATTAGAGGAGTTCTAGAACAATTGCACATGGTTTATGACACATTTTGTAATGTTTTCATTTTGAGTCATGTAATTCTAGTTTTTCCGAAACCAAGTAATTCTTAGGTGTTTTTGATGTAATTCAATGTAAAATCATGCAAATTAGCAAAATAAAGCATCTCATGCAAAATTTCGAAGACAATGAGTGAAGATTGAAGTGGTCTCTGAAGACATTACGAAGTGGGTAAATTCTTTTTCAAGTCTCAAGACGCAAAAGGACCAAGAAAAAGGCAAAAACATGTTGAAAGAAAGTGTTTTGCGCCCTGGGCATGATCCTGAGCGCCACATGTGTGAACAATAGTGCACAAAATGTGTTATTTATGCACTAATGTGTGGCGCCCATGGTGCACGTGCGGGTTAGTGGCAGAAACAATATTTTGTTGTTTTGGGATGTGGGTTTGGGGAAAAAGCCCAATTTTTCAACCCAAACCCACTAGGAAATCAGCTTATAAATACAACTTCTTTCATTCACAACCATTCATTCATAACAAACCGGTTCAAGAGGAAGGCAAACCCTAGGAGCTTTAAGGGAGGAGTCTCTACTCAACCTTAGTCTATGGGGTATATTTTATTCTTTTGTAATTTGGTCTTTAGTTACCATGAGTAACTAAACCCTAATTGGGTAGGGTTCTAAGATGAACATCTATTTGTTTGTTGGAACAATTTAATTCCAGTATTTAATTCAGTTATCTTATGAGATCTATTTAATCTCTTTATGCAAATGTCTTGATGCATTTGATATATAGTCCTTGGGAGTGAGACATACCAAGGAAGATATACATTTTCGAATGCTGCATAGTAAATTTTATTATTTCTCCTTGCTAAGGTAGACGAGATAGAGCTGCTAATATGTAGCTCTACTAAGGTAAGATAGGCTATATGATGAACTTCTAAGATTCATAGACGAAGTTGGAGCCTTTCGCTAAAAATTTATGAATATCAATTCTTTTATGTTTCAAGAATTTTCACATTATTAAAAATCAGGTTGAAAACTTATAATGTAATTCCCATGTTGATATGTTGCTCTTCAACCACCGACATAATCTCATAGCACACATTACATCAATGTTAATCAATGTTCATGTATTAATAAACACCTTGTATAAATACATTCTTGACTTAAAACTTCATCAAGGCAAAGTTGATTTTTCCATCAATTTGTTTTAGCCTTAACTTCACATACAATACTAAAAATTGATATCACTAAACCAAACCAAAAGCTTTGATATATACAATACGAAAAATTGATATCACTAAACCAAACCAAAAGCTTCGATATCAGTTGTTGGGGATCCGGAGAAGCATTGGGAGCAATAATTGGTCAATGCTCTAGGACCACAAGAGATGGAGAAACCACATCTCTCTTATATGTCCAATATTTTATCCATTCATAAGATGATTAACCACTCCCACTTGAACCCAACATATTGAAAGTTTTTTTTTTTTTGTTAACTCTAATTATTGATTCTAAATCTTTCGGATACAGGATTCTAGTTTGAGTTTCTAAGTATGAATAAAATCCACCATCCTTCACATTTCTTACATTCTTGAACTTTGGTTTTATGTGTGTTATTTTTTTTTTTTAAAAGTCAAATTAGTCCATTGAAATTGATACCAGGAAAAATTGAGTTTGAGATCTTGAGAGAACCACACGAGAATGTCACAAGGTAATACCACCATACCAATCCAAGTAGATTTTATGTGTCTTATTGATACATGAGGGAGAGTCTCATTGAGTTGGATAATCACATTGTGCTAAGAGCAACCAAGACACTAGTATGTTTTTTTTTTGAAGAAGCTAAACTAACCCCCTCAAATTGGCACCAGAGAGAATCGAACTTGAGACCTTAAGGAGGAGCACACTCCCAGGTCCCAGCCAGTACCACTAGGCCAACCCAAGTGGGTTCAAGACACTATCATGTTAAACATCCTTTCTTCACCCAAAACCTTAAATCCTACATTACAATTTAGCTTGCATATAATTTACATTTTTATCTACTTGTTGTTTTATCTTGGTTTTCGGGTGTCAAACATTGATTACGTTTGAACCTTTTAAACCGGTGATATCTTATTTTTTCTTGGGAAGGGAAAAAGTAAGCAAAACCCTTGAGAATCGAGGTCCGGGAGTTGTTTTCGCTACGGGAAGGTGTTAGGCACCCATAACGACTATAGTATCCTATAGGAACCGTCTTTAATTTCTACGCTCGCGCTTTATTTTTAAATGCTATTTGAAAGTGATATTAAGCCTAAAAGGTATTCTAAGTGAAGAATTGGAGGGAGAAGAATGTGTTTGAATTTTTATTTTATTTGAATTGAAGGAATTTTGATTCCTTGCCTACGTACCCTTTTAAGGGATCAAATCCACCGTAGTTCTCTTCCAAAAATGTTTTTGTTTTTGTTGGTTGATTTTAAGTTTGAAGATTGGAATTTTGAAGAATAAGAGAGAGGCCTCAAGGGCATGAGATTTAGAAATGGTGAGGTGGAATTAGTTATTTATAAAATATGGTCTAAGTATGATTAAAATTCTTTAAGATTTTGATTAAGAAAATGAAAAGGAAAATTACAATGGGATTTTGATCCCAAGGTTTATTAAGAAAATGATTTGAGTGAAGTTGTTCATATTTTTTTGGAAAATTGATTTTTCTAAGTGTAAATCCTAAGCATACATCTAAACATACAATCCTAAACATACATCTAAACATGCATATTCTAGTCATATACCTAAAGTGATGTGTGTGCATGTGTCGGTGCTTGTGTCGGTGTACATTATTAGAGTCCATTGTCCTTTACATCATTGGCCTAGATACATTCTATGGTCCTGCAAGAAATGTAAATGACATGAAAGTAAAGTACAAGAATCCCTAGGTTTTACATTCTAATTTTTTTGCATGAATTTTAAAGTGCAAGAAATGAAACTAAGATGGAAGAATGAAGTATGCTTATGGAGTGCATGAAACATAAGATGAAAGGGGTTAGTAACACCAAACGTAATGAAGAAAACAATAAGGCAAAAGAACACTAAACAAATACAAAGAACACAAAAATAAAGGGTTAAGATACACTAAGAACTAATCACAATACTTCAAGAGGCACATGACTTATAATTTCCACATTATTGCAATTTTTAAATGGGTTTTAATGCAGCAAGAATGTGAGAATTAGAGGTTCATGCTCAAATTACAAGATTATGATTCATTCCTAAATATATCTAACGTTTTATTTTCGCAAACAATCATTAATACGCCCTACGAAACAAGCAACTAATTACACATACTCCCATGCAGCAGGAAATGCACCTAAACAGTGGTGAATTCATCATAAACGCACACATCACCAATCACACGCATGTATCAAGAATTGGGGCCAAAATTGTGCATATTTTCACAAGCCTTTCAACATAAAACTCAAGAATTAATACAAAAATGCATCAATATTTTTCATAAAGTTTTTTAGTGCAAAATTATCATAAAAACACCACAAAATTAATAAGAACAAACTATGAATTTTTATGGAATTTTTTTAAAACATTTTAGGCAAACAGGGGGTGCAGAAAGTAGCACTGGGGGGTGAATATAGCAAAACTGGAAGGAACAAAGAAACAAGCAAGATCCAGGCCCAAACCCACAGGATCCAGGCCTAGGGCGTATGGAATTATAGCCATAGGATTGATCCAGATGGATCAACCCTAGATCTGGTGGCTGAGGACGCTAGATAGCCTGAACAGGACTGGTTCTTGTGAACCGGTATGGTTCAGGCGTCTATATAAAGGCGCAAGGACCGGTTTATTCATTTGTAGCATCACTTTCTCTCTCTAACCTCAAACACTCTGTCTTCTCTCTAGGTTCAAAAGCCTCGCCGGAAACTGGAAACAGAGGCGGAGGACGGTGGTTGACGACGGAGGAAGATGAAGATTCATCGGAATCTTCATCTTCTCCGACGATCTGACGCCGTTTTCAAAACTAAATGCACAGAAAGAATCGTCCTCCTCTCTTGTTTCCGCTTCTGGCACTCAAACATTCAAGAACTTCCTAGGTTTCGCTAGATCTAAAGATGTAAAGGCCTGGTTCTTTGACTCACAAACGAAGCAACATCACAGTGACAAACTCAGAATTACATAATCTTACACAAATTAAATTGAGGGATGAGGAGATGGTACCGAACAGTTTGCAGCGATTGAATTCTTGATGAGGATTGAGAGATTCTTCCTTCGTCTTTTGATTCTCTGAAAAAGTTCGAACCCTAACCGTTTTGATTTTTGCAGATTCGAAGTTCCTTTGTTGTTGATCTCTGATTCAACGCTTGATTCGAAACCCTAGGGTTTTGGATTGGCTCGAATTGGACTTCGTTTTGATTTTGTTGAATATTTCTTGATTAATTCTGGCGAAATCACTTCAATCTTGATGAACTGGCTTCAAATTTCTGTTGAATTTGACTTGATTTTGCTGAATGTCTCTCTTCGACTTCTCTGATCAGATTCTTCTTCGATCCCTCCTCTTCTCACCTCTTCTCTGTGATCGCATGATTCATCACTTCAGTGGTGAATTCGTGCTAGAATTGCAGAGACTATGGTTCGGTGATGATGATTCCTTGGCGAATCTCTGAGAACCTCTTCGAATTCGTTGAATTTGTTGAATCTTGTTGCAATTGACTGTGGATTTTTTTATTCTGAAATTAGGGTTTAACGAAGAGGATGAAGCTTCATCTTTTCTTGTGGAAACAGTTTTTGATTCTGTTAAAGGAGAGAGAACGAGTGAAATGGTGTTTGTGGTGATGTGGCAATAATTTTGTGGATCTGTGATGATTGGGCCCTCTTATAGGCTGCCAACTATGCCACTGGACCAGTTGAAAATTGACACCTGTGTTTGGACCTGTAACTAACTCAGCCATGGCTTAAAATTGACTTGGGGACCTCTCTGCAAAAATGAAAACTAAAAGGACCAATCTGCAATACTAATAAAAGGACTAAAAACAGAATTAAAGACCTTAAAGGACTTATATGCAAATTTTAGGAATTAGAGGACTAAAGTGCAAAAAATGAAAATAAACATAAAATCGAATTAAAAATTGATAAAATTGACTAAACGTAAAGTGAAACGATTAAAATTGACAAAACGGACTAAAATGAACCAATGGCTTAAATGAGGTACTTTAGAGTAACCTCTCTCTGCCGAAATTTCGTGTGAAATGACCAAAATGCCCCTGGGGCTAAAACGACTAAAAATGACTCAGATGCAAATTTTAAAATGGTTTTCTTAACAAGGGATTAAAGCAAGAGTTCATACAAGCGAATTAAAAGACTCAGAGACAATTTTTAGAATTTAAACAGGGTTTTAACACATGAAAAGACTAAAATGCCCCTAGGAGCAAAACTGACTCAAAATGACTTCAAACGCAATTTTTAAAATGGATTTTGACATGGAATTGAAATGGAAACTTACTCAAACTATTTGAAAGGACTCAAACAAATTTTAAAAGACTGAAAAAAAATTTAACATAGGAAATGACTAAAATACCCTTTTGTGTGAATTTTGCAAATAATATTGAAATAAAATGCAAAGAAAGATGTAATTGATCAGAGACAATTCAAATGACTTGAAAAGTAAGAAAAGAATGTAGTTAGTATTTTTAGGTCCAAAATTAGGGTATAACAGCTGCCCCTATTTAAGTTTCTTTGTCCGGAGAGTCAAGAGACGAAGTCTTTGATTTGACGGGACGAAGATACTTAAATATTAACATTTGCACTGCTTTTGGACATAAAAATACGTTTTCAGATTTTCAAAAACATGAATGCCATGCAACATTTTGATTATGAATGCAAGACAAACAACTGGAGTCTATGGAACATGTCATGTCACTGGGGATTCAGGTAGACATTGACAGGGTAGACAAGCCAGGGGACAAAGGATAGGTACAAGATGTTCTTTGGATCGAACCTGCCACTTGACCGAGAGATACAAACGAGAGATGGGTACAAGCTGTTCTTTGGATCGAACCTGCCACTTGACCAAGGAAATACAAACAAAAGATAGGTACAAGCTGTTCTTTGGATCGAACCTGCCACTTGACCAAGAAATACAAACAAGAGATGGATACAAGCTGTTCTTTGGATCGAACTTGCCACTTGATTGAAAACATAGCCATATAGGCAGATACAAGCTGTTCTTTGGATCGAACTTGCCACTTGATCGGAGATACAGACAAAGGGTAGATACAAGCTGTTCTTTGGATCGAACCTGCCACTTGATCAATACCACAACATGTAAGTAGGTGCAAACTGTTCTTTGGATCGAACTTGCCGTTTGACCAATAACAAAACATAAGCAAAGGGTACAAACTGTTCTTTGGATCGAACTTGCCGTTTGACCGGAAATATAGACATATAAACAGGTACAAGCTGTTCTTTGGATCGAACTTGCCACTTGACCGATAACAAGATACGAATTGGAAGTTGGATTTAGAAAAATTCAAATTGAGAGCAAGTTGACATTGATTTGATTTGAAAATAGACATGACCATTTTTGTTGGCCCAAAAGCAAATTGAGAGTGAATTGACATTGATTGGAATTGAATTGAAAGTTGACATTGAAAGGGGAATTGAAAATTGAGATTGAGCAGAGACATAGAAATTGAGAGTTGAAATTGAATTGAATTGGAAATTGAAATTGAATTGAAATTGAGATTGGATTGAAATTGGAAACTTCATTTGAAATTGAAATTGAGATTGAGTTGAAACTGAAATTGAGATTGGATTGGATTGAAATTGAAGTTTGAGAGTTGAGATTGCATCGAATTTGAGATTTGAAATTGAATTGAATTGAAATTGGAGATTGAAATTGAGTTTGACAGTTGAAATTTGGATTGAATTGAAATTGAGATTGAATTGAAATTGGAATTTGAGTTGAATTTGACAGTGAAGATTGGAAATGCAACATGTATGTATGGTATAACAAGATTGAATGTATGAGCACATAAAATGCATGATTATGCATGTATGAATGCTTGAAATGCATGATTGTTTTGTAACTTGACAGAGAAGTTTCACAAAGGCAGACAAAACATTGGAAGACTGGGCACGTAGTGGCTCGTGCTGCAACATATTCACAGGGGAAAACCTCTTTGGAGAGATCGTCGTTGAAAGACGTATCAAAACCATGGCTGAGGGCAATAAAACTTGTAATAGGAGGGACCCTTGGAAGGTCCTTGGATACAGGTCGCCGTTATTAGGTGTGTCAGTGCTGGGTAAACATTGGATGTTCGCATCTGTGGTCAATGCTTTTCATTATTTCATTCTTTCATTTTTCAGACCCATTTTTGCCTGAACCGCCCTTTCGGGTTTTCGATTCACCGGGGAATAAAATTCTTTTCATTGCCCCATTTTTGCCTGAATTGCCTTCATAGGTTGTCAATCAGCGGGGTGCTCATTTTTGCCTAAGCCGCCCTTTCGGGTTTTCAACTTAGCGAGCTTTTCATTTTCATTTTTTTCAATTTTTTTCATTTTCATTCTGTTTTTTCATTCTTGCCATTGACCACAGATCATCCTGGGGAGTAACCTGCTTGTAACATGTATTGAAATAGACATTGACACTCATTTATTCATGCATGTTTCATTGAAATGTACCCTATTGCTCAGGTTTGCTTTCAGAATAGACAGAAAAAGATTTTTTTGTTTTCAAAAGATATTTGTTTCAGACCTTGACATTATCAAATAGAAAGAAAATGTTTTGTATATGGCATTGAAAGTAGAACGAAAAATAGAGTTTCAAACAATAGAAAAGCTCAAATTGATGTAGAAGAGTGAGAGTCAGCCAAAGGCATGACTTCACGGATTTACAAAGCTTGTAAAATGGTAATTTTATTGGTTGGTGATACATTGAACCCGATGACCGCTACATTTCATAGAAATTTTGAATTCACAAGTACAGAAGCCTCTGATGAAGACGATCATTGACAGTTGCAGATGCCCCAAGGGGTGATGGTGATTTGCCAGATATAGTTACTTGTCTTTTATCAACCTCATTTTTGCATGAACCGCCCTTTCGGGTTTTCGGCTCATCGAGGCACTCATTCTTGCCTGAGTTGCGTACAATCTCAGCGAGCTTTTTCATATTCATTTTTTGTCCCTAACTTTTGCCTGGATCTCCCTTTCGGGTTTTCGATCCACCGGGAAGCGCATTTTTGCCTAGGCCGCCCTTTCGGGTTTTCGACCTACCACGCTGTTCTTTTCTTTTTAGACAAAGTATTTCTTGACTATATCGGCATTAACAGGATTTGGAAGCTCAACACCATCCATGTGTGTAAGAATCAAGGCACCACCAGAGAAAGCCTTCTTGACAACATAAGGACCTTCATAGTTAGGTGTCCATTTTCCCCTTGGGTCGGGTTGCTGACTTATTCTTCTTTTCAATACAAGTTCGCCTTCCTTGAATTCTCGAGGTCGGACTTTCTTGTCAAAAGCATTCTTCATTCGCACTTGATACAACTGTCCATGAGCCATAGCATCCATACGTTTCTCTTCAATCAAATTCAATTGGTCATACCGACTTTGACACCATTCAGCCTCAGTTAATTTTGCTTCCATGATCACTCGAAGAGATGGAATCTCCACTTCCAGAGGGAGAACTGCTTCCATACCATATACAAGAGAGAAAGGAGTTGCCCCGGTTGAACTGCGCACTGTAGTACGGTAACCATGCAAGGCAAAAGGTAGCATTTCATGCCAGTCTTTGTAAGTAGTGACCATCTTCTGAACAATCTTCTTGATGTTCTTGTTAGCGGCCTCGACTGCACCATTCATCTGAGGTCTATAAGGAGAAGAGTTGTGATGTTCAATCTTGAATTCTTCACATAAAGCCTGCATCATGCTATTGTTCAGATTGGAACCATTGTCAGTGATGGTCTTGTTGGGAACACCATATCGACAGATGATGTTATTCTTGATAAACTTGACAACCACTTGCTTGGTCACATTTGCATAGGAAGCAGCCTCGACCCATTTGGTGAAATAGTCAATTGCCACTAGAATGAAACGATGTCCATTGGAAGCTTTTGGTTCAATTCTTCCGATCACGTCAATGCCCCACATAGAGAAAGACCATGGGGAGGTCATAACATTGAGAGCATGTGGAGGCACATGGATCTTGTCAGCATAAATTTGACACTTGTGGCATCTCTTAGCATGTTTGTGGCAATCACGCTCCATAGTTATCCAGTAATAGCCAGCTCTTAATAGTTTCCTTGACATGGTGTGGCCCGAAGCATGGGTCCCAAAAGTACCGTCATGTACATCATGCATTAACTTCTCAGCTTCTTGTTTATCAACACATCTCAACAAGACCATGTCATAGTTCCTCTTGTATAGGATTTCTCCGTCCAGAAGGAATTTACTAGCCCATCGTCTCAAAGTCTTTTTATCCCTGTTGGAAGCACCAGGTGGGTATTCATGATTCTGCAAGAATTGTTTGATGTTGTAATACCAAGGCTTTTTATCATTCACATCTTCATCAGCTTGATCTGGCATATTTTCAATAGTAAACACATGAGCGGGTCTATCAAGACGCTGTACTTTGATTACGGGCACATCATTCCAGTGATTGACACGAAACATGGAAGACAAAGTAGCAAGAGCGTCAGCCATCTGGTTTTCATCCCGAGGGATATGGTGCAGCTCAACCTTGGTAAAGTATGTCAACAGACGTCTGGCATAGTCACGATAGGGAATCAGCTTCTCATGATGAGTCTCCCATTCACCCTTTATCTGATTAATAACAAGCGCGGAATCTCCATAGATGTCAAGGTGCTTAATTCTCAGATCAAGGGCTTCTTCAATGCCCAAGATGCATGCTTCATATTCAGCTATATTGTTCGTGCATTCAAAAGTTATTCGAGCGGTGAAAGGAATGTGGTGCCCCTGCGGAGTTACAATGATGGCTCCAATTCCTTTACCATAAGCATTAACAGCACCATCAAACACTAATCCCCACTTGCTATTGGGATCCGGCCCTTCATTGATCAGTGGTTCTTCACAGTCTTTTGCTTTCAAATACATAATCTCTTCATCAGGGAAATCAAACTTAATTGGCTGGTAATCATCAAGAGGTTGACAAGCAAGATGCTCAGCAAGGATAATTCCTTTGATTGCTTTCTGAGCTTTGTACACAATATCATATTCAGACAACAACATTTGCCAACGTGCAATCTTTTCGGTAACAGCAGGTTTTTCAAAGATGTACTTGATTGGATCCATTCGGGATATCAACCAAGTTGTATGATTCACCATATAATGACGCAGGCGTTTGGCAGCCCAAGCTAAAGCACAACAAGTCTTTTCAAGCATTGTATACCGAGTCTCACAGTCGGTGAACTTTTTGCTAGCATGCTCTTTCTTACCAGTCTCATCTTGTTGACCGAGAACACAACCCACAGAATCATCTAACACTGACAGATACATAATCAAAGGCCTTCCTTCCACTGGTGGGACAAGGATAGGTGGTTTCAACAAGTATTCTTTGATGCTATCAAAAGCTTCCTGGCATTCATCATTCCACACAACAGGCTGATTCTTTCTGAGCAATTTGAAAATTGGTCCACAGGTAGTAGTCATGTGAGATATGAATCTTGAAATATAATTCAAACGTCCGAGGAAACCTCTGACTTGCTTTTCAGTTTGAGGGGCCGGCATCTCTCTGATGGCCCGGACTTTGTCAGGATCAACTTCAATGCCTCTTTGGCTGACAATGAAGCCTAGCAGCTTTCCAGATCTTACACCAAATGTGCACTTGTTAGGATTCAACCGCAGCTTGTACTTTCTCAATCTTTCAAACATCTTTTTCAAATACGCAACATGCTGCTCCTCATCACTTGATTTCACAATCATGTCATCAACATATACTTCAATCTCCTTGTGAATCATATCATGAAACAGAGTGGTCATACCCCTTCGATAGGTAGCACCAGCATTTATCAAGCCAAACGGCATCACTTTATAACAGAATGTTCCCCACGGAGCAATGAAGGACGTCTTTTCTCTATCTTCAGGAGACATTTGTATCTGATTATAGCCAGAGAACCCATCCATAAAGGAGAACACTTTGGATTGAGCAGTACTGTCAACAAGCACATCAATATGAGGCAATGGGAAGTTATCTTTTGGACTGGCTTTGTTCAGGTCTCTGTAATCAACACACATTCGAACTTTCCCATCTTTCTTTGGTACTGGTACAATGTTGGCAATCCACTCAGGATATTCAGCTGTCATGAGGAAACCCGCATCAATCTGCTTCTGCACCTCAGCCTTGATCTTAAGAGCCATGTCTGGACGAGACCTTCTCAATTTCTGTTTGACAGGAGGACATTCAGGTCTTGTCGGTATTCGGTGTTCTACAATCTTGGGATCTAGACCCGGCATATCTTCATAGGACCATGCAAAGACGTCTGCATAATCATGGAGAAGCTGAGTAATCTTCTTTTTCACCTCTGGCTCAAGTGCGGCACCAATCTTGATCTCTCGCTTGTTCTCTTCAGTACCCATTTTGATGAGCTCAATCTCTTCCTGGTGAGGCTGAATGGCTCTTCTTTCTTGCTCAAGCAGTCGAGTGATCTCGTACGGTATCTCTTCATCATCCTCCTCATCTTAAGCTTCATATACAGGGAATTCAAAATTTGGAGGAACCATAGGGTAACTGTGTTCAACGGGTTTATTATGGTTCAATCTGCATAATATGATTGGGATGATTTTTAGAAAAAATGTTTTTTCATGCAGATTTTTGAAATTAATAAGAAAATACAGATGTTTTGGTTTTTTCTGGCATTACCATTATTTCCAAGAAAAAGGCACTAAAAAGTAAAACAGCAAAGAGTCGCGGAAAAAGACGACAACTTTTATTAATAACGGCAATGCCGAAACAAACACGCCCTTACAATGATATCACTTTCGCCTTGGGCAGAGCGAAAGGATTGTTATTTTGAAAACAAAGAACATGAGCAACAAGACACATTACATGTAAGCATGCATGACTAAAGGAACATCAATGGCCTCCCAATTTCTCACAGTGCCTCCTGGTACAACAAATGTAGGCACATAACTATTTTCAGCAGCATCTTCAGTAATAGCATTGATGAACCCAGCACTGTAGAAAGTTCCTGTTGAAACACCAGAGGTTGGGGAGAATCCAAGGCCCTCTTTACGCTTATTTTCCAAAATCTGAATCACCTTGCCCCAGCCGGCGGCTTGCCCTTCTTGAACAGCCTTCTGGGCGTCTTTCAATGAGGCCATAGCAGTACCAGTTCTTCGAGGCTCCACGCCTTCAACAGTCAAGCCTTGAAATGACGTCCCTTCAGCGGAACCTGCTTCAACACAAGAGAAAGATGACACTTGGCTAACCAGATATGCTTCTTCACCATGTACAGTGACAATCTTACCGTTCCTCATGAACTTGAGTTTCTGATGCAAAGTAGAAGTTACTGCTCCAGCGTCGTGAATCCATGGTCTTCCGAGGAGATAACTGTAAGAAGCATTGATGTCCATGACTTGGAAAGTAATCTGAAATGTCTCAGGACCAATGGTGATTGGCAGGTCTACCTCTCCAAGAACATCTTTGCGAGATCCGTCGAAAGCCTTAACCATATAGCTACTTCCCCTCAGAGAGATTCCATGATGACTCAACTGTCTTAGTGTGGATTCAGGCATTACATTCAAGGATGATCCCGTGTCTACTAGCACATTGGATATCATGTCAGACTTACAGTGTACTGAGATATGTAGAGCCAAGTTGTGGTGTTTTCCCGCTTCGGGGAGCTCATCATCGCCAAACCCCAAGTTATCACAAGCAGTGATGTTACCCACTATTCCATCAAACTGATCCACAGAGACTTCATGATCAACATAAGCTTGTTCTAGTACTTTCATCAACACTTTCCTGTGAGCCTCCGAGCTCATAAGCAGAGACAAGATGAATATCTTTGACGGAGTTTGCAGCAGCTGGTCAACAATTTTATAGTCACTTTTTTTAATAAGCCTAAGAATTTCATCCAGATTAGACTCGTCAATAGATTAGCCTGTTGGGCCGGTTCTCTTGTCAATAGGAGGAGCAACTGGTGGAGTTACTGTGGCAATAGGTGTAACCACGTTCTTTTGGAACAAGGGTAGACGGACTTTTCCGCTTCTCAGAGCTGTAATTTCTCCCGCAGCATTATCAACCGTAGCTGGGGATACCAGAGGCACTTCCACTCCATTCTCGATCATGGTTGCATTGTACTTGTAAGGGATTGCCTTGGTAGAGGCATAAGATACTGGACCAGGTAACCTGATCACTAAGGGCTCAACATTCCTTGTCTTAGATACACTTTCAGCGGGAGAATCATGAAACACTGGCACAATCACACATACATCACTGGCAATCAAGTGCTTGTCATCCATCAGGCTCTGTATATCATCTTGCACCACACAACAGCCCATAGGATTTTGAAGACATTCTGAACAGGAAGCATGATCGTGATTAAACAAAGAAGCTTGACACAGTTTGACATGTAGCGGCACCAAGGGAGTAGCAACATTGCGGACATCCAACATGGGATCCTCTCTAGAAACAGGAACCCTTTCAAAAGCCTCGATCATGTTAACTGCGGCATGATTAGGAAGTGGATTGTCAAGAACATGAGGAACACTATTCTCAAAGGTCAACCTTCCCCTGTCTATCAGATCCTTCACAACATATTTCAAAGCATAGCAACCTTCAACATCATGGCCTTGAGCGCCCTGATGGAATTCACACGTAAGATCTTGTCGGAACCTAGGAGGCAAAGGATTAGGCGGAGGCCTGCCTGGTCTGGTGACACAATGTCCCTTAGCAAGTAGAGTTGGGAGCAGATCAGCATACCGCATTGGTATTGGTGGAAAATAAGTCCTGGACCGAGGACCCTGTTGTTGCTGCTGTTGTTGTTGAGCAGGAGGTTGTTGTTGTACTTGTTGAGCAATAGCATTAACAGGCACTGGTGGTTGACCTGGTGGCAACGGATATTGCTGGTAGAATGGTGCGAAGAAGGGATGTTGAGAGTACTGCATGTATTGGTAGGGCAGAGGCAACTGAGCAGCATTAATAGGAGCGACAGTAGCTGAAGATTGGTTACCGGACACCATCCCTACTTCGGATTCCTTCTTCTTATGGTGGCCATTACCATACTTCTTAGGTGCGCTAGTTGAGGATTCACCCTTCTCAAGAACAATAATACCCTCTCTGACAGCCTCCTCTAGACGAGTCCCCATAGTAACCATATCGGAGAAATTATTTGGAGCAGAGACTATCATTCTTTCAACATATTCCTTCTTCAAAGTCTTTAGGAACGTCTGTGTTAATTCTTCCTCATCAAGCCGAGAAGACACACGGGCAGCTGCCCCTCTCCACCTCTGGGCGTATTCACGGAAAGTTTCATCTGACTTCTGAGACAAGGACTTAAGAGAGTCCATATTTGGCTTCAAGCGGGTATTGAACTCATAATGACTTTCAAAAGCAGCAGCAAGCTCCTCAAAAGTATGGATATTGTCTTTTCTCAGGCCAGTGTACCAATCTGCCGCATCCTCTGCTAGGCTGTCTTGAAAGCAGTGTATCATCAGTGCATCATTATCTGCATAATTGGCCATCTTCTGGACGTACCGAATGATATGGCTATGTGGACAGGAAGATCCATTGTATTTGTCAAAATCTGGCACCTTAAACTTCTTAGGAATCTCAAATCGGGATACCAAGCATAGATCACGAGCCTTAGCAGAGACATTGTTTCCACGGCTAGCCTTGACCTTACGGAGTTCTCCAGCCAACTCTTTTATCTGTCGTTTCATAGCTTCCATTACAGGGTCTGGTCCACGCGGAGTATCGACATCAATCACCTGTTGCACCGTGTGGACAATAGGATCGGTAACAGTAGTCACCTGAGGCATAGCAGTAGATACGGGAATCTGTCCTTGACCAGCAAAACCAGAGACACCAGCAGCAGTATTAGGAGAATAGTAAGCTGAGAGACCAAAAGGACGTCCATTGGGCATGACAAACCGAGCATCAGATACCACGGTAGACAGTGGGATAGACAGAATTGCTTCAGTAGAAGCTGGAACAGATGTGGCTGGTTGTTCTTGTGCAGCCATCATAGTGGACATAACGTCATGAGCCTTAGCCAAGTCTTCTTTCATAGCAGCCAATTCGGCACGCAGCTGAGCATTTTCTTCTTCAAAGTTAGCCATGATTCTTCTCTTGTGAAATCTTGTTTGATGAACTCTATCTGGTTGGTAAACCTTGCGACCACGAGCCACTTTTCAGACTGCGGCGGACAAAAACAGGAGGCAATGAGCACGAGAGAAGTCTTTTGTGACCAATGAATGCATATGATGCATGAAATGTGTAGATGCATATGCAAAAAGATTCTTTTTATGTTATCGAAGGATTTTAGACAAACTAGAAACTTGTAAACATTACTAAACAACAATTAACATAAACGGGAAACACACAACCAACATACAGTTTTACAAGATGATTCCCTTTGAAATGCTAAGCCAAGGGATAGACTTTGAAATGTAAAGCAACATAAACAAATGGAAATAACAACAGGAAGTAAAAACTCTCAAGCATAGGAAGTGGAAGCATCGTCCTCAGACTCAGACTCATAGCTGCAGTATCGGGCATAGAAGTTACGGGCACCCCTAGCCCTCTTGGAGTCTCTCATAAGCAACCTATCTTTCTCTTCAATCTCTTTCCTTGCTTTAGCCAACTCTTTCTTCAGTGTCAAGACCTCATGAGTCTGCTGCTCATCCTTTCCATCCAGAGTCATGATCAAGTTCTCAGCTTCATAGTATCTAGCCCTCCACTGATGCTTCTCCCGACTCTCCATAGCTAGATGCTCCTGATACATCTCCTGGGTAGGTGGGAGTAGAGGCAAAGGCATGGTAGGAACAGATGCAGACACATATCTCATAGAGGGGTAAGGCATACCAATCTCCACAGCTTGGTTTATCACCCACTATGTATAGGCCTCATGAGCAACACCGGACCTTACACCCATGTGCTTCACCTCTTTCTTTCGGAGTTTGGACCAAGCTTCCATGAAATCATCTCTTATTCCCGTGGGAGCATTGGAGTAGTAAAAGAAGTAAGGAGCTGTAGCAAGATTGATGGGTTTTTCTTTCATCGGGAAACCAAATTGTCGCAAGGCGAGCTCCGGGTTATAGTTGATTCCACCCCGGGTACCGAGAAGAGGTACATTAAGAAACTTCCCACCACCAAAGATGATTTCCTTAACCCTAGAAGCGGGAGTGAGCCAAACCACCTCATTAGGAGTGAGAGCCATAATCCTTTGTGAAATAGACCAATTCTCCGGATTGTCGTGGAAAGACTGCGGAAGGTGCGAAATAAACCACCTATAGAGAAGAGGCACACAACAAAGAATGTATCCACGGCCCTTGCCGGAACGGTCGTGAATAGCATGGTATGTGTCAGCTAGCAAAGTAGGAACCGGATTCTTGGAATGGAAGATCATAATAGCATTCATGTCCACGAAGTCATCAAGATTTGGAAAGAGAATAAGCCCATAGATGAGTAGTGCAAGAATAGCCTCAAGAGTGTCCTGACAAGTGGTTTTGAGATTGGCTTTCTCAAGAAGATACTCTGAAGTGAACCCTCGGATACGTGCCTTAGTGACAAGATTCTTGGAGACATCGGTGGTCTTGAGATAGAGATCTTTAGCAATAACCAATGGAGTAGGAGGATTCTCAAGTCCCGCGAAGGGTACCCCCTTAGCAATAGATAGACCCATCAAGCAAGAATAAGCCTCTAAAGTAGGCACCAACTGAAAGTCGGGAAAAGTAAAGCACCGATACTCCTGATCATAGAATTGCACTAGAGTGTCCACAAGCTTCTCATCCACATTAGTCTGGAGAATAGTAAGTAAGGCCCCGTAACGATGTCGGAAACCAGTCGGATCCTCAACCTTGAGTGTCAAATCTCTCAAACTAGCCAAATCCACTTCCTTGAACTTGTAGGACTTAGTCTTCTTCATTCCTACAATGTTTACAAATTCAACTTGTCTAAGCCCTTCGATAATAATGCATGGAAAAAGTTTATGCATGTATGCATGTATGCATGAATGCATGATTATGTTCAAGTTCGGAGAAAACATAGTGGGTTTGAAGTTCAAAGTCGAGGAGTCATGGGTGGACACGGTGTCCGGTGAATCTAGGGCTTTCGGAAATAGTAACCGGGTTCTAAAAAGGTTCCCAAGTTGCAACCTCTCCGACGTATATCACGGTGTCACGAGACAACACTCGCTCCATGATTATCCGTGGAAGGTCTAACTTGAGCGTAGTATCGCGTGACGACTAAAACCCGAGACAACACTCGGTTTAGCCTCCGCACTACGTCCTAGAAAATGGCCATGGATGGGTTTGGTTATCTACGGTTCATAGCGTCATAGAACAATTAGAAGTAAAGTGCCTAAACGCGACAACACGCGCCGACAACATCACCCCCAAAATGCCTCAGCTATGTGGGATTGATCGCATAATCCAAAACTCGAGGCAACCCCCGGAATGAATTGTCGATTATATCCCTCCTAAATCCTAAGTTCACTCAGCCCGGGTGCAGGACTTTTGATATTCTCACCCCACACGTTTGCAAGAAATTAAACATTTATTCACATAAGAAAATAAGTAAAAGAAGCAAGTAAAAATACAAGCGCAAGCGTGGAAATAAAGACTAGGCGTAACTCTCAAATCTCCCCAGTGAAGTCGCCAGCTGTTTTATCTTGGTTTTCGGGTGTCAAACATTGATTATGTTTGAACCTTTTAAACCGGTGATATCTTATTTTTTCTTGGGAAGGGAAAAAGTAAGCAAAACCCTTGAGAATCGAGGTTCGGGAGTTGTTTTCGCTACGGGAAGGTGTTAGGCACCCATAACGACTATAGTATCCTATAGGAACCGTCTTTAATTTCTACGCGTGTGCTTTATTTTTAAATGCTATTTGAAAGTGATATTAAGCCTAAAAGGTATTCTAAGTGAAGAATTGGAGGGAGAAGAATGTGTTTGAATTTTTATTTTATTTGAATTGAAGGAATTTTGATTCCTTGCCTACGTACCCTTTTAAGGGATCAAATCCACCGTAGTTCTCTTCCAAAAATGTTTTTGTTTTTGTTGGTTGATTTTAAGTTTGAAGATTGGAATTTTGAAGAATAAGTAAGAGGCCTCAAGGGCATGAGATTTAGAAATGGTGAGGTGGAATTAGTTATTTGTAAAATATGGTCTAAGTATGATTAAAATTCTTTAAGATTTTGATTAAGAAAATGAAAAGGAAAATTACAATGGGATTTTGATCCCAAGGTTTATTAAGAAAATGATTTGAGTGAAGTTGTTCATATTTTTTTGGAAAATTGATTTTTCTAAGTGTAAATCCTAAGCATACATCTAAACATACAATCCTAAACATACATCTAAACATGCATATTCTAGCCATAAACCTAAAGTGATGTGTGTGCATGTGTCGGTGCTTGTGTCGGTGTACATTATTAGAGTCCATTGTCCTTTACATCATTGGCCTAGATACATTCTATGGTCCTGCAAGAAATGTAAATGACATGAAAGTAAAGTACAAGAATCCCTAGGTTTTACATTCTAATTTTTTTGCATGAATTTTAAAGTGCAAGAAATGAAACTAAGATGGAAGAATGAAGTATGCTTATGGAGTGCATGAAACATAAGATGAAAGGGGTTAGTAACACCAAACGTAATGAAGAAAACAATAAGGCAAAAGAACACTAAACAAATGCAAAGAACACAAAAATAAAGGGTTAAGATACACTAAGAACTAATCACAATACTTCAAGAGGCACATGACTTATAATTTCCACATTATTGCAATTTTTAAATGGGTTTTAATGCAGCAAGAATGTGAGAATTAGAGGTTCATGCTCAAATTACAAGATTATGATTCATTCCTAAATATATCTAACGTTTTATTTTCGCAAACAATCATTAATACGCCCTACGAAACAAGCAACTAATTACACATACTCCCATGCAGCAGGAAATGCACCTAAACAGTGGTGAATTCATCATAAACGCACACATCACCAATCACACGCATGTATCAAGAATTGGGGCCAAAATTGTGCAAATTTTCACAAGCCTTTCAACATAAAACTCAAGAATTAATACAAAAATGCATCAATATTTTTCATAAAGTTTTTTAGTGCAAAATTATCATAAAAACACCACAAAATTAATAAGAACAAACTATGAATTTTTATGGAATTTTTTTAAAACATTTTAGGCAAACAGGGGGTGCAGAAAGTAGCACTGGGGGGTGAATATAGCAAAACTGGAAGGAACAAAGAAACAAGCAAGATCCAGGCCCAAACCCACAGGATCCAGGCCTAGGGCGTATGGAATTATAGCCATAGGATTGATCCAGATGGATCAACCCTAGATCTGGTGGCTGAGGACGCTAGATAGCCTGAACAGGACTGGTTCTTGTGAACTGGTCTGGTTCAGGCGTCTATATAAAGGCGCAAGGACCGGTTTATTCATTTGTAACATCACTTTCTCTCTCTAACCTCAAACACTCTGTCTTCTCTCTAGGTTCAGAAGCCTCGCCGGAAACTGGAAACAGAGACGGAGGACGGTGGTTGACGACGGAGGAAGATGAAGATTCATCGGAATCTTCATCTTCTCCGACGATCTGACGCCGTTTTCAAAACTAAATACACAGAAAGAATCGTCCTCCTCTCTTGTTTCCGCTTCTGGCACTCAAACATTCAAGAACTTCCTAGGTTTCGCTAGATCTAAAGATGTAAAGGCCTGGTTCTTTGACTCACAAACGAAGCAACATCACAGTGACAAACTCAGAATTACATAATCTTACACAAATTAAATTGAGGGATGAGGAGATGGTACCGAACAGTTTGCAGCGATTGAATTCTTGATGAGGATTGAGAGATTCTTCCTTCGTCTTTTGATTCTCTGAAAAAGTTCGAACCCTAACCGTTTTGATTTTTGCAGATTCGAAGTTCCTTTGTTGTTGATCTCTGATTCAACGCTTGATTCGAAACCCTAGGGTTTTGGATTGGCTCGAATTGGACTTCGTTTTGATTTTGTTGAATATTTCTTGATTAATTCTGGCGAAATCACTTCAATCTTGATGAACTGGCTTCAAATTTCTGTTGAATTTGACTTGATTTTGCTGAATGTCTCTCTTCGACTTCTCTGATCAGATTCTTCTTCGATCCCTCCTCTTCTCACCTCTTCTCTGTGATCGCATGATTCATCACTTCAGTGGTGAATTCGTGCTAGAATTGCAGAGACTATGGTTCGGTGATGATGATTCCTTGGCGAATCTCTAAGAACCTCTTCGAATTCGTTGAATTTGTTGAATCTTGTTGCAATTGACTGTGGATTTTTTGATTCTGAAATTAGGGTTTAACGAAGAGGATGAAGCTTCATCTTTTCTTGTGGAAACAGTTTTTGATTCTGTTAAAGGAGAGAGAACGAGTGAAATGGTGTTTGTGGTGATGTGGCAATAATTCCGTGGATCTGTGATGATTGGGCCCTCTTATAGGCTGCCAACTATGCCACTGGACCAGTAGAAACTTGACACCTGTGTTTGGACCTGTAACTAACTCAGCCATGGCTTAAAATTGACTTGGGGACCTCTCTGCAAAAATGAAAACTAAAAGGACCAATCTGCAATACTAATAAAAGGACTAAAAACAGAATTAAAGACCTTAAAGGACTGATATGCAAATTTTAGGAATTAGAGGACTAAAGTGCAAAAAATGAAAATAAACATAAAATCGAATTAAAAATTGATAAAATTGACTAAACGTAAAGTGAAACGATTAAAATTGACAAAACGGACTAAAATGAACCAATGGCTTAAATGAGGTACTTTAAAGTAACCTCGCTCTGCCGAAATTTCGTGTGAAATGACCAAAATGCCCCTGGGGCTAAAACGACTAAAAATGACTCAGATGCAAATTTTAAAATGGTTTTCTTAACAAGGGATTAAAGCAAGAGTTCATACAAGCGAATTAAAAGACTCAGAGACAATTTTTAGAATTTAAACAGGGTTTTAACACATGAAAAGACTAAAATGCCCCTAGGAGCAAAACTGACTCAAAATGACTTCAAACGCAATTTTTAAAATGGATTTTGACATGGAATTGAAATGGAAACTTACTCAAACTATTTGAAAGGACTCAAACAAATTTTAAAAGACTGAAAAAAAATTTAACATAGGAAATGACTAAAATACCCTTTTGTGTGAATTTTGCAAATAATATTGAAATAAAATGCAAAGAAAGATGTAATTGATCAGAGACAATTCAAATGACTTGAAAAGTAAGAAAAGAATGTAGTTAGTATTTTTAGGTCCAAAATTAGGGTATAACACTTGTAGACTTGGCTGGCATGTTCACCATAGACTATTGCATCCAAACTTGTTGCTGCTACTCCTCTTGGTCATTGAACTGTTGTTTGCCTCATATATTAACTAATTTTCATAGCATTCATGTATGAGTGTTTTCTTTAGCGTGTGCTTGATATTTTTCCTAAGTTTTGTGTACATATATTTTCCAAAACTCCTAGTAAGTAGTATCAAACATGTCTTAAATCAAACAAAGATGTATCAACTTAGTGACAAGAGTTTCACTTGATAATCTTAAGCGGCGAAGTTCATATCCTCGTAAAGACAGACAATTATGAAATAATTATTAATGTACGGTAACTAATGATAATTTTATCGTTCCATGCATTTTTAAAAAAAGATATCAAACATGTCTTATATTAGATGCATATATAATTGCTTAAACTACCTTAGCTTTTAGTTCTACTTTTGAATTTGATATATTGGTCAATTCTACGTGGTACAAGTGAGAAAAATCTTGTATCATAAAAAAGGTAGTTTTTACTTTTTTTTTTTTACAAAAACAAAACGATATTCATTTATTCAAATCAATAGATTACATCATTCGACACCGCTAAAAACGTAAAGGATGAATCTGCGAACAAACTCAAAACATCCAAGTTAATATCATATAACGGCATAATGCCTACTAAAATATATGATAAAATTAAAGTGACCAGAATATTTATGCCTCCGGATCTGCAACGTTGACGCCTAATTCTTTGATTGAATAATCGATCTTTCAATATGAATCAAATGAACACCGCAACAATACGAGAAATCAAACAACACTGCACAAGACGACGAACAACATACCACCACACTCGGATGACAAAATCACAAAAAAAAACCTAGATCTATGTGAAAAATCGCTTATTTAAATTGAATTAGAGAGAAAAAGATGAACAGAGGTGATTTCATGTCAAAAATTAATCCAAAACCACCCCTCAATGAAGAAACTGGAAGAGAAAACTTAGAGAGAAAAAACCAGAGCCGACTTGTTGTAGAAAAAACTTGTGAGTTGAAAGTTAAGCACTTAAGCTAGTTTCTACTATTGAATCAATAAATCTCATCATTAAATTAAATGATATATTATATAAATTATTGATTCAATGATAAAAAATACACTTGTGAATAATACAAGACATTTTTATTTATGCATGTTAGACAAAATTATCATTAAAACTTTTAAGTCTGCCACAAAATCAGATAGTGAATCATCTTTGTCAAACAACATGTGTGATGTACGTATTGTAAGAACCACTATTGTTATTGTACATCTAAACCTTAATGATTCAAATTGTCTATTTTCTATTGTACAATTGTCTATTGAGAAATGATATGTGTACAACCATTTTAGTACAACTTTTGTACAACTTTCTCTCTCATACTCACATTATGTTTTTATTCTCTCTCTTCCTTTTCTCTCTCTCTCTCTCTCTCTCTCTCTCTCTCTCTCTATTGTTTTTGACCAATGAGAAGAGAGAACAACAAAGTTGTCTCAAAGATTGTATCAAAATGGTTGTTAGAATATCACTACTCTTGTCTATTTTCTATTGTACAACAATACAGTTGGACACTTCGACTGTTCAAGTACATAATAATTAGCCTCATGGAGCCCATAAATGTGGTTCATGTCGCTAAAAAATAGAGATAAAGAAACGTGGAATTCTGCTCTTTATCCAACCAAAAATGTTCATTCTCAACTGAAATGATTATAATGCCCCGGCGTGAGTTAACTCATGATGCGTGAGTTACCTTACGCTAGTGCAAATCTCTGCATGAGTTAACTCACGTTAGTGTAAATCTATGTGTAAATCTCTGCGTGAGTTAACTCACGCAGCGTGAATTAAGTCATGCAGATTTAACACTAGTGTCAGCATGAGTTAACTCACGCAGGAGTATTTTTAGAATTTCAGTTGGGAATGAGCAAAATGTGTTGGGTAAAGAGCAGAATTCAAAAACATGTTGTAATACTTGGTGCCTCTCTTGTAAGAAATTGCTTTAAAGTCAAAACTTATTGTGATTTCATACCTATATTCATAATTTATCACCAATTGTTCATACAAAATTGCAAATCCTTTTAACTACAATTGCAATTTTTTTTATCAGGTAGGCTAGTGGCTAGAATTCACCTTATAAGGTGAATAAGTGGGGTGTCCGAGGTTCGAACCCCAGCCCCTGCATATAATAATGCATTGTCCTACCAACTGAGTTATGCTCGCGGGACGCTACAATTGCAATTTTTATTATGAGCAAATTGTAAACCCTATCGGCTACAAATTTTACACGGAAAAATTACAAATTATCTTATGACACATAATTGGTAAAACTCCCAGTAGACTGGCACACCTGAATATTAGAGTTGTGGGTAATGTTAACTTGTGTATTTAGGGAACATATTAAGATTTCTAAAAAAAAAAGTATTTAATGAAAAAATTAAATTTCAATATGTAGAAAAATAAATTGGAACAATTTCCAATGAATAATTTCTATTTTTGATACCTTAACATATGCCCTAAGGGCACAAGTTAACATTACCCTAGAGTTGTTGTGGTGAAGAGAACTCAAATTAACTTTATATTTACTAGCGAAAAGAGGGGCACGCACGTGTCTGTTTTTAAACTTTTTTATTGCACTAAAGTGTGTAAATTATGAACTATATTTTATATGAAATTTTGATTTTGATTAAAATTATAAGTACAAATATTTGTGACTTTCAAATTGTAACAAACCTAAAAAACCATCCTTAACAAATATAATATAAATTATTATCTCTCTTAATACCGCAAACAATATAACATTAATATATAAAAATTTGTTCAGGGTATAATTGGATTTATAAAAAAATTCAGTCCAAGATCTCTATTCCCTACGTATATAATATTGATAATATTGTTCCTATTGTAGTGGGATATTTTCTATTTTAGTGGAATATTTCCTATTTTTCTAATTAAAATTTAAAATAATAATATTTTAAATAGAGGATAAAATAGATAATGAAAAAATACAGCCGAAACTCATATATTTTAAATTTATTTTTTTATATATATAGTATAGATAATAACAATCTCCTTTAAAAAAAAAAGACAATAACACTCTAATTTGTTTTCTTTACACGGTTTGATGTGAGACTTGAATAAATAAACGTTTTGACGCAATATATTGTACATCTGTACCTTACACAGAAAACTCAATTGTCTATATTCTATTTTACAAGACTGTTCAAGTCCATAATAATTAGCCTCATGGAGCCCATAACCATGGTTGATGTTGCTAAGTCCATAATAATTAGCCTCATGGAGCCCATAACTATGGTTGATGTTGCTAAAAAAGAAAAAAGTTGAAAACATGTTTCATACTTGGTGTTTTTCATGTAAGAAATTGTTTTAAATTAAAAAAAAGAAATGTTATTTAAGCCATGTACATAAGTTTCTAAACTCTTTTCAATTCAATGTTTAAATTATAATTTTCCTAGAACATCAATCAGTCGTAGTTTACTAATGATGATTCATAATTATGTTTATAATATTGATGTAGGTTTTCTGTAAAATGCTTCATTTGTATCTTTTTTATAGAGTATATAATCAAATTCGTCTTTGAATTTGCATTGATCAGACAAAAATGTCCTTCAATTTATCGAAATATCAAATTTGTCCCTGAATTTACTAAACATCCATCAAATTCATCCTTCAATCCAATATCTTTGTTAATGATGTTGAGGTGTCGCCCTTCATGTTGTGCTGTTTTGTGCACGTGTCATCCAGTCAGCCACGTGTACAAGGACCAATTTGATGGAAAAACAACAAATTTCAGTTTTAACTTTTCACTTTCAATTTTTTTGTTTTTACAATTTTACCCCTCTTTTAAGGATCGATTTGATAGTAAGTGTAATAATTTAGGGACTGATTTGATTGCAAATTGTAGAAATTTAGGGACTGATTTGATTGATTTTATTGCAGGGAGTAAGTACAAGGAGGTATGACATGAGATGACTAGTTATTTCAACTGAGAGGTCTAAGCAAACACCGGTGAGGGGTCCTGCTCCACCACATCCAATTGCTACTGGAGTTATTAGAGTATCATATCCAAGTTATGGGTCATTTGGTTCTACTCAGCCCCAATTCATGGAGTTTATCCCAACCCTAGGATTTCCAAAGAAGTGATGCTTGATACCTGATTAAATTATGCCTTTGAAAAATGTAATATTTATACTTGTTTAAATTATGCCTCCAAGTTGGGTTTCTTTTTGGATATGTAATATTTAAGAACATGGAATGTATGACTTATGACTTGTTAATGCCCCATAGTTGGGTTGCGTTTTGCCTATGTAATATTCCTGCACTTGTAGTGCAATGAATGAATTACGACTTATTTGATGGTATAACCAAGGATCAAATTGTGCCTCTTTACTTTTTTTACTTTGTTCTGCATATATATGCCCCAAGGATCACATTGACATCTGTTTAAATAATTCAAGTACTTATTTGATGGTATTTTTATATAATGTAGGAATCAATTTGATACTTAGGCAAATAATTTAAGGACGAATTTGATGGAAATATTTTGACAGAAAGGTTGCATTAATTCATATTCAACCTCTTTTCATTACAACATTACACACACCTAGTACAATACAGTAGCATGTTAAACAACTCAAACAAGCAAATTATGACTATCAAATACTTAATCAACCAAAGGTCACTTCCTACACTGTGAACTTTATCTATCAACCTTTCCCTCCAAACCTCTCCATTGCCACTTTCCTTAGGCTTAACCATGGACTGAAACTTCTCCATCAATCTTGTCTTTCTTCCATGACCAGCACCAATTCCATGGTTTTTAAAGTGACCTAGTTCTTCAGCTTCATCAATCCAGACAAAAAATTCACAATTTTCAACATCATTATGTACAAAGAAAATTCAGAATCAGTAGAAGTTAAATAAACCATGCTGACATCACACAATAATGGTTTAACAAACCTTTGACAGAGAGCAAACATAAAAAGGCCTTCTTGGATTTTTGACAGTATTGGCTTTTCTTGGAGCTTGAAGATGAAGATCGACTATGATAACTGTTTTTACCCACACGCCCACCACCCATCATTTCAGATTCAACCTGAACACCAAAGCTTGAAGAAATTTTTGGGATTTTTGGATTTCAGATTCAATGGAAAAAAAATAGATTTTAAAGTTTATAGAATTGGAGAAGAACGTTGTCATCAATTAATGGAAGAAATCTTGGGGATTTTGCACTATAGATTACAGATTGTAAAATTATGGTTCCAATTTTATAGATTTGGGGAAGAAAGAGTCGTTGTATAACGACCATTTTTCTGCAAATTAGGGTTCCAATTTTCTACAAATCAGTCAATTTCGTCCTTGGCAATTTTGTCACTTTCGACCAAATTAGTCTCTGTTTGTGTAGCATATGACATGGCAAGCCTTGTGAGAGGTTAGTAGACCACGTCAACATCGTTAACACCACAACTTGACGGAGGGACTAATTTTATTGACATTTGATAAATTCAGGGACTAATGTGATATTTCGACAAATTGGGGGACAATTTGGCTGGTCCTTGCAAATTAAAGGACGAATTTGATGATTTAATGATGGAAAATGCTAACAAGTGCCCTAAGGGCATTGTTTAAGCATCTAAAAGTAGCAACTTTTGCATTGGAAATTGTACGGTTATGACTTTAACATGTGTTTGACTTGTACTTTCAAAACATAATTTCTTTTTATGGGTTCCTTAAACAATGCCCTTAGGGCACTTGTTAGCAAGACCCTTTAATGATAGCTATAATTTGATCCATCCGCTACGGGCTACCTTAAAAAAATCAAATGAAAAATAAGAATGTATCTCTTCATTAAGAATATTATTTTTTTAAAGACCAAAAAGAGATATTACCTTTGTCCCTAATTATAGGTTCCTTTTGACAAAATCGCGGAAATTAAGAAAGTTGATTGTAATATTAAATTTGTTTTCAATTACTATTGTTTTTACAAATATATCCTTTAAGAAAGAGAGTTGGTTTATATTTTCAACAAAATATTTATTGTTGATTTAAGGAAAATATGTAAAATAAATAAGGGTATGTTAGTAAAGAAATAATTAATGGAGTTAGAAATAACAATGGCGTCTTATAATAAGGGACAAATTTTTCTCAAAAGAGTCTTAAAATTAGGGACAGAAGTAGTATATATTAAAAAATAAAAAACAAGTATTTTCGGTATAAGATGTATCGAAAACAACTTGTCAGAATCTAGAGTTATAATACAACAATTTGAAAGCAAAGAAGAAAGAGAAACAGGCTAAATAACATCAATTAAACAAGAAATAGGATTAAACCTTCAAAATTGGTAATCAAAATCGTAATTAGCATATTTTGACTTCAACCATAAAAAGACCGAAGCTTCACCCTTTCCGTTAATGCATGTAGATGCTTCTCCTTTTGCTGAAAAATGTGCTTGTTGAGCTCTTTTCATATGACCCAAATGACAAAAGGCCAAATATTATTAAAGGAAAGCCTAAAAATTTTCGAAAATCCCCCTAACCCACCAAACTAAAATAGATGATCCAATAAGTTTCAATGAGATGCTGAAGAGAATCCTAGCTACGTAGAAATAAGAGGCCAAAGTTTACAAAAAAAAATCGCATCTATTAAACAAATGATTTATGTCTTCATTCGAACCACAATTTGCCAAATAGTCCTGATCATTAAGAGCAAGAATCCACCTCTTAACCAAATTATCCTTTGTCGGGACATGGTTAAGAATCATACGCTAAGTAAAAATAGAAATTCTAAGTGGAACAACCTTTAAACACAAAAGATGAGTGTGAGTCAGATAAATGTTGTCTTCCACTATAGTAAAGTTGTTAAAACACAATTGTACGGTATAGCAATGAAAAGTGTGTAATTACCAAAACCATTGAACCCCCACCAATTCCTACAAAACATTTGAGGTTATACGCTCAGCACGCTCTCCCATCGACTCCTCCTCCCAAGAAAACAACCATCAATTCCACTTCCACGCCTCACCATTCACTCCCTAACCAAAAGCATATATCTCTTCTATTGTCGTCATTTTGTTCTCCTCTAACTCATACAACCTACTAAAACTAACTTTCAAAGAAATTCCATCGAGTCATGGATCTCTCCAAAACAAAGTAAATGACCCATCACCTACCTTATGACCAATATTGTCAAGCAACCACCCCCATCTACCAATCCAACACCCTTTCTAATATTATTCATAGTCTTCCACCACACATATCCACCTCCTCCCCCAAAACACAATCACCCCCCTTCGTCCCCAAACTGGGCACACAAAATCCTATATCATTAACTCCTTGTATTCCCCAACACCATTTACCAAGAAGTGATAAGTTAAACTCCTCCAACCTCTTAACCCCCAACAACCATTTTCTTTTCTCAAACAAATAGTATCCCATTTAATCCAAGATATTTTTCTAAAATCCTCACTCCTTCCCCCATAAAAATGCATGAAAAATATATTCAAAGAAAATAAATCATACCAAAGGGAGCCATAAAGAAAGAGAGAGAATATACCAGAATGGTGGGCAAAATAGACTTAAGCATAATGAAATGACCCCCATAGAGATTACGACTCATCCATCTCGACAACCTTCATTTAATCCGGTCAATCAGATGATACAAAAAATTAAGCTTCCTATGATCACAACTAATATGCAGTCTCAAATACAAAAACGGTAGATGACTATGCTTACAATGCATAATTGAGGCAGCCTCATGCAACCAAGAATCGAAAACAATAACCCCAAACAACAAGAGTGAAATTTAAACCTAGGTATAACTTTAGAAAGAATCAAAACAACTTTCAGCGCTCTAATGTTAGCCCAGGTTTTAACCCCCACCAATAGAGTATCATTGTTGAAATGAAGGTGAGAAACAAAAGTTTTACCTTGTAGCCCCACCCCATAGCCAGAAAACAAAACTTTATTTAATAGTGCATTCATCATGACAATTAATCCTTCTGCCGCAATCAGAAAAAGAAAAGGAGAAAGAAGGTCGCCTTGACAAAGACCTATTTGAAGGCGAGAAAAACAGAAGAAAGGGGGTTGAATTATGTTAACTTTTTCTTCTTTTTAAACTAAGTCCAAAGTCCAGAGTCTGATAGAGTTCAGAGTTTGGAGCAATGTTCAGAGTCTTATGCAGCAGATAAATAAAAAAGAGAGAGAGAGAAATAGAGGAGAAGAAGAAGAAGAAGAAGAAGAAGAAGAAGAAGAAGAAGAAGAAGAAGAAGAAGAAGAAGAAGAAGAAGAAGAAGAAGAAGAAGAAGAAGAAGAAGAAGAAGAAGAAGAAGAAGAAGAAGAAGAAGAAGAAGAAGAAGAAGAAACAGACACAAGCAATTATCCTGGTTCCTTTCACAATCCAGAAGTAGTCCAATCCCCCTTGCACTTCCAAGAAGATTTTCACTATAATCCAAACTGATTACAATTGCTCAAGCACACAAGCAAGAGACTTCAAATACTCAAGCACACAACCAAGAGATTTCATATGCTCAAGCACAAAAGTAAGAGAATTCTAAACAAACAAATTACAAAGAATAGGTTTGGTTGAACACTTAATATACAATCAGTGGTGTTCACAATACAAAAAAGTTTAGACTCTAAGACTTAAGAATTTCTAAGATATGAAAGTTTATAAGAAATTCTAAGTGTTTGATGCACAATAATTTCAACAGGGTTTTTGCACAAGTTAAAATGTTGTAGAGTCTCTACTAATCTTCAAGTCACCATTCATTTATATAGAGGTATGAAAGAAACGTTGTAGAGGTGCCAGCACATCAAAGAGTCGTTGTAAAAGCTTGATCAATCATCATTGATTTGTTGCTTGATATGGTTAATGTCCTAGGAGGGAATAATTTGAAAACCATTCATTGAGAGGGAATTAACCATTCCATTCCAATAGAGACACGGTTGTAGCTTGTATTATGCGCAAGAAATGTTGGAGTAGTGGAGGTAATGGTTGTACGATTGTACTATTGTCCTTCAATTTCCTTTCTTTGTGGATAAGCATCAAATGTCTTCTAATTCCTCAGAAATATTAGTTGCTCTAGTCTTTTATTCCTTCTTCATATTTGTGTCTTCAAATATCCATAATAACTAACTTCAAGTTCTTCACTTCAGCTTCTGATGATCCTTCATACTCTATGTGAACTTCAGACTCTGACTTGCAACTAAGCTTCCTTTGAAAATTATTTTGCTCTCATTTGTTCTTTTAGAACCAATACTTTGTTCTAAGACCTATAAATTTTAGTCTATGGTCCTGCACACTTGAACAAATATTAGCATATCCAATTGAACTTTTATTAGCTTGTTATCATCAAAACTTAAGAGGCATTGTTAAACTCATTTTGTTCCAACACTCTTTCCAATTTAAACTCTTCAATTGGCCTACCATTGACAAGAACTGAAGCAGTTGATGTAGTAATTGTAAGTTCAAATTATACCCTAAGAGGGAGGTGAATTATGTTTTAGGATTTTTAGGATAATTTTTGCGAGTTTAGTATTTTTGGAGAATAATTTTGTTTCACGTTACTTGTCACGTTCAAGTTTCAATGCAACCTTAATTATTGGCTTGTAAATAATACTTACTTATTTATCGTAGAGAGAGAAATAATAGAATGAAATCATAAATGGTTAAAGGTATTCAAAAATAACAAAATTTATTTGATTTCTTGGTATGTTTAAATTATTCGAAAGCGACAAGTATTGTGAAAAGGAGGGAGTATAATGAAGGTATGAATGGAAATGCGGAAAAATAGAGATAGTAAGGGAAAGAGAAAGAACACAAGAAATTATAGTGGTTCCATTTTTAACCTAAGGGTACATCCATGAAGGATTTCCCCTATATGTAAGCAAGCTCATGAAAACAGTTGATGTTTTCCGCAAGTTTGAGGTTATCCGAGAAGCAAGTGAATAAGGAGTAGTTTTGTGTAGAAAAATAGGAAGAAAAAAAAATAACATTCACATGATTCGAAAATAGACAAATAGGAAAAAAATTGTTTCTTTTCTTTTGTGTACTCCGAGCAATTTTGATAGTATTGTGGAAAGTTCTTTTTATGCAAAGAGTACTCATAGTTGAGATTTAAGAGTTGTTTTAACCTGTGAACGATGAGTCTAAAAAGAACTGTTACACCATTAAACCAAAGTAGAGTAACATTTTAAAGAGAGTGACCTAGTTTATGACTCAACCTATTATTTTATCTAACAAAATTGTTTTTGTGTTCTTGTTCGATTCTTTCAACAATAAATTCAAGTGTTTGAAAATCACACCAATAGTTAGACGCCAACCTAATCAATTAGCTATTGTAAAACAGATACTAAACACTTTTCAACTATCATCATCATCATATATTAATGTCTAAACATTCATACATCTAACGAATAATATTTATATGACTCGAAAATTAAATAACAAACTTAATTTGTTATATTCATAACCTACCTTTGTCCTTCCATAGGCCTATATCACCCACCACATATACTTGCTGTTGAGAGTGTTAAAGATAGTGAAGTTTAAGTTGGTTGTGGTTACTTGCTTAGCATGTTTCATTGTGTAACTAATTAGTAGCTCAACAAATTACCGCTGTAATAGTTAGTTAGTAGTTAGTTACTTGAGAGTTAAGTAACCATAGTTGAGTTAGAATATAAAAGGTTCTATATATACCTATGAGTAGCTCTTTTGTAATACGGTTATTCACATGAAATAATAAACAGTTTTCAGTTTCATCTTTTCTTCTTCACCTTGCTCATTGCAAGCTTGATTTGTGCTTCCATGGAGTTTGAGATTGTCCTTTAACATGGTATCAGTCGCATACCAAATCTCAACTCCAGTTATTCTTTTTCTTCCGTTGCGTTTTGTCTCTGTTTCTTCTTCCGTCAATTGCAATTTTTTTGCTTCCATAAATTGCAATTTTGCTTCCATAAATTGCAATTTTTTCCTCTGTTTTCTTCCTGTTTGATTCTTTTTCGATCAATTTAGGTTGTTTTGAGTTGTTTTCAATTCATCATGTCTGATGAAGGTTCTTTTAGTAGCTTTCATGGCGGTTTCACTACGCCCAAGAACAAGGGTTATCAAACTGATACGTTGAGTCCATATTTCATGCATCCAAATGAAAATCCTGGTGCTGTTCTTGTTACTCCTCTTCTTTCAGGCTCCAATTATCATTCTTGGTCTCGTTCCATGCAAGTTGCGTTACGATCAAAGCACAAATTGCATTTCATCAATGGTACGCTTCCAAGACCAAGTGATGATGATCATGATTCCATAGCGTGGGATCGCTGTAACACAATGATAATGTCATGGCTGAGCAATTCAGTTGATCCTGAAATTTCTCAGAGCATTTTGTGGATGGATACTGCATTTGAAATATGGACAGAACTCAAAGAAAGGTTTTATCAAGGTGATATCTTTCGTATTTCAGATCTTCAAGAGGAAATTTACACCCTGAAGCAAGGTGAGAGTTTTATCTCCTCTTATTACACTAAAATGAAGAAACTTTGGCAAGAACTAGACAACTTCAGACCCATTCCCACCAGTAATTGTGTGGCTGATTGCAAAGCTATTGCAAAGATGCGTGAGTATAAAGATTCTGATCAGGTTATACGTTTTCTTAAGGGTTTGAATGAGCAATTTTCAGCTGTAAGGTCTCAAATTATGTTGATGGATCCTCTTCCCAGCATTGGCAAAGTTTATTCTTTACTTGTTCAGCAAGAAAGACAAGTGGTTGTTCCATTAGATGAATCAAAGATGTTAGCTGTTTCTAATAACTCTTTTGCTGGGAATTCTTCATATGGTAGAGGTAATGCGAATGCTTCTCGTGGTAGAGGTGATAGGGGAGGCAGGTCTTCATATGGTAGAGGTAAAGGAATTAGGGCTTGCACTTTCTGTGGAAAGTCTAATCATACAGTTGACACTTGTTTCAAGAAATATGGTTTTCCTCCTCATTATCAGCAAGAAAACTCCATCAACAATTGTACCAATGTCAATGGAAATGAAGAAGAACAAAATTCTGGAAATGTTGAAGATGATCAGAATGAATCTACAGCTGAGAAATTTTCTCTTACTTCTGAGCAACACAAAGCTTTGCTAGCACTTTTACAAAATTCAAACACTTTGTCATCTCATAGTTTTAATCATATCACCACTACTCCTGCATCACGCACAGGTATTATCTGCACCATTCCCACATTACCCAAACCTAATGCTTTTATTCTTGATTCAGGAGCCACAGACCATGTTTGTCATTCCTTAAAAAAATTTCAATGCATGAAGAGAGTTGCACCTATAAAAATCAAATTACCTAATGGTTTCATTGTTTCTACAACATTAATAGGCACTATAGTTTTTACTTCTGATTTTTATCTCACTGATGTGTTATATTTCCCTTAATTTTCATTCAACCTTATGTCCATTCCTAAAATGATTAAAAACCTGCACTGCACATTCTTTTTTGACGATTCAAGGTGTTTGATACAGGCAAAGCATTCCCAGAAGATGATTGGTGCAGCTGAGTTAGAAGATGGATTGTATCTGCTCAAGACACCTTTAGCTAGTATAGTGCATACTCCTAGTTTACATTGTGTCAATAATGTCAAAACTATGAATAAAGATTGTAATTTGTGGCATATGCGTTTTGGGCATGCCTCATATGACAAGTTGATTGAAATAAAGAAAAATTTTCCTTGTGTTTCCATTAGTAATTATTTTGATCCTTGTGATGTTTGTTTTTATGCTAAGCAAAAGAGGCATCCTTTTTCTTTAAGTACTCATCAGTCTAGTAAAGTTTTTGATTTAGTTCATATGGATATTTGGGGCCCTCTGGCCATCACCTCCATGTTTGGTTTCAAGTATTTTCTTACTATTGTTAATGATAAAAGCATATTCACTAGGGTTTACCTAATGAGGCTTAAATCTGAGACTGCTACTATCATCAAATCCTTTGTTAACTTGGTTCAAACTCAGTTTAATTCAAAAATCAAAACCATCAGAACTGATAATGGTCAAGAGTTTATTTTAAAAGATTTTTACAATGCCACGGGCATATTACATCAAACTTCCTGTGTCAACACTCCTCAGCAGAATGGCATAGTAGAGAGAAAGCATCAACATATTCTTGGGGTTGCTAGATCTCTTTTATTTCAATCTAATCTGCCAAAAACTTTTTGGGCTCATGCCATTGGCCATGCTGTTCACATTATCAATAGGTTAACTTCACCTTTTTTGTCTCAAAAATGTCCCTTTCAAATTGTCTATGATTGTTTACCAGATATTAGTTCCCTCAAAGTGTTTGGATCTTTATGTTTTGCTTCTACTCTTCAAGCCAATAGACATAAACTAGATTCCAGATCAAGAAAATGTGTTTACTTAGGGTATAAACAAGGTGTTAAAAGGTCATATTTTGTTTGATTTACTCAACAAGGAAATTTTCATCTCTAGAGATGTTATATTTTTTGAACATATCTTTCCCTATCAATCAACTGTGCCATCTGATAGTGCTCATAAACCTGCATTTTCTACTTCTGCACAGTCTTTATTTGATGATAGTATCTCTGCTCATAATCATAATCACAATCATTCATCTCCACATCAAACATCAATTGATTCATCATCCATTCCTACCACATCCCCATTATCATCATCAACTGTTCATTCATCTGATTCCCTTGATCATATGAATACATCTGCATCAACTGCATCCCATTCTTCTTCTTCTTCTTCTTCTTCTTCTTCTTCTTCTTCTTCTTCTTCTTCTTCTTCTTCTTCTTCTTCTTCTTCTGAATCCCATGATTCTTCTTCAATGCATAACATTCTCATTGTCATACCCCAATTTTTGACCTAAGGTCCCACTGACACGTGTCCTTTGATATGGAATATTCCTTGATTTTTCAATGAAAAATTCGGCAAAGGTATTTTAAAATACCTCATTTTTGTTCCGATTCGGGCCCTCTTCTCACTTTATTTTTATTATTAATTTCTTATTTTTTATCTTTAGTTTTTTTATTATTTCCATCTTTTATTTAATTTTATAATTTTTATTTTTATTTTCAATTTTTATTTTATCTTTTAATTAGTCATTTTTCATATTTTATTTTAGTCACTTTTATTTTATTGTCCAAGTCAAAAAAAAAAAAAATGTCAATAGGTCATGAAAAATTGTCCAAGGGTCTGTAAAAATTTTCTTCTCAAGCATGCGCCACAATCACAGGCTTTGTCACAAAAGTCAGAATTATCTTTCCTATTTCATGTGAACGCGTTCGAACGCTTTTAAGGCACTTCATTTCCATTCAAGCCAATTTAATCATGATCAATTTCTATCCCAAATTGGAGTTGCAATTTTGATTTAAAAAGGAACAGCGACCAACACATAAGGGGACGAAAATAACCATCAAGGGGCCAATTTTCATGAACCTACAAAGAAAAGTGTTTTGCTCCAAACAACCTGCAACAAAGAAAACCCGTGGCTGAAACCGTGAACATTTTCCATCACAAAACCTGCATGAACAATCCATAACAACAATCCCAAACCATCACCTCAAACCAGCCGTAAACCCTCATAAATTCGAACCAAATCGAATTCACTCACAACCCCTTTGAAACCGAATCAGCAACCCACATCAATCCAAATTCTATCCAAACAACAAACCCAACATCACAGCCACCGCAAAAACAGATCAAAAAGCACCAAAGGTATAACTTTAAATCTAGCTTTTATTTTTATTTTCTTTGTGTTGTACAGGTAAAAAAAAATCAAAAAAAAAGAAGAGAAAGGAGAAGAGAATACGATCAGGAAGAAAGAAAAGAGGAAAGAGAAAATTAAGGAAAGAAAACAAGGAGAGAAGGGAAATAAGCCTATTTATAGGCGTCCCAATCCTGTGTGCATGGTGCACGCCTTAACGTGCACCCTCGCCTCCCTGGTTTGTCTGATTTCATCCAATTGACCTGTGTTGCTTCACACTGTAGTTAAATCAAGGCCGTATGATCTCAATCAGATGGCCTGGATTTAATCTGCACACCCCACCTTATGATTGGACCCCTTTTTTCTATTTTTTAGTCTTTCATGCATTTTTTTTGGTCATCTTTAACATCATATTTTTTATTTCTCATGCATCCTTATTAGTTTTGATTTATTATTCTGCATCCTTATTAGTTATTCATGCATATTTATTTTTTTCGTCATTTAATTTTATAGCATATGATGTAGAATGTATTTAGGGTCAATGTACAATATAAATGAGAAAAAGTGTGCGTGTGTGTGTCTTTTATTTTCTTTACCGCTTTATATATATATATATATATATATATATGGGTTATGATAGAAGACACCTTTTATGAAGGTGTCTTTTATCAAGTTACTCTATGAGCATTTGTTAAAAGACACCAACTACTTTTTATGAAGGTGTCTTTTATCAAAGTTATAACTAAAAAGTGAAAATCACATCTTGAGGTGTGACTTGATAAAAGACTCCACTTATATATATATATATATGAGGATGTATATTATGAGAATGACTAACTTATATGAGAATGGTGAGAATGACCATCAACCATTAGATTAAAAATAGATGGTTGAGATTAAAAACACTCAAATGCACCTCACCTTATTATATCAATTCTCATAAATTCATTTCCCTTTTCATCTTCATCAGAATTTCTGGTTTTCAGGTTTGTTCTTCTTCTGGTTCCTCTGCATCTCTCTCGCCCTTGAATCTCTTCTTCTTCGTTCCAATCTGTTTCTTCTTCTTTGTTTCTGATTCTTTTCATCTACTTTTTTTTTTTTGGATTTTTAGAACATTTTTCTTCAGCGTTCTCTACCCATCAGGTTTGGGGATTTTAATTTGAATTTCGATTTAAATCTGATTGTATTCTAATTTCAATCTTCAATTTCAATATAGGGATTTTGTGTAAAAAAAAAAAAAAAAACCTCGAACCCGTGTTCCTGAAACCTTTACGGAGGAGGTTCCACAATTAACATTGAAATTTAAAATCAATTTGAGATGTATTTATGAAAAACTAATGGGAATCAATCTATGAAGGTTCAGTTTTTTTTTATGGAGGAAAGAATTTGTTTACGTTATTTATGAGAAACTGATGGTGAGAATAGGAATGATGAAGGAGACATGGTTTTAATTAGATACACGTGAGTTTCGATGCGGTGTTTTAATATCAGCCATTTATTTTTGATCTAATGGTTGCTAATCATTCTCATATAAGTGAGTCATTCTCATAATATACATCCTCATATATATATATATATATATATATATATATATATATATATATATATATATATATATATGAGTTAGGATCCGTTGACACCAGGTGTCAACGAATTCGTTGACACCAAATCTCAACCGTTCAATCTAATTAATCTAATGGTTGAAAATATGGAAATTAAAGATTTAATTGTGTGTGTATCATGTGATAATAATTTGTTGATTTAATTAATCCCTGAAATTACTCCAACAAAAACAAAACGCATAATCCTTGATCGTCTTCCTTGAAGATCTTTTGTTATTGAGTACACAAGAATGAGGAATGAAGCAAGGACCACAACATTAAGCCTTTGAAACTTAATTTAGTCCCTAATTCAATTTCAATTGTAATTTGTTTCTTTATACTACATAGGGGGATTTTTGTCACGATGTATTGGAGTTTCTTGCAAGATATGGTGTAAGGCTGTAAGCAATTGGAAATAGAAAGAAAAAAAAATCATGCGTTGCTGATTGATCGAGTTTGCAATAGCTTTAGGGATTTGTTTCAATTCCGTAAATGACAATTGGGTGAAGAAAAAAAAAGAAATAATGTTGATGAGTCCCCACATTAACAATTAAGTGAATAAATGGGAACCATTAAGATCAAAATAAAGAACGGTTAAGATTTGGTGTCAACGAATTCGTTGACACCTGGTGTCAACGGATCCTGACTCTATATATATATATATATATATATATAAGGGTTATGTTACAAGCCACCCTTTGGTGGTGTCTTTTATCAAGTCACACCTTAAGGTGTGATTTTCACTTTTTAGTTATAACTTTGATAAAAGACACCTTCCTAAAAGTAAGTTGGTGTCTTTTCGCAAATGCTCATAGAGTAACTTGATAAAAGACACCTTGATAAAAGGTGTCATCTATCATAACCCTATATATATATATATATATATATATATATATATATATATATATATATATATATATATATATACACATCAAAAATGCAAAAAAAAAAAATTAGATTAGGTTAGGAGATTTTGTGGTGATCCAACGTCGCTACAAAATTCTCACGCTGTTATTTTATTGCTACGTTAGTCAATTTTTAGTTTTTTTAATTAATATTCAAAAAAACAAAAACATTCAAATAATCAAAAATCATAAAAATATTTTTCATAATAAACCTTGATCCAAAATCAAGTGATCGTTATTTTTATTTTCTTTCTTAATCAAATATCAAATCAATTTTAATCATACTTTGAGTCATCTTTTTTTTTTTTCAATATAAAAAATACAAACCAATTCTTATTTGCCACTTTGGCTTTCTTTCATTTTTAAACCTTTTTCAAAAACTAATAAAAAACACTCAACCAATCAAACATCAATTTCTACCCCGAACTACGAGGTTTTGATCCCTCACGGGTACGTAGGCAGAGGACACTCGTCCTTCCAAATCAATAAAATGTAGATAATTAGGTCTTCCTTTTTTAATCATTTCAAAATTTCATTTTTTTAAAAAAAAAAAAGCAAGCAAGTTTATAGCACAAAAAGTTAAATAAAATCAAGAGGTTCTCGTAGTGTACTACAAATATTTAGGGTGCTAATACCTTCCTTAAATATAACCAACCCCCGGACCCCCCAATTTAAATAATTTTTTTCAAAGTCGTGAAATAATAAGTGAGTCAAAAGCTAATCAAATAGCATTGATATCCGAAAAATGACGCGACAGAAATGACGACTTCACTGGGGACCCCCCTAAGAGGGTTGAGTCTAACTTGGTTTTACCTAAATTTTTGTGCTATAACTTGCTTGAAAAAATCAAAAAAATAAAAGATGGAAATATATGTATATATGCTCTTTCTTCTTCTTTCTTCTTTCTTCTTTCTAACGGGAGTGGTGAGATAAGTCCATTACCCAGACTTGAGAGAAACATTAGGATAGGGCGGTGGTATAATCATAGTGCCTTGCCAAGAGTGAATTTTGGTTTGTGACACATGTGATAAACCCACTCAACTGATGGATCTTGGAAATATATTATGTTGGCATGAGTATTCGTGTTTGGCATGTTATTTTCAAGTGACCGTCGAAGTTGAGGACCTTTAGTTACCTTTAAACCCCTCTTGGCCTTTTAGGACGTAGTGCGGTGGCTAATCATGAGTAATCTTGGTTTAGTTGATACGCGATACTACACTCAGACGAGACTTTCTTACGAACATAGTTGGATCGGAAGTATTTCCGTAACCCGATAGTGTTCGGAAGTGGTTGATAACTCTGAGAACTTGGTAGAACCCGTGATACAGGTACATTTGAAACCATAGTCCTTACCAAATGGCGTTGTTCCCCTCGACTCCAACATATGGACTTAAACCTCACCATGTTTTCACCGTTTGTGTTAGCATAATCATGCATACATGCATTCATTCATAAACAACTCTTTTTCTCATTAAATACCGAAGGACTTAGATAAGTTTTTATAAACATCAGAGGTATGGACCTTGTAAAAAGGAACATCAAGGAATACAATTTCAAAAGTCTTAAAGTAGACCTTAGCTTTGTCTGGGACTTTGTCTTTGGCATTTGCTTTTGTTCTTAAGGGATCCGTTTTTCTCAAATTATCAAATTAAACAATGCTTCTTATGATGTTTACAATCACCTTGACAAGTCCCTCAAAAAAAGATTGTCCATTTTTTGCATAAACATATCATGCATCATTTAGCATTCATAGTTTCAAGTCCGTGTCTTACACTGTGTCTTTTCTACAAACGGTCAATCCATCTCCAAAGGGTCCTGACATCCTTGTCTAAAGCCAACTCGCACCTACAACACTCGTGCAAACAAAAGGAGAGAACATATCAGTTTGAACAAGAGATCAACGAGCATTCGTGAACATGTAACAATGCTCCAGGCTGAGTTAGAGAGACTGAGTACCCTGGTGGCTTCACTCGTAGCTTCGCAGAATCAGCCGCAGTTCCATCAAGGGCCCACATCAACAGCAGCCTCAACAAAAGGCTTTAAGGATACAGTTTGATCCAATCCCAATGACATATGTGGAGCTGCTTCCCATCTTTCCCATGAAGAACCTTGTCCAAACTAGAGCGCCTCCTCGAGTGCTTAACGAGTTGCCGTTTTGGTATCAACCTGACCTCTCTCGCGCCTTCCATCAAGGAGCACCCGGCCATGACATCGAGCACTGTTTCTCTTTGAAGATTGAAGTCCAGAAGCTGATTGAAACCAATATCTTGCTTTTCGAAGATTGAATTTGGATGTGCAAGTTAATCCACAACCGGACTATATTGTGACACATGGAGTGGATAGCCGCAATTGGGTCGCTTTTGATGTTTTTTCTACTACTTATCTGTTTAAATAATATGTTTGTTGGTTGTTTGCTGCTTTTCAAAAAAATCCTTTCGTCCCGCCCGAGACAAAAGTGAATTTGTGCAGGGCTTTTTGCTTCATGTGTTTTCCATCATTGATGAAAAGGTCGTTTTGATCCCGACTTTGTTTTTATTTTGTGCTTTTTCTGGAAAAAATGGTAATACAAAATACCAAAAAAAACTTTTACTCATTCTCAAATATCTGCATAATCATAACTTGTACTTACTTGTCAAAATCAAAAATCAAATCGTGCATTAATGAGCCCGTTGAACACTTTAACCTTGTACTCTCTTTCAACTTTGAGTTCCTTGTGTCCGAAGCTGGTGAAGGAAAATGAAGAGATTCCCGACGAGATCTCTCACATATTGGGGCCTCTTAGCCATTGAAGCTGCAAAAAAAATATCAAGGAGATTGTCCAGAAGATGACATTCGATTACAAAGACTGGCTCGGGGTGCTACCTTTCGCTTTGCTCAGATATCGTACTTTAGTACACATTTCAACAGGGGCAACCCCCTCCTTTCCCAGTATGCAACATGGAGTTCGTGCTTCCCGTGGAGGTCAAAGTCCCGTCAATAGGAGTTCTGCTGAAATCTCAGCTTGGTTGAACTTTAAATACATGACGACCTTATAGCTTGAAACAAACTTCCAACAAGAAGGTTCGTCCCCTTGAAATTCAAGAAGGAGACTTTGTGCCCAAAAAGGTATTATCTTTTCAACCAGACTCCAGGGGCAAGTGGATGCCTAATTATGAAGATTTGTGTGCAATGACTCTTACAATCATGGATGGTGACAAACTCACACGTTCTAAGAATGCTGGTGCAGTCAAGAAATACTCTGTCAAAAAATAGCAGCTCGGTAAGTCGCAAATCTTAAAAAAGCGACTTAGGCAAAAATGAGCGTCTCGGTGGATTGAAAACCCGAAAGGGCGGTCCAGGCAAAAGTTAGAGACAAAAAAAAATGATGATTATCCTGATAGATTGAAAACCCAAAAAGGGCGATCTATACAAAAGTTAAGAATCATGACAAGTAACTGCATCAGTCAGCACAGTCCACTTGGGGCATCCAGTCGTCAAAAGAACTTCCGATTCGAAGCATCTGCAGATCAAAGACTCGGAACTGGGGCATTCAAAGTTGTCAGGAAGTATAACGGTTATTGTGTTCAATGTACCCTTCCCATATATTTATCATTTTCCAAAATTTTCAAAGATCCGTGGAGCCACGCCATTGGTAGGCCACCACTCAATTCATCAAATTTGAGCCTGTGCCATTTACTTGGAACTCTCATTTATCCTGTTTGTCAAATTTCTTCTATTTTTGATGGCAATACTTGAAGCAAAAATTTTCAAAATACAAAACTTTTTTACATCTTTTGAAAAGTGTGAACAACAAACAAACTCTCTTTGAACTCGTGAGTAGTTGAAGCGTACATCAGCTTTCGCCTCGAGAACGGTTACATTCCGGAAGGGAAACATGGCTAAGCATTATGGAGAGGACCTCTGCTTTGAGCAAGATGCTGTCACAGTCCAAGGATACAAAAAAAAAACAAAAAGAAAATCAAAGCTCGCTAAGTTGAAAACCTGAAAGGGCAACTTAGGCAATAAAGAGCGTCCCGGTGGACTGAAAACCAGAAAGGGCGGTCCAGGCAAAAATTAGGGGCACAAAAAAGGAATACATTCCCGTTGGACTGAAAACCTGAAAGGGCGGTCTAGGCAAAAGTTAGGGATTTTCAAAAAAGAAAAAACAAACCAAAAAAACAAAAAAAACATGACTGCTGAAGCATGCCGATGGAAGTACACTCTTCGCCGGTTTACAAATGGCGACTTCTTCCATACTCCTGGTTAACAATGGGCTTTATCCCAAGAGGCATCAGTTGCTACCTTGTGCCAGGTTTTACACCGCCAACGACTCGATTTGTTCACAATAATATCATCTCCAAGGAAGTTTGTCGAGTGTTTGTACTGCGATGTCAGTCCGCCTCCCATCCTACATATCTTCTCTCGTTTCATCGAGTCGCCTGTCATATCCAATTTATACAGTCGTACGAGCTACATCCATACATTCATACAATCATACATTCATACATTAATACTGTCACATATTCATACACTCATGCATACACAACATATACACGACATCATTCACACATGATTGAATTAGTCACTAAAATCTTGTTTCGGTCGTGTCTCTTCAGTTCGGTCTTTACTTATCATTGTGTCAAGCCGCAAGTTTCTACACATGAACATCTGGCATTTACCTTCTTATCATCAAAAGTGTCATCCCAGTGTGTTTGGTCCTGAGATGTCACTCATTATAAGCCCGACGGATTTCGGCGAACTCTTACAAAGCCTGGTGGATCCCGACAATCTTTTACAAAGCCCGGTGGATTCCGGCACAACCTTGCAAAAGCCGAGTGGATTCTCGCAAAACTCTTATGAAGCCCGGTGGATTCCGGCACAACCTAGCAAAAGCCGAGTGGATTCTCGCAAAAGCCGAGTGGATTCTCGCAAAAGCCGAGTGAATTCTCGCAAATGTTTATCAAAAGCCGAGTGGATTCTCGCAAAACTCTTATGAAGCCCAGTGGATTCTGGCCAACTTTTATCAAAAGCCGAGTGGATTCTCGCAAATGTTCACAAAGCCGAGTGGATTCTCACATATGTTTACAAAGCCGAGTGGATTCTCGCAAAAGCCGAGTGGATTCTCGCAAAAGCCGAGTGGATTCTCGCAAACCTTATCAAAAGCTGAGTGAATTCTCGCAAATGTTTATCAAAAACCGAGTGGATTCTCGCGAATGTTTATCAAAAGCCGGGTGGATTCTCGCAAACGTTTACCTTGTTTCAAGCTGTCAGTCCCAAACAACGGACCGCTTGAGTTTACATTTTTATCTGGTTTCAGGCTGCCAGTCCTAAACAACGGACCGCTTGAGTTTACCTTTTTGTCTTATTTTAAGCTGCCAGTCCTAAACAACGGACCGCTTGAGTTTACCTTTCGCCAAGTTTCAGTTTGAAATCACATTTTTTCTCTCTCCAGTGTCATCCCCAGTTTATCTGTTCAAGTGATGTCGCCAAAAAGTTTTGTCTTCATTAAGCTATCGTTCCAAACCGATACGGTAGTAGACAATCTCTTCCACAGTGGAACTGTAATTCCCCAGCAGAGTCTGATCCCTTTCTTTGATGAATTTGGGTATCCCATTGTTGTTTCCACCCGAGTCAAATCGTCTTTGTCGTCCTGCATTCATACTTGCATCATGAGCATTTCACAGTATCTTAGGTCAAAAATTGGTGTACTTTTGTATTTAAGTCTCTTCGTTCCGTCAAATCAAAGATTTCATCTTCAAGTCTCCGGACGAAGAAACTTAAATAGGGGCATCTGTCATACCCGAATTTTTGACCTAAGGTCCCACTGACACATGTCCTCTGACCCGGAATATTCTGTCTTTTCAGTGAAAATTTTGGCAGAAAGGTATTTTAAAATACCTCATTTTTGTTCCGATTCGGGCCCTTTTCTCACTTTATTTTTATTATTAGTTTTTTTATTATTTCCATCTTTTATTTAATTTTATAATTTTTATTTTTATTTTCAATTTTTATTTTATCTTTTAATTAGTCATTTTTCATATTTTATTTTAGTCACTTTTATTTTATTGTCCAAGTAAAAAAAAACCAAAGTGTCAATGAGTCCAGAATTAAGTGTCTAAGGGTCCAAAATATTTTTTCCTCCAAGTCATGCCATAATCAGTGCAGAGTCAAAACTTTCTTCCCATTTTTCATCAGGAACGCGTTTCATCATCAATACCTCTTCTCACTTTTTTTATTTATTAGTCTTTTTTTTTTAAACTTTTAGTTTTTATTTTTATCTTTCATTTTTATTCAGTCTTGATTTTTTTTTATTTTTTTTTATTTTCCATTTTACCATTCTATTTTTATTTTTTTCGTTTAATTACTTCTTTAGGTTTTTATTAACTTTTTTAATGAGTCCAAAAATTGTCAAAAAATATAGTGTCAAGGTCCAATTTTTTTTTCTTTCTTTCTCAAGTGTGCCGCCAATCATGCCATTTTTACATGTCAACTCTCCCATTTGAAAAATCATTCAAATCACATTCCAAAATCATCAATCTCATTCAAATCCCCATCAAAGTGCATTAAACCAATTTTCCATTTTTCATCAACCTTAAAACCTATAAATAGAGCTCTCATCCTTCACAATTTCACACACCAAAAGTTCTCTTGAGTTGTGAAAGAACTTTTCTCTCTTCTCCCTCATTTAGCTTGTGTTGACGAGCTATTCTTTTCTTCTCTCTTTTTTTCTGTCCCTTCGGAATAAGTCCCTTCGGAATTTTGTCCCTTCGGTAATTTTTGTCCCTTCGGTTGTCCCTTTCTTTTATTTTCTTGCATTTTATTTCTTTTTAGCATTTTATTTTATTTCTATTTAGCATTTTAATTATTGTCATTTATTTTCCTGCAATTAGAATGTACTTAGGTCCAATGTAAATATAAATAAGAAAAGTGTGTGTCTTTTATTTCTTTATCGCTTTATATATATAAAAAAAATACAAAAAATTAGATTAGGGATTTTGTGGTGACCCAACGTCACTACAAAAATCCACGCACTTTTAATTTTATTGCTCCGTTAGTTTAATTTTCATTTATTATTCCAAAACAACAAAAACATTCAAAAAATCAAAAATCACAAAAATATTTTCATAATAAACCTTGATTTTCAATCAAGTGATCGTCCTTTTTATTTTCTTTCTTAATCAAATATCAAATCAACTTTAATCATACTTTGAGTCTATTTTTATTTCAATATAAAAAATACAAACCAATTCTCATTTGCCACTTGGCTTTTCATTTTAAAACCTTTTCAAAAATTAAATAAAAAAAACACACAACAAATCAAACGTCAATTTCAACCCCGAACTACGAAGTTTTGATCCCTCACGGGTACGTAGGCAGAGGACACTCGTCCTTCCAAATCAATAAAATGTAGATAATTAGGTCTTCCTTTTTTAATCATTTCAAAATTTCTTTTTTTTTAAAAAAAAAAGCAAGCAAGTTTATAGCACAAAAAGTTAAATAAAATCAAGAGGTTCTCGTAGAGTACTACGAATATTTAGGGTGCTAATACCTTCCTTAAATATAACCAACCCCCGGGCCCCCCAATTTAAATAAATTTTTTCAAAGTCGTGAAATAATAAGTGAGTCAAAAGCTAATCAAATACCCTTGATATCCGAAAAATGACGCGACACCCATCATCAGAAAATCTTCTAGAATTCACAAACCACCTGCATATCTAGAAGCATATCATTGTAACTTGCTCAGCAATACAATCCATCCTCCTTCTCTATCTGCCTCATCATCATCTGCTGAATCTTGTAAGTACCCTTTATCTTCTTACTTGTCTTATCACCAACTCTCTTCTGCACACAAACACTTTACTCTATCCTTATCATCTAACGCTGAACCTACAAACTATGATGATGCAATGTGTGATGAAAATTGGAAAAATGCTGTCAAAGTGGAGTTAGAGGCATTGAACAAGAACAACACATGGATATTAACTTCCTTGCCTGCTCATAAGAAAGCCATTGGTTGCAAATGGGTCTTCAAACTTAAGCTTCATGCTAATGGCACTGTTGAGGGATATAAGGCCAGGCTTGTTGCTAAGGGTTTCACACATACAGAAGGGATTGATTATATGGACACCTTCAGTCCAGTAGTCAAAATGACAACCATTAGAGTACTTTTGTCAATTGCTGCCACTCAAAATTGGCATCTTTACCAACTTGATGTCAATACTGCCTTCCTTCATGGTGATCTCAATGAGGAAGTATATATGCAGCCGCCTCCTGGTCTTATTTTATTTGCCCCTGATCAAGTGTGTAAATTGCAAAGATCCCTTTATGGGTTGAAACAGGCAAGCAGACAATGGAACACCAAACTCATTGAAACATTACTCTCTTCAGGCTATATCCAATCCAAAGTAGATTACTCCCTTTTCACTAAGAAATCTGCTCAGGGTTTCACTGTTATTCTGGTCTATGTAGATGATTTGGTCTTAAGGGGACTGATATTACTGAAATCCAACAAATTAAGACCCTATTGGACAAAAAATTCAGCATCAAAGATCTAGGAACTCTGAAATATTTTCTAGGATTTGAAGTTGCAAGATCACAAGCTGGAATCACTTTATGTCAGAGAAAATACACTCTAGATTTATTACAAGATGCTGGTCTCTTAAGTTCAAAGCCATGTCCCACTCCTTTGCAACCTCAACTCCAACTACATAAGAATTCTGGAGAACTTCTATCTGAATCAACAACATATAGAAAGTTGATTGGCAGACTGTTATATTTGACCACTCCAGACCAGAAATAGCTTATGTAGTGAGTAAATTGAGTCAATTTCTAGATGCTCCTACTACTGAGCATATGCTTGCAGGATTGCATGTTCTCAAGTTTCTTAAAAATAATCCTCGCCAAGGGTTATTCTTCAATTCATCATCATCCCTAACTCTAAAGGGCTTTTCTGATTCTGACTGGGGAGCATGTCAAGATACCAAAAGATCTACAACTGGCTTCTGTTTCTTTCTTGGCAAGTCACTTATAAGCTGGAAAAGTAAAAAGCAATCTGTGGTCTCGAGGTCTTCATCAGAAGCTGAGTATAGAGCCCTGGCCCAAGCTACCTGTGAAGGACAATGGCTCCTTTACTTGTTGAAGGATTTTCAAATACCTCATGAATCACCTATTGTTCTCTACTGTGACAATAAATCAGCTTTACACATAGCAGCAAACCCTGTGTTTCATGAGAGGACTAAACACATAGAGATGGATTGTCATGTAGTCAGAGACAAGGTACAAGAAGGTGTCATTCATCTGTTGCCAGTATCATCTAAAGAGCAAGTTGCTGACATACTGACAAAATCATTGCATCCTGGTCCTTTCAATAGTCTTCAGAGCATGCTTGGTATGATTGATATCTACTCCAACTTAAGGGGGGATGTTAAAGATAGTGAAGTTTAAGTTTGTTTTGGTTACTTGCTTAGCATGTTTCATTGTGTAACTAATTAGTAGCTCAACAAATTACAGCTGTAATAGTTAGTTAGTAGTTAGTTACTTGAGAGTTAAGTAACCATAGTTGAGTTAGAATATAAAAGGTTCTATATATATCTATGAGTAGCTCTTTTGTAATATGGTTATTCACATGAAATAATAAACAGTTTTCAGTTTCATCTTTTCTTCTTCACCTTGCTCATTGCAAGCTTGATTTGTGCTTCCATGGAGTTTGAGATTGTCCTTTTAACAGAGAGTGTAGACTTGACACTCCCCACCCAATTATCATTCCAAAACAAAGTTGATGACATCTCTTAGGTTAGTTGGAGGGGTCACTTGAATTAATAATAATATAATAGATTTCTTCATGCAAATCAGTATATGGGCATGAATACACTTCATGAATATTGGTCTTTCAAAAAAAAAAAAAGGAATATTGGTCATTCAATTATATATAGTGGGAATCACTTGGATTCATCTTTAAATCTATATAATCTTGACGTGACATTGAGTTCTGTTACCATATATTCATGTCAGTATGTGTGTCGTTTGTATATGTATATCGACAACATATAAAAAAATCGGTAATTGACACATAACGTTATCTAAGATAAAATAAAATAACATAGAAATCCTTATAGTGCTGACATGGCATTCTGTTATTTGCTAATTCATGGATCACCTAGCATTTACATAAGATAGAGCATAGCTCCGTGCTCCTTCCGTATAATACAAGACATGAGAATCTAATAATGTTTACCTTTTTATGTTTTTAGTAATTAGTAACTATTATTTGTCCCCATCCCATAAAAATTGTTGTGTTAAGTCATTTTTTAACAAGAAAATATAAATAAATTTACCAATTTAATATTGGAATGTTTAATATGAAGTTGGACCAATTTTGGATTCCCTCCTTGTTTTGATCTTTTTTAAGTAATCTAGCGGTCAAAATTTTATCCTTGAGGTGAATAAGTGTAGAATTCGGGTTTGATCAAACTCCTAACATTGTCACACCCTTTAAGACTTGACGTCTACCGTGGCTTCCACTTTATAGGAACTGACCCGATGGTAGCCTTTTTTTTGGTGGCTTCACTCACCTATCAGTATTCGGTGGAACACCTTAATCCAGCATATAGGTAGCCCTTTTCGTGATCCAACTCTCAATGAAAGCACAATTGTTAGGACTTAATCCCATGAGGAGAGCTCAACCCTAAAGACTAATCTATTAGGAGGGAGAGCCGCATAACTTAAATACCACATCAAACACTTTAATCTACTCGACGTGGGACTCCTAACGGCGTTGCACTCACGATGATTCGTTTTGGTATGTTTTAATAAAGTATTATATTTTTTTCTATTTTTTATTATTATAAATTTTATTTTTTATTACAAATGGTAAAGTTCTGCCTTTAGACTAATTTTTAGATCTAAATATTAGACACATCCATTTAAAATTATCAACCGTTGGTTAATTCTTATTATCACAATAAATGAAAAGTGAAAAATAATAAATAATTAACATAATAATTACTATATTACATTGAATACTAAAAAAATTAATAATAGCAATGTTATTGCAAATCTGATCATTGTTATGGGATAGATGGAGTTTAAATAAAATATATATTACAACAATAATAACAACCGTATATATTTATTCAAAAAATAACAACCATATATATGCATGCAATACATAGGGACCACATATAAAGTTATGCAACTAGTGACATATTACACTGGAGAAAGTAGCTAGCTATAAAGAGAGAAAGATATCATAGAAAAGCCTAGTAATTTTGGCTTGTTGCATATATATAAACATACATAGAGATGAGAATAGATCGTTTTCAAGGGGCTAATTAATTTTTAGTCGTTGGTTGAACCTTTGGAGGAATCTGAGATGATTTTCTGTAGCATCTGGTTTGTCTCTTCCTCGGACATTCGCTCGTCTTTACTCTTCGATTTTGCATACGCCTCAAAAAATTCTTTGTTCTCTTTCTCCAGCTCCTTCCAAACTGCACATTATTTTATGTATAAATTTTTATTTAATGTACGGATGTAATGTGGTTCATAAATGTGACTGTGATATGTAAGCACGTGTATATATGCTTTATGTTTGGATTTCCTTGTGTGGAAGATATCATATCATATATCATACATAAATGAAACAAACATGCTTACCTTCATTCTTTTTCCTTGATTATTGGAAATAATAAGTGAAGTTGTATTAAAGAGTACTACATAGCAATTGCTTGCTTTCAATGTATGTAATCATTGATACTTTGTAGCCCTAAACTCAAATAATGTTTGCTTAAAAACAAAAAATGATTATAGAGCAATGTAAATTCTGCAATTTAGTATTAAAGGCGGTTTACATTCAATACAAGTATTATATTCTTTCAATATGTTCATTCAAGATGTGTTCAATATGCACATCAAAAAAATATATGTACAATGGTGAACGAATTCAACCCATGCAATAGGTTAATATATTCTTGAGTTGTGTTATTATGCGACAAATTCGTCGACACCATATAAAATACAAATAGAAGAATGTGTGCACAATCCAATAAGAGAAAAAGTAATAATGAATAATTGAAAAATGTATCGGGTAAAAAAAGTTGAATGGTAAATATTACTAGTTATTTGTTATATTAGTTTTTCGTGTTTTGGATAGGGATGAATCCAAGACCTCAACTTCTTTATTCTTTAGTTCAAACTAGTTGATCTACACATCTCTGTCGGTTGTAGTGTTAGTTGTTGACATTTGTGCCCACAACATTTTTAATATTTTTAATAGTGTATCAAAATGCTTAAACCAAAAAAAAAAAATATAGTGTATAGAAAGAAAGTTTTTAGAATCAATAGGCATTTTATTATAAAGAATTTTGCAAGTAAAATTCACAAATCCACCATTAAACTCTTTCTTTGTGCATAATTAGGGGCATCCCACCCCTACCAAGTCTAATATTTCATAGTAACATAGTATCTATTTGAACTCGATATAGCTAATTATAGTTATGTTTGTCTTTAAATTAGGTCTCACAAAAAACTTTTGTAATAAAAAATATAGAAAGTTGGTATTTGATTGAAAGTTTCCTTGAACTTATATCACAAAACACTGAATATAATTGAAACAAATTTTAATTACTAAGGGATTATTGTATAAAGAAAAATTAACATATGTACACATAAGAATTTAAACATGCTTCTCACCCATACATAAATCATTTTAACTTGAATTACATCTAACAAGTATTTATTTTTTTAAGAAGCTAAATTAGCCCACCAAAATTGACATGGAGAATTACATCTAACAAGTATTAATATATCATTACTAAAAAATAAAATAAAAATTAGCGACGGAAATTATCAACCGGGAAATGTGAACTCTCGCCCTAAGTTTATCTCATAAAAGAAAAAAGTTCATCATGAGTAAATTAGATTGGAATTTCATTTTTTTCAGTCGTGTTCAGCTTGCAAATTTTCCATGAGATTCCTGAGTAAGAGATTCTAAAGATATCCCTTGGTAAACTTCCAATACATGATCAAGCCTTTGAGGGATTTTTTTTTTTAAAGGACAAACCTTTGAGGGTTTTAATTAGTTTATCAAAACAAAGTTAACCACTTATATATGGTATGAAAAGTATACATACTAGCATGGTTTTCAATTGAGGTATCTTGAAAAATAAATGTTCATAGCATAATTGCAACCGTGATCACAAAAGGAATTTAAAACCATGATAACTAACTAGGTATAAGCTCACCAATTCTTAACTAAATGACCATATCTCTTATTATTCAAACAAAACGAGTTTATCTCTATAATATTTATTTATCTCGTCAATTTTGCATGACATGAAATGGTATATATTGTCTCCCATGTGTGTGTATAATATTTTGAAAACAAGATGGCTTGGATTGGAATGAAAGATTAAAATTATATAGAAGTAGATATATACCAGTGGAAGTTATGACAGGCTTAATATTTGCATGCTTAGAAAGAGCTTCCATGCATTCTTCCTTTGTCATGTGAAAGATCAAACACTTCTCAATCAAGTGTTGCACCTAATTTAATTTTATGCCAACACATGTCAAAAGCCATGAAGATAACTAATAAGCATAAGATCAAAACAAATAGTACAGAAAAAAGAGAGAAAAGGAGTTGAAATTTGAGCCCTTTTTATACCATATGAATGTATGAAGCAGAAGAAGAAGAAGAAGAAGAAGAAGAAGGCTCTCCCATGATGCAATGAATTTTCTTAGTGAACTTAGGAAAATTATTATTTAAAGCAATGAAAAATAGTATGAAGCTAGGTGCAAATGTGATTTGACATATGCAACATAAGGATCTAATCTTAATGCAGGTGCAAGACATGTAGAGTACCTTATAAAGTGGAGAGGGTGGTAAGGTGGGACCAATAGTCCCACGTGAGAGATAAATGATAAATGGCTGAGAAGGGATTAGAGGAGATTGTAAATAACTATTCTTTGTGATTTTGTGTAATTGACAATAGAGGTTTCTGCCTCCTTCACGTGATTTGTGGGACCTCCCTAAACACAATTCCTCCAAAACAGACAACAAACTTAGATCATCAACAATTATATATGCTATTCTAAGACCTAGTGTGAGTAAATACACTGTTTATAGACCCAAAATAAGTCAATAATTTAACTAGTGTATATGTTTGAAATGTGTAAAATAAAATAATAATTTTGTAAATGTACAATCATATCTAATCATTTGATGATATTTATATTTTCAATATCTTTATTCATTTAACAAAATGAGTAGTAGTCCTTGTTTAATTTTTATTACATTTTTAATCCGTACAAAAATATCATGCATGCAGTTTAGTTTTTGTTAAGCAAAATTTGTTTAATTATCATTATATTTTTTAGGTTTTTGAATGATTTTTTGAAGACATGTTTATATCATTATAAAAAGTTATCTTGAGATGAATTAAATGTAAAAAATTTAAACGTCAAATTTCAAGATAAAAGAAACAAAAATTTAGACCAAAAGTTTGAGTAATGGTATTTATACATCCATTTGATGATAACTTTTGTGACAATCTTATTTTTCTTTCTTCATATTGGTCAAAAACAATAGAGAGATAAAAAGGAAGAGAGATGATAAGAATATCTTGTGAGTATAAAAGAGAGTTGTTCAAAAGTTGTCTTAAAATGGTTGTGCAAATATCAGTTCTCTAAATTTAGAGTAAACAAAGTTCGAAAGGAATTTTTAAAAAGACCAAAAATAAAAGTTAATATGTTTAGAGGGATCAAAAATATATTAATCCTTTAAAAAAATTGATCTGACCGAAGTTATGTACACTAGATTGTAGTTTATGTAGTACGGTCTAACCTATTATGAGATTAATTAAATAGACCGATAGTGTAAAACAATTTTACACTATCAACCAATGAAAATCAGTCAATTAAACACATCATCTTATGTGTTAAAAAAAATTCCATTAAATGACATATCCCACGTTTTTTTTTATTTTGGCATTTGATTTAGCAGTTTTCAAACTGCATTTAGAGGCTTTTGCAAAATAAAGAGACTAAAAATCAAAATGGTGTGGTATTGAGCAGAATTTTTTGAATATAGACTCTATAACAATAATGCTTGTATTTTAATACCCTTTAGTAAACATATTTTTCTCAACTTATATATGGACATACAAACTTCATGATCTCCTATCCATACTATTTCCATCCAAGACATTGTAATGCACAAGTTTTTGAGATTCCTTTGTGAAAATTCAATTGTTTTTTCTCCTACCCTTTAGTTTTAAAAATGAAAACATGTTTGCAAACGTGAACCTATTGCAGCCTTAATCTACAATTCACTTCATATTACTATTATGATTATTACTTATGATTTATGATTTTGACAACTCATATAGTCACAATTCATATTTAATTTTATGGAAGAAGATATTGAAATTTGACTATTTCAGGAAGAGTTTACTACATTTCCTTAGCAATGATAATTAGTGCTCCAAAATCTTCCAACTAACAATACATAGCCTTTAAGTAGTGATTCTGCTACAAAATTCTGATTATCGTACAAAATATAAAGTATGAAACAAATTAATAGTGAAAAATGCTAAACAAAATGTGGAAAAAAAATCAGCGTATATATGCCCAATTTGCATCAAAACTATGTCTTCCTTCAAATCATGAAGAAAGAAAAATATTGAAAAAAATAAGTTATTGAGTTAACATAGAGTGAAAAAGGAAGAATATTCATGATTGGGATGAGAAAGAGAGGCATCAAAGATTAAACGTGGGATATGGCAATTATTGGAAAAGATTTTATTTCATTTTTTTAACACTTAACATGATGTGTCTAATTTAGTATTTTTAATTGGTTGATGGTGTAAAATTGTTTTACACTATCAGTCTATTCTAATTAATCTCAAGAAGTCATTGTAGATCAAATCTACGACTTTTCTTTTTAACTAGATTTTTGACCCGTGTGCTCCGCTCGGGTTTATTGTAAAGAAATTGACATACGAATAATAAAATGCAATATATAATTGGTAACGGTGAAAAAAATAACACGTGATAATCTATAGTAGAAAAAAATAAAACACTTCATAAAATGTATGAAATTTGAAAATATTATAAAAGAAAATTAGGCTAACTTGCTGCAGACTTAACAAAATTAATAAATAAGGATTATGGTAGAAAATATTTGCTTAAAAAAAAGGCAAGAGGATAGGAATAAAATTGGTGCGATGCATTTTTTTTAGATGGAATTTGTTAGATTAAATAATTGCAAACCTAATTTGCAAATGAGCGGGAAAAATTTAGGTTAAGTTGATGCAGACTTAACAAAATTAATAAATAAGGATTATAAAAACAAAATAAAAAAAAAGTGTGTCTTTAGAATGAATAAGGTTAAATAATTTAAATCTTTGATTTCTCACGATTTGTTCGTCAGAAACGTCGATTTTTTCGTTCAATACTCGCACAGTAGGAATTGGTAAGGAAAATTTAGAATGATCAAAGTTTGAAGGGATTAAAAATAAAAGTTTGTATGTTTAGAGGGATAAAAACATATAAATCTTTTAAAAAAAAAAAAAAAAAAGTGGTCTAACTAGTCTGACATACACTAGATTGTAGGTCTCCATCTGTCCGTCTAACTTATTCTCACTCTCTAAGCACATATCTCTCTTATCAGCATGAAAGGGAATGGTGTAACCCATCACACATGTTCTCCATTAATTTCTGCTTAATAAAAATTGTAGATCACCCCCCTTCAAAAAAAAAATTGTAGATCACCCCTCAAAAAAAATTATAGATCACATTTAGTATAAAAATATTGTAGATCACATTTACGACTTTGTTTTTTGATTAAAAAAAAAATAAACTAGAGGTATATCTTTGTTAGGTTCCTCAGGATTTAAAATTTTGATTTCTCATGATTTAAAATTTTGATTCCTCTGGGTTTAATACTCACACAATAGGAATAAAAATAACCTCTCAAAGTGTACATAAAAAAAAAAAAAAAAAAATTAACCTCTCAAACAATTTTCACAAATATTGCATGGAATAGTAAGTTTTTTTTCTTTTCAAAGTATGTTTTTTTTTTTTTTTTTGAAGAAGCTAAAATGGTATATATAATAATAACGAGTCACCCCGCACAAGATGTGCAAAGGATGAACAATCCAAAGTATTTACAGAGTCAAAGTGCCCCTAAACTAACGAGCACTAACAAAACAATCAACACAAATGGAGACCCATACACAATAACGGGTGTTTCCACCAATCGTGATAATTGTAAGAGAAGGCACCCTGTTTAGACCTTAACCACAAAAAAGAATTTAGTTTTACTTTTTCTAATAGCACGAAAGGGTTCAAAGCCACATTGTTGAAAACACGGTTGTTCCTTTCCTTCCAAATGACCCAAACAGATGCAAACCAGATTAACCGTAAATAGAGATAAGAAAAAGTAGGCATACCAGCCATATGAGTGAACTGCACAAAATGTTGACGAAGCTCACCATGAAGAACCGATGTAATACCAAGCCAATTCAGCACTAATAACCAAAGGGAACTGAAAATGTCACACCCTAAGAACAAGTGAGAAGCCGTCTCCTCTTCGCCGCAACCTGCTGAGCAAGCCGTGTCTGTTACTTGAATAACTCTCCTCCTTGCCAAATTATTTTTAGTTGGCAATCTATCACGAAGGAGCCGCCACACAAACAAAGACACCTTGGAGGGAATACACCTGTGCCAAACATCATCAACCATTGATCTGTCAACACCAGCCCCTGAAGTAGTGAGAAAGTGGTATGTTCCTCGAACAGAGTAACCATGAATCGGATCAAGCAACCACCACCACCTATCAGTCGAAGTTTCCTGCAAAACAACGTTATGAAGCATAACAGAGCACTCCTCTACACTTTCCTCCTCCCATGCTAGTAAACGACGTCTCCACTCCCACGCTCCTCCTCCTACTTCCCACCCTAACCTCTTCATCTCCTCCACTGTTCGATCTTTATTCACAACTAAATCAAAAAGGCGGGTAAATTTAAATCTTAAAGGAACTTCCCCCACCCAATTGTCATACCAAAATAAGGTTTCCCTACCATCTCCCACTATCCTCCTAATATTATCCTCAAACCAACTACCTACGCCTAGCCCAACCCCCTCCCGAATCCTACAAATCGACCTCCACCAAGAAGAACTCAAAATCCCCCCATCCTTCAACCTGCCCCCCTCCTCCCCGTACCGCGATTTCAAAACACGATACCACAACTCCCCCTTATCTACCACCATCCTCCAACACCACTTACCCAACAAAGAAATATTAAAATCTCCCACCCTCCTAACCCCCAAACCACCATCCTCCTTAGGAGTACATATAGACTCCCAATTTATCCAAGCAATTTTCCGATTATCCTCACCACCCGCCCAAAAAAATGATTTAAAAATAGATTCAATAGAAGAAATTATACCTGCAGGGGCTTTGAAAAAGGAAAGAAAGTAAACCGGAAGTGAGGACAGGACAGACTTCAAAAGAACCAGACGGCCACCGAAAGAAAGGAATCTATTATTCCACGACGACAGGCGAGTAACAATGCGATCGACAACCGGTTTCCAAAAAGACAATTTCCTAGAATCACCACCAATAGGGAGACCCAAATAAATAAAAGGAATGGTACCCCTACGACAATTCATCACTGAAGCAGCCTCCGACAACCAAGAATCTGAGATATTCACACCTGTCAACAAGCTTTTGTGGAAGTTCACCTTCAGCCCCGAAATCTCATGGAAAAAGATGACAAATAAATAAACCCTAACCAAATTTGAAATAGGAAAAACTCTTATTCTCATATTCAATTCATTCAAAATTTGATTACTAGATTGTTGAGCCTGAAATAGGAAATCAAAGATGATTTGTCTTGATACTTAAAGTATGATTGAATCATGAAGTCGGTAACTAGACACGCAAATTTAAAAGATAAAACAAAATAATAAGAATGTTATTACACGCGAATTTGTTTAATTCGTTTCTAAGGGATGTGAAGTTGGAGGATGTAGATGTGTTGGGTAGGATATATACTTGGTATCATTCGAATGGAAGATCGATGAGTCGCATAGATAGAGTCCTTATCGTGGAGTGCTCTCAAGTTTGGGGAATCCCCACACTTTGGGTTCTTCCAAGGGATATGTCGGATCATTGCTCTATGGTTTTAAAGATGGGAGGTTGGAATTGAGGTGTGAAGCCTTTCCACTTTAATAATTGTTGGTTGGAAAATAGGAATTTCAAAGGGGTGGTGGAGGAGTCGTGGAGATGTTTTGAGGGAAGGGGATGGATGGGTTTTTTGTTGAAGGAGAAGCTTAAGTATCTTAAAGGGAGGCTTAAGGATTGGAATAAGGAGGAGTACACTTTTCGCCATTTATTTTTAAAAAAATGGTATTTGATTTTTGAGTGGATGGTATGGAAACAGTGGCAGAATTTAGTTTTACTTGATGTATTGATGGATGGTAAGAATTATCATTCTGTAATTGTTTCTTGTAATTACAATGCAATATAACATTCCTCTATTTGTTTTCTAGTTTAACGGGGATACTTTTATGCTTGCCATTTTTCTCCATTCTTGATTCAGATAAGTGTACCTTAATATTGTATTGATCTGTAACAGTAGTCTTCACTTCTGTGCTTTTGTAGATTGATTTTATCAAAGAGGAACTGCAAAATGTCGAGATTCCTATAATACTGGTGGGTTCTTTTACATCAACACCTCCAATAGTTTTCTCCAGTGTCATTCTGATTTGCAGAGTTGTATATGAACTATAACACCAATTTGTTGCAAGCTGATTAAGCTCTTTTCCCCTTTTAGGATAAGGAATGAAGGATGTATCTAGAAATACCGAGTTCAAAACTTACTTGCATGTGTCAGCTAACATCCTTTTATTTGTTAAAAGAGAACAATGTTGGATAAAAGGAAGCAAACAAATGTGGTTCTTAGCTAAACTATTTGATAGCAATTGTCATAATGTCATCTGTGTTTTCACAACATAAATATCTATTGGATTGAGAAACCAGCAATTTTTAACAAGAGGGTTTAATTATATTCTTTAAGTGAGGGTTAATTATATTCTTCAAGTAAAACTTGTTTTATGATTTCTATCCAAAAAAAGTTCTGCATACAGAAAAGTTTTATAACTTTTATTCAAATGAAGTTTTGATAACTAATTTAGAGTTTTCTTACCAGGTTGGGCACTCTATTGGTGCATACATATCTATTGAAATGTTCAACAAGACTCTAGATAAGGTAACTGGATTTCTGCATATTGCATTAAGCACGAACACATCATTCCACCTGTCCATAATTTCTGATCTTATTGAATTGTTTGCTTGCATTTCTCCTGGGCTCTGCAGGTGAAATACTATGTTGGACTTTATCCATTTTTGACATTAAACCCACACTCAACAACACGGTTAATTATTGCAAAAATTGCACGGTAAGTCTGGCATTTCCTCTTTAAAGTCACTCCTCAAAGTCAAACCCCTTTGATACTGTCTTTTTTGTCAGATATGACATGAACTAGTAGTGATTACAAGCTTATATATATCATTTTTGACATGGTTCACACTCTCTTTCTTACCTCATGAGTCATGAGATTCAATTTACACATAAAACAATAATTTATAGTTTAATCTGACTAATGGTTAATGGGATTTCAGATCCCAAATTCTAGCTGCCGCTCTTAGCTACCTGACAGCATCATTAGGATTGTTACCGGTCAAGGCTTTGAGGTTTATTGTCAGAAAATCTCTTGGGAAGTCATGGTCTGCCAATGCAGTTGAGGCTACATGCTCTCACTTGTCACAGGTTAGTTTATGTTCTTACTAAGATGCCAAAGCACTTGAATTTGGTACCCGCGAATTGGGTTGCGGTTATCGTCCTAGTGCAGCGAATTATGTTACTGGATTCCTTTTGAAGTTCAATGCCTATTACCTATTGAATCTCTTGGATTGTTTGATGAAAATGGATTAAATCTTTTACTCCTATGCTTTTTTTCTTCAGATTTTGATTTGAGTCTCAGTTTTGCTTGTAATTCAGTTTGTTAGGATCTATGTAGCACAAATGCATCATGTACTAGATTCCTACTACATTTTGTTTCAGACTCTAATATATCTTTAGAATATTGTTATGTGCCCGAACACTTTGTCTAATATATCTTCATATTAGTCTGTTATTCATGTAAGCTAAATGTCCACAACTTCATGTACCATTTCTGGTTTTGCTATTGTGTTGTTGATCCCTGGAATGGTCGTTTTAAAATAAAAGTGTGTGTTATTGTTTTGTACTTTTGTTCTGGTTTTGTTCTATTTTACTTTCCTAGACTAACTAATGACTTATATATTGTTCCCATTTGAGGTTATACATGTTATCCATTTGAATCCAATACCTTTTAAAATGGAGACTAGCTAATGACTTTAATACCTATTAAAATGGAGGCCTAATGACTTTAATACCTTTTAAAATGGAGATTACCAGACTTTCATATTTTTTTTTCTATATAATTTTGCTTCTATTTGAGCGTATAGGGTGATGGCTATCTAGCTTGTGAAAATTGTGTTTCGGCCTACATATGGTTTTTGTTTTCTTACTGTAGTATTATTCGGCCTACATATGCAAGTTTAAAATCTAAAGTAGTGATAAAATATTCTTAGTTGATGAGAAGTTGTCTGTAATTTTACCACTAGCCTTCTAAAGAATATGTTTTCATGCCATAATTGTGAAGATTCTGGTATTTGCTGTTTGTTAGATATGTATCAAATACTAAGTTGAAATTTAATTTGATGGCTACTTTTCATTCTCTTATCTCTTTCCTAACAGCTTTAGTCCTTAGATTGAAGGTTAACGTGAATTGGATTTGCAAAATAGTATATTTGATTTTGTATTAATATATCTCAACTGCTTACTTCCATTTTGGACTGAGTCCTTGACATGTCATCTATATAAGAGACCCACATCCATGTGAAAGCCAGAGGGATTGTTCTGGCTTGTGCCAAGGTATGTAAGACAAACACAATATCCAATTTCAAGCGGAGACTTTCGAGAATTGGTTTCCACTACGCAAAATGATTTTGAAGGGAAAAGAAATTTGAGAGTTAAGGTGGTAAAAAAACTAGACAAAATGACTTTTGTCTCAAGGTGAGATGACTTTTGTCTAGACTCTGTTGGAAAAAATTTCTCACTCAATTTAGGGTTTTTCTATGCTTTAGGAATCAAATATTTATCTCAACAAAAATGACACCATAAGCTATAAGTTAGTCCATATTGGTTCTTAATATATTCAAATCATAGTTAATGTTGTTATTTTAATACTTCTATTGTTTTTGGAGCATTCTGAATCACTTAATATTTGAGATCACACACTCACCATTTGATATCATTTGTTAAACTTGTTTGTCTTGATGCTTCATGAAACCTGAACTGATTATTAAAAGTCAATATTATAGAAGGAAGTTGTTGGATATTGTTTTTTGAAGGAACAAGTTGTTGGATAGTTGATGACTGAAGTTAGCATAATGTAATTATGTAAGCTCTTTTGGAGATGAATATTATTTTTATGAAGATTTATAAATGTTTTGCACAAGTGTGTAACTGTAACTGTGATGAATATTATACCGTATTGACTTGAGGCTAAGACTAGCATAAGGGTTAAGATCTGTCTGTCATAGACACGACACCAATCTGTTCTGTTCTGTTCTGTTTCGTGTATTCTAAATTTGTAACTCATCTTATGACGGTAGAGGAGATGAAAAGTATAACCTGTGGTTTCTGTTCTGTTATCCAACCTTTTGGGAAGGAGTTATTATTAGTTTTATGTGAGAGTTTAGCATTGAAAAAGTAAATTGGACTCTGCAGCAAGCTACCTAACTACAGCTTTAGTTTTTGGTAAAAGTCATGTGTTGTAAGGTTCATATTCATGTTTAACTTTATACTTTAACTTAGTGTATGATATGTTTATACTTTGCTGCTATGTTTCGTGTATTCTAAATTTGTAACTAAGGGTTTGGGATCTCAAACTTTGCTGCTATGATGGCTTATTAGTTAGGGTCAAATCTTAAGTTTATTGGTTCTGTTATGGACATGAAAACAGTAACTTATTGGTTCTCCAGATCCAAGATGTTTGAATTTTTGAACAAAATATTTAGTGTTACTTTCTACTTCTATTTTAAGACTTGGATATATCAATGATAGCTTGTTTTGGTTCTTATATAATTAGTTTAGACTAACATTATTAAGGATGATAAATTGCTAATAAATAATTATAGCTTTTTTTTTATGATCCATGAAAAGAGATCAAGATGATGTTTAGACATTGACTAGATATTAAACTGTTATGTTTTTTTTTTGTTGAACGATTCATGCTTCTACATTTTCAGATTACTCTCAAAGAATGGTCCATGATGGTTTATATACTATGATTTTCATATTGGAGAGGTCAGTTTGTTTTTGTTTATTTAGATTATAATTATTTATGTTCAAGAGACTTTTATCTAACTTCTAAGTCTAGATAGGAATGTGACTATTTTTGTTTTTATTAGGCTGCTATAATGAATCAAACTTATGCTTTCAACTCTTTACCGAAGAAGCGTGCTTTAGCCTGGATTGAGTATGCTGGTAAGTTTTTGTTGTCCAATTTTAAGGCCATATCTCGATAATTCCAATTCTTCAATATGGACTAGCTCATTCTTCTATTCTTTTGAGTTATCATAGATACATCATCATTATGTTCTTTAAGACGTAAGGTCTGTTTCTTTTATTTTTCAACCGTGTGTTAGTTTTGAATGTTTGTGATTCCTACTATGGATTATCATATGGACTGAGATAGTGTTTTCTAGATTATCCTACAATGATGCTTCTTGTTATTTAATCTTGTTGACAATAGATTTTGATAGGGAACAAAATTGTGTGTACTCATAAGTAACTCTGGTCATGCTATTATATATTGTCCCACAGGTATGCACTTCCATGTGAGTTTGATCTTCAAGAGGAGGGTCATGGTGCTGCTATTGAATTATCATAAGGGTTGTTTCCTTAAAGCTTTTTATACGAAGCTCCAACTATGGTAAAATTCTATGTTTTAGTGTTATACTCTAGAAATCAGTGACTATCATAGATAATAAGCCTTAATGGCAAGTTTTCTGTATTTGGAATGATGAATAATGATCTAGCCACTAGTATTTGTATGGAGTTTTAATTATGATACAATTGTTTTAAATGTCTAGCCACTAGTATTTTGGTTTTTGAATGTTTAAACTGTGTACTTTATCTATTGTTTTGATTGTTAATATTGAAAGAATTATATTTATGGGATTTAGATATTTTTAGTTATATATTTATGTATTTTAAGTATTTATTAATATATTTATTTAAATTGTCAACAAAAATTGTCCCATTCAATTTTTTTTATAAAAAAACTAAACATTTGCGACTGTTGTGAAGGGTCGCAATTGCACCATTCAATTTTTTAAAAAAAAAAAACTAAACATTTGCGACTATTGTGAAGGGTCGCAATTGCACCATTCAAATTTTTTTTTTAAAACAACTAAACATTTGTGACTGTTGTGAAGGGTCACAAGTCCATTTAATTTAGATTAAACCATATAATTTGCGACTGTTAGGAACTGTCGCAATAACATTTGCGACGGTTGGAGTGGCTGATCTACGAAGGGTCGCAAATGTCTGTTGCAACCCCAACATTAGCGCCTGTTGGGGAACAGTCGCAAATGTACATTTGCGACCCTTCTAACAGTCGCAATCGTCAATTTTAAAGGTCGCAAAACACATTTTTTCTTGTAGTGAATGTCATAGTATGTTAATTATTATGTTTGTTTTTTTTCCATTATTTCTCATGGAAAAAGATGACAAATAAATAATCCCTAACCAAATTTGAAATAGGAAAAACTCTTATTCTCATATTCAATTCATTCAAAATTTGATTACTAGATTGTTGAGCCTGAAATAGGAAATCAAAGATGATTTGTCTTGATACTTAAAGTATGATTGAATCATGAAGTCGGTAACTAGACACGCAAATTTAAAAGATAAAACAAAATAATAAGAATGTTATTACACGCAAATTTGTTTAATTCATTTCTAAGGGATGTGAAGTTGGAGGATATAGATGTGTTGGGTAGGATATATACTTGGTATCATTCGAATGGAAGATCGATGAGTCGCATAGATAGAGTCCTTATCGTGGAGTGCTCTCAAGTTTGGGGAATCCCCACACTTTGGGTTCTTCCAAGGGATATGTCGGATCATTGCTCTATGGTTTTAAAGATGGGAGGTTGGAATTGAGGTGTGAAGCCTTTCCACTTTAATAATTGTTGGTTGGAAAATAGGAATTTCAAAGGGGTGGTGGAGGAGTCGTGGAGATGTTTTGAGGGAAAGGGGTGGATGGGTTTTTTGTTGAAGGAGAAGCTTAAGTATCTTAAAGGGAGGCTTAAGGATTGGAATAAGGAGGAGTACGGGTGTGTGGAGGAAAGGATGATATGAGGTAATTGGTGGAAGAGATTGAGGCGTTAGATTTAAAAAGGGAGGTGGGTTTGTTGTTGGACTTATAGGTGAAGTTTCGGAAACTAAAGTTTCAAGAGTTGTGGCAGCTTTGTAAGGCTAAGGAGGTGGTATGGTTTCAAAGATCAAGGTCTAAGTGGTTGAAAGAAGAGGATGTGAATTCAAAATTCTTTCATAGAAGTGTCAAGTTGGGATCTACCAGAAATGCTATCAAGGCTTTAAGGTTGGATGATGCTTGGATTCAATCACCAAGTGATGTGAGAAGGGTGGTTGTAGATTATTTTAGAAGGCAAGTTTTGAATATCCCTTGGGAGCATCCAAAGTTGGATGGGGTTATGTTGAGAACCTATCTTTCGAGAAGAATAAGGGTTTGATTGCTTCGTTTTCGTTGGAGGCGATTGAGAAAGTGGTTAGGTTGTGTGATGGTGATAAGAGTCCGGGTCTGGATGACTTTAATTTTGCTTTTGTGAAGGATTTTTGGTACTTTGTTGAAAGATGAGGTGCGAATTATGTTCGTTTAATTTCATGCGAATGAAGGGGTACCAAAGTACTTTTTGGCATATTTTGTTGCTTTAATCCCAAAGATTTCATCTCCTCTTGCCTTGAAAGATTATTCCCCCAATTTCATTATTAGGAAGCCTTTATAAGCTTCTTTCGAAGGTGTTGGAGGTTGTACTTGCTTCTGTGATGGATTTAATAATCTTGACATCTTAATCGGCTTTGTTGAAAGGGCTTAATTTGGTGGATGGAGTAATGGTAATTAATGAGGTGGTGGAATTTGTGAAAAAGGAAAAAGGAGAATGTTTGATTTTGAAAGTTGATTTTGAGAAAGCGTATGACCTAGTGGGTTAAGATTTTTTTTAGTATACGATGGGGAGAGTGGTTTTATATATATCCCAAGTGGGTGGCTTGGATGAAGGCATGTGTGTTTGGGGGGAGTATGTCGATCCTTGTTAACGGTAGCCCAATAGAGGAAATTTGTACCCAAAGAAGGTTGAAACAAGTTGACCCCCTTGCACCCTTCCTTTTCCTTTTGATAGTGGAATGGTTTGGTTGTCTAATGAGGAACGACATGAACCTTAACTTCTTTAAGGGCTTTCGGATTGCTATTGAGGAGTTGGTGATTTCCCATCTTCAATATGTCGATGATACTATTTGTGTGGGAGAGACAACGATTGAGAATCTTTGGTTTTTGAAGGATTTTCTTAGAGGTTTTGAGATGGTGTCTGATTTGAAGGTTAATTTGTATAAAAGTTGTTTGACGGGAGTTAATGTGCGCATGGATTTTTTAGAAATGGCTTGTAATTTTTTGAAATGTAGTGAAATGTAACAAAATGAGTAATCCTTCTTTAATTTTTATTACATTTTAAATCCCTACAAAAATATTCAGCACCCAGTTTTGTTAAACAAAAATTCTTTAAATAAAAGTTTGTATGTTTATAGAGACAAAAAAACATATCAACCTTTAAAATAGAGTTTGGTCTAACTAAGATCTAACATAGATTATAGATCTATTTTGGTTTGTCTAACTTATTCCTGTTCCTAATCACATGTATCTCTTATTTACATAATGGAGAATGCTGCAACCCATCAAACATGTTCATAATTAGTTTCTGCTTAATAAAAAGTTTAGATCATGATGTAAGATTTTTCCTACATGTCATATAACTATGTACACGTGAGTATATATAGGATCGTTTCCACAGGGAGTTGCGGTATATCATAAGCATTTTCACAATAGTTCACATTAAGGGTTTGGATATAATTTGTTTGTTTGTAACACTATATCCATAGATGACAAAAGTAAAAACGAGAAGAGATTGAACTATTTCGTTTGCGGTATAAGATAACGAACAAGCATAACAGCAGCAATCTCTCGATCGATTAACAGACTCTAGCTTTATAACCAATATTATTACAATCATTTCTACAACATCCTTCGTGTCCAAAGCGACATCGTTATTTCTAAGTTAGCGTTTAAACATTCGTGTCCAAATTCCTTAAACGATAACAAAGTTGATCGGATAACTTAATCGACCGTGTCCAGCCTGATTAAATATCCGAAAGCATTAAAATCTTGATTAAAAGTAATTATCAAAGGTTTACAAACTTGTCAAGAGTGATATAACATAAGATAGATTGTTATTCTAGTTCTAGATTCAAGAGTTTGTGTCCAAATCATCTTGAATCTCTTTGAAAGCATTAAAAGCAAGAATAACAACAATATTGAATCATTAAGCTAGAACCTTATATATTAAAAGATCAAAAGATTACATAATAGCTTGATTGTTACCTCAATACTACAAAGAAGGTGATAGTTACATATAGACATGTAAACTAATGCAAGGAATGAAGGAAAGATGAAGATTCCATGCCAAGATCCTTGATGTCTCAATGAATCTAGGGTTGAATCTACTCCTTAATCACTTGCTTTGTGTTTCTCTCTTTGAAATAGCTCTAACCTCTCTCTAGAAATGTATAAAATGTTTCAATGGAATAGTGAATAGTCCTAGAGAGAGGGAAAACTTGTATTTAAATGGGCTAAAAACGTGTAATCTCGCTTAAGCGAGATACATCTCGCTCAAGCGAGAAGCCTAAATATCCAACCATGGCCAATGAAGTCTTGCCACGTAGCCCTGCTCCTTGATGAAGTTGCATCTCGCGTAAGCGAGTTAGACCTCGCGTAAGCGAGGTTGCTTGAAACTTAAACCGCCTTAGAATCCTGCTTGAGCGACATGGAAGCGAGATGGAAAGCGAGAAGCTCATCTGATCCCTGGAGAAATCTCGCGTAAGCGAGATGATCTCGCGTAAGCGAGATTCTAAAATTGCACAAGCGACCTGGAAGCGAGTTGTAAGCGAATGTTGAGTTTCTCCCTGGAGGAATCTCGCTTAAGCGAGATGACCTCGCGTAAGCGAGATTTGCTTGGTTCACACACTTGAGTTTTGGTCCTTGCTTGTCATTTCCTGCATAAATTGGGTAGAATTAGGCATATAAAGCATAAATGGTATAATTACAACAATTGATTGCTTTTCCGTAGATAACTTGCATAACAAGTCACTAAAAATGCCTCTTTTTCCACATGAAATATATTACTTTTGAGCACTTATCAAACTCTCCCCAACTTAGCTTTTTGTTTGTCCTCAAACAAAAGAATCAAAAGGAAACTCACAAGGCTTTGGACAGGCTTTCTAGCACAGTACCAAGCAATTCAAATCAAATAAAAATTTTCAAGTGGTGATTCAAATGTGAATGCACCGGCAAGCATGAAGTTCTCCATTATTCCTAGCACAGCTATAAATGTGAAACAAGTCCTAAGCACAAAATACACATCATAAACTTCAAAGTATAGACATAACTATCTATGAACCACACCTAACACACTTCTTTAAAAGTAAATGGAATACCAAAATAACAATGAGTAAGGTAATGAACACACATCCAACAATCATGCTAACATCCTATTTAAGTTAGGTGTTCATCCAAATATCGTCTCAAAAAGCATAAAAGCATGGATCAAAAGGTCTTGCAAGGGTTATAACTTGGCCGGGCTACAAAAGAAATTTCATATGTGGGGCAATTGATCAGAAAGCCTATCAAAGAGGAACATTCTTTGTAATTCAACTTGAAATTCAAAATCTTCCCTACCAAAAATTACAACCTTTGATGATTAACAATCAAACCAATAACCTTGACAACTTATTCTATTTTTGATTTTTTTTTCTTTCTTTTTCTTCTTTTTCTTTTCTTTTCCAAATGTACAACTTTTTCTTTGATTCAATGTTGTCAGGTTATTTTACAACTTCACCAGAACTTAACATATAATGCCTCCTTTTTCTCCCCAACTTGAATACAACAAAACTCTAATTGAATGTTCCCCTATCCTAAGGCAAGGGACAAAGTACAAAAAGGTTAAGGGTTCAACAAAGTAAAATTATCTAAGTCCTATAAGATTCAACCATGAACTGGATTTTTGAAAAATTTCAGGCAAATTCAACAAGCATTGTGCTTATGAATATTGACAGTTCATGTTTGAGGACTTGATTCATTTGGCTCAGATTGGGGTATCAGATACTCGCTCTTCTCACAGGTAGGCTTTATGTGGTCAAGTAGGTTACTCTTAATTCAAAAAGTGCCTTGATCCTTTCCATGCTTTCAAACAATTCAAAATAATTATCAGGTTTAACATAACTAAAACAAGTTAGACGGTGATTATCGGTCTCCAGCATATATACAACAGATTGAAGCTACCTCACATTTATGTTAAGTACTAAGTGGTTCAAAGATATTTATGTTTATGAAAAGACTTAAATGATATATATTTTGTGCAAAGTACAAATTTCACATTCATAGTAACACCTAGAATAACAGGAAACCAATACCTTGACATTGCGCTTTCTCACAATTCATATCATTATCACTCACCTGCTTTTGCTCAATAATTGGCTCCTTAGAGCACTTTAAACTTTGATGTTCATGAGCAATTTTTCTTTTGACGAAACACAAGCAAGATTAATCAAAAATTTCATCCAAAGCAATAAGTTAAAAACCAAAAAAACACGCTAAGCTATTTAACCCAAAACGAAATTTCAATTAAACCAAAATATTGAACACCCAAAACCGTGCTCAAAAAGTATAAGTTCAAAAGCGATAAAATTGTTCCAGTATAAAACTAAAAACATAAACTAAAAAGTCAAAGCAGAAGTCAAAGTAAACAAAGCATCACTAAAAAGTCAAGCAATGTGGTCAGTGTGCCGCATCATCATCCATATCATCCTGAGATAGATGGACACTGGCTGTCCTCTCTGGATCATCATCGACACCATGCACACTAGCTGTCCCATGCACACTAGCAGTCCCATGCACACTAGCTGTCCTCACCGCATCACCACCAATGTGGACACTGGCTGTCCTAGTAAAGTCATCAGCTTCTCCACCAAATGCTGCACCACTGCCCCCTCCTGGGTAGGTTGGCCTGTCCCCAGGCCACATGCAAGAATCATAGTACTGTGCAGGAGTGAACATAAAACACCGGGGATCCATGTGAGCATCGTAAAGATGCGAGTAGATGCCCTGGTTGCTGCGGAAGATAGCAGCCTGCTGATCCATTATGTGATTCTCTCTCTGCTCCTGTGCTTGAGCTAACTGAAAGGCTTGCTGCTGCTGTGCCTGAGCTCTCTCAACTGCTCGCTGCTCATACTGAGCCATATATGCCTGAAAAGATGAAAAATCATAAGTGCCTGACTGCTGAGGTGGTGGCATAGTCTGGTGAGGATCTTCATGCTCTGGAAAGTCCTCAGGTTGGGGTACATCCTCAGGTTGGGGTACTTGAGAAGAAGAAGCAGCACCTTTGGTTAGTGCTCTAGAAATGTAACCCCGAATGTACTTGTCATCAATGGGAGAAACCAGCTGTTCTAAAAAAGGCTCGGTGACTGGCACCTCATGATGCTTAAGTAATCCCATAATAAAGCCCGGGAAAGCTAGTCTGGTCTCTGGGCCAGCTACACCACCAAGAGCTACATGCTTCAGCTCTCTTGAAATAATTGCAGCCACATCCACTGCCCTTCCTTTGCAAATATGCCAGATCAGAGGAGGCATTATTTTCTTTGGAGTTGTGGTGACATGGCTTTTTGGCCAGACATTATGAACTAAGAACTTAAACAGAACTCCAGCTTTTAGCCTCATGTCAGTGAAGGCCGCCAAATTGCGGTTACCCGCTTTGGACTCAGTATATGTCCTACCCGGTAGCAAAATCTCCCTCTCAATCTTACCCAGATTCCAATCAGCAGCACTCTCTCTCTCCCCATAAGGACACAAGGCAGGTGTGTCAGGGTCATCAGACTCAGGTAAGGTGTAAGGGTTGCCTAAGTATTCATTAATCGCATCCCTATCGAAGCGGATGGTCTTTCCTCTAACCATGGTGGTGTAAGAAAACGCAGCATGCATTTCCTTAGCATCACAGTCTGGTAAAGAATTGGCATAAAACTCTCTCAAGAGATCCAGGTTGATTTTGGGATATGGGTTAAGGAGTTTCTCCCACTTTCTCTCAGTGAAAACGGCTGCGATGTCAGCAAACTCACCCTCAGGGTTAATCCGGAAAATTTTGTCATGCCAAGTTTTCTCTTTTTTCAGCTCAAGAAACCTGGCATAGGTTTTGTTGGAAGTGTAAATGGTACGGTCCGGGTTTCTAGGTAAGGGTGCAGGACGGTTTACAACACCGGATGAGGAAGCAGTGGTTTTTCGTTTCTTGGTTGGTTGATTTTTGGGGGCCATCTGCAAAACAACCAGAAAAACCATATACAGTATAGCAATAATTGATCAGCACAGTATGGAATCAAATGGAAGTACACAGATTAGATTAACACAAAAGTCAGAAATAACAACAAGGCACTGGGCTATCTCGCTTGCAACTCGCTTAAGCGAGACCAGAAGCGAGATATTGAAGAAAAATCTGGGCAAAAATATGAAGTCTCGCTTAAGCGAGAAAAGTAGCTAAGAACTTCGCTTAAGCGAGATTCTTCTGAACCTGCGAAAATCAACCCATTTCCAGAATTTTCAACCAAACCCACAATATTTTAAACCAAAATTCAACTTCAATCCTCTACTCACAAAACCAACTCATGAAAATAAACCAAAATCAAGACTTGTGTTCAACATTAAATCAAAACCCTTATTTTCCAAAGATTCCAAAATGGGTCAAAATTTACACAATTGAATGTTGAAGAAAAACAGTGATGATTTTTGATTCATTTTCATGTTATGAACCTAAGGAAACAGTCTCTAGTCACAAACACCTACATCTAACCCTAGCCATTCTAAATTTGCATAAAGCATGAATTTTGAAATTGAAAAGCATGGAGCAAAAATAGAAATCGAACCTGTTGAAATGATGATTAATGAAGCAAGCAAATGATGATGAATGAAGAAGTATGCAAGTGCTTGACTATGGTTGAATTGGTTTTGATTTTAGGGTTAAAGTTTGTGAGGAAAAGAAAAGTTTAGAGAAAAATGGAGAAAATGAGAGTTGGAAAACGTAAAAGGGGAAAATGAGTGGATGGGGGAGTGGTTAAGGGGAGTTAATCCCCTTGGAAACCGTTACCCTTTTTGAATTAAAACTCATCTCGCTTGCGCGAGATTAACTCGCTTAAGCGAGATTTCTCCCGAAACCAAAAGTCCAAACATGCAGCAATCTCGCTTAAGCGAGATGAACTTCGCTTGAAGCGAGATTTAACCAGATAAGCTTCTTACTTTGCTTTGCAATGCTCATGATATTCTACATGCTATAAAACATAAAATTACTTACAAAACTGGGTGTGCCTCCCAGCAAGAGCTTGTTTTACGTCCTGTGCTTGACGCATTTTGAAGAAATTATGGCTCGATTAGTGAAATCGTCGTCAAACACCGATCAATTTCACCACCGAAGTAGGGCTTAAGTCTCTGCCCATTCACAGTCCAGTTGGCTTTTGTGACTGGATCCTCAAGCTCAACAGCTCCATATGGTTTGACCTCTTTAACCATGAAAGGTCCGGACCACTTAGACTTCAATTTGCCCGGAAACAGTCTTAGTCTTGAATTGAAAAGTAACACCATTTGCCCTGGCATGAATTGTCTCATAATGATCTTCTTGTCATGATACTTCTTGGTCCTTTCTTTGTAGAGCTTTGAAGATTCATAAGCTTGATTTCTCAATTCTTCAAGCTCATGCATTTGAACTTTTCTTCTTTCACCGGCCTTCTCTTGATCAAAGTTTAGGAACTTCAATGCCCAAAATGCTTTATGTTCGAGCTCGACCGGTAAGTGACAAGATTTGCCATAGACCATTTGGAAAGGAGTGAGGCCTATAGGAGACTTGTATGCAGTCCTATATGCCCACAAAGCTTCATCAAGTTTAGCCGACCAATCCTTCCGAGATGTAGAGACCGTCTTCTCAAGTATGCGTTTGACCTCCCGGTTAGAAACTTCGGCTTGTCCATTCGTTTGCGGATGATACGGTGATGCTACTTTGTGCTTGACTCCATAATGATCTAGGGCCTTGGCAAGTTGTGTGTTGCAAAAGTGTGACCCCCCATCACTAATAAGAACTCTTGGTGTACCAAAGCGGGTGAAAATATTCTTCTTTAGGAACTTCACTATCGTCTTGCTATCGGCTTTAGGCGATACTACGGCTTCCACCCACTTTGAAACATAATCAACAGCTACCAAGATGTACTCATTTGAATATGATGAGGGAAAAGGGCCAACAAAATCTATACCCCAACAATCAAACACTTCCACTTCAAGGATGAGTTGTAGAGGCATCTCATTTCTCTTTGACATTGATCCGGTTCTTTGGCATTCATCACAATGCTTGCAATGTAAATTGGCATCTTTGAAAAGAGTTGGCCAATAGAACCCGGATTGAAGTACCTTTGCGGCTGTTCTCTCCCCATTGAAGTGACCTCCATAGGGCGAATTATGACATTGCCATAGGATCTTCTTTGCCTCTTCATCATCCACACACCTACGCAAGAGATTGTCCGCTCCAATTTTGAAAAAATAAGGCTCATCCCACACATAGTGGTTAGCATCATGGAGGAACTTCTTGCGTTGTTGCCATTCAAAATCTTCCGGAATGAACCCGGTTGCTTTGTAGTTCACCAAGTCGGCAAACCACGGTCTCACATTGATTGCTAGCAACCGTTCATCTGGAAATTCTTCACGAACCTCCGGTTCATTCTTGGTTACCTCATTGTTTGTCAACCTTGAAAGGTGATCAGCTACAAGATTCTCCGTGCCTTTCTTATCTTTGATCTCTAAGTCAAACTCTTGAAGCAACAACATCCAACGGATGAGCCTTGGCTTTGAGTCGGACTTAGTAAGGAGATACTTGATAGCTGCATGGTCAGTATAAACAACAATTTTGGAACCTACAAAGTAAGAACGAAATTTCTCCATTGCATAAACTATTGCAAGTAACTCTTTTTCAGTTGTGGCATAATTGATTTGTGCTTCATTTAAAACCTTACTTGCATAGTGAATAGCATGAAAATTTTTGTCCTTACGTTGACCCAAGACCGCACCAACAGCATAATCACTTGCATCACACATTAATTCAAAATTTAAATCCCAATTAGGAGCAATGATTATTGGTGCGGTGATCAACTTTTCTTTTAAAGATTCAAATGCATCAAGACATTCATTATCAAAAACAAAAGACTTATCTTTGTTGAGCAAGTTGCTCATAGGCTTTGCGATCTTTGAGAAGTCTTTGATGAACCTCCGGTAGAACCCGGCATGACCAAGAAAACTCCGAACACCTTTGACATTCACCGGTGGTGGAAGCTTTCCAATAACGTCGACCTTTGCTTGGTCTACCTCAATACCCTTAGCAGAAATCTTATGACCAAGGACAATACCCTCGGTAACCATGAAGTGACATTTCTCCCAATTGAGCACCAAGCTAGTTTCAATACACCACTTCAGCACGGTATCCAAGCTATTCAAACACATTTCAAATGACGAACCGAAAACTGAGAAATCATCCATGAACACCTCCATGCATTTACCAATAAGTTTGGAGAAGATTGCTTGAACACACCGTTGAAAAGTTGCGGGTGCATTACACAAGCCAAATGGCATTCTTCGATAAGCAAAAATACCAAAGGGGCAAGTGAAAGCCGTCTTCTCGTGATCATCTGGATTCATGGCGATTTGATTGTAACCGGAGTAACCATCTAGGAAGCAATAAAAGGATTGACCGGAGAGTCTTTCAAGCATTTGATCCATGAAGGGCAAGGGGAAGTGATCATTCCTTGTTGCTTGATTGAGTCTTCTATAATCTATACACATCCTCCATCCGGTGACAGTTCTAGTTGGGATCAACTCATCTTTATCATTAGTGATCACCGTCATTCCTCCTTTCTTGGGAACTACTTGAACCGGGCTTACCCAAGCACTATCCGAGATAGGATAGATCATGCTGGCTTCAAGTAACTTCAATACTTCCTTTCGCACCACCTCTTTCATGTTTGGATTTAAGCGGCGTTGTGGTTGTGCTACCGGCTTGAAGTTTTCTTCCATCATAATCTTGTGCATACAATAAGATGGACTTATCCCTTTCAAGTCGGATAATTTCCACCCTATTGCTTCCTTGTTGGCCTTGAGAACCTCTACCAACTTTGTTTCTTCATCGATGGACAAGGAGCTACTAATGATCACCGGTTTTGTACCATCTTTCTCAAGAAAAACATATTTCAAATTAGATGGTAAAACATTTAATTCTACCTTGGTGTCATCAACTTTGGCTTCTTCCTTGGATTCTTCTTTCAAATCTTCAAGAATGGCTTGATTAGGAAGAACCTCCTTCAAGGAATCTAGCTCCTTCAAACACTCTTCAATGGCACTTGCTTCGTCTTCATCAATAACATTAAGTGCGTCCACCAAAGCACTATCAAGGGGTGTTCTATTGTGCAATTGCTTCCGAGTAGTCAAGATGACTTCTTCGGTTGCATCCATTTTGAAACATGCACCCTTGTCTTTCGAGTACTTCAAAGCTTCTCGGATGTTGAAGGTAACCTCTTCATCATTTACCTTGACCTTCATGATATTATCATCGAGATCAATCATCATCCGAGCCGTTTGCATGAAATTCCTTCCCATTAAGATAGGCACATCCTCATCTTCTTCGACATCCATAACCACGAAATCAGCCGGAAAAATAAATTTGTCCACTTTTACAAGAACATCTTCGGCCATACCTAGTGGTTTTGCAAAGGATTTGTCGGCCAATTGCAACATCATCCTAGTCCGCTTTATACAAAGGTCACCAACTCTTTTGGCAACGGACAAAGGCATGAGATTGATGCTTGATCCAAGATCAAGTAGTGCTTTACCTACATGTGTTGTGCCAATAGCCACCGGTAGAGTGACTCTTCCCGGATCTTGCTCTTTCTTAGGCAACGCTCTTTGAATAATAGCACTACAATTGGCATCAATTTGGATCGTCTCTTCATCGTTGATTCTTCTTTTCTTGGAAAGGATATCTTTCATGAACTTCGCATAGACCGGCATTTGCTCCAAGGCTTCTGAGAATGGTATATCAATTTGCAACTTCTTGAAGAGTTCAAGAAACCTTGTGTATTGCCGCTCTTTGTCTTTCTTCGATGGAGCATGTGGGTATGGTAAGCGTTGAGCCACCACTTGCTTCTCAACTTCTTGTTTCTTCCCTTTATCTTTCCCCACATCTTTATTCTTCCTCTCCATCTCCTCTTGTTCCACTAGATCTCTTTTTTGATTTTTTTCTTTTTCAACTAATGCTTCTTTATTCTTTATATACACTTCCTTCTCTATCTCTACACTATCCTCCTCGAACTTCTCCTTGTCCTCCTCGTTAACAACTTCATCTTCCTTCTTTTCAACAACAACATCATCACCTACCCCTCTACCTACTACTCTACCACTCCATGTAGCTATAGCTTTTGACTGCTACGCTTTGTGATGCTCCTTAGGATTGGGTTGAGTGTTTGCGGTGAAAGTTCCCAATTGCGGAGGACCTTGAGCCATTTGTTGTGCTAACTGACCAACTTGCGTCTCAAGGCCTTTGATGGACGCGTCGGTGTTTTTCTGGTTAGCCATGGACATTTGCATGAATTGCTTCAAGACCTCCTCGGTGCTTTGGGAATTGTTAGGTTGTTGGGGGTTATTTGGTGGTGGGAATTGGTATTGATTATTGAAGGGTTGTTGGAATTGAGGGAAAGGTTGTTGGTAGAAATTTGATTGCGGGTATTGGTAGTTATTGTTGTAAGGTGCTCTCCACGGTCTCTGAAAGTTTTGATTGGCCGGATATCTTCCTTGGAAGTTGGAAGTACCCGGATTTTGGGATTGTTGTGAGGTTCCGGCTTGTTGTGGTTGGTTAGGCCTTTGTTGGTTTCCCACATAGTTGACCTCTTCCTCTTCAAAAGAACCTGGTTCGGGACAAAAGCCGGTGGGATGATCCCCCGTACAAAGTCCACAAGTATTGACTTGAGCGGTTCCTCCTTCTTGCTTGAGAGATTCAAGAATTTGTTTTGGCATAGCTCTCATCTCCTTTTGCATAACTTCTATTTGTTGAGTGAGAAGCTTATTTTGAGCTAAGACCGCATCATTTGCTTCTAGTTCAAGGATACCGGCTTTCCTTTGTTGAGGATTCCGGTTGTGAGAAGATTTTCTTGTGTTGATAGCCATTTGGTTAATGATTTTGACAGCATCAGCTGGATTTTTCAGAGCAATAGAACCTCCAGCACTTGCATCTAGCATCGTCTTGGACATGTCTTGTAGCCCTTGACGAAAAAGATATAGTTGCATTTGGCTATCAAAACCATGCTTTGGGCAATTCCTTAGCAATGATTTATAGCGCTCCCAAGCTTCACAAAGAGACTCACTTTGGCCTTGAGCAAAAGTTGTAATTGAAGTTTTAGCCTCAAGATGCCTATCCTCCGGAAAGAACCTTTCTTGAAATGCTTTCTCTAGCTCACCCCAATTTTCCATCAAAGAAGTTGGTTGATCAAGATACCACTCCTTAGCCTTCCCGATCAAAGAATGAGGGAACAATTGCACAAACACACCCTCTTCCTCATCTTCCTTTGCACCAAGTGTACCGGCAATAACATAGAAGTTGGTTAAATGTTTATATGGATCCTCATGATCCATACCGGTAAACTGGTTATGAGTTATCAAGTTTATCAACCCCGACTTCAGCTCAATTGATTTGGCATTACGATTGCCAAGATTAGCTAGCCTCCTCGGACTAACCCACATAGGTAGAGCATCATTATCATCTTCCTGAGCCATGACTACTTCTGGTTCACTCTTCGGAGATGAATGTGGTGAAGAATGTGAAGAATCACCAAGTGATATAGTATGCACCGAACCTGACGGAGAAGGAATAAAAAGTAAAGATTCCGGCTGAGCCAGCCTGGCTAATCTCTTAGCTTCCTTTGCTTGAGCTCTAAGTAACCTAGCAGTTTTCTCAATCTCAGGATCAAATTGTAGGTCTTCGTTAGCAACGGTACCTCGCATAAACAAAGTTCACCAAGACTATACCAGGTGGTTAGCATCAAAAATAATGAATGATATAAGTGTATGAGTATATGCATGAAAGAATTTTGTGCAAAATTGACTTAACATGACAAAATTGTTTCAAAACTTATAATATAAACAAAATACGCTACTCCCCGGCAACGGCGCCATTTTGATGTAAGATTTTTCCTACATGTCATATAACTATGTACACGTGAGTATATATAGGATCGTTTCCACAGGGAGTTGCGGTATATCATAAGCATTTTCACAATAGTTCACATTAAGGGTTTGGATATAATTTGTTTGTTTGTAACACTATATCCATAGATGACAAAAGTAAAAACGAGAAGAGATTGAACTATTTCGCTTGCGGTATAAGATAACGAACAAGCATAACAGCAGCAATCTCTCGATCGATTAACAGACTCTAGCTTTATAACCAATATTATTACAATCATTTCTACAACATCCTTCGTGTCCAAAGCGACATCGTTATTTCTAAGTTAGCGTTTAAACATTCGTGTCCAAATTCCTTAAATGATAACAAAGTCGATCGGATAACTTAATCGACCGTGTCCAGCCTGATTAAATATCCGAAAGCATTAAAATCTTGATTAAAAGTAATTATCAAAGGTTTACAAACTTGTCAAGAGTGATATAACATAAGATAGATTGTTATTCTAGTTCTAGATTCAAGAGTTTGTGTCCAAATCATCTTGAATCTCTTTGAAAGCATTAAAAGCAAGAATAACAACAATATTGAATCATTAAGCTAGAACCTTATATATTAAAAGATCAAAAGATTACATAATAGCTTGATTGTTACCTCAATACTACAAAGAAGGTGATAGTTACATATAGACATGTAAACTAATGCATGGAATGAAGGAAAGATGAAGATTCCATGCCAAGATCCTTGATGTCTCAATGAATCTAGGGTTGAATCTACTCCTTAATCACTTGCTTTGTGTTTCTCTCTTTGAAATAGCTCTAACCTCTCTCTAGAAATGTATAAAATGTTTCAATGGAATAGTGAATAGTCCTAGAGAGAGGGAAAACTTGTATTTAAATGGGCTAAAAACGTGTAATCTCGCTTAAGCGAGATACATCTCGCTCAAGCGAGAAGCCTAAATATCCAACCATGGCCAATGAAGTCTTGCCACGTAGCCCTGCTCCTTGATGAAGTTGCATCTCGCGTAAGCGAGTTAGACCTCGCGTAAGCGAGGTTGCTTGAAACTTAAACCGCCTTAGAATCCTGCTTGAGCGACATGGAAGCGAGATGGAAAGCGAGAAGCTCATCTGATCCCTGGAGAAATCTCGCGTAAGCGAGATGATCTCGCGTAAGCGAGATTCTAAAATTGCACAAGCGACCTGGAAGCGAGTTGTAAGCGAATGTTGAGTTTCTCCCTGGAGGAATCTCGCTTAAGCGAGATGACCTCGCGTAAGCGAGATTTGCTTGGTTCACACACTTGAGTTTTGGTCCTTGCTTGTCATTTCCTGCATAAATTGGGTAGAATTAGGCATATAAAGCATAAATGGTATAATTACAACAATTGATTGCTTTTCCGTAGATAACTTGCATAACAAGTCACTAAAAATGCCTCTTTTTCCACATGAAATATATTACTTTTGAGCACTTATCAGATCACTCCTCCTCAGTGAGGTTGGTATAATCATAATTCTTTTAAATGCAATCGTGGGTTTTTTTTTTTCTCTGGACTTTTAACTCTTCAACTCATTTAATCTTTTAACTTTCTGATTTTCGTTCGGTTCACATATGAAATAAAATATAAAAGTGGTTTATTTGTTCTTTCCTCAAAAAAATTATGTATTATTTCCATCCAACTTTCCAAGGCCCATTATTTTTCATGGAAAAATATTACAAATAAATAAACCCAAATCAAATTTGAAATAGAAAAAACTCTTATTTTCATATTTAATTCATTCAAAATTTGATTTACCAGAGTGTTGAGCCTGAAATAGGAAATCAAAGATGGTTTGTCTTTATACTTGAAGGTATGATTGAATCATAAAGTTACTCACTAGACACGCAAATTTAAAAGATAAAACAAAATAATAAAAATATTATTATTGGGTTGAACAATTCTTAACCAGGTTATATACTTAATGTGAAAAATCATAGGATTAGAGGGATGAAGACATTGGCGGAGCTACCTAGTAGCCAAAGAATTCAAGTGAACCTCCTCAACTTTTAAATTTACTTCCACTATCCTATGTATTTTGTATCCTAAATCCCCTCCAATATTGTTATGCACGCTATATTGCACCAATGATCAAAAGTTTTTCTTTTGTGTTAATGGACAAACAATTATTTTGATCATAGAATGTGTAAGACATTTTTTTTTGAAGGAATTGAATGTGTAAGACATTGTCACCATAGCCTTTAAATATATTGAAATTCCAAACAAATATCTAATGCTTCTTTTGCTAATAATAGTAGGGATTAAATTAATCAATAAAAAACACATTCGAATACAAAATTAATTATCTAAAGATAGATCCGAGGACCAAAATAATTAATAAGAAGACACTTGTGTATGTATTTGCAATTTTTATACATGAACGAATCAATACGTAAGTGAAGTACACACATTCAAGGATCAACTACGGTTAACTTCTTAATATTGATAATATTTCCTCTTCTAATTTTTAACCTTATAAATACTAAAATTTACAAAAGTGTATGCACATATTATTATTATTATTATTATTATTATTATTATTATTATTATTATTATTATTATTATTATTATTATTATTATTAATTAAAGATCAAAAGTTTGAACCTCCTGACTTATGATCCTGGCAACGCCACTAGATGAAGATCATAGAGATAGAGTGCAAAGGTGTATTCATGAAGTAGAAGCCTAAAGAAAAACATATTGATTGATAAAAGATAAGTGACGAGCATGTGGGTGGTCTTATGTAGCAGGATATTTGTATAACTATTTTGTGACAATTTTTGGTACAATCTTTTTTTCTATTTTCTTATTGATCAAAAGCAACAAAGAGAAAAAAAAAAGAAAAGAAAAAAAAGAGTAAGAACACAATAAACATATGAGATAGAGTTATCACAAAATGATTATGCAAGTATCATTTCTCCTTATCAATAGCAACATGATACAACAAATTAATATTATTAATGACGTTAGCTAGCTTATCAACAGATGTAGATCCTCTCCAATAAAATATATATCCATCTCTCTCCATCATTAATAGTTTTATCTATCTCTCCTTGTCATCTCTTTGATGAGAAAAGCATAATTTAAACTTAAAGTATGAAAAATAAAATGACTTAATTTGCCGAAACGTTTTTTTATAGATAAAAAAACAAATAATTATTAAAACTCACACATGTAAGTGGATAGGTCGAGGTTCGAACCTCGATCACGACGTTGGGTCTAACAATTTCGACATTGACAAATTCAAATTTGAAATCGGTCGATAGAAATGAAATTTTGTGAAAAAGGAAACATAAATATGATTTTTTTTAATTAATTAAAAAAATGTTGGTATTTCATAGAGTTTGTGGGGTAAGTGGAATAGGTGTAGGTAGTAACTAAATGTAATGATACTAAAGAGAAAATTGCGTTTTTGACATGAAATACTTCCTATTGACACAAGTAATTTACTAAAAAGCCCCCAGCGGTAGTTAACGACCGCTGGCACATCCGCCGGCAGTTAACAACCGCTGGGGTCCCAGCGGTTGTTAACTGCCGCTGCTGTCTTCCCCCCAAAACCAGCAAACCCTTACCTCACCTATCATTCATCACCTTACATCATTCCTATACCATACCAAAAAAAAAACCCCATTTCAAAAATTTTGTGTCAAAATCTTGCCTCAATATCATTGTTGATCGATTGCTAAGACGTTTCTACACACAAAATGCATCAAAGAACAGGTATTACAACGTTAAAATCCATTACATTTGATTGATTTTTCTGGTTTTTTGTTGTACTGTCACGCGTTGTAGCGGCAGTTAACTACCGTTGGGAGTGAGCGGCTGTTAACTGCCGCTGGACACTTAGAAAATTTCAAAATTTTCTAAGTGGCAGTAGCTACTGCCAAATTTTTTTTTTCCAATTTTTTTTCTTTTGTTTTTTTTGTTTGTTTATGTTATTATATGATATTAGATACATGTTTATTAATTAGTTTAGTAATTGTATGTTGTTTATTTATAAATAATGTTGACAATGCGGGTGATGATCCAGGTGATCGAAAACCTAGAGTTGTCGATTCCATTAAGGTTGAAGCTCCCGCTAAGGTCAAAGTTTCCGTTAAAGTTGATGCTTCAAGCGTCAATTCCGATGTGTGGAAACTTGGTGACAACGAAGTGGACACGGCTCATTTCTTTTCAACCCGAGACACATGGAAAGATAAAGACGAATTGCTCGGTTGGGTACGTCGACAAGCAAATAGGGCTGGATTTATGGTTATCATTAGAAGATCTTGTGAAGGAAGAAATGCTATATTGGAGTTGGTTTGTGAACGGAGCGGCGAGCACAAATTACCAAAGAGAAAAGTGAAGCATGAAGCAACGAGATCAAGAAAATGTGGGTGTTTGTTCAAGGTGCGTGGATATGTCGTTAGGGAAGACAATGCTTGGAAATTGGCTATTCTTAATAGCGTTCACAACCATGAGATGGTGCCATATGTAGCAGGGCACCTTCTTGCCGGAAGATTAACGGAGGACGACAAGAAGATTGTACATGACTTGACCGATTCTTCGGTGAAACCAAAAAATATTTTGACAAATTTGAAGAAGAAAATGAAAGATTCCATGACAAATATCAAGCAAGTCTACAATGAACATCATAAATTCAAAAAGGCAAAAAGAGGTGACTTGACGGAGATGCAATATCTAATCACAAAGTTGGAAGAGAATGGATATGTTAATTACGTAACAGAAAAAAAGGAAAGTCGAACCATTCAAGACATATTTTGGACTCATCCAACATTGGTAAAGTTGTTTAACAATTTTCCTACTGTTTTGATAATGGATTCCACGTACAAAACCAACTTGTATTGGATGCCATTGTTTGAAATAGTTGGAGTCACCTCAACCTATTTGACATATTCGGTTGGTTTTGCATTTATGACGTCGTAGAAGGAGCATAACTTTACTTGGGCTTTGCAAATGTTGCTTAAACTTCTTGGACCAAATAGTGATATGCCTAAGGTAGTAGTGACCGACAGGGACACGGGTATGATGAATGCCGTAAAAAATGTTCTCCCCGGTAGTAGTGCAATACTTTGTTATTTCCATGTTGGCAAAAATGTTAGATCAAGAATCATCACCGATTGCAAAGTTAAACAAAATGTTGTTGTGGTGGATGGGCAAAAGAAGATTGTCGACGAGGAGAAGCATAGTAAGTTGGTTGATACCATATTTGATGCATGGGAAACATTGGTTGAATCTCCTACTCAAGAGTTATATGCGGGTAATCTAGTGGAATTCCAAGATGCTTGTAAGGATCATCCAAACTTTCTTCACTATGTTCAAGAAACCATATTGAACTCTTTTAAGGGCAAACTAGTGAGGGCATAGACGGACCTTGTGTTACATCTTGGGTGTAGGACCACGAATAGAGTTGAAGGAGCTCATGGTGTGGTGAAGGAATATTTGTCCACCTCCAAGGGTGATTTGCGTACTTGTTGGCAAAAAATATGAGATGTTGGCAAACCAATTTAGGGGGATACAATCATCGTTTGGTAAGAGCGTTATGGTGTTGGAAAATCGATACAAAGATGTCACTTTGTACTCCGGGTTGGGGGTCACGTGTCTAGACAAGCCATGAACTTTATTTTTGTGGAAAAAGAGCGAGCTAGGAAAACCTTGTGCATCGAGAAGAAAACTTGTGGTTGTGTTCAAAGGACGTCGTATGGCCTACCTTGTGCATGCTTCATTGCTATGAAAATCCGTCGCAACAAGCCCATTCGATTGGATGAGATACACCCGCATTGGAATAAGTTGTATATGGGTGAAGAACAAAGTAATGAAGATTTTTTTCGGTCGCGGAGGAGTGGCGTGGTATCCAAGAACGTCTCCAAAGAGTTTCGTTTCAAATGAAACTAGAAATCAAAGAGGGTTTGCGGTTGTTAGCGTTTCCGGAGACCACATTGTTGTCACCACCTCCAAGAAAGGTGGCAACCAAAGGAGCTCCCAAAAAAATACGTAGTAGGATCCCATCTTCGTGGGAGACTATTGATTCTCAACATCCGAAAAGTCAATCTTCACCACGGAAAAAATCTTCACAACCTAAAACAAAAGGTGCTCGCATTGGCATTTCTCCGGTTCCGGTTCCTAAGCCTAGCTTGGTTTCAAGAAGTTATGATCCATCCAATCTTATGTATTACATGCCAAAATTCATGAGACCATACATTGAGAGAATTGTGGATGTTATTGGTGACAGACATTGTGGGTTTAGGGCTATAGCCGAAGCCGTGGGTTTGACGCAAGAAAGTCATGTTATGGTGCGAAGAGCACTTATTCAAAAGTTTAAAGAGCATAGGAGCAAATACATCGAGATATATGCGAGCGATGACCGCTACAACTACATCTTGGATGGATTGTATCCTCCCAAAAATGCTAGTAGTTTTGCACCTCCCAATAAATGGTTGACATTGCCGGATATGGGACACATCGTTGCATCATATTACAATAGGCCGATGTTAGAGATGACTACATGGAAAGACTACATATCTGAGACTTTTTTCCCACTTAGAGGTCGACCTCCGGTTAACCTAAAAAGCAACATGATTTGCCTTGGTCTAATCCCAAATCATTTTGTCCTTCTTTCGTTAAAAGATGGTTGCCCACTACCTCCAGCATCCACGGAGTGGAGAAATCATAGGAGCGAAGAGGCGGTAACATGGGAGGATGAATTCTTGGATCAACACGATCGTTTCCGAACACTCATGGACGTTGAGCTCAAAGAGAGATCGGTTCCACCAAAAAAGCCAACAAATCAAGACAAATTATGTTTGATGACACTCCGGTTAAAGAAAACACTGAATTTGAAGATGTTCTGGAACATTTAGATGATTTGCTTTTATTAGATGAAATGTGACAATTTTTGGTTGGTGTTAATCCGTTTTTTGGTTGATATGCGCCGACGTATTTTTTTGGATATATAATGTAATGACCAATTTTTTGGGTGATATGTAACTAATCTTTAACTATTTATATGTATATCAATATATTTGAGTAGTAATTAATGTACATTACGTGTAATGTTTTGCATAATGTGGAAAATTTGACGAATTTCAAACAATTGTGAAACGTTAACGCATTATCGGTTTTGTTTAATGTTACCGAATAATTGATAAACTATAAAATGTTGATGTTCGTGATTGCTGGATGTTGTTGTTTCGGTTTCATTTAATGCGGAATTGCCGTTTGGAATTGCTGTTTCAGTTGTTAACTGCCGGCGCTTTAACCAGCGGCTGTTAACTACTGCTGGGGGTAAAAGCGTCATTTACTTGTGTCAATAGGAAGTATTCTATGTCAGGAAAGCAATTTTCTACTAAAGATGGTATGATAATGGGCCGCTGCTTGATCATGCACATGATTCCTGTTATGGGTTAGTTAATTAGAACAAAAAGAAAACGACAGTTTCTTTTCCCACCCTCAAATCTTTTCGCCCACCCTCTTTACATTATAAAATCTGAAAAATGGAGGGGTTAGAGAGTTTATAGCATGTTTTAGAGGGTTTATTAACGTGATTTTAGGATTATATAATCTAAAGTATGTATGAGCACGAGAATTGAATAGGTGGAAAAAGAAATAATCAAAAGGTCAAATCAAAAGCCTCATTGGTTAAAGGATTTCATTTAACAGTAGTTGTTAGCTTGTAGTTGCTAGTTATTGTTCCGAGAGCTTGTTTTCTCTTCAACCTATTTATAAAGAGTTGTTATTTGAACATCTTTTTAGATGACAACTTTTATAACAACAATAAATTTACAAAGAAAAAGAGGTATTTGCATAAAAACCAAAGCAATAGAGAGAGAAAATAAAAACATAATGAGAGTATAAAAGAGAAAGTTGTCAAAAATTGATTGTACAAGTATCATTTCTCATTTATAAAACCCGCTTATGTTCAAATTTATCCACTCTAATGATGCAAAAAACATCTTTTTTTAAAATTTATTCATCCGAAAGCGAGAACAATTTCTAATTTTTCCTGTCTAGACTTGTAAATTCAAGGAGGGTGATTCTAAGAAAAAGTGGGGCTCTTTATTTGTTGTTTTTAATTTTCTAAATTTGGTTCATAGCTGGTCCTGGTCGAGTACAAAAAAACTAAGAATAATTAGAAACTCTTGCTTATTCATTACCAAAGACATTGCAAAGATGCACCAAGAGCATTCCTTCTTAATGCCAAGAAGATCACTAAACTGATGTGTGTGCAAAGAATCTGATTATGTAACACATAAGATATGATTAGCCACTTTAAAGTTCTTTCCCAGAAAATTCATATTCAACAAAAATATGTTGTGCACTCTCATCCTTCCCGCAACCACCAATATAGTCAATCGAGCTTGCATCAATAATGTAATAAGGAAGTTACAAATTATTTGACTAAACGTTGAGACCATAAGTGGTGATAGGAAATTTTTAAAAAACTAAAAGTCGAACAAGGTTTTTTAGAGGAATTAAAACGAAAAGTTATTATAGTTACCAAACATTTTTTTTTTTTTTACCAAAAACTCGTGTGATTTACTTTTATTTAGATGTTCATCTGTGACGTACTTGGTATTAAGTAAGGAAATAAAAATAAGAAATAAAAAATGAATAGCTACTTATTATATGAAAAATGAAAATAAATAAAAAAATTACTTCTTTCAAAAAACTGATAAAAAACAAAAATATATCCTATTTTTTTACGTTAGAAATTGAGACCACAAACTAAAGAACTAAAGTTACCCATGTTAAATGTCACCTTTATTTTATGGTGATGTTAAATGTCACCTTTATTTATTGAGACTTTGGCTAAATAAAAGTTAGACTTTCCCTCAACAAAAAAAAATCCTTCAAAAAAAATAAAAAAAAGTAAGACTTAATAAATAATTTTATGAAAGAAATGATGACTAATAAAAATAAAAACAATAAAGTTAGACTTTATAAATAATTTTTATTTTATGAAAAAAAAAAACTGGAACTAAAAATGGGGGTTGGGTAAGGGAGGCCCGCACGTATGAGTTCTGCAAAAGTAAGCAGCGTCAACAAACGGCCAGCCTATCACCCCTCCAAAAATCATTGCATCATGTTGTTAGATGCTGCGACCGGCTCCCACCAGTTCGCTTTGTTTTCCTTACTCATTAGTTTAAGGCAAGTTTCAACGTTGCTTCTACCTTCTTATTTATAACACCTCATGTTGGGTCATAAAACTAATATAACCGATGTGGGACTATATACTTCAAAAACTATATACTATTTACATTGCAATATATATGACAGATGCTGGTATTGATTTCATGGCCACGTTTTGTTAAGAAAATATGTTAGGATCAATTCATTGCCTAGTTTTTTGATCTTCAACAAGAACAAACTAAATAAAATCTGGAGCTGGGACAAATTAAACAATAAAAAGAGTAAGAGAAACTTAAATCAATATGGTATCTAAAGAAGAACTTGGGACAAAACTCCCCAATTATATTTGACATAGCATCTGCAACTTGATTAGTCTGCGCATGATATTATGAACCCGTTAAACTGATCGTCGAAGAAAGTTTTCTATCTCGGTTGATAATTACTGAAAAAAAAATCTTTTTTCTATTTTTATATAATATTTTGTCTTAAATCTTTAATAACTCCTTCAATTAATTTATTTCTTAGATTACAAATATGAAACTACGTTCTGCTTGCATACGCGCTCCTACATACACGCTCCTCCAAACTTGCAAACACACCTTCCGTGCGCGCTCCTCCAAACTTGCTTACGCGCCTTCTACACGCACTCTTCCAACTTGACATAAGAGGTAAAAGTTTATTAGTTACTCATTCAATCGTCAAGTAATTTCTTTCATCCTCTATGGATGCCACAGTTTTCTACTAAAAATGTTGCTTTTAAGGAATTATTACTCTTTTGTTTCTTGTAACTTAAAAATTGATTCATATAAAGATTGAAGCCTAAGTGGTGAATTTGGATAAAAATTGATTCATATAAAAATTGTTTTTTTAGGGATAAAAAAGATTACTTGTAATAATAAATTAAAAATATAAGTCTTTAGAAACATTAACTTAAAAGATCTTAGAATTTGATTTAATTGACGAAATGTTATTTTCAGAATGATTAAGCCTAAGCCTAATCATTAAACCAAAGAATCCCAATTCTATGTTGCAAACCATAGTCAAACACAATGGACAAAAGAGTTGCATACTGGAACATAAAATACACAATAAAAATTCATTCACAAAATTTCCATTTAGTATATTTTACAACATGCCATTTAAATATTACACAGATTATTATTGTTTACATTAGCTTGATTACACTCCACTTCACCTATTCATTGCAAAACTATTTAAAAGAATGGCTAATTACATATCTTTACAATACAAAGCAGACTCATTGTTCTTTTGACAACAATGGTTCCGATTGGGAATCTCTGATTGGGGCGAGCGGAGGCCTTCCATTACCAGACTCTAAGTCGGTAGTTGTACGACTCTCCTCTCTCTGCTTAAATAATTGCGAGAAGAAGCTTGGTTTGTCTTCTGATGAAGAAGAGTGTGATGAATGTGACCTTTCAGATCCTGGTTTCAAACTTTGAACATGCTGCAAGCAAACTTGAACAGCATCGTGTACTCTCACAAAGTACCATTCTTTTCCTATCAACTCCACCAGACCGGCTTTAGACAAAGTAAGCAGAATATCTGGATTTGGATTGGATATTGCAATCTGCAAAATGAAAGAAAAAACAAAGTGGGTTGTGGGAAGAACATTTGCAGACTTTTCGTGATAAATTCAAGAATCAATCAGTCATTGAAAGTCCAAAATCTTTACCTGAATGTCCCGTAACTTGTACTCCTGATACAAGTCTTTCAAAGCCTGAACAGCGCTAGAGTCTATGTAGGTCACAGCTGCAATAATCATAACCATAGCATAGAACAAAAAATGCTCAATTATCATCATCATCTTAATAATTGAGTTTATGAGCAAATATAGTAGAAAACAACAATTAAGAATTAAGAACTTCAGTACAATATTCATGTGATTCAGCACCCGGAGGAAGCTAACATGTAGCAGTTCAAGATACCACATAACTTTAAATGCATAGGATCCAGAATACACAATTAAGAGTAAATACATTATTAATCAACTTGAAAACTAGTTTGTGCATAACTATATAGAAACATGCTCTGTGACATACTGACATTAAATATGATATTAACATATGTAACTATATTCCAGGTGTTCTTTAGCTAAGAAAATATTTCAACAACCATAAAATTCAAAAGGGAGAATATATGAAAGAAGAAAAAAAAAAAAGTTTCAAGGTTATATATAATCCCAGCATGCTCAGAAATATGTTGGCTCATAACAGTATTCAGAGTTCAGACACATGAAAATACAGCTCATGCTATTTTGTACACAGGGTAAGCATCACTTACGCGCCATCTCAAGAATCACAAAATTAATTCTTTCAACCTCGGGACCACGTCTTGTAGAACTATCAACAACAACTTCATATTCCCGCAACCTGATATACAACTCTAAGTCAGTTAAACAGTAATCTTGACTGGAAATATGGCAATCATTACAACTCATTTATTGTTACCTGTCCTTTATGTAACTGATATTTGCAAAGTAAATAGGAGCATCGATACGAACAATTACAATTCCATTGTATGTATATGCTTCAGGATACTGTTTAACATTTCTATAAACAGTTGTCCCTGGCAAACGACCCAAAACAGCTGCAGCACAACACAAACAGTAAAATTAGCAAACCAACATATGTATCGATCTATCTACACGCACGTGCACACGCACGCGCACTAGCACATTATATCCTCAAGTCCCATGACATGAGAAATCCAGTCCATACAAATCCCAATTTATTTTGTATATCATCATTTCTGAACATAAACAAATAGACTTACCAATGTGAGGATTTGCTGACTCATGAATGACAAAAGCAAGAGATGCTCCAACCTACAACTTCAAAACCCATAATAAAGTGACGTGTCTACTAATTTTTAACATAACAAAGTTCACTTTGTACTCACCCCAACCATTACGCCAATCTCAATACCAAGGAACAATGTTGTAGTGCTAGTAAGGATCCAAAGAAGAAAATCTTTTTTATCTACACGCCACAAAAAAATGGCCTCATCATAATCTACCTGAAAAAGAAATCATGTTGTACAATTAAATTAATAAATGCTTAGATGTGGAAAAACTGATAACCAGCAAAACTTTATCAGTTGAGTTTAAATAAAAGTTATCTACAATACAAGGATACATGATTTTGATTGAATTAGTAAATTATAAAATAAATTGGGGATGACAGCAAGATATTCTAATTCAAACAAATTTATATTTATTAATAATACTTTTAAAATGGAATAATACTACAAACTAAATAAACGTATTGGTGCAGTGGATTAGATCTCACAAAGAAACCAAACTAGATTAATGAATGTTATCAGTATCAAATAAAATCTCACAACAATCTGAATAAGGATGGAGTCAAACCATTACGAAAGATTCATATTTGATCTATCATCATTGAGATTTATGATAGGAAATAATGGCATTGTTTGATTGTTGATTAACGTAGCCACAACCCCAACAGTGCAAAGGGTGGTTGCTCTATCTGTGTATATTTTCCGCTTGCCATGACATAAGATAAAATTGAAAATGTTACTGATTGGTCTTTTTCTGTATTAAGAAAAGCAGGACTATTAACTACTCATCAATGTTTGGGGTAGGAACATAGAGGTTGGAGTGATAGGGAGGTCATTGTTTCCATTCCCCCTACTAACGTAACATTTGCTGTTTAAAAAGAAAAACTACTCATCAATTTTTTACATGAAATTAATCACTCAGCACAAAATGTAATGCTTACCAGACCAATTACAGCAGAGATCACGATGGCAGCAAGAGCAGACTGGATTATTGCAATGCAACCATAAAATTCAAAATTAGTGTTATGTTTTAATCAAAAGGATCAAAATTAATTGAATTAGGAGCGAATTATACAAAATTTAGAATTCAATCAAAAGGAATTGAAAAACAGTCTAATAATTTGTTAATCTTAATGTCTTATCCAATTTTAGTAAATTAATTGAATTACCCTTTCTTTAACAATTCGTTCCTAAAATCAATAATTGTTTTAAATAGTGAAGGATCAAATTAATCTTCAAAATGGATCAACTTGTTATCCCAGCTATCTTTCAAGAATCAATTTGAGCATTTACTTAAATATCACTACTTTTATGGATTGAATCCAGCAGATGACAACAATAAAATGTAATAGGTTCTTTTTTGGTGTTAACCTTCCGGTTCCCAGGGGAAAGGTGCCCTGTTAATCTGGAGTTCTGCCGGGAGGTAAGTAAAGCAAGGTCAAAAATTCCTGAACAGTTTGTCCATTGGTGGAGCTCACAAACCACTTGAGCCCAGTTGCTTGGTTTAAAAAATGTAATAGGTTCTAACAGAACTTCAAATTTTTTTTAAAACAAAAAAACTAGTCTAACACAGATAACACAACGAAAAAACATTATTGAACATGACCTATAAAGACTTGAAAACAAACCTGAGGTATGTTCTCAAATAGTGGTGTTAGAAACAAAAGTGCACAAGTTATTATGATCCCTGAAACTATTGCGGATACTCCAGATTTTGCACCACTTTCATGATTAACAGCTGATCTTGAAAAGGATCCTGTGTAACTCGATCGAAGGGGAAAAAAATCAATTCAAGATATATTTTCATCCCAAGAAAAACATAATATTGAAATCTAATGATGCTTTGGTACCAAAAGCCAAATATAGACTCCTGATTTTAAATTTCAAAGTCAAAAAGAAGACTGACCTGTAGTAGGGTATGCTGAAAAGAATGAACCAAGAACATTGGAAACACCAAGACCGAACAACTGTTAAAAAAAAATCCAGAAGAATAGTTAAGAGTTTTTTTTTCCGACAAAATAGAAACTTGTCTTTTTCCTGTATAGCTACAATCAATACTCAAAGCCACTATTTAGAAAAGAAAACTAGCTACCAATTAATTTCTTGTGTAAAACAAGACGGCTCGGCACATATTTTGCAATTCCATGGCGGAAATTCGACAATACTGCTAAGGAGGCACCCCTAACATGTCTACTAATAGGTTGCAGCAGTATTAATCAGATTTTTGGGGTGCATAGCTGGATTGGATATACTTGTATAAAACAGCAACCATCATGGTGATGTACGCGTAAATAGATTTTGTAAAGAAATATACCTCTTGATTTGAATCCAACTCATACCCATTCTTTGCTGCTAATGCCTTTGCAATTCCTACCGACTCCTGCATTTTGAAAATTTAGTGAAATTGAGAACAAAGTTACTAGTCTATTACTTCAATTAAACTTAAGAGGAAAACTAATTAGGAGAAAACAGATATCTTACCAGTATAGCCACACCTGTTATAAGAAAAGCAGTTGGAATTAAGGACTCTGCATACTCAAAAGCTCTTGGAACAGAAAATTTGGGTAGGCCCTGAGGTATCTCTCCCACCTAATTAAAAAACAATCATCTTCATCAAGTTATCTTAAGTGCTATCAGTTTCATTAAAATGTTAGCGAATGTCCTAAGAGTGAATTACTGATTCAGTTGTCATTCACAAAAGAACATCCATGCCAACAAAATAAGTAGTCAGTCAGCAAGAACAAAGTGAATTTCACAACTCGTAGTACTTACAATATCAAAAATTGAATGATCACACCAGACAACAAAGCACAGATTTCTCAATTAGGACAGTCAATTTAGGGAGGTAATCAGAGAAAATGAACAGCCACAACAATTTTTTTGTAGCACACAATAACAGTAGACTCAAATGACTTTATATATAGGGTTTGTCATTGAATTTAAACAGTAGTTTTATTATATAATGGGTTATATGAATGTCTAGAATATCTTCAATGGAGATGGCTTCTTCAAGAAAACACGAAGATAAACTCTAAAAAATCAATTAAAAAGAAAATGTACAAACAAAATTCGATACAGACTTTGTATATGCACTAGCACAATGGTTTCAAATCAATCTCAGTGTCACTATCAACTTACAAGTCAATATTGGAATATAAATAAAATGCAAATTAACATGAACAATATGTATTTGGAATTTGGATTACATTCATAACCAAGAGTAGTTAATTAAGTCAATAAAATCAACCACTCTTGTTATTACTGTTTTTCCAATAAGAAAATTATCAGAAATTTTAAAATATTATTTTTAGCAATTTTATCACAATTTTATGCATGACAATTGTAGAGGGGATAAGAGCAAAGGGTTTTAATTTTAGTATTTTAGTTTTTAAATCTGGTTTTGTAGCTTGCCAAAATAAAGATTCATATTAATATGATTACTGTATTCTAAAATCTGTATTATAAAGCCAAAAACACATCTCATCCATTTGATTCTTACAATTGAAATTGATGGTGGATGAAATAACTTCACAAAAAACGTTCCCAAAACTACTGCTGTAAGAGGGCCTGCAGCTCTCAAGAATCGTAAGTATTTCCTTGATTTTCCCTGGATATAACATCATACAATGAGCCGAATGTTGATAGATAATATAAGTACTTCACCAAACATCAGAGGTAGATTCATACCAGGTGTTTCATGACTAGAAGTATTGCTAGCATAACTGATCCCATTACAAAAGGAGGCCATGAAAACTGCAAAAGGGAAAGCACATGAAAATGAACATATATCAATTCCTATATATAAAGGGAATACACATAGTTTAGGTGTAGTATTTTTTCTTCCAATTATACCCTTCATTTAAACTATTATATTTACAATTTTATCCTTTTTATAATATTATTTAAATCTTTAATTAAAAAAAAAAAGTTAAATCTCATTGCAATAGGAACAATCTCACTAAAATATGTGAGTTGGACCATGAAGCCACCAAACAAAAATCCCAATTTGGCAAGTACCGTTCACGCACTACATGGGTTTTATGCATAGATAGTATGGAACAGGACATCCTGTTCTGTTCTTTTCTCTTTGGTTTCACTCTTTCTAGTAGAACTTAAGTGTAACACCTTTTTTACCTTAGGCCCTATTCTATTCGAATAAGATTCATTTTTTGTTCTGTATCTAAAACCACCTTCCATTAAATTGATAAAGTAAATATTAAAAACACTATATCCATTTACACTTACAATACCCAACTGGCTAACATCAAACTGTATCCTAATTTCTTTAGTTTCCTAAATCATTTAGTTATCAGTACCATCTATAAGTATTCTAATCAACCACACCTAGTAAAATAAACTTCATTGGATAATTCATTTTTCAAATTTATTGCATACCTTATCAGCTCCAGCTATTATACTTTTAACCAATGGTATAATCTTGCTACTTTTATCTATATCATATCCCAAAAAGTATTTTGCTTGTGATAAACCAATCACAATAGCTGAAGCAGTTGTAAAGCCAGAGATTACTGAATGGCTAATGAAACGTATCAACCACCCGAGCCTGAAAAAACCACAGAAATGTACTAATAGGTTGTTCATAAAATCCCTTTCATAAGAAAAGTCAGGCTTGATGCTGAGTAGTAAGCTATCAAAATCATATAAGTAGAGTTCAACCACTTCTCTTGGACTTTAAATGGAGCAGTCTCCTTGTGATTTAAGGCATTACATTTATGATGACAATACTTCAGCAATGTTTGTTGGCATTTAATCAGTTGTACATGTTTAGATGCATGAACAATGACCATTAAGTACAATTAAATATTTATTTGGAGATTCATATGACCAAGGAGATAAAGGACAAGGAAGAAAAAGTACATTCTGGATTCATAGATATGCTAATATGCTACACGTATAATGATGAAAATGAGGAATGGCAAAAATACCTCAATAGTCCCATTATGCACTGAAGGATCCCAACCATAAGAGCCAGTAGAATTGCCAACTCAGTGTATAACTCACTGGACGTATCAGCTACGCTACCAAGAACATTAGACACCAATAGGGAAACCAAAGCTACCGGACCAACTGCTAGCTGGCGAGAAGACCCAAATATGGCATACACAAATATGGGCACAAAACCAGAGTCTTCCTTGCAAAGAGAAAAACATTAATAACCAGATATTACATAGAATTTCAGGATATATAAAGATTATTGAGTAATGCCACAGAATTAAACAACATGAAATGTGTGGAAAAAAACAGTATGAAACTGACAGACAACAGATGAGAGCATAGAAGCTAGAATTTAATCATGGCAAAAACAATATTGTTGTTTAGATCAATGAGAGATAAAATCCATAAATATAAAAAAAACTATTTGGTAAGATGCACATCTAAAAATGTCAAAAACCAACACAGATTTTCTATTTGTCTAATGCACAAACTCCGTAGTGTACAGTACCATTTCTGTTTTATTTTCTTAAACCTTTCTTCCAGTTCTTAACAAAAATGTTTCTCTTGGCCTATAGAACACTTTTGCTATTTACACAACTGTTTAAAAAAAAAAATCAAATCACTAATCATTCAAGATTTTACGCAGCAATATTCACTTGACTTTTCAAAATTTTCAGGACTACAGTTCGGAAATTCACTTTTACCGTAAAAAATAGTAGTAAAAGTTAAGTCAGAGTATATCAAGAAAATTTAAACAAATACTCCCTCCAGAATGAAAATATAAGCAAAAAGAGTATTTTAAAAGTTGATGTATGTGGTTTAAATTTAAGACCGCAAATTTAGACCACATACATCAACTTTTCAAACACCTTTTCTGCAAATTTGGACAACATATATCAAGTTCTCAAATAATCTTTTTGCTTATATTTTCATTCCAAAGAGTAGACAATGAAATTACTTCATATACACTGTATGCTTGTCAAAAAATTAAAAAATTGTATACACTGTCAGTGTAATTATTCTTTATCGTAATCATCATATCAATGTTTGACTTTAATCATAGCTAGTTCTACCATACATTTAATTGGTTGTGATTTGTTGACAGTGTAAAACATATATTATTTAATTCATATATACAGTTGATGTATCAATTTGTTACACTGTCAACTGATTGTAAAAACGTCTGACTTTAATCAAATCTTCTTCTAAAGCAGATTTGAAAATGCAACAGCACTAAAATACTAAAATACATGCATAATCCAGAAAAATTCATAAACAGCTTAGCAATTAAGCAAACTTACAAAGTCCATATATCGGTTGAAGTCCAGCCAATTTCGCATATGACATCGACTGCATAAACAAAAAATAACTAACTTAACACAATGAAGCGCAAACACGAACACCAGAGACGACACTGACACCAGAGTAATTTACAAAAATGACATATTCTCTCCAGTTTCATATACAAACAAATCATCTTTTTGTAAGATTCATCGAATAATCAATGTATCTGGCTTATAATACAGACCAGATACATCAATTATTTTAATGAATAGAAAAAACAAAATATTCTTTTTAACTGGATACGTCTTTGATGAGAAGTGTGTACATGCTAAATAAACTATTGAAAGGAAGGGAAAAAAAAAACGAAAATGGAAACATTTTTCTATCATTTTAGCGTTACCTGAGGAACGAGCATAACACCGACGGTGATTCCAGCCATAAGATCAACCTGAAGATACTCACGCCATTTATATATCCGAATCCAACGAGAACAAGGAATCAAGAACTCAATCCATTCAAGCCACGTCATTCCTCGAAGCTTCGACGCGAACCGCGAAATCGCCACATTCGGCGGCAACGAATTCGAAGAAGATGAAGACGTAAGGTTTGGATGTTGCATAGGGATGACTCTGATAGGACGAGTCGGCATGGTTGCGGCGGAGGGAAGGTCGGAGTAACTGTGTGATGCGAAGGTTGTTGGTGTTATCTCCATGCGCATCAGCGGTGGCGCATTGGTTTTGATCGGAGGCGCGTGGGAATTGAGTGGCGCGTGGTGGTGGAAAATGTGAAGTGGATTGTGATGGTGGAGATTTGAGGAGGAACGGGATTGAATGATATAACAGAATATGGACCCACTAAAATATATTTAATTATATTCTATAGTATAGCATAATAAAATATTAATAATTGAATTTGAATGGTACAGTTGTAAAAGAAAGAAGAAACGTGGGGAAACCATTTTTCTTAACCGAATTTTTTATGCACCATTGCACATAGGAGTATTAATTACTTCATGTGATTTTTCTTTAAAAAAAAAAATAAATTACTTGCTCCGATCTTATAATAAATAGAAATTTTATAAACAAAATCTAATGTATTTGGTTTAAATCAGATACATCAATTTTTTATAAATAGAAATTTGATCAACAAAATCTAATGTATTTGGTTTAAATATTGAATCAGATACATCAAATTTTTATAAATAGAAATTTGATCAACAAAATCTAATATATTTGGTTTAAATATTGAATCAGATACATCAATTTTTTTAATCCAGTTTTTTCATTTATATACTATTGAAGGAAGTAATCAAGTGTTAAGATGACAACGAATGACAAAGCTTTTCATCGATGTTTTTATCTGTACGGTTATTTTAATTGTTAAAAAGTAAATTGTATTTGTATAATTTTTTATTGAAATTACTAATATGACATAAGTATGCACTAAATTTCATTTAAGATTTAACTCGGCTAACAATGTCAATATTAATAGGCTGAATATTTTCGAATCAATCCAAATTCGAAATCTAACAAATTGTATTCCTTAAAAAAAAAAATCATTCAACTTTCCATTAACCAATTGGGTTTGACACATATAATTAGATTTTGAAAATTGCTGTTCACACATTCCATATGGCTGGGACACACATGTAAAATACCCTTTTACCCCCTCGGCAGTTAACTGCCGAGGAATTTGAAATCCAGCTGCAGTTAACTGCCGAGGATTTCCTCGGTAGTTAACTGCCGAGTATTATGTTTCGTCGGATGAAACAGGAAACCTGCTCCCCTACACACTATTTTCATCAACTTCCATATCAAACTCATCCATTCCCCCCAAATCCAATAATTTTTTTCTATCAAATCTTCCCCCAAATGATTCAAACATCAAGCCTAGGATGATTCAACACACTTTTGACGTAAAAAAATAGGTATTGTGCATTTTATTCGGTTTATTTTTTGTATATGTTACACTGTCATGTTGGTTTACAAAGTCAGTCACGTAAGACTGTCATGGGGAATCTCGGTAGCTTACTGCCGAGGGAAACCTCGGTAGCTTACTGCCGAGGGAAACCTCGGTAGTTAAGTACCGAGGAACACTTAGGAAAATTTTGAAGGACGAAAAAATGGCAGCTACTGCCATTTTTTTCAAAAAAAAAAAAATTCTTTGTTTTTTTTGTTTTAGTTCATTATGACATTGATGTTTATGCATTAGTTAGTTGTTAATTCATATTTATGTGTTGTTTAATTATAGTAATGACCGAGAACGCGGAAGATGTTTCGGGAGAGACAAAACGTAATTTTGTCCAAATTTCCGGAGATGTCAAGCCGCCTAAGGTTGAAGTCAAACCAAACATTGAACAAGCTTCTAAATATGTTAGCCCCGGTGTCGTCCCACTTCAAGCCCACGAAGTGGACACGGCTAGGTTTTTTTCTGACGACATTAAGTTTCAAGATAGAGAAGAATTGCTTGGGTGGGTACGTTGTCAAGCAAATAAGGCGGGATTTACAATTGTTACACAAAGATCAAGCTTGATCCATCCAATATTGCGCCTAGTGTGTGAAAGGAGTGGAGCTCACAAAGTGCCTAAAAAAAAACCAAAGCATGCGACAACGGGCTCAAGAAAATGCGGGTGCTTGTTCATGATTAGTGGATATCAAAGTACGCAAACAAAGGAATGGGGATTGAACATTCTTAATGGAGTTCACAACCATGCGATGGAGCCGGCTTTAGAAGGACACATTCTTGCCGGTAGATTAAAGGAGGATAACAAGAAGATTGTACATGACTTGACCAAGAGCAAGATGCTTCCAAGAAATATTTTGATACACTTGAAGAACAAAAGGCCACATTGCATGACAAATGTGAAGCAAGTGTACAATGAACGTCAAAAAATATGGAAGGCAAATAGAGGTGACAAGAAGCCGTTGCAATATCTAATCTCGAAGTTGGAGGAGCACAACTATACTTATTACTCAAGAACACATGGTGAAAGTAATACAATCGAAGATATCTTTTGGGCTCATCCAACATCTGTTAAGTTGTTTAACAATTTTCCAACGGTTTTGGTTATGGACTCCACCTACAAAACCAACTTGTATAAGATGCCAATGTTTGAGGTAGTTGGGGTAACTTCGACCGATTTGACATATTCGGTTGGGTTTGGATTCTTGATGCATGAGAAAGAGGAAAACTTTGTTTGGGTTTTAAAAATGTTGCGTAAACTTCTTACTTCAAAGATGAATATGTCTAAGGTGATTGTTACCGACAGAGATGGGTCTTTGATGAAAGCGGTTGGAATTGTTTTCCCGGAAAGTTATGGTATGAATTGTTACTTTCATGTGCAAGTAAATGTTAAACAAAGGTGCGTCTTAGATTGTAAATATCCTATGGGAAAAAAGGATGGGAAAGAAGTGAGTAATCGCGATGTTGTCAAGAAGATCATGAGGGCATGGAAAGATATGGTTGAATCGTCCACTCAAGAGTTATATGCAAATGCATTAGTGGAGTTCCAAGATGCTTGTAGTGATTTCCCACCTTTCCTAGCCTATGCCATGACCACCTTGAATGAAGTGAAGGAGAAAATAGTGAGGGTATGGACAGACCGTGTGTTGCATCTTGGTTGTAGATCCACCAATAGGGTAGAATCGGCTCATGCTTTGATATATATGATAATATGACTTTTATTGACTTGAAACTAGTGCAATACTTATTTATAGCTTATTAATGTTTACGCATTATTTGATTTATTCGTTATTACATTCCATTTAATTTTGTTCTAATCTATGATTATTTTGTTAAAGCTTTTGTCAAGTGAAACATGTCAGAGGTTGCAAGAATTGAAGGTCGTGTTAGGTATTGCGCGTTTAAAAAGACGGTTAAGGTTATGATAACACCGACAAACTCTATTGATGATTTGAAGACACAACTTAACACTTATTTTGAGCATCTTGGTGAAAATCAATATACACGTCACTTGTCTGCTCTAATGCCAATGATAGACCTAGGAGAATATAGAGATGAATTCACATGGAAAACGGCAAGCTATATGCCTTGGATTATTAAAGACGATAGCGACGTCGGATTTATGTTTAGGAATATGGTGGAAAATAATGTATTATATATATATATATATATATATATATATGTTCGTTCCATATGCAATTGTAATGAATGTAAGTAGGGATTTAATTTAATGATGTGTAATGATGTGTAATGACTTGTAATGTGTTGTTTGATTATGGACACTATGTTCCGTTTTGATGAATTTCAAACTTTTGTGTGGTTTGAACCAAATGTCGGTTTGATTTAATTATGGACATATGTAAAAGATATTGTATTTTTCTTGTTTATGACCGAGTTTCATTGTTGTATAATTTGAATTGCCTATGGAAATGCACTGGTGAAATTACAGGTCAAAACTGGCCTAAAAACGGCTTGGTAAGGGTTAGCATTAATGCAGGACCTGCTGTCTGCATAAATGCTTTCCTCGGCAGTTAACTACCGAGGAAATCCTCGGCAGTTAACTGCAGCCGGATTTCAAATTCCTCGGCAGTTAACTGCCGAGGGGGCAAAAACGTATTTTACATGTGTGTCCCAGCCTTCTCTAATGTGTGAACAGCAATTTTCTTAGATTTTCTCATCACACCATTTGACTTACCTTTAGTTTGAAAGTTTACAATTGGTAGATTTTCAATTGAGGTCAATTGTTCTATAGGACGTGTCTACCTTAATGAAAATTTTCTCAAATAAAAAAAATAATTTCCAACTTTTTATTATATTTCAATGTTTGATTCAACTTTGTTTATAATGTCCAAATCAATCGAAAACCGTTGTAAAATAACCATTGCTTCAACTTTAAGTAATCAAAAACTTTACTTTCAGTTGTCAATAAAATGGTACGACATTTCCTTCCAAAAAAAAAAAAGTACAACATCTATTCTCTAATTATAAAACTTAATGTCTACCAAAAATACAATCTTACCCCTTCCTAATTTTTTGACACGTCATCAAAATTATATCCTTTTGTGTCTTTTGCTTCAACTTTCCCTTATTTTTTCTCTCTAAAAAACAAATTAAAACAAACTCACTCGATAAAACACACTAACTAAATCTTTTTTAAAGAAAAAACAAACTTAATCTTAATCCCAATCAAAACAAATTTTCCTATAATTCAACTTTTAAATATATAAAGAGTTACAAAAATTACAATCTTCTATTTTCTATTCTCTTTCTTTATTAATCATGATACTTAATGTCTACCAAAAATACAATCTTACCCCTTCTTAATCTAATGACACGTCATCAAAATTATATCCTTTTGTGTCTTTTTTTTCAACTTCCCCCTATTTTTTCTCTTTTAAAAACAAATTAAAACAAATTCACTCAATAAAACACACTAACTTAATCAACAAACAAACTTAATCTTAATCACTTTCAAAACAAATTTTCTTATAATTCAACTTTTAAATATCTAAAGAGTTAAAAAAACGAATACAATCTATTATCTGTCTCTAATTATGAAAGTTAATGATCAGTAAAAACACAATTTTGCCACATCTTAATATTTTAACACCTCAACTTATATTTATCTTGTTGTGTTTTTTGTAACAAAAGAACCTATTTAGCTGAGAGAGAACATAAATTTCAAAAGATTGATGTGATTTCGCAACAAAAAGTTTCTTTTATATTGATGTATCTTTTTTTGGTGGTGGCCGGGGTTTGAACCCCAGACCTTGCATATATTATGCATTGTCTCTACGAGCTAAGTTCACGAGGACTTATATTGATGTATCTAAACAAACTACAGTATCACTAAATTATTGAATGTCAATATTATTTTTATTTTAATTCATAACAAATAAGCCTTTCGGGGTTTTCTATAAATCTAAAAAAAAAAAAAACTTTAAACAAGAAGATAATTTTGTAACGCAAAATCCATTTTATATAGTTGTATCCAAACAAATTTTTTTTTTCAAAGAAGTGATTGTTATTATGATAAACAAACACAAAACTGATTCTACTTTTTCAAAAATAATCTCTAAATGATTGAATATCAAAATATATATAACTTTTTATTCAATATCAAAATATATTTTATTTTATTAAACGCGAAACATATATTCAATTTACATTTATTAAAAATAAGTTTTGTGATTGTACCAGTTTTTTTTATGATGTTCATGTGATTTTATCTGACACTGAGTCTATTCGATGCAACATAACTAACTTCCTATGATTTTATAGTTTTTAGGATGCAATAGAACTACATTCCTATGAGTTTTTATTTTGTAGATAATCCAATAAAAAAATGACAATTGTTTACATATTTAGACTAAAAAAATATTCAAAAATATAAATTTTAATAAAAAAACATTAATAAATACATTTCACTTATCAATAAAATAACAAAATATGGTTGAGACAGTTAACTTCGATACTAACAAAACATTGAAAAAATATTTTCATTAAGAAAATAAAAAAAAACATTCAATAATTTTTTATTGATAATCACAAAATAACAAAACTTCATTCTTAAAAAAAAAACATAACTTCAACTATTTTTCAAAAAATTAGACATTTTCAAGATTGCTTCTTTTCTAAAAATACTTAGTCAAAAGAAAAATTATATTAAATAAAAAGAAATAGATAAAGAGTCTGAGAGCATTGGACCTGACTCAGGTACAACCCAAAACGGAGATACAACATAATAATCAGATAAAGTGGATAGACTCAAATCTATCCTAACAAATATTCACTAATCATGGGCGCAACCTAGCAAACCCATATACGGGCGCGAAACCAGGTTACAAAAAAATATGAAAAGTGAACCTCTGCGAAAAACAATTAATGGATCGACCGCCAACGGAGTAAATAGTACAGTTACAATTTATGAACAAGACTCATAACGACATCTTTATCAATAATGAAATCTTTACTATTTTAAATATTTTTACATATAATTACACTAACCTCCCTTAAGATCTTCTTAAATAACACAAACATCCGCTCTATTTTTTAACTAAATACTCCCTTAAGATCTTCTTAAATAACACAAACATCCGCTCTATTTTTTAACTAAATATTAATCTCCTTTTTTTTTTTTATCAAATTGACAAGCACTTCTCTTATAATATAACATGGTTTAAACTTTGTTAATTCCATTTATTATGAGCAATTAACTTCTTCATACAAGTATGAAACTCATTTAATTTTCGACCATTTTTCTTTCCATTTTTCATATAGGTAATTTTCCCCAACTTATTGTTCTTGGGTCAAGGTGGTTTAATTTTTAAACTCTAATGTAATAAAACAGATATATCGAAGATTATTTCCTTTTCATTGATCAACCACAATGTCCATCCACCAAAACATTTCTCATTTCTATATTCTCTTTTGATCTCTTCTGTAATTGTTGATGTTGGATTCTATTTGGTGGTAAAAACAAATGTTATTGTTTATCCATTGCATGAAAAACACTTCATTTAAATTATTTGTGAAAAGAGAAAGCTGATACAAACAAACCAAAATGACTGATTAAATTGTATATTAACAAAGTGATTGAAATGGATAAAATGAAGGGAGATTGATGCGTTTCAAAAATTAGAAGGGGTGTTTGTGTTATTTAAGAAAATCTCAAGGGAAGTCAAAATAATTTTCCCTTTTATCATTAACGTCGACTTTATCATTAGTTTTTTCTTATCTTCTCAATTCATATAACATTGCAATGTGCTTTGATGCACACCCCCGGCTTCGAATTAGCCCGTGTGGAGCATGGGCCCGTGCTTAGCACGGGTTAGTTGGTTGTGATATAATAAAAAACACAAGATCTTTACTATATTTAATATTTTGACATATTTTTATTCTACTACGCTATAATATTTAATAAAAATTATTCCAATGTTTTTATCATTAACGTCAATTTTATCGTTAATTTCTTTCTTATTTCTCAATGCATATAACATTGCAAATATGCTTCGACGCATAACTTGCACTTCAACGCTCAACCCGTGCTTAGTACGGGTCTGTTGCTAGTTAATATTAATATCAAGATCCTCTCTTCGCCACATATCAAAGTCTATTCCATAAACCATTAAAGTTGAAAAATCACCACGCACTATAGTATTAAAATCCAAATCAAACAAAACAAAAGGAGAAATCCAGATCGAAGCTTATGGTGGAGATTTAAAGAGGACCAGGATGAAGATATAAAAAATCACATACCATAGTTTAAAATTATTGAAGGGAACAATACAATTAGGCATGACAACCGGGTGGGTATAAGCATCTCCCACCCCTGTATTAAAAATCCAGATTTCCTCCACATCCACACTTAGTTAAATCGGCATTTTCTGTTAAATTTGGGGCGGAGGCGGCCGGGTCTGGACGGGAGTGGGTTTGTTGTCATGTCTAAGTACAATTATAAAAGGAAAGAAGAAACATGAGAAAACCCAATACTTATTCATGTCTCTTGAAAATTTGTAATAGTTGACCACAGATAACTAATTTTATTATTTTATTATAAATAAAATACGTCTGTAAAACTTAGCTCAATTATCAAATACACATTTTGGTCAAAAAACTAGTCAATATGAATATTGTTAAAACAAATATTTCTATTTTTTTGTCAAATCGCCTAATTGTTGGTCACACATTTCAAACATGGAGAAGTTGAGTATTCAGGACTTAAACCTCAACTACTGAAGATATTATACATCATCCTTAACAACTGACTTAAGTTTATACGGACAAGAACGAACATTTTTATAACTGAATGAATTTAAGTTAAAAAGTTCAGGGTTGCGTGTGTGTGAATTTGATGATCCATATTTGGTAAATATAAACAAAAATAAATAGTAGTATAAAATATGGTGTGATGTCGTATTAGTAAATACGGCAACAAATTTATTATCGTGAAAACTGGGCGTTGATTTGTGGACTGTATGAACCTGGATATCTTTTTGGAAAGATACATGCTATGAGACGAGATAGGTGATGTGAGAGAATCCAATCACACACCTGTGCATCAGCTCATAGGTCATAACTAAGACAAATTTTTTTCAAGGGAACAAAGACAATCTTATCAATAATTTATTAAGCTATACTTTTTTTTTTGGAGAAAACAAAATGCTATTTATATAATCACCAACGGGGAAGCCCATGTACAACGAGTGTAAAGAACACCACCGAGCAAAGTTTACAGACACTATGAGCCAATAAAAACAACAGCAAAACAGGCAGAAATCAGTGGACACCCATATAAGGTAGCGGATGTCTCCACCAATCATAAAAACAATAGCAAAATGATGTCTGTTTAGCTTTCAACCACAAAAAAGAGAGTAACCGTATTTTCTCAAAAAGGACCAAAGGAGTAGACATCATATTAAGCTATATTATGTTATCTTTGATTTTAATTATAAAAGATAATTTATTTTTATATTTATTGAATAATTGATATATCTGATTTATAATATATTTAAAATATTAATTGTCCTCGTGAGCTTAGCTCAGTTGATATGAATAATGCATAAAATATGCAAGGTCCGAGGTTCAAACCCCGGCTACTACAAAAAAAAAATTAATTATCTTCTATAATAAACAAACAGAGATAATATTATTTTGAAACAGATTTGAGAATAGTATAATTTGTAAAGGGTTAATAAACTTTAAGCTTTATAATACTGTAGAAATTAATTTATTTTTTTAGGAATATTATAGAAATTATTAAATTGTGGTGCTTCACAATTCATGTTTTTTTTTAACAGCAAATTTTATTAAAAGCATATCTTTGCTCAAGACGAACAGAGACCGGTGATTCAGATAATACAAACAAAATGCGTTGTATATAGGAGGAACACCTGAAAATAAACACCATTAAAACATCCCTACCCACAACCACCTAGTCAAACCATACCCTTCAACACCCTTGAGGACAACAACCACCAAAATAAAATATCACCACCTAACACATACTCCTTCACGAAACGACAACTGAAAAACGGTATCCATAACCAGCATCGCCACTATTCATCCCAAAATAACACTCCACTAAATAAAACATCATGTCCTCATCACCAAAGCAGAGCCAATATTCTAAATATCAAATCATATTAAAGAATTGAAGTTTGAATTTTATTAATGGTGGTCACATCGTTTTAGATAATGATTTAAAATGTTGTGTTTATAATGAGTTATTAAATGGAATAACTCTTCTAAGAGTTATTTGATAATTTACATATTGCTTCCATTATATACAAAATTTTAAATTTTTTTTTTTACTTTAGTTTTTAGAAACCTTAGTAATTATATTTGATATTGATTTTTTCATAAAATCCTAATCTCAATAATGAAAAGTATACTCATTCAAAAGGTAAAACATATCCTGTCAAAAAAAGAACTAAAATAATTGCAAATCTTAAGCATGAACCTGGACTTCTTCTTGGGGAGATCCAAACTACGTACGACTATGCAAGATGTGAGAAAATAGGCTGTGTTGTGTTTTCGACACCTTGCCCTCATTCAAATCAATAGAAAATGATTGGATATAATTTATACTATATAATGACACCAGCCTCTTAATGATTTTTTTTTGTTTTGTGATGGCCGGGGTTCGAATCCCGGACCTTGCATATATTATGCATTGTTCATACCAACTAAGCTAAGCTCACGAGGACACCAGCCTCTTAATGATTGTTACTAGAAAAATTATATATATATATATATATATATATATATATATATATATATATATATATATATATTGTTCTGGACCGGCCAAAGGGATTCTAGGCCCATTTACTTAGGCCCAATATCACTCGAAGCCCAAACTCCACGTTTGGCATTATTGCTCGCAACATACCCCCTCTCCTGAAGGGGGGTGCACGAAGCAAAGAGACCGGTTTAAACTACCCCCAACGTCTCTCTTGCACGTTGTGCACGTTTCCGCAATAAAATCTCTGGCGGTTACACTTCCCACGATTTCGTAACCGCCAGAGCCAGGTGTGCCTCCTCAATGGCTCTGCAGCTCTCCACCTCTATAAATAGGGGACTCACCGCAGTCCCCAAGGTAGAACTCTTTTCTTCCTCTAAACCCTCACTCTCTGATCTCTACTGACTTGAGCGTCGGAGTGTCTGCAGGTACACACCCCCCATCCGCTCCAAGAAGCATTCTGACGTATCCCATCACCGTCACATCCACCGCATTCAAAGCACTGACAGTCTCCTTCTGATCAGGTACGATCAGTGGCGCCGTCTGTGGGGAATATATAAGCTTCCCCGTTTTTATCCCTAAAAACCAAAGCTTTTCACAAAAAACTACAATGGCTGCCAACGGTGCTAAATCCCAGCTACGAAGTGAGGTGCGCATTCTTCAACAGGATGGCATAACATCCTCACCTTCACCTGTGGATACACCCAGGGAGGAACCAACCCAGGTACTTCCTATCCAACAAAGGCCTCTGCTAGGTCTCATCCGCCCAACAGAGACGCCAGAAGAAGCAGCATCAACCGGCGTACTCATCAGCAACCTGATCCGCACGGTTCAACGACAAACGTCGTTAATCGAGGAACAGAACCGCCGGCTGATGGACCTGGAGCAAGCACGTCCAACCGTCCAAACCCGGCGATCTCCCTCCCCAATACGTAACAGAAGAGGAGGGAGCCCCAGCCGGTCACGTTCCAGATCCCCTCGACATTGGGCGAGCATCGGATCTCCATCCTACTCCCGGAGGTCAACAAGAAGGTCCCCCCGACGGTCTCCACCAAGGAGATCCCCTCCCAGAAGGGCCCCGTCGCGAAGATCCCCTCTGCGTCGAACTCCACCCAGGAGGTCTCCGCCCAGACGCAACTGGCGCTCACGGTCACCTTCCAGTTCTTTGGACACTCGCGATACCCGAACAGATCGTAATGCTTACGGTCCGTTCACACGGCGTATCCGGGAAGCTCCTATCCCTCGCAGACTGGAAAAGCCGCCGCAAATGGACTCATACGACGGGACTACCGATCCGGATGAGCACATCGAGAACATCGAAGCAGTTCTCACTTACCGAACGGTGCGGGGCGCCGTCAAGTGCAAACTCTTCGTCACTACTCTAAGGCGAGGAGCCGTTACGTGGTTCAAGAACTTGAGGAGAAACTCCATCGACTCTTGGAGTGACCTCTGCAACGAGTTCACCACCCATTTCACCGCGTCAAGAACGCAACCAAAAACGGTAGTTTCCCTCGAAGCCATCGTCCAAGGAAGAAGCGAGCCTCTCTGAGACTACATCGAAAGGTTCAACAAAGAAGCCGTCCAGGTCCGGAGCGCAAATGAGACAAGGAAGTTGTACCTCATTGCCAAAGGCCTACGCGACGAGACGGACGTCAAGAAAGCTGTCTTCCTGGATCGTCCAAGGACTCTCAACGAGTTCTTAGCAATCGCCATGATCTACATCGCCTACGAAGAGGCTTTGTACGCGGACAACCTCAGGAAGGAGGAACCTGCTGCTGAATCCTCCAAAAAGCCCTTCCACGAGAGAAAGAAGGAAGGCAAAGCTACTCGGGAGAGCAAGAGGCCCAGAGGCCACTTCGTCGAGTACACTCCTTTGGCCATGTCAAGGGAGAAGATCCTCGCCGAGATCGCAGTAGCCGATCTAGCAGAAGTCGGCATCAAGCCGCCAAAGGCTCCATCTCAGGAGAGGAAGGGAGTCGACAAAACAAAGTATTGTCGATTCCACAAGTGCCACGGACACACCACCGACGACTACATCCATCTGAAGGACGCCATCGAACTCCTCATCCAAAGGGTCGACTCAAGCAGTACGTCAAAAATCCGGAAGCAGAACGAAAAGCCGTCGAACTTATAGGTGACGGATCTGAGCCCGGAAGGACCATCGCCATGTCCGTGGAACATCTTGGTGATTTCCCTGACAACGTGGAAATCACCCCCTACTCATGCACCTGGGAGCAGTTCCCTACCGCTAACATCATCACCGGAGGGACGCTGAACATTACCATGGGCAGCATGAAGAGGAAATTCCAGGAACTCATGAAAGTCAATGCCATGGCCCTCTCCAATCGAGGAGGAAGGCCGCCTTTGGCATTCTACGACTCTGAACTGCCTGGTGGAGCTTCAAATTCTGCCATCCCTTTGCTCGTGCGAGCATCGATGGCCAACACAGATGTCAGACAAGTCCTGATAGACACAGGGGCCACATGCGGCATCATGTACACCAGCCTGTTCAGAACTCTCCAACTGACGGAGAAAAACCTTTCTCCCTACGTTGGGGATGAACTCTATGGCTTCAACCGCTCATCCACTCAACCATGGGGGTACGTAGAGCTACTGGTCACCTTCGGCGAAGAGGAGGCCAAAAAGACAATAAAGATCCCATTCTTGGTGATCGACTGCCCTTCTCTCTATAACTGCATTATAGGGAGGACCGGGTTAGCCTAGCTGGGGGCCGCATGTTCAACCGCTCATCTGAAGTTGAAGTACCATGCAAAAGACGGCATCATCACCTCTCTCAGCGGAGACATCGAAGCTGCTAGAAGATGTTTCCTCCAAACTAATAAAACCCATAACTCGGTTTCCCAACCCAGCAAACCTGCTGGGGACAAAGGGAAAGATGCTGCGAGTACCCTGGACGCTAACTTGGTCGAACTCGACCCCAGGTTCACCAAAGAAGACCTGGAGGAGCAAAAACGGGAGAAGAAGGATCCACTCAACGCGAAACTTCTTCGACCTGTTCCCGATGGTGAATTCGAGCTGGTCCCTTTCGGCAACGACCCCTCGAAGAACTTCAAGATTGGCAAGGATCTCCCCGAACTTGTCAAGAACCAGCTGATCGCCTGCCTCAGAGAAAACGCTGACCTGTTCGCCTGGAGCGCAGCTGACATGCCCGAAATCAACCCTAGCGTCGCCTGTCATCAACTGACAGTGGATCTCGGAGTTAGCGCTGTAGCCCAGCGTCGTAGGAAGCAGTCTTCTGAAAAGTCAGAGGCTGCAAAAAAGCTGTAAAAGACCTCCTAGAGGCAAAGTTTATTTCCGAGGCCAAATACACTACCTGGCTCTCCAATGTTGTACTTGTCAAAAAATCTAATGGAAAGTGGCGTATGTGTGTTGACTATACCGATCTTAATAGGGCCTGCCCTAAAGACGCATATCCTCTTCCTAACATCGACAAACTCGTTGATAATTCCTCTGGCTATAAACTTTTATCCTTCATGGACGCCTATTCTAGGTACAATCAGATACCCATGGCTGAAGAAGATAAAATGAAAACAGCCTTCATGACCGAATCAGGGAACTATTACTACAACGTAATGCCCTTCGGTCTACGAAACGATGGGGCTACTTATCAACGGATGATGAACAGAGTTTATGACAAGGCACTTCTGGGCGACATTCTAGAGGTTTACATGGACGACATGATCGTAAAATCCTAACAAGAGGTGGATCATGCCGCCCATCTCAAAAGAGTGTTCGAGCAAACTCGAAAATACAACATGAGACTCAACCCAGAAAAGTGCACCTTCGGAGTCCAAGCGGGTAAATTCCTTGGTTTCTATCTTACAGAAAGAGGAATTGAAGCAAACCCAGACAAATGCCGCGCATTTACTGAGCTTCCAACACCCCACTCCAAAAAGTGCATCCAAACACTCAACGGAATGCTGACCGCTATCTCTAGGTTCGTGGCCAAGTCCGCTCAACACGCACTTCCTTTCTTCAAACTCTTGAGGAAAGAAACGAAGTTCGAATGGACGGACGAGTGCGAGACTTCCTTGCAGCACCTCAAAGAAACGCTCTCTGCGCCACCAGTGCTATCGCGACCAGCTCAAGGTACCAGAGGATCGAAAAGGTGGCCCTCGCACTCCTCACCGCAGCCAGAAGGCTAAGGCAGTACTTCCTAGCTCATACGGTGGTAGTCCGAACGAATCAACCCATCAGGCAGATCCTGGGTCGTCTAGACGTGGCTGGTCGGATGATGAAATGGTCACTCGAGCTATCCGAGTTCGACATTCATTATGAATCCAGGAAGGCACTAAAGGCTCAGGTGTTCGTCGACTTTCTCGCCGAGATGACTTTCCCAGCTGAGGAAAACCCTGAAGAATGGACCGTCTTCGTAGATGGGTCATCTAACGCCAAGGGAAGCGGAGCCGAAATAATCATTGAAACAACAAAGGTATCGTTATCGAAATTTCCCTCGCTTTGTCTTTTCCTGTTACCAATAACACTGCAGAGTATGAAGCCTTCCTGGCTGGTTTGCGAACCGCCAAAGACATGAGGGCCAAAAGGGTGAAAATCTTTACCGACTCGCAACTAGTGGCTTCCCAAGTCACAGGAGAGTTCCAGGTAAAAGAAGACCACCTCCAAAAGTACGTCCAGTTAGTACTAGAGAAAATGAAAGAATTCGACGCCGTAGAAGTAATTCACGTTCCCCGCGAACAGAATACTCGGGCAGACATTCTTTCAAAACTCTCAAGTACGCGAACTGCGAACGGAAACAAACCAGTAATACAAGAGGTCCTCGGCAAGACAAGCATCCAGAACACAGGAACTCTGCATCAAGAGGTCAACTCGATCATCGGAATGGAAGATTGGAGGGGACCCATCTCTCGATACATAGAGAATGGCGAGCTCCCGATCGATCCGCAAGAACAGACAAGGTTGAAACGAAGGGCCTGCTCATTCACTTTAGTGGAAGGAACCTTGTACAAAAGAGGTTTCAACATTCCGCTAATCAAGTGCTTAGGAACCAAGAAGTCCTCGCCGACATCCACGACGGCATCTGCGGACAACACCTTGGTGCAAAAGCTCTCGCAAAAAAGGTCCTACGAGCAGGATACTACTGGCCTACCATGATGAAAGACGCCCAAGACTACGTGAACCTCTGCGATAAATGCCAGCGACACGGGGACATGCACCTAGCACCTCCTGCTGAGCTAACATCCTTGGTCTCACCTTGGCCTTTCGCATGGTGGGGCATCGACCTTCTGGGACCATTTCCCAAAGCCGCTGGGCAACTAAAATATCTGGTTGTCGCAATCGACTACGCAACCAAATGGATCGAAGCAGAACCGTTGGCCAAAATCACAGCTAAAAACGTACTCCGCTTCTTCAAGAGAAACATCTTAGCAAGATTTGGAGTGTCAACATTAGTGATATTCGACAATGGTACACAGTTCACGGACCAACGGTTCCAGGACTACCTAAGGAATATCGGCATCAACCAAAGCTTTACCTCCGTCGAACACCCTCAAGCCAACGGCCTCGCCGAGGCTGCAAACAGGGTAGTTCTGCGAGGAATACGAAGGAGGCTAGACGCGGCCAAAATACAATGGGCGGAGGAATTACACGCAGTCCTCTGGGCCTACAGAACTACTCCCCATTCCACAACTGGTGAGTCACCTTTTCGACTCACGTACGGGACAGAAGCGGTCTTACCTATTGAGTTAACTGAACTCATATGGCGTACGGACGGCATCACTGACTTCCCGGCCAACACGTCAAATCTACGTGAAGAGCTCGAATTCGTCGACGAAGTCAGGATAGGGGCAACCTTGCGAGAGGCAGCACTAAAACAGAAAATAGCTGCTAGCCACAGCAAGAAAGTCATCAAAAGAGAATTCGAAGTAGGCTACCTCGTCCTCCGGCGAAACCAGAAGGATTCCGAAGAAGGGAAACTCGCCGCCAACTGGGACGGCCCCTTCAGGATCCGGATGAAGACCGGGACAGGAGCTTACGGACTCGAAGACCTCCATCAAAATGCAATTCCAAGGACTTGGAATGCAGAAAAACTCAAAAAGTACTACACTTAGATGGCAAAAGAACGCCAACTCACTCTAATGTACGTACTTAGTTCGATACGACGAACTCATCGCTCCCCGTCGAGCAAATAAACGGAAGAGGAAAGTCGTGCCACTCCAAATCCAAAAAGAAAAAGGATGAGAGGATTTTACATGACAAATTCTCTTACTCCTCAGTATGTACGCTTACCGCTGCGACATCACTGCTCGGCATGTTAGGTAGAACCCCAGCTCGCGATGGGTGTTTCACGCCTCAGTGGAGGGAACTTAGAAAAATTTCTCTCGTTCATCCGCTGTTACACGTCCATAACTTTGGACACACAGATAAACAATCTCTTGGATGTGCAAATACTTCTAACTAATACTTCGCGTAAACAGTTAGAAAACTTCTGGCCTGAGCTCTTCCTTGCAAAAACTACGCAAAGGTAAAAACTGTCCAAGCAAAGTAAACCTTTACCTGGAAAGCAAAAGGCACAACTTTGATTTCATCAAGTCAAAGCCACAAAACGCTAGGCGGGCATGGAAGACTCTCCAGTCATTAAGTCACTTCGTCGAAATAATGACTGCGGGGGGTAGCCCCATCCCGCCACACTCAACTTAAAGAGCTTCGCAATCCGAAAGCATACAAGTTCGCAAGTTGAACAACTAAGAGCGCACGAATTATTACAATCTGTCAAAAACATAAGGCAGATAGATAGTTCGCTCTCGACAGCAGCTAAAAGCATACAAATTATCGTAGTTTATCTAACATACAAGATAGATAGATAATTCGCTCTCAAACAAAATACTTCAAACAGTATAGAAAGCCTCACACTACGAGCATTCAAAATTCAAAACATTATACTTGAAAGTAAATCATGCATTTCAGAAACAAGTATAATTGAGAATAAAAAAATCATATTATAGAGGTGCTAAAACCACTAAGGGTGCACAATGTCATTACAAGATTTTGAAGAAGATATTAATTACAAGGCCTCATCAGGCCTGGGCTTCATCAACATGCCCGTCTTCTTCCTCAGGATCAGGAGGCGGAACGATCACCCCGTCTTTCACCTCACTAAGAGGATGAATTCCTTCGACATTCAGCTCAACGCCAGGGTTTGTCACCTTCAACTAGGCCACCGCCCGATCAAAGCCAAGCTGGAGGGCCTCCACCAAGCTTCCTTCCAGCTCACCAATCATGTCCACAAGGTCGGCACGCCGCAGGACAACAAGGTCTTCCGCCTCATCCTCTCTGGGGAGGTCCGCCTTCTTCAGAGCCTCCTCCAAAGACGCCTTCTCCTCCGCCAGCTTCCGAGAGGAATCGGTTGCTTGCTCGAGAGCAGTTTGGACCTCAGAAAACTGCTCCTTCAAAGAAGCAAGTTGACGGTCATGCTCCTCCGCAACTGATCTCTTGCTCCTTTGATCCTCCTCAAGAGCAGCCACCTTGGCGGTCAGAGCATCGACCCGAACCTCACTGTCCAGAGAAGCGTTGTTCAGAGCAGCAGCAACCTCCAAAGCCTTCATAGTGGCAATAACCCCATCAGTTATTGCCTTACTCCTGCCAGCTGGACCCAGATCCTGGATAATCCTTAACTTTGAATCATCCAAGAAAAGGGTTGACTGGGGGCCACACAGCTCTGGCTCGGACCACACCCTCGGTAACTGGAGGAAGTCTCCCTTCTCAGAGCGGACATGAACGGCCTTGATCGGCGTGATTGGATCCTCAGAAGGCACTCTCACCCTCTGCCTCTTAGCAGGGTCCTGCACCAGCTCCTCAGATGGCTCCTCCCCGTCCAAATCCACTACAGGACCAGGGGTTGAGCTAGGACCAGATCCAGAAATCAGATGCTCCAGGGACTGGACGTTCTTGCGCTTTTCTTGGCCGAGATCTTTTTGCTCGCCGCATTTACAAGGGCTCCCAAATCCTTCTTCATTTTCTCTGCAAACACAAAGATAAAGGAAACTGCGTCAGTTAGGAGAAACAAGCAAGAAGGCAACAAAGGAGACAGGAGCGAAAAGAAAACAATAAAATACCAAGGCAGGTATCAAAATCGTCAGAGGTCAACAACTCATAAGTATTGATGAAGCGGGGCTCTGTTACTGGGGTCCCGTCCGCATTCATCAAAGGGTCCCCCCGTCGGTCAGTCTTAACCCTTTGGGGAAGGGACTCAATGGCCCAGAGTTGTTGACGAAGGCCTTTCTCCTCGTCAGTCAGAGTGGCAACGGTTCGACCGAAGTCCTTCGGTTCATAAGCAAAATGGTCCTGAGACCAGCACAGATGGAAAAAAAGACGGCGTTCCTGCTCGCCTTCCTTAGCAGCCTCCAAGAGATTTCCCAGAGCAGCCGTACTCTTAGGCCGAACCAGAAAGAAGCGCTCTTTGAAACTCCGGATCTTCCCAGCAAAGGCCTCAAACATCTTCTGGGTCTGGTGAAAAGAAACCCAGTCCGTACCCCGCTGTACGGTGAAGAAGGAGAAAAAGACGTTCTTGGAGGCAGGGATGTGAAGATAATCGCACAACAGCTTAAAAGCCCTCATGAAGGCATAAGAATTTGGATGAATCTGGGTATGTGACAACTTGGTCCAGCGAAGCACCTCCCGCTGGAAGTTAGAGAAAGGGAGTCGAAAACCCATGTCCTTGAAAACCACTTCATACATGGGAAATATGTAATTTTCATACTCTGAACACACCCGGTTGGACGTGCTCGGAAGAATCAGCTCCCAATCTCTACCTTCACCAATGAGGTCAAAAGGTGCTTCGTTCACACCATCAGCGGCAAACACCGATTCAGTTTCTAAGGGTTCCTCTCCGGGCCTCATAACGACGGACGCAGCAACTCCCTCGTCAGCCATGACAGATCTGGAAAAAGCAAGGGAAAAAGTGAATCTAACAGTCAGATCCACCCTTCCTTCACCTATCAGGTCGGTCATGGCAAGGAATGGATCAAATCGCTACCATAAAAAAGCTAAGAGGTCTAGAAACTCAAACTCACGCATCGAGGGGATCTACCCTCAGCGAACAGACCTAAAACTTATGGAAGGAACCCAAGCCTGTCGCCAATGTTTTTCTAAACACTAAACAGAAAACAGACATCATATCTACAAAACTCTTTGATGCACGGTGGAAACCGCCTAAACCAACGGCGGAAACCACCGAGTCAAACTACTCCTGCCCTAGAAGCATGCATTCCTACGGTTTCTAAAGAAGAACAGAAACTAAAATACAGAAGTAAAAGAGACGAGTCAAAAGAACTCTACCTGTGAAGGAGAAGAGAATGAAGTTGCGATTGGAATGCGAAAACTCGGAAGAACTTTGCTTTTGGAAACTGTGGGAAATCTCTAAGTCTCTGAGAAATTCGAAAATGCAGTGACTCTCTAAATAACAGTGGAACTATTTATACTCGTTTCACAAACCACCCAAAAGTCACAAAGTCTATCCGGTGCATCCCTTCACTCGCTACTCCTCCTCTAAAGCGCTGCTTCGACGGTCCAGATTCAATCATACCTCTTCATCCAAGGGCTATTGACGACATGCTGTCATTACGTAATTTTTAGGACTTATTGAGACATTTTGATAGAGTTCTCATGCAATTTATACTGTTCTGGAGTGCAAAAAGCTTAAATATTGAAGTCTGTTCGAAGGAAATCCCCCCACGCCAATTTCAAGCCGTGCTGCGATTTTTGAAGCAAAATTACATCCTCCCTGTTTGAGGGAAATCGCGGCACGCCGATATACATGGCGCGGCGCGATTTTGACGGGTCAGGCCCATGACTTCTATAAATACTGCACTCAATCTGAAGAACAGGGGTTACGATTTTGGAGAGCAAAGTGCGATTTTGAGACATCGGAGACGGCTAGAAGGGCGATTTCTTCAACCTTTTACCAATTCATGTATGTTTTAATTATTTCATTGATTATGCTATTTGTAAACTCAATTATGAGTAGCTAAATCTCTTAGAGATTAGATCCGAGATGAATCTTTGTAACCCTAATTGACACATGTTGCTGTGAAACTCTATTTTGTTTATGAATTCAATTCTAGTTTATTCAATTCAATTGTTCTTAATGCTTTTTATATCTTGATCACATATAACTTGATTTTGTGAGAACGAATGACCACTGACCATGGCTTTCGACTTAGACCTAATTGAATTGTTCTAATAAATAGGGTTAGTCTAGGAATAGATAATCGTTTGTTAGTGATAATAGGTTAACGTTCGGTAAAACCTTCAAGAATTATTAGATCACTCAAGGGTTTGGGGGCTGTAGTTTGAGAAGAGGGCTCTAACTCAAGGGATTGATTAGAGCTATTTTGTTAATCATCGTAAATTAGAAAAGGATTCATAGCAAATAGGTGCAGTAGACCAATTAGGGGAACTTAGAGGATTCGAAGGATCTGATCTCATCTCTCTCCATATTTTCTTAACCAAATCTATTTTCTTTTATTTGATTTCATAAAATCAAACCAAATTTTCTGCCTAGTGGCAAACTAAAAATAACTTTTATACATCCTAATTATATAACGCAATTGAATTATTGAAGTTAAAAACAGTCCTCGTGGGATCGATATTTTTACTACTTCGATAGTATTTGGTGCACTTGCCAAACGTCTATCAAGTTTTTGGCGCCGTTGCCGGGGACTGTTGATTTATTTCAACAAGGCAATTACGTTATAATTTAGGATTTCTGTCATTTATATTTTTGTATATATATATTAAAAAAATATATATTATGTTGGAACAAAATGTGTTTAACAATGAACCTTAAAGGGTTTTGATGATAACAAGGTATTAAAAATTGTAAATTGGACTAGCTAATATTTGTTCAAGTGTACAGGACTATAATTATAAAGTTACATCATCATTGGTTCTGAATGAGCAAATAAAGAGCTATGGAAACAACAAAAATTTGAAGCTTGGACGCTCCTGAAGGCAACTTGCTACTGAAGAGAAAAAGCGCTCCTGAAGTCAAGCTGCTCCTGAAGAAATAGCGCTCCTGAAGTAAGCTGCTCCTGAAGAATAGTGCTTCTGAAGACAAGAGGTCCAGAAGCCACATCATCAGAAGCTGCGTCATCAGAAGCTGCAGAAGTCATATCATCAGAAGCTGCCTCATCAGAAGCCATTTCACCAGAAGCCATTTCACCAGAAGCTGAATATCAACTGGATTTGCAAAGAATCAAGAATTGAAGAATTATCAATGCAAAAGCTGTCTATTGGATTCGAAAACACAAACAAAGGATTAGTGGAGTTTGCAACAGTCATTTCAAAGGTGTTTGAAGGCGTGTGTTTGCAATTTGGACGAAAGCGTTGACATTGTACTTTGTACGAATTGTACAACCACGTTCTCCACTACTCTGTTTTGTGTCCGCGCTACAGGACAAGAAAACAGCTCCAGAATACGGTTTCGCCTGCATAGATGTTCCTTTGGATAAGGAATGGATTTCAAATTTGTTCTTCATAGGACAACAGCCAAATCAGGCAAAAGATTATTGGTGAAAGATCAAGCTTCAACAACGACTCTTTGGTGTGCTGGCAATTTCACAACGTCTCTCTCACACCTCTATATAAAGGAGTGAAGACCTAGAGAATTGGCAATGCAAGAACGCTAAACGAAAGACTCACAAGTACCAAATCTCTGCTGAAATTGTTCTGCATTCACTTAGAATTTCTGTGTCTCAAAGTCATATCTTAGAAATTCTTAAGTCCATTGAGTCTGTATCTGATTTGTATTGTGAGCACCTCTGATTGTATATCAAGTGTTCAACCTTAAACAATTTTCTGTGTAATTTTGTTTAGTTAGGAAGTCTCTTGCAGTTGTGCTTGAGCAGGAAGTCTCTTGATTGTGTTCTTGAGCAAAGGAAGTCTCTTGCTTGTGTGCTTGAGCATTGGAAGTCTCTTGCTTGTGTGCTTGAGCATTTGTAATCAGATATTACTCATAGTGAAATCTCCTTGGAAGTGCAAGGGGGACTGGACTACTTCCGGATTGTGGAAGGAACCAGTATAATTGCTTTGTGTCGTTCTTCTTCTCTCTCTCTCTCTGTTTTATTCCGCTGCATTTAGATTCTGATTATCACTTCAGAAGCTGTCTCGCTTAGCTTCTGATCAGTGTGTTCAGTTTTTAGGAGAAACGAAGAATTTTTCTAAAACACAATTCAACCCCCCTTCTTGTGTTTTTCTCACCTTCAATTGGTATCTAGAGCCTTGGTCTGTTGTGTATCACTTAACCGTGCAACAGTCAAAGATCTGAGAAAAACATGTCTACTCCTCCTCCTACTGGTCCTAGTGATACTAGCTATAAACATGTCTCACATGATTATAGTGATAGTAAGAAAACCAGTGTTGGAAAAGTTCCAAAGTTCAATGGAGATGCTGAAGAGTTCTCTTGGTGGAAGACCAACTTTTACAGTTACATCATGAGCCTGGATGAAGAATTATGGGATATTCTGGAAGATGGTGTCGGTGATTTAGTCCTTGATGAAGAAGGAGCTGCTGTGGATAGAAAGAAACATACTCCAGAACTGAGGAAACTCTACAAGAAGCATCATATTATCAGAGGAGCTCTTGTCACTGCCATACCCAAAGCAGAATACATGAAGATGAGTGACAAATCCACTGCTAAAGCTATGTTTGCTTCTCTCTGTTCAAATTATGAAGGGAACAAGAAGGTCAAAGAAGCAAAGGCTCTCCTGCTTGTACATCAGTATGAGTTATTCAAAATGAAGGATGATGAAACTATTGAGGAGATGTACTCAAGGTTTCAAACCTTAGTTTCTGGTCTACAGATTCTAAAGAAGAGCTATGTTGCTTCTGATCATGTAAGCAAGATACTCAGAAGCTTACCTGCCAGATGGAGACCAAAAGTGACTGCCATTGAGGAAGCTAAAGATTTAAACACTTTAAGTGTCGAAGATCTTGTTAGTTCTCTCAAAGTTCATGAGTTAAGTCTTAATGAACATGAGTCTACTAAGAAGAGTAAATCAATAGCTCTTCCATCCAAAGGCAAGTCATCAAAAGCTCTCAAAGTGGTTGAATCTGAAGAGGAAGAACAGTCAAGTTCAGACTCTGAACCAGATGCTGCAGAAATGGCCATGCTCTCAAACAGACTTCAATATCTGGCCAAGAAGAACAGAAAGTTTCTCTCCAGAAGGGGTAACTCCAGAAGCTCAAGGAAAGAAGATCAGAAGGGATGCTTCAACTGTAAGAAGCCAGGCCACTTCATTGCTGAATGCCCTGATCTTCAAAGAGAAAAGTCAAAGGACAAGTCAAAGAGGTCTACATTCAAACCAAGCAAATTCAAGAAGCAGATTAAGCAGAGTTTAATGGCAACCTGGGATGATTTGGGTAGTGAATCTGGATCTGATAAAGAGGAAGCTGATGAAGATGCAAAGGTAGCTGTTGGGTTGGTAGCAACAGCAACTTCAGAAGCTGGGTCAGATTCAGACTCAGAAGATGAAAACGAGGTATATTCCAAAATTCCCAGAGATGAACTTGTTGAGTCACTTAAAGAACTTCTTACACATTTTGAAGTAAGAACCAATGAGTTGAAGGATTTAAAAGAAAAATATGCTGATTTGGTACAACAGCAAAAATCAACTTTATTGGATCTGAAAGCTTCTGAACAAGGACTTAGGGGCTTTGACTTCATGTGTAAAAAATATGAAGATCAGCTCAGGTTCTTATGTCAGAAGCTACAAGAAAAGTGTAATGAAAAACCTTTAAGTAACCATGAAATTGCTCTTGAAGATTTTATTATATCTGGCATTGACAGAAGCAGAGTGGCTTCTATGATTTATAGCATTTACAAGAACAATGGCAGAGGAATTGGTTTTCCAGAAGTGAAACTGGAGAAAACCAATCTAAAGTCTTGTTGTGAATGCATCAAGGAAGGTCTGAAAACATTCTTTGTACCAGAAGGGGCTGAGTTGGAAACTGTTGTTCAATCAGAACCTGAAGCTTCTAGTTCTAAGGCTAAGATTACTTCAAAGCCAAAGAACTCTAAGTCAAAGGCTATGATCAAATCTGATTCCAAAACTTCAAAGGTTAGGATCCTGAAAAGATCAGAACCTATTCCTCAGAGTCTGGTGAAACCAAAATCTGGGGTTCTGAAGTCTAAGTTTCAGAAGAAGACAGTTACTGCTTCTGAAGTACCAAAACCTAAGGTGATGGTTAATCAGAAGCAACCCAACTCACAGCACAAGGTACAAGAAGTGAAGAGTAAAGCCTTAAGTACTAACCTTCCAGGACCCATAGAACAATGGGTACCTAAATCTAAAAATGTCAATGATGCAGGTATGTCTAAGAGCAGTGCCAAAGCAAAGATCATGGTACCTAGACAGTGGTTGCTCAAGACACATGACAGGAGACAAGTCCATGTTCCTCAGCCTAACAATGAAAGAGGGAGGAAATGTGAAATTTGGAGGCAACCAGTCAGGCAAGATCATAGGTACAGGAACTATTGGTAATTCCTCTACCTCAATTAATAATGTATGGTTGGTAGATGGTCTTGAACATAACCTTTTGAGCATTAGTCAATTTTGTGATAATGGTTATGATGTGTTTTTTGAAAAACCCAACTGTACAGTAATCAACAAGAAAGACAAATCCATTGTGTTCAAGGGAAAGAGAGTTGACAATGTCTATAAAATCAATTTTTCTGAACTGGTTGATCAGAAGGTGGTTTGCCTACTATCAGTGAATGATAAGAAATGGATGTGGCACAGAAGGTTGGGACATGCTAACTGGAGGTTAATCTCTAAGCTTAGTAAGTTACAACTTGTGAAAGGGCTACCAGACATTGACTATCATTCAGATGCACTCTGTGGTGCATGTCAGAGAGGGAAAATTGTGAAATCATCTTTTAAAACCAAAGACATTGTTTCAACCTCAAGACCTTTAGAATTACTCCATATTGATTTATTTGGACCAGTGAGTACTGCATCCCTATATGGAAGTAGATATGGATTAGTCATTGTTGATGATTACAGCAGATGGACTTGGGTGAAATTCATAAAGAGTAAAGATGTTGCGTGTGATGTATTCAGTAGCTTCTGCACTCAAATTCAATCTGAAAAAGAATCAAAAATTTTGAAAGTCAGAAGTGATCATGGTGGAGAATTTGAAAATGAGCCATTTGAAGCTTTTTGTGAAAAACATGGAATTTTCCATGAATTCTCTTCTCCTAGAACACCACAACAAAATGGGGTTGTAGAGAGAAAGAATAGAACTTTACAAGAAATGGCCAGAACCATGATTCATGAAAACAATTTACCAAAACATTTTTGGGCAGAAGCAGTGAATACAGCATGCTATGTTCAAAACAGGATCTATATTAGACCTATTTTGGAGAAAACAGCATATGAACTCTTTAAAGGAAGAAAACCCAATATCTCTTACTTTCATCAATTTGGATGTACATGTTACATTCTGAACAACAAGCTCTACCTAAAGAAATTTGATGCCAAGGCCCAAAGAGGAATCTTTTTAGGTTACTCTGAAAGGTCAAAGGCATACAGGGTGTATAATTCAGAAACACTCTGTGTTGAAGAATCTATGCACGTTAAATTTGATGACAAAGAGCTTGAAGATAAAACTTCAAAGCAAGGTGAAAGTTTTGCAGAGATACAGGTTCCTGAAGCTACTCCAGAACCTGATCAGATAGCTGAGTCTGAAGATAGTCCAGAAGCTGAACCCACATCAGAAGCACAAGATGAAGCTGCTTCTGATGAAGCACAAGATGACTCACATCAAAAAGATCCTCCCAGAAACACATTCAAACACAAGTCTTCACATCCTGAAGAGCTAATCATTGGAAACAAAGATAGTCCAGGAAGAACAAGATCACATTTCAGACAAGAAGAGTCAATGATTGGACTAATCTCAATGATTGAACCTACAACAGTTGATGAAGCACTTTCAGATGATGGATGGATCCTAGCTATGCAAGAAGAGTTGAATCAATTTCAAAGAAATGATGTGTGGGATCTGGTACCCAAACCTCAGCACAAGAACATTATTGGAACAAAATGGGTATTCAGAAACAAGCTGAATGAGCAAGGTGAAGTAACAAGAAACAAAGCCAGACTTGTTGCACAAGGGTATAGTCAACAAGAAGGCATTGATTACACTGAAACGTTTGCTCCAGTTGCAAGATTGGAAGCAATCAGGTTACTTCTTTCCTATGCAGTTAATCATGGCATAATATTATATCAGATGGATGTCAAGAGTGCATTTCTCAATGGTGTCATAGAAGAAGAAGTGTATGTTAAGCAACCTCCTGGATTTGAGGATATTAAATATCCTGACCATGTTTTTAAATTGAAGAAATCACTATATGGCTTGAAACAAGCTCCCAGAGCTTGGTATGATAGACTAAGTAATTTCTTAATCAAAAATGATTTTAAGAGAGGACAGGTTGACACTACACTCTTCAGAAGGACCCTTGGGAAAGATACTCTTGTTGTGCAAATATATGTTGATGATATAATATTTGGTTCTACTAATGCATCTCTTTGCAAGGAATTTTCTGAGTTAATGCAGGATGAATTTGAAATGAGCATGATGGGAGAGCTGAAGTTCTTCCTTGGCATTCAAATCAATCAATGCAAAGATGGAGTCTATGTTCATCAATCAAAGTACACAAAGGAGCTTCTGAAGAAGTTCAAACTTGAAGATTGTAAAGTGATGAACACTCCAATGCATCCTACGTGCAACCTGAGCAAAGAAGATGAAGGAACTAAAGTAGATCAGAAGCTGTATAGAGGTATGATTGGTTCTTTGTTATACCTCACTGCATCTAGGCCAGATATTTTATTCAGTGTATGCTTGTGTGCAAGATTCCAATCAGATCCTAAAGAATCTCATATGACTGCTGTCAAGAGAATCTTCAGGTATTTGAAAGGAACAACCAATCTTGGACTCCTTTATAGGAAATCCTTAGATTATAAGCTAATTGGATTCTGTGATGCTGATTATGCTGGTGATAGGATTGAAAGAAAGTCAACCAGTGGCAATTGTCAATTTCTGGGTGATAATCTTATATCCTGGGCTAGCAAAAGACAAACAACTATTGCTATGTCTACAGCAGAAGCAGAATACATTTCAGCTGCAAGTTGTTGTACACAACTACTTTGGATGAAACATCAGTTGGAAGATTATCAGATAACTGCTAACAGTATTCCCATTTATTGTGATAATACTGCTGCTATTTGTTTGTCTAAAAATCCAATTTTGCATTCAAGAGCGAAGCACATTGAAATCAAACACCATTTTATCAGAGATTATGTTCAAAAAGGAATTTTAGATATACAATTCATTGATACTGAAAATCAATGGGCTGATATATTTACTAAGCCTTTAACTGTTGAAAGATTTGATTTTATAAAGAAAAATTTGAACATGCACTTTGTATCTGATTAAATGCTTGCTTGCTCCTGAATAGGATTTTAGGTTCTGAAGTTAGTTCAGAAGCAGTAGTCCATCAGAAGCTCTTTATTGAGGTTCTGAGGAAAACTCGCTTCTGATGATGACGTCAGCATCTGAAGTCCAGAAGCTGGATTTATTGCTTCTGAATAGTTGAATTAGTGGAAACGTTGGAAGTTACCTTTTAAAAAAAAAAGTAACTTTTGGCCCACTAACTTGGTAGTTACTCTGTGAACTTCTTACGTGGCCTGTATGTGTTGGTGTATAACTAAAAGGGCAATGATGATTTAATAGCTTTGAAAGTACTTTTCACGCGCCCCCAATTTTGTCATTAATGTTATGTTTGTTTGTCTCTTTTGAATTGCAATCGTTTTACTTTTAACACTTTGTCAATTCACACACTACTCACTCACAACAAACACATTTGCTCTCAAACCTCTTGCGAAGTAAGCGCATTCTCTCAACCTTAGAACCCTAAAATCTTCATCTTCTTCAAGTCTTCGTCAATCATCAAATGGCATCATCAAGCTCGCAACGAGAAGATTCAGTATCTACTTCACGAATGGTCCCTGAATATGACTACAGAGGAAGAAGCATGAAATTGGAAGAATGGGATTTGCAGGTTCAGATAGAGAATCCAGTGGACTTTGATTCTCTGAATTTTCATAGGTGTTCAATCAGAAGCTACTATGAAGAGCAAGGACTCATGGATTATTTCAAAATGTTGAATGGACCAACATATGAAGCTCTGGTTAGACACTTCTGGGTAAGAGCAAAATTCTACAACAAAGCGGCATCCTTAGCTGAGGAAAGTCAGATGGTGCTAATGTATCCTGAATTAGAAGGGAAAACAAGAGAAGAAATGGGTCTTGCGCCATTTGTTGAAGATGAAATCAGGTCCAGCATCTGTGGTATTCCAGTAAGACTTGCACAATGGCACATAGAGTATGTTCTCAAGGCTGCAGCCTCTGGATACTACTCTGGAATTGATCTTTCAGATGCTGCTGAAAAACACATTTGGAAAAAGCAAGCCAACTTGGTGATATACAATTCTGAGAAGGAGAAGAAATATGCTGAATTGAGCATGGAAACTAAGATGCCTCTGAAGATTCAGAATGAGAACCTGTTTCCAAGTGGTGACTGTGTGAAACCAAATCTAGCTCAGAAGGTCCTTCTCCAGCACTTCATCAAGAAGGAAAAGGTGAATGTGCCCAAATACATGTTCAAGTACTTGGTAGAGTGTTTGAAACAGAGTCAGCTACTGGATAAACCCTTGGTTCCTTATGGAAGACTCCTCTCAGAGATATTCTATCAAGGAGGTATCTTGGACAGTCTCAGTCAATCTCAAGGCTTCACAGATCAGCTACTTGACACAAAAACTGGAAAATTCATTAATGCTCATACTCTCTTGAATATGAAGCTAATCAGTGAAGTCACCAAACTTCAAACTGATTTAAGTGAATCATTTGTTAAGTCTGATCTTATGAAGGACTTTCCACCCATCTGCAAGAAGGATCCCATTGAAGTGCAGATGTACTATATCAAGGAACATTTTGAGGCAACCAATGAGAGAATCAGATTGGAAGATATTCCAGAGGAAATGTATGGTGGTGCTCTGCCACGAGCCAGAGGCAGAAAGTCAAAAAGGAAGATAACTGCAGAGCAATATCTAGAGGTTGAACAACCTGCTAAAAAGGCAAAAGTTGCTACTGACAAGCTCAAAATTGGTAGTTCATCAGTACCTTCTATTGAAGAAGCCATTGAAGACATGGATTCCAGGTTGATCATGGATGTTGGCATTTCTCTTGATCAACCTGCTATACCAAAGAGGAAGAGGAAGCCATCCTTGAGGAGGACCAAGGATTTTCCTCATATCACCTCTACAGCTCAAGATGCTTCTGATTTGGAGTTAAAGGTGTTACAAGAGAAGAAGGCAGCAGCTGAAAAAGTCTTGGAAATTGCTGCTGAGCTACAAGAGTCTGTAGTCTCAGAAGCCAAGAAAATGTTGTAGATGACCAGTGAGTTTGCTCAAGAGGATTCTGATCCTGAACCAGAGAAGGTAATTAATATATCATCAGATTCCGCATCCAAATCATTATCAGACTCTGATGATTCTGATGATGATATACCCTTAGCTCAACTGTTTCGAAAACCAGTAAAAAGCCAATCAACATCAATCAAAACCAACGATAAGCCCTCTCAGTCAACTACTTATGAACCAGCTGGTCACATAATTAATGAGAAGTTGGCTAAACTGGCTGAGCAGAGAGAAAGAGTCATTGATACTATTTTTCGCCTTCACCCTCAACCTCTTAACATTCAACCTCTCAACATGATTCCTCCAGAAAATGTTGAGTCTACAACAGAAAAGGCCTCTGAAGCAACTCCAGAAGCAGCTGCTTCTGAAAATGTTGTTTCAGAAAACCCCCATCAACAAACACCTGAACCACAAAAACCCACAACACCCCCACAATCACCAATAGCCATCATTGACCACCAACTCAACAATCAAACAACAACTTCACTACAACAACCACCAACTGAAACTGAATTTCAACCTTTACCTGAACACTTCCCAGAACCAACTCCCATGGATGTTGACATCTCTCTAGTCAATGTTCAAGCCTCAACCACTACCACTCACATTGCCTCTGACCAGCCTTCATCTTCAAACACACAAACACACTTTACCTTTCCAATTCCTAACCCCATTCAAGATTTAGAAATCAGTGATTCTGATCTTGAAACCCTTGATCATCCACCCACAAACATCCTGGAATCTGGATATATTACTTCTGAGCTTTTGACAATCCTTAGTCAATTGCTTAATCTTGTGGATCAACGAAGGACAATTGATCTCACAAGTGCATATGAAGACTCCTGGGCATCACTTCAGAACCGGGCAACTGAGCTAATTGAAAGCTTAAGGGCTAAGTGCATCAGAAGCAAGGAAGCTTCTGTCAGGAAGTTAATGGAGCATCTGAATCAGAGTCTCAAAGTAAGAAGTTCTACACTGCTCCTGGCAAACCAGCCTTTCTTCTCAGAAACGGACTATTTGACCAGAGAAGCCAGGTTGTGTAAGCTTCTGAAGAAACAGATGGCACAGCAGCAGCAAGAAGCCAGAGAAAGGGAACAAGCTCTTCTTCAGAGGCAACAACAACTTGAAGAACTGTTGAAGAAGAAGATTGAAGAAATGGAAGAGATGAAGAAACAACAACAAACCAACCCTTAGTTGCACACCCTTGTGTTTTTCTTTGTTTGTTGTCTGTTTTAAAATTTCTTAGTCCTTGCTTCTGAAACCATCTTGTCTTATTTCTCTTGCTTCTGAATGCTTACTGATTCTGACTGTTTAGCTGCTTCTGACAATTGATATACATGTTCATATATTTTGCTCTGACTTATTTAGCTCACTTTCTTTTATACTCTCTCCTGTTTGAGTTTTTCTCATATCTTTTTGTCTTTTATGCTTAAATTTATTTTAATTTTTTTTGATAATGACAAAAGGGGGAGTATATGTGACAAGTATTTAAAGGCTCTGAGCCCCATTAATGGCATTTGAAATTTTTGAAAACCTTCTATCATTTTTTTTTACCTTATTGGTATAAGCTATGAACGAACGAAGGAGTATCAAAATTCAAGTAAAATTAATTGAACCATTCTTCTTATCTATAAGTTAATTCTTTCAATGATTCAATTTTGTTTTTAAGCTCTGATAATATTATTGCGCGAAAAATGAATTTAATTAACCTGGATAGAACTTAGGGGGAGCTTACAAACCTCACCTTAAAGACTATCAGACTCAGGGGGAGTTTGAGCTTACAAACCTCAGATTCTGAGCTTACAAACCTCAGAACCCCAAAGTCAACTTGTTAATTAGATTAACAACAATTGATCAATTTTAAATACTTTTGTTTGTCATCATCAAAAAGGGGGAGATTGTTGGAACAAAATGTGTTTAACAATGAACCTTAAAGGGTTTTGATGATAACAAGGTATTAAAAATTGTAAATTGGACTAGCTAATATTTGTTCAAGTGTACAGGACTATAATTATAAAGTTACATCATCATTGGTTCTGAATGAGCAAATAAAGAGCTATGGAAACAACAAAAATTTAAAGCTTGGACGCTCCTGAAGGCAACTTGCTACTGAAGAGAAAAAGCGCTCCTGAAGTCAAGCTGCTCCTGAAGAAATAGCGCTCCTGAAGTAAGCTGCTCCTGAAGAATAGTGCTTCTGAAGACAAGAGGTCCAGAAGCCACATCATCAGAAGCTGCGTCATCAGAAGCTGCAGAAGTCATATCATCAGAAGCTGCCTCATCAGAAGCCATTTCACCAGAAGCCATTTCACCAGAAGCTGAATATCAACTGGATTTGCAAAGAATCAAGAATTGAAGAATTATCAATGCAAAAGCTGTCTATTGGATTCGAAAACACAAACAAAGGATTAGTGGAGTTTGCAACGGTCATTTCAAAGGTGTTTGAAGGCGTGTGTTTGCAATTTGGACGAAAGCGTTGACATTGTACTTTGTACGAATTGTACAACCACGTTCTCCACTACTCTGTTTTGTGTCCGCGCTACAGGACAAGAAAACAGCTCCAGAATACGGTTTCGCCTGCATAGATGTTCCTTTGGATAAGGAATGGATTTCAAATTTGTTCTTCATAGGACAACAGCCAAATCAGGCAAAAGATTATTGGTGAAAGATCAAGCTTCAACAACGACTCTTTGGTGTGCTGGCAATTTCACAACGTCTCTCTCACACCTCTATATAAAGGAGTGAAGACCTAGAGAATTGGCAATGCAAGAACGCTAAACGAAAGACTCACAAGTACCAAATCTCTGCTGAAATTGTTCTGCATTCACTTAGAATTTCTGTGTCTCAAAGTCATATCTTAGAAATTCTTAAGTCCATTGAGTCTGTATCTGATTTGTATTGTGAGCACCTCTGATTGTATATCAAGTGTTCAACCTTAAACAATTTTCTGTGTAATTTTGTTTAGTTAGGAAGTCTCTTGCAGTTGTGCTTGAGCAGGAAGTCTCTTGATTGTGTTCTTGAGCAAAGGAAGTCTCTTGCTTGTGTGCTTGAGCATTGGAAGTCTCTTGCTTGTGTGCTTGAGCATTTGTAATCAGATATTACTCATAGTGAAATCTCCTTGGAAGTGCAAGGGGGACTGGACTACTTCCGGATTGTGGAAGGAACCAGTATAATTGCTTTGTGTCGTTCTTCTTCTCTCTCTCTCTGTTTTATTCCGCTGCATTTAGATTCTGATTATCACTTCAGAAGCTGTCTCGCTTAGCTTCTGATCAGTGTGTTCAGTTTTTAGGAGAAACGAAGAATTTTTCTAAAACACAATTCAACCCCCCTTCTTGTGTTTTTCTCACCTTCAATTGGTATCTAGAGCCTTGGTCTGTTGTGTATCACTTAACCGTGCAACAGTCAAAGATCTGAGAAAAACATGTCTACTCCTCCTCCTACTGGTCCTAGTGATACTAGCTATAAACATGTCTCACATGATTATAGTGATAGTAAGAAAACCAGTGTTGGAAAAGTTCCAAAGTTCAATGGAGATGCTGAAGAGTTCTCTTGGTGGAAGACCAACTTTTACAGTTACATCATGAGCCTGGATGAAGAATTATGGGATATTCTGGAAGATGGTGTCGGTGATTTAGTCCTTGATGAAGAAGGAGCTGCTGTGGATAGAAAGAAACATACTCCAGAACTGAGGAAACTCTACAAGAAGCATCATATTATCAGAGGAGCTCTTGTCACTGCCATACCCAAAGCAGAATACATGAAGATGAGTGACAAATCCACTGCTAAAGCTATGTTTGCTTCTCTCTGTTCAAATTATGAAGGGAGCAAGAAGGTCAAAGAAGCAAAGGCTCTCCTGCTTGTACATCAGTATGAGTTATTCAAAATGAAGGATGATGAAACTATTGAGGAGATGTACTCAAGGTTTCAAACCTTAGTTTCTGGTCTACAGATTCTAAAGAAGAGCTATGTTGCTTCTGATCATGTAAGCAAGATACTCAGAAGCTTACCTGCCAGATGGAGACCAAAAGTGACTGCCATTGAGGAAGCTAAAGATTTAAACACTTTAAGTGTCGAAGATCTTGTTAGTTCTCTCAAAGTTCATGAGTTAAGTCTTAATGAACATGAGTCTACTAAGAAGAGTAAATCAATAGCTCTTCCATCCAAAGGCAAGTCATCAAAAGCTCTCAAAGTGGTTGAATCTGAAGAGGAAGAACAGTCAAGTTCAGACTCTGAACCAGATGCTGCAGAAATGGCCATGCTCTCAAACAGACTTCAATATCTGGCCAAGAAGAACAGAAAGTTTCTCTCCAGAAGGGGTAACTCCAGAAGCTCAAGGAAAGAAGATCAGAAGGGATGCTTCAACTGTAAGAAGCCAGGCCACTTCATTGCTGAATGCCCTGATCTTCAAAGAGAAAAGTCAAAGGACAAGTCAAAGAGGTCTACATTCAAACCAAGCAAATTCAAGAAGCAGATTAAGCAGAGTTTAATGGCAACCTGGGATGATTTGGGTAGTGAATCTGGATCTGATAAAGAGGAAGCTGATGAAGATGCAAAGGTAGCTGTTGGGTTGGTAGCAACAGCAACTTCAGAAGCTGGGTCAGATTCAGACTCAGAAGATGAAAACGAGGTATATTCCAAAATTCCCAGAGATGAACTTGTTGAGTCACTTAAAGAACTTCTTACACATTTTGAAGTAAGAACCAATGAGTTGAAGGATTTAAAAGAAAAATATGCTGATTTGGTACAACAGCAAAAATCAACTTTATTGGATCTGAAAGCTTCTGAACAAGGACTTAGGGGCTTTGACTTCATGTGTAAAACATATGAAGATCAGCTCAGGTTCTTATGTCAGAAGCTACAAGAAAAGTGTAATGAAAAACCTTTAAGTAACCATGAAATTGCTCTTGAAGATTTTATTATATCTGGCATTGACAGAAGCAGAGTGGCTTCTATGATTTATAGCATTTACAAGAACAATGGCAGAGGAATTGGTTTTCCAGAAGTGAAACTGGAGAAAACCAATCTAAAGTCTTGTTGTGAATGCATCAAGGAAGGTCTGAAAACATTCTTTGTACCAGAAGGGGCTGAGTTGGAAACTGTTGTTCAATCAGAACCTGAAGCTTCTAGTTCTAAGGCTAAGATTACTTCAAAGCCAAAGAACTCTAAGTCAAAGGCTATGATCAAATCTGATTCCAAAACTTCAAAGGTTAGGATCCTGAAAAGATCAGAACCTATTCCTCAGAGTCTGGTGAAACCAAAATCTGGGGTTCTGAAGTCTAAGTTTCAGAAGAAGACAGTTACTGCTTCTGAAGTACCAAAACCTAAGGTGATGGTTAATCAGAAGCAACCCAACTCACAGCACAAGGTACAAGAAGTGAAGAGTAAAGCCTTAAGTACTAACCTTCCAGGACCCATAGAACAATGGGTACCTAAATCTAAAAATGTCAATGATGCAGGTATGTCTAAGAGCAGTGCCAAAGCAAAGATCATGGTACCTAGACAGTGGTTGCTCAAGACACATGACAGGAGACAAGTCCATGTTCCTCAGCCTAACAATGAAAGAGGGAGGAAATGTGAAATTTGGAGGCAACCAGTCAGGCAAGATCATAGGTACAGGAACTATTGGTAATTCCTCTACCTCAATTAATAATGTATGGTTGGTAGATGGTCTTGAACATAACCTTTTGAGCATTAGTCAATTTTGTGATAATGGTTATGATGTGTTTTTTGAAAAACCCAACTGTACAGTAATCAACAAGAAAGACAAATCCATTGTGTTCAAGGGAAAGAGAGTTGACAATGTCTATAAAATCAATTTTTCTGAACTGGCTGATCAGAAGGTGGTTTGCCTACTATCAGTGAATGATAAGAAATGGATGTGGCACAGAAGGTTGGGACATGCTAACTGGAGGTTAATCTCTAAGCTTAGTAAGTTACAACTTGTGAAAGGGCTACCAGACATTGACTATCATTCAGATGCACTCTGTGGTGCATGTCAGAGAGGGAAAATTGTGAAATCATCTTTTAAAACCAAAGACATTGTTTCAACCTCAAGACCTTTAGAATTACTCCATATTGATTTATTTGGACCAGTGAGTACTGCATCCCTATATGGAAGTAGATATGGATTAGTCATTGTTGATGATTACAGCAGATGGACTTGGGTGAAATTCATAAAGAGTAAAGATGTTGCGTGTGATGTATTCAGTAGCTTCTGCACTCAAATTCAATCTGAAAAAGAATCAAAAATTTTGAAAGTCAGAAGTGATCATGGTGGAGAATTTGAAAATGAGCCATTTGAAGCTTTTTGTGAAAAACATGGAATTTTCCATGAATTCTCTTCTCCTAGAACACCACAACAAAATGGGGTTGTAGAGAGAAAGAATAGAACTTTACAAGAAATGGCCAGAACCATGATTCATGAAAACAATTTACCAAAACATTTTTGGGCAGAAGCAGTGAATAGAGCATGCTATGTTCAAAACAGGATCTATATTAGACCTATTTTGGAGAAAACAGCATATGAACTCTTTAAAGGAAGAAAACCCAATATCTCTTACTTTCATCAATTTGGATGTACATGTTACATTCTGAACAACAAGCTCTACCTAAAGAAATTTGATGCCAAGGCCCAAAGAGGAATCTTTTTAGGTTACTCTGAAAGGTCAAAGGCATACAGGGTGTATAATTCAGAAACACTCTGTGTTGAAGAATCTATGCACGTTAAATTTGATGACAAAGAGCTTGAAGATAAAACTTCAAAGCAAGGTGAAAGTTTTGCAGAGATACAGGTTCCTGAAGCTACTCCAGAACCTGATCAGATAGCTGAGTCTGAAGATAGTCCAGAAGCTGAACCCACATCAGAAGCACAAGATGAAGCTGCTTCTGATGAAGCACAAGATGACTCACATCAAAAAGATCCTCCCAGAAACACATTCAAACACAAGTCTTCACATCCTGAAGAGCTAATCATTGGAAACAAAGATAGTCCAAGAAGAACAAGATCACATTTCAGACAAGAAGAGTCAATGATTGGACTAATCTCAATGATTGAACCTACAACAGTTGATGAAGCACTTTCAGATGATGGATGGATCCTAGCTATGCAAGAAGAGTTGAATCAATTTCAAAGAAATGATGTGTGGGATCTGGTACCCAAACCTCAGCACAAGAACATTATTGGAACAAAATGGGTATTCAGAAACAAGCTGAATGAGCAAGGTGAAGTAACAAGAAACAAAGCCAGACTTGTTGCACAAGGGTATAGTCAACAAGAAGGCATTGATTACACTGAAACGTTTGCTCCAGTTGCAAGATTGGAAGCAATCAGGTTACTTCTTTCCTATGCAGTTAATCATGGCATAATATTATATCAGATGGATGTCAAGAGTGCATTTCTCAATGGTGTCATAGAAGAAGAAGTGTATGTTAAGCAACCTCCTGGATTTGAGGATATTAAATATCCTGACCATGTTTTTAAATTGAAGAAATCACTATATGGCTTGAAACAAGCTCCCAGAGCTTGGTATGATAGACTAAGTAATTTCTTAATCAAAAATGATTTTAAGAGAGGACAGGTTGACACTACACTCTTCAGAAGGACCCTTGGGAAAGATACTCTTGTTGTGCAAATATATGTTGATGATATAATATTTGGTTCTACTAATGCATCTCTTTGCAAGGAATTTTCTGAGTTAATGCAGGATGAATTTGAAATGAGCATGATGGGAGAGCTGAAGTTCTTCCTTGGCATTCAAATCAATCAATGCAAAGATGGAGTCTATGTTCATCAATCAAAGTACACAAAGGAGCTTCTGAAGAAGTTCAAACTTGAAGATTGTAAAGTGATGAACACTCCAATGCATCCTACGTGCAACCTGAGCAAAGAAGATGAAGGAACTAAAGTAGATCAGAAGCTGTATAGAGGTATGATTGGTTCTTTGTTATACCTCACTGCATCTAGGCCAGATATTTTATTCAGTGTATGCTTGTGTGCAAGATTCCAATCAGATCCTAAAGAATCTCATATGACTGCTGTCAAGAGAATCTTCAGGTATTTGAAAGGAACAACCAATCTTGGACTCCTTTATAGGAAATCCTTAGATTATAAGCTAATTGGATTCTGTGATGCTGATTATGCTGGTGATAGGATTGAAAGAAAGTCAACCAGTGGCAATTGTCAATTTCTGGGTGATAATCTTATATCCTGGGCTAGCAAAAGACAAACAACTATTGCTATGTCTACAGCAGAAGCAGAATACATTTCAGCTGCAAGTTGTTGTACACAACTACTTTGGATGAAACATCAGTTGGAAGATTATCAGATAACTGCTAACAGTATTCCCATTTATTGTGATAATACTGCTGCTATTTGTTTGTCTAAAAATCCAATTTTGCATTCAAGAGCGAAGCACATTGAAATCAAACACCATTTTATCAGAGATTATGTTCAAAAAGGAATTTTAGATATACAATTCATTGATACTGAAAATCAATGGGCTGATATATTTACTAAGCCTTTAACTGTTGAAAGATTTGATTTTATAAAGAAAAATTTGAACATGCACTTTGTATCTGATTAAATGCTTGCTTGCTCCTGAATAGGATTTTAGGTTCTGAAGTTAGTTCAGAAGCAGTAGTCCATCAGAAGCTCTTTATTGAGGTTCTGAGGAAAACTCGCTTCTGATGATGACGTCAGCATCTGAAGTCCAGAAGCTGGATTTATTGCTTCTGAATAGTTGAATTAGTGGAAACGTTGGAAGTTACCTTTTAAAAAAAAAAGTAACTTTTGGCCCACTAACTTGGTAGTTACTCTGTGAACTTCTTACGTGGCCTGTATGTGTTGGTGTATAACTAAAAGGGCAATGATGATTTAATAGCTTTGAAAGTACTTTTCACGCGCCCCCAATTTTGTCATTAATGTTATGTTTGTTTGTCTCTTTTGAATTGCAATCGTTTTACTTTTAACACTTTGTCAATTCACACACTACTCACTCACAACAAACACATTTGCTCTCAAACCTCTTGCGAAGTAAGCGCATTCTCTCAACCTTAGAACCCTAAAATCTTCATCTTCTTCAAGTCTTCGTCAATCATCAAATGGCATCATCAAGCTCGCAACGAGAAGATTCAGTATCTACTTCACGAATGGTCCCTGAATATGACTACAGAGGAAGAAGCATGAAATTGGAAGAATGGGATTTGCAGGTTCAGATAGAGAATCCAGTGGACTTTGATTCTCTGAATTTTCATAGGTGTTCAATCAGAAGCTACTATGAAGAGCAAGGACTCATGGATTATTTCAAAATGTTGAATGGACCAACATATGAAGCTCTGGTTAGACACTTCTGGGTAAGAGCAAAATTCTACAACAAAGCGGCATCCTTAGCTGAGGAAAGTCAGATGGTGCTAATGTATCCTGAATTAGAAGGGAAAACAAGAGAAGAAATGGGTCTTGCGCCATTTGTTGAAGATGAAATCAGGTCCAGCATCTGTGGTATTCCAGTAAGACTTGCACAATGGCACATAGAGTATGTTCTCAAGGCTGCAGCCTCTGGATACTACTCTGGAATTGATCTTTCAGATGCTGCTGAAAAACGCATTTGGAAAAAGCAAGCCAACTTGGTGATATACAATTCTGAGAAGGAGAAGAAATATGCTGAATTGAGCATGGAAACTAAGATGCCTCTGAAGATTCAGAATGAGAACCTGTTTCCAAGTGGTGACTGTGTGAAACCAAATCTAGCTCAGAAGGTCCTTCTCCAGCACTTCATCAAGAAGGAAAAGGTGAATGTGCCCAAATACATGTTCAAGTACTTGGTAGAGTGTTTGAAACAGAGTCAGCTACTGGATAAACCCTTGGTTCCTTATGGAAGACTCCTCTCAGAGATATTCTATCAAGGAGGTATCTTGGACAGTCTCAGTCAATCTCAAGGCTTCACAGATCAGCTACTTGACACAAAAACTGGAAAATTCATTAATGCTCATACTCTCTTGAATATGAAGCTAATCAGTGAAGTCACCAAACTTCAAACTGATTTAAGTGAATCATTTGTTAAGTCTGATCTTATGAAGGACTTTCCACCCATCTGCAAGAAGGATCCCATTGAAGTGCAGATGTACTATATCAAGGAACATTTTGAGGCAACCAATGAGAGAATCAGATTGGAAGATATTCCAGAGGAAATGTATGGTGGTGCTCTGCCACGAGCCAGAGGCAGAAAGTCAAAAAGGAAGATAACTGCAGAGCAATATCTAGAGGTTGAACAACCTGCTAAAAAGGCAAAAGTTGCTACTGACAAGCTCAAAATTGGTAGTTCATCAGTACCTTCTATTGAAGAAGCCATTGAAGACATGGATTCCAGGTTGATCATGGATGTTGGCATTTCTCTTGATCAACCTGCTATACCAAAGAGGAAGAGGAAGCCATCCTTGAGGAGGACCAAGGATTTTCCTCATATCACCTCTACAGCTCAAGATGCTTCTGATTTGGAGTTAAAGGTGTTACAAGAGAAGAAGGCAGCAGCTGAAAAAGTCTTGGAAATTGCTGCTGAGCTACAAGAGTCTGTAGTCTCAGAAGCCAAGAAAATGTTGCAGATGACCAGTGAGTTTGCTCAAGAGGATTCTGATCCTGAACCAGAGAAGGTAATTAATATATCATCAGATTCCGCATCCAAATCATTATCAGACTCTGATGATTCTGATGATGATATACCCTTAGCTCAACTGTTTCGAAAACCAGTAAAAAGCCAATCAACATCAATCAAAACCAACGATAAGCCCTCTCAGTCAACTACTTATGAACCAGCTGGTCACATAATTAATGAGAAGTTGGCTAAACTGGCTGAGCAGAGAGAAAGAGTCATTGATACTATTTTTCGCCTTCACCCTCAACCTCTTAACATTCAACCTCTCAACATGATTCCTCCAGAAAATGTTGAGTCTACAACAGAAAAGGCCTCTGAAGCAACTCCAGAAGCAGCTGCTTCTGAAAATGTTGTTTCAGAAAACCCCCATCAACAAACACCTGAACCACAAAAACCCACAACACCCCCACAATCACCAATAGCCATCATTGACCACCAACTCAACAATCAAACAACAACTTCACTACAACAACCACCAACTGAAACTGAATTTCAACCTTTACCTGAACACTTCCCAGAACCAACTCCCATGGATGTTGACATCTCTCTAGTCAATGTTCAAGCCTCAACCACTACCACTCACATTGCCTCTGACCAGCCTTCATCTTCAAACACTCAAACACACTTTACCTTTCCAATTCCTAACCCCATTCAAGATTTAGAAATCAGTGATTCTGATCTTGAAACCCTTGATCATCCACCCACAAACATCCTGGAATCTGGATATATTACTTCTGAGCTTCTGACAATCCTTAGTCAATTGCTTAATCTTGTGGATCAACGAAGGACAATTGATCTCACAAGTGCATATGAAGACTCCTGGGCATCACTTCAGAACCGGGCAACTGAGCTAATTGAAAGCTTAAGGGCTAAGTGCATCAGAAGCAAGGAAGCTTCTGTCAGGAAGTTAATGGAGCATCTGAATCAGAGTCTCAAAGTAAGAAGTTCTACACTGCTCCTGGCAAACCAGCCTTTCTTCTCAGAAACGGACTATTTGACCAGAGAAGCCAGGTTGTGTAAGCTTCTGAAGAAACAGATGGCACAGCAGCAGCAAGAAGCCAGAGAAAGGGAACAAGCTCTTCTTCAGAGGCAACAACAACTTGAAGAACTGTTGAAGAAGAAGATTGAAGAAATGGAAGAGATGAAGAAACAACAACAAACCAACCCTTAGTTGCACACCCTTGTGTTTTTCTTTGTTTGTTGTCTGTTTTAAAATTTCTTAGTCCTTGCTTCTGAAACCATCTTGTCTTATTTCTCTTGCTTCTGAATGCTTACTGATTCTGACTGTTTAGCTGCTTCTGACAATTGATATACATGTTCATATATTTTGCTCTGACTTATTTAGCTCACTTTCTTTTATACTCTCTCCTGTTTGAGTTTTTCTCATATCTTTTTGTCTTTTATGCTTAAATTTATTTTAATTTTTTTTGATAATGACAAAAGGGGGAGTATATGTGACAAGTATTTAAAGGCTCTGAGCCCCATTAATGGCATTTGAAATTTTTGAAAACCTTCTATCATTTTTTTTTACCTTATTGGTATAAGCTATGAACGAACGAAGGAGTATCAAAATTCAAGTAAAATTAATTGAACCATTCTTCTTATCTATAAGTTAATTCTTTCAATGATTCAATTTTGTTTTTAAGCTCTGATAATATTATTGCGCGAAAAATGAATTTAATTAACCTGGATAGAACTTAGGGGGAGCTTACAAACCTCACCTTAAAGACTATCAGACTCAGGGGGAGTTTGAGCTTACAAACCTCAGATTCTGAGCTTACAAACCTCAGAACCCCAAAGTCAACTTGTTAATTAGATTAACAACAATTGATCAATTTTAAATACTTTTGTTTGTCATCATCAAAAAGGGGGAGATTGTTGGAACAAAATGTGTTTAACAATGAACCTTAAAGGGTTTTGATGATAACAAGGTATTAAAAATTGTAAATTGGACTAGCTAATATTTGTTCAAGTGTACAGGACTATAATTATAAAGTTACATCATCATTGGTTCTGAATGAGCAAATAAAGAGCTATGGAAACAACAAAAATTTAAAGCTTGGACGCTCCTGAAGGCAACTTGCTACTGAAGAGAAAAAGCGCTCCTGAAGTCAAGCTGCTCCTGAAGAAATAGCGCTCCTGAAGTAAGCTGCTCCTGAAGAATAGTGCTTCTGAAGACAAGAGGTCCAGAAGCCACATCATCAGAAGTTGCGTCATCAGAAGCTGCAGAAGTCATATCATCAGAAGCTGCCTCATCAGAAGCCATTTCACCAGAAGCCATTTCACCAGAAGCTGAATATCAACTGGATTTGCAAAGAATCAAGAATTGAAGAATTATCAATGCAAAAGCTGTCTATTGGATTCGAAAACACAAACAAAGGATTAGTGGAGTTTGCAACGGTCATTTCAAAGGTGTTTGAAGGCGTGTGTTTGCAATTTGGACGAAAGCGTTGACATTGTACTTTGTACGAATTGTACAACCACGTTCTCCACTACTCTGTTTTGTGTCCGCGCTACAGGACAAGAAAACAGCTCCAGAATACGGTTTCGCCTGCATAGATGTTCCTTTGGATAAGGAATGGATTTCAAATTTGTTCTTCATAGGACAACAGCCAAATCAGGCAAAAGATTATTGGTGAAAGATCAAGCTTCAACAACGACTCTTTGGTGTGCTGGCAATTTCACAACGTCTCTCTCACACCTCTATATAAAGGAGTGAAGACCTAGAGAATTGGCAATGCAAGAACGCTAAACGAAAGACTCACAAGTACCAAATCTCTGCTGAAATTGTTCTGCATTCACTTAGAATTTCTGTGTCTCAAAGTCATATCTTAGAAATTCTTAAGTCCATTGAGTCTGTATCTGATTTGTATTGTGAGCACCTCTGATTGTATATCAAGTGTTCAACCTTAAACAATTTTCTGTGTAATTTTGTTTAGTTAGGAAGTCTCTTGCAGTTGTGCTTGAGCAGGAAGTCTCTTGATTGTGTTCTTGAGCAAAGGAAGTCTCTTGCTTGTGTGCTTGAGCATTGGAAGTCTCTTGCTTGTGTGCTTGAGCATTTGTAATCAGATATTACTCATAGTGAAATCTCCTTGGAAGTGCAAGGGGGACTGGACTACTTCCGGATTGTGGAAGGAACCAGTATAATTGCTTTGTGTCGTTCTTCTTCTCTCTCTCTCTGTTTTATTCCGCTGCATTTAGATTCTGATTATCACTTCAGAAGCTGTCTCGCTTAGCTTCTGATCAGTGTGTTCAGTTTTTAGGAGAAACGAAGAATTTTTCTAAAACACAATTCAACCCCCCTTCTTGTGTTTTTCTCACCTTCATATTATGCTCTTTGTTTCCTTCTCATTGTACTGTGCTACTAAAAAGTTTATCCAAGTTTTGCAGCTATGATAGACAGGGTACTCCTCTATGACTCAGAAGAGATTGCTAAGTTGCAGTATGAAAAATATATGTTATCTTTTAAGATCAAAATTTTGGACAACAAAATCTCGAGTTGTGATCATCATGAGGCAAATCAACCAGGTAGTGATGGTGAAGGGAAGAAAGAGGTGATCAACATCGATTACAATACTCAACTTCAGAATATTTTAGATGATTTCTTGGTGTCAAATCAAGTTTCATTTGAGAAGTTTGATGTTCAGTGTGGTGATCTTGTTGAGAAAGCACATGAGTCTCAGAGGAAGCTGGTTCAGATGGAGATTGAGTGTCACAAGGTTGTGGTGGAAGAAAATCCAAAAGTGAGGAGTGCTGACTTTCTCGAAGTCTGAACAAACAGGGGTTAAGGAAATCACTCGTGTGCAAATGGATGCATGTCCTTCTCTAAGGTGGGAGAGCTTAAATCCCAAAGGTTTAACTGTGAGCACATGGGAGCATCTACTTCTTTATGCCAAGTTCATGGATTTCCTGCCTAACAAGAGGAAGAAGAAGGGTGATGTGTTCTTTCTGACATATTTGCCACCCTAACAGTGGTTGAAGCGTCAAGCTCAATGACGTAAAAGAAAGCGCTTGGTGGGAGGCAACCCACTAGATTTAATTTCAGGTAGTATTTATTTTTATTTTTTTCAATATAAAAAAAAATATTTTCAACAACGAAACACAAAACAGGCAGGAATTTTTCTTTCAAAGTTTTAGTGTGCACGCCCTGCCAAGAAGATTGTGATACAATACTGATGTTGTGTCACAATCTCCTCTTCAAAAACTCTTGTTTCTTAAAAGTGGAAGTCCAGGAAAAAAATTGCAAACTTTAAAATTTTTTATTATGTCTTCAAAGTCGCGTTACGGTTGTCAAATCGTAACACGATTTTGAAGTAAAACTGCCTGGACTTGACCGCTTAAATCGTATTACGATTGGGGGATCGTGGTACAATTTCAGAAAAATTTTGCACCCCTTTCTGCCTCAGCCAAATTGCGTCACGGTGGTGACAATCGTGATACGATCCTTGTGATAATTTGAAAAAGTTAACCGTTACAAACTGTCATCGCACCACGATTTCCCAATCGTAACGCGATTTTGCAAGAGCCTATTAAAGAACCAGCAGTTTCAGCATAAACCTCTTTCCATTTTCCTAGTTACTCTGCCCAATTTTCTCCAGGAACCCTAACCCACAAAAATCAACCCTTTTTCATCAATTTTTCATCTCCTTAGCATATCCCAACACCATTTCATCCAACATTCTTCATCTTCATCCATTTCAATTAACCAAAACAACCTACCCTTTTTCACACACTCTCAAACTTTCACACAAATGGCACCCAAACCACAAAATGTTTCAAAACAAAAAACTAGACAACAAACCAAGCCTAAGACAACTACCACCCAACCTTCATCTAGCCAAAACAAACGCAAAAGAAACGCTGTCCCACCATCAAATGTTAACCGGTTTATTTCTGATGACGCAAGAGAATGGTTCGATTATTGCAAGAGTTTGAGGGTGATTTGCATACTCCTACTGTTCAGCCTATCACCGACAAGACCATGGATGTCTTTATGAAGAAGTATGAGGAGTTTATGAGAAAGAAAGGTGGTGCACCTGAAGCACCCCCACAGCAACAGCCACCTCAAATGGAGAGAGGAGAAGGTAGTCAACATGGTTCTTATCCGCCGGTTCATCCTATGGTTCTGGAATACATGTTTACTTCTGCTAATTGGATGAATGAGACCTCTGATTTTATGTGGGTAAACCGTCCTAGGTTTTCCACTGAGTTTGCTGCAGAGGCACAGATGCATAGGAGGCCGATCACTGGCTCTTTCGAGAGATTTGACAAATCCCGCCAGCCTTCTTTGATGGGTTACCTGAGACTGGTGGTGATGAGGATGTGGACATGGGACTGGACCACTGAGGGTTCAACTTTGCTTGTTTTAGTGTTTTCGTTGTACTTTTCTTTTTAGTACTTTGTTTCTGTTTCGTACTGTTTTTATATTCTTGTATTGTCAAAGTCCGTTGAACTTGTTATTCCTCGTATTGTGATGAATCTTCACTTGTTTATTATTGACGAATTTGTTTGTTAGTTGACTCTTTACAGTTTAGTAACAGTTGTTTGATGAAACGGTATTCCAAAAGTTCTAAAGGAGGGGTGACTTGATTCAAAGGCGAAGTGTACGACGTTGCTAGGTAGTCACATACTCCCAGAAATCTCAGCCATAAGGTCCATTGCCAAATTTTGTTTTTCAATTTACTTATATTTAGATTAGTTTTCCATGCAACTACATTTCTAGAACTTGCATTGTTTCTCTATTATTGATTGGTCTTTGTCAATTACACACTGAGGCAAAAGTGCTTGGTCCTGTGAGCCTTTTTGAAGCCTACCCTGTTTTAATTTGTTGAATTTATCCTTTCTTAACCAATTGTGAGCCGGTAGGATTAGAACTTTTGTTCGGTGACAAACTACATTACAAGCCTAGAGACTTTTAGGACTTGTCCCTTAATGTATTTTCTGAGTTAAGGCATTGTAGAATGTTGCTAAAGATTAAGTTTGGGGTTGCTATTGGAATTTGCAACCAACTAAGTTTGGGGTGAGGGTACTAGAGAATAAGAGAACAAAAATGAAAGAATTATGAAATTGTCATGCAAAATATACACAAAAATGGTGTATAAAAAAAATGAAATTGAATGCTGAAAAAGGGACAAAACATTGAAAATCCGAGTAACTTCAAGCTCGATTGTCCCTAAATGTTAAAAATGTTCTCTAGTACCTTTGCATTGATTGTATTTCCACAAGGTGAATGATTGAAGGATTGAATTTTGTGCTTTAACTTCCGTAGGAATGCCTAACTCAAATTTTGTGTAGCCTACTTATCCAAATATATCCCACCTTTCACCTAAGCCCCGTTATAACCCTAAAGACCTCAAAAGTGTGTAATGATATTGACTTTGATTGATGTTTAGAAACTTTTCAAGCGTATGGTAATATGTAGATCTCCATGTCGACTGGTAAAACCCTGTTTCAATTGAATGCGTGGAGTTGTGAATTGGTGGATGCGAACAAGTCAAACAAGCTCATCTTTAGCTAGAAGGAGAATGAACTTTTGGGTACTATCGTTTTGTCAGATAACTGTTATTTTACTGTTGTTTGTCACTGTTGCAAGCAAATTCCTTGAGGACAAGGAATGGTTTAAGTTTGGGGTTGTGATGACATGCTGTCATTACATAATTTTTAGGACTTATTGAGACATTTTAATAGAGTTCTCATGCAATTTATACTGTTCTGGAGTACAAAAAGCTTAAATATTGAAGTCTGTTCGAAGGAAATCGTGCCACGCCAATTTCAAGCCGTGCTGCTATTTTTGAAGCAAAATTACATCCTCCCTGTTTGAGGGAAATCGCGGCATGCCGATATACATGGCGCGGCGCGATTTTGACGGGTCAGGCCCATGACTTCTATAAATACTGCACTCAATCTGAAGAACAGGGGTTACGATTTTGGAGAGCAAAGTGCGATTTTGAGACATCGGAGACGGCTAGAAGGGCGATTTCTTCAACCTTTTACCAATTCATGTATGTTTTAATTATTTCATTGATTATGCTATTTGTAAACTCAATTATGAGTAGCTAAATCTCTTAGAGATTAGATCCGAGATGAATCTTTGTAACCCTAATTGACACATGTTGCTGTGAAACTCTATTTTGTTTATGAATTCAATTCTAGTTTATTCAATTCAATTGTTCTTAATGCTTTTTATATCTTGATCACATATAACTTGATTTTGTGAGAACGAATGACCACTGACCATGGCTTTCGACTTAGACCTAATTGAATTGTTCTAATAAACAGGGTTAGTCTAGGAATAGATAATCGTTTGTTAGTGATAATAGGTTAACGTTCGGTAAAACCTTCAAGAATTATTAGATCACTCAAGGGATTGGGGGCTGTAGTTTGAGAAGAGGGTTCTAACTCAAGGGATTGATTAGAGCTATTTTGTTAATCATCGTAAATTAGAAAAGGATTCATAACAAATAGGTGCAGTAGACCAATTAGGGGAACTTAGAGGATTCGAAGGATCTGATCTCATCTCTCTCCATATTTTCTTAACCAAATCTATTTTCTTTTATTTGATTTCATAAAATCAAACCAAATCTTCTGCCTAGTGGCAAACTAAAAATAACTTTTATACATCCTAATTATATAACGCAATTGAATTATTGAAGTTAAAAACAGTCCTCGTGGGATCGATATTTTTACTACTTCGATAGTATTTGGTGCACTTGCCAAACGTCTATCAGCTATGATCCTTCACTACGGTTCCTCGAACGTCAGGATACAATCGACGGTGATGATGACACCTCGGAAATACCACCCGAGAACACGCTGGAAACTATATGCACTCAAGTGCTACTAACAGCTTGCACACGTGTCACTCAGAAACCAAAGGTCATGTCCGCTCAACTTCTCCCTCGAGACGTTGGCATTAATTACGGAATGACATCCGACCAAACTTCCTGGCGAGAGAATCTTTTAGCAAAACAAATAATTATACAATATAGCCATATTAAAATATATGATAATGTAATAATTGTAGTATGAAAAGTGAAAAAAAATAAAGTTCTTAGATTCACGTAAAATGTGTTGTGTAAAAACAAAATCAGAAACATTCTCATGAGTGAAAGTTTTGCCATGATGAGTTCATAGAACCGTTTTTTAAAGGCCATAGTAACTACAAATAAAAACTCAAGATCATAATACAAGGAGTGTTAGGACCAAAAAAAAAGTTATAATGTTAATTAATTAAAAAAATCTAAATAAACAGTCGCACCAAACAATAATAAAAACTCAAAATCAAATTGTCGAAAAAAATATTCTTAAATATCTGAATGGTTTAGTGTTCCATAGAAGTCACGTGACAAAGCTTTATCTTTGGTATTCATTCATCACAATACCAGCCATTTTGTCAAACCTAAAGAAGAATGAGCTAAACAATCACGTTAATCAAATACCACATAATTGGGATGCTTTTCATATGGGTCATGTTAACCGGTGCCCCCGAGGCATTAGTTAAGATATCTAAATAAGGAAAAATTAAATTATAAATGACACTTGTTTGACTTTTGAGATATTGATTACACAGTTTTCGATGCAAAAATTACTATGTTTGTTTCCTTAAACAGTGCCCCCGCGGCACTAGTTAACATTTTCCTTTTCATATTGACCAAATACATGTCAACCAAATCGTTTGAAAGCATTCCTTCACTTTTTCCCATGAGAAACCAAACATATGAATTGAAATGCATGATCAAAACAGGTATTTGTCAATGCCCATCTAACTTCCAACCAAGATAAAACATCCACCCCCCAATTTGCAAGAAATCAGACAGTCAAGGAATACATGTTTAGATGTTTCATTCAAGTTATATTTGTCAACACATAAAGGCGATGATAAACTTTACATTCCTCTTCGAATTGAATTATCTTTAGTTTGAGGATAAGTATGCAAGCAAACAATGATAAATACACTTGATTATTTCATCTCTCTACCCATGAGCACTTCGATTAAACAGTAAGAGCTTAATTTTTGCTTAACACAAGTCTTAAGTTTAATTTGAATCCATTCATAGAAATGTAGCAATGTTAAATCTATTGAAAAGGAGGTTTTCGATCATTGCGGTTCTGCTGGATTTGATGGATTAATCTTTACGGCTGCACATAGAAATATTCCGTTCACATCAAATAAATTATTTTATCTCTCTTATGTGAAGATTAGAAAAATACGTTGGTTAATGAGTTTCAATACAAATTGATTGAATAATAAATAATTAAGTGGGAAAAAAAAGGATGATGATGTTTTAATAAATATATGCCCATAAAAAATATAGACGAATGTTACAATTTTTTTTTTTTGAAAGAGACGAATGTTACAATTATTAAGTGGCATATATTTTTTCCTTAAAAAAAACAGTAGCATATATTTTTTTTTTTTTTGTGGTGGCCGGGGCCCGAACCTTGCATATATTATGCATTGTCCTTACCAATTAAGCTAAGCTCACAAGGACATATATTTTTATTGATTAAAGTAACACTAATGCCTACTTTCCAACTATTTCTTTTATTGAATTTAAACTTGAGTTACCAAAATAAACTCTTATGACTTAGGTAGCACCACAAGTGTTCTATTCGATGTTTCAAAATGAATGGCGTTTAAGGTTTTTATACACATATTAAAAAATAATTAATGAAAAGAAAGAGAGATGTTATTTTATCAAATTATCCTAATCAACTATTGGTTTTTTTTTATTAAAGGAAAAATAAAACAAAGGAAGTAATGTATATTGTATTAATTGAAGGGTATAATTGAAAAGAAAAAGTTATTATTGCACCGAAAACTGAAAGTGATATTCATTTTGAAACAATTTTTTTTGACCAAAACGACATTAATTTTCAAACGGAAGGAGTAATATACTATGTTCATCTAATTTCACATTGTGTGAACAGAAAGTTCAACTACATTTCTTAAAAAAAAAAAAAAAAAAGTTCAACTATATCCCCTAAAAAAAAATATTCAACTATATTTATCACGATAAAAAATATTGACGGTAAGAATTATGTTTGGCACTTGTTAATTCCCTTTTTTCATTTATTTTTAAACTACTATATCACATATTTGCTATCAACACAACTGTATATTGAATGCTTATTTATCCCAAAATCGATCAAGAAGGCTATGGAGCCAATATCTAATAAGTTGACCCCCCTAGAAAATCAAAAACAAACCCTAATAAGTTGACCAACATGCTTAATTGATAGAGTCTTCAATATTTCAACCACTTGCTTTTACCTGATGAATATGCCACCTAAAGATGATCATGTTAAGGACACCCCGTCCTTATATTCGAGTTAGAGAATTAAGTTGAAAGTTATAAGATATATGAATCAATGGTAGGTGGAACTTGTCATCTTCTCCAAGTCCACCGTCCTCTCATGAAGTCATACCTAAAATGATGTTGAGTAGGAATAAATTTTATATTTTCATCAAGAACCTTGACAAAGGGATATTGTAGTATATTCCTTAATGCACAAGTTTGATTATCTCCAACTTTTGCTTTTGTGTACCCCACCAAAGGGAAATGGAGAAATGGATTCCCTCATGTTAAATTAATCATGTTGAATCTCAACCACTAATTTAAATATTTAACAAGAGTATCGTAATGAGATAGAGTGTATTAGAAAATAGATATGGAAGAAGTGAATGGTCGAGGATCAACTCCCCCCACCCCCACTAAGGGATGCTAAGATTTCATGGATAACAATTAAAGGTTGGAATTCACCCATAAGGAAAAGTGTTTCCCACTCGTAATATGCATTGGTTATTATGTATACACTTCAAAAAAATGCAATCTAAGAATACATTGATGAATCTACTTGTATGCCCTTGCTAATCCTTATATTAAAAACTCCGTAATATTATAAAAATGTTCTTCAACCATTTTAATAAAAACTCAATTTCCATATTTTTAGCTTTATGTCATATTTATAAAAATAAAAATAAAAACTAATTTTGACATTTTAAAAAAGTTACCATAGGCCAAGGACGTTGCTACACATAAGAAATACAAAGTAACACTAAGTTTTAGGTTTAGCATCGGCCATAGTGTAAGTTAGACCAATGTTTACCTTTTTCTTCGAAAACATTTGATTTATGTTTCGAGCATTTATATGTGGATTGTCAATATATTCTTAAAGACCTAAAAGACTTTCAGAATTAGACCCTCTCAGAGGTCTTAGTGCCCTCCAGAAGAGCCCTAAGGACCAAGGCGCGTCCTCTTCAGGGCACCGCCTCAACCTGCTTCTTGAAGCCTCTAGAACGCGCCATAAATACCTAATATACCCTCATTACTTATTGCCTAAGTAACCACAAATCAGGTCCATAGAGGGCTATGAATATAACCCTTGAGAGCCTTCTCAAGGCATGACCAATACAATACAAACCCTAATTACGATTATTGTCCTTTTGCAAGTACAATATATGTCAAGGATTTGAAATTATGGATGTTTTTAGTTTTTATTTTATTTATATTTTTAGAATATTTTATTTGTTTGGAAAATTTATTGTAAAAACTGAGAAGGGAAAAACTGAAATTTAGGATTATAATCAGATTTTCAACCTATAAAGGGAAAAAGAGAAATTTGTATAATTCGAAACACTGTACAATTGGAGTTGTCATGTCTTGTCCTTCATTTTTTAGCAAATCAAACGCACCCCATAATATCATATACGATGTTGGATTTATCAGAATGAATATTTTAAAAATTATACTCCCTCCGTTCCTTTTTAAGTGTCTTTTTAGGGTGAAATTTCGTTTCTATTTAACTGTCTTTTTGGTATTTTAAAGGTATGATTTGTCAATTATACCCTTTGTCAATTACTATTATCTTTTTAAATAAAACTAATTAATACTATCTATTTGGAAAACTAAAGTTTGTTTTTTTTAAACAAAGTTTGTTTCTTGTTATCTTCAAATTTAAACAAAATTTTGTTACAAACAATGGTTCCAAGAAGAATTAAAATTCTATATATAAGGTGAGTAACAATTGTTAAAAAATTTAAACAAAATTTTGTTACAAACAATGGTTCCAAGAAGAATTAAAATTCTATATATAAGGTGAGTAACAATTGTTAAAAATTTCAAGTACAAAGTAAAAGAACATATTTGAGAGAAGAAAAATAAAAGACTCCATGAATGTTCAAAAGGAAAAAAATTGACAATTGTTTGTTATGAGAGAGAGCGTGCAAAAAAAATAGGAATTTGTTGAAAAAAAGAAAAGAAAATAAGGGTATAATAACTGACAATTGTTTGTTACATAAAGATAACATATTAAATTTATTGGAAAGATAAAGTGTGTGCAAAAAAATAGGAATTTATTGACGGATTAAAATGAGGGTATAATAGAAAGAAAATGTGCAAAAATACACATCACTATTTTGATGTTAATTTTCTAAAAAGACACTTAAAAAGGAACAGAGGGAGTACATTTTTTTAGAATTTTTGTTAATAGATAATTAAAGATATCAAACGTTAAAAGTGTGAATTGACATACATGAAACAATCAACTAGGTCATTTTGGGATGTCGTATGTAGTTCCCCTATGAAAATACCATTTTGATCATTACATAACTTTAACAAGGAATATTGCTTCTGCACCAAAAAAAGAAAAAGGAATATTGCTTTGATTTTTAAAGTTTTATTGTCCTTTTTTTTACTCAGGTTTTATTGTTCACCATAAATCTTTGGTGAATACTAAAAATCGCGTGATTGCACGCAGTCAGCCACATCTAAACTGTCTGATCAAGATCAAGCGCAAGTTGGATTTGTCCCACACAGCAACAAGTCCATGTTCTTCAACTTTTTCCACAAACTATGACCTTTCTTCCCAGCAAAATTCTTCCTAGATGAATTTCCTTCTTCTTTCCACTTAAACCTTCTAGGCTTCTCCATTTGAACATGAACTTCCAAAGCTATCCCTTCACCGCCATTCTTCCCTTTGTTGCCGATACAACCATTTTCTTGACTCTCTCTTTTCAAAAGCCTCTCATAATACTCCTTGTTCCTCTTCTCCAAACCATGTATCTACCCTTGAAGATCTTCAATTTTCCCATGCAATAGATAAACTCTAATCCTCCCTCATCTTCAGCACACACTTAGCTAACTCACCGGGTTTTCTCTTAATGAAAACCGACTCGGACGCAAGCTCTTTGTTCTCTTCAACCAAACTATCAACTCTATAACTCAAACCAGCATTCTCATTCAACAAAACAAGTCTCTCAGATTCCAACACCTCGAGCAAACTCTTTTGTAACTCACTTTTTTCCTCGAAGACTCGCAATACTCTCTCTCCATGACACCAACCTCATGAACCAAAAAATCACACATAACATTCTTAATCACAAGCTCAGCTACAATTGCTTCAACATCAACCATGGAACCCTTAATCAATGGCAACATTTGTTGATAAGTGATTGAACTTTCGATATCCGAATCAACTTTTTATCTTCTGCTAAAAAAACAAGGAATGTTGCTTCTAACAAATTAGAAATTTATAAATCTGTTTTTTGTTTTTTAAAAGGGAATCCATGTAGATTTTACAATACTATATCAGTTGAATATGATGTTTTCTCATGGTTTAGATTTGTAATATTTGGAGAAAACTCACATTTCCCGTGAAAACATAACAGATGGTTTTCTCCGTGACGAAAAGGAGCCAAAGCTCAAGCAAAACTAAAGCACAGCAAAAGTTGAATTGGATTAAACGCAGTCGGGCTAGGTGCAGTCAGCCCCTGAGAACTGTCGGATGAAGATCAGACCGCATCAGGAATGCCAACTACATGTGCTTTTAACTGCACAGAAACCCGATCCGATATATCACCTAAGATGAGAAATCTAAAGCACGCTACGTTTTTTGGTTGTCACAAAAGTGTAGTCCAAGATGAAAATTTATCCGAAAGTATATATATTTTCGGATGTAAAAATTATAGTTTTAGAAGATAAACATGATACTGAGACATTAGGTAGGGTACAAATATCTTCTATACATAATAAATATGAGAAATAGAGTGAAAGTGGAGAGAATAAACTTCCTTGCATGACAGGCTTCACAGCATATTCTACAGCTCTCAACAATTTCTCAGTACTTAGTACAAATTCAGATCTAACTAAAATATTTCACATTTACATCTGAAATTCGCAAGTCAGCATTGCTTTTCATATTGCTCCTAAGAATGTGCTTGTGCATGCTCAGGTTTGTGACTGAATTCATAATCGAGATGAACAAAAGCACGCTCGATCTCAGGCAAAAGTTCGAGCTTCTCTTGCAATGATTCCCCGATATCATGAGCCTCTTGCAAAGGCATGTCTGCTGGTAGAACGATATCAACCTCAACAAAGTAGTGAGAGCCGAATGTATATGCCCGAACAGTGTCAATGTGTCTTACAGCCTTGTGGTGGTTCCAGCAGAGGTATGTAAGTTTCTGAAGATACTCTGGTGCAGCTGATCTTCCAACAAGTGAATTCACATTTTCCAACACTGTCATTGACCATGTGCGAATTGTGTACAAAGCCAGCTGCAGTGGAAGAATTACACATAAGTAAAAGGGGTGGTGCATTTGATATGTAACAACTATAAGATGGCGGCAAGTGACATGTACAGATAAAAAATATTTCATAAGATTCAGTGCTCAAAAGAGCCAATGGTAGTTCCTAAAATCTTAGCAGTCAAAAAAATGGCATAATAACTGTTTGTTCAATAGCCGCTATTTGATAACACTTTCTATGAAGAATAGCAGTTTATTAAAATTCCGTTACGCCGTAGCTCTAAAGCGCCGCTATACCTGCTATTTGACAACACTGCATATGATGCACAAAGTTTGAGAGGTTGCAGAAATTATGATAAGCTACTTAGATATTTACAATCATTTAACACAGGTCTCCTGTAATGAGAGATTTCTTCTTATAGAATCTGAAATCTAGATTTTTCAAAATATAAAAGCATCGCAGAAGCTGAAACAATTATGGATAGCCAGTAACTACAGTTGTCGACGATGAATGAGATTACTGGAAATACTATTTGTATACTTCATTCATTGCCATCTATCCCAAGGAATGAATCTCATTCCTCAATTGTTTATCAAAGACCAAACTGATAGCAGACAAATATATCCTTTCCAACTAGGTATTACAAGGATAGAGTCTCATAAGGATGCTAATATATCTACACCCTTAACAAAGAAAAATAAATAAAAAGGAACATTGATTTACTTGGTGTTTGATTGAGGAAAATGGAGGAGAGGGAAAGATGGAAAGTGTCTTGTTTTAGTTCAAAAATTGGAGGGGAAGGGAACGAAGAGGGACAAAATCCCTCCTCTCTAAATTTTGGCCCTGTTCAATATTAGAGGGATTTGAAATGGCAAGATAACGTGTTTTAAATATTCGAAGTATATTGACCTAACTGACATTAAGAAGTTCAAAACTATCCTTTACCCTCGCCACGAGTGCATGATGTCCTCTCCTACCTCCACCACACTACCAAAGGAACCCTCCATCATCACCACCACACACACCAGCCTTCAACACTGCCAACACCAACCCCTTTCCACCAATTTAGTAAATTAATCCTATTTCCCTCCCATTATTAAAGAAACAAGAAGGGGTGATTTCTTCTTGCCTATATTGAACCAAATATTCAGGAAAAGTGCAACATAAAACTCAACTGAAAAGCCGTTAAAAAAAAAAAAATTGAATGGTACTGAAAAGATATCCAAAGATCATTCAAGTTTAAATTATAAAATATTACAGACAAAACATTTTAACCACATTCAAATACAGCAGAAAAAGGTAAATAAATGCAATGAATAAGGAAATATTTTTTCAAAAAAAACTATAGAACAACTAAACTAAAATGTGTAGATATTAGGAAAGAAAATTTAATATAGTGTGTCCAGAATGTGGCACAGTGGATACTATATTACCCATACCCACACATTTTAGTGAGTTACTAATTACCTGTACCCAATTCTACCCATATATAAGAAAGGAATCATGGATAAATTTTGTGTATACTCATTGACATTCGTATTTAATTAGGCTATAAGGAAAGTATTATAGATTCACATAAGGAAAGTATTTACTTACAATGATAGCACCAACAGGATCCATCCAATCATCAAAATAATTGGCCAAAAGTGCAGCAATTAGACCAATCACATTAGTGATCACATCAAAAAAGTGATCCTGAGCATAGGCCTTCACAATCTCATTAGTAAAAGAGCGGCAATAAATCATTAGCATGAATTTCACCAAAGTCACTGAAAGCATAATACCCACAACCCAGCGCTCTTGTTCCTTAGTCAAGCTGAAGGTATTATCCTGGAAATTTCATTAAGACAAGCATTAGCACCAATTACCTATAAATTAATGAGGTCCAACAAACTACTTTTAACTGTTTGTATCAACTAAGCCTCAGGAAATGTAGCTACATCAACTTACAGTGTATATTAGTGTGCGGGCAGACTCCAAAATTATTTGCAGCCCTAGAGTCGCCATGACAGAGGCAAACACCAGAATTCCCTGCACACAATTTTGAACTTTAAAATACTAGCACAATGATGTATTCATAACTACTAGCAAGAATACACGATGATTCAGAAAACTTCAAACAGAATATTAATTTGAGGACTGACCAATGGTTGCATCCGCTTCTTTCCAATAGGGTACTGATACGGATTTGGTGTTTGCATGGAAAATGCAGTGAACCATAAGATAAATCCAGAAAGGAGGTCCAGAAGAGAGTCTAAAGTGGATGCAATGATGGCAAGGGAGCCACTTCTGATTGATGCATAAACTTTGGCAGTAAAAAGAACCATGTTAGCTATGTTCGATATTCTGATGGCAAACGTCTCGCTCCTGGCTAACTTATCTCGCTCCTCCTGCATACAATTGTGGATACTCAGCCAAGGCGTTTGACTCTATAGTCTTGTTTGGATTGGCTTATTTGAACTTATGATCTGGCATAAGCACTTGTGAAACCGTTTGAGGGAGCCTATGGAAACATCTTATTACATGTCATGTCCATAAGCTATTTGCAGCTTACTTTCAAAAGCTCTCCATGATTTCATAAGAAAACATCTTATAGCTTATATGAAAATAAATTTGACTTTATTTTATCTTTTGCTATAGAAAAATCTTACGCATAAGCGCTTTTATGATAAACGCTTATAATATAAGCTCTTAATTAAGTTGTTTAGCTAAAGAGGATTATTGGTGTTTAGATCTAGAGAAGATAAAGGAGAAAATGAAATAGAAACCTTTGACATTCCGGGAAGGAAACCACGCTCTGCTAAGGCATCCATTTCGGTAAAGCCTTCAAGCACTTCAACCTGCTGCTGATAGTACTCAGCAATATTATCTTCTTGACCTAACAAAACAGAAAAGAGAACGAAATTTAAAACATAGTCATGAAATAACCTTTCCGTTAAATAGCAGAGTCCAAACAAACTTAGAATAGAAAGCATATGATGTAACAAGATAAAGTCCAAACAACTCCATAGCAAGAAATAAAGCAAAAGTCAAATGCATTCAACTCAAATGAAAATGTAGTGCATCAAATAAATGCAACTTATTGCACTTAAATCACGGAAAAGAAAAAAAAATAAAAATTAGTCCATAGTCTAAAAGTTTCGCCTCTGGTCTCTAGAAAAGCATGCAAAAGCTCCCTTAACTTAAATCCAGCTTCAAATATGTCAAAAACACAAATAAACTTTAATATGTTAAACCAAGATATCTACCCAAAAACCGAAATTCTCAACAACAAAACACCTTTTGTATCTACACAACTTCCAAATCCCGATATTTGTTAAACCTGGAAGAAAAAGTGAACTAGAAAACATAGTCTACTACTCACTCTGCATTACATCCATCGATAGCATCTTCCAGAAAACTGAAACAAGTTCTAGACTTATTGCAAAGAGAAACACAAAAATAGAATTTGAATATATAAAGAGCCATAAGGAAAACATAAGGAACTTAAAATCACACCAAAACAGTAAAATTCCAACAGCACATTCCTCATAATCAACCACAGCCATTGATACAAAACAAATTGTAGATTCTCATTAAAAAGACAAAGATTCTCAACTAAGAAAAAGTAGATTCTAAAATAATAGTATAAATTAATTAAATAAAAAATAAAATAAAAAGAGGAATCAGTTCCCTGAGTAAATATCCAAATTGGTCTCCAAAAATATCGGAACAGATCAACTTAGTCGTCTAAATTAACAATATTTCAAAATGATTCATGAAATTGCAAAATGTTAATCAAATTTGTCCCCTACTTTATTATTAACAGCTGTTATTTGGACATAAGAACTGGCAAACACCGTAAAAACTAGCGAACTAGTGCTTTTTTTCATCATCATCTTAGTCATGAGAAAATATTAACAAAAAAAAAAAAAAACGAAAACAATATGTTTATACAATGTCTGATGTCAAAATGTGTGTCCAAAAATCATTTCTGCTATTATTTGTAGGGAGCATAATGTAATTAAGTTGGTAAGTCCGAACCCATTTGGGTTGGCCAAGTGTTGGCGTGAGACCTTGGAGTATGCTCCTTCTCAAGGTCTCAGGTTCGATTCTCCTCGGTGCCAATTTGAGAGAGCTAATTTAGCTTCTTAACAAAAAGTTGGTAAATCCGTAAATAAATTTGAAATTAAAGCATGATTAATATCACAATGAGTTAGCCGAAATCACATGAGTGATTTCATAAAAATAACATTGTAGTTTTTACCAAATCAAAGCAACTTACCTTGATTTCAACAAACTCACAGATATACCAAACATGCACAAAGTGAATAATATCAAAGATAGATTGTACATATCACAGACACAAACACTGGACACGACAACAATAACTAATCTGAGAAAATAAATTAACGGAATACAATCAATGTGTCTGTGTGGTGTCAGTGTCAGACACTTGACATTGACATGTCAAACACCGAACACCTTCGATCAGAAGTGTAAGTGCTACAGTATATATTTGATAATAGATCCAGATACATCAAAGAACATTTTATAATGTGGAAACTAAACTAAGCTCATACAATTTCAAAGATTCTATGGTAACTAATTTAACATTGTATAATATTTTAATTATTCATCGATTAAGAGCTAAGACAAGAATACTTAATAAAAAAAATAAAAATTTAAAAATGCTAAAAAAATTAAAGAGAAAGAAAATTACCAAGAACACCATAGCAGTCATGAATACCAGAAGAGGGTTTAGGTGTCTTTTCAGTATGCTGAGAATTCAACTGAAAAGAGTCGAAGTTCAACCGCCATGACCGGTCACCATTATCAGAAACTGAAAGAAGTGAAAGCTCTTCTTCGTTAGGTTGCTCCACCGTCTCCACCATTTTCCCGGTCATTACAAAAACGTCGTCGTTTTTAGTTGACTCAATGAAGAAAATGAAGAAGAAGAGAAAATGCAGTTAGGTTGGTTTTTGTTATAGTAACGAGGTTCCGTAGAAGATTTTTTTAGGTTTTTTTTTTTGAACAGGAAAAGTGGGAAATGTGTGTGAATGAATAATGTGTAAGGTAAGGAATGAGATGTATCAAAGCGCGTGGAGTGAACGTGAGGGTTTTATTGGTGCGTGAGTGAAGGATGATTTGTGTGACGGAAAGTGTGTGTTTGTTCAAGATGTGGCTGCGTAGATACTTAGATAGTAGCCACATGAATCTGAAGTGAAACGGCGGGGACCTCAATTGCATAAAACCTTGTTTAGGCTCTTGATTGCTTAGGACATTAATGCATCTTAATAGAGTCGGTTGCATCTTAAGTTTGTATTTAAGCCTAATCTTAATCATCTATCCGTCACACATTAATTGAATTATTTGTTCATTTTACATATATTAAAAAAAATGTATAAATGAAAGAGAGAGGAAAATGATGTTAAGTGCTTTTGTTAAGTACTCTCTCCGTCCCAAATTGTATGACATTTTGGGCATTTCACACATATTAAGAAATACAATTAATATTATGTGGAAAAGAGATATTATTAGTTGTTTTACAAAATTGTCCTTAATAAATAATATGGGAAATATAAATGAAAAAATTGAAAGAAAAGAGAGTAATAAATAATTAAGGTTATAATAAGGAAAATAACATTAATGTTGCATTGGTATTGTAAATCGACATATAATTTGTGACAATTTTTTCCTAAAACGACATACAATTTGGGACAGAGGGGGTATTGGTGTATTCTCCACTATCATACATGCAAAGTGGAATATATTGAATTGAGAGTGATGAAAGTAATATTAATTAAAGTTATAAAGGAAAAAAAAAGTAATTAATATTGTATTGAAAAATGAAATGACTCAGTTATTTTGGGAAATTTTTTTGTGTGCAAATGACTCAGTTATTATGGAACGGAAAGAGTATAAACTTATTTGCGTTGATTTGATGGTATTGATTTGGGACCTGTGAATGTGCTCTCCTCAAAATCTTAGGTTTATATTCGATTCTTCTTAGTGTCAATTTAAGTGCACTAATTTAGCTTCTTATAAAAAACTTAATCTTGATATCTTTTATTCTTCCAAATGTATTACTCCTTCCGTTTCAAAATGAATGTCGCTTTAACCAATTGCACACAAATTAAGGAATGGAATAAAGTAGTCAAATGTCATAGTAATTTTACTAAAATAACCTTACTTTATAAGAACAAGACAAACTTAAAGTTGCATTGAAAATTGTGTGAGAGGGAAAAGTTGGAGTATTTATTGAGGGTGAAGTTGGAAGAAAAAAATTAAAGTTGTATTGGAAATGTAAAGAGACATTCATTTTGAAACAAATGTTTTTGGCTAAAGTGACACACATTTTGAAACGGAGGGAGTACTACTATTGTCTAAGAGGACAATGTTTTGTTGATGGATTTATAAACCTTGAAATAAATAAGGGAAATGTTTTTTTTTTTAAGGAAATATAAGGGAAATGTTAATGAGTGTTTTAAGGATATTTTTTTTAAGAACTTTATATTGTAAGTTTTTATGGAAATTTTTGTATTTAATGTATCGAAAATTGAAACATTAGACTTTTTTAATAGATATTTGTGGAAATTTGTGCATTTAATGTATTGAAAATTGAAGCATTAGAGATTTTTTATGGAAATTTGTGCATTTAATGTATTGAAAGTTGAAGCATTAGACTGTTTTATGGAAATTTGTGCATTTAATGTATTGAAAATTGAAGCATTAAACTTGTTTAATGGATATTTGTGAAAATTTGTGCATTTAATGTATTGAAAATTGAAGCATTAGATTTTTTTTTTATTGAAAATCGTTAGTAATACCAAATACTCCCTTCGATCACTATTATAAGCAAAAATCAACTTTGTACGTTTATTCATTAAATGATGTATTTGGTTAATTATTATTAACCAAATACATCATTTAATGAATAAACGTACAAAGTTGATTTTTGCTTATAATAGTGACCAGATGGAGTAAATAATAACATAGAGTCAACTAATATATTAAGAGAAATGGTCATTCTAAAAGCGCACATGTTAAGAAGCCCAAAAGAGCAGTTTTGCGTCATAAACATAATATTTTAACTTTTAAAAAGTTGAATGCATGACTTTTGATACATATATTTCTATAATGAATTCATTAACAAGTGCCATTGAGGGCATAAATTAGCATTTGCCTAAGAGAAATTATATTTGTATGAATAGCTTTTAGACAACTTTATCTTTCATAATTTTATTAGATTCTTACTCGTTCTCTTTCTCTATCTCTTTGTTGTTTTTGATCAATAAGAAGAGAGAAAAAGAACGTTGTTTCAAAAGTTGTCACAAAATATTTGTATAAATATCATTTTTTTATAGGGCTAATTAAGTAAATGGTCCCTATAAATATTCAGAAATTTACTTTTAGTCTCTATAAAATAAAATCACATTTTTCGGTCTCTGTAAAATTTTCTGACAATATTTTTAGTCCTTGTAAAATTTTTCATGAACATTTTTGGTCCCTAAAATGTTAAAGAAAAATGTCACAGGGACTAAAAAGTACGATTTAATTAATTAATTAACCCTTATTTATATTAATGATGTGATATGAAGAGAGACGGAGATAAAATAAGGTATTAAATAAATATAGGGACTAAAAACAAAATTTTAAATATTTATAAATATCATTTATTTAATTAACCCTTATTTATATTAATGATGTGATATGAAGAGAGACGGAGATAAAATAAGGTGTTAAATAAATATATCAAATTTAAAGATGTCCATTTATCATTGTTATATTCATGGTGACAAATGATGAGTTATTTTAAAAAAAAAAGACCATATCCAATGTAGAAACTAATTTTTCAAATAAGCATCTTGCTGATTATACACTCCCATTATGACATATATGCAAAATAGATGCTTATTGAGATAAGTGTTTTATAAGGATTAGTTTCTACCATATTTAGATTTTAAATGCACCAAATTTTTTTCCTCCAATTTTTTTTATTGATTATTAAAAAAAGTATTGTTGAAATAGTATTGTTGAAATGCTATAAGCTATAAATTTTTTATAGATTTCAATTTAATAATTTTTGTATAGAATCTATTTAATAATTTTTGAGGTGTTTTATAGCATTTCAATTTAATTTAAATTTTTGTATAGAATCTATTTAATAATTTTTGAGGTGTTAAACGGTTGAGGTGTTAAACGGGAGAATTGTTTTTATCACCAATTTAGTGTTTTTTTTGTGGTGACCGGGGTTTGAACCGTGGACCTTGCATATTTTATGCATTGTCCATACCAACTGAACTAAGCTCACGAGGACAGGAGAAATTTAGTGTATATTAGTTATAACATTTTAAAGTTATCACAAAATGTGTAATATTTTAAAGTTATTACAAAATAGTGTATATGTGAGATCGGTTTAAACATTTAAATGAGACAGCTTTATAGTTTTTTTGAACAAATCCAACGGTGTTCCCACCCATACAAGGTGTGCAAAAGGAGGATGACAAATTTACATATCAACATCTACATTCAGTTATAATGATTAGATTTTGGTTGAAGATATATTAGATACATTTATTTGATAAAAAATGATTGAGTGTAGTTTAGGTTTCCTATTTTTATGAAAACCCGTCATTGATTTTATATACAAAAATAGTACTAAAATACCACTTCTCTTATTTTTCTCGTTTCATTTTCATCCTCACATGTTGTGACTATTTTCCCAATCATTATCCACATATAACCTACCACGCATTCCATGCTTCAAATTATTTTATTATTATTTGTGAACAACGTGTCCCGAAGATTATAAAGCCACACGTTTCATTAAATTTTCATGAAATTTATTTGAAAAATGCAAGTGTTTCAAGTAAGAGGAGCATCTTGCTGATTAAACATGGTGAAGAAGATGAGAAGATCTCTTTCTTGAAAAATTTTTAGAGGACTAATTATATCTCTTTGCTCCCATTACCATAAATTTCAACTCTTGATAAAACTCAAAATATTATAGAAGAATTTTGACTTGTTCAAAAAAAAAAATTATTATAGAAGAATTTATGAATTGAACTTGCAATGAATATAATGAATCCACAACAATATTTGTTGATCGTATTTTAGCTCATTTGCTTATCATGTTTTTGTTCCTTCAGTTTTTTTTGGAATTGTTGTAACTGTTTTTATTCTTCTCTGACATGACTTGTGCTGGAAAGATTACTGTTAATGATATTCCCATTTTGGCGTGTTCAAGAAAAAACTATTAACAAACTATAACAAACATATATCTAATACGATAGTCGAGACAAGCTTTATTTGCAATTGACTTCAATTGTTTCAAATTGTTGTGCGCATTTTGGAGATCAGTGAATATTGATTCGTTGTATCATATATCTTACAATTTATAATAAGATTTGATTTAAGATTTTGAAAAATATAAGGGATCAATAATCATGTTTGGAATTGGTTTCATAATTTAGTTTTTCAATTAACGTTTCAGATTTGGTTTGAACTTTGGAACATGGTAACTTCTTAGCACATCGTCATGTAAAAAGAAAAATTTAGAGATATACTATAATCATTATTAAAAAAATATAATGCATTTTTTCATTTATACTCTCGAGTCGAAAATGACTATTGCTTGAAGTGTATATATATATAAGTTGGATAGATATTTTGCTCAAAAAAAAAAAAGTTGGATAGATATTAATTGAATAGAATTATGAATCACACTACATGTCAAGTTATGAACATGGTCTTAAACTTAATGGTTTAGTGGTTGTTGAATACTTGATGACTAAATACATCAACATTTTGGTTCTCATTTTTGACAAAATATCTTGCATATGCTTCATTCCTCTTAACAATATAGGACTAATATTTTAATTTTAAAACATAGGTTGAATCAAATTATTTTCGACTATTATTTAAGTTTCCACAATTTAGTACGTTGTCTAACAATCTTGACTAAGAATATATCTCCGGTGGACATAACATATGATAAAAAGATTCTTCGACTATGTAAAAGGTTAACAATTTGTAATGCTTAATGTTTGGGAAGCTATCATAATACTCTCCCTAATATTAATTAGAATCAAAATGTCAAATGTATTTAGTTTGATTGTGGACAAAATACATTTGACTTTTAACTTTGTTAAGAATACAAAGAGTAATTATTACTCTCTCCGTTTCATGATACTTGACACAGTTGATCCTATTACGCATGTCCATACATAATTTTGAGCTTAAATATCTTAAATAATATGTTAAAAAAAAAATATAAAAATTTGATATTTTGAAAATACTCATCGAGATGAATCTAACGACATCTTATATGATATTATTTATCTTTGTATATTAGTAGAAAAATATGATCAAAGTAAGTTAAGTTAAAATTGCAAATTTTTAAATAGATCATCTATTGCGAGACGGAGGGAGTATTGATTTACGGAAAAAACAATTAATGCATGTAGCCGCGTAATCTTAACCGTTCTTTTGACCTGACCAATGAAAACAGTTAGTGCATGTAGCCGCGTTATCTCCGTTTCTCATTAAATATTAGTGTGTGTTTGGTTGTGCGGTGGAAAAAATTGATTTTGATAGAATTGATTTTGTAGAATTGATTTTGGTCAAAAGTGAGTTGAATGTAAAGTGATTTATGTTTGGTTACCTTCAAAACAAAAGTGATTTGTATGAAAAATGTTGTTTGGATGTTTTGAGTCAGAATTGCTTTTAGATGTGTAAAAGACCAAAATGGGCTTGTATATGTATGTATATACATCAAATTTTACATTTATTTAGTTTTTTCATCCTTCATTTTTTTTTATTAATTGACAATAAAATTACTAGATTAATATTATCAAATTTTACATTTATTTAGTTTTTCATCCTTCATTTTTTTTATTAATTGACAATAAAATAACTAGATTAATATTATTGTTAATCACACAATATTCAAATAAGTATGATCAGAACAATAATTCCTAAAGTAACCAAAAAAAAAAGAACAATAATTCCTAACACAATTCTATGTCAATAGCTTCAGTTCTGAAATATAAACACTTAGTCTAATCCATTCAATAAATTAGGAGCTATCTTGAATGTCAAAAGGTAAGTAATTAGAAATTAGTCCATACATAACCCATTAAACTAGATTTCATTTATTTTTTGCTACAAATTTCATTCCATTTTTAGTTATTTATCTTTATATTGCTGTAACCAAAAAAAAAAAAAAACTTTATATTGCAATACTATATTTAATAGAATTGTTTAAAGATTATTTAAAAAAAAAACATTTGGTAACTAAAAATTACGGGTGTATAAAGACTCTGGGATGGGCCTGTAATGAGAAAACAAACAAGAAATCACGCTTTCCATTACTCAAAAAAAAAAAAAATACGCTTTCCATAAACAGTGTCATCTTCAACCTTCAGATTTCTGCAACAACCAAAAAAAATTCACAACAACACAAAAAATCAGCAGACTTTAATCAATAGAAATATCGAGTAATGAATTTCTCAGATAGGTGAAAGGGTTTTTTCAAATATGAACATGTATGTGAAAGGAAGTGATTAGATTCAAGGGTAAAAGAGACAAATTGATGCTATGTGTTTCCAAGGTAGGGAGAATCGATTTCAAAAAGCTAGGAGGAGTAGCTTCACGAAAAATCGATTCTACAGATGAAAAGTGCGATGGCGGCGGAGGCTTGGTGGAGAGCCAAACAAGTAAAAATCACGTTTGGTGATGTTGGCCGTGCGTTGAAAGAACCTCACCGGGTAACCAAACATGCACTTAGCTTAATGGGTTGGCATGTTTTCTATTTCGAGATACTTTTTTTTTATTGTTTTTTTTATTGAAACACTTTTTTTTCCTTTCTTATTCAACCATTTAAGTAGATGATTATTGAGTTGCGAGTAATAAAAAAGGAAATGCTACCAAACTCCTTCAGGACATTTGTTAATAAGTCCAATGAGAAAACTTCATCTAGGGAAATTGTGACTTGTTACATTAAAAAGTTAAAAATTAACCTTTGCTTCATTAATATCATAAATTATTTCCCTTTTTTTCCTTTTACAACAGAACACCAGTTAGTATGACCCAAATATAAATATAAAAAAATTTCCAACTTTAAAATCCGGAATAAGTTAAAAATTTGAAAATGTGAAACCATTGATTAAAGGCTTAAATATGCAAACCGTCCTTGTAATTACGCGCGTTTTTGCAAATCGTCCCTGTATCTTTTTTTGTTTCAAAACTCTCCTTGTAAGCTTCTGACGTTTTGCAAATGGTCCTTCCCGTTAACTCCCGTTACAAAAACGGCGAGGTGGCAGACGGAGACACACGTGGCATAGTGTGACTTGGCAAAATTAGGGTTATGTGTCAAAAGAGTTGGGTAGTGGCTAAATTGAGGGACCGAAAGCAAAAACGTAAAAGTGCAAAGGGATGAAATTAAAAACTCGTAAATATCAAATTTCAAATTTAAAAACTGGAGTTTTCATCTTCTTCATCCCTCTGTTCATTTGTTCTGCATCTCTCACCCACTACCTTCTTCGTCTTTCTGCAAAAAAATTCATCTCACCCAATGTCTTCTCATTCCATTACCAATTCATCTTCAATTGATTTGCCTATTTGTGGGTGCAACAAAGCAATGAAGATGTTTATCTCAAATTCAATTGACAACCCTAAAAGGAGATACTGGAAATGCCCAACATTTTTGGTGAGTTATTTTGTTTAATACTTTGTTTGTTGGGTATTTTCGCACACTTTAATGTAATTGAAAGATTTATATGGTTGATTTTGTTTTTAGGGTCCTAATAGTCATAATAGTTGCATGTTGTTCATATGGGATGATGAAATTGAGGGACATCCTCCATATGTTCGTCCAGAAGTAGTAAGAAGAGCTGAAGCATCACCTTCGAATGTCACAAAGCTTCCATGTGATTGCAACTGTGAAGAGATGCTGAAAGACATTACTGGAATAATGAAGGAATTCGGAATCAACAAAAATGAGAAGTTGAAGAAGAAGCTCCAATACTGAAGAAAGAAGGCAAATTTGTTAATGGTTCTGTTGGTTGTATCTTGGGCAATGTTCATTTCATATCTGAAGATGTAGTGTAATGACTCGGTTCACATGTTAAATCAATGTTATGAAGTTTATGACATTGTTGATTGTAATGAAAAGAAGTTGTGTTTCTTGAATCAATGAAATGAAGTTTGTTTGTCATGGTATTGTTGTCTGCTAGTTCATTAGTTCATTAGTTTGTGATTCACTGTTAAAGTAATATGATTATAGTAAGCAAAGTTGTAATAATAATTGTCTTGTTTCATAGCAAAATGCACCAAAATGGTCATTACTAACACCATAATGTATCAAGACATAACACCAAAATGGTCATTACAAACACCATAATGTACCAAAATGGTAAGACAACTACAGGTCATTACCAACATCATAATGTACCAAGACATAACAGAATAGGTCTAATAGCACCAAAACATCCAAAAAGGTGCTAACCAAATTACAGTTTCAACATAAGCATACTAGTGCAACTAACAGGTTCATAGCCAAAAAGTAAAACTTAAACATTAAACAGTTTCTTCATCTAGTCTGTAAAACTTGTGTCCTCCCCATCAGTTCCTTTTGCTTGGTTTTTCTCCTGAATATTCTCATTCCAATGCACTAGACCTGTGACCAACTCCCTTGTAACCTTCTCTAGTTCCTCTGGTGGAAGCATCTTCAGGTCTCTCAACATTGCTTCAGCTTGAGTCTCTGATGGACCCCCAACAGTCATGACCTTCTTGCCTTGCACTTTTGAAATATTCTTTTGACATTTCACCAAACCAGTAATAACATCAGTTGTGTCATCATTTGTGCTCTGAGTTGCCTGAATATGATCAATTGAATTTGCAGCAGTCAGAGTCAATATCAAGAAGAAATTCAATCCTAATATCAAATTCAGGGCAATCCTAATACCAATTGAAGATGTTTACACTTACATTGTTTGTAGTTTTAGTGGAAGTAAAAAATTGAAAATCTCTTCTAGGCCTCTTTGATGGGCCTGACTCAAGTGCATCTTCAATGACCAATGGTTCATCAACTGCACTTCCAGGACCCTTTAGTTGAACACATCTGAGTTTTCTACATCTATTACTTCTCCTGAGATTTTTCACATTTACAACTTTCTTTGGACTTTGATGATTCTTTCTCATCTACAAAATGAAAATTTAAACATATGAAAACTTTTTGGTCTTAAATAAACACTAAACAAAATTGAAATATAACAAACACCATGAAATACTTAACTGGTTTAGTTGCAGCAGATGGGATGGAATTCATAACAGAGTTGACATTTGGTTGGCTTTGAGTAGCCTCAAATGCAGATGCAAGGTCTGCAGCAAGTGCCTCAAATTCAGGGTCTATGTCAGGAAGAATAACTGAACTTCCATTTGGTTGAGTCTTTGCAGGCTGTGTTCTTTTAGCAGGTGGAGTTTTTTTAGCAGGTTGAGTATTTTTGGAATGTTGAGACTTTTTGGTAGGATGAGAATTTTTTAGGGGCCTAGTGTCTTTGGATGGTTGAGACCTATGAGTCATTGGCTCAGAAGTTTGAGTGTTTGTCTGAGGGTTAGTCCTTTTAGGCTTTCTCTGCAAAATCAAAATAAACATAAAAAATTAGACCCTTTCAATCACATAGAAAACATAAAAAAAAAAATCAAAATCTAATTTAGGGGTGTTGTTTTACCTTTCTTTTTTGTGCTTCAGGATCAATCACTTGACTTATACAACTCCTTGTATTGTGACCATGTTTGTTACACTTAGTGCACCTATATGTTGTAGCAGTCCTTCCCTTGTTAGGATCCTCATCAGGTTCTCTTCTCCTTAGTTTTTTGGGCCTACTAGGACCCCTCTTGTAAGCTGGAGGCAACATCTCTTCAACATCAACTTCTGGCCACATGTCTTCACCATTGATTGGACTGACATTATTATCATAACAATCTATATACCTTGCCTTTGAGTAGAAGTCATCAACAAAGTCCTCAGGAGTTTGTTGTCTATATCCTAAGGCAGCTACTGCATGCCTACAAGGGATGCCAACAAGCTCCCAAAAATTGCATGTACAACTCCTCTTTGAAACATCAACAATAAAACTATGTTTGCTATGGATATGTACCACCTGCCATATCTCATTCTTAGACCAAATTGGAGTCCAATTACCACTCATCTCAACCTCTTTATCTAACCTATATCTAGGTTTAGGCATTATCCTTTGATTCCACCTATCTACTTTCTGTCTTAAAGTAGCATTCCTATTCATAAGATAACTTCTTATCCACTCACACATTGTTAAAACAGGTTTGTTTCTAGCCACCAATATAGTGCTATTAAAAGCTTCAGAAATGTTGTTCATAAGAACATCACATTTAGGGTAAAAGGAAAAGGCATGCTTACACCATGATTTGGTTGGGATTTTCATCAGCCACTCCCAAGCAGGTTCCTTGATAGCTTTCAATTCTTTCATTTTAGCCTCCCATTCTTGGATGTATGTGGCCTTTGCAGCACCCATCATGAGGTCCCTAATGAGTGTTCCTCCTCCAAATTTCTTTTTGAAATTGGCATACAGATGCCTCAAGCATAACCTATACTCCACACTCTCAAACATCTCCTCAAACACAGAAATTAGACCCTGTACATTAGCAAAAATAAGTTTATTTAACTTATATAATAATCAGAGATATAATAATCAGAGAAATTAGTCACAGCAATAAGTTTTTTTTTACCTTTTGCTGGTCAGAAATGAAGACCCATCTTTTGTCTTGTCCAATATCATCCAACAAAATGTTAGAAACCACCTCTATGACTCTTTTGTCTCAGTTTCACATACACCAAAAGATAATGGGAAATACTGGTCGTTTGGGTCCCTGCCAACAACAATTAAAAGAGTACCCCCATACTTGGTCTTAAGATGGCACCCATCAACTCCTATAAAGGGCCTACAAGCAGAAAACCCTCTCTTGATTCCATCTAAACAGAAATAAAAAGAAGAAAACCTAGGTTGTAGTTGTGGACCTATCCTTTCAACATTGATTTTGCAGTTGTTACCACCATTCACCCTCCTCAATTCAGCTGAGTACCTCCACAATAGATTGTATTGTTTTGCAGCATCTCCCTCAAGCTTCTCCTTCGCAATTTTTTTGGCCCTCCATGCTCTGCTCATTGTTATACCAACTGCATGTGTACTTCTCATATCAGTAACTATACTTTGGAGACTCAGATCTTTGTCAGATGTTGACATCTTAGCAAACACAGCCTTAGAAACCCACTTAGAACTTGCAGATCTATTTTCTATTTTCCTGGCACACGTGTGGTCACCATACCATCTTTTCATCCTAAAAGTATGTTTGTCTCCAACTTTACTCACTAATGCTAAAAACCCACAATTACCCTTGCACTTTACCCTTACTCTTTCTTTATCATTTTTAGGAAACTTTATCTCATACCCATTCAAAACATTCCACTCAATAATTGCCTCCTTAAATTCAGCTAGTGACTTAAACTCCAAACCCACTTTAAACTTGTATTTCTTGTGTAAGTCTGCCATCACAAACTTCTCATATCTTGGTCCTTGATCATCATCTGAGACATCAGGGTCACTGCTACCTAGCTCTTCACTAACATAACCAACATCCAAACCATCTACAACAACAGAGGATGAACCAACTTCACCACCAACCACATTCATCATTTTCATTTTATCTACCACTGCATTACCAACTATAGGAGGAGTCTCATCATCTTCAACTAAAAACCCATCATCCATACCTAGAGCTCTTTCCTCCTCACTATCATCCATTCTTACTCTAGCAGCTTCATCTTCACTACTTTCCATATAGTCATCAGAACCATCACCACTCATTTCTTCATCATCACATACATCATCAGCTTCATTCATTGTGCCTTCTTCAACTACATGACCTGATTGACCTCCAACTTCCCCTGACATGTCCAAGTCCATAGAACTCTGCCCCACATGTGAACCTACCGTCCCTATAACTGAATGCTCAACATACAAATGAGCCACACGTTTGTTCTCAACAACATAATCACCAACAGCATCAGTGTCATTATCATCAACAATCCTTTTGTATTTATCATCTTCAATAACATACCACCATAAACGATACTTAAGGTGATCATCATAACCTAACTCTTTAAGTATACCAGTAGCTTCAAAGTAAGACCACTTATCCCTATCAATCCCATTAACTACGTGTTCTTGACCCCCAGTGTAATACATAAGATAGTCCCTAACAAATTCACCCCCATGGTGAAATATAACTGACACACTCATCCCTGTCAAATTTTAGAAACATAAACCTTGTTAATAAACCTTCATGTTCGTATTCGATTCAAACACATGCAACAACAACACAAAAACAAGTATAAAACAACATAAAACAACATATAACGACACCATTCTAATCTTTTACATCTTTACATCCTTAAAAACTAAGATTCACAGATTTTTTTCGATTCAAACAACAAACAAAAGATAAGAAGAAAAACAGAGGATAGGTTACAATGTTCTACCTCAAATGCAACCCAAAAATCGCTTCTTCTACTGTCGATCACCTTCAAAAACCTTCGCTAACCGTCGATTACACTTCTTTGCCGTCAAATCATCTTCGTCTCCGTTCTCACACCATGCCTTTTTGACTTCTCTGAAACCCTATTTCACAAGGACGAAATGGAAAAAGAGAGGCATTTGTTCAATAAATAGGGGGGAAATCAAAAGACATGATGACTCACCAACTTTTGACACATAAGCCTAATTTTGCCAAGTCACACTATGCCACGTGTGTCTCCGTCTGCCACCTCGTCGTTTTTGTAATGGGAGTTAACGGGAAGGACCATTTGCAAAACGTCAGAAGCTTACAAGGAGAGTTTTGAAACAAAAAAAGATACAGGGACGATTTGCAAAAACGCGCGTAATTACAGGGACGGTTTGCATATTTAAGCCTTGATTAAAAGAGTATTTGCTGTTAGAACAAGAACGATTCATGCAAAGTCCTCTAGGATTTTGATGATAACAAGGTATTAAAGAACAATTGGAATAGTAACATATCTTCAAGTGTGCGGGATCTATTTATCTTGAAGAAAGGACATATGAAAAGCATCTGAAAAAGATTGGGAAGCTTAGAAGACTATGGTTGAAGATATAGAGGAAGGTCAACCAAAAGTCAACATCCTTAGAAGAAGGATGCCTCACAGAAGCTGGAGAGTGATCTCAACATGTTATGTGGACATCAGACACAAAATCTGACTAGGCAACATGGATCTGAGGGATACATAATCCACGTAAGTTTTTGTCTTATTCTGTGAACTGTCTGTCTCTATCATAGTATCTGATAGAGCAGTTCTGTTGCCGTCTTTCTTCTACGTGTACAACCAGACAAATGACATCAAGAACGAAGAGAGCAACATATAATTCTTCTTCTAGCAAAGGAAATTCAATGCACTTTCCAATGGAATTATCCATATCATGCAAAGGTCCAACGCTCTTGATCAAAGCTTCTCAACGACTCTATTTGCACTGACACTCATCTCCAACGTCTTTCAAATCACTGCCTATAAAAAAAGTTGATTGCCTAAAGAAGAAGAAACAAGACTTTTCTATTTTACTATATCATTACTCTATAAAATCTAATAGCGCAAAACACTTAGGATTTATTTTCTAATCATATCTTAGAAATCCTAAGGATTCTGTCCATTTGTTAAGTTTACACTAACTTGTTATAACTAGTGTAAGAACAAATTAACTTGTTTGCAGTTGCGGCAAACATTTTAGAAAGTCTCTCGCATGTGTGCTTGAGCATATAAGTTTCTTGGTGAAACCTTGAACATTTAGAAGTCTCAATCAATTGCGATTGAGCAAAGGGAAGTCTTAAGCAGTTGTGCTTAAGCAAGGGGAGTCTCTTGGAGTTGTCCTTGAGCATAAGTCTTTCGGTAGAGTGTCCTAGAGAATAGAAGTCTCTTGCAGTTGTGCTTGAGCATAGAGAAGTCTCTTGGAAGTGTCTTTGAGCAATTTGTAATCTTGTGTGATTATAGTTAAATCCATTGGAAGTGCAAGGAGACTGGACTACTCCTGGATTGTAGGAGAAGCCTGTATAAAATTGATGTGTGTCTGATCTCTCTCTCTCTCTCTCTCTCTCTCTCTCTCTCTTTCTCTCTCTCTTTGCGTCATATACCTTATCTGCTGCACTCATACTCTACATCAGAATATGTGTACCTCAGATTCTGATCAGGCTCTTAACACAAAAAAAACCACAAAAGTCTTACATTATTCAACCCTCTTCTTGTGTGTTTTTCTCACCTTCAGTTGGTATCAGAGCACGGTCTGTGCTCTGTCACTTAACTGTGCCACATAAAAAGATTAAGTGAGAAAATCATGTCTTCCGTGAGTGAAACTTCAACTCCTGATATCATCAACACCACCACCTTTGAGAAAAATAATTACTTTGCCAAACCCCCATCCTTTAATGGAGATGCCACACAATTTTCATGGTGCAAATGCAAAATGTATAGCCACATCATAGGAATTGATGATGAACTATGGGATATTATTGAAAAAGAAGTCAACTTTGAAGTGGATGAAGAAGGCGTAGTGGCAAACATAAGGAGTCTGACTGCCATCCAGAAGAAGATGTACAAGAAGCACCACAAAGTATGTGGAATATTAGTGGAGGTTATGCCTCATGCCGAGTACATGAAGATTGGAATCAGATCTACATCAAAGTCCATCTTTGAATCTCTTTGCTCTACTTATGAAGGAAATCAACAAGTCAAAGAGGCCAAGGCAAACAAGGTAGTTCACCAATATGAACTTTTCAGAATGAAGGAGAATGAAGATATTGAAGTCACGTTCTCAAGGTTTAAACCTCTTGTATTTGGTCTTCAGGTTCTGAAGAAGAGCTATAGTAGACCTGATCATGTCAAGAAGATTCTACGAAGTCTTCCTACCAGATTCAGACGAAAAGTCACTTCCATTCAAGAGGCAAAAGATCTGGACAAGCTAAGCTTGGAAAATCTAATATGCTCTCTCAAGATTCATGAGATTGAGCTTGTTGCAGATGAACAAGTTCAGAGGTCCAAATCCATTGCCTTGACCTCAAAGGAAAAATCAGCCAAAAACCCTAAGTCTGAAAAAGACAATGGAAGAAACTCCAGATGAAGGATAATATAATAATTCAGATCTTGAGGAGTTGGCTTATGTAACCAAGAGGTTCCGCTCATTGGCTAGAAAAAGAGGATTTTCAAGTAGAAGCAAAGACAACAGAGACTCTGGATCCAAGTCAAGAATTATTTTTATGATTATGATTATGAGTATGTGTATGAATAAGAATATGACATTATGATAGAATCATGATAGTGTTCTAGGTAGCGATCCTAGTTATCCCCGATCGCTCAGTTACGTATGATAAAGACTGTATAAACCTGAGGGTTGAGTTTAAACAGATGGCGATCCTAGGTTCCCTGAGATTGCCTACACTCTATGATAGGTGGAACTCACTGAGACATCCTGTCTCACCCCAATCCCTTTTGTTTATTTCAGATATTCAGGTAATTACTAGACGATAGAGTGGTTCGTGATGTAGAAGCAGAAGTCGCTGGACCATATAAAGTTCACGTCAGTGGTATTATTTCAGAGGTATAGGACGAGAATTTCTATATCTTGTTCAGAGAAAATTTTGATTATTGTAATTTTAATGTATCCAATTCCAAGTTTAACACACATGCTAGATATCCTAGATAATTTCTAGTAGAGGTGTTACACAATGCATAACACAAAACAAATTTATTGGAAGATTGATACGTACCTAACTAAATTTCAGAGCATCGGAGTGTTCACTTATATTATTTTTTAAATCTACCAAAAAACCTCTTGCAACACAAATTACACAATTAAATAATTTATATCTTCTCCTTCTTCTATTAATATATAGGTGGGATACACTTTTTCAAATGTAACAAAATGTAAAATATGAATATCTAAAGCCTAAGTGTTAAGTCGAGTCCAGAAGAGTCAAAATTGGAGGGTTCTTCTTCATTGTTTGACTTTGAATCATGATCAATATCTTCATCAATTGTAGAAGTAGTAGCCACAACATTTTTCTTGTCTATGTTTGAGTTTGAACTTGTAGCAGCAGTAGAAGAATCTCCAAGTTTTAGAATAGCACCAATTTTATTATGTGTACCATCTTCAATTCTTGAAGTACTTGCTCCACCAATACTTAGGCTTCCAACTCCAGCATTACTACCCTCAATATTATTTCTCAAGTTAAAAAGTGAAGGGTGTAATATATCATGCAAACGCAAAGCACCGTAACCATAACTAGAACCATTTCTAGGGTTTGTATAATGTGGTTTTTGAATTGTTGACTCCATTCTAACACCAAGGCCCCAATAATTATTATAAGGTGTAAAAAGAGTACTAGAATAATTGAAATAAGGTTTATAGTGAGATTGCCCTAAACCTAAAGCACCACCAACATACCTTTCTTTATGTTGATTTTCCAATGCACGTTCCGCTTTATGAGCATTTTGATGCCCTCCTAAGCCTTGAAAAGTAGAAAATTGCCCTTTGCAATACGAGCATGTAAAATACTTCTTCTCTTCCTTCTTCTTCTTCTTCGCATCTTTCCCTTCATTGCTGTTATTAGGAAAGGAAGATGTTGAACCAACTTGAATAGAGCTAACAACATCATCTTTCGATAGCTTTACCGAACCGTCAGACTTGCTGGAATTTGATTTTGAGGGTTGATCTCCATTCTCCTTCATGTTCACCCTTTCTTTTGTGTGGGAAGAATCACCTTCATCTTGTGAAGTGGCAGAAATGCAAAAGGATTTGGATGCCATGGTACAAATTAACTATCGATAACAATACCTTGTGGTTTTCTGATTTGATGAAAAGAGAGGCTTATATAAAGGATTATTTATTGAAAAAAATATTTGAGTTAGTGGAAATATCTTTTGAAATAAGGAAAGACAATGTGAAAAATAATACTGCACCGATTGATTTGTACATGAATATCTCTGATTTGGGATTTAACTTTAGATTCATTAATGAGTAATATGTCTATAATTACTTCAACACGGTTTGCTTAAAACGTCGTATCGATTCAATATATTATGGAATATATATCTAACTAATTCTAATTTAAAAAGACAATTACCATATTAGTACAAATCTTTTAAGAAATATTCATCAATTCCCATCTCATAAACTTTATCTTTTTATTTTAACAAACGTATTTCATACACTCTATTTTTTGAGTAAACTTTCCAAATTTAAAAAAAGAATTACCATATTTTTTTTTTGAAAGAAAAGAATTACCATATTGTTAGCTTGTAATTTCAAGATGCTCATTTAATGCGGTCAACATTTGTTGACTTTTATCTTTGCAGAAATCGAAGTCTTTCCCTTTCAATTTGAGGGTTTCGACGAGATTTGGACTTAGCGCATGAAAGGGTTTAAAGCTCTAGAGTTCGACAAGACGAAGCCAAGAACACAAGTTCGTCGAAGCCAAGCAATTACTAATGAGGCGGGAAGAATTTGAATCCAAATCACAGCGGTTTCTTCAATGGAAACGTGGGAGACAAGCGGTTGCCAAAATGGAAAAAGTGCTGATCGTGGAGTTAGGTTTTTTCCAGTTATTTTGCTATGTATAAACAGTAGTTTTCCATATGGAAAACGTGTCGAAAATCACTAATAGAAATTTTAAAACACTCGAAGTACTGGCGTGAGAGAAAAGAGTCATACACAATGTATGTAAACTGATTTGTCGAACCACCTTTATTTTAATGCAATACAATTTATCTTTTCTTTAAGTTTCTGCGTCTTTTACTTGCATTTACTGTGTTTTATCTTTATTTTGTCCTTTTTCTTTTGAAAGACGTCATACGAACTCATCTTGTTCAGAAAGCAACACATGAATTTGATGAACGCTCACTATTTTTCTAAAAAAACTTTGCACAACATGTCCTATGATTTTTGGTTTGATCCTGCTTGTAATAACCAAAATCAACCCTTCTTGTTCGCTAAAAACACCAGCGAACACATATGAGTAAAAAAAAACAATTACATATTATACAAATTTTTATTCTTCAAAAAAAAAATATTATACAAACTTTTAAGAAATATTCATCAATTTGCATCTTATAAACTTGATATTTTTTTTAGCAAACGTATTTCATAAACTTTATTTTTCGAGCAAACTATTCCAAATTAAAAAAAAACAATTACCATATTAGTAAAAAAAAACAATTACGATATTATACAAACTTTAAAGAAATATTCATCAATGCTTTTAGTTTTATGACAAATATGACAAATATCATGTTATTATTTTAGTTTTATTAGACAACTTAATCATGATATTTTTCTCATAACTTAAATGTCAACCAAAATTATATCAATCAATGAAATCAAATGTTGTTTATTCAAGACATTGAATTCCAAAATAATTCAAATGTGTCAATGTTTTGGAGTCAATTCATGTCACATATATAAGACATATTTTCGTTAGGGGCCAAAATCACAACTTCGTGATACTTAGAGGGCCAAAAGTGCAATTAAGCCTTTTTTTAGCAAACATATTTCATAAACTTTATTTTTTGAGCAAAATATTCCAAATTTAAAAAAACAATTACCATATTAGTAAGATAAACAATTACCATATTATACAAACTTTTAAGATATATTCATTTTTTTTAGACAAATGGGATGCAGAGGAAGAACCAACTGCAACAACCTAGCTGAATATATAAATATAAAAAGAAACAAGAACATAAAGAGTAGGGGGACCTAAACCAAAAGTTTCTCAAACGATAAAAACAACAAAAAAATTTGGGGACAAATGCCAGACCCAGACAGAACAAGAAATTAAAAACAAAACACACAAAGTAGAAAAGAAGAAGGACATGAAAATCACACTAAAAAAACAAACAAACACCAAACCACACAATCAGGAAAAAAATAGTGCCAAACCCTAAATGGCGTGTGACACCCGAACTTAAAAAACTAGAATAGTAAGGATCATTTATTAGCAAGCTAAAATATATTAATAAAAAATGAGAGTAATGTCCGGGGGACATAAATCAAACCCAGAGAAAAATAAAAGGAACAACAGAAACAAAATAAAATAAAAGTGAAAAGAGAAGATCGTCCAACTTTAAACAAAAAATAGGATTAAAACAAATAAGGCAACGAAATATGTCAAATTAGGGCAATCATGCCACAAAGTCTCTAATAACCGTCAGCAAGATCATTTTTTTTAAGGATGCAAAATTATTGGTTAGAAGAATTTGAGATATCATTATAATCATCTTTTTCCCTTTGAATCCGTTTCTTTCTCTTAGATTTAGAGGTATCTATGTTGAAAACATGTCGATTAGTGAATAGTGTTGCAGTAGTAGAAGTTTCGATTTTTGTCCCACCCACCACTCCAAAAAACATCATAATTTCCAAGTCATGGATAACATTTGCATATAATGATCAGGAGGATGATGTTGACGCTAAAACAGCCTATCGTGGTCCATGACCTACAACGATATCCAACATATATCACAACAATAGCTTTAACAAAAGCTTCCACATAGATGGTATCAATTTTTTCATGATAGAAGGACATTCTTCTTCTCCCTCAAAATTTTTTACATTATCAACTTTCTGATGATTTGTTTCATTAGCCTGAGTATTACTAGATTCTACCGGAGCTTTGGTTCCAACTATGGGAACAAAAAAACATTGTGTTGAGTATATCATTTTGAGAATACATGAATATAAGCATTTCCATTTGAGTTCCACAAGGTTTAAGTGATTATCAATACTTGTGCATGAAGAATACTCGGTTTACACCCAACAATAATCATTATGAGACTTACAGTTGAAAATAAAAAAGAGAAATTTAGTATGATTTGCGATCAAGATGACAATCTCATTTAGAAATTGTATTATTTAGATTTACCCTACATTGTAATAAACGTTATCTGTTTGTGTAATAAACGCAATAGATTTACCCTAGTTTGATTTATGTTTTCTATAAGCAAAATTGATTAATATGAGAAAGACGAACACATAAATTTTGTTTAGTGAGGGAACTATGCATCTCTTTCAACTGTTGTCACGTCATTAAAAAAATTGTAAATCTTAATTTTTGTTTGTAAATGTGTGATTTGTTATCACCGTGGTCTCTGAAGTTTAACTCACCATAAAGTTTTTTCCATAAGGACACAAATAGTACGGTGGCACGATTGAATACTAGGAGGGCATGAAGACACACTTTACTTGACGGCTTAGTATTCGTTAGTGACAAAGTCAGGACTCTAGTCTAAGGGTTTCAAACTCTAGTCTAACGGTTTTAAACTTTTGAGTTCTTAGATCTTTTGAGTTAGTAAAAACAAATTCGGAGGTTTAAAAGACAAAATATATGGGTATATTTGCACCTTTTTAAGTCCGGGGTGTTCAATTGAACCACCTTAAACCCGGCTCCTCCCCTGGTATCAGAAAATAACAGCTAAAAGTAATTCAAAATTTAAATTTATTTTGAATTAATGGAATATAAAAACTTACATGCAATTAAACAATTAGAATTCCAAAAAAAAAAAAAATATTGATTGGAAGATTGATACGTACCAAATAAATTTCAAAGTATCAGAGTGTTGCCTATATTAATTTATAAATCTGCCAAAAGACCTCTTGCAAACAAAATAAACAATTAAATGAACTTATATCATTATATTCGTTTTTTTTTTTGTCAAGTAGCCTAGTGGCGAGCTCACACAATTTAATAAATCTTCCAAAAGACCTCTTGCAAACAAAATAAACAATTAAATGAACTGATATCATTATATTCTTTTTTTTTTTGTCAAGTAGCCTAGTGGCGAGCTCACACAATTTAATTGTGGAGAAGTGGGTTGTCCGGGGTTCGAACCCCGGCCCCTGCATATAATATGCAATATCCCTACCAACTGAGCTAAGCTCACTGAGATTATCAATATATTCTTCTATTAATATATAGGTGGGATACACTTTTTTGTGTGGCATTTTTCTTTGGTCAAAAATACCTTTAAACAAACATGCTATTAATTTTGCTCAAAAAAAAAAACTTGCTATTAATTTTTTAAAATTAAATTGAATTAAACTATTATTATATATATATATATATGTATGTACCTTTAAGATAAGGTTTTAAGTTAGTCCTTGGAAATAGTTTTTGAATTAGAACTAAAATGGTATATTGCTGGTATAATTGAAAAAAAAAATTATATAATATTTGCTATATTGTTGGTGATGTTAAAAAAAAGTAATTTTTTTTACAAAAGTTGGGATTATAGAAAAGTTAGTGTTTGTCTTGATGATAGTAAGAAAATAATGACAATCAAGGTAGCAATCAAAATGAGGTTAAAAAACAGGGTAGAAGAAAAACCAGATTGACACTAATAATTTATTCTTAAAATATATTATAATTTGACAGAACAAGAGAAAATACCAATACATAACTTCAACAGGAAAGTAGAAAAAAATTAAACGTAACATTTTTCTAAAGCCTGAGTGTTAAGTCAAGTCCAGAAGAGTCAAAATCGGAGGGTTCTTCTTCAATGTTTGACTTTGAATCGTGATCAATAACATCATCCATTGTAGAAGTAGCAGCCACAACATTTTTCTTGTCTATGTTTGAGTTTGAACTTGCAGCAGTAGAAGAATTTCCAAGTTTTAGAATAGCACCAATTTTATTATTTGTACCATCTTCAATTCTTGAAGTACTTGCTGCACCAATACCTAGAGTTCCAACTTCAGTATTACTACCCTCAATATTATTTCTCAAGTTAAAAAGTGAAGGGTGTAACATCTTAGTCAAACGCAAAGCACCATGACCATATCTAGAACCATTTGGCGTAATCCTAGGGTTAGTATAAGGTGGTTTTTGAATTGTTGACTCCATTCTAACACCAAGGCCCCTATAATTATTATAAGGTGTAAAAGAAGCACTAGAATCAATGATATAAGGTTTAAAGTGAGATGGCCCTAAACCTAAAGCACCAACGTTATGCTTTGCACCACCATTATACCTTTCTTTACGTTGTTTTTCCAATGCACGTTCTGCTTTATGGGCATTTTGATGCCCTCGTAAGCCTTGGATAGTAGAAAATTGCCCCTTGCAATACGAGCATGGAAAATACTTCACCTCTGAATTCTTCTCTTCATTCTTCTTCTCATCTTTCCCTCCATTGCTGTTATTAGGAAAAGAAGATGTTGAACCAACTTGAATAGGGCTAACAACATCATCTTTCGACAGCTTTACCGAACCGACACACTTGCTGGAATTTGATTTTGAGGGTTGATCTCCATTCTCCTTCATGTTCACCCCTTCTTTTGTGTGGGAAGAATCACCTTCATCTTGTGAACTGGCAGAGATGCTGAAGGATTTGGCTGCCATGGTACAAATTAACTATTGAAAAAAATTCCGTGTTTTTGTTTTTTTTAGGTGGTGTAACTTGTGGTTTTCTGATTTGATGAAAAGAGAGGCTCATTATATAGAGGATTATTTATTGAAAAAATATTTGTGTTGGTGGAAATATCTTTTGAAAAATGGAAAGACGTATATTTTTGTTAAAAAAGAAAAAAGGAATGAAGTATATTAAGGAATATGGATCGAAAAAATCTTATACATTGTGAAAAATAATACTGCACCGTTTGATTTGTGGAATGCATATCTCTGATTTAGGATTTAACTTTGGATTCATTAATGAGTAATATGTCTATATTTACTTCAACACGGGTTGGCTTAAAACGTTGTATCGATTCAATTAATTAAGGAATATTTATCAAACCAATCCTAATTTTTTAAAAAAAATTACCAATATTAGTATAAATCTTTTTAGCAAACTATTTCAAATTTAAAAAAACAATTACCATTTTAGTTAAAAAAAGATTGTGTAGAGTTATTACAAATCTTTTTTTTTTTTTTTTAAGGATGCAAGATCATTGGTTTGAAGAATTTAAGATATCATTATCATCATCCTATTCCCGTTGAATCCGTTTCTTTCTCATAGATTTAGAGGTATCTACGTTGAAATCATGTCGATTAGTAAATAGTGTTGCAGTAGTAGAAGTTCCAATTTTTGTCCCACTACTCCAAAAAACCATAATTATGTGATGACACTAAAACACCCTATTGTGCTCCATGACCAACAATAGTATCCAACATGAGACCAACAATAGTATCCAACATGAGATATTCTTGGATGAACTCTTACCTAAGAGATTATTCTTACACCCAACCAATAAAAATATGACACATGTTATTAACTTTAAAAAAAATGTGATTTTAATTAAGAAAATGGAAACAATAAATGGTGGTGGGTGGTTTTTGTTGGTTAAAGAAAGTGGAAAAAGGAGAGAGAAATATTAAAAATAATGAGAAAAAATTATGATTATGATATTTATGATATTAATTATTTTTAAAAGAAGCTAAATAGCCCAAAAAATGTGATTTTAATTAAGGAAATGGAAACAATAAATGGTGGTGGGTGGTTTTTGTTGGTTAAAGAAAGTGGAAAAATGAGAGAGAAATATTAAAAATAATGAGAAAAAAATTATGATTATGATATAAATTATGATTATGATATTTATGATATTAATTATATGATATTAATTATTTTTAAAAGAAGCTAAATAGCCAACACAATATGATATTAATAAAAGAAGCTAAATAGCCCACGCAATATGATATTAATAATATGATATAGAAGCTAAATAGCCCACGCAATATGATATTAATAATATGAAGAAGCTAAATAGCCCACGCAAATTGGCACCGGAGAGAATCGAACCTGAGACCTTGCGGAGGAGCACACTCCAAAGACCCAAGCCAATACCACCAGGTCAACCCAAGTGGGTTAAGAGATGTTTGATTTTAATTGGTTGAGTGTAAGAATGATCTCTTAGGTAAGAGTTCACGTAAGAATTTCTCATCCAACATATATCACAACAATTGCTTTAACAAAAGCTTCCTCATAGTTAGTATCAATTTTTTTTGTGATCGAAGGACATTCTTCTTCTCCCTCGGGACTTTTTACATTATCAACTTTATGATGATTTGTTTCATTAGCTTGAGTATTATTAGATTCAACCGGAGCTTTGGTCCCAACTATGAGAACAAAAAAACATTGTGTTGAGCATATCATTTGGAGAACACGTGAATATAAGTCTTTTCATTTGAGTTCCACAAGGTTTAAGTGATTATCCATAGTTGTGCATGAAGAATACTCAGTTTACACCCAACAATAATATTCATTATGAGACTTATAGTTGAAAATAAAAAAGAGAAATTCAGCAAGAGTTGTGATCAACATGGCAATGTCATTTAGAATTGTATTATTTACCCTACATTGTAATAAACACAATTTGTTTTTGTAATAAACACAATAGGTTTACCCTACTTTGATTTATGTTTTTTATAAGCAAAATTTATTGACATGAGAAAGAACAAACACATAAATTGTGTATAGTGAGGGAACTATATATCTCTTTCAACTGTTGTCACATGTATAGTACCGGAAAAATATTGTAAATATTTTTGTTTCCTTAATGTGTGATTTGTTATCATACCATGGTCTCTGAATTTATCATCAAGATTACAAAATACATCTTGAAGTGTCTCTTTTGTTAAGATTTGTGGACACTAAAATGGCTAACAAAAAATACATTTAAGGAGTAAGTTAGCAAATCAAAGACAAAATTAAAGACTAAAATTACTAATAAAAGACATAAAGTGAAATTAAATTTTTGTCCACAATAAAGTTGAACTCATCATGAAGTTTTTTTTTCTTCCATAAGGATACAAATAGTACGGTGGCCCAATTGAATACGCCGGGGGCATGAAGACACCCTTTATTTAGAGTTTGGTTGGATATTCGATAGTGTATTAAGTTATGTATGATCAAGAATATGATTAAGACTATATTTATGATACGATATGTTGTGTCTCTTGCGATCCACGTCAGGGGAATTTGAAGAGGTTCACGCCAGGGGGACATGACACGCTCTTCAAGGTAGGTCCGCACGACATTAAGAGGAGTCCGATGTACCTTAGCTAGGAATTCATCGGTCATGTAAGAGATTGTACTCGGGGTTACTCCACCCGATACACTCTGTAAAATCAACTTAGATAAATTATATGTTACATCTTAATATGCTATGATTATGACAAGAATGACATAATATGATATGATACAAGTTAATTACAAGTGACGACTAGGCTTGCACGATAGTCTTAGGTATGCATAGTACACATACGTATAATCAACCAATCGGTTGTATTGTAGACACGTGGTAACCGTGGATTTTCCCAAGGTTACCTCTAGCCTATGACTTAGATAGAACTCACTGAGACATTATGTCTCATCCCATTCCTTCTTTTGTTCAGGTTCTCAGCTTTCGAGGCAAAGGTAAATAGAAGGCTTGGGATTGATCGTTCTTTGTTGGATTTAGCGTTTTTGTCACTTTGTTGATTTTATATATTATATATGTAGTAGTGCAATGAACCTTGTTGTACTTGCTTCATTGTATAATTATCATGACATATGACTTGAGACAGCTTTGTACTCTAAATCTCGACCTATGTTGTATTTCCGTATTGTATGATTAATGTATTCAGTATCAGTTATAACGCACATGTTGAATATTCTAGACACGTTAAATATGGGAGTATAAAACTGCCCAGCTACAATTGTATCAGAGTCCTATTACACTATAGGATCTATTCTAGAAATAAACCTTCAAATATGGTGCTAAGACCACTCTAATATGACATTGATACCACTCTGTTATGGTACAAATTTAAAGACCACTCTTCTATGATACTAGGACCACTCTAATATTGTGTTTCCAACATATCAAAGGAGCATATTCCTAACATTTCTTTCCAACATGTGCTTCGAGAGGGCAACCATTGCGCAGATTTCTTGGCCAAACTTGGGCGCTCATCAAGACTAGGTATGACTTTTTGGCATGCTTCTCCATCGGAGTTGAAGTTAGTATTGATGCTTAATGCCCCAGGCCGAGCCCTGTTTTAAGGTTTTTTTTTTCTTTTTTTCTGTTTTTTTATTCTACAAAAAATAAATATTAATGAAATCCAACTTTAGACAAAACAAAATTGAATTAAAACAAAAAAGGCGACGAAAGATGTTAAATTTGGGCAATCAAGCCATAAAGTCTCTAAAAAACGTCAGCAAGATAATTGGTTAGAAGACTTGGAGAGAGCACTATAATCATCATTTTTCCGTTCAATTTGTTTCTTCCTCTTAGGCTTTTTTGCGAGTTGGGTGTTGGAGGGGAAGGGAAGGGAAGGAAAGGTTTATGGAGAGGTAAACCCTTGTTTGGGAGTTTTAAAAAAATAGGGAAATGTTTTGGGGGGTTTTGAAGGGTTTCATTTGTCCAATTTTAAAGTTCCCCCAAATTCGGGGGTTTTGGGGGGTTAAACATACAAATTGACAATTTTGTCCTCATAATAATTCAAAATTTCAATTATAATTTAAAAGATAAATTACAAAGTATAACACAATGTATTGATTTTAAGGAAAAAAAAAAGGTAAAATAGTAAAATTATCACATAAGCCCTCCATCTCCTTTCCTTGTTGGTTTCTTTAACTCCCAAACAAGGGGAAGACTTTCCCTCCTTTCTCCTTTCCCTTCCTTCCCTTCCCTTCCCCTCCTAAGCCTTTCCTTCCCCTCCCCTCAAAACTCGCAAACAAAGCCTTAGATTTAGAGGTAACCACGTTGGAATCATGTTGATTAGTAAATATTGTTGCAATAGTATAGAAGTTTCTCTTTTTGTCCCACCACTAAAAAAAACCAGAATTTGCAAGTCATGGATAACATTTGCATTCGATGAGGAGGATGTTGACACTTAATTACCTTAATTTGGTGCAGGTAGCAATATCCCAAAATTTAACAACATGCAGGTAGCTATATCATCATCAACACACACACACACACCTTGTTCTTCTGTTTTGTTTCATCTTTCACACTTCCTATATAATTCAATGTTTAAAATAAAGGAAAAATTAAAACAATTTTTCTTTGCTTCTGCTTCTGTGCTTCCCTTTTCTGTCTATAGCTTTCTTCCTCTTCGATTTGAACCATTAACGGTTCTCTGATGCTTGGATAGAAAGAAGAAAAGACTGTTTGTTAAACTTTGGTGTACTTACTTGTCTTCCTCTTTCATTTTGTTTCTTTTTGAAGAAGTTATGATTATTACTTTAAAGTTTTTCACTTGTTCTACTTTTTTCTTTCAAAAAAATAAAATATTTCTCTCCTTTCCTCTTCTCCTTGGTAATTTACTTTACCTCTTTCTTCCAAGGTTATAACTTATAAATTACATTGATTTTTTTTTTCACGACAAAAGCTTTAACAAAAGCTTCCTCACAGTTGGTATCAATTTTTTCTTGATCGAAGATCATTCTTCTTCTCCCTGAGGACCTTTTACAGTATCAACTTTCTGATGATTTGTTTCCATCAAAGCTTTAAGTGATTGATTATCCATAGTTGTGCATGATAAGTACTCGGATTACACCCAACAATAATATTCATTATGGGACTTATAGTTGAAAATAAAAAAGAGAAATTCAGCAGGAGTTGTGATCAACATTGCAATGTCATTTAGAAATTGTATTATTTAGATTTACCCTACCTTGTAAAAAATGCAATTTATTTTTGTAATAAACGCAATAGATTTACCCTACTTTGATTTATGTTTTTTATAAGCAAAATTTATTAATATGAGAAAGAATGAACACATAAATTTTGTATAGTGAGGGAACTATATATTTCTTTCAACTATTATCACATGTATAGTACTAAAAAAATTGTAAATATTCTTGTTTTCTAAATGTGTGATTTGTTATCACCATGGTCTCTGAATTTATCATCAAGATTACAAAATACATCTCGAACTGTCTCTATCTAAATATTTGTGTACACTAAAATGGCTAACAAAAAATTCATTTAAGGACTAAGTTAGCAAATTAAAGACAAAATTAAAGACTAAAATGACAAATAAAATACCTAAAGTGAAATTGAATTTTTGTCCACAATAAAGTTGAACTCATCAAAAAGTTTTTTTTTCTTTCATAAGGACACAAATAGTACGGTGATCCAATTGAATGCGCGGAGGGCATGAAGACGCCTTTTATTTGGAGTTTTTTTTAACAACAAAATTTATTAACAACCAAATCTCTGCTCAAGACGAATAGAGACCGGTGATTCATAGACTACAAATTAAAGGTGTTGTATATAGCGGAACATCCAAAATAAACACCATAAAAGATACTCATACACACAACACCTAACCAAGCCCTACCTTCAACACCCGTGAGGATAACACCACCAAACTTTACCTCCTAAATTAGACTCCATCGCGAACTGCCGTTGAAAATGATATCCCATAACCACACATCGCCACTACACACCCCCAAAACACCCCTCTAAAACAAACATCATGTTCTCATCACCATAGGCGAGTCACACTCGAGAAAGACATATTCTAATACTCATTCAGCTTCCACCATCTTTCAACCTCCGGTTTACCGAAAGAAACACCAATTAGCCCAAAACAATGATGTAAAAACAAATTCAGGGAATTAAATCAACATATATAAGGGTATATTTACACTTTTTTAAGCTAATGGGTTTCAATTGAACCACCTTAAACCCCTTGCTTCCTCCCCTGGTATTAGAACATGATAGATAAAAGTAATTAAAATATTAAATTTATTTAAAGATAATTAAATATAAAAAATTACATGCCATTATATGATTGGAAGATTCCTTTTATTAAAACCAAGATTCCTTTCATTGGTAAAAAAAAACCTTTAAACAAACATGTTCTTAATTTTCGCAAATTAAATTGAATTAAACTATTATTATACATGTACCTTTAAGATAAGGTTTTGTGTTAGTCCTTGAAAATAGTTTGAGTTAGAAACAAAATGATATATTGTTGGTATCTTTGAAAAAGATAAAAATTTGTATAATATTTATTATATTGTTGGTGATATTAAAAAAAATAAGCATTGTTTGTTACAAAAAGTGGAAACTATGGGAAAGTTACTATCTGTCTTGACGCTAGTAAGAAAATAACGACAATCAAGGTAGCAATCAAAACAATTTTAAAAAATAAGGTAGAAGAAAACCAAGATTAAAACTAATAAATTATTCTTAAAATATATACTAATTTGACAGAACAAGAGAAAATACCAATACATAACTTCAACAGGAGAGTAGCAATAAAATTAAACATAACATTGACATGGAAACAAAATGTAAAAATTGAATATCTAAAGCCTAAGTGTTAAGTCGAGCCCAGAAGAGTCCGTATCGGAGGGTTCTTCTTCAATGTTTGACTTTGAATCATGATCAATATCTTCATCCATTGTAGAAGTAGCAGCCACACCATTTTTCTTGTCTATGTTTGAGTTTGAACTTGCAGCAGTAGAAGAATCTCCAAGTTTTAGAATTGCACCAATTTTATTATTCCTAATATCTTCAATTCTTGAAGTACTTGCTCCACCAATACCTAGAGTTCCAACTCCAGTACTACTACCCTCTATATTATTTATCCAGTTAAAAAGTGAAGGGTGTAACATCTCATTCAAACGCAAACTACCATAACCAAATCCATAACCATTTGGGGTAATCCTAGGGTTAGTATAAGGTGGTTTTTGAATTGTTGACTCCATTCTAACACCAAGGCCCATATAATTATTATAAGGTGTAAAACGAGTACTAGAATAATTGAAATAAGGTTTAAAGTGAGATTGCCCTAAACCTAAAGCACCACCATCATACCTTTCTTTACGTTGTTTTTCCAATGCACGTTCTGCTTTATGGGCATTTTGATGCCCTCCCAAGCCTTGTAAAGTAGAAAATTTCCCTTTGCAATATGAGCATGAAAAATACTTCACATCCATGTTCTTCTCTTCATTCTTCTTCTCATCTTTCCTTTCATTCCTGTTACTAGCAAAAGAAGATGTTGAACCAACTTGAATAGGGCTAACAACATCATCTTTCGATAGTTTTACCGAACCGACAAACTTGCTGGAATTTGATTTTGAGGGTTGATCTCCATTCTCCTTCATGTTCACCCTTTCTTTTGTGTGGGAAAAATCACCTTCATCTTGTGAAGTGGAAGAGATGCTGAAGGATTTGGATGCCATGGTACAAATTAACTATCGACAACAATACCTTGTGGTTTTCTGATTTGATGAAAAGAGATGCTTATATAAAGGATTATTTATTGAAAAAAAATATTTTAGTTAGTGGAAATATCTTTTGAAATAAGGAAAGACAATGTGAAAAATAATACTGTACCGATTGATTTGTGCATGAATATCTCTGATTTGGGATTTAGCTTTATATTCATTAATGAGTAATATGTCTATATTTACTTCAACACGGGTTTGTTTAAAACGTCGTATCGATTCAATATATTATGGAATATATATCAAACTAATCCTAATTTAAAAAAGTTTTGGTAAATGGTAGCCCAACGGAGGAGTTTTCTATGGGTCTTCGTCAAGGAGATCCTTTATCACCTTTGTTGGAACACTAGTTAATTCTAGTGAGAAAATTGGAAAGAAAACACTATGAGAAACTAGTGTGTGGGTATGTGACTTAAAAATGTCCCACATTGGAGAGTCACCCCAACTAGTAAGTGTTTATATAAGGGTGGGGTGACCTCCAAGGGTGTGCCCTTGGGGTATCCATTTTTGTGAACGAGTGAACGCTTACAAAATATATATCACGCGCGCGACGACACCGCCGCCGTCCGTCTGACCGGCCGGGCCAGGCTTGGGCAATTAAGAAACAAAATGCGTTTGCTTAAGGATTAAGCAGACTTAATCCCCAAGTCACGCGTAATCACGACTTAATCCCCAAGTCACGCGTAATCACGCGTTTGCTTAAGGATTAAGCAGACTTAATCCCCAAGTCACGCAGTTTTTTGTTACAAACTCTGCCTATAAAAGGAGAACTCGCCCCACTCATTCTTCACACCAAATCTCACAGTTGATGCTTCCTGTGCGGTTTCTCTCTTCTCCCTCCGATTTGTGTTAACGAATCATTCTTCATCTTCTACTCCTTTCTGTCCCGTCGGTTTCGAATAGAGCGGTTACGTACCGTATCGAGTGGCTTCGATCGAACGATTGAACCATACTTTGAGGTGTAATTCTCGAGCGACTATATAATGTGCAGTGTATACTCGTAACAGTGATCTGGGCTGTTTTATCTTGGAGACGGAGTGGTTGATAGTATACCTTGCACAAACTAGGGTAGTGCAGCGAAACGTCTTAAAGAAAGCGACCTGGTCGTGACTCACCCAGTAATTGCGTTCGGTATAATTTTTAAATCGAAAAACAACAATTTTAAGACGTTTCTGAAACCATGAATACCAACAACGAAATTACTGTCTCTGGAACAGCTGTCGACTTCAACAAACCGTTTAAGTTTCACGGTAGTAACTTCAAGCGTTGGCAAACAAAGATGATGTTTTTTCTAACTACGAAAAAGGTTGCCCACGTCTTGAAGGATAACATACCTGTGATACCATCGATGTCGGTTCCTATGGAAACGACTAGTAACGGTAAGACAACAGTGGCTACAGATGCTTCTATATCTGCAGCAAATGCTGAGTTGGAAAGGCTTACTGCCGAACATGCTGAAAAGGTGAAACAGGCTGAAAATGATAGACTCCTCTGGCAAGACGAGGATTACCTGTGCAAGAATTACATATTGAATTGTCTTGCGGATCATCTATATGATCTGCATCTGATTCATAAGACAACTAAGGATGTTTGGGATGCTCTTCAGAATAAATATAACACCGAAGAGGCTGGCTCAAAGAAATTTGCTGTGAGCCGGTACCTAAACTATAAGATGAACGACGAGAAATCTGTCGAAGAACAATCTCAGGAGCTTCAGAATATTGCTCATGAGATTTTTGTTGAAGGAATTCAATTACCTGAGCAGTTTCAGATTGCTGTGATAATTGATAAACTGCCCCCTGCTTGGAAGGACTTCAAGAATGCCCTTAGGCATAAGACTAAGGAGTTTTCTCTTGAAAGTCTGATTACTCGACTTCGTATTGAAGAAGAGGCAAGAAAACAAGAACTGAATGAAGAGGTGTTTGCTGTCTCGAACAACAACACTAAAAAGAAATCTGTAGGTGCTGTTCAGAAGTCTGCTGGCAAACAATTTAAGAATCAGAACCGTCCTGCAAATAAGAATTCCAATCGGAATAAGAATGGGAACCCACAAAAGGTCCCAAGAGCTCAACCATCAAAGAATGACCCTGCTCAATCGTTTAATTGCTACAATTGCGGACAACCAGGTCATATGGCACGAAAGTGTAGAAACCCATCCACTAGACCGGCTCAAGCTCAGGCTCACTTGACAACAAATGAGGAGCAGCCGTATATGGCAATGATAACTGAAATCAACATGGTGGGTGGATCTGATGGTTGGTGGATAGACACTGGTGCATCTCGCCATGTCTGTTATGAACGTGCTATGTTCAAGACATACACTGCTGCTGAAGATCAGAAGGTGCTGTTGGGAGATTCTCACACCACTGAAGTTGCTGGAACCGGAGATGTGGAGCTGAAATTCACCTCTGGGAAGACTCTCATATTGAAGGATGTGATGCACACTCCTAGAATTAGGAAGAATTTAGTTTATGGTTTTTTATTGAATAAGGCTGGTTTTGAACAAATCATAGCATGTGATATGTACTCTATTACTAAGGATGGGGTTTTTGTTGGGAAAGGGTATGCTACTGATGGTATGTTTAAGTTGAATCTTATGAATAAAATTTCTCCTTCTGCTTATATGTTGTGTGATTTTAATATTTGGCATGCACGACTTTGTCACGTAAATAAACGAATCATTTCTAATATGAGCAATCTCGGTTTAATTCCTAAATTATCTTTGAATGAATTTGAAAAATGTCAGTTTTGTAGTCAAGCAAAAATAACAAAAGGATCTCATAAATCTGTAATAAGAGAAACCGAACCATTTGAATTAGTACATTCTGATATATGCGAACTTGATGGTAACTTGACTAGAAACGGGCAAAGATACTTTATAACTTTTATCGATGATTGCTCTGATTACACTTATGTGTATTTAATGAAAAACAAAAGTGATGCGCTTGATATGTTTAAAATTTTTGTCAAAGAAATTGAAACTCAATTCAATAAAAGAATCAAGAGCTATCGTAGTGACAGAGGCACTGAATATTTATCACACAGATCTAATGAGTATTATAAAGAGCACGGAATCATTCATGAAACAACTGCACCTTACTCTCCTGAGATGAACGGTAAAGCAGAAAGAAAAAATAGAACCTTTACCGAGCTAATAGTTGCCATCATGCTTAACTCTGGTGCAGCGCCTCATTGGTGGGGGGAAATTTTATTAACTGTTAGCTACATGCTAAATAGAGTACCTAAAACTAAGAACAAAATTTCTCCTTATGAAATTTTGAAGAAAAGACAACCAAATTTGTCTTACATTCGAACTTGGGGCTGTCTAGCCTATGTAAGGATTCCTAATCCCAAGAGAGTCAAACTAGCAAGTAGAGCCTATGAATGTGTATTCATTGGGTATGCCTTGAACAGTAAAGCATATAGGTTTTATGACCTAAAGGCTATGGTGATCATAGAATCAAATGACGCCGATTTCTATGAAACGAAATTTCCCTTTCTATCAAGAGATAGTGGGGGTAATAGTGGGGGCGCAAATAAGAACACTACACCTGATTACACTCCGATGATTAAGGATAGTGATAAGAACATCATAACTGATGTAACGGAACTTCGAAGAAGTAAGAGAGCAAGAACTGCTAAAGAGTATGGACCTGAATATGTGGTCAATACATTAGAAGAGGATCCATCAAATCTTAAGGAAGCTCTGTCTTCCTTGGATGCTGACCTATGGAAAGAAGCCATAAATGATGAAATGGATTCTCTACAGTCTAACGAAACTTGGCACTTGACTGAACTGCCTCCAGGCTGCAAACCAATAGGTTGTAAATGGATTTTGAAAAAGAAACTGAAACCTGATGGAACTGTTGATAAATACAAGGCACGCCTTGTAGCCAAAGGTTTCAGACAAAGAGAAAATATAGATTTTTTCGATACCTACTCACCAGTTACTCGAATCACATCCATAAGGGTACTAATTTCCTTGGCTGCTGTTTATAACTTGATAGTACACCAAATTAATGTGAAAACTGCTTTTTTAAATGGTGAGTTAGAAGAAGAAATCTATATGGAACAACCTGAAGGTTTTGTAGTCCATGGACAGGAAAGCAAAGTATGTAAGTTAGACAAATCTCTGTATGGTCTAAAACAAGCCCCTAAGCAATGGCATGAAAAGTTTGACAACTTAATGATTTCGAATGAGTTCAAAGTGAATGAAAGTGACAAATGTATCTACTACAAGTATGATAAAAACATTTGCACTATCATATGTCTATATGTAGACGACCTACTCATATTTGGGTCAAACATTCCTGCCATAAATTCTGTGAAATCACTGTTGAGTAACAACTTTGATATGAAGGACCTAGGAGAAGCTGATGTAATTCTTGGCATCAAGATTACTAGATCAGATAAAGGAATTTCCTTGGATCAGTCTCATTACGTTGAGAAGATATTAAGAAAATACAACTACATTGATTGTAAACCTGCAAGCACACCCTATGATCCAAGTGTAAAACTTTTTAAGAACACTGGAGATGGTGTTAGACAAACTGAATATGCGAGTATCATTGGCAGTCACAGATATGCCACTGATTGTACTAGACCCGACATTGCCTATGTCGTGGGTCTCTTATGTAGATTTACAAGTAGGCCAAGCAAGGAGCATTGGCATGCTATTGAGAGAGTCATGAGATACCTGAAAGGGACTATGACATTAGGACTGCATTATCAAAAATATCCTGCTGTACTTGAGGGGTACAATGATGCAGATTGGAACACCTTGTCGGATGATTCCAAAGCGACCAGTGGCTTTATATTTAGCATAGCTGGAGGAGCTGTTTCTTGGAAGTCTAAGAAGCAGACCATTCTGGCTCAGTCCACAATGGAATCTGAGATGATAGCATTAGCTACTGCTAGTGAAGAAGCAAGTTGGCTAAGATCCTTGCTAGCTGAAATCCCTTTATGGGAGAAACCGTTACCGGCTGTGTTAATTCATTGCGATAGTACCGCGGCTATTGCAAAGATTAAGAATCGTTATTACAATGGTAAGAGACGACAGATAAGGCGAAAACACAGCACGATTAGAGAGTGTATCTCTAATGGAGCGGTTAGAGTTGATTTTGTACGTACGAATGAAAACTTAGCTGATCCTTTGACGAAAGGACTTAATAGAGAGAAAGTCCGAGAAACATCCAGTAGGATGAGACTAATGTCTATAGCCCACTGAATGATGGTAACCCGACCTATAAGACTGGAGATCCCAAGATTTAGGTTCAATGGGTAAAAACAAGTCATGAAGTGGTAGAACATACTATGAGAGAAAGAATATAGAAAGCATGATCCTGCAGCGAAAGAAAGATGAGGTAATAGTAACTCTTAATGAGATCTATACTCTATGTTAAGTGGGGTACACAGCTACAGGAGTACCCTTGACTCACCTATACGAATGTGGAACTTAGGCCGGTCCTATGGAATTTCGAGGCAGAATTCCTAGAGCATTCGTTAAAACCGGGATACACGTGTAGGGCCTTATAAAAACGCACGGGCTTTTAGAATACACCTATGAAAAGGTTTGTGTGTGGATTCTATGTCTGAGATAGAGTTCAATGCTGTAAGCAACTCTTGTTAAATCAGAATACCTTCCACTATGCAAAGGTTCAAGTTGTTGGCAACACCTTTGTATATTAGCAAATCTTATGGAAACGTTTTACGTTATTTTTCGAAACCATTTTGAAGTCAAGTAGGGGATTGTTGGAACACTAGTTAATTCTAGTGAGAAAATTGGAAAGAAAACACTATGAGAAACTAGTGTGTGGGTATGTGACTTAAAAATGTCCCACATTGGAGAGTCACCCCAACTAGTAAGTGTTTATATAAGGGTGGGGTGACCTCCAAGGGTGTGCCCTTGGGGTACCCATTTTTGTGAACGGGTGAACGCTTACAAAATATATATATCACGCGCGCGACGACGACGCCGCCGTCCGGCCGGGCCGGGCTTGGGTCTTGGGTCGTGGGTTAAAAAATTGATATATATTTTTTTGTCACTTGAAAATGTTAAATTAATTAATTAATTAATTTTTCATTATACGAAAGCGTACGCGTACCCAATCCAGAAACTTCCGGATATTTCCAATTAAGAAACAAAACGCGTTTGCTTAAGGATTAAGCAGACTTAATCCCCAAGTCACGCGTAAAACGCATTTGCTTAAGGATTAAGCAGACTTAATCCCCAAGTCACGCGGTTTTTTGTTACGAACTCTGCCTATAAAAGGAGAGCTCGCCCCACTCATTCTTCACACCAAATCTCACAGTTGATGCTTCCTGTGCGGTTTCTCTCTTCTCCCTCCGATTTGTGTTAACGAATCATTCTTCATCTTCTACTCCTTTCTGTCCCGTCGGTTTCGAATAGAGCGGTTACATACCGTATCGAGTGGCTTCGATCGAACGATTGAACCATGCTTTGAGGTGTAATTCTCGAGCGACTATATACTGTGCAGTGTATACTCGTAACAGTGATCTGGGCTGTTTTATCCTGGAGACGGCGTGGTTGATAGTCTACCTTGCACAAACTAGGGTAGTGCCGCGAAACGTCTTAAAGAAAGCGACCTGGTCGTGACTCACCCAGTAATTGCGTTCGGTATAATTTTTAAATCAAAAAACAACAACCTTTTCTTTTTTTATTGGCTGCTGAAGGTTTCAATGTGTTGATGGAAGCGGTGGTTGATGCTAATATGTTCAAAGGGTACAATGTTGGCCAAACCGGTGATGTTTGTTTGACTCATTTGCAGTTTGCTGATGACACTCTTATGATTGGTGAAAAAAGTTGGTTGAATGTCAGAACTATGAGGTCGGTATTGCTATTATTTGAAAACATATTGGGGTTGAAGGTCAATTTTCACAAAAGTATGTTGACGGGTGTTCATGTCTCTGATTCTTGGTTATCTGAAGCGGCGTTGGTTATGAAATGTCGAAGGGGAACTATCCCGTTTGTCTATTTGGGGTTGCCTATTGGTGGTGATCCAAGGAAACTTAGCTTTTGGAAACCTGTTGTTGATCGCATTGTTTCGCGCCTGTCGTCGTGGAGTAATAAACTCCTTTCTTTCGGAGGCTGTTTGGTTCTGTTGAAATCCGTCCTGTCTTCCATTCCGGTTTACTTTCTTTCCTTTTTTCAAAGCCCCCGCAGATATAATTTCTTCTATTGAATCTTTATTTAAAAAAAAATTTTGGGGTGGGGGTGAGGATTTTAGGAAAATTGTTTTGTTAAATTGGGAGTCGATTTGTATTCCAAAGGAGGATGGAGGGTTGGGGGTGAGGAGGGTGGGAGCTTTTAATATGGCGCTGGTGGGAAAGTGGTGCTGGAGTATGTTGGTTGATAAGGAGGGGTTGTGGTATAAAGTCCTCAAAGCCCGGTATGGAGAGTTAGGGGGCGGGGGCGGAGGGCGGTCGATTTGTAGGATTAGGGAGGGGTTAGGTGAGGGTGTGGGGAGGTGGTTTGATGACAACATTCGTAGGAGGATTGGTGATGGTAGGTCTACATTATTTTGGTATGATAATTGGGTGGGGGACACACCTTTACGTTGCAAATTCCCCCGCCTTTTTGATTTGTCTGCTAGAAAGGAGTGTACGGTGGAGGATATGTGGAGGTGGGGGGGGGGGGGGGGGGGGGGGTGGGAGTGGGGGAGGAGATTATTGGTGTGGGAGGAGGAAAGTGTGAAGGAATGTTCCACGTTACTTTCTAATGTTGTTTTGCAGGTTAATGTCTATGACTCTTGGATATGGTTACTAGACCCTTTCCATGGTTACACTGTACGGGAAGCATACCACTTTCTCACTAATGATGGCAACCCTGTCGATAGGACTCTGGTTGATGATGTCTGGCAAAAGGCATACCTTCTAAGGTGTCACTGTTTGTGTGGTGCCTTCTCTGGAATAGACTTCCTACTAGAGTTAACTTGGTGCAACGGCAAGTTCTGGTGTTAGCAGATTCGGTTTGTGTATCACGATGCGGTGATTATGAAACCGCAGCTCACTTATTTCGTGTCTGTAATATTTTTCGTTCACTTTGGGATCATATTTTGCATTGGTTAGGTGTATATGTGGTGTTTCCAGGTGATATACGGCAACATTTCAGACAATTCTTTAACTTGGCTGGATTGCCTAGAGCCACTCACCATTTCTTGAAGGTAATATGGTTTTCTTCTGTTTGGGCTATTTGGAAGGAAAGAAACAACCGTGTGTTTCAAGATACGGCTTGTGATTCTTCTACATTAGCGGAAAAGGTGAAGCTAAATTCGTTTATGTGGCTGAAATCATCACAGACATCTTTTATTTTTAGTTATCATGACTGGTGGAAACATCCACTCCCTTGCATGGGTGTTATTGTGTAATTTTCTTTATTTTGTGCTGGTGCTCTTTCAAAGCAGCTCCTTAGTGTTGTATTTTTGGTAGGTTTGGTTTACCCTTTGCATGTCTTGTGCACGGTAAACTGTCATTGTTTATAATATATATCTCATTTTAGTTTGTTCAAAAAAAAATCCTAATTTAAAAAAACAATTACCATATTAGTACAAATATTTTAAGAAATATTCATCGATTCGCATCTCATAAATTTTATCTTTTTATTTTAATAAACGTATTTTATACACTTTTTTTTAGCAAACTATTCCAAATCTAAGAAAACAATTACCATATTATACAAATTTTATCCTTAAAAAAAATATTATACAAACTTTTAAGAAATATTCACCAATTCACAGCTCATAAACTGTTTTTTAGCAAACATATTTCATAAACTTTATTTTTTTAGTAAACTATTCCAAATTTAAGAAAACAACTACCATATTAGTAAGAAAAACAATTACCATATTATACAAACATTTAAGAAATATTCATTTTTTTTAGACAAATGGGATGCAGAGGCAGAACCAACTGCAACACCCTAGCTGGATATGTAAAAATAAAAAGAAACAAGAACATAAAGAGATGGGGTACCTAAACCAAAACCTTCTCAAACGATAAAAACAAAAAAAAAAAATTGGGGGGAAAATGCGAGACCTAGACATAACAAGAAAATAAAAACAAAACACACAGTAGAAAAGAAGAAGAACATGAAAATCACACTAAAAAAACAAACAAATACCAAACCAGACAACCAGCAAAAAAACAGTGTCAAACCCCAAATGGCGTGTCACACCCGAACTTTAAAAAACTAAAATTTTAAGGATCATTTATTAGCAAGCTAAAATATATTAATAACAAAAGAGAATAACGTCCAAGGGGCATAAATCAAACCTAGAGAAAAATAAAAGGAACAGCAGATACAAAATAAAATAAAATAAAAGCTAAAAGAGAAGATCGTCCAACATTAAACAAAAAAGAGGATTAAAACAAATAAAACAACGAAAGATGTCAAATTAGGGAAATCATGCCACAAAGTCTCTAAAAACCGTCAGTAAGATCTTTTTTGTTTTAAGGATGCAAAATCATTGGTTAGAAGAATTTGAGATATCATTATAATCATCTTTTTCCCGTTGAATTCATTTCTTTCTCCTAGATTTAGAGGTATCTATGTTGAAATCATGTCGATTAGTAAATAGTGTTGCAGTAGTAGAAGTTCCGATTTTTGTCCCACCCACCACTCAAAAAAACGATAATTTCCAAGTCATGGATAACATGTGCATTTAATGAGGAGGATGTTGTTGACGCTAAAACACCCTATCATGGTCCATGACCTACAACGATATCCAACATATATCACAACAATAGCTTTAACAAAAGCTTCCACATAGTTGGTATCATTTTTTTCGTGATCGAAGGACATTATTCTTCTCCCTCAAAACTTTTTACATTATCAACTTTCTGATGATTTGTTTCATTAGCCTGAGTATTATTAGATTCTACCAGAGCTTTGGTTACAACTATGGGAACAAAAAAAAAAAAACATTGTGTTGAGTATATCATTTTGAGAATACATGAATATAAGTATTTCCATTTGAGTTCCACAAGGTTTAAGTGATTATCCATAGTTGTGCATGAAGAATACTTGGTTTACACCCAACAATAATCATTATGAGACTTATAGTTGAAAATAAAAAAGAGAAATTCAGTATGAGTTGCGATCATGATGGCGATGTCTTTTAGAAATTCTATTAATTAGATTTACCCTACATTGTAATAAACGCTGTTTGTTTTTCTAATAAACGCAATAGATTTACCCTAGTTTGATTTATGTTTTTTATAAGCAAAATTGATTAATTTGAGAAAGTCGAAACATAAATTTTGATTAGTGAGGGAACTATGCATCTCTTTCAACTGTTTACACGTGTATAGTACAAAAAAATTGTAAATCTTAATTTTTTTTTGTAAATGTGTGATTTGTTATCACCATGGAGGGGAAGAGGGAAGCACTTGGGTGACATTATGTCACCGTGACATTAAATCTGGCTCACACAACACACATTGCCACACAACATCTGGGCCACACAACACACACAACACATCTGGGTCACACAACACAACACCTTTGTGTGACACATATTTAATTTTACGGTGACTTAATGTCACCCAAGTATTTTCCGAGGGGAAGACACCCTTTACTTGATGGCTTAGTATTCGTTAGTGACAAAGTTAGGACTCTAGCCTATGGGTTTCAAACTCTAGTCTAAGGGTTTTAAACTTTTGAGTTCTTGGATCTTTTGAGTTAATAAAAACAAATTCAGGGTTTTAAAAGACAAAATATATATGGGTATATTTGCACCTTTTTAAATCCGGGGTGTTCGGTTGAACCACCTTAAACCCGCCTCCTCCCCTGGTATCAAAAAATTATAGCTAAAAGTAATTCAATATTAAAATTTATTTAGAACTAATGGAATATAAAAATTTACATGCCATTAAACAATTGGAATTCTAAAAAAAAAAAAAAAAATATTGATTGGAAGGTTGATACGTACCCAAATAAATTTCAGAGTATCAGAGTGTTGCCTATATTAATATATAAATCTGCCAAAAGACCTCTTGCAATCAAATTAAACAATTCATGAATTTATATCTATATATTCTTCTATTAATATATAGGTGGGATACACTTTTTGGTGTGGCATTTTTCTTTGGTAAAAAATACCTTTACACAAACTTGCTATTAATTTTTGAAAACTAAATTGAATTAAACTATTATTACTAAGAACCTAACAGAACTTTTAAGAATGTACCTTTATGATAACGTTTTAAGTTAGTCCTTGAAAATAGTTTTTGAGTTAGAAACAAAATGTTATATTGTTGGTATAATTGAAAAAAATAAAAATTTATATAATATTTTCTATATTGTTTGTGATATTAAAAAAATGTATTGTTTTTTACAAAAGTTGGGAATATAGAAAAGTTAGTGTTTGTCTTGATGCTAGTAAGAAAATAATGACAATCAAGGTAATCAAAATGAGATTAAAAGACAAGGTAGAAGAAAAACCAGATTGACACTAATAATCTTACTTATTTCTAATCCTAATTAACATTGCAATGACATAACAAACCCTAAACCTAATTGCTAGGCGCCAAACTATGATAACCGTTCACTACAAAAAAACGCGTTTATTGCGGCGGTCAAATTTTGCTTATTTCGGCAGTTTCAGCCGCCACTATGTACCAAACTGGCGGTTCACAAAACTGCCGGAATTTTTGATGCCACAAAGATTAAAACGGCAGTTTAGTACAAACCGCCATGTAAACTGCCAGAATACACATTGAATATAGCGGCGGCTAGTTTTTTGCGTAAAGCGGCGTTTTCAACCGCCATGATGTACATTATTCCATAAAAAAAAATTGCACATAGTGGCAGTTTGAACCGCCATAATATACATTATTTCTGGAAAAAAAATTGAACTTAGTGGCAGTTAGAACCGCCATAATGATCATCTTAGTAAATAAAAAAAAATGAAAACTGCATTGAAATAACAATTCCTAATACTAATAAAAATTATTTTTCATACATATAGATTGTAATATTACATAGTGTAACATAAATAGTTAATCAAATTATACGACCATGTATATGTTTTTTAACAACCAATAAAATTGATAACACACAAACAAGAGCACAGATTATGCACTGGCTGCAAAAACAGAACATACAAAGCAAATAACAGTGCTCATAACAGGGCAGCCAAACACACCAACAACTTGAATAAATTATAAATAGTTGAAGGGAAATCAAATTGTGCACAGTATGGAAAAATAGAACACAGGGGAACACCAGCACTAATAAAACACATAAGCACTATAAAACACCCAAAAACAACAATACATATATGGAGGTGCAATGCAGTTTACAAACAGCCAAAATGCAAGGAACATATCTTCGAGTATCCACACCACCAATAGCAAAATGAAGCTGAAGCAATAACAGCATGTGAAATCTTAGACTTGCTTTCACAAAACACTTTCAATTGGAGAGAGATTACTATCGAATGATTCACCTACATGCACCTTTAAGACAAGGAAACTTTACCATTAACACAAATTTATGTAGATAAAAAAAACACTCATTTTCAATCAATTAAAACAAACTACTAACCTTGTACCTTGGGTGTAACTTGGATTCACTTATTCACTAGTGATAGTATTGTTCCCATACCTGTAGTTAATTATAATCAGATTGCAGATTCAAAAACCAATAGAAACCAACTTCCCATAAGAGGTATATAAACCAGCACCATAATGATTTCAACACGCATTCATTTACTTCAAAACTCTAAACCTTTGTGGTTGTATGTTGATTCATAGTCATTAATAAAAGAACTCACTTGAATATTAACGATAACGAGGAAAAATTCCCTTTCAGATGCAACCTGTATGTATAGACACCAAAAAGAAAAGGCTCATTTGTCAGCAGAGGCCTCAAAGAAAAAACAAAAGAACCAGGGACAACAACACATACCAACAACTTGAATAAATTATAACTAGTACAAGGGAAATCAATTTTAGAAGCATGTTTAGACATGTCAGATTATGCATTTAGACGACAAATGAGTTCACATTTAACAATAGCAAAGATTAAATAATGAGAAGTTTTTAGAATTCCAAACAACAAATTCAGCTCAACACCATATCAAATTAGGATTTATCAACTCAGAAACTGATTCTCTAATAAACAATCTCACATGTGACCAGTATACAAACATAAGTCAATTTAAATCTAAAACATTAAATATACAACACTTTCTGCACTTATTTGCTGTTGAAAAATTAGATCTAAATATAATATATAATTAGTTACAAATTTCTTTTATCTAAAATTTAATAGAAAAGATGAAAGTAGAATATGAAGTTCTGAATAATACCAGATCCATGAGCAAGGAAGTCTCTTTCAAGAAAACTTTCCAACAGAGAGAAATTTCCTGAACTCTGATACATATTCAACAAACGAAATTAGATTTTAACAAAAAAGGCATCATCAATTTGAATGAAAGAAGATAAAAAGGAGGTAGTTACATGTCTTACTTCAACGGCGATGCAAAGAAAAGTTTCACCTTAGTGACAAACCCTCACCACCGTGATCTCCAAAAACGGTACAAAGGGTTTGGGTTGGAACGAGATCAGATCAGATCTATGATCGGAACTTATGTGAGAAACCTTTTTTTCTCTTTTTTTCTCAGATCTATGATTAGGTTTGAGTAAGGGTTTGTGGGAGATGGGTGGGTGCCGGTGGGGTTTGAGAAAGGGTTTGGGTTGTATCAGAGAAAGAGAGAAAGGGTAATAAAAAATAAAAGATAAAAGATTAATGGAAAAAGAGGTTAAAGAGAGGGAGAATTAAAATAATTGGACTGAAGAGGGAAAACCAAAATGTGTGTGAAAATAGTGCGCCATTCTAAAATTAAACGATTGTACATACCGGCGGGTTAAACTGACGCATTGTACATGTTGTCAATAGTGTCGGGTAAAACTGCCGTAATGCACCGAAAATAGTGGCGGTCACTAAAACTGCCAGAATGCTCTGTATATAGTGGCGGTTTTAAAAAATGCCGTAATAAAACTGCCGGTATTCTCACGTTTTTTTGTAGTGGTTGGATCTTTAACCTTTGGCGCAGATGTATTATCAGCCCTTGATCTAATCGTTAATCTGGCTTGCACACATAACATCAAGGCATTCAAATACTCATTTCCCCCTCATGCGTTTATGACACTATGCAAAGTTGAATTTTTCACCCATGCATTTATGACACTTAATGTGCTGTTGATTGGCTTTCCATAACATCAAGGAATTCAAATACTCATTTTCCCTCATGCGTTTATGACACTTAATGCACTCTTGATTGGATTTTCACCTTTCCTGATTATCTTCTAGTCTGTTATACTTTTCCATGCGCCTGTTACTTTACCAATGCTAAATGATTATTATGAGATATGTATTTGAGTGTGTATATATATGCTTGATTCACTCTGCTTGGATCTCATCCTTTCAAATCACATCACATTCACAGAAGCATGACCAACAATGACATACAAGCTTTGCTGTCTTATCATGCTTTGACAGGTTTAGGGTTTGCCATTTTAATTTTTATACTCACTGTAATATAAATCATGTTGTCGTAATACTGACATTTTTGTTGGTGTATGTTGCCAGCCCCTTTGAACCTAAATCCCACATCCGATGGAGATAGCATCAGCACCACTTCAAATGTAGTGTATAAAGAAATATATCAAAATGTGTGAACAACTGTTGTATGTCATAAACTATTGTTTATGTTGAGTTGTTTTTTTATCTATGTAATGGATCATGGATGCGTTTGTTTCAGCTTTAAAAAAATATATATTTTGAGTGAAAATAATCTACATCTATTTCTGTTTGCTTACTATCATAAAAATCATTTTAGTTTGTTTTAAAACTCTTACACTTGAGTTCATTGCATTTATAAAATAAATAGATTTGGAAAAAGCTACTTTAATTAGCTTTTCATTTTGAGGCTAAAAATGACTTTTTTAGCAAGGATTTTTTAAAAATAAAAAACAAACATTTCAAAAATAAAAAATAAAAAGAATTTTTAGTTAAAAAATAGATTTTTTTTTCAAAAAAACTCAAAACAAACGGGCGTCATATTGCAACATATTAGCTTCTCTATTGTTTATGACCAGGGCGGCAGCACAAGTAAAAGTTCTAGTTTGTTCTTAAAATATATTATAATTTGACAGAACAAGAGAAAATACCAATACATAACTTCAGCAGGAAAGTAGCAATAAAATTAAACATAACATTGACATGGAAACAAAATGTAAAAAATGAATATCTAAAGCCTGAATGTTAAGTCCAGTCCAGAAGAGTCAATATCGGAAGGTTCTTCTTCAATGTTTGACTTTGAATCATGATCAATATCATCATCCGTTGTAGAAGTAGTAGCCACAACATTTTTCTTGTCTGTCTTTGAGCTTGAACTTGTAGCAGTAGAAGAATCTCCAAGTTTTAGAATAGCACCAATTTGATTATTTGTACCAACTTCAATTCTTGAAGTACTTGCTCCAACAAAACCTAGAGTTCCAACTCCAGTATTACTACCCATAATATTACTTCTCAAGTTAAAAAGTGAAGGGTCTAATACATCATTCAAACGCAAAGCACCATAACCATATCTAGAACCATTTGGGATAAACCTAGGGTTAGTATAAGGTGGTTTTTGAATTGTTAACTCCATTCTAACACCAAGGCCCCTATAATTATTATAAGGTGTAAAACGAGTACTAGAATAATTGAAATAAGGTTTAAAGTGAGATTGCCCTAAACCTAAAGCACCACCATCATACCTGGCACCACCATCATACCTTTCTTTACGTTGTTTTTCCAATGCACGTTCTGCCTTATGGGCATTTTGATGCCCTCCTAAGCCTTGAGGAGTAGAAAATTGCCCCTTGCAATACAAGCATGTAAAATACTTCTTCTCTTCATTCTTCTTCTCATCTTTCCTTTCATTGCTGTTATTAGGAAAAGAAGATGTTGAACCAACTTGAATAGAGCTAACAACATCATCTTTCGATAGCTTTTCCGAAGCGACAGACTTGCTGGAATTTGATTTTGAGGGTTGATCTTCATTCGCCTTCATGCTCAGCCCTTCTTTTGTGTGGGAAGAATCACCTTCATCTTGTGAAGTGGCAGTGATGCTAACAGGTTTGGATGTCATGGTACAAATTAACTATCGAAAACAATACCTTGTGGTTTTCTGATTTGATGAAAAGAGAAGCTCATATAAAAGATTATTTATTGAAAAAATTATTTGAGTGAGTGGAAATATCTTTTTTTTTCTTAAGGAATTTAATGGAAATATCCTTTGAAATAAGGAAAGACAATGTGAAAAATAATACTGCACCGTTTGCGTATGAATATCTCTGATTTGGGATTTAACTTTAGATTCATTAATGAGTAATATGTCTATATTTACTTTAAAACGGGTTGGCTTAAAACGTTATATTCGATTCAATATATTAAGGAATATTTATCAAACTAATCCTAATTTAAAAAAACAATTACTTTGGTCAAAATATAAAAAGACAATTACTTTGGTCAAAATAAAAAAATAAAAAACCATATTAGTATAAATATTTTAAGAAGTATTCATCAATTCGCATCTCATAAACCTTATCTTTTTATTTTAACAAACGTAGTTCATACAAATTTCATAAACTTTATCTTTTTATTTGAACAAACGTATTTCATACAATTTTTTTTAGCAAACTATTCCAAATTTAAAAAAACAACAATTACCATATTATATCCTTCAAAAAAAATATTATACAAACTTTAAAGAAATATTCACCAATTCTCATCTCATAAACTTGATCGTTTTTTTTAGCAAACATATTTCGTAAACTTTATTTTTTGAGTGAAATATTCCAAATTTAAAAAAACAATTACCATAATAGTAAGATAAACAATTACCATATTATACAAACTTTTAAGATATATTCATTTTTTTTAGACAAATGGGATGCAGAGGAAGAACCAACTGCAACAACCTAGCTGAATATATAAATATAAAAAGAAACAAGAACATAAAGAGTAGGGGGACCTAAACCAAAAGCTTCTCAAACGATAAAAACAACAAAAAAATTTGGGGACAAATGCCAGACCCAGACAGAACAAGAAATTAAAAACCAAACACACAAAGTAGAAAAGAAGAAGGACATGAAAATCACACTAAAAAAACAAACAAACACCAAACCACACAATCAGGAAAAAAATAGTGCCAAACCCTAAATGGCGTGTGACACCCGAACTTAAAAAACTAGAATAGTAAGGATCATTTATTAGCAAGCTAAAATATATTAATAAAAAATGAGAGTAATGTCCGGGGGACATAAATCAAACCCAGAGAAAAATAAAAGGAACAACAGAAACAAAATAAAATAAAAGTGAAAAGAGAAGATCGTCCAACTTTAAACAAAAAATAGGATTAAAACAAATAAGACAACGAAAGATGTCAAATTAGGGCAATCATGCCACAAAGTCTCTAATAACCGTCTGCAAGATCATTTTTTTTAAGGATGCAAAATTATTGGTTAGAAGAATTTGAGATATCATTATAATCATCTTTTTCCCTTTGAATCTGTTTCTTTCTCTTAGATTTAGAGGTATCTATGTTGAAAACATGTCGATTAGTAAATAGTGTTGCAGTAGTAGAAGTTTCGATTTTTGTCCCACCCACCACTCCAAAAAACATCATAATTTCCAAGTCATGGATAACATTTGCATATAATGAGGAGGATGTTGTTGACGCTAAAACACCCTATCGTGGTCCATGACCTACAACGATATCCAACATATATCACAACAATAGCTTTAACAAAAGCTTCCACATATAGATGGTATCAATTTTTTCGTGATAGAAGGACATTCTTCTTCTCCCTCATAACTTTTTACATTATTCTGATGATTTGTTTCATTTGCCTGAGTATTATTAGATTCTACCGGAGCTTTGGTTCCATTTGAGTTGAGTATATCATTTTGAGAATACATGAATATAAGTATTTCCATTTGAGTTCCACAAGTTTTAAGTGATTATCAATAGTTGTGCATGAAGAATACTCGGTTTACACCCAACAATAATCATTATGAGACTTATAGTTGAAAATAAAAAAGATAAATTCGATATGATTTGCGATCAAGATGACAATGTCATTTAGAAATTGTATTATTTAGATTTACCCTACATTGTAATAAACGTTATCTGTTTGTGTAATAAACGCAATAGATTTACCCTAGTTTGATTTATGTTTTCTATAAGCAAAATTGATTAATATGAGAAAGACGAACACATAAATTTTGTTTAGTGAGGGAACTATGCATCTCTTTCAACTGTTGTCACGTCATTAAAAAAATTGTAAATCTTAATTTTTGTTTGTAAATGTGTGATTTGTTATCACGAGTACGGTGGCACGATTGAATACGGGGAGGGCATGAAGACACACTTTACTTGACGGCTTAGTATTCGTTAGTGACAAAGTCAGGACTCTAGTCTAAGGGTTTAAAACTCTAGTCTAAGGGTTTTAAACTTTTGAGTTCTTTGATCTTTTGAGTTAGTAAAAACAAATTCGGAGGTTTAAAAGACAAAATATATGGGTATATTTGCACCTTTTTAAGTCCGGGGTGTTCAATTGAACCACCTTAAACCCGCCTCCTCCCCTGGTATCAGAAAATAATAGCTAAAAGTAATTCAAAATTTGAATTTATTTTGAATTAATGGAATATAAAAACTTACATGCAATTAAACAGTTGGAATTCTAAAAAAAAAAAAAAATATTGATTGGAAGATTGATGCGTACCAAATAAATTTCAAAGTATCAGAGTGTTGCCTATATTAATTTATAAATCTGCCAAAAGACATCTTGCAAACAAAATAAACAATTAAATGAACTTATATCAATATATTCTTCTATTAATATATAGGTGGGATACACTTTTTGGTGTGGCATTTTTCTTTGTACAAAAATGCCTTTAAACGATCATGCTATTAATTTTGCTCAAAAAAAAAAAAACTTGCTATTAATTTTTTAAAATTAAATTGAATTAAACTATTATTATATATGTACCTTTAAGATAAGGTTTTAAGTTCGTCCTTGGAAATAGTTTTTGAGTTAGAAACAAAATGCTATATTGTTGGTATAATTGAAAAAAAATAAAAATTTATATAATATTTGCTTTGTTGTTGGTGATGTTAAAAAAAGTAGTGTTTTTTACAAAAGTTGGGAATATAGAAAAGTTAGTGTTTGTCTTGATGCTAGTAAGAAAATAATGACAATCAAGTTAGCAATCAAAATGAGATTAAAAAGCAGGATAGAAGAAAAACCAGATTAACACTAATAATTTATTCTTAAAATATATTATAATTTGACAGAACAAGAGAAAATACCAATACATAACTTCAACAGGAAAGTAGCAAAAAAATTAAACATAACATTTTTCTAAAGCCTGAGTGTTAAGTCAAGTCCAGAAGAGTCAAAATCGGAGGGTTCTTCTTGAATGTTTGACTTTGAATCATGATCAGCATCATCAACCATTGCAGATGAATCTAAAATATTTAGAATAGCACCAATTTGATTATTTGTACCAACTTCAATTCTTGAAGTACTTGCTCCACCAATACCTAGAGTTCCAACTCCAGCATTACTACCCACAATATTATTTCTCAAATTAAATAGTGAAGGGTGTAATACATCATTCAAACGCAAAGAACCATAACCATATCCAGAACCATTTGGGGTAATCCTAGGGTTAGTATAAGGTGTTTTTTGAATTGTTGACTCCATTCTAACACCAAGGCCCCTATAACTATTATAAGGTGTAAAGTAAGATTTCTTTAAACCTAAAGCAGTAGCACCACCATCATACCTTTTTCTACGTTGCTTTTCCAATGCACGTTCTGCTTTATGGGCATTTTGATGCCCTCTTAACCCTTGCAAAGTAGAATATTGCCCCTTGCAATACGAGCATGCAAAATACTTCACATCCGAGTTCTTCTCTTCGTTCTTCTTCTCATCTTTCCCTTCATTGCTGTTATTAGGAAAAGAAAATGTTGAACCAACATCAACACGGCTAACAACATCATCTTTCCATGGCTTTACCGAACCGACAGACTCGTTGGAATTTGATTTTGATGGTTGATCTTCATTGGCCTTCATGTTCACTCCTTCTTTTGTGTGGGAAGAATCACCTTCATCTTTTGAAGTGGCAGAGATGCTGAAGGATTTGGATGCCATGGTAAATAACTATTGAAAACAATACCGTGTGGTTTTTTGTTTTTTTGGGTGGTGTACCTGGTTTTCTGATTTGATGAAAAGAGAGGCTTATTATATAGAGGATTATTTTTTGAGAAAAAAAGTATTTGAGTTGGTGGAAATATCTTTTGAAATAAGGAAAGACGTATATTTTTGTTAAAAAAAAAAAAAAGGAAAGAAGTATATTAAGTATACATTGTGAAAAATAATATTGCACCGTTTGATTTTTGCATGAATATCTCTGATTTGAGATTTAACTTTAGATTCATTAATGGGTAATATGTCTATGTTTACTTCAACACGGGTTGGCTTAAAACGTTGTATCGATTCAATATATTAAGGAATATTTATCAAACTAATCCTAATTTTAAAAAAAGAAACCAATTACCATATTAGTACAAATCTTTTAAGAAATATTCATCAATTCCCATCTCATAAACTTTATCTTTTTATTTTAACAAACATATATCAATCCGTGTCCCTCAGCAGGCTCCAGGTTCCGCTGGATAGGTTTATCGTAGATGGTAAACCACACGCAGTCAGAGGAGTTCCGGTGACTAGCCTCAGATAGGAGTTTTCACCGGATAGCAGTGGGATGGTGACTGGAGTTACTCCACTCGGGATTCGTTCCGTAAAATGAACTCAAATAATAATGTTTGTTCAACGCTAACTCTCTAACATTAAAATGAAAGCAGAATACGAATATGTTTGTACATTAGGACAGACTTATGATAGATCACAGTTGACGATCCTAGTTTTCCCCCGATCATCAAGATATTCAGAAAAGAACCGTATAAACTTGAAATGGGTCGAATATAGTCAGATGGTACACTTTATTTTTTGAGAAAACTATTCCAAATTTAAAAAAACAATTACCATATTATGCAAACTTTTAAGAAATATTCATTTATTTTTTTTAGACAAATGGGATGCAGAGGAAGAACTAACTGCAACACCCTAGATATATAAAAATGAAAATAAAAACAAGAACATAAAGATAAGGGGGACCTAAACCAAAACATTATCAAAACGATGAAAACAACAAAAAACTAGGGGACAAAGTCAGACCTAGACAGAACGAGAAAACAAAAGCAAAACAAACAAAGTAGAAAATGAAGAACAGGAAAATTAACTCAAAGAAAGTCGATGAGTCAATATGGTAACCTACCCCCATAGCGAGTATGTGAACTTGAAAACTCTTTTGCTTATTCTTCTTATTTGTTTCTCTAGACTCCATCTCAGTGAAGGGTTCTTCCGAAGCCGTAAAACGGTTCCTCAAATAATTGATATTCGCCTTTCTCTCTTCCTCATCCGTGTAAAGTCGAGGCCCAAAGTTTGTAGCATAATTTCCATTCTAAAAATGTTGCCGCAAGATCTCCAAATCATGAGCGAGATTTGGGTTTAATACCTCATTTCTAGAAGGATTAGTGACGACGTCACTGCAAGGATTAAGAAATACATCAATTTGCATCTCATCAACATTATCCTTTTTTTTTTGGAGCAAACATATTTCATAAACTTTATTTTTTTAGCATTCCAAATTTTAGAAAACAATTACCATATTAGTAAAAATCTTATAAGAAATATTAATCAAATCGCATCTCATCAATGTTTATTTATTTTTAGCAAACCAATCCAAACTTAAAAAACAACTATCATATTGATACAAATGTGTATTACTGCTAACAAAATAAATATTGATATGTCCGGTGAGGATGCATGAGTGGCAACGGTGGCGAATAATGCTTCTGTGTGACGGTGACAGATTCCTGTAAGGCGGCGATGAGTCTTTGTGGTGGAATGAAAGGTGACTGTAGGCACGTTAGCACTCCAACGCTCAAGTCAGTAATGGAACTGAGAAAGTAGAAAGTGTTGTGAAAAGTTAATCATCCCTTGAGGGTGAAGCAAGTTCACCCTTATATAGGCGCACGTTAAGAATAACCATCTCTGTGTTATGCTGTGTACGATTGGGGACGGTTAAAGGACACGTGAAGGGCGATCCTCGCCCGGGGGCACGCTTCTGTGTGACGCGGTGCACTTGAGCTGGAGTGTTCCTTCAGGCGTGGAGGCTTAAGGTGGTGTAAGTTTATGCCTCGTGTCAACGTGTGATTGGTCTTCTGACCGGTCCAGATCAGTTTCCCCCAAGCCTTTGATGCCTTTAAAGCACATTGGCTTTTATCTGTGTAAGGAGGCGTGTAATTGGGTGCCAACAGTAGTTGGCTTAACGACGTTCGATGCATTCGATAGGAAGTATGTTTCGTCGCCTAGGAGGTGGCGCTCGATGCAAGTTAGTGGGAGTAGTTGGCATTTAATGCCTTGAACTGAAACGATTTTTTAGTGGGGTGTTCGCTCATCTTGCCATGTGTCGATTTCGTAAGATCCACGCGTCCTGGGAAAAGTAGTTCATGCGCGCGTCGCTTTGACTACCTTTCGTATTTTCCAAAACTGTTTTCAGCCGTTTAGATCACAGTTCTTTGTTTACACTTCATCTAGTTAGTTGATCCGAATAGCTTCAAGGGTTATTTAAAGGGGAGTTTCTTATTGTTTCTCTTGTACTTATCCTTTTTCTTGGACGTGTTTCTGAAAAACGTTTCTTTCATTTCATATGAGTTTCTTCTTTCATTCATTGCTTGAGTTGAATGAGAGATGGTTGTTTCCTTCATGGGTTATGGGGTCTTTACGTTTCGTTCTCCTTCGTATGATGATTGGTTTCATACACTTGTTATGGCGATATGCAGCGGAAAGGAGATGACTAAGCTGGTCGAAAAGTTTGCCAAATCTGCGTCAGAACGTATGGTTTCGGGCAAGGTTGTTATTCTTCTTCGAGAGGTTTCGACTAAGATCATGGGTGTTGCAGCAGAGATGAAGGATTCTTCGTGTTTCCTCCCATAATACTACTGCACCGATTGATTTGGGATTTAACTTTATATTCATTAATGAGTAATATGTCTATATTTACTTCAACACGGGTTGGCCTAAACATAGTATATTCTTGTTGTTTTTTCAATTTCTAAACTGTTGTATTTGGGTTTCCAAATTCTTTTTTTGAAAAAGAATGTCTACCGAATTTGTTACTAGGTTGAGTCATGACCAGATTGCTCTTTTTAAGACGTTTTGTGGTACTGCCAAAAGTTGTGCAAGGTAGACTATCAACCACGCCGCCTCCAGGATAAAAAAAAGTCCATCTACAATTGTGCGGTTAACTACTGCACTGTAGAAAATCTTTCGAGATTTACACCCTCAAATATGGTACTAAAACCACTCTTTAATACTGAAACCACTTTAATATGTTATTGTTACCACTCTGTAATGGTACCGAGACCTCTCAAATATGGTGTTACCACCATTCTAACTTTAAGTTCTCCAAAATATCAATATGGCACTACGACCACTCAAATATGGTGATACCATCATTTTGACTTTTTAATTTCTCCTCCAGTAGAAAAATATTGAAAGAATATTTATATACTGTTAAGATCATTCTTAATTACGACGGGACATTATTGTTCCAAAATGGACTATGATCTTAAAAGTACTCTTTATTTCGAAGGGACATACATTATCGAAGGGACTATGTTTTTAAGACCTTATTTAATTTTGAAGGGACATTATACCGAATAGGAACTAAGGTCTTAAGAACACTCTTATTTCCGAAGGGATGGAAAAAGGAGATAAGGAGAAGAATAGCTTGTCAACACAAGCTAGAGGGAGAAGAGAGAAAGAGTTCTCGATGACTAAATATAAACTCTTTGGTGTGATTTTTGAACATAGTGGAGTCCTCTATTTATACAGTGATTTTGTAACTGTTTTAGCAAAAATTGATGTAGCAGTTACTCTAATGGATAATATCAACTAGGAACTTATCCATTAATCAGTTCAACAACACTCCTGGATAAGTTCAAAGAGAAACAAATTCACAAAAGTGGAGGAAACAAACTTATTGGATTTGAATGAAGGAAAGATAAGAAATTCAATTGAATTCTTATTTTTATCACAACCACCATAAGCTAAATTAACATTACTAGAAAAAGCAAAATTAGGGAGGGAAATTAGTGACAGAAAAAACAAAATCCCTCAAAAAATTTCATGATCACATAATTTAGTGATGGAATTAGAGAGAGATTTCACGGTTTCCCTCTCTAAATTTCCCTCACTAATTTTTGTTTTTTTAGTAGTGTTATGGAAAGTGATATTCATGAATAAAAATAATAATTACTAAGTATTATTTTTATCATTATCAAGTATTTAAAATTAAATACCGCAATTTAAACACTACTAATATGTGTGTTCTATTTTATGTGGGACCCCCACGCTCTATTTTTTCAATTCACACAACATTAGATCAAAGTATAATTACTTGGTGTTTAATCTTCCAATTTTCTTCCAACATCACACCAATGTTCCAACCATTCTTATTCATGTTTTGGTTCAAGGTTATTCATAAGAAATTATTTCTATCTTGCATTTTCATGAATCATGCAAAATTCAAGGTGCAACAAATTACCTATATATTGTTTAAGGGTATAATTGGAATAATGAAAAGTAAGTATAGATACAATTATCTAGTTTGTTACACTTTTTTAATGATAAAGGAAAAAACTGGACATTTGTGTTTGTTACACTTTTATTTTAATATTTAAATTTATTCTTAATTATCTATTTGTTACATGTGTTATTTGTATTAAAAATCAAGGACATTTTTGGAAAGAAAAATTCAACCCAAAGGAGCTGAAAGGGGTAGTTTTATATATATATATATATATATATATATATATATATATATATATATATATATATTATAGATATAGAATAGATATATTGTTTGTTTTAATATATATTGTTACACAACAAAAATCATGTCTGTTACATTTGTTTTTCTACTTGCACAAGTACAATAATCGTAATTAGGGTTTGTATTGTATTGGTCATGCCTTGAGAAAGCTCTCAAGGGTTGTATTTATAGCCCTCTATAGGCCTGATTTATGGTTACTTAGGCAATAAGTAACAAGGGTATTTAGGTCTAAAAGCCCTACTGGAGGTCTTTTAGGTCCTTAGAAATATATTGACGGTCCACAACCCCCAAGTATGAGTTTTAGGACAAGGCAAAGTGATTGACTTGCTTAAATTTTTTGGCTATGCTTTGTTTATACTTCGTATGTGCCTTTGGGTGTTATCATCCGAATTTGGAGAGTCCCCCTTGTTGGAACAAAATGTGTTTAACATTATCACCTTAAGTTTTGATGATAACAAGGTATTAAAATGTGAATTGGAATTGCTAATATTTTTTCAAGTGTGCAGGACCATAGACAACAATTTATAAGTCAAGCATTGGTTATAATAGAACAAAAGAGAGCAAATGTATCTACAAAGGAAACTTATGTTGCAAGACAGAGTCTGAAGACAAAGAGAGTCTGAAGACCACCATAAGCTGACTACCAGAAGCTGACGTCATCAGAGAGTCTGAAGAGCCTCAGAAGCTGAAGTTCATCAGAGTCTGAAGACTGGAAGCTGGAGTTAGTTAAAAGTTGTTATTCTGAATACACATCATTACAGAAGGAATGGAAGTCTTGAGCAACGGCTATTTCATAGGAATTAGAAGGCATCAGATGCTTATCCACTAAAGAGCGCAGGAAAAGGAAATCGTACAATTGTACAACCACTACTCCACTCCTCATGTCTACACTAGTACAAGATAACAGCTGTGCATACATGTTTACCAGTGTTTTTGACAAACTACAGACTAGTTCTGATTATTACAAGTGAGACCAAACTAGAAATCTCAGGACATGTTGTGCAAAGGTTTTGATCGAAAGCGGTTTCAAATAGGCCATGTAATGCACTCAGGTTACTTAGAGAGCAGGACGGGTTTTAGAGGAAAAAAGGCACTGTCTCTCGACAGTTTTTAGATTGCAAGTAAAAGCAAGATAAAGTTAAAGAAATCTTGTTCTTCTGGGACTCTCTTTGTTTCCAATGATAAGATCCTCTGGATGTGAAGACTTGTACTTGAAAGTATTCTTGGATTGAGTAGCTTGCAGAGAACCATCTTGTGTTTCAATAAAAGCTTCTTCATTATGAGCTTCTGGACTTTCATCAGACTCTGGAGTCTGATCAGGTTCTAAAGGATCTTCAGATACCTTTATATCTGCATAACTTTCAACTAGCTCTGGAATTTCACTTCCAGGCTCTTTGTCATCAAATTTGATGTGCATTGATTCTTCAACACATTGTGTTTTTGAATTATACACTCTGTGAAAGATTCCTCTTTGGGCATTGGCATCAAATTTCTTTAGGTAGACCTTATTATTCAGAATGTAACATGTACATCCAAATTGTGAAAGTAAGAGATATTAGGTCTTCTTCCTTTAAAGTGTTCATATGTTATTTTGTCCAATATAGGTCTAATATAGATTCTATTTTGAACATAACATGTTGTGTTTACTGCTTCTACTCATAAATGTTTAGCCAAATTATTTTCATGAATCATGATTTTAGCCATTTCTTGTAAAGATTTATTCTTTCTCTCTACAACCTCATTTTGCTGTGGAGTTCTAGGAGAAGAAAATTCATGGACAATTCCATATTTTTCACAAAATGTTTCAAATGACTCATTTTCAAATTCTCCACCATGATCATTTCTGACTTTTAAAATTTTTATTTCTTTTTCAGACTGTATTTGAGTGCAGAAGTTGCTAAACACGTTATATGCATCATCTTTAGTTCTAAGAAATTTAACCCATGTCCATCTACTATAATCATCAACAATGACTAATCCATATCTACTTCCATAAATAGATGCAATGCTAACTGGTCCAAATAAATCAATATGGAGTAGTTCTAAGGGTCTGGAGGTTGAAACAATATCTTTAGATTTGAAAAATGATTTAACAATTTTTCCTCTTTGTTATGCACCACAAAGTGCATCTGAATGATAGTCAATGTCTGGTAAGCCTCTGACCAGTTGTAACTTACTAAGCTTATAGATTAATCTTCAGTTAGCATGTCCCAACCTTCTGTGCCACATCCATTTCTTATCATTCACTAATAGAAGACAAACTACCTTCTGATCAACCAGTTCAAAAAATTTAATTTTATAGACATTATTCTTCCTCTTTCCCATAAATACTATGGATTTATCATCTTTGTTGATTATTGTGCAGTTTGCCTTATCAAACATCACATCATAACCACTATCAAAAAATTGACTAATGTTAAGTATGTTATGTCTAAGACCATCTACCAACCACACATTATTAATAGAGATAAAATAATTACCAATAGTTCCTATATCAATGATCTTGTCATTCTGGTCGCCTCCAAATCCCACAGTTCCTCCCTCTTTCATTGTTAGGGTTAGGAACATAGACTTTTCTCCATTCATGTGTCATGAGAAACCACTGTCCAGGTACCATGATTTGTGATCCTCTTTTACTCTTAGGCATATGTGCAACATTAAGAATTTCAAATTTAGGTACCCATATTTTTATGGGTCCTTTGGGGTTACTACTGGAAGTTTTACTCTTCTTCTTTTGTGTCGTGTTCTTAAACTTAAGTGGCTTGTGTTTACTCATTACCTTAGGTTTAACAGTTTTTGGTTTTGAATCTCATGAAGTAAAAACTGTTTTTCTTCTCTGAATCTTAGGCTTTAAGACTACAGACTCTGAGTTCTTCAGAACCTGTTGTTTAGGTTCTGGTCTCTTTAGAATCTAAATCTTTGGAGTCTTAGATCCAAAGTTAATCATAACTTTAGGCTAAGAGTTCTTTGACTTTGAAACATTCACAGTCTTAGAGCTAGAAGCTTCATGTTCTAATTGGATTACAATCTCAGACTCAACACCTTCAGGACCAAAATAAGTTTCCAATCCTTCTTTAATGCACTCACAACATTCTTTAAGACTGATTCCATTAGGTTTCCCTTCTAAGAATCCAATCCCCTTACCATTGTTCTTATTAATGTTGTAAATCATAGAAGCTACTTTTCTTCTGTCAATGTCAGATATAATGAAATCTTCAAGAGCAATTTCATGTTTACTTAAAGGTTTTCCTTCACACTTTTCTTGAAGCTTTTTACAAAGAAACTTGAATTTGTCTTCATAAGTTCTACAAATGAAATCAAAACCTCTAAGTCCTTCCTTAGATGCTTTCAGATCCAATAGAGTCTTTTCTTGTTGTTTCATTAAATCAACATATTTATCTTTTAAATCATTCAACTCATTGGTTCTATGTTCAAAGTGTGTGAGGAGCTCTTTAAGTGAATCAATAAGTTCTTCTCTGGGAATTTTAGAGGATACCTCATTTTCATCTTCAGAGTCTGTTTTAGGATTAGCTTCTGAAGTCACTGTAGTTACTAACCAAACAGCCACATTTGCTTCATCTCCAGCTTTATCCTTGTCAGATCCTGATTCACTACCCAAATCTTCCCAGGTGGCCATCAGACTCTGTTTGAACTGTCTTCTGAACATGTTGGACTTGAAAGTTGGTTTCTTGGACTTCTTCTTTGATTTCTCTTTCTGAAGATCAGGACAATCAACAATGAAGTGTCCTGGCTTCTTGCAGTTGAAACAACCTTTCTGATCTTCTTTCCTTGAGCCTTTGTAACCACTACTTCTGCTCAAGAACTTCTTGTTCTTCCTAGCCAGATACTGAAGTTTGTTGGAGAGCATAGCCATTTTTTCAACAACAGTTGGGTCTTCATCAGAACCTCCATCAGGGTATTCTTCTTCAAAATCATTAGCTTTGAGAGCTTTTAAAGACTTTCCTTTAGATGCTAGAGTAATAGACTTTGATTTCTTAGCTGAAGATTCACGTTCATTAAGACCAATCTCATGAACCTTGAGAGAGCTTATAAGATCTTTAACACTTAGAGTGTTTCAATCCTTAGTTTCCTCAATAGCAGTAACTTTAGGTCTCCAACTAGTAGGTAAGCTTCTTAGAATCTTGTTCACATAATCAGAAGCTACAAAACTTTTCTTCAGTATTTGCAGTCCAGAGACTAGAGTATGAAACCTTAAGTACATAGCCTCAATGCTTTCATCATCTTTCATCTTAAACAACTCATACTGATGAACAAGCATGGTATCTTTTGCTTCTCTAACCTTCTTGTTGTCTTCATAGTTTGCGCACAAGGAAGCAAACATTGCTTTAGCAATGGATTTGTCACTCATCTTCAGATACTCTATGTGAGGCAAAGCAGCAACAAGAATTCCTCTGATCTTATGATGTTTCTTGTACAACTTCTTCTGAGCAGCAGTGTGCTTCTTTCTATCATTAGCAACTCCTTCTTCATCTTAGGCCAAGTCACCAACACCATCTTCAAGAACATCCCAAAGCTCCTCATCTAATCCCATAATGAGACTATGTATTTTCGTTTTCCACCAAGAAAAAGTTTCAGGATCTCCATTAAACCTTGGAGTTTTGTTGTTGGAGTCAGATTTTTCAGCAAAAGTACCATAATCATATGGAACAGCATTGCACAGGTTCTTTCCACAATCTGAAAGTAGTCCTGTCCTCCTTGCACTTCCAAGGAGAGTTCACTAAAATCAATATCTGATTACAATTGCTCAAGCACAAAAGCAAGAGACTTCAAACTACTCAAGCACAAAAGCAAGAGGTTTCCTATGCTCAAGCACAAACGCAAGAGTCTTCCTATGCTCAAGCACAAAAGCAAGAGTCTTCTAAACAAACATAAATACAAATAAAAATGTTTAAGGCTGAACACTTGATATACAATCAGTGGTCTTCAGAAATACAAATCAGATACAGACTCTTAAGACTCTAGAATTTCTAGGATATGAAAGTTGTTAAGAAATTCTAAGTGAACTTTGATGTGAAAACAATTTCAGCAGAGTTTTGGCACTTGTAAAATTGTTGTGAGTCTCTTACAATCTTCAAGTCTTCACTCCTTTATATAGAGGTGTGAAAGAGACGTTGTTGATTGCCAACACATCAAAAGAGTCGTTGTTGAAGCTTGATAATCACCAATGATATGTTGCTTGATTTGGTTATTGTCTTATGAAGTAACAATTTAAAATTCATTCCAAGAATAGAGAGTAACCAATGTAGTCACAGCTGTTATCTTTGTACTACTACAGTCATGAGGAGTGGAGTAGTGGAGTAGTGGTTGTACACTTGTACTATGTCCTTTTCCTGCGCTCTTCAGTGGATAAGCATCCAATGCCTTCTAATTCCTCTGAAATAGTTGTTGCTTCAGGCTTCCATTCCTTCTGCAATCATATGCATTCAAAATAACAACATTTAACTAACTTCAGCTTCTTGTCTTCAGACTCTATCTTGAATCTTTCCACACAAGCTTCGTTTTTGTAAATTCCATTGCTCTCATTTGTTCTTCAAGAACCTATACTTGAATTACAAGACATATAACTTTTTGTCTATGGTCCTGCACACTTGAACAAATATTAGCATATCCAATTGACATTTTTTGATACCTTGTTATCATCAAAACTCAAAGGTGATAATGTTAAACACATTTTGGTCCAATACTTCATCCTCCTCTTATTCTCTCTAGTGTATGATTTTCTATTGTTTCGTAAAGATGTCGGTTTCCATGTTCAACTAAACCTCTGTGATTAGGGTTCTACGATGAACCCCTTCTTATTTGTCGAATTCAATTAATAATTTTTTTTATTCAGCTTATGATCTAAAGTGTGATTTAATTTGTATATGTATGTTTTTATACCACATCATAGATCGAGCATAGCAGGATTGACAACCCTAATTTTGTTTGATCCCGACAGTAGTAAATTGCTCTGTTTCTAAATTTAATTCTTTTAATTGAATATAAGTATGAATTAGGACTATGAATCATCTTAAGAGAATTCCACAATTGTAACTGGTTCAATTACAGCGATATTAAAATAAACTTTCACTGATTTATCACGAGGTCATGTTCTACTTTCTTAAATCCAAAAAAGAAAATCATAAACTAATAATCAACGGAGTTAATTCCAACAAAGACGAAATGGGAGATTCAAATTTTCTCTAATCGATGTTATACCTCTCAATCACAAAACCTAATTTCACATTGAGTAGGACAAATAAAACCTTACAACCACTCTTAAATCTTTTCTTTTATTTACTTTCAAATAATTTCAATCTAATTACCGAGTTGAACGAAAATCTTTGTGGAGACGATAACTTACTACTTTATTACTTGATACGATTTGGTGCACTTTTCGATTTACAAAATCAAGATGAAAGGCCTAGAACATAGAAAATCCGCCCAACAAAGAAAATGGTTCGCCTTACGAGCTATAACAGTCTAGAGAACCATTTATATGAGTCGAAAGTTCACCCAGTGAAGAATATATCTTGCCTGGTGAGTAATGGCAATCTAAAGTTCCACTTGGCTGACTGGAAAAACCCCATTGCAGTTAAAAAGTTGTCCTCTCAATGAACTTGTAACTCACCCAACGAAGGACCAACTCCAGAACCTATAAATAAAGGCTTGAAGCCTCACTTTCAATTCATATACTCCATATTCAAGTTAGAGAAAGCAATCTTAGGAGAGAGTTGAAGGGAATAAGGGAGGTGGTAACATCAAAGGCTTGTTAATCAAGTCAGGTTATCCAACATCTCGACATCCTCTCGTATATCTTGTAGACTATTTCTCTTGGTGTTGGGATTAAGTTTAATTAGTTAGGGATATAATGTAAATACTTGGTCTGGATGTCTATAAATAAATCTTATTATGTTATATCAATGACTTTATATTGCACTTAATGTTTCTTCGACGTGTAATCCAAGATTGATCTTTTGACTTGGGGTGTTCTATACATAGACATCCGTTGTAAGGGAAATAGGTAAGGAAACTTATAGGTTATAGGTTTGAGATATCAAGCTAGGTTTGCAATCACATACATTGTCAGAACATAATGCTTCTCTTTTAGCTAACAGAGCGAGACGTCAGAGGTTGGAGACTAAAGATGATCTCCAATTATCTGAGAGACATTGAGATCTATGGAGGGGGATAAGGGGATGTATAATTAAGATATGAGGAGTTTATAGTTGATCAAGAAAAGAATATATGGAGGGGGATAATGAAACTAAATGCTAGCATAACTTCTCTATTGTTTGTTTCACCCCCTCACTAACATTCTTTCAGCAGACCATCTAATTACTACCACACCTTTTAATAATCAAATAACCTAAAATTTCATTAACCAGATCCATATAGATACAATATAAAGAAATACTTTGATTTCACACATTGTTACATTTGAGCTCATCAAGGAGTCAGATGATCAGACACCAAAGGAGCTCCAAATGGCATTTGCAATATCCATAGGCCACAGAATATTAAGTCCCTAAGAAGATATTTTTGGGAGAGTTTCCCAGTAACCGTCGCATCCTCAAATCCATCAGACCACAAATGGAAGTGCTCTCAGCATTAACTTTCTTGTGCCTCATAGATAAGAAGTTGCAGGAGGTTGCAAAGGAGAACACCGCAACAGTAACATAGACCAAGTTGGAGTAGTTGCATATTACCAAATTTTTTGGGTTATAGACAACTCTTTAAACAACAACTTTATTCATTTATGACGGTGGAGTCCAAACCCATTTTGAAACAAATAACAAAATTCAATAAAATCATTGATGATTTGGTAGACATATCATTTTCAGATTACATAAAAAGTAATTTTTCATTTTAAATTTCTTAAAAGAATATAACATAGTTTTATTATTATAATTGTAATTATTATTAATAATAATAATAATAATAATAATATTATTATTATTATTATTATTATTATTATTATTATTATTATTGAAGTTGGAATTCATATTATTTTTAAAAAAATAATAATAAGTATTAATATGATAAGTTTTTTTTACAACAAATATAATTGCAAGCTCCCAAACCTCTCAAGAAGAGAAAGGCGCCAGTGCTGAAAAGAAACACATACAATACCCTAGAGCTAAAGGCAATACATGGTCCCCCGAACTAAGGGTCTATTTGGTTCAATGGATGGGAGGGGAGGGGAGTGGAGGGATTTTAACAGAGAGGATGGAAAAGGAGGGGAGGGAAGATATTTTAATTAAATATATGTTTGGTTCAAAAGAGGGAAGGGGAGGGGAGGGGGGAAATTTTAATTAAAAATGTGTTTGGTTCATATAAGAGGATCCAAGGGAGAAATTTTAAAATTAATTTACAATTTTAACCTTAAACTTAATTAATTAAATATACGACAATGCTTGTTCTTACGATTTCATAGACTGGCGAAAGACAAGAATACATCTAATAATAACAGTTTTTTTCTAAAGAACATCTAATAATAAAAGTTGTTACAAGGATAATACAACCTAAAAATAATATAATTTGTTACAAGGATAATATAACTTTATAATGATAAATGTTGTTAGAAGGATAATATAATTTAATAATAATAAAAGTTGTTACAAAAATATTATAACATAGTCATAATAAAAGTTGTAACAAGGATAATATTGAAATTTTAAATTAATATAAGAATAATTTTGGCAATGCAATAAAATTTTAAAAAGATCAATCTCTTCTACCCACCCAAAAACTCCAATTTGAGGGGAAGCAAAAAGTGGGTCTTGAAGGGATTTTGCTCCCTTCCTCTCTCCTCCCCTCCCTTTCTAAAAATTGAACAGAACACGTCAAATTAAAAATGTCATCCTTTCCAAAACTCTCGAACCAAACGGACCCAAGAGTTTGAAAATCTCACTAAAAAAACAAACAAACAACAAACTACACAACTAGCCAAAAAATAGTGTCAAACCTCAATTAGTATATCATTTTAAGAATAAGTGAATATAAGTTAACAATAATCATTACGAGACTTATAATTGAAAATAAAAAAGAGAAATTCAGCACGAGTTGTGATCAATATATATATATATATATATATATATATATATATATATATATATATATATATATATATATATATATATATATATGGCAACTTCATTTAGAAATTGTATTATTTAGATTTACCCTACATTGTAATAAACACAATCTGTTTTTGTAATAAACGCAATAGATTTACCCTTCTTTGATAAATGTTTTTTATAAGCAAAATTTATTAATATGAGAAAGAAGGAACACATAAATTTTGTGTAGTTTCAACTGTTGTCACATGTATAATGCTTAAAAAATTGTAAATCTTAATTTTTGTTTGTAAACGTGTGATTTATTATCACCATGGTCTTTGAATTTATCAAGATTACAAAATACATCTTAAAGTGTTTCTTTTGTTAATATTTACATAGACTAAAATGGCTAACGATAAGGAGTAAATTAACATATTAGAGACAAAATTAAAGAGTAAAATGACTAATAATAAAAGACATAAAGTCAAATCCAATTTTCGTCGACGGTAAAGTTGAACTCGTTATAAAGTTTTCTCCATAAGGACACAAATAGTACGATTGCCCAATTGAATCCGAGGAGGGAATGAAAACACCCTTTACTTAGAATTTGGTTGGGTAGTCATTAGTGATAGAGTCAGAGTCAGGACTCTAGTCTAAGGAGTTCAAACTTTTGAGTCAGTGATGTAATATAACAAATTCAAGGATTTAAAAGACAAAATATATAAGGGTATTTTTGCACATTTTTAAGTTCAGGGGTTCAATTGAACCCACCTTAAACCCCTTGCCTCCTCCCATGGTATCAGGCCATGATAGATAAAAGTAATACAAAATTTAAATTTATTTAAAATTAATTAAAAATAAAAAATTACATGTAATTAAACGATTGGAATTCCTTTCAAAAAAACAAAAATTGACTGGAAGATTGATACGTACCAACTAAATTTTAGAGTATCAGAGTGTTCACCTATATTAATTTTTAAATCAAGCCAAAAGACCTCTTGCAAACAAATTAAACAATTAAAATAATTTATATCTATATCTTCTTCTATTAATATAGAGGTGAGATACACTTTTTGGTGTGACATTTTTCTTTGGTCAAAAATACCTTTAAACAAACTTGCTCTTAATTTTTGCAAATTGAATTGAATTAAACTATTCTATACGTACCTTTAAAATAAGGTTTTTTAAGTTAGTCCTTGAAAATAGTTTTAGAGTTAGAAACAAAATGTTATATTATTAGTATCATTGAAAAAGATAAAAATTTACATAATATTTTGTTGTTGATATTAAAAAAAAAACATTGTTACAAAAAGTGGAAATATGGAAAAGTTAATGTCCGTCTTGATGTTAGTAAGAAAATAATTACAATCAAGGTAGCAATCAAAACGATTTTAAAAAATAAGGCAGGAGGAAAACCAGATTACACTAATAATTTATTCTTGAAACATATTATATTTTGACAGAACAAGAGAAAATACCAATACATAACTTCAACAGGATACTTCGGGAAAAAAAAAACTTCAACAGAGAATAGCAATATAATTAACCATAACATGGAGATGGAAACAAAATGTAAACCATTAATATCTAAAGCCTAAGTGTTAAGTCGAGTCCAGAAGAATCCAAATCGGAAGGTTCTTCTTCAATGTTTGACTTTGAATCATGATCAGTATCATCATCCGTTGTAGAAGTAGTAGCCACAACATTTTTCTTGTCTATGTTTGAGTTTAAACTTGTCACAGTAGAAGAATCTCCAAGTTTTAGAATAGCACCAATTTTATTATTTGTACCATCTTCAATTCTTGAAGTACTTGCTCCACCAAAACCTAGAGTTCCAACTCCAGTGCTACTAGCCTCAATATTATTTCTCAAGTTAAAAAGTGAAGGGTGTAACATCTCATTCAAACGCAAACTACCATAACCATATCCAGAACCATTTGGGATAAACCTAGGGTTAGTATAAGGTGGTTTTTGAATTGTTGACTCCATTCTTACACCAAGGCCCCTATAATTATTATAAGGTGTAAAAAGAGTACTAGAATAATTGAAATAAGGTTTAAAGTGAGATTGCCCTAAACCTAAAGCACCACCATCATACCTTGCACCACCATCATTCCTTTCTTTACGTTGTTTTTCCAATGCACGTTCCGCCTTATGGGCATTTTGATGCCCTCCTAAGCCTTGGAAAGTAGAAAATTGCCCTTTGCAATACGAGCATGTATAATACTTCTTCTCTTCATTTTTCTTCTCATCTTTCCCTTCATTGCTGTTATTAGGAAAAGAAGATGTTGAACCAACTTGCATAGGGCTAACAACATCATCTTTCGATAACTTTACCGAACCGACAGACTTGTTGGAATTTGATTTTGATGGTTGATCTTCATTGGCCATCATGTTCACCCCTTCTTTTGTGTGGGAAGAATCACCTTCATCTTGTGAAGTGGCAGAGATGCTAAAGGATTTGGATGCCATGGTACAAATTGACTATTGAAAACAATACCGTGTGGTTTTTTTTTTTTTTTTTAGGGTGGTGTACCTTGTGGTTTTCTGATTTGATGAAAAGAGAGGCTTATTATATAGAGGATTATTTCCTCTAAAAAAAAATATAGAGGATTATTTATTGAAAAAATTATTTGAGTTGGTGGAAATATCTTTTGAAATAAGGAAAGACGTATATTTTTGTTAGAAAAAAAGAAGAAGAAAGGAAATAAGTATATTAAGGAATATGGATCGAAAAAATCTGATACGTTGTGAAAAATAATACTGCACCGTTTGATTTGTACATGAATATCTCTGATTTGGGATTTAACTTAAGATTCATTAACGAATAATATGTCTATATTTACTTCAACACGGTTGGCTTAATACGTTGTATCGATTCATTTAATTAAGGAATATTAATCAAACTAATCCTAATTTTTTTTTAAAAAAAAAAACAATTTCCATATTACTACAAACTTTTAAGAAATATTCATCAATATCGCATCTCATAGACTTTATTTATTTTTTTAATTTAGCAAACGTATTTCATAAAGATACCAAATTTAAAAAAACAACTACCATATTGATAAAAAATAACAATTACCATATTATACAAAATTTTAAGAAATATTCATCAATTTGCATCTCATAAACTTTATCTTTTTTTTTTAGCAAACAAATTTCATAAACTTTATTTTTTGAGCAAACTGTTCCAAATTTTTTAAAAAACAATTACCATCTATTAGTACAAATCATATCATTTCAGAAATATTAATCAATTCACATCTCAACAATTTTTATTTATTCCCACAAAAACAATTTTTTTTATTTTAAGCGAACCAATCCAAATTTAAAAAAAAAAAAAAACTACCATATTAATACAAATCTTGTAAGAAATATTCTTCAATTCACATCTCATAAACTTATCAAAAACAAAATCTGTATCTCGATCATAAATAATATACGTTAGAAATAATATATATATATATATATATATATATATATATATATATATATATATATATATATATATATATATATGGCTTAATTGCATGTTTGGTCCCTTATGTTTATTTTAGTTTTCAAGTTGGTCCCTTATGTTTTGAAAGTTTCAAGTTGGTCCCATACGTTTATTTTAGTTTTCAAGTTGGTCCCTTACGTTTTGAAAGTTTCAAGTTAGTCCTTTATGTTTATTTTAGTTTTCAAGTTGGTCCCTTATGTTTATTTTAGTTTTCAAGTTGGTCCCTTATGTTTATTTTAGTTTTCAAGTTGGTCCCTTATGTTTTGGACCGACTTGAAAACTAAAATAAACATAAGGGACCAACTTGAAAACTAAAATAAACATAAGGGACCAACTTGAAACTTTCAAAACGTAAGGGACCAACTTGAAAACTTTTAAAACGTAAGGGACCAACTTAAAACTTTCAAAACGTAAGGGACCAACTTGAAAACTAAAATAAACATAAGGGACCAAACATGCAATTAAGCCTATATATATTGAACTTATTTTTCCTCTTATAAGTTAAAATTCAGATGACAAAAATCAAATAAATATTTTAAGTATTTTATCAACCACGTTAAACAATATTTAAAGTTATTTTCAAAAAAACAACAACTTAAGAAAATGTTAAATATTGAGGGTGTATCAAATATGGATATCTAAAGGATGGTCTAGTGGTGGACTTTTACCACTTTTAATAAAAAAACGATACCGTAATAATAAAAGGTTGAGAAAAAATAATTTTTTATTAAAATTAACTAAAAAATAGGATGGTTAACATAAAAAAAAATAAAAAATAAACAGAAACTTTTTTTTTCTTCTGAAGTTATTTAATTTTTAACCAATAGTACTATTAAAAACACAAAAATTCTCCCGGAAGAATCATGGATATCTCAAACCATCTAAACATTTCATACCAAATGAAACAAGTAAAACCGTGTACACTATTGTTGGTGTAAGTTCTGTAGGCCAGTAGTTTTCACTACCGAAAAAAGAGGCCGATAGTTTTATTATTTTATTTTTTTTGGCTTTCGCACCGGTTTCCGACCCACCAAAGGTGGGCGACTAATCTGGCTCATGCGTAGAGGCATGCGCACTGGTCAATCGTTGTTCCTCCTGGAAATCGAACCAGGTATTCCCCGGATACGTCCTTGGAAGGAGCTCCTTGCCACTGGAGCCCAAACAACTTGGTTGAGGCCAATAGTTTTATTAGAACTCGCTAATTCTATCAAATTGTTTTTTAATAATAATAACGAATTTATTCATTATGCATCGTTCATCTTCTATAAACGGCAACTCACCTACCACCTGTTCACGTGTTTTTGGCGAACAATATAGGCTGATTTTGATTATTACGAGCAAGACCAAACCAGAGATCTTAGTACATGTTGTGCATTTTTGTTTTGTGCATTCATCAGGTTTGTAAGTTGCTTAACGAACAGGACGAGACCGTGTGGCGCCTTTCGACAGAAAAAGGGTTTTAAAAGCAAAGTAAAAGGATTAAGTTTAAATTGCAGAAACTTAAAAGGAAAGGTAAAATACAATGCATTAAAAATAAATGTGGTTCGACAAATCCTTTACATAATTCTTTATGACTCTTTTCTCTCGCGCCGGTACTTCGAGTGTTTTTAGAATTTTGTATAGGTGATTTGCGACCTGTTTTCCCTATGGAAAACTCTAATTTATACATAGAAAATAAGTGGAAAGAAACTAATCCCATGATCAGCACTCCTTCCATCGTGGACAACCGCTTGTCTCCCACGTTTTCCTTTGAGGAAACCGATTCTCTTTTGAAACTTGAATCTTCCCGCTTCAAAGGTAGTTGCTTGACATCCACGGTTTTGCTTTTTGACTCGTATCTTGTCGAACCTTAGAGTTTCGAGACTTTTTATGCTAAGTCCAACATCTCGTCGAAACTCCTTTTATTGAAGAAAAGGCTTCGATTCCTGCAAGAGTAAAAGTCAACTAATGTTGATACATTAAGTGAGGCTGGTGAAAATAACAGCTAACAAATTGCCTCCCAAAAATGCCATTTTCGACTGAACATGCTCAATATTTTGAAGGAGAAGATTGGCATTTTTGAAAAGGGTTGCAAAACATCTTTCAGCAAGGCTGGCGTCATCATCACATCGTGGGGTTATAGGAAGCCAACGAGTTTATCACGTCCGTTACTCTTTCTTCTTTATAAAGACCCTTTGTTTTCCTTTCATGACCCATCTTTCCGTTCTCGTTTTTCGCATTTTACATCAGTATTCTTCCGCCCGTGTGAAAGAAAAGAAGAACCCCTCCGCATAATGGAAAAACTTCTGAATGACCTTCTCACTACCATCTTCGAAAGAGTTGCTGCTTTCGGAGTTCAAGATCTTTTGAACTTCAACATGACATCCTGATTCCATCATCAATTTGCCACCAAGAAGGTGATACTCAGAGCACTGAATAGAGACTGCTTATGGCTCATTGTTGATCCCTTACCCTGGGCAGCCCAACGTCGGTTCGCTCATAGGCTATCCAAAAGTGGTCATGCATTTTACAATGTGGCATTGGCTACTTTTATGCTTCATCAAGTTCATGCAAACTTAGAGGAGATTAAACTAATATTGGCGAAAGCAATAAAACATGGTTCCGATGGGGCCATGTATTTCAACCTTATGTTGAGAATATTGGCCAACGAGAGGTTTTCTGAAAATGAGGTTCTTTCTTCTTTTCAAAGCCTCTTTATCCGCCGACGACTCGCTAATTGCATAAATGTTATCCTTCACACAACGGGCCCATGTTTCGCATGGAACGTTCCTTGCTTTAGGCCAATGATCTTAGGCCAATGATCTTAGGCCTGAAGTACCAATTCTCTTTTCCTTCCAACATGGCTTGTAAAGGGGTTAAAAGGATCCGTAATATCTCCTCTCCTCTTCCGGGTATGGACTAGGACTACCCTACCACAAACCTTTGCCTCTCTTGTCGCCTCGACCTTGAGCTTGCCTGGTTTTTTTTTTATCATTTCCGCTTTCTGGATCTCAACTTTCTATGGTAGTGTGTATTTAGAACCGAACAAGGTCTCTCTCTCTCTCTCTCTCTCTCTCTCTCTCTCTCTCTCTCTCTCTCTCTCTCTCTCTCTATCTCTCTATCTGAATGAAGGATCAGTCTTCACGGTTTGCATCATTATATTTTGCTCGTTTGTTTAGCTTTAACTTAATGAACGTGTCAGTCGATTTCCACAAAATCTAAGATTTTTAGATTTGCCTTTTGGCATTAATTTTAATTCAGTTGTAATGCCTCCTGTAACACCCCGTTTTCCCCAACATGTAAAATAATACATAATAATCAGAGTATTCAACTTAAAACAGGATGTCACATTTCTTCAAAATAAAATCAAATATAATTAGAGTCAAAAATCTGCTCTTTATTTTAAACAACTGCTGTCATGAACTTCAAATATATTGCAGCGGAAAAATTCTTAAATGTTAAACAATTACTTGGCACTAAAGGCCTCAACATCATAAACAACTTATTGAACAATCCATTTCAAATGGTCCATCAACATAAATCATAAAGACACGTAACAAAAAGGAAACAATGCAAGATCTCCATCCCGTTACGTATCAGAGCAACCCTAAGACGACGCGTGAGGAAGTCAACTCACATCAACAACTAATCCTGGTTATCTGCATGTTATCCACGTAGAGGCAACATTCAAACAGAAGGGGTGAGATTCACATTCAATAATAATAAGCATATAATTTATCAACAGAATTTAACAACTTAAATAACAACAATTTTAACATCATAAACAACAATTATACAACGTAAATGCTTCTCATAATTGCTCATTATCAACTTATTGAATATAACCACACTTGACAACACGACAACAACATCGACAACTCAACATCAACGACAACTCAACATCAGCGACATATGCAACGACAACTTAATCAGCTTAACAACTTAATTATGCATGTGGTACCAATCAGGGCATCAAGCCCTCAACTTTTTATGAATGATATACATTCCAGGGCATGAGCCCTCAACTTTAAATATGAATGACTAAGCATTCCAGGGCATGAGCCCTCAACTTTAAATGATGATGCATGGACTCAACAACAACGACCAACAACTTCAACGACATCGACAAACAACTTGCAACTTTAACGACATTGACGACAACAGCGACAACAACAACTTCGCATCATAATATCATAATTCATTAGTCATAAACAGCTGATGAGTCTATATTTAGTCTATTTTTATGCATTATTTAGTTTCGTTTTAATTAGATTTAGTTTTATTTTATTTAAATATTATTTTCTTTTTGAATTATTTTACTTCAATTGCATATTTTATATTTCAGGAACAAATATTGGATGGAAGGTGTCTTGGAGCAAAAGAAAGGAGTCTGGAGCTGATTTGGAGCGAAAATACGAAAGATTCAGAACAAAAATATAAAGCCCCCAAGTCAGAAGCTTGGCACGGCCCGTGCCAATATGTGGCACGGCTATGCCACCTCACAGAAGGCCTTTTGCTGCTTTTCTTCAAGCCCAAGTTACTCTGTTTTAGTTTTACCGAAATGCCCTTATAGTTGCTTAGATTTTAAGTCAATTGTAAAGCTATAAATAGAGTAGTTCTCCATCACAAATATTCATCTTTTGTTCTTGGAATAAAAGTTCACTTTTACTTTAATTGTTATTTTATATTCTTCTTCTTCTCCTTCTTCTCTATGTCTACAATGAACGTTAGTGAGTAGACTTCTCTGGTCTTGGGATTGTTGGATAAGTCTAATGACATAATCCTAATCGAACCAAGCTTTAACCCTAATTTCATGTAGCCGTAATTTCTAATTTAGATTCACCGTTTTAACATGGATTAACCGTTATCAAACTGTAGAAGCGAAAGTGGAGGGTTTGATAATTGTTAATCTATCATCCCAAATATCAATTCATAAAGCGAAAGCGGAGCTTTGATATTGGAACAAGTGAATCTAGACAATAATTGCAAAGGCAGCGAAATAGTCTTTGCAATTATTGAGACATGTGTAGTTTCAATCCTTATAAGCTTTTTCTAGTAATCAAGTCAGCGAAATAGGTTTGGTTACTAGGAGTAAACTCTCACCGGACTTTTATCGGAAAGGTGAGGGGCTAAAGGGAAACCGGTCTTTAGAAATTAAGGTGTAAACCATGAAATTAGAAGTTAAAGTCTTGGCTAGTGAAGGGTTTGTTATTATGACGAACCAATAATTCCAAGACTCTTTTATTTCATTACTGTTATTTTCTTATACATAAAAATCCAAACTTTATTTTCAAAACTCTCATCTAATCGTTATTTAAAGTTAATTAAATTCATAAGTCCCTAGCGGAACGATACTCTCTTACTACTATTACTTCGATAGACCGTGCACTTGCGGTTTGGCTCTATCAACAGCATCATATAACATCGTATTAACAACAACAATTCATCAATTATGAACAACATCATGAAACAACATATTCATCAACATATACACTCATATAATAATTCATCAATCAAAGATATTCACGTCAAACCAAGTTAGATTCATCACAATTCAATCTTAATCAATCACATAAGCATAAACATAGCCCTCTTATAAACTATCAAGCATTAGTTCAATGTTCCACTAAGGTTCACTTGAGAAAATCCTAAGTTCGTCTCATAATTATCTAATTCAATGTAAAAGTAGACCAAGATTTTCGGGTGTCAATCCATTAATTGGAATTGAACCTTCAATCTACCGGACTTGCTCAATTTTATTCTTGGGAAGGGAAAAATGAGATTGAAAAACCCTTTTTGGATCCGGGGGTCGGTTACGATTCGGGAAGGTGTTAGGCACCCGCGTCGTTCACGGTACTCCGTGAGAACCTCTTTCTAACTTTATTTTTATTTGAAAATTTATTGTTTAAAGTTGAAGTGAAAGAATGGAGGGAGAAGAAATAGGAGTTTTTGTTATTTTATTTGATTAAGAAAATAAAGGAAAAATCTCTTGGATTTGGGTCCAAGGTTTATTAAGAAAATATTTGACTTTTGCTTATTTGATTTTTTTTGAGATAAAAATATTTTTCTATACTAACGGTAAGCTAACGTAACGATGGGAAAAATAAAGCGAGATAAAAGCGATAAATAAAGTGTCGGTGCAAATGTCGGTGCTTGTGTTACCTACATTATTACAAAACATCCTAGGTCCGTTCTAAAGCAAAAAATAAAAAATGCGTAAAAAATAAATTACATCAATACCTAAAATACACACTAATATCATGGAATCAAAACAAATTAAAATACCAAAGCTCTACTAATAAGAACATAAAATATAGAGAAGTAAACATATGTGCTAAAACGAAATATAACTAGATAAAATATGCATGTAATGATTTTTCAAAGAAAATAACTAAATTAGGAAGTAAAAATGCATGAGATTAAAAGCTGACATCATCAAATAAAAGAGATAATAATAGTAAATGCATGATATAAAGGAGGCCTGATATTAGTTAAATTAACAATGTATGAGAACAAACAAATCAAAGTAACATGTTAAGAAGAGGTTACGAAGTAACAACAAAGAAGAAAAAAACTTGTATGAAGGAAAATTTTAGTAAAGGAGGTGCAACAAGCAGCAACCGACACAATGAAAAAAAAGCAAGCTGGGCTCAGGGTCAAAAGCAGCTCAGTCCAATATTCAACACTATATAAACCAAAGTTAGGGTTTTCATCATTTTTGAAACAACATTTCCTTACTCTTTAGACACCAAACGGCGCTGCTTTCTCAATTCCTATCCTTCTCTTTTCATAAAATGCTTTTTCAAAACAAACTACACAAAAACACATATATCTAACCTCTAAACATAGTAATAAAGCTTTGTACTCCTTCACTTCTTTGTTTTCAAATTCGTCAGCCATAGTAACACAAACAGACAGACTAACAATCAACAAGCAGCAATCATCACACAAAAAACAGCACAAATTCGAGTTTGATTTAAGATGATGAAGACACAGCCAGCATAGACAAGTTCAGATCGGAGACAATCAACAAACACGAGCAAACTTACGAATCTGAGTCCGATCTTGCGCCAGATCATCTTTTGAAAACCAGAACGGGAACGATCTTGAAACTGAAACTATTTTTTTTACATTTTTTTCAATCACTTCTTTCTCTTTTTTTTCAAAATTGATTTGGGAACTATACTCAGATTCGTAGGTTTTGTTCTTAAAAATGCATGAACAAGTAGTGACAGAGAAAGGAGGAGGATTACCTTTGTCGGATCTATAAAGATCTGGAGGTAATAATCTTCAGAGAAAAAGATCCGAGCTGCTTCCGAGTTGTTTTGCTTCGTCTCTGTCCTGGTAATAATCCGATCTAGAATGTTCACCAAATGATCTGAATAGAACGATGTGCAGAGGTAGACATTGAGTCCGATCTGAATACTGGTAGTGATGTAATTTTGGTACTTGAAAAAGTCGAATTGGTGATGTGTTTTGGTTTATATTAGAAGATTTTGAGTTTGAGTAGTGATGAAAGATGAAGAACGTTGTTGGACAAAGAACTTAGGTGTTCATCATTTGTTCATCTGGTTTTGCATTTTTTATTGGGTTTAATCTGAAAAGGTTGAGAGAGAGAGAAGGAATTAGGGTTTGCGATGTGAATTGATTGGGCTCTGCGGCTACAGTGTTGTTGATTGGTGACCAGTCTGACTGCAGTAAATGCAGTGCTATTTATAGCTGCAAATTAGGGTAACTTGGACCAAAGGACCAATAGGCTGAAGACACCTGTACAGGACTAACACAAGACACTGTTGGACAAAGTTAGAGCACATAATAATAATAAGAATGTAAATCAGAATAATAATAAAAAACGAAAATTAAAATTAAAACAAAATATTTAAAAACGAAAATCATTTAAAAGATAAAATAAAAATACTAACAACCAAAGTAAAATAAGGGAAAATAATGAAAGTAAAATAACGACAATAAAACTTAAAAACTGTCCCTTTCGGTAAATGAGGTATTTTAAAATAACTCTCTGTCGAAATTTCGACTGAAACGGTTAAAATAACACGGTGTTTTAAAGTGCGAGCAAAACTCTTTAAGTGGTTAAAACATACGGATAAAAGACATTTAATTAAGCAAAGTTTAAAAGAAATGAATAAAAGACTTTAAAAAAAAAAAATTTAAAAGTACGTGCAAAAATTGTAAATGCCTAAAAATACGAATAAAGTGATATAAAATGCAATCGAAAGCTTACATGCTTTAAAATACAAGACAAAAGATTTTAAGGGATTAAACAACGAACAACGAAACTTTAACTGGTTAAAACGAAAAAACAGAGAATTCGAACCGTTTTAAAATACGGATAAAAATGGGTAAAAACAGAGAAAAGTGGTCAAAATTTGGGGTATGACAGATGCCCCTATTTAAGTTTCTTCGTCACGGGGATTTAAAAGATAAATTTTTAAATCAACGGGTCGAGGAGACTTAAATATTAAGTACACCAATTTTGACCAGTTGAAAAGCTGAGAATGCAATGCTCATGAGTAATATGGTATGCATGCAATGCAATTACAGATGCAAAGACAAAGAACACGTACTGACTGGGGAACAAACCGATAAGTATCACTGGGGAGGAAAGACTGTCTATTACCTTTAAATTGGTAAAGACGACATTACAAGAAAGATAAACACATGTCTGTTACCTTTAGAATTGGTAAAGATGGCATTACAAGGAGAAAAGATCTATGTATGTTACCTTTAGAATTGGTAAAGACAAACAGAGCAAGAAAGAAATCAGTTAATTACCGTAAATTAGGTAAAAACAAACAATGCAAGACAGAAATCAGTCTATTACCGTGAATTAGGTAAAGACCTGTCTGTTACCGTGAATTAGGTAAAGACAAACAATACAAGACAGAAATCAGTCTATTACCGTGAATTAGGTAAAGACATGTCTGTTACCGTGAATTAGGTAAAGACAAACAATGCAAGAAAGAAATCAGTCTATTACCGTGAATTAGGTAAAGACATGTCTGTTACCGTGAATTAGGTAAAGACAAACAATGCAAGAAAGAAATTAGTCAATTACCGTGAATTAGGTAAAAGACCTGTCTGTTACCGTGAATTAGGTAAAGACAAACAATACAAGACAGAAATCAGTCTATTACCGTGAATTAGGTAAAGACATGTCTGTTACCGTGAATTAGGTAAAGACAATGCAAGAAAGAAATTAGTCAATTACTGTGAATTAGGTAACGACCAACAGAAAAGGAAATACCGTCAATTACCGTGAATTAGGTAACGACCAACAGAAAAGGAAATACCGTCAATTACCGTGAATTAGGTAACGACCAACACGACAAGGAAATACCGGTAACGACCAACACGACAAGGAAATACCGTCAATTACCGTGAATTAGGTAACGACCAACAGGGTAAAACCAACTGCTACCGATACGAAGATAGCTTAAGCAAAATACAGGGTATCTGAAAAACATTGGTACAATGATAGTTTAACGGGACCTGCCACTTGAAATTGAATCAGACACATTGGAGATGACATTTTTAGGATACATTTGAAAGAAGACACTGGATAATAATGCAACCATGCATGAATGATATTTGTATGCATGCTATGTATGCATGAATGAATGAGTATGTATGAGACTCATATGACAGTATAACGGTAAGACTGTTGAGACAAGTTTGGGCAGGTCAAAGAAGGTGGCCCGACATCAAACACTCGGTAACTTCTATTGGGGATAACATCACTGGAGATGAATCAAAACATTGTCAGGGGTAAAGCCCTTCAAACCACTGATGGGGTAAAGCCCTCCAAACCATTGATGGGGTAAAACCCACATTCCAACCAAACTGATGGGGTGAAGCCCATATTCAAACCAAATTAAGGGGTAAAGCCCACATTCAAACCAAACTGATGGGGTCAAGACCCAAAATCAACTCAAACAGATGGGGTAAAAATCCATAATCATCTACTGAAAGGGGGAAGAGCCCAATAACCAATTACTGAAAGGAGAAAGCCCCGTAATCAAACCACTTGAAGGGAGAAACAACCCATTAATCAAACCATTGAAGGGAGAATGCCCCATAATCACACCACCTGAATGGATAACAAGCCATTAATCAAACCAACTGAAGAGGTAACAACCCAATAATCATACCACTGAAGGGGTAGCAACCCGATAATCACACCAACTGAAGGGATGACAACCCATTAATCAAACCAAATGAAGAGGTAACAACCCAATAATCATACCACTGAAGGGGTAGCAACCCGATAATCACACCAACTGAAGGGATGACAACCCATTAATCAAACCAAATGAAGGGGTAACAACCCATTAATCATACCATTGAAGGGATAGCAACCCATTAATCACACCAACTGAAGGGATAACAACCCATTAATCAAAGCACTCGAGGTAACAAACTCCTTAATCAGGCCACTGAAGAGGTAACAACCCAATAATCGAGGTAACAGAAGCGATAACAACCCATTAATCGAACCACTTGAAGGAGTACCAACCCACTAATGGGAACACGGCCCAATAATCAATTACTGATGGGAATACGACCTAAATACTACAAGCAGAAGTCATTATTCATCAAACCATAGGCAGAAGTCGCCATTCATCAAATCACCGGCGAAAGACGCCACCACCCTATCCACCAGCAGCACAAAAATGTCATTAATCAAACCACGGGCAACAGACGCCACTAATCAAACCAACGGCAAAAGTCGCCATCTCTCGGGATAAAACCTATCAATCAAAGTCTGGCAGAAGTCGCCATCAATCAACCATAGGCGGAAGTCGCCATTCATCGAACCACAGGCTAAATTCGCCATTTGTAAGCCAGCACAAAGTGCATTCTTTCCATTCAACCCACCTGAACTGTGATGCCTCTGTCTTTGTTTTTTGTTTTTTTTTTGTTTTTTTTTTGAATTTTTGTACACTCTTTTTTGAATCCCTAACTTTTGCCTGGATCGCCCTTTCGGGTTTTCAATCCACCGGGAATATATTTCTTCTCTTTTTTTTTTTTTTTGTTTGCCCCTAATTTTTGCCTGGACTGCCCTTTCGGGTTTTCAATCCACCGGGACGCTCAATTTTGGCTTAAGTCGCCCTTTCGGGTTTTCAACTTAGCGAGCTTTTCTTTTTGTATTCTTTTTTTTTTGACAGAGGCATCTCATAGCACTTGGTCATACCTATCTTGCAGAGTTTAACTGTCCTTAGGACGAATGTTGATGTATGTTTCTACTACTCATGAGTTCAAAGAAGATGTACCTGTTGTTTATGCTTTTCAAAAGACATTTTAAAAAAGTTTTAAAATTTTTGCTTTAAGTATTAACATCAAAAATAGAAGAAAATTTTGCAAACAGGATAAATGAGAATTTCAAATAAATGGGCACAGGCTCAAATTAGATGTAAAGGAGTGGTGACCTGCCAAAGGCGTGGCTCCACAGATTTTAAAAAGTTTGGAAAATGGTAATTATATGGAAAAGGTACATTGAACACAATAACCACTATGATCTCTAACAACTTTGAATTCCACTGTTTCGAGTCTTTGATCTGCAATGCTTCATATTGGAAGTCCTTTAACAGCTAAGATGCCCCAGATGAACCGTATCTGTTTTGATGCAGTTACTTTGCCATAAGTCAGAGGTCTTTTGACGGCTGAAATGCCCCAGATGAATCATATCTGATTTGATGCAGTTATTTTGCCCTGAGTTGGCGGTCTATTGATGACTGCAATTCCCCAAGTGAGTCATGTCTGACCAGATGCAGTTACTTTGTCATGATCCTTAAATTTTGCATAGATCGCCCTTGCGGGTTTCAACCTATCAGGATAAACATACATTTTTCACTTTTTTCATCATTTTTTTTACACGTCTCTAACTTTTGCATGGACCGCCCCTTCGGGTTTTCAGTCCATCGAGACGCTCTTTTTTGCCTAAGCCGCTTTTTCAGGTTTGCGACTTATCGAGCTTTTTCATTTTTCAATTTTTTTTTGTACATGTCTCTAACTTTTGCATGGACCGCCCTTGCAGGTTTTCAGTCCATCGAGACGCTCTTTTTTGCCTAAGTCGCCTTTTCAGATTTGTGACTTATCGAGCTTTTCCTTTTTTTCTTACATGTCTCTAACTTTTGCATGGACCGCCCTTTCGGGTTTTCAGTCCATCGAGACGCTCCTTTTTGCCTAAGCCGCCTTTTAAGGTTTGCGACTTATCGAGCTCTTTTTTTTTTTTTTTACAAAGTATTTCTTGACTGCATCGGTATTCATAGGACACACAAGTTCATCACTATCCTTGGTAATTAGGCATACATTGCCCCTGTAATCATATAGCTTTGAAGCTCAAGGTCACTTTCTTGACATTCACGGGGACGAGCCTTCTTTGTCGAATACTTACTTTTTCCTTTTGATATAACTGTCCATGGCACACGGCAATCACACTTTTAAATTCAATCAAGCTTAACTTTAATTGGAACTTCTGTTGATAGGACTTTGACCTCCATGTGAGACACTGCCTTTAAATTGTATACTGAGGGATGGTGGGGGAGTTGCCCCTGTTAAAATGTGCACTTGAAGTACAATATCCCTGCAAGGCGGAGGGTAGCATCTCGTGCCAGTCTTTGTACATGAAAGTCCTCTTCTAGACAATGTTTCTTGATATTTGCGGCTTTGACGACCACAACGCCCCAGTAGGCAAGAAATCTCTTTAGGAAACTTTTCATTCTTCTCTTCTTCAGCCTCAGATACAAGGAACTCAAAGTCGAGAGAGAATACAGGGTTTAAGTGTTCAACGGGTTTATTAATGCATGATTTGATTATTGATATACACATTATGATTATGCAGATATGTGGATAAAAAAAAAATTGGTTTTTTGTATTACCATTTTTCCAGAAAAAGCAACAAAATAAAAACAAAGTCGGGATCAAAACGACCTTTTAATTAATGATGAAAATACATAAAGCAAAAAGCCCTAAACCAGTTCACTTCCGTCTCGGGTGGGAGGAAAGGATTTTTTTTTTGAAAAACATAAAGCGACAAACAAACATATTAATTGAACAGATGAGTAGTAGAAATAAACATCAGCAAAGACCCAATTGCAGCTAAACATTCCATGTACCAAGATCCGATAGCGGATTAACTTGCATATTCAAATTCAAACTCTTCGAAAGGTAGGCCTTTACCTTGGATCAGCTTCTGAACTTCAGTCCTAAAAGCAAAACAATTCTCAATATCATGACCAGGTGCCCCTTCATGGAAGGCACAAGAGAGGTCGGGCCTATACCCAGCTGGCAATTTCTTAGGCACACGAGGAGGTGGTCTGGTCTGGACAAGCTTCCTCCTAAGCAAATTAGGGAGCAACACTGCATATTTCATGGGAATCGGGTCAAACTGTGGCTGTCCCGAAGCTTGTTGTAGAGGCTATTGTTGATGTTGCTGAAACTGGAGCGGATAACCCCGATCTTGGGCAGCATTCAGGATGGGCATAACAGTGGCAACAGAGTGAGAAGCCAGATGCTGTTGTTGAATTTACACTTTTATATCTGGGTCTTTGAAAAAACCGGTATTATTTTCAATCAACTTCTGAACTTCTTCTTTCAAAGAGTAACACTGCTCAGTGTCATGACCTGGTGCCCCTTGATGGAAATCACATTTGAGGTCAGGGCAATACCAAGATGGAAGAGGATTCGGCACCCAATGAAGTGGCCTGGTTTGAACAAGTTCCTTCTTAAGCAAGATGGGAAGCAAAGTTGCATATTTCACAGGAATTCGGTCACACTGCAATGCCTTCCGGACCTGGCTATGAGGGATGAGCTGTTGAGGAGCCTGATTTTGGGAGGTAAACAGCTGAGGAGCCTGATTCTGAGTAGTAAACGACCGAGGAGCCTGATTCTGAGTAGTAAATGCCTGAGGCTGTTGAGGAACCTGTTGTCGAGGTCGTTTCATGCACATTGGCTGACATAATGGCTGAGACCTTGGCTGAACAAGCGGTGGATCCTTTGCAGCCATCAGTGAAGATACTAGGCTAGTTAACCTCTCAATCTCAGCCCGAAGTGTTGTTACCTCTCCACGAAGCTCATGGATCTCTTGCTCAAGCTGATCCATCTTTTGCGTTTGTACGAGTGTCTGCATATGCGAGCCAAAGTTGGAAGAAGACATCAGACCACTTTACTGACGAATTGACCTTTTGTACATAGAGATAAAGTATGAGACACAGACTAGAAACTATGAATGCATGATGTGTTTATGCAAAAAAATGTACAATTTTTTTTTATTGAAGGATTTATCAAGGTAAATTGTAAAACATCGTAGGTGAACATGGTTTCATTTAAAGATTTGTAAAGATATTGCAATCGGCTCCCTTTTCAAAAGGTAAGAACGAAACCAAGGACAAAGTTCTTTAACAAAAGCAAAAGCTTAGTTAAGATTTTTTTGAAATCGTATTGCTTGGTGTTCATTCTCACAAGGTCCATTCCTTTGATATTTACACAAAAACTTGGTTAAATCCTTCAATATTTGATGGAAAAAGCATTTATGAATGGATGCATGTATGCATGATTATGCATAGGAAATATGATGAGGTTTAAGATATACAATGTTGGAGCTTAGGGACAATAAAGGCATTTGGTAAGAACTATGGTTTCCAGTTGCACAAGTAACAAGGGTTCTACCAAGGTTCCCGAATTACAACCGCCACAGAACTTTATCGGATACCGTGACAACACCCGGTCCAACAACGTTCGTAGGAAAGTCTAGTTCGAGTGTAGCATTGCAAGTAGACTAACACCGAGACATCACCCGGCTTAGTCACCGCACTACATCCTAAAAAAGGCCAAGATGGGTTAAGGGTTACTAAAGGTCCTTAGCGTACAAACGGAAACTTAAAAGCAATAGAGTCTAAGCGTGACAACACCCGCCGACATATATCACTTTAAGCTCCTCCGCTAAGTGTGGTTATCTCACGTGTGACAAGACACGAGAATACTCTCGGTATGCCACTATGAGTCTACCACCCCTATCTTATGTTTCACTCGAGTCCGGGTATAGGACTTTGCCTCACCACTCACGTAAAAGTATTTACAAAGTATATACAAATGATAAAGCAAAAGTAATAAAGAAAGAAAGGTGGGCTAAACCCGCGTAGGATCCCCAGTGAAGTCGCCATTCTTGTAGACCAAGATTTTCGGGTGTCAATCCATTAATTGGAATTGAACCTTCAATCTACCGGACTTGCTCGATTTTATTCTTGGGAAGGGAAAAATGAGATTGAAAAACCCTTTTTGGATCCGGGGGTCGGTTACGATTCGGGAAGGTGTTAGGCACCCGCGTCGTTCACGGTACTCCGTGAGAACCTCTTTCTAACTTTATTTTTATTTGAAAATTTATTGTTTAAAGTTGAAGTGAAAGAATGGAGGGAGAAGAAATAGGAGTTTTTGTTATTTTATTTGATTAAGAAAATAAAGGAAAAATCTCTTGGATTTGGGTCCAAGGTTTATTAAGAAAATATTTGACTTTTGCTTATTTGATTTTTTTTGAGATAAAAATATTTTTCTATACTAACGGTAAGCTAACGTAACGATGGGAAAAATAAAGCGAGATAAAAGCGATAAATAAAGTGTCGGTGCAAGTGTCGGTGCTTGTGTTACCTACATTATTACAAAACATCCTAGGTCCGTTCTAAAGCAAAAAATAAAAAATGCGTAAAAAATAAATTACATCAATACCTAAAATACACACTAATATCATGGAATCAAAACAAATTAAAATACCAAAGCTCTACTAATAAGAACATAAAATATAGAGAAGTAAACATATGTGCTAAAACGAAATATAACTAGATAAAATATGCATGTAATGATTTTTCAAAGAAAATAACTAAATTAGGAAGTAAAAATGCATGAGATTAAAAGCTGACATCATCAAATAAAAGAGATAATAATAGTAAATGCATGATATAAAGGAGGCCTGATATTAGTTAAATTAACAATGTATGAGAACAAACAAATCAAAGTAACATGTTAAGAAGAGGTTACGAAGTAACAACAAAGAAGAAAAAAACTTGTATGAAGGAAAATTTTAGTAAAGGAGGTGCAACAAGCAGCAACCGACACAATGAAAAAAAAGCAAGCTGGGCTCAGGGTCAAAAGCAGCTCAGTCCAATATTCAACACTATATAAACCAAAGTTAGGGTTTTCATCATTTTTGAAACAACATTTCCTTACTCTTTAGACACCAAACGGCGCTGCTTTCTCAATTCCTATCCTTCTCTTTTCATAAAATGCTTTTTCAAAACAAACTACACAAAAACACATATATCTAACCTCTAAACATAGTAATAAAGCTTTGTACTCCTTCACTTCTTTGTTTTCAAATTCGTCAGCCATAGTAACACAAACAGACAGACTAACAATCAACAAGCAGCAATCATCACACAAAAAACAGCACAAATTCGAGTTTGATTTAAGATGATGAAGACACAGCCAGCATAGACAAGTTCAGATCGGAGACAATCAACAAACACGAGCAAACTTACGAATCTGAGTCCGATCTTGCGCCAGATCATCTTTTGAAAACCAGAACGGGAACGATCTTGAAACTGAAACTATTTTTTTTACATTTTTTTCAATCACTTCTTTCTCTTTTTTTTCAAAATTGATTTGGGAACTATACTCAGATTCGTAGGTTTTGTTCTTAAAAATGCATGAACAAGTAGTGACAGAGAAAGGAGGAGGATTACCTTTGTCGGATCTATAAAGATCTGGAGGTAATAATCTTCAGAGAAAAAGATCCGAGCTGCTTCCGAGTTGTTTTGCTTCGTCTCTGTCCTGGTAATAATCCGATCTAGAATGTTCACCAAATGATCTGAATAGAACGATGTGCAGAGGTAGACATTGAGTCCGATCTGAATACTGGTAGTGATGTAATTTTGGTACTTGAAAAAGTCGAATTGGTGATGTGTTTTGGTTTATATTAGAAGATTTTGAGTTTGAGTAGTGATGAAAGATGAAGAACGTTGTTGGACAAAGAACTTAGGTGTTCATCATTTGTTCATCTGGTTTTGCATTTTTTATTGGGTTTAATCTGAAAAGGTTGAGAGAGAGAGAAGGAATTAGGGTTTGCGATGTGAATTGATTGGGCTCTGCGGCTACAGTGTTGTTGATTGGTGACCAGTCTGACTGCAGTAAATGCAGTGCTATTTATAGCTGCAAATTAGGGTAACTTGGACCAAAGGACCAATAGGCTGAAGACACCTGTACAGGACTAACACAAGACACTGTTGGACAAAGTTAGAGCACATAATAATAATAAGAATGTAAATCAGAATAACAATAAAAAACGAAAATTAAAATTAAAACAAAATATTTAAAAACGAAAATCATTTAAAAGATAAAATAAAAATACTAACAACCAAAGTAAAATAAGGGAAAATAATGAAAGTAAAATAACGACAATAAAACTTAAAAACTGTCCCTTTCGGTAAATGAGGTATTTTAAAATACCTCTCTGTCGAAATTTCGATTGAAACGGTTAAAATAACACGGTGTTTTAAAGTGCGAGCAAAACTCTTTAAGTGGTTAAAACATACGGATAAAAGACATTTAATTAAGCAAAGTTTAAAAGAAATGAATAAAAGACTTTAAAAAAAAAAAAAAAAATTTAAAAGTACGTGCAAAAATTGTAAATGTCTAAAAATACGAATAAAGTGATATAAAATGCAAACGAAAGCTTACATGCTTTAAAATACAAGACAAAAGATTTTAAGGGATTAAACAACGAACAACGAAACTTTAACTGGTTAAAACGAAAAAACAGAGAATTCGAACCGTTTTAAAATACAGATAAAAATGGGTAAAAACAGAGAAAAGTGGTCAAAATTTGGGGTATGACAAATATGTTCCAGTAAAAATATGAATCAAAACAGAAAAATAACTCATCATCCTAAACTCAAACACCTCATGTTCAATCGCCAAAACATAGCTTATTTCACGTGATCACTAAAAACGACATTTTAGCTCAAAAACCTGTTTTCTCCGATTCAATTTCACCCAAAACATTTCTCAAACATTCACATTCCCAAATCCATAAATACATACTCAATTATTCACTTTAAGGACTTCATTAAACCCAATATTAATTTTGAGAAAGTTTCACGGTTCATATAAAAAGTTGTGCTGAAATTCCATAAAAATTCACTGTGACCTACGTGCAGTAATTTGACCATAACTCAAGTTCTATAAATCCTTTTGAAGTCAAACCAACGGCATTAGAAAGCTAACATCCATACCTACAACTTTCGTGTTTACACCTAAGACCAATTCTGCACCGATCAATACCAGTTTTCATTTGAAATTTGGGGCAGAGATGAAAAAGTCAGAAAAAAAGAAAAACATCTTATATTACTCAAACTTCACATTCATTCAAAATCATCACAATCAACAACAACAACTCAACATAAATCATACCCAATTCATGATATGACATTAACAACAACAATCATCAACAACCACAACTCATAATCATGAATCCAACCATAAATCAACAACAACTTAACATAAATCATCATTTGAGCATAATTCATGAAGTATCCAAATATATATACCAAGAGCATGCAATTTCATCATCAACGATTCATTTATCAACAAATTAACATAACCAAACATATCACTACAACTGGAGCACGAATTTCATCAATTAATTTGCAATTCAAAACCCTAACTTCTTTTCAAAACCCTAACCTCTCTAATCATCAAAATAAAACAACAACAAACATGTTAAATCCTATTTCAGAATTATAAACCCATTATTAGAGAAGCTAGTCCCACCCTTACCTTAGATTGATTGATTGCAAGGATTCTACAGACTTCTCTTCTCTGACTCTTCTCTTCTCTAGGTTTCTCCTCTTTCTCCAAAACAGTTTTGCACGTAATATAATTTTCTAACTCTAGCTCTCCTTTTTATATAAACCTTAACCTATTTATTTTCTCTTAATTCCAATTCTGCCCCAAAGCCTCTTTATTCTAAATAATTATATTTCTCAACTAAATATATTCTTCCACTAAATAATAAAATAGGGGCTAGTAATAAATATCAATACACAACAAAAATATCACTCATCAAATAAATCAATTAAATTATAAAAAGACTCTAAACTCAATCAAATAAATAAATAATAAAATAGGGCGTTACACCTCCGTTTCTCTCCGAAACTACTCTTGGGTTATCTTGACTTCCTACAACACAGGCCTATATTTTTTCAAATACTTACCATTTATTCTAAAAATTCTTATGTCGGAAGTCAATTCCTCAATTTCATAAGCACCATTTGAAAATACTTGTATTACTTCAAATGGTTCTTCCCAGTTTGGTAACCATTTGCCTAAAACCTTATCTTTTTTGTCCACAGGCAACAATACTTTCCAAACCAAATCTCCAACATTGAAGGATTTTGATTTTACCTTTTTGTTATAGGCCTTTGTGACACGTTCATTTTGTCTTAAAAGCATGTCCAACGCAGTCAACCTTCTTCATTTAAATCAACCAACTCATCCAACATCATGTTCCAATATTGATATATTGGAATTTCCCATTGTCTTTGTACTCTGACTCATTGTATACAAATCTCCACCAGTAAAACTGCATCATGGCCAAAAGCTAACTGAAATGGTCTAGAGTTTATTGACTCTTTTGGAGATGTTCGACAAGCCCAAATGATTTGGTTTAATGTTTTATGCCAATTTTTTGGTTGAGCCTCTGTATGCTTCATCACCAAATCGATGATAATTTTATTGGCAGCTTCAACTTGACCATTTGCTTGAGCATAGTATGGCGCCAAAGTGAGTAGTTTAAAACATGTTTGGTTGGCAAAATCAACCATTTTTCGACCAATGAAAATTGGTCCTTGATCTGTAGTGACAGTCTCAGGAATTCCAAATCTATACAAAAGATGATCTTTAATAAAACTAATCACCACCTCCTGGCTAGTTTTCCTAAAGGAATGGCTTTGATCTACTTAGTGAAATAATATATTCCAACCATAATGAAATGATGGCCTCCAGATGAAGAAGAATTGATTTCGCCAATTAAGACCAAAGCTCAACCTCTAAACGACCAAGGTTTTACTATGGAGTGTAACTCACTTGCAAGTACCCATAGAATCCCTGCGTGTTTTTGGCATTCTTGGCACCCTTTTGCGAATTCAATATAGTCTTTCAACATAGATGGCCAATACACACCATGTCGAAATATTAATCATTTCATCTTGTGACCTGCTTGATGAGAACCACAGGCTCCGCTATGTACCCAAGAAATGGCTAAATAAGCCTCGTTTTCATTGATGCATTTAAGTAAAATGCCTTCGGCAGTTTTCTTAAACAATTTATTTCCATTGATCACATAACTAAAGGCTCTATATCTAAATTTTCGATCAACTGTGCCTGACGGGTTCTCAAGGTACTCTATAATTGGTTTTCGCCAATCATTATTTGACAAATTGTTAATGGCAAACATTTCGAAGATTTCAGGATAAGAAAATTTAGGCCGAGAATATGGTTCGTTCAAGTCTGATTCACCTTTTGCCCCCATAAATTTTTGCACTAACAATTTAGTCGAAGGGCATTCAATAGGAACCAATTTATCCTTGATTTCTATCAACTCTTGTAATCTCTGTTTAGAGATCTTGTATCCTAAAGTAACTTGCGCTAAATCATTCGCCACTTGATTTTCAATTCTTGGCACATGTTGAATATCGATGTATTCAAAATTATTCAATAAAGAAATAGTAGAGACAAAATAAGAAAATAAATTCTCACTTATGCATTTGCATTCCTTTGTCAGGTGCTTCACTACCAATTTTGAATCTCCCTTTATCACAACATCCTTTGCCCCCAATCCGAGTAATGTCTCTAAGCCCATTATTAAGGCTTCATACTCTGCCTCATTGTTGGAGCAAGCACCATTAATTTTATACTTGAACTTAGTTGGCACATTTAATGTAGATATTATGAAAATACCAACTCCGGTACCATAAGAATGGGTTCATCATGGAACCCTAATCAAAGAAGTTTAATTGCTCATGGCAACTGACATCATTACAAAACAATAGAAAAACATACCTGTTTTATCTTGGTTTTCGGGTGTCAAACATTGATTACGTTTGAACCTCTTTAACCTTTGATATCTCATTTTTTCTTGGGAAGGGAAAAAATAAGCAAAACCCTTGAGAATCGAGGTCTGGGAGTTGTTTCCGCTACGGGAAGGTGTTAGGCACCCATAACGACTATAGTATCCTATAGGAACCGTCTTTACTTTCTACGCGCGCGCTTTATTCTTAAATGCTATTTGAAGAATGATATTTACACCTAAGAGTTTACTAAGTCAAGAATTGGAGGGAGAAGAAGATGTTTGAACTTTTATTTTATTTGAATTGAAGGAATATTGGTTCCTTGCCTACGTACCCTTTTAAGGGATTAAATCCACCGTAGTTCTCTTTCAAAAATGTTTTTGTTTTTGTTGATTGATTTTAAGTTTGAAAATGGAATTTTGAAGAATAAGAGAGAGAGGCCTCAAGGACATAAGATTGTGAAAACATGAGGTTGAATTAGTCATTTTGCAAAAGAAAGTCTAAATATTATTAGAATTCATTAAGGTGTTTGTTTAAGAAAATAAAGAGAAAATCAATGGGATTTTGATCCCAAAGTTTATTTAGAAAATTATTTGAGTGAAGTTGTTCATATTTTTTGGGAAAAGAGAATTTTTCTAAATATCGTGATTCCTAGGCATACATCTAAACATTCAATCACCTAAACATACATCTAAAGTAACCATGTGATATGTGTGCATGTGTCGGTGCTTGTGTCGGTGCTTGTGTCGGTGCTTGTGTCGGTGTACATCATTAGAGTCCATTGTTCTTTACATATGCCCTAGTTTACATGCTATGGTCTTGCAAGAAATTAAAAATATAAAGAAAAATTACAAAATTCCTAGGTATTTACTGTAACACCCATACTAGACGTATCTAGAAAGTCTAGCATGTGCGTTAGATTAGTACTGGATACATTAAATTTTACAACAATACAGCTACGAATGAATATAAATACAATCAAATGTGTTCATACATAATGATACAACTCAACTTTTCTAAAGTATAATAAATGCATCCTTGCATAACCATCTCATCCTGCAGCGGGTACGAACGAACACTTGACGCATCATCCATTCGGCTAGTAGCTTGCTAATCCAACCTGTTTATCTGAAACAAATAAGGATTGGGATGAGACATAATGTCTCAGTGAGTTCCCCTAAATCCTAGGCTATAGGCAACCTCAGGGGAAACCCACGGTCACCATGTGTCTAGAATACAACCTGCCGGTTGATTATACGTGTGTGGGGACTTGCATACTTAGACGGTCGTGCATACTAGGGCCGTCTTAGTCTTATCTCACTTGTTATAGGCTTCACATCCTATACGTGTCATGGCGGTCGAGGGGAATCTAAAACCGCAATGCCAAGAATACGCTCTACGTATCAAGGCTTAAGCATACTATAATCATGACACAATTCTAAACCGGACGATTAGGGGAAACCTAAGACCGTCATCGGTATATCTTTCTCTATTCTTGCTCTATGCATAACTATGTTGTATCTAACAACATATTCTATCTTGCTATCATGCTAGTTTTGACGATCTACGTCTATGTTCTACTATTCTTGACGATCTACGTCAAGGCTCTACTAATTCTTGACGATCTACGTCAAGGCTCTATGACATAACATAAATATATCTAATAAATATGCATAGTCAAGTTCATTCATAAAGTTAGCGTTTAACAAACAATTATTATCTGAGTTCATTTTACGGAAAGCCCCGAGTGGAGTAACCCCGAGCGCAATCCCTATCTATCCGATGGAAACCTATCTAAGGTATAACCAACGGCACTCCTGCAGTGACGTGCGGGATCCTTACGGCTAACCCCATTTCACCTAATGGAAACCTCTTGAACCAACCTAGTGTGGACACAAGAGACACGACCACTACATCTTACTTACTAAGTGACATGCGGGTTCCTTACGGCTAACCCCGTTTCACCTAATGGAAACCTCTTGAGCCAACCTAGTGTGGACACAAGAGACATGGCACCTTAACTTTAAAGTCTTGGTCTATATATATGCATGAGTATTAAATCTATGCTAGCTATCTCTTTTACCTCGGATGCCTATACGATCCAACTAGAGGTAAACTATATGCTTGTTTAACTTGCTATGTGAAGAGATGTCTAATCAATTCACGTCTTGCCATTCTCGTATGGCTCTCTAGTTTCTATGCGAAGAGAATACTCTATATCTCTTCGCCTCTAGTCAAGCATACCACTCATGCCTAGCATTCTATTCTTTACTACCTATTCTAATTCTTGACAAGCTATGTCAAGGCTCTATTTTCATGCCCTTACTTGATTCATCACTACCCGAGTAACTCGGCTAAACTCTCTTGAATCACTCTTGCCATTCATGTTAAGATTGCCATGATTTTCTTTTCAAGAATCGTTCGATGTTATGTGCATTGCCTAGATGTTGTTTTGGGGTTATAAAGTTATAAAACGATGAAAGAAATGCATCGGAACGCACCACCGACCCGAGGGAGGGCCAACAGGCCAAAATTAAGTTGGCCATTCCAGAGGGCTGCGCTAATAGCGCCCCTGGAGCGTGGCTTTTCTGGGGAGCTACGCTATTAGCGTAGAATTTCGCTAATAGCGTAGTTCTTCGGGTCTGTGGTACCAAATTTCCAATTTTTGACCCAAAACTCATTCTAATGGTTCCTGCAATGAACCAAAACATCCAGCAACATACATATACATTTCTAAACTTATTTCATGGCCATAATAACATGTACAAAGCAAGATCAAGGCAAGGGTATAAAATTCTCATTTTTTCTAAACTTAACAAAATTCATGTTTTGCTAGCAATTAAACACATAATCCCAATGGTGGGTTCTATCTAAGAACTCACCTAACATGTTCCTTGCAATTTCTCTAGCATCTAGCATCAAACCCTAGCTTTTGATCCTTAGCCCTTTTTCACCAAACCATGCCTCAATCCTTTCCCTTGTGTGTTTCTTGCTTGCTAAGCTGCCTTAATCCATGCTTGATCATGATTTGGAAGAAGTTTGGATGGATTGGAGAAGGAAGGAGGGCGCATATCTAGAGAGAAGGAGGAGGGAAAGGTTTTCCAAAACCTAGAGAGAGAAGTGAAATGGAAAAATGAATATTTTGGCCCCAAAAACACTTATATACTCCCTTGCGCGAGTTTACTTAAATGCCCTTCGCCTTAGTCGTGTTTACCTGACACTGACACATAAGCCCATGCTTGACTAATATTTCATAAAACATCTTCCGTCGTACTTGACGTTCTATAACACTTAATCTCTGATATCTAGCTCATACCTGACTTATGCCATTAATAGACATTTCCATGATCATTTGTCCTCTGACGCGTCTAATGGGTAATATTCCGTTACTGTTAAGCGGGATATTACACTCTACCCCCCTTAGAAAAATTTCGTCCTCGAAATTTAGAAATCATCTACAATCATCGCAACTAGAATCTGTCTCCTTTGGTTTCTGCTGTACAATATCTGATCAAACCACTCTAGGAAGGTTGAAGAATACTTTTCTCAATAAAGCATGCAATTTATCCTCTTTCTTATTCTGCATATGATTGAATATGGTCTCTTCAATCTTACTATCTTTATCAAAATCACAGAACTGTCTGAGAACATAGTGATTAAAACTAACTTTTGTTATAAGAGGATTGCTTGTCTCGGATCTATTCCTTCTCTGCTTAGCATGAACTCTGCATCTACGTAACTTTTCTCTATTTGAATCACTCAGGATTTGCCTTTAAACTGGAGTTCTACTGATATCCAGGTTTGCCCTGCAGTGCTTACGTGTATCTAACACATCTTCCATGTATACATCTTATCATGCATACATAATCTGTTTTACCGCACATTGCGATTTATGCTTCTTACTGATGCTACTTATCTTGATGATTCTACTCATCTCTAATCATAATCTTATGAAACCTTTCTATCTCTTCATAATCTCCCTGTACTGCAAGTCATGGGTAACTTGTCTAGCTTGGCATGAAGAAGTGAAATCAACTACACTAATTCATCTGACAATCTATTAACCTGTCTGGCGGTTCACATGCTCTTGAAACTTTCTACTAAGTCCTTTTTGCACTTGCATTGAACACTCTAAGCACAAATCTGTGCATCCCGTACGACATTAGTATCACATGGGCATTATCTTCATAAAACTTTATCTTCTAGTATTGGCATACTTTCTAGCGCCATTGCTTGTTAGTTAATAACGATACTCATTCTAGCTTTTGTTTCTAAGAGTTTCTAAACTTTGGTACATAGGTTCTTGGAACGAACAAATACATGACTAGAAAAATATCATTTTTAAAACTGAGTCTATACTAGTACTGCAGAACCACAGGACGAGTCTCTATATCTGAAAAAGGTTTTACGACTCTCCTTCACACTTGTCTCTAACAAGCTGGTCCTGAAGTCTGTACGTCTTAAGTGAGCTTACTCGCTTACGACGTATCTCTTTAGTTTTAACAATGTGAAATTTCATGTTTTTAAAATAACCATCGTTCCCAAGTTCCTCAATACCAATCTTATCTTTAAAAGTTATAAAATCGTGGCTTGACACCATTCTAGAAAGTATCGTTATCATTTAACAAGTATGGTATAAGAGGGTATGTACTTCGTCAGGCATAACTCATAAATCGTACTCCATTAACATAGCACATACTCTTTCTGACTAACCAACAACTCTTCTACGAATTCGACATCACCAAAAAGGCAACTCGATTAATTCATCTGTGTTAACTCTAGTCTTTCTCATCTTACCTAAATGAAGATGCTTTCTTTAAACTTTTACTTTAATCATTACTGGCTGCATAAGCATCTATACTTACTTAACATAACGAGAACTCTCGCTTTCCACATAATACTTCCCACTGAAATGGTATTTCTATCTCGAACATTTATCACAAAAATTCTTACTACAAAATTCCATGTTCCATGGCTACTGTTCGCAACTTAATTAATTATTTAACTTCCGTTGCGCTACTCTGATTCCCACCGGTTGGCTTCAACCAATACTCTGATCCGTTGAGAGAAGTGAACTTTATTCTTCTTCTATCACTACCTTAATATCTGCTTGAACTCTGCTTGATACTTCTATGTTGCATGCTACTCTGCAACCTTGCTCTACTCCTTGCTGGTAAGATTGAATCTAAAGGAAACTTACCTCTGGACATATCAATGTCATACTTACTCTTATTCCCGAACAACTTAACTCAAGGAACATATCTTTGCTATTACATACCTACTATTCCATGAAACGCTCTTACAACCTCCCATGGTAGACTAATCTTGCATTCGGACATACTTCCTTATGCATCTAACATTGTAGCTTTGAATCTCGCACACTATGTTTTGCTTAATCCTTCCTATGCTTGCTCGTTAATTTTCTTTCTAATAAAATTTCGTAAATTAGCACACGGGTCATTGACGTTGATGATTTACAACTATATATAAAACATATAATGAATCTAGGTCCCAGTCGTTACTCTAAAATCCCAGGACGAGTTGACAACACGTAGGTGTCATCAAATCTTAGTCCTAGTGTGTTTAGCCCAAACTACACGAGTCGTAACAAACCGGTACCTACAAAATTTCATTTTGAATTTCAAAAATGTCAACTTCAATCACCCTTATGTGTATATCTTTCTAAAATCATGTAAACTTTACTACTTAGCATCCTAACGAGCCTTCATAAGTTCATCAAGCAAAACATAGGTTCGAGGGGTACTCTTAACTCTGCGAAATCCAAAATCCTCGTGATTTCATATGACTTTGCACCATTTAACTTCTTGCTTCATGATTTCACATCTGTGACTTCCATTCTAGATACGGGTGCCTCTAAACTCTTGGTCCAAATTCATTCTTATTTCTTGACACATTAACTTCCAAAGTCACGTTAAACCGAATCGATCTTCGTTGATGGTTGCCCATGCCTTTTCCCTTTTGAAAACTTTAGGGGGGTGATATGCATTCGCCACTTGATATAGAAGAAAAAAAAACAATTTCTCATCGCATAAAAGATGGTGAAGACAACTCTCCAATAGTCACTGCATTCCCTAGAGACGAACTGAAAATTTCGCTCCGGGTTCGCTATTGATGAGTTTCTTCAGCTCAATTTTTCAAAACATACTTTGCATAAATTTTTTTTTTTTTCTCAAGTAAATCAATGCACATCAGTCATTCCCAACACCTAAAATATATTCTACTACATATGCATGGCAAGCATCAACCTAATTCGATACAATTCTCGGCACTTTAGAAACTAATGCTTCATTCCTGATAACATAAAACTTTCACTAAATCCTTTTCTACTACGAGTAGCTTACTTCTCTGCGTTACCAGTTAACGTAGCTTCCCGAACATTAGAACCTTGTTCACTTTGAACATTCAAGTCCATAATCTCAATAACATAACGCTATTCCTGAGAGTCTACTAATCCCGTCAACCTACGTCGACTGCTCTCTATCTTGTAGCCTTGCGCTTACTTTCTGGAATACAATTCTGTTCCAACTATGACCCTTACTGAAGCTTCAGGTCCTGCTAAGATATTTTCATATCCTTCTCTTATGGGTATACGAAGTATCATCAACAACTTACCCAACGCTGTCTAAACGTCCCTTCTCAACATTGCCTTACATTCTCGGAGGATTCATACTTCTACTTGCTTAGTTTACCGGCCACCTACTGGCACGATCAACTTCTTACTGATACTCATTCTGAGTTCTTGCTTCTAAGTGCACACTTTTCGGTGCATCTTCTTCACATGCTTCGTTCCTCCAGGGTCCTACTCAGCTCTCAGGCATCCATTCTAATCGTCGAATGCTAAATTGAGTTGATCAGGCTCAACTAACAACAACAACTAGAACATTTACCCAGAACCCACTGGTCCCACTACCTTTGTTGTAACTTAATGACCCAAGGCACGATCTGAATCGACCTGCTCTGATACCAAATGTAACACCCATACTAGACGTATCTAGAAAGTCTAGCATGTGCGTTAGATTAGTACTGGATACATTAAATTTTACAACAATACAGCTACGAATGAATATAAATACAATCAAATGTGTTCATACATAATGATACAACTCAACTTTTCTAAAGTATAATAAATGCATCCTTGCATAACCATCTCATCCTGCAGCGGGTACGAACGAACACTTGACGCATCATCCATTCGGCTAGTAGCTTGCTAATCCAACCTGTTTATCTGAAACAAATAAGGATTGGGATGAGACATAATGTCTCAGTGAGTTCCCCTAAATCCTAGGCTATAGGCAACCTCAGGGGAAACCCACGGTCACCACGTGTCTAGAATACAACCTGCCGGTTGATTATACGTGTGTGGGGACTTGCATACTTAGACGGTCGTGCATACTAGGGCCGTCTTAGTCTTATCTCACTTGTTATAGGCTTCACATCCTATACGTGTCATGGCGGTCGAGGGGAATCTAAAACCGCAATGCCAAGAATACGCTCTACGTATCAAGGCTTAAGCATACTATAATCATGACACAATTCTAAACCGGACGATTAGGGGAAACCTAAGACCGTCATCGGTATATCTTTCTCTATTCTTGCTCTATGCATAACTATGTTGTATCTAACAACATATTCTATCTTGCTATCATGCTAGTTTTGACGATCTACGTCTATGTTCTACTATTCTTGACGATCTACGTCAAGGCTCTACTAATTCTTGACGATCTACGTCAAGGCTCTATGACATAACATAAATATATCTAATAAATATGCATAGTCAAGTTCATTCATAAAGTTAGCGTTTAACAAACAATTATTATCTGAGTTCATTTTACGGAAAGCCCCGAGTGGAGTAACCCCGAGCGCAATCCCTATCTATCCGATGGAAACCTATCTAAGGTATAACCAACGGCACTCCTGCAGTGACGTGCGGGATCCTTACGGCTAACCCCATTTCACCTAATGGAAACCTCTTGAACCAACCTAGTGTGGACACAAGAGACACGACCACTACATCTTACTTACTAAGTGACATGCGGGTTCCTTACGGCTAACCCCGTTTCACCTAATGGAAACCTCTTGAGCCAACCTAGTGTGGACACAAGAGACATGGCACCTTAACTTTAAAGTCTTGGTCTATATATATGCATGAGTATTAAATCTATGCTAGCTATCTCTTTTACCTCGGATGCCTATACGATCCAACTAGAGGTAAACTATATGCTTGTTTAACTTGCTATGTGAAGAGATGTCTAATCAATTCACGTCTTGCCATTCTCGTATGGCTCTCTAGTTTCTATGCGAAGAGAATACTCTATATCTCTTCGCCTCTAGTCAAGCATACCACTCATGCCTAGCATTCTATTCTTTACTACCTATTCTAATTCTTGACAAGCTATGTCAAGGCTCTATTTTCATGCCCTTACTTGATTCATCACTACCCGAGTAACTCGGCTAAACTCTCTTGAATCACTCTTGCCATTCATGTTAAGATTGCCATGATTTTCTTTTCAAGAATCGTTCGATGTTATGTGCATTGCCTAGATGTTGTTTTGGGGTTATAAAGTTATAAAACGATGAAAGAAATGCATCGGAACGCACCACCGACCCGAGGGAGGGCCAACAGGCCAAAATTAAGTTGGCCATTCCAGAGGGCTGCGCTAATAGCGCCCCTGGAGCGTGGCTTTTCTGGGGAGCTACGCTATTAGCGTAGAATTTCGCTAATAGCGTAGTTCTTCGGGTCTGTGGTACCAAATTTCCAATTTTTGACCCAAAACTCATTCTAATGGTTCCTGCAATGAACCAAAACATCCAGCAACATACATATACATTTCTAAACTTATTTCATGGCCATAATAACATGTACAAAGCAAGATCAAGGCAAGGGTATAAAATTCTCATTTTTTCTAAACTTAACAAAATTCATGTTTTGCTAGCAATTAAACACATAATCCCAATGGTGGGTTCTATCTAAGAACTCACCTAACATGTTCCTTGCAATTTCTCTAGCATCTAGCATCAAACCCTAGCTTTTGATCCTTAGCCCTTTTTCACCAAACCATGCCTCAATCCTTTCCCTTGTGTGTTTCTTGCTTGCTAAGCTGCCTTAATCCATGCTTGATCATGATTTGGAAGAAGTTTGGATGGATTGGAGAAGGAAGGAGGGCGCATATCTAGAGAGAAGGAGGAGGGAAAGGTTTTCCAAAACCTAGAGAGAGAAGTGAAATGGAAAAATGAATATTTTGGCCCCAAAAACACTTATATACTCCCTTGCGCGAGTTTACTTAAATGCCCTTCGCCTTAGTCGTGTTTACCTGACACTGACACATAAGCCCATGCTTGACTAATATTTCATAAAACATCTTCCGTCGTACTTGACGTTCTATAACACTTAATCTCTGATATCTAGCTCATACCTGACTTATGCCATTAATAGACATTTCCATGATCATTTGTCCTCTGACGCGTCTAATGGGTAATATTCCGTTACTGTTAAGCGGGATATTACATTTACATCCTAATTCTTTGCAAGAAATGTAAATTGCAAGAAAACTAAACCTAGAGGGATCGGATGAGAATGCTATGGATGAACTATGGATGAGAGGGTTAGTAACATAACATGGCATGATAGAATATAAATTTTAAACAAAGTAGCAAAAATTTAAACACAAGAGGTGACAAAACTCTTAGCAAAATATTCCTAAAATTTATCATAATATCAAGACAAGTATATGACCTATAATTCCCATATCATGACAATTTTCAAAGGTTTCATCACAATCAATGATATGAGAATTATAAGAACACATTCAAGTCAAGAATCATGATATTTTTTAGGCATACCTTACATTTATTTCTCACAAAAAAAAAACAAATATTAACATGACTTGTAAAACAAGCAACTCACAATAACACATTCACAAGTAGTAAAAAAAATACATCACCACAAAGATGGACTCACCACAAATCCATATATCACAAGCCACAAACACATATCAAAAATTGGAATCAAAATGATGCACATTTTCACACACTTTTTAACAACAAAAAACAAGAATTAAAACAAGAAAAAAAAAGCATCAACATTTTTTATAAAGTTTTTTTTTTCCAGTGCAAAACCATCACAAGAACATCACAAAACATCAAGAAGTCTCTATAAATTTTTTAGAGAATTTTCTAAAACGTTTTGGGCATGACAGGGGTGTAGAAAGCAAGAAACATGGTGCAACCAGCAAGAAAATAAAGGAAAAAACGAAATCCAGCATAGAAAAGCCCAGGCCCAAGGTCTTTGATGGATCTGGGCTATCCAAACTCATCAGGAGCGTTGGATTGATCCAGCTCCATCAAACCCTAAATCTAACGGTGAGGATGCACTCTTGAGGCTTATATAAGCCTCCTTCTCACGTGCTCATTTTCCCCTCTCCTTTGTCTCTCTAACTCTCGTTCTAGTGAGAGAAGCTCTCACTTCTCTCTTCACCGGTGTTCATCTCTCCACTGCCGGTTTCTGGAATGGAACGGCTGGAGACGATGAAGATTCATCGGAATCTTCATTGTCACCGCCGTGAATTCCAGATTCCGGCAACACTTCAAACATCTTTGATCTTCATGGATCTAAACCCTAACTTGTTCTATTCTTTATGCTGATTATGAATCTGAACTTAGTTTTTCGAAACGAGGCTTAGATACGAGCAGATCTACACTTGAATCTTTCGGTTTCTATGTTTTCAAATATTTTCGAAACTTCTTGAAATGAAACCCTAATCTAAACTATTTTCCTCACTAATTACGAATATGAGCTTGGATTTACAAAATAAACGGTGAATCTTCGATGATTTACATTTTTAGGGTTTCGTTTCAAACTTTTTCGAATCTTTTCAAAGTTCTTTGAAAGAACAAGTCTGAGAACTTGTTAATCTGCTTCGATTCACCGTTTATTTGTGGTTGCGAACCTTCGATGTGTTTTTGCAATGAAAACGAAGAAGTTTTGATGATTACCTGAACTTTGAATTGGAGATTCGAACAAAAAGATCCTTGAAAGCTTCTGGTAAGTTTGGACCGAAAATAAATCGGTGTTCTTCTCTCTTTCTTCTTCACTGGTTCAGAGCTTGCTTCGATTCTCTCTTCTTCTCACTTCTCTCACTGTGATCGTACGGATTCTTTGAATTCGTGCTTGAATTGCAGTTTCTAAGGTTCGATGATGAAGATTCAAACGTGAATCTCTGAGAACTGCGAAGAAATTGCTTCAATTTGGCTTAATTTTGATTCTGGTAAAGTTAGGGTTTCGTGAATGTTCTTTGTGTTCTTGGCAATTTCTGGAAACAATTAGGATTTTGATCCTTGGGAGAAGAGAGAGAATGGGAAATTGTGTTTGTTGAGTTGGCACTTTGTGAATGGAATTGTTGGCACTGTGCATTGATGAGTTGGCCTTTATATAAGTGACAAGTGTGATGTTTTGGCCAATGAGCTTGTGACATGTGGACTTGAACTTGGCTTTGCTGCGTTTTAAGACTTGGGACCTTTCTGCAATTCTTGAAACTTTGGGACTGACCTGCAATTTTTTTAAAAAAAACTGGACTGCAATTGACTAAAACTTTGAGGACCAAACTGTAAATATGGAAAAAGGACTAAAAAACAAAAGTTTGACTTAAAGGACTAAAATGTGAATTGAAAAAGTCTTTAAAAGAAAAATGAAATGGAAGAAAAGGACCTAAGCGCAATTTTTAAAACTTGAAGGATTGAAATGCAATTAATAATAAAATTGAAATAAAATTGGTAAATTGGAAAAAACGTAAAGTGGAACCAGTAAAAAACACAAAAAGGACTAAAACGAACCAATTACTAAATGAGGTACTTTAAAGTAACCTCTCTCTGTCAAAATTTCATGTGAAATGACCAAAATGCCCCTAGAGACTAAACTGACTCAAAATGACTCAGATGCACTTTTTGAAATGGATTTTGACATGGAATTGAAACAAGGGCTTATACAAACCAATTGAAAAGATTCAAACAATTTTCAAGGACTAAAATGAGTTTGAATGCAGGAAATGACTGAAATACCCTTTTTCATGAATTTTGCAAATAATATTGAAATAAAATGCAGAGAAATATGCAATTGATCAGAGACAAATTCAAATGACTTGAAATGCAAGAAAAATCCTTTGGATGGTTTTAACATGCAAGAAAAGAAGAATTGAGTCAGTATTTTTAGGTCCAAAATTAGGGTATAACAATACCCTAGAGAGAACAATAGAAGGATGCAGACATTTTGCCTTGAATTTCCTTATGCTTTGACCCTTGACTTGTACTGCTAGCGTTATGAATGAACAAAATAGTGTGCGAGGGTCTCAATTTATAGTGCATGATTACTTAGGGGGTTAAGAGAGTGAAAATAGGTTTTTACCCAAAAACGGCTTGAAAAAAAAGAAAACAACACTTATTGGTTGTGTCCATGCACGGGTAGTAGCTAATACTGTCCTGTGCGCAGGGCGTGTGGCTTCATGCGCAGAGGCGCATGAGGCAGCCCCTTCTGCACGATTTCAACAATTTTAGACCCTTTTTCGCTCGGTCTTCTGTCTTGTGATGCCTTGTAACTTCAAATTACTTTTCTTCACTTTGTATTGTCTTCAAATACCTTTTCTAAACCATTGAACTTCAATCTTCTTATATTCTATCCTTCATGTGATGTCTTGTTTTGCTGATTTATAAAATTTCTCACTACAAAAGGCTCAAAACACCTATGAAGTTGCATGATTTAGGATACAAGTGAATTACAAAGACTCAAATGAAAACAATACAAAAAGTTCCTTAGACCATTGTGAACCTCTAATTGACTTCTAATTTGCCTTCAAATCCAAAGAATTACACTAAAAACATAGCTAAAAATATCATATGTTATTCCATCATCAATCATCAACATGAGGAATTTCCAGAGAACCATTAATGAACTTCAACTTGTTCTTCGTGCCCGAAGCATGTTGCATCGAACAAATCCATCCAAGGTAAATGGATCCATTCAACTGTGGAGTAACGATAACTGAATTCAGACCTTCAATAGAATGAACGTACAAGATCGAATCTGTATCAGTTTGCTGATGAATAGGAGCAACACATGGTGGAATAACTGCGAAGAAGAAAGAAATAAAGAAAACATGCAAGAAAATGCAGAACTTGCTTGAAAAACAACATAAATCAAGCAAGAAGCGAAGAAAATCAAAGAAAAAAAGTGAAGAGATGAGTTGCAACTAACTTGCTCACGAAGAAAAGTCTCTGATACCATGTTATAGGTGATTGAACAAAGTAACTCATTTCTCTTAATGAATGATGAGGCTACAACTAACATTTAATTATAGTAGTTAGTGAGAGCAATATAGTAGTTAATCATGTACGGTTTTGTAGAGAATCTCAATAACTAATGAGTAGTGTGTGTTACAATAAAACTAAGTAGCTACTCCATTTGTAAAAAACAAAAAAAAAAAATTGTCTTAAAATAGATGACCAATTTCACTTTTTCAATGCAAAATTAATTATCTGTTTTCATTTATACACTTTAATTGATATTAATTTCGTCACTTCCAATTTAATATATTTTATTTTGTATTTATGATAATAACGAATGTATCAATACTTAACAATGACACTCAAAACCATTTTTTTCTCTATCACTTATACATTTTTCTTAATATGTAAAATGGAGAGAGTATGATTTATTTTGATGTTGAGTTGTATCACTTTGTTGCTATTGCTAAGGTGTATCTTGTTCATGCAATAATAACTCTATTTTTTTGTCAAGTAGTTTAGCAGAGAAAAAGTGGATTGTCTGAGATTCGAATACCAATCCCTACATATATTATGTATTATCCCTTGCCAAGCTAAGTTTACATGGACTTATTTCTTCTCAAAATGAGGTCTTTTCATTTTTAAAAGACGCATATCATTTTGCTTGAATTTTTTCTTTCTTTCTTGGAAGTCTGTCAACCCTTACCGACGGTGATAGTTAGATTTAGCTTTAATCTAATGGTTGCAACACTTACACTACTAATTTGGTGTATTAATTAATCGATATGTATGGATTTGATGATAAAATATAAATGATGTAATATCCCGCCTGACAGTATCGGTATATTACCCGTTGACCGTGTCAGATGAATTTAATTCATGGAAAGTAAGTTATTGGAAATATTTTATGACATGTCAGCTATTTACGGGGAAAAGTATCAGTGTCGGATTTAACCCGTTTAAAGGCAAGGGCAGTTTGGTAATTTCACGATTAAGGGATATTTATATGATATTAACACCAAAATATCTATTTTTCCTTATCCCTTTCTCTCTTTTAAGTTGTTGGAAGAAATTTTCTCCTCCTTCTCTCTATCATTCACGCCCTCTCTCTCTTTCTTTTCTCCAATCCTTCTCAAATCCTCCTCCTTCCAAGGCAAACATATTCTCTTGTTCCCTTAAGATTTATTAAGTTTAAGGAAGGTGGGTTTTGATTTAATACTCTCCTTTTTCTCTCTAGAAAACTCATACCACATCTTCCTCTCTTTATCATCAACCTTTCAAGTTGCTTAAGTGATGAATCAAGCTTGGATGTATCATTTTTGTTAGCAAGGAACAACTATGGCTTTGGATTTACAGCTTTAAGGTTGCTATAGAAATTCTAGGGTTAGGGTTTGGAGTTGTAGTGGATCCATTGGAGACTTATGCATGAAGATTCATCAAGAATGGTATTTGATTATGGAAGCTAGGGTTTTGTTTGATTGGGCATGGAAGCTTATGATGAAACATGTAGCATGGAGTTGTGAATATGAAGTGTTGATGCTTTAAAACTTGATGATCAAGAGCAAATCGTTAGGTGAGTTCCATAGTTAGTTTTCCCGCCCCTTTGGGATTATGTTAAGCCTTGTTAATTAATATGAAACATATGATAATTCTAGGGTTTTAAGTATATGTTTAGTTACCCCCTTTTATGTCATGTTTCCAATACAAGTGAATACTTGTTCCAAGACTACTTTGCAAGTTCTTTATGGTCCATAGAGTCAATATATGCCTTGGGAAGCTTTGTTTTGAGGATTTTTGGGACAAAGACATATTTTTATGCAGGGCTGAGCTGCATCAACTCGCCACGGCGAGTAAAGAGCTCGCCATTGCGAGCAAGAAGGCCGGAAGGGGGTGGCTGCTCGCCACCAGCTCGCCACGGCGAGGTCAAGGCGGGCAAACAGTGGCTGCTGCCCTATTTTCTCGTCTCGCCTTTTGTCGTGTTCCGGTTCGGCTTTCATTCATGTATGCTTTTATACATATAAACCCCTCAAAACAAGACTCCAAGGCATAGGTTTTTTAAATGTTTTATCGAAAGCAAATCAAGTATTTATTTATATTGGAAAGCATGACATATGAGGGAAGTGTTCGTTTCATGAATGGGGTAGCAAGATATTCATTAAGCAGGGTGAAAACTAGAGCCTCGACATAGTAGTCGAGAACTAGCAAGTTTAGCAAGCAATCCTAGGATGTTAAGACGCGAAATATTTTATATTCGCACATGATTAAGAATGATAGAACAAGTATGTTAAGATGTGGATCGGATAGTTTATCTCTCCACCATGATTAGGTATGTATATGAACAAGTAAGGGTTTACCACTAATCGGTTCGATTAAGGTTCCGAGGTAAACAATCAAGTATGTACATGTTTAATTTATGTATACGACAATACCATGACTAATAAGTAGGTCGCATGTCTCTTGCTATCCACATCAGGGGGATACAAGAGGTTCTCGATCTATGGGGAACGATTCAAGCCGTAAGGGACCCGCATGTCACTGAAATTAACAAGACGTAGGTGCTCGTGTCTCTTGTTATCCACGCCAGGGGGATACGGGAGGTTCTCGACCTAAGGGGAACGGTTCAAGCCGCAAGGGACCCGCACGACACCGAGGGAGTCCGATGTACGTACATCAGTCATGTATGGGATTGATCTCGGGGTTACTCCACCCGGGACTATCCGTAAAATGAATCAAGATAATAATTGTTTGTTCAACGCTAACCTAATGAATGAACTTAGCTATGATTATGTTATGAAATGCAAGATTTATTTCCATGGATGAATAAGTTCAAGAACAAGAGCATTAGATGCTATAGGACAAGTATAAGGCATGGAATAGAGCAAGTACATAACATGTTACCGATGACGATCTTAGGTTTCCCCTAATCGTCCGGTTTAGATTTATGTCATGATTATGTTAGGTTAGGCCTTGATGCGTAGATCATATACTTGGCAATGCGGTCCTAGATTTCCCCCTCGACCGCCATGACATGTATAGGAAGTGAAACCTATAACAAGTAAGATAAGACTATGACGGCCCTAGTATGCACGACCGTCTAAGTATGCAAGTCCCCACACAAGTACAATCAACCGTCAGGTTGTAATGTAGACACGTGGTGACCGTAGGTTTCCCCTTGAGGTTGCCTATAGCCTAGGATTTAGGGGAACTCACTGAGACATTATGTCTCATCCCAATCCTTATTTGTTTCAGATATCAGGTTGGACGTCAAGGTAGTAGCCGGATGGATTTTTCAGCAAGAGCTCGTTCGTACCCGAAGCATGAAGAATATGGATCTCAAGGATGTATTTTATTTATTAGACATGATATGATGTATTGTTTTTGTACGAACGTGGTTTGTTGTATATAAATTCATTCGAAGTTTTTATTGTTGTATATTTTAATGTATCCAGTACTAAACTAACACACGTGCCAGACTTTCTAGATACGTCTGGTATGGGTGTTACAAATGATGAATTGTTAAATTATTAATGTGCATCATGTGATTGAATATTTTTTGAAAGAAATATTCATGTGATTGAATTTGTTATTAATCAAATGAAAGATAATATTTTCATTCACCTCAATTACTTAATGATTGAGTTTTTTTTAAGGGTACTTAATGGAGAATGATTAGAAGTAATTTTGGTAACAAATAATATGGGTAATCTATTAATTTAGACACGGTGGTTTTTTTTTGTTTTTTTTTTTTGTTTTTAGGAAATTAGACATTGTGGTTATTGACCCTCTCTCAATGATTGGTTTTGAAGAACTAAAATTTAACTATCAAATAATTCATAACTTGATTTTATTTCCCTTCTAGCAAAACTTCAAATTACTAGACCCTTTTCTAAAACCCAAGGTTTACAAGAAAACAAATTAACATAAATAATCTATTAATTAAGACTCAACCGATTATCTAACAAATTATTTAGGAAAACCTACATTGCTTGGGTTGATTCATGGAGTAGAAAACTCAGTTTTGACAGTAGGAATGCAATTTTCTTGGGCCACAAGCAAGGGGAAACATAATGAATCATTTAGTGCAAGGATGCATACATTGCTTGGGTGCTTTAACAAATTCTAGGATAACCTATTTAATTATAAGACAACCTATCAAAGAATCAATATGCTAAACTAATAAATCCTATTTGATCAAGACTTAGATAAACATCATCAAAACACCTTATAGCTAGAGGCTTCAACCTTAACACCGAAACTTCTGGCATCGTTAAAGTAAAAACTTGAATGTATAAAATGTTGGAATTTTTTTCTTAGTTGAACAACTTCTTGAAGAAAAGCCAATTATCCAGAGTCAAAAAAGGAAGAACAGAGAACATAAGAAAATGTTGAAGTAGATAATGACTTCCAGAAACTAGTTGAGAATTTGTCGAGTTTACATTTAAAAAACCTCGGTATTTAGTGAAATCGAAATGTTTGACGAGTTTACATTTAAAAAACACTTTTTTTGGGCCTTTTTTTTTAACTCGTTTTCTTTGAAAATCCAATTCTTTTTTCAAGCCCAAGGTATTGAAATTAATGCTAAATTGAGTTCAAGCCATGTATTTGGTTCTAATATTAAAAACCCTTTATAATTTGGAGAAAATTTGATGAAGTTGGAGATAAAGTCACCGATGATAATGATGTTATGAAACTTTAGAAATTAGAAGGATTGAACTTTTGAAGAATTAACTAATTTATTTTTTGGATAGGTTTATTAACAACTTTAGAAACTTGTGAAACTTGCTTTTTTGGATGATTTAGAGTCTTGTGAAACTTATGATTTTAAGTCCTCGTGAACTTATCTCAGTTTGTAAGAACAATGCATAATATATGCATGGCCCAGGGACACCACAAAAAAAAAAAACTTATGACTTTGCAAGTTAATTTTGCATTTTGATGCTAAAACGAACATAACTCTTTATTATGGTGGTTATGTATACTTTGTCTTTATAATTAAGTCATATTTTGCATTATTGACCCACACAATATTATATTAGCTTACATATAGCATATATATAATAAATTTTATATGATTCTAATTTTAGGTAAACTCAATCGAGTCTACGAATCGAGTTTACAATTTGAATTTACATAAATAAAACGAGCTAAGATAAACCTTGCTTGTATAATGTTCATGCAGTAATAACTCTATTTATTTCTTCTCAAAGTGTGATGAGGTGTTTGGATCTCAGAAAATATTTCCTAAAATAAACATAGTGGCCATGTGTTTTCATTTTTAAAAGACGCATAGCATTTTGCTGGAATTTTTTCTTTCTTTTTGGAAGTCGGTCAACCCTTTAACGATGGTGATAGATAGATTTAGCATTAATCTTTATTCAAAAAAAAAAATTTAGCATTAATCTATTGGTTGCAAAACTTACACTACTAATTTGGTGTATTAATTAATCGATGTGTATGGGTTTGATAATAAAATATAAATGATGAATTATTAAAATATTACTGACGTGAATCATGTGATTGAATTTTTTTTGAAAGAAAGATTCATGTGATTGAATTTGTTATTAATCAAATGAAAGATGATATTTTCATAAAAAAAAAAAAGCAAAATTACACAATTCATCCTTTAACTTAATTAATTTTGTGTAACACATTTGTCTATTATTTTTTTCCGATTTAATTTTTTATGTTATAAAATGTCAACATTGATATCATTTTTTATAAAAAAATAATAAAAAATTTGAAATTAATTTTTTTATCAAAAACTCATCAACTCATAAATAAATCCAAATCTTCATCATACAAACGTAGAAATCCAGATTTCTTTGAAAATATCCCATAAAAATGATACAATATCGATATTTTATAACATAAAAGATTAAATAAAAAATAAAAACGAAAGTGTTACCTGAAATTAATTATGAGTTCAATTGTCAAAAAGATTAAATAAAAAAATAAAAACGAAAGTGTGTTAGCAGAAATTAGTTAAGAATTCAATTATCTAACTTTGTCAAAAAATAATGAAATTGAATGCTTTAGTTCCATTGCAAAATCAAATACTTGTAAATAGTTTGATTTTTTTTAATTTTGTTTATGTTACAAAAGATAAATATTTAGGTTAAAATACTCATATTGATTTGATTTACTAAAAGAAATTTATACATAGTCTTATTTAACGAGTAGAATATTAAATATGGATATCTTAGTCAACCGAAAATTAAACTTTGGTTCGCCATACTATAAGAAGTTTAGCTTCTTTGGATAGAGCTCCTTTTAAAACTAGAGAAAATGTGAACATAATTTTTTTTTTAGGCAAAAAGAAGATTAAAATAAATAAAATGGAAGAGATATAAAGTCTGAGGGACATTAGACCTAAACTAGATATAATCCGAATCAAGATACATTGATAAAAGAAAAAACAAATCTAGTGGACTAGCCATAATCTATCCTAACAAAAGTTCACTAATCACGGACACAACCCGGCGAACCCTGCGTACGAGCGCGAAATCAGGTTACAAATTATATGAGAAGGAAACATCTGCCAAGAATAATTAGGGTTTAAGTTTTGTGAATGGATCGACCGTCAATATAGTATCAAAATCAAAGTGTCAACACCTCTCTGAACAAAACAACAAGCATAACTCTTTCGAGCATTAAATACCATAACGTAAGCAGACAATATGACTTGAAACCTGTTGATCTCAACATATTTAAAAACATAAAAAGCCGAAGTAGTCAGACCACCAACACAACGTGTTTTAAACATACGTAAGAACTCGGACCATGAGATAAATCCAATAAATTAGTAATCAACCCTTTCGGGTTAACAAAACCATACTCTTTTGGTTTTACAAATCATCAGACTCCTTCAGAATTTGAAATTGAACGATATCAAAACAACCACAAATCTTCCGCCACCCAATCCTATGTTCATCTTTTTAACAATGAACATGATTTAAAATGACCCTAAAGAAGGTATTATAATACCATAAAAAAAAAACGAAAAAATGAAAACTAAAAACCACAATTGAAAAATGAAACCCAACACAATAAGGACGATGATGGACTAAAAAAAGAGTTGAACTTTATTTTTGATAATTGAGTAAGTATATATTTTTATATATAGAAAATAATCTTCGTGTAAATTATATTAGTCCATGCTTGTTGTAACATGTAAGCACGTTGTCGTTGTTCTGTCAAAAAAAAATGTAAGCACGTTGTTTTTGTTGCTTTACTTCTTAAAGATTTCTACAAATCCCTTAACTTGAACTTCTCATCAATGTATTCTAACTTCTAAGGGTCTGACTCAATTGATTAAACATCTTGAACTTTGAATATTTTAATTCTATCTATACAGACTATATTATATTATTATTGTTAAAAAGATGAACATAAGATTGGTCTTATAATTGGTTAAACTTTTTTTTTTTGAAGGAAATAATTGGTTAAACTTAAAATTATAACTTCAAATTTAAAAATATTTAAAAAATATATTTATTTTTTTGTTAATTATCCGGTTTTTAGAACAAGTGGATCTTATCTAGAATTCGGTCAAAGTAACTAAAGTTGAGAAAAAAATTATTCAACTCCGGAATAAACTTGAATTCTCCCATATAATTTTTCTTTAAGTGAAATTCATTAACAATTTCACCTCAATTACTTAATAATGGAGATTTTTTTGTGAAGTTGGGTAATTAATAATGGAGAATGATTAGAAGTAATTTTAGTAACAAATTACACTGTAATCTACTCCCTCCGTTTCAAAATACATGTCCAAGTCAACCACTTCACATATGCCAATGCACAATTTTGACCGTTAATATCTTTAATTATTTAAAGTAAAAAATTATAAAAATTTAATATTTTGAAAATATATGTCGAGACAAATCAAACAACATCCTATATGCTAATATTTGTATTTATACATTAGTAAAAAAGTATGGTCAAAGTAAGTCAAGTGAATAGTGCACATTACAAAAATTGGACATGTATTTTGAAACGGAGGGAGTATTAATTTAGACACAAGTGGTTATTGAGTTTCCCTCAATAAATTATTTTGAACAACCCAAATTTCACTTCTGAATAAAACAATTCATAACCAAATTTTACAACAAAACAAAATCAACCCCTTCTCCAAAAACGCAAGGTTTACAATAAAACAAAATAACATGAATAATGATGTCTTAATTCATACTCAACCGATATTAGGCTCATTTAAGCAAATTATTTAGAAAATCTAACTTTTACTTTTTTTTTTTTGGCAAGTATCTAATGGTTAGAATTCAATTTTTAAGATAAATGAATGAATGTATGTGGTTCGAACTCCAACCTCTATATATAACAATGTACTTCCTCGGTTTCATATTAGATGACCTAGTTGATAATGTGCAATATTGACTTGACATCCTTTGACCATATTTTTCTAGTAATATATAAAGATAAATACTATCAAATAAGATGTTGTTTATTCGTCTTGATGAATATTTTTAAAATATTAAATTTTCATAATTTTTTTTAATAGATAATTAAAGATATTAACGATAAAACATATGCATTGATATGTGTGACAAAATCAGCTGTGCCAGTTAATATAAGACGGAGGAAGTATTATTTCTATCACTTGAACTATCTTCATAATAAATACCTAACTTTTACTTCTAAGATAAAACTAAAATAAAACAATTGTTAACCAAACGGGGAATTAGTCACTTTAGTCCCTGAATAGGAAATGAGTAGTCACTTTAGTCCCTGAACGCAGAGAAATTGCAAAGCAGTCCTTGAATGTAGACTCTGTTGGTCAATTTCAGGGACTAAAGTGACTAACAGAGTCTACATTCAAGGACTAAATTGACTAACAGAGTCTACATTCAGGGACTGTTTTGCAATTTATCTGCATTCATGGACTAAAATGATGACTTCTTTCCTATTCAGAGACTAAAGTGACTAATTCCCCAAACTTTATTTATCTATGAATGTACTTTAAATAGTATTTTTTTTTTTTTTTTTTTTTTAGAAGAGGCAAAAGAAACTACATTGAAATAAAATGGCACCAGCGATGCCAACTTGAAATAGTATTAGATGTCAACAAGAAAACAAAATTCTCCACTACCATTTTTCATCTGAAAGTTAATCACTTTTTCCACATCTTCCAAAAAAACAAACTCAAAATTGTTACCGAAGTAACACAGTTTCATACTCCCTCCGTTTCAAAATGAGTGTCGTTTTAGGTGTTTACACATATATTAAGAAATGCAATGATTAAAAGAAAGAGAATGATTATTTTACCAAATTATCCTTATTAACTATTGGTTAGTTTTAAAAGTAATACTTTGGAAGTAGTGTGCAGAGTATTAATTGGAGGGTACAATTGAAAAGAAAATGTTATTATTGCATTGGAAACTGAAAGCGACATTCATTTTGAAACAAATTTTTTTGGCTAAAGCGACACTCATTTTGAAACGGAGGGAGTATAAACTCTTCTTCTCTCTCTCACTACAAATAAACAGTGACACAAATCATCCTCAAAACAAAAAAACACAACACAACACAAAGTACACAGTAAGTACTATGATGATGTTTCATTCCAAACCCAGAACACACTTTTCACCTTCATTCTTGTTCTTGTTCTTCTTCATTTCATTGTCCTTTGCTTCAAAAAGCACACCAAAACACCACTCACAATCTCTCACATACCTATGGCCACTTCCTTCAAACTTCACTTCAGGAAACTACTCTCTCTCCGTTGACCCTTCACTCACTCTTTCAGTCATTGGAAATGGTGGTGTTGCTTCTTCTCCTATTCTTGATGCTGCTTTTGATAGATATAAAGGGATCATTTTTAAGAATGCTGGTTTTGAATTTGGTAAAGGGTTTGTGAGAAAGTTGAGGGAGAGGATTAGTTTGGTTGCTTATGATGTTGTTGGTTTGAATATTGTTGTGCATTCAGATGATGATGAGGTGAATTTTGTTTCTTTTTGTTGTTTGGTTGATGAATTTTGTTGTTTTGATTGACTTATTTAAGCTTATGTATTGACATATGTTTTGAAAGACTATTTAGAACTTTTGAAAACAGCTTATGACATTTTTCGTATGTTTTCGATAATAGCTTATGAAAACAGCTTATAACATATACAAAAAATGTTAACTTTATTTGATCATTTGCTATAAGCTGTAAATAAGCTGTTTATCCAAACAGGAGGATTTGGAAAGTTAACTTAGTTTAAATACATTGTTAATTAGGTTCGGATGATTATTAAATATAGCCGTGATTTTGAACATTATTGACCACAACTTTCAAATAGATATTTGAACGCAAATCGTGGTTAAGGGATATCACGTATATCTGAACACAATTTAGATGGTTAATTGATATTATGTATATTTGAACAATTGAGAATTTTAGTGGATGGTTAATGAGTTAAAAACCTTATTATATTTAATCATCATTTATTGACCATGATCATCCAAATTGTTGTGGAAACTTGTTGTCAAATTTGTGATTTTGAGTTTGAGAATTGGGATTTTTTTGTTTCCAGCTTCAACTTGGTGTGGATGAAAGCTATACCTTGTCAGTTTCTAAAGCCAGTGAATCTTCTGTTTCTTGGGAAGCCACCATTGAGGTACGTTGTGTCTTACTCATTGCAGTTTACAATTTGTGGATTCTATTTTATTTATGGTGTTTCTGGATTTGGATATTCAATGATGCTTTTTAGTTTTTTGTGTTTTGGATTTAAAGTTGCCTGTTAGAAACTCCACAATCTCAGTTATATATTGAATTCCAAAAGGCATTTAGAAACTATTTATTTGAAAAGGTTGAGTGAATGTTTCGATTGGCAGTGAGTTTGGTGAAATCACAGTTGCGCCGTGATTTTGTCGAAGCTCTAAAGTACCCTGTATAGCTTTTGTCAAAATCACGGTGTTTCACCGAGCTTCTACCAAAATCACTGTAGAAACAACAACAACTCGATCCGGTAATTTCCTTATTAAATCATTTATGTCAGTATATATACAGTTGTTATTTATCTTATTCTGTGGTTTTATTTACTGTAGGCACATACTGTTTATGGTGCATTGCGTGGATTAGAGGTATGTAAAGAATTTACAAAGATTGATGCATAGAGAGAAGTTAGTTCCTGTTTAACGCTTAAAATTGTCGTGCTTGATGGCTTTATTTCATGTCTGTTCACCGGATCAGTAGATACCATACATTAATATCTGCATTAGTGGTCATATAATGTTTATGAGAATTTTTAACATTTATCTGCATTCTCCATTTTCATCGTTTAGTTCTGTTTTTCTGCATAGGAATGATTGGTGATTCTATAATCTACTTTGTCATTGCATAAGAGCTAAGATGTTAGAAATTCATTGAGGCCATGTTTGGATAAAAAACTTAACTAAGCACGTACCATATAAGTGCTTATGTGTAAGCTATTTTTAAGATAAAAGTTAAAATAAAGAACTTGTTTCATAAGCTGTTTCCTTATGCTTTCCCAAATAGTCTCCAAGTGCTTATGGCAGTAGATAATCTCAAATAAGTCTATTCAAACCCTCCTTGAAATGTTTTTCCTTCTTATACCTTTACGTTACCGACTTCATATTGTAGAAGTATAAAATGTCACATGTATATGTATTGGCATATATATTGTAAGTTTAAGTTCCTTAAAGCGAGTTTGTGTTCTTCTTCTTCTTTACCTTGAAATCTGAAAACTGAACTATTTTTGTCTTTGCATGATGCACCAGACATTCAGCCAGCTGTGTTCTTTTGATTATACAACTAAAACAGTACAAATACAAAAGGCACCTTGGTCCATCCGAGATAAACCTAGATTCGCATACCGTGGTCTTATGTTGGGTGAGCCACAATGTTTACAATGAGAAAAATTTATATACAATGTGTGATTTTATACTATTGTAAAAGGATATTATTGATTGATACATGTGGTTTTGTTATTATCTATTTTGCAGATACATCGAGGCACTATTTACCAATTAGTGTAATTAAGCAAGTTATTGAATCTATGTCCTATGCCAAACTTGTAAGATAAACGTCATAAGTTTCTTTTGTTTTCCTTCAATGCTCTTTTCGGCACTTGGAAACCAATCTTAATGTTTTGTTTCACATAATGCTGAATACATAAAAAAATAAATGTTCGTAGAATGTTCTACATTGGCACATCATAGATGAAGAGTCATTTCCTCTCGAGATACCTACATATCCAAATTTATGGGAAGGTTCTTACTCAAAGTGGGAACGCTACACAGTAGAGGATGCATATGAAATTGTCAAGTAAGACTCTCCTTTTCCAAATCATCTTCGCTTGAAATTGTCCGACTTAAAAAATCCTGGACATGGTTCTAAATTGTGGTCTGCAAGCGTAATTGCGGCTACAATATAATGATTTAGAGGTCTTCGCAACGGCATCAAAACCGTAATTGTTGCCACAATGACTGCATTCTACCGCAATGTAAAGGTTTGCAGCGTAACCGCGATTGCAACTGCAATTTAGAACCATGATCCTGATACACAACTGTTCTATTGTTAATGGGTTGCTAACTTTTCTATGTCAAAATAATTTTGAACTGAAAATTGTTATCTGTAAAATTGTATAAACAATTGAAGAGAAGGGAAAATAAGTATTACCTGGAAAGTATGTTGGTATAATCCTAATATTATATTATAATGTCATGGTCAAATATTATATTCTAGTTATATTCTAGTTACTAACTTATTATCTTTGAGTTCCCTTTCTTAATCTATCACTGACAGATATTATGATTTCTTTTCATGTTTCATATTGTGATGATCTGAAGCTTTGCCAAAATGAGAGGTGAGGTATTTTAAAATTCCTTTTGAATTTTCTGCTACATAATATCTGCAGCATTTTACATAATTTATGAAAAATATGTTTATTATAAGAATAAAAGCGAATGTGAATATTTTTTAGGCTATTTCTGATGGCTATTAAAATATCAACAGTCATATATTTAATGAGTATTTACATAATTTATCACAGGCATAAATGTGATGCCAGAAGTAGACGTCCCCGGGCATGCAGAGTCATGGTAACAGATATGCCTCAGTCATTCTTTTCCCTTAATTATATATCCTGATAGTATGATATATTTGGCTTCATTACTGTGTCGCATAAAGACCCAAGATTTTTTTTAATTTTACAATTTATTATACATATTACATTTGAAAAAGGCTTTGTTTACCATAAGAAAAAAAAGTGTATACTTTCTACCTGTAATAACATTAAATGGTTCCTTTGAAGGAAATTAGATGTTGAATGTAGGTATCTTCTATACTTATCCCTCCAATGATTGCTACAGATTGACATTAAATTCACAATTTTGTTTATAATTAATGTAGCACTGGTGCTTCAGATTAAAGACCATTCCGATGTCCAACAAATATAGTTACATTTAATCACTTTTTCTCAAATTTTTAGCAATGTCTACATGTTTGTGTCAGTGTCATGAGCAATGTCCGTGTGTTCGTTAGTGCTTCATTGTACTATATTTAAAAAGCTTTTGTTCAATTATTAATCAATTAGTTCTATTGATTTGGACCTTAACTGGTTGCACCAGAAATTTTATACTGCTGCTATAACACATAGCTTATATTGCAAGCATTTTAAGTCTTTTTTTTCTTTTTTTTTTCTGTGCAGGGGTGCGGGGTATCCTGATCTTTGGCCATCACCTTCCTGCAAGGAGCCACTAGATGTTTCAAAGAATTTTACTTTTGATGTCATTTCCGGGATTCTGTCAGGTTAATTTCCTATAAAACCTTAAGCCGCTTGATAATTTTACGCTATGTATACCAACTTTCTCCTCTGATGAACATTATTGATGACTTCTTGAATTCATGGTGTAAAGTCTTGGGAAGATTATATGGATACAACTTGAATATTCTCAGAGACACCATTTGATATTAAGTTGCATATCTTGAATCACTTACTACTCTCATAGTTTAATAGTCTTTGATAAGTTTTGCCTTGGCATAACTACACCAGGGGTGCCCTTCAACTTAATTTAAAGTTTCAAACATGTCATTTGTCTTTTTTCGTGTCAGATTAGTCCTTTTTCATTGTTTGTTACCTGAGCATGCACATGCTTGAATTCTTTAAAGTTCGGAGAATTTGGAAAATAGGGAGAAGGAGAAGGGAAGAGAGGAAGAACTGAAACAACTGGACAAATAACAAGAATCCTGAAAATAGACTAAAAATCCAAAGTATATAACAGTTATTAAATAACCAAGCCTCTAGCTAGTCCTAATAAATCCTCGATTCGGTAGACGAGTAATCCTAATTTGATATATATAATTAATCATTAGAAAAGCTACTGATAAATGCCACGCTTTTGATATATTACCAAACTGCACAGATTCGTAGTTTTTGTAAATCTAATATTCTTTTCCCATAAATCATTATTCGTTCTCCAAAATTGGAATTTTTTTGGGAGATATTAGATGCAAATACAGGTTTGGAGGGATAAAATCGTAACTTAAATCTATACATTCACAACCGTAATATTATGAAGTTTTTCGACCAAGGAGCTGAACTAATGATGCTTGTTGGATAATAGATTAGATTTTCAAATGTTTCCAAGTATATTGAAACGTCATCCAATCAGTCTTATACTTTTTCGTTCTCCTCAATTTGCAGATATGAGAAAGATTTTCCCATTTGAGCTATTTCACTTGGGTGGTGATGAAGTTCATACAGGTCAGTATGAGTGGTTCCTTACAAAAATCAATTTGATCTTAAATAAGCTGTTAAATATGGGATTGAAAATATTTTTTTTATCATTAAGACAACTTAAGGCAATATGAGAGTTATGAATAAATCTAAATGTTGTTGGATTAATTCTACTACCATCTTTGTTCCTTGTTTAAATCTTAAGATCTTGTTTGGTTTGATGAAATGTTATTTTTTGCAACAAATCTTGTTTTATTAGTTGGAATTGTAAATGAAGTCATTCATATTAATGCTAATTAATGAGAAATTATGTTTTATTTTGACAGATTGCTGGAGCAATACTTCTCATGTAAAGGAATGGTACAGATTTTAATCTGTTTTATTTCTAAAGTGATTAACTTACCTTTAATTTTGGATATTTAAGTAAAACTTTGTATGTTTAATAAGTAATGACTTGCCACAATTTTGACTATATATTGCAGGCTTCAGAGTCACAACATGACCACTAAGGATGCCTATGAATACTTTGTACTGAAGGCTCAAGACATAGCCCTTTCGAAAAAGTGGACTCCAGTTAACTGGTATGATCAGTATATATACGACAATCTGGATAAACAAACTGCTTTATGCCCTTATTTTGTCCTTGATGTTCCTTTCGAATGCCACTTATAGTTTGCATATGTATTAGACAGTATGTTGCACTGATACTTTAGATTGAAAGTGTGACTGACACGTGTTAGTGACTTACACCAACATGATATAGGACTTGTGATTACGTGACCAACACGATATGACACTTGCGATTACGTATCGGTAGTTGTGTCTGTATTGATGCTTCATAGGGTCATAGTATAAAAGCTGAGCATATCAAGAACTATATTTAATTATTCTGTTTTCTAAACATTCAATACATTTCCATATTTTCTTTTGTTAACATATTTGCATGTGACATTTTCTTTTGTAACTTCACAGGGAAGAAACCTTCAATACATTTCCATCAAAGCTTCATCCCGAAACAATAGTGCATAACTGGTGAGTTCCTATTTCTACAAGTAGTTTTATTGTGGTACGAAATTCGAATATCAAAGTTGCATAATAATGTATTTAAGGTAAATACTGTAGGTTGGTCTCTGGTGTTTGTGCAAAGGCTGTTGCGAAAGGTTTCAGATGCATTTTTAGTAACCAAGGTTTCTGGTATCTTGACCATCTAGATGTACCTTGGGATGAGGTCTATACCGCTGATCCACTAGAATTTATACACAAAGAATCAGAAGAAAAGCTTATACTTGGAGGAGAAGTTTGCATGTGGGGTGAGACAGCTGATGCATCTAATGTTCAGCAAACAATTTGGCCTCGAGCTGCCGCTGCAGCAGGTAAGCATGTCTTACTGACGCCATGTTTTCACTGTGCTTGTATTTTACTATTTCGTCTCTATTTATCAATACCTTTAACACTTCATATATAGTAAGAAAAATTGGTAGTGTATTTAATGTGTCAATTTTATGTATCAATGTTCGTAAAATACCTATTCTATATAGAAGTGTTTCATTTTTCCTTTTCCTCTTCCAAGATACTTAGTAATATTAAATAAGGGTGTATTTGAAAAAAATAACAGATTAATTATATCTAAAAAAAATGAAAGGAAGCTTGTATTTAGGGGCAATTTTTTTAAGAGATGCTTATAATTAGAGACCGAGATAGTATTTATAGTTTTAGCATACTTTTGCTCAGGTTCTAGAGCATGATAAATGTGTTGTTTATAAATCTAGCATTCGCTTTTCTTATATAGATATGCCTCTTAAGTTTATCATTTTCCTTTGTTAATCATATAAGCGCTTATGAATAAGCTATCCCTATAACAAAAAATAAAGTCAAATTGTTTTCATGTACGTCATAAGCTGTTTTAAAAAACTATCATGGAGAGCTTATGAAAATAAGCTGAAAACATCTAACTGCTCATTGTCTCTGACAGAACGCATGTGGAGTGAGAGAGATTTTACTTCTGCACGAAATGCTACCTTAACGGCATTGCCGCGGTTGCAACATTTCCGATGTCTGTTAAATAGACGAGGGGTTCCAGCTGCTCCTGTCACAAACTATTATGCTAGAAGGGCACCTGATGGTACAGGCTCATGCTATGATCAATAATCTGTATCATGTTTTATTTATATTTGTAAAGCCTGTTGTGAAAGTAACTTTGCCTGGTTAATGAGCTAGAATTTTCATTCTGGTGCTCAAATGCTCAGTAGCTATGGTAATTGTATATCAGATATCTCCAATGATGGTAACAGTCATGTTGTAATGTTAATGTAATATCTGTAAGAAATAAATTCAAAGGCTCTAATGTCTGAAGTTTTTTTTTCTTCTTTCTTTTCGGTAACCATGCTATTACCGCGCCGAGAAATTTGGCTAGCCAATTTTAGTGGGGTCTCCCCAGCCAACCACATTTTTTCTATCAACAAGTCTCAACCCGAGACCTTGCTTAAGAAATCCGAGTTTAATCACATAAAATGATATCATCTATGTTTTGATCCTATTGCATGAATTTAGGACACCGTAAATAATGATAAGGCTGAAAAACACTTAAGTCGTTATTTTATTACTTGTGTGATATGGTACACTTGTCAAAATTTTCAGTATGCGTATGTGAAAAATTACATAGGTAAATTGATTTTGATGTAATCTAGTTAGACACACACCGACATAACATTTTCCTCTGTTCTCTCCCTTGCTACCCTAGCCGCCGTAACCTCCATAACCACTCACCTTTCCTCCTCTAATCCAAACACGTTTTCCATCATGTAGCCTCACGCAGGTGGTGAACGCGTTTCTCGCGGCTTCACCACCCTTGTTCCATGTTCCGTCGGGTAGTCCGGCGCCGTCTGTGCTCTCGCCGGTGGTACTTTTTGGATCTGCAACCACCACATATCGTTACCACAACTTTTGAATCTGCGACCACCCCTCGTTTTGTTCTCTAATCTGTGGGTCTTGGTTCTCCTCGTCATAGTTGTTGGGTCTCCGATGACCTCTGTGCCGCCGTCGACTTGGGTCGTTTTGTGGTGGGTTCGTCTTTCCCGATATGCTTTTTGGTCATGCTTCTTGGTTGTTCTCTTTGATGTTACTGTGTTGCTGCGGTTTCGCTGGCGGGTGTCTTCTCTTTTGGTTATCCGACGGTTTGTTTGCTTTTATTTTCGTTTTATGTTGTTTTCTGTTGTTTCAGGAAGATCAAAATTGGTGGTGGTCTTGTTCTGACTATCTGGTTTAGTTGAAATTTTGAATATGGTTTGTCCGGATTTAAGATTTGGTTATGGTTCTGTTCATTTGTGCGATGTTTGGTTGGATACCATCCCTCGATCAGGATTCAACAAAACTTGTTTCGCATGATGTTGCTCGAAAGGGCTAGGTGCGTAGACGCTCCGTGTTGACGGTAGTTGTTGATGTCGTACCTTCAGGACTTTATCTGCTATGGTTGCTTTATGCGTCGTCAGTGCACTGCTTTGCATTTCTGTCGTATGTTCATCCCTTGATCTGAACTACGACTGGATTGGTTGGCCCGAAAGGGCGTGTATTGCTTGCTGATATTTGATGGGAGTTGCTGGATCTTGGGTCGTTTCTGCGTTGGCAGACGGGCCATACACCTATTTAAAAGCTCTGAATACACACTCTACGTTTTTTTGCAATTCGGTTTCGCGCTCGTATGTGGGTTCCCTGGATTGTCCGTGACAGTGATTGTCTAGGGTTGTTGTTCGTTGTATACCACTTTGTACTGAAATTGTTGTATTTTGATTCTGTGGTTTACTGGTCAGGTCATTGCCCCCCAGTCTTGTACTTCCTTTCTATTTTAATTTAATTCCTTTTATGTCTAAAAAAAAAAATTACGCAGGTAAATTGTTGTGACATCAATGTAAACACCATTTTTCAAAAATTCATAACACTTTGGTTCTTCATGCAAACACCATGAACCGTTTGTCCATTTTGACCATTTTGACGAGGTAAATTCAATATTCAACTCATATCAACATGACAGCGCATACAAAATGAGTAAAGTACCCTAAAGGATCGGAAAGTACAATGTACATAGCAAAATCAATTTTTTGAAAAACTAATTGGTACAAACAATAGATATGCTCACCGTAACACTATCCATAATATTTTTTTTTTAACAAAACACTATCCATAATATAAAACGATGAATGCTAGCAACAAACATTTTAATAGTAGATATGCTAGCAACACACAATTTCCTTTAGGTCAATGTGTATCAATTGTCATACCTTAGATGCATATGTGATTCTTCTTCTCTTGTTACATTTCATCATGGATATTCCTTTGTTGCTCAATTTCCTTCAATATAATCCAAATGCTCCCATTCCTTCTCCGTGGAGACAAATATACGATGTTGAGGTATCTCTTTTTCTCATATATCAGATTTGTGAAAACAAAAACTCATATATATCATATTTAGTTTTTTATTTTTCACACGTTTACATGGTTAAAATCCAACTAATCAATGTATTTTATGTGTTTTTTTTTTCTTCATCATAGACATGGCTAATTTTCTACAAGCACAATGAGAGTGGATTCTTGATATATAATTTTAGGCCGTTGGTCAATATTCGAAGGGAAATTTTATGGGACAATTCTTCTTATTATGCAACTATAGATGTTCCTGATATCCGTCGAATGATAACAAATATTCAACATTCAAATAGTCTTTCAAGTGTTTATCTTTTTCACATTACTTGTTGTGCTGATATCATTATTCACTGTATTGTGGAGCAACCAATGTTTCGATGATTGTTATGCAATTGTCATATAAAGTGAATAACAAGCATAAACACTTGTTACTTGTTATCCATCAATACAATTGCATAACAAGCATCGAAACACTGGTTGCTCCAGAATACAATGAATAAATATATCAGCACAACAAGTAATGTGAAAAAGATAAACACTTAAAAGATCATTTGAATGTTGAATATTTATTATCATTCGACGTATATCAGAAACATCTATAGTTGCAGAATAAGAAGAATTGTCCCATAAAATTCCCCTTTAAATATTGACCAGCAGCCTAAAATCATATATCAAGAACCGATTCTCGCTGTGCTTGTAGAAAAATAACCCGTTCTATGATAATGAAAAATTCAAAAAATAAATAAATAAAATACATTGATTAGTTGGATTTTAACCATGTAAAACATGTGAAAAATAAAAAACTAAATATGAGATATGAGTTTTTGTTTTCACAAATCTGATATATGAGAGATATACTTAAACATCGTATATCTGTCTCCAAGGAATGAGAGCATCTAGGTTATCTTGAAGGAAATTAAACAACCAAGGAACATCCATGATAAAATGTAACAATAGAAGAAAAATCACGTATACATCTAAGATATGACAATTGATACAGATTGACATAAAAGGAAATTGTGTGTTGCTACCATATCTAATATTCAGAGTAAATTTTACCATGAATAATTTGGGTATTTCAACCTTAAAACAGGGGCAGTTTCGTAAATTCACCACATCCCATTCTTCCTCTTGTCTCTACATGTGCTTTTCTTTCTCCATTCTTCCACCATCCTCCTCCCTACCACCATTATCTCCCACCATCCTCATCACAACTAACATCACTATCAACAACGACCACCACTATATCTGAGAACGAATGAGAATCATATAAACACAAATAATCTTAAAGAATGATAAATGAATACACATCTGAAATGAAAGAAAGAAAACGGCAGAAGGTGGTTGTGCGCAGTGGTGGAGGTCCAGATCTAAAAGGAAGATGAAAGGGTGGCCGCTAATGATGACGGTGGTGGTTGTGAGGGTGGGAGCTCAGAAGGCAATGGTCATAGGGATAAATGGTGGTGGTGAGGACAGTGATGACAGTGGTGGTGATGGATGAGAGATGGATCTATGAAGAAGGTTGGTGGATGGTGTTGTGAACGCAGATCTAAGGAGAGGGATGGAGGTGGTGATCCAAGGATAGTGGTGATGGTGGTGAACAGAGATCGTAAAAGAAGGCTGAGATGGTGAAGCGACGACGGTCGCTGGTGGTCGGAGAGATGAGTGGTGGATGGTTGGTTGGTGGACGGGAGATGAGAGAGAAAGGAAGCAGTATGGGAGGGAGAGAAGAGAGAGAGACGGATGGGAAAAAAATAATACGGAATCTTTATGGTGAAGTTTGTATTGTGTTTGAAATTTTGGGTTGAGTTATCATAACTCATTTTAGACATTTTATCCTTAGAGTCTTTGACTAAAAAAAGTCATTTTGCCTTCCCTTTTAATTAATGATTTATATTTTTTTAAGAAAGTTATTAATGCAGTCAATTTTTATACGAGTGTCAGGTTGTAATTTCGGCAAGCTCAATTAATGCAGTCTACGTGTGTTGACTTTTGTCTTTTCAGAAATCAAAGTCTTTTTCAAGCATGAGGAGTTCAACATGATCTAGACTTAGCGTTTGAAAGAGATAAACAATCCTTGAAGTTCGACAAAGACGTGAGACAGGATGTAAATTGGTCAAAGCCAAGCAGTTGTTGTCAAAGAGGGAAGAATATGAATTCAAAAGTAGTGGTTTCCTTAATGAAGACGTGGGGCACAAGTGGTTTCGATGGAGGAAGTGTTGTTCGTGGAAGTTAGCTTTTTCCAGTTGTTTTTACTATGTATAAATAGTAGTTTTTCATATGGAAAATAGGTCGCAAATCACTTATAGAATTATAGCACTTGAAGTACCAGCGTCTACAGCAAAGAGTCATACAAAATTTATGTAATCTGATTTGTCGAGCCAACTTTACATTAATGCAATGCAATTTACCTTTTCTTAAGTTTATGCGTTTTAAACTTTTAAAGTCTTTTACTTGCATTTCCTTTACTTTTTTTTTTCTGTCGAAAGACACTACACAAATTTGTCTTGTTCACAAAGCAACCTAGAATTTGATGAATACTCACTTACTTTCTGAAAAAACATTACACACCACGTCTTACGATTTCTGGTTTGATCCTACTTATAATAACCAAAATCAGCCATCTTGTTTACCAAAAACACCGGTAAACAACGAGAGAATTCAATCTTTGAAAACATTTATACCAAAAATAAACCATGAAAACAAACCAAAAAATTAACAAAGAAAGCATCAAGAAAAAATTTGTATTGATTAATTTCCTATAAATAACCAAATATATCCATTTAAGTAAGATTCATGTTTGACTATAACTTTACTTCAAAAAAAAAGTTTGACTATAACTTCTTATATAATTATTCTTTATACTATATATAGGTTAGGTCAAATTTTAGATTTGCATTGCCAGACCATCATCATGACTAATAACTGTTTTCTTTCATTAAAACTATTTTTTTTTTAAGAAAATCCCCCAAATAGAAAAGGCATACAATTATTATTTTTGACCAAAAAGTCATCATAATAAAAACATGAAGATTCACACTTCTCCTTCCTTGTTCATTCAACAACTCAATACCCTTTTTCTTCCTTTCCTAATTCTAAAATCCCAAATCTCCTTCAAAATTAAAACTCATCTCAAAAATCATCCCAGCTTTCCAAAACTGCCATGACATCCAACAAACGCTGTGAACCATCCTCACAATATGGCTTGGACCAAAAAAAATTGAAGAGAGTAAGGACGGGCAAAGAAGAGTGTATGTTGGACCACTCATGCCAAACAGTTCGAGAACTTGCAACCAAGTTTGGACAAGAAAATTGTTGTTTACACATTTGATAGGTGTCATACCCAAATTTTTGACCTAAGATCCCATTTCATTTGTCTTTCGGCCCGGAGTATTTTTTGCCTTTTTAGAAAAATTTGGCAGAGAGGTTGAAGCAAAAATCCCTTTGAAAATGTCTTTAAATGATTAAGATTATACTTTTATTTTGTCATTTAATGTGTGCTTTTGAGTGAATTTTATTAAGGATAGGAAAGTCCAATTCTCACACATTGTTAAAACCATGGATGATTATGCTCAAGCTCTCATGAACATTGTGATTATGCTCAAGCTCTCACGAACCTTGTGATTATGCTCAAGCTCTCATGAACATTATGATGATAATTCATTATTGATTAAATCCATAAAGCAATAATCACAAAGGAAAGCCATGCGCTAATGCAAAGGAAAATTATCTTTCAATCATGTGTTAATCATTTGGTAAAGATAAAGATGATGACAAAGCCTTAAAGATGAATCTTGATGAGCAAGCAAGCAAAAAATCATAAAGGAACAAGACTTGGTGACCAAGTATGCTTAAATGATTAATTAATGGTGTCTTAGTGGCTAAGAAATGCAAGGACATTAACAGCAATGCATATTGGAGAACAAGCATGAAACAGCTGTAAAAAGAAAAGATATTTTTACTGTTCATGTACTTTTCACTGGTCACCCACGCTCCTGGTACAAAGACAAGCTCAAGCTCTTAGTGTTAAATGCTGAGGTCGAGGCTGACAAGCTCAAGCTCAGTGTACAAAAGTATGGGACAATGGCAGTTTTGCAATTCCTATCAACAGTAAGGGTGTCTACACAAGAATGAACAACTGCAGATATTGAAGGATGAAGGCTGGCTATAAATAGAAGTTTTCTCTCAACAAAGAGAAGGATGAAGAATTGGAAATACACTCTCAAGCCTACAATCAAGCAATAAATTCATCAAGCAATCTCAAGATCAAAAATACTCTTACAATACCAAATCATAATCCCTCATTCTCTTAGTAGCTTGAAATTTGTAACTAGACCGAAACGTTTTCACATCATAAAACCAGTCACACAACCACCACTTAAACCACCTCAAATCAACAAAAACCACCACAAAAAAAACTAAACAGCCCCCTTTTCTTATCTTTTTCCTCCTATCCCCCCTTCAAAGGTATACTCTCTCTCTCTCTCTCTCTCTCTCTCTCTCTCTCTCTCTCTCTCCCTCCCTTTTTCTCTTTTTTTGTCATTCACGTTACACCCTCTTTTAGTTTAGATGGTCAAATTGGTTTTGAAAATTGCCATTTTCCCGTTCTTTTGTATGTTGAGTTTGAGCTTGTCTTGCTCGACCTCAGCATTATAACTAAGAGCTTGAGCTTGTCTTGCTCGACCTCAACATTATAACTAAGAGCTTGAGCTTGTCTTGCTAGACCTCAGCATTATAACTAAGAGCTTGAGCTTGTCTTGCTCGACCTTAGCATTATAACAAAGAGCTTGAGCTTGTCTTGCTCGACCTCAACTTTATAACTAAGAGCTTGAGTGTGTCTATTTACAAATTTGTTTTTTGAGATATATTTTGGGTACACCTGTTCAATCCACGTTTGTGGATTCGTTGCTATCTTCATTGCTGCCTCGTGGATTTTTATTTTTTTTTTGTTTAGTTCCTCTTTATTACATGTTGGTTGTTTCAATTGCAATTCATCAATCTCAACTCACAAAAAACTTTATTCTTTTCACGCCCATGAGCGTTTAACTTTTTCTCTCAAACGGATGCCATCGCACAAGTGCGAGTCCGACCTTTTTTAAGCAAACCTTTTTATGACCATGTGCGTTCAATTTTTTTTTTCTAAAAACGGATACCATCGCCCAAGTGCGAGTTTGTCTCTCTTTAAGCCAACTTTTTCAGCCAAATGCGACTAAATCATTTTCATAAATAAAATCAATCAACACAAAAAAACATTTTCTACCTAGAACTACGTAGCTTTGATTTCTCCATCGCACCTGGAGATACGTAGGAGCAAGATGAAACTCTTGTCAAGCACAATAATAAAAAACCCTTTTTTTGCATTTTTCTTTTTATTATTTCTTTATTAGTTTAAATTCAGCATTTTTTAGTTATCCATGCATATTTATTTCTTCGTCATTAATTTTTATTGCATTTAATATAGAATGTATTTAGGACCAATGTACGATATAAATGAGGAAAAGTGCGTGTGTGTGTTGTCTTTTATTTCTTTACTGTTTTATATATATTCGAAAACAACAAAAGCATGAAAATATATCAAAAATCACAAAAATATTTTCATAAACAAACCTTGATCTTAAATAAAGTGATCGTTCATTTTATTTTCTTTCTTAATCAAATCATCAATCAATTTAATTCTACTTTGAGTCATCTTTCTTTCAATATAAAAAAATACAAACAAATTCCAATTTGCCATTTGGCTTTTCATTTTAAAACCTTTTTCAAAACATAAAAAACATTCAACCAATCAAACGTCAATTTCTACCCCGAACTACGAGGTTTTGATCCCTAACGGGTACGTAGGCAAAGGACATGCGTCTTTCCAAATCGAATAAAAATGTAGATAAATTAGGTCTTTCTTTTCTTTCATCATTTCAAATTTCATTTTTTAAGCAAGCAAGTTTATAGCACAAAAGTTAAATAAAATCAAGAGGTTATCGTAGAGTACTACGAATATTTCGGGTGCTTAACACCTTCCCTAAATATAACCAACCCCCGAACCCTTAATCCCTAAAAAAATGTGGTAGTTGAACCTTTTTCCACTTTCTTTTGAAAAGAATAAAAAGTTCAGTCGTGAAATCAAAAGCGGGTCAGACGCCAATCAAATGGCCTTTGACCGTCCGAAAAATGGCGTGACAATAGGGCTGAAAAACACATGTAAATTACTCAAATGCCCCTCGGCAGTTAACTGCCGAATTTGACTGGAACCGGCTGCAGTTAACTACCGAGGAAAACCTCGACAGTTAACTGCCGATGTTCTGTTATAAGAACATAACAGGAATAGGAGTTTCCAAAACTCCATTGTTACGTTTTTAGTTCTCCAAGGTGCGATTTTCAGCCTTTTGAAGCCATTCCAAGCCAATTTCAATCACAAAAACAAGTACGTGTTTTGAATATTATTGCATTGCTGTTTTGTTGTTGAATTATTTGTTTTTTTTTTGTTAAATTTCGATTATATAGGTTTTATTGATTTTATGATTTTATGATATGTTAGATTTATGTTTAGGTTTTATTGTTTTGACGATTTGTTGTAGAATTGTTAAAATTGTTAGAATTGTTAGGTTTATGTTTTATCATTTTAGGATAGTTTAGGTTAGAATTGTTTAGGTTTAGGTTTAAGTTGTTATGAATTGTTATAATTGTTATAGAAGTTTTATTGAATTGTTAGGTTTAGTTTAGGTTTTGATCGCCAATTTTTTATTTTTTTATGTAGACATGTCTCAGAATCAAAATCAGGGTAACATTCAAGGTGATGAGAAGAAGAAAGAATAATCGCATATGACATGGCACGGAATCACATGTGATGGTTCCGTCATAAAGAAGGATTCGAAGGTGCCAGTGTACAATCAGTCGGGGTTGAGGAGGAGCGGGAGGACATGTTATTTTGGTCCTCAACCAAAAGCAGGTGCCCCAGGGACTGTAGCGGGCAACCCGATTGACTTGTGTGACGATGAAGATGAATGAATGTAATGGCTTGTAATGCCTAATTGTTTTGGATCTTTTTTATGTTTTTTTTAATATGTCGCGCACATTTTGCTACATTATGGTGCTTTTGAATAAAAATTGTGTTTTGAATAATTTCTATTAAAGTCCCGTTTTGAATAATTGCGTATTCGAATAAAAACTAATTAAATTTAACGTGAATTCGAATAATTAAAATTGCGACAGCGTGAATTCGAATAAAAATTGCGAGAGCGTGAATTCGAATAAAAATTGTGTATTGAATAAATTCGAATAAAAAGGTACATTACATTCGGGAATGCACCTTCCAACTACAACAATTATCTTACCTTTGAATGGGGTAATTTCAAACTTGCTAAACAGTAGGACTCCAACATTCGACCGACATTCCCTTTGTTCCATTCAAAAGATTAAATTATTGTTAAGTTTGGTTTAAATGACGGTATTCAAGTGTCAAAAGAATGAGGTCCATTCCTTGAAACTTTAATACCTTCATTTAAACCAGCCTAACAAGAATTTAATCTTTTGAAAGGAACAATGGGAATGTCGGTCGAATGAGGTCCATTCCTTGAAACTTTAATACCTCATTCAAAGGAAGACAATTGTTGTAGTTGGAAGGTGCATTCCCTACCTAATCACGATCTTCTGGCGGAATCAGACTCTTGATAATATCTTCAGTTGATCTCAGCAACGTTACCCGCATATCGATCCACTGGAACATGATGTGCTCCCAAAACATGCTCGTCACATTTTCGTCGTTCTTTAATTCCACCCAAGTGAATGATACTCTCCCCTCGTTGAGCGTTGGACGTTTATACCGAACGTATTCCACCCTCCTTGTGTCTCCGGGGTTGAATTCATTCAGTTCATCCTTGAGACCTCTTAACGTTACACCAAGGCACTAAACCTTCAACCTCTGAGGTTCTCCACCGTTGAATTGTGCATGAACGTCGATCCACCCAGCCATTGTTTCAAATCTACACAATAAGAAATTGAAAACAATCAATGAAAAACTCATTCAAACATTTCATCAAACACTTGAAGTGTAAATTATACATAAACCCTAAAAATCATACAAATAACCCTAAAATGTTTTACCCTAAAAAAAAAACATAAAAATAATGTAAAATATAACAAAATTATTCAACTTATATCTACTCTTAAAATAAATCATATACTCTTACATGTAAATCTACTTAAAAACTAAAATAAAAAAATAAATATGAAACACCAAAATAAAAAATAACCCTAAAATTCTAAACTATAACATAAACATCATGCAAACATTTTAACTAAATTAATCAACTAACATCTTCTCTAAAAATGAATTATAACATGTAAATCTACAAAAAAACTAAACTAATTTAAATCTACTCAAAAACTAAACTAATTTAAATCTACTTAAAAACTAAAAAAAAACATTTATTACAACTAAAATGTAAGTTAATAGCTTTATGATTACTTGTGATTTTGTTGAATAAATTTGGTAGGATTTGATTGGGTTTTTTAGAGAGATTTTGAGAGAGATTTGAAATTTTTTTGGTAAAATGACAGTAATAATGGATGAGAGAGCTTCTGCCAGATTTGTAGCAGGAACGCATCGGCAGTTAACTGCCGAGGTTTTCCTCGGTAGTTAACTGCAGCCGGTTCTAGTCAAATTCGGCAGTTAACTGCCAAGGGGCATTTGAGTAATTTACATGCGTTTTTCAGCCCTATCAAATGTGTATACAACAATTTTCTTTGGACAATGACATAGTTCAAAAACAAAATATGCCGGTTGTCCTCACTGATGATAGTAAAGTACAGAATCCAACAATTTCTAAGAAGAAAATGGATCCATCCTTTAAAAAACCATGACCAATTGATGTTTTAGTTGTCCAAGTTATGTTCTTTTTTGTTCATGTTATATTTTATCTCTTAATGGAATTAATTTATGTGGTAATTTATGTTTGCACTATATACATTTCATTCAATAAAAAAAGTGTGTTTACATTTAAATTGAGGAAAACAAATCATGTTTATTTTTTGTCTTAGATGAAGTGGTAAACCACTGAAATTAAACTCACACACAACTGTGAGGTCCTGGGTTAGAACCCGGGTCATGACGTCCGTCCTTGCAATTTCAGCATTTGTCAGTTGAGCTTAAGGGTGGAAATAGGCTAGGTCGGGCCAGGCTTTGTAAGGTCTAAGCCTGGCCTACTTCAAAAATTATAGGCCTGAGCCGAGCCTATTACCCGTCATAGGCTCATTTTCGAGGCCTGGCCTATTTAAAGGTCCGATGAAGCCTGAAAGCCTATTTTACACTAAAGCCAAGCAACACATGTAAGCCTACTACTAAATAGGCCAAAATTTACGAAGGCCTAAAACACATGAATATATTTGCAACTAAATAATGAAATCTTATGAAGGTCTAATCACACCAATATATGTGCTACTAAATAACCAATCATATGAAGGCTTGAGTTTATGAGAAAAAAAACTTCAACGATATCAATAATGAAAGATATATTATACATAAAAAGCTTAATAGGCCGGCCCGACTGACTTAATAGGTTTTTTTGTAAACCTTAGCCTAACCTATTTAATTAAATATAAAAAGCTTGAGCCTGGTCTTGTTAATAAACGAGCTGGGCTGAGCTAGACTTTAAATAGGCTAGGCCATAGGCCCCTGTCGGACAGCCTGGCATGTTCCCACCTCTAGTTGAGCTAGGACTTCTAGACACAAATCATGTGTTTTATGGCTAAATTAATTACAAGGGATGTCACGTATATCATGCATGTCACGTATTAACACAACACATATCATGCATGGGCTTAAAATTTTGTGGCATGTGCACATATATCATGCATGTCACGTATTAATTAAATTGTTCCGAGGGAGACATAGGAAATAGGTAATAATGTAAAACTTTGGGTTTGGGACTCTTAACAAGACTATCATGTCCCTTACTCTATTATTTTGTTGATAAAGCCATTACTTTAAAGGCTTATTGATTTCGGAAGTTTTTACAACAAAAGAAGTGTATGCGGTGCATTTCCAATTTTATTCATTGGTGATATGGTGGTGGATTTAATAGAGTTAGAATCCTCTTTGAAATTTGCTCAAAAAAAAAAAAAAAAAGAATCCTCTTTGAAATATCATGGACAAATTCAATAGTGTGTTATAAAGTCTTGGACTAATATAATGGGTTACTAAAAAGTATAAAATATAAAAAACCAAATAAAGAGCCAAATGTTTCCAATTTTGAAACTAACTTTCCATTCAAAATTATGTTTATTGAAATTTTGACAGAGTAACCTCAGTGTTTTAAGCATTTCCAAGATCATAACCAGTTTATAATTAAAATTTTATTATCAAGCAAAATTTGAAAGAGACACAATTATATACTTTTTAACACTCAAAATACAACATTCCTAGAGCCTCCAACCAAGGGGGCTACCAAAAGAGTAACATTGCTTAGACTTTGAGTTTGCTTACAAGTTACTGCTCAATTGCTTGTAAGGCTGAAAAAATAAAAGATGAAGAAGTAAGTCACAACAAAGACTTAGTGAGGAGACAACAACAACCACCAACTAGAAGGAAAACACACTAGGGCACGAATGATTATTTTCTTAAATATTATCTCATTTTAAAAATCTAGTAACTGTGTAAAAATATATATATTTTTTGTGGTGACCGGGGTTTGAACCCCAGACCTTTTTTGGACGTGTAAAAATATGATAAATCCACAATCAAGTGTACACATGAAAAATCACAAATTTGTATACTTATCCAATTGAATAAGACTATTTCAAAATTCCAATGTAGAAATAAAGTTATATTAATAAAAGTAATCAAAATAACCAACTTGAAATAAAATATAGAAATCATATACAATTTAATAAGATCAAAATAAGCAATTTTAAAAAAAAATATAAAAATTCTACTTTAGTGAAAATGAATTACAATGATAATTACCGAGAGCTAACTCCATCTCGTTGATAGCTCTTTCCTGCTAAGAGTGGCCTCCCTTAGCGGTAACTCCATCTAACATATAACTCTTTTATCTCGACTAAAAAAACACATAAAACCTATCGATCAGGGAATCCACATCTCGTTGATAGTCCTCTTCTTCTAACGACGACCTTTCCATAGGGGTGGCTCCATCTATCATATTAACTTTACCTAATTGAAATGACATAACTAGGAGTACCTAGGTCGTCGTCATTATAACTGTGATTTTCAAAATACATCACCACAACCATATTTCAAAACACTTCAAAAATTATGTCAAAATACATTCAATCCAAACTGAATTGAAAATATTCTACTTTATAAATCTAAGGTATATATCTCAAAACCATATTAATATCAAAAATTTCCAAAGATGTATATATCTCGAAATCCATATTTCAAACATCTCAAAACTTATGTCATATTATATGCAACCAAATCTCAATTTCAAATCCTTTTCTCGATAAATCATAGATAAATTCAAATGGTGATCCTATTAATATCTATGACTTTAACAGAGAAAATATATGGGGATCATAAGTATCAATGACAAGAAAAATATTCAAAGGGTGTGTTCCCCATTTTAATAAACACTTTAACATATAGAAAATAATCAAATATCAATAATATTAATAGTGAAAATATAAGATAATAATCATTATCAACTCACAGTTACGAAGAATCAACTAAGTTTACTTTCAAACACTCCTAAAGAAGCATGTGAAGCGTTCAACGTCTTATCTCATAGAGCCTAAATGAACAACTTTCGCAAGTGGGTACTCTTCTTTAATTTTTACACAAAGCTTAAACACTAACCTCAAAATTCTACCAAAGAGCACTTGGACTATAAGATAGATTTGCTTTGATGCATAATTTTTTTGTGGGTGTTTAATTTGCAGAAGAAATTTTATGGTTTGAAAGAAAATGAAGATTGTAAAAAAAATAAAAAAAAATAAGAAAAAGGGAGACGGAAATGGGATGGAGGCTAGGGGTGGAAATGAGCTATGCCGGACCGGGCTTTGTAAGGCCTAAGTCTGACCAACTTCAAAAATTATAGGTCTGAGTCTGGCCTATTACCCGTCATAGACATATTTTTAAGGTCTGGCTTAACCTTTTTAAAGGTTTGATTAAGTCTGAAAGCCTATTTAAAAGTCTATTTTACATTAAGGTCTAGCAACACCTATCAGCCTACTACTAAATAGGCCAACACTTATGAAGGCATAAAGCACACAAATATGTCTGCTACTAAATAACGAAATCCTATGAATGTCTAATCACACTAATATATCTGCTACTAAATAATCAAATCATATGAAGGCTTAAGTTTATGAAAAAACAACAATATCAATAATGGAAGATATATTATACATAAAAAGCATAATAGGTCGGCCTAACATAATTAATTGGCTTTTTTGTAATCCTTAGGTTGATCTATTTAAGTAAATAGACTTTATAAAAAGCTTCAGCCTGACCTTTTTATTAAATGAGCTGAGCCGAGCTAGACTTTAAATAAGCGGTCATAGCCCTTGTCAGACGGTCTGGCCTGTTCCCACCCCTAGATGGAGGCTGTGAGAGAGCATATAAGGAAAGAGGAATACGGAAGAGAGAGTGAAATGTGAGATAAATAAGGTGGGTTGGGGGTGGTTTATATTATTTGTATGGCTAAAATATGTCATTAGTCCCTGCACTTTGTAAAAGTTTTGCTATTGGTACTTCTGATAAGTCCAAGTTAAAAAAAACAAAATTATCGGTGTGCCATGTGGATCAATCATTCTACGCCACGTGGCACATTAAAAGACAAAAATATTCCAACTTTTTTATTATTATTTTATTCATTATTTTTTAATTTAAAAATATTATTAGTCCCTGCACTTTCAGTATTTTTTGATATATTGTTCCTTAAATCTTTTAAAAAAAAGACTTTCGAAGATAGTTTTTTTTTTTTTGACAAAGACTTTCGAAGATAGTAGTAGTTTGTATCCACACAAACCAAATCATTTAAAAAAAAAAGATTCAAGGATAACAAACATGCCCTAAATTTCCTAACAAAACAAACATGACGTGAATTGAAATATTGAATTGGATATGATTAAATTTTAAAACGAAATTGAATGGAAGATGTAAAACAACAAGATCTAAGAAAAGATTGCATAATTTTCCACTTAAATCGATCCAATCCAACAACCACTTCAACTCAAGACCTATAAATAGTGTACTTGTTGATACAAATATTTGCACAATATTAATAGAGCAATCAAAAACGCGAAAAGGCACACGATGATGCAAGATCAAAGGATGAAGTCTCGGTCCTTGTGAGCTTAACTCAGTTGGTATAGACAATGCATAATATATGTAAGGTCCCGGGTTCAAACCCCGGCCACCACAAAAAAAAAAGGATGAAGTCTCGCTTGTTACGTATTACAACATTAGAAGCCAGCTACATGATCCACTGTCCGCTCCTCTCCTCTCTCGTTAACCATTGTCTTCAACGAATTTTCAAATCCCCTACTCAATCTCCTTATCACTCGGTTCGAAACAAACTCTTTCTTTATTTCCATTTGTTTATGTAAATGGATTTGAATCTATTAATAAAACCTAAAAAGTTTTTGTTATTTTAATTTTTTGGCTTGTATGTAGTTGATAAAGAGAGCAGTGAAGGAGTTGAATGAGAAAAGTGGCTCGACTGAGGAAGATATCTCCGAGTTCATTAGAAGGGAATATGATAAAAATTTACCATTTGATCATGCATCTATTTTTCGTATTCATCTTAAGAAGCGTTGCATGAGTGGAGAACTTTTATGTACGGAGAATGGGAAATATGTTTTTGTTGATTGTGAAAGTGAAGTAGAAGAAGAAGACGATGAAGAGGCGGAGGAATGTGAAGATGAGGATGAAGAGGAAAAGGAAGATGAGGATGAAGAGGAAAAAGAAGAAGAAATTTGAAAACTGGACGATAATGATCATGCAAGATTGTTATTACTCCCTCCGTTTCAAAATGAGTGTCGTTTTAGGCGTTTACACACATATTAAGAAATGCAATGATTAAAAGAAAGAGAATGATTATTTTACTAAATTATCCTTATTAACTATTGGTTAGTTTTAAAAGTAATACTTTGGAAGTAGTGTGCAGAGTATTAATTGGAGGGTACAATTGAAAACAAAAAGTTATTATTGCATTGGAAACTGAAAGTGACACTCATTTTGAAATAGAGGGAGTATCTTTTTTAGGAGTGATTTTATAGCACTGTGGTGTTAAAACTACTTGAATGCATCCTTAAGCTTCTTTATGAATGAACATTTATTACACATTAAAAAAATTTAGTTATATTTTTCTAAACACGACTTTTGGGGCCTATATTCAAAAACTTGTAGTAATCTTTTCATTCCACAAGGAGTAACAGTTACACATTTTGTTTCATAAAAATAAAAAAAAGGCATCGCATTTTATAGAATTTGTCTCTAGATAAATGAATTACTGAACCACGACCTTCTTTTTTGTCAAAAAGTAAAAAACAAAGTCCCTCTTTTCTTAAAACATGAATGCAGAGATAACACCAATATGATAAAGAATATACACTATAACAATGTAAATTATTTTCACACTATATTCAAATAAAAAACCATGTTTCCGCCATGTCATTTTTTAAGTTAATTTAAAATAATAAATAACTGTTTAATATCACTCACAATTTGTTTGTCTTCTTCTTCACATGTGCAATAACGGTTCCTTCATGTGCTACATTGAAATAATCAATAATATTCGGTGATGAAATTTACAGTGATGCATATAGATGGAAAATATATTTTAAAAAAATTGTATTGGGACATGACAAAATATTGTGTTGTGTGGTAATATGGCATGTGTGTAATACATGTTTTATACCGGTAGTGCAGATCCAATAAAACATGTTTTACACACATGCCATATTACCACACAAAACAATATTGGGGTTAGATTCTAGTATTGGGAAACATGTTGGGTAGTAAAATCATTGAGTCTCTTGGCCACGGAAAGAGGTTCAGGAAGATGGTAGAAATTAGGTTTGTTCTTAGAGAGCTTGTTGAAGCTAATTTCTTGTAACTCTTTTGTATCTCTCTTTGTAAATAACTCATTGATAGTGAAGTGGAGAGATCTCTCTCCTCCAGATGTAGATCATGGTTGCGCCAAACTAGGTGAACAAATTCTTGGTGTGTTGTTCTCTATACTCTATTCTCTTTATCTTGTTTGATATTTGGTTTGATTGTGGTTTGTGCTTTGCAATTAGTTGTTAGATATGATCTAGATTTTTTGTTGTTGCTTGTGGTCATTTTAGTTATTGATTGTCATTGATACTTGTCACACACATCTAAATTTATTGGTGTGATTTTGAGTTGCCGAATTCACCACAATATTTAATATAATTTATAATATTACATCTAAGCACATCAGTAATTGATGTAGATCGAAATGTTTAAATTATAGAAAATTTTACAAACTATATTGTTTAACAAACAATACAAAATATAATCATTGGTAAACTATTCTCAAAATTTCATTACGGTGATCGTTCATGAAAATGACACTGATTGTTGGGGTTTGACGGGTTTTTAAAAGTAATAAAAATAATAATTTATATTTACTCAATTGTCTCGGCATGTAGTTCTAAACAAAAATTTTGATGGCCTATAATTTACTTGTCTTTTTAGCTAAATAAACTTCAAAAAAAGTTTTGACTTTGTCAATTTAAAATAAAATATGATTTAACATGATGTTGGTTGAGTCATATATTTCTATCGGTCGGTTTGATATATTTTTGTCCCTACTTGACTAATAAAGGATTTTACTTTGGTAAAGAACAAAATATCAAAACAAAACTAATCTTTCTATCAATATTTGTTTTTGTCAAAGTGATGCATGCATCGAGATGGTTGCTCTTTTAAAAATGAGTTGCATATATTGCTGAAATATGTAGTCGTTGTACAAGAGATAAATAACTCTTAAAAACAAACAAGAGATAAATAACCCTTAAAAACAATAAGTAATTCATAAAAACTGTTTAACCACATCAAGGTAACAACACTTTAGATAATCCATAAATATCTAACTCTCGAAAAATTTCTAGTAAATGATAAAGCAATTCAACATCAATCCTAATACTATTGACAACAAAAATTTATTCTGAAGGAAATCCAGGGTTGAAGTTGTTCCTGTAATTATTGTCAACAAAGTTCGCATTAAAACTCCGCATCCCATCTCCATTAATATTGCCGCCAAAATTGTTTTGATGAAAAGTCATCATATCAGCACCACCATTGCTTGGATTTTCATGTGGAGGTTTCCACATGTTGCTACATGTATCATCATCAAAACCTCCAAAGTTTTTCTGAACTTCAAAATTTCTTTGATGAGACAAAACATCAACATTACCAACACCATGATTTGTACGTGGTGGTATCAACATGTTGCTACCTGTGTTGTTATCAAAATCTTCAAAGTTAAATCGGTCTCCAAAATTTTCTTGAGGAAGCAATGTATCACCACCACTAAAATTTGCATGTTGTATCCACATGTTGCTATCTATGTTGTCATCAAATCCTCCAAAGTTTTCTTGTTCTTCAAAATTTTCTTGAGGAGGCAACAAATCAACATTCTCATTCAGATTTGCATGTGGTAGTATCCTTGTATTGCTACCTGTAATGTCATCAAAACCTTGAAAGTTGCTTTGACCTCCAAAATATCCTTGAGGAGGCAACACACCTACACCACCACTAGGATTTTCATGTGATTGTATCCCAATATTGCTACCTATATTGTTAATAAAATTCCCCCGATTTCCACGAGGAAGAAACATATCATGAACACTACCACTATGATTTTCATGTGATGTTATCTCCATGATACTATCAAAATCTTGCAAATTATCTTGAAAAAACGCTGCATAAAAACCACCACTAGAATTTTCAGGTGATGGTATTCCCATGCCATCATCAAATTTGTTATCAAAATCGCCAAAATCGGCTTGATTAGCCAAGTTATCACAACCACCACCACTAAGATCTTTTAGTGGAGGTATCTTCATGCTACTTCCATGGTTGTTATTGAAACCACTGGTCATTTGGTCAACTTTCTCGACCAAATCTAACAAGGGTTGTTGGTTCAAAACATGTCCATACATGTTAACCCCAGATTGTACCCCACCACCATCTTCTAAAGTAAAAGATATTGGTGCCAACGTTGGAGAAGGATTATTAAGAGGCAAGATCTCCTTTTCTAAATGCTTAGACATCTTTCTAGTGATCTTAATTTTTTCAAGTGTAAAAGCAATCAAACGATTCAGCACATCATGATCAAAATCATCTAAAGACTTACCTTCGTTTTCAATTTGATGCATATAAGCTCCCATTAAAGTCTCTTCATTTTCTTTTTCGATCTTTGCAAGGCTTGCTTCAAGTTTTTTGCCCTTATCCTTCAAAAAAGTCAATTGGTCAGTCTTATTTTTCGATTGTACATCCAATGACATTGACTCATACTTGGTTATTAGGTCTTCAGCCACCGTAGGAGATGGCCATATTGATGGTTTTGTGTCACCTGGCCCAAACACAACCGCACATGCCTCAATTCCACATAAGATTGTCACCTGCTCCATTTTGGTGAACAACCCTTTCAATCTTTTCTTATAACGCGCCTTTCTTTGAGTATTATTCTCAATCAATTTGGATGTGATCTTCTTTTTTTTGATTCTAGTCATGACTTCTCTTAAGAGAGTATTTTCTTTTCTCTCTCTCTTTTTTCACTCTCTCTTTCTCTTTCTATATATCATAATATTCTCAACATAAAATAAGACATGTATATATAAATAAGATTTGTAACCGAAGTAAATGAAAGAAATTGAAGAAAAATATTATAAAAAAGAAATTAATGGTCTGTAAATGGAATGATTTAATCACTCTCTGTGTAATTAATACATATTTTGCTTACTATGAAATAAAATTAAACTATTATTAATTTCTTTGGTCAATTTCTATATAATAAATAAACATAAAAATAAAGTAATATTAATTTTTCAAATATTTTGATATATTTTAATATAATTTTCTTTATTATTATATTAAATATTATCCCCTACATAAATTTTTTTAAATAAAATATTTAATAAGTAATTTCTTTGGTCAATTTCTATATAATAAATAAACATAAAAATATAGTAATATTAATTTTTCAAATATTTTGACATATTTTAATATAATTTTCTTTATTATTATAATAAATATTAACCCCAACATTAAATTTTTTGATTAAAATATTCAATAAGACTTGAATAAAATAGATTTTCTTTTAACTTTAAGAATTTATCATATTAATTGTAAAAAAAAAATTTGTATCATATTGTTGACTTTGGCCTCCATTCCTAATCTTTGATTCTTTTAGGGTTGGTTCGGTGCACATGAGTTGATATACTATGATAGAATATAGACAAGATAAACAATTACCCTACTATGTTATTGATACGCACATGATACTAAACGTGATAATTTTTTTTTTGTATCATATCATGAATTCTTTCTAAATAAAATTATCATATCATTCATGTTCTGGTACACACCTCATAATAGTATAATATACACGCTCTGGACATTATTATAAGCAAAAATTAACATTTTAGGTTCATTTATTGCTTATAATAGTGTCCGGAGGATGTATATATTATATATATTTAAATGATAACTTGTAAAAAAAAATATTTAAATGATAAAATTAGTATTATGAAACGATTTGATTTTTTCATATTATTTTGTAATATTTTTATAATTTTTATAATTAAAAAAATTACATAAGTAATTAAATAGTTTTATTTTAATCTTAAAAAAGTCAACATGACTACAAATAAAGAATATATTTTTTGTAAATCTTGAGTAACTAGATAATTCTATTTTATATAAATACATGAATGATATCTGTATATATTATAGGGTTAATTATGTTTTTGGTCCCTACAAAATGGCGACCTTGTAAGTTTAGTCCTTACTTAATTTTAATAGCATATTTAATCCCTACAAAAAAAAAATTTACTTATAATTTTAGTCCCTCCTAAAATAAATTTTGTTTAATTATCCTTAAACTCTTAAATTTTTTAACGATTCTTTTTATACAGGTTTAGAACACTATGAAAGGTTCATTTACTAAAATCTATAATTTTTTAACATGAAATAAATTAAATATGAATTTTTTAAAACGACAAAAGTTTAAGATATAAGTAACAAAAATATGGACGTAGAAATCAAATTTTTGCGATATTTTTTTCGGAGGACCTTTTAATAACGTTGTTAACACGCCTGTAAAAAATTGTTGAAAAACTTAAGAGTTTAAGCATAAATTAAACAAATTTGGATTGAGTAAGGACTAATATTGAGTGCAGAAATTTTTTGTAGGGATTAAAAATACTATTAAAATTAAGTAAGTGTTGGAGTAAGCCCTAATATCCAATCAATATTGATTGGGTTTGGCTTTGTATTATGATATTGATATAAATATATATTGTGAATATATATAATAATAAGGCATTTCTTTATTGATTTTGTTATGTTTCAAAATAATAAAGTCCCTAGAATAGATAGTTCATGTAATGGAATATTAAGTGTGACTTAATCATGAGATTACATTACGTAAAGAACGCTATTCTTAAACATATCCATAGTCAAGCTTTAATATGAATTGGGATAATAATAAAGCATAAAGACTATTATGTATGTAGACTGATGACCGCATCTCATGGGTCATTGATATTGAGATATTAAGTCTATACATAGGTATATACATTGATATTGAGATATTAAGTCTATACATTGATATTGATATTGATGATCCCTAGATGTGGACTCAAGTGCTTTGTTGCCATTCTAACGTTGTCTGTAAAAGGATAACCATAACGTTGGTTAATGGGTACTTGATGAATCATGCTGAGGGACATGAGTGTCCTAGATGGGATTTGTCCCTCCTCATAAACAGGAGATATATCTTTAGGCCTCTTGATGAAATATGACTGTAAAATTGCATGGCCATGCCGAACTAAGTCAATATAAGATATTGGACTTATTCGTTATTCAGTATATTTCGGAATCAAGGAATATAAACATTGATCTATACAAGGGTGACAATATCTATGCCTTGGGATCAATAAAGATATCGAGACAAAGGAGTAAGTGTACACATGAGTATTAACATGGAAAGGTTTCGTCAGATCACTTGACATTCTTGTCACTTGGGTAGCAATGATGTGTTGCTAGATACCGCTCATTGTTTATAATATTTAATATTATTGCCAACGTGACTAGAACCTATAGGGTCACACACAAAGAACAGTCAAAAGAGAAATATATAAGTATGACTTATATAAGGGGTGCGTTTAGTAAATAACGCTAATTAGTTAGCAAAATTAATAAACTCGTTGTTGGGCTTACTGAAGCCCAATAGTGACTTATGACTTGCAGAGCACACTAGAAGTTCTATAAATAGAACTCTGGTGCTGAAGTTTTTGGTTACACGTTTTGAAGCAACCCATTTCTTCTCTGCACTTCCGATTCATTGGCTAGCACCGAGTTTTGGAGGAGCACTGTTCGTGTGGACTTGCTAGAGGCTTTGCTGCTTGCTGCTTGCTTGGCTGTGATCGAGATTCCAGTTTCCAGTTCCAGCTTTCAGATTCCACAATTCAAGGTAACAATCGAATCACTGATTCATGTTTGAATTTCGTAATGATCCAAGGAAAGAAAATCGAAATTCTTCTTCTTCTTCTTCTTCCGCTGTGTATGATATCTTTCGATTTTCCTTCAGTGGTATCAGAGCCAATTACGAAACCATGAATCAGATTGCTTTGTTACTGCTTTATGTTTTAATATGATTAAACATTTTGAATCGGAATTAAATAATAAAGAGAATTAAAATTGGCATCGTATCATGTTTTCTGTGCATGGCTTTTCGATTTGTTTGATGTTTCAGAAACCGTTTCTGGTGAAGTATCGACATATCGATTATACATATCGACGGGAACATGATTGGAAACAAATCAAATTAGATTATCTTTTAAAATTGTTTTATGAGATAATAATATTTTCGCAAATATTTGATTTGCTAATATTTTGATAATCTATAAGGAATTAATTTGGAATGCAAATCCGTTAATAAAATAGAATATTAAGTGTTAATATTTTATTATTTAAATTTAAATATTAATTAAAATTGATTGATCAATATCATATATGTGATATATGATTTTAATACAACATCATTATATGTGATATATTGATGATATCATTCGTTCAATAGGTTTTATATAATTGATTGTGAATTTGTAGTCAACTCGTGAGATTGAGCTTCGAATACCGATTCTGGTGAAGCATCAAAGATCCGGTTGTCCATACTGAACAAACAATTGTTAAAACTATTGATGTTTGATTGTTGTATTAGGATACCTAACTATACAAGCATTGTATTATTATGGTTGTATCATTCGATCAATTGTTTTCAAAGAGATTGTTGTGAATTTGAACAATTCGTGAGAGTGAGCTTCAATATCCGAATCTGGTGAAGCATCATAGATCCGGTTGTTCATGCTAAACAAACAATCCTTGAAAATATTTATGTTTAATTAATTTATTTAATTGGAGAAAGGTAGTAAATTTAAAAGATCGTGATTTTGAAAGAGTTTCAATATCAGATATGATTTTTGAATTTGGTAATAAAATATTTGCTTAATTTTAGCCCTGTAATTTGTTTTGGAAACAAATTGATTGCCTAAATAAAGCAGATTTAATTATAATAATTATTGAGTGTCAATATTACTATAATTAAGTAAATAAAAAATTCTACCTTTTGGATTGTTTTTCAAAAGTTGTTTGAAAGGTAATAAACGATCCTAAATTGATAGTTAATTTAAAAGATCCTGATTTGAAATAGTTTCAATGTCATATATGATCTTTTGAAATTATTTAATCGATTTGCATGACTTTAACTTGATTTGTTTATAATTTAAAAGAATCATGATTTGAAAAAGTTTCAATATCATATATGATCTTTTGGATTTGATCATAATATTTGCCGAAACGATTTGGGTGTTCATAAACGTGTCAAGTGTTGATGCGAAATACGCAATCTAGAATATTTTGGAACACAATCTGAGATATTTTGGTATGCAATCTAATATATTTTAGTACTTGATCTGAAATATATTTTGGTACATAATATAATATATTTTGGTACTCAATAAAATATATTTTGGTACATAATATGAGATATTTTTGTACTTAATATAATATATTTTTGTACTCAATATAATATATTTTGGTACTCAATTAAACCCCCAGCTAATCTGCGTAGTGTGATCATATGTCAAATTTTAATTTAATTTATTTAATTATAAGGTTTAATTAATAATAATAAAAGTGTGTTTGTTATTATTATCATGTGAATGATTATGGCCCTAGTCCTTTTATTTTATTTCTTTTGGATATTAAAATACGGCCTGCGTGTCGTGCCTCTCTCTTATATCTCTATTGCACATTCTCTTCTCATCCACTCCCTCGTATGTAAAACGAGTTTCTTTCATATGTAATGTAAATAGAATGCAAAGAAGTAATAGGGCTCATGACGTTAGGATAGTCCTGGAGGTCAAGCTTGGAGAAGCAAGGTCGTTTCTAGGATTAGTTTAGATTCTCTCATTGGCTTGAGAGAGTCATAGCGTTAGGATGGCCATAATCATGTCACTTTTATTATTGTATAATCGTTATGCATGTTATGATTGGAGTGCGAATATATATGATATATAAGCCGTGGTGAGGTGAGATCAAATTTAATAAAAATCCTTCAATTCAAAATATTAAGTTTAATGCTTTCCAAAAGTTTAACATCCTTCAAGACTAATATCGAAATGTGTAGGTTTCGCCTCCGCGAGGTGCACTTTCTATACTAGTAAGTTGCGGTGCGGTAATCCAATTTACCCAAGTGTTATTCTTTTGGGTTTAACTTAACTAAATTAATTTTAATAAGATTAAAATAAATTTAGAAGCAATGTTTGGGAACATCTATATGATAGATTAGAGTAAGGAGTTATTCACTCAAATGATTTGAAAGTTGTATGAGATACAATTGGAAGGAGTTCTTACCTAAATAACTGAGTTTTGAGTACAGCCCCCGTGGACTTAAAGCAAGGTGAAATATGGATTTCAACCCACTAGAAAATCTTCCAACGGGATTTTCCAAATCAAGTGTTTTGAAGGTCATTTGATTTGAGTAAAATAGTGGGAGCGTATTTAATTAAAGACCTATTTAAATATGTTTTAAATCATGATACATTTATTTTATTTATTTTCTGTATTTAGAATTTCTTTAGCATATAAATTTTATTATACTGTTAAAAGTTCTTATGAAGAACAAAATTTTCAGAAAAGAGTTTCTGAATTGGTACAAAATTTAAGAATTGTTCTTAAGAATGAGAAAAACTGTATATTCTCGAGCAGTTATTTCCTAGCAACTTTCTATGTCTATATTTGAAAAACAACACTTATTAGAAGCATTGGGTCAAATGAGTAGATATATGATATCTCATAGTGGTAACGACGATGGAGAATGATATGATCATTCAACCTCAATGTTATAAGATGAATAGTTTAAGCCTATCAAGTAGATGTACATGGATAAGAATAAAATTCAAATTCTGTTTTTCTACCTTTGAAAGGTTAAACACGGTTGCAAAAAGGGGAAGCAATTATTTCAAAAGTTGAAAAACAAAAATTGCTCGTTGTTTTGAAAGGGTCAAAATATAAGAAAGAAGTAAGACTTCTTATTTACCCATATAGTTATAGAAAGTTAAATTTCTACTTCTTCATCATAAGTATATGATACTTGATGATTAATCTCATATTTGTTGAAATATAGAGAGTTTTAAAGAAGCAGAACATTAACTATAAGTGAAGTTCACCTACGTCTGGAATGGAACAAATTGTTTCATTGACTATAAGAGCTTATGCTTGGACTTAAACTTAACTTGATATGGAACCAAATAATTGTTATTAAATTCCATATAAAATAGAAACATTAAATCATAAATCTTGTATTGACAAGAGAAGGATTATGTAGTTGAATGATAGACAAATATTGTCCTATTGTCCTAATAATGTTTTCTATACAATGTGCTGATCAAGTAATGGATTTGAGGTCCATGATCTTGATAAGCTAGTCTATAACATATGAGAAAAGGATCAAATGAGATTTGAACCTTTTGTATATCATTGGCATCACTGTTTAGTACAAACAAGTGTGATTCACATTTCCAAAATCCATGGATATGGACTATTGGACTCATTTGGTTTTATATCATTTGAAGGATGTGAGTTCCACCTTTCAAAATAGATTAGTATACCGGTAAAGGTGAAAAGGACACATAATCTATTTGAGTTGATATACATATGAGATGTATATGGAGCACTAAACATATTTGCTGGATATTTTATTTCTCTTACTTCATCTAACATTACTAATTAATAGTATATGAGAAAAGTGTATTTGACACAATTCAAGAAATCTTTGAAATTGTTCAAAGAGTTTAACAATGAAGTAAAAGAAATAGGTTTGAAAAGTATAAAGACCATATGAGTAAGTCGTGATGGTAAATGCTTGATTAATGAGTATAATTATTATTTATATCGCTTCATGTTTGACATGAATCGATCTAAAATAGTTTGGTTATAACTCATTGACTCTTGATGTTAAATTAAATTACAGTTATTCTTCACCCACTACAAGTTCCAATAGAGTAATCATAAAGACACCATATTAGATATGGAGGTAAGAGTACCTAGTTTTTGACTTTATGATAATTTGAGGTTATATGGTTTATTAGATAAACTAAACTACAAATTAAATGAATGTACATTTGTGGAGGTACCCTAAGGAAACTAAGGGATACTGATTATACATCACCTTTCATGACAATAGTCGTTTGTCTCTAGATCTGGAGTATTCCTATTAAAGGAGTATGTCTCTGCAGGAGCCAGTGGGAGTGTTGTAGAACTTGAATTAAGTCAAGTACCACAAAATACATGTATCTTTAAGAATGGAACATGAACTAATTCAACAAAGGGTTGTTGTTAAATCACCAGTTCGAGTAGCACAAGATCTAGATGAGTTTGATATGTCATATCACTACAATGAGTAACATGTGAAGGTGAGAAAAACACAAGAAGGGGGGTTGAATTGTGTTTTGAAAAATTCTTCGTTTCTCCTAAACAACTGAACACACTGATCAGAAGCTAAATGAGACAGCTTCTGAAGTGATGATCAGAATCTAAATGCAGCGGAATAAAACAGAGAGAGAGAAGAAGAACAACACAAAGCAGTTATACTGGTTCCTTCCACAATCCGGAAGTAGTCCAGTCCCCCTTGCACTTCCAAGGAGATTTCACTAAGAGTAATATCTGATTACAATTGCTCAAGCACACAAGCAAGAGACTTCCAATGCTCAAGCACACACGCAAGAGACTTCCTTTGCTCAAGAACACAATCAAGAGACTTCCTGACTAAACAAAATTACACAGAAAATTGTTTAAGGTTGAACACTTGATATACAATCAGAGGTGCTCACAGTACAAATCAGATACAGACTCAATGGACTTAAGAATTTCTAAGATATGACTTTGAGACACGAAAATTCTAAGTGAATGCAGAACAATTTCAGCAGAGGTTTGGTACTTGTGAAAATCTTGTGAGTCTTTCGTTCAGCGTTCTTGCATTACCAAAACTCTAAGTCTTCACTCCTTTATATAGAGGTGTGAAAGAGACGTTGTGAAATTGCCAGCACACCAAAGAGTCGTTGTTGAAGCTTGATCTTTCACCAATGATATATTGCCTGATTTGGTTGTTGTCCTATGAAGAACAAATTTGAAATCCATTCCTTATCCAAAGGAACATATATGCAGGCGAAACCGTATTCTGGAGCTGTTTTCTTGTCTTGTAGCGTGGACACAAAACAGAGTAGTGGAGAACGTGGTTGTACAATTCGTACAAAGTACAATGTCAACGCTTTCGTCCAAATTCCAAGCACAAGCCTTCAAACACCTTTGAAATGACCGTTGCAAAATTCCACTAATCCTTTGTTTGTGTTTTCGAATCCAATAGACAGCTTTTGCATTGATAATTATTCAATTCTTGAATCTTTTGCAAATCCAGTTGAGATTCAGCTTCTGGTGAAATAGCTTCTGATGAGGCAGCTTCTGATGATGCAGCTTCTGATGATATGACTTCTGCAGCTTCTGATGATGCAGCTTCTGATGATATGACTTCTGGACTTCTTGTCTTCAGGAGCACTATTCTTACTTCAGAAGCGTCTTAACTTCAGGAGCACTATCCTTAATTCAGAAGCAACTTAACTTCAGGAGCGCTTTTTCTCTTTAGTAACAAGTTGCCTTCAGGAGCGTCCAAGCTTCAAATTTTTGTTGTTTCCTTTGCTCTTTATTTGCTCATTCAGAACCAATGATGATGTAACTTTATAATTATGGTCCTGTACACTTGAACAAATATTAGCTAGTCCAATTTACAATTTTTAATACCTTGTTATCATCAAAACTCTTTAAGGTTCATTGTTAAACACATTTTGTTCCAACAATCTCCCTCTTTTTGATGATGACAAACAAAAGTATTTAAAATTGATCAATTGTTGTTAATCTAATTAACAAGTTGACTTTGGGGTTCTGAGGTTTGTAAGCTCAGAGTCTGAGGTTTGTAAGCTCAAACTCCCCCTGAGTCTGATAGTCTTTAAGGTGAGGTTTGTAAGCTCCCCCTAAGTTCTATCCAGGTTAATTAAATTCATTTTTCGCACAATAAAATTATCAGAGCCTTAAAAACAAAATTGAATCATTGAAAGAATTAACTTATAGATAAGAAGAATGGTTCAATTAATTTTACTTGAATTTTGATACTTCTTCGTTCGTTCATAGCTTATACCAATAAGGTAAAAAAAATGATAGAAGTTTTTCAAAAATTTCAAATGCCATTAATGGGGCTCAGAGCCTTTAAATACTTGTCACATATACTCCCCCTTTTGTCATTATCAAAAAAAAAAATGAGAAAAAAATAAGCATAAAAGACAAAAAGATTTGAGAAAAACTCAAACAGGAGAGAGTATACTAAGAAATTAACTAAATAAATCAGACCAAAGTATATGAACATGAATATCTAATTATCAGAAGCAGCTAAGCAGTCAGAATCATTTAAGCATTCAGAAGCATAGAAAAATAAAACAAGATGGTTTCAGAAGCAATGACTAAAAATTTAAAACACACAACAAACAAAAGATAACACTAAGGTGTGCAACTAATGGTTGGTTTGTTGTTGTTTCTTCATCTTTTCCATTTCTTCAGTTTTTGTCTTCAACAGTTCTTCAAGGTATTGTTGCCTCTGGAGAAGAGCCTGTTCCCTTTCCTTAGCCTCTTGCTGCTGCTGTGCCATCTGTTTCTTCAGAAGCTTACACAACCTTGCTTCTCTGGTCAAGTAGTCCTTTTCTGAGAAGAAAGGCTGGTTTGCCAGGAGCAGTGTAGAACTTCTTACTCTGAGATTCTGCTTCAGATGCTCCATTAATTTCCTGACAGAAGCTTCCTTGCTTCTGATGCACTTAGCCTTTACATTTTCAATAAGCTCAGCTGCCCGGTTCTGAAGAGATGCCCAGGAGTCTTCATATGCGTTGGTGAGATCAATTGACCTTCTTTGATCCACCAGATTATGCATTTGACTAAGGATTGTGAGAAGCTCAGCATTAATATATCCAGATTCCAGGATGTTTGTGGGTGGTTGTTCAAGGGTTTCAAGATCAGAATCACTGATTTCCAGGTCTTGAACAGGGTTAGGAACTGGAATGGTAAAGTGTGTTTGTGTGTTTGAAGATGAAGGCTGGTCAGAAGCAATGTGTGTGGTAGAGGTTGAGGCTTGAACATTGACTTGAGAGTTGTCAACATCCATGGGAGTTGGTTCTGGGGAGTGTTCAATTTCAGTTGGTGGTTGTTGTGGTGAAGTTGATGTTTGAGTGTTGAGTTGGGGGTCAATGGTAGCTATTGGTGATTGTGGGGGTGTTGTGGGTTTATGTGGTTCAGGTGTGTGTTGATGGGGGTTTTCTGAAACAACATTTTCAGAAGCAGCTGCTTCTGGAGTTGTTTCAGAGGCCTTTTCTGAGGTAAACTTGTCTTTGGGTAAGTCACCTGAATAGTGTAGAATAAGATTGTCTAAGACAGAAGTGTCTTCTATTGGTTCAGGTACTGATGGTGAAGAGGGTAAAATGGGGATAGAGGTGACTGGAATCTGGATTACCTGAACTGCAGGACCAGCTTCAGAAGTGATCTTCTGTGGACTAGCAGCTTGAGGAACTACTTCTGAAGTTCCATCTTCTGGAGCATCCTCCATAATAATCATCATTTCTTGTTCCTCGTTGTCTTCAGTAGTCTTACCAGCAATGGCTCTTACTTCGGCCAATTTCTCTTTGAAGAACCTATCACAGTCTTCCATACCCAAAGCCTTGAGCTTTTCATCTCTTTGATGAATGTATTGTGCTTTTAGTTCCTTTTTGTCTGATATAAGATCAGAAGCACGTTCATCTGCCATCCTTTTCATTCTTGGAGTCATCTCAACCATAGGACTCACAAGTTGAAGGGGAGCCTTCTTCTTCTTCAGCTTGGGCTCAGCCTCTTCTTTCTCTATTTCTTCAAGAGCTTCCTCCAGCTGCTCTTTGGTGATTACCAAATCTGCCTTACCTTTTCTTCTTTTCTGAGGAATAGAAGCAGCACCAACCTTCTGCATCTTTCCTTTATCCTTGATAGAAACAGGTTTAGCTTCAGACTTAGCAACTTTTTGCTTTTCAGATTTAGCAATAGCAGCTTCTGACTCAGTACTAGTTCTGGCCCTCTTTCCTTTAGTAGGAGCAGCATCAGATTCTGAACTAGTTCTGGCCCTCTTCCCTTTAGGTGCATCAGAAACAGCAGCTTCTGACACAGCAACTGCCTTGGCCTTCTTGCCTTTCCCTTTAGCAAGAGCAGCTTCCTCCTGAGAACTCGCATCTTCCTCCAAGACGTACTCAGCTACTAATCTAGCTAAGTGTTCAGGATTACTTTCCTTAACTATGAAAGGAAAGTCCCTGATAATCTCAGATTCTTCTGTGGTCATCTCCAACCACTTCTCATCTTTAGGAGCTGTCTTAAATATGTGCATAGAATGCAATGTCTTGCTACTGATAGTCTTCTCTGCAGTAGAAACTTCAAAGCATTTATCAGAAGCATCCCTTGTTCTTCTCAATAAATCCAGCACTCTCCCTTGATAAAAGATCTCAGAGAGCAATCTTCCATAGGGCACTTGTTTCCTTCCTTTGACTGTGCCTTCATTAATAGCCCAGCAGAGATGATCCAATACATATCTTGGGATGTTTATCTTTTCCAGATTGGTCATGAAATAAATTGCTAGCATCTGTTGGTTGTTGGGTTGATCAGACCCACCTGCTCTTTGAAAGAAGCAATCGTTACTGAATTTCACCAACATTCTGTTGTGAATCTCCATTTCAGAAGGCTTAGCATCTTTGTTACCACCCAGAAGAGTGTTGTAGTAGTTTTGCAGTAGGACATCATCCTTCTTAACTATTTCTTGAAACCTTCCTTCTGCATTCATTCTACAAGCTTTAGCAATTATCTCCTCTGTGATGATTACGGGAATACCCATCACTTCAGACCTTATCTCAAGGCTACTGAAGGAAGTGGGATTCAACTCAATCTCCTTCTTTCCTTTCTTCGACCCAGCTTGTTTACCTGCTACCTTCACAGGCTTTCCATTGACGATTTCAGCCCTTAACTAGAAATCTTTGACCAAGTTCGCATATGTTGGCCCATTTAGCATCTTGAAGTATCCGGACAGTTTCTGAGTTTCTACATAACCTTCCATGTCCACTTCGTACTTCTTGAGTGAAGCAAAATCCACCGGTGACTCTACTTGAACTATTAAGGATTCCCATGGAATATCCATAGTCTTCTCTTTGTAGACGGACCCAGATTCTGGTACGCTTTGCATGTTTGATGTAGATTCTGAAACTTTTGAGCTTGATGATGCCATTTGATGATTGACGAAGATTTGAAGAAGATGAAGATTTTAGGGTTCTAAGGTTGAGAGAATGCGCTTACTTCGCAAGAGGTTTGAGAGCAAATGTGTTTGTTGTGAGTGAGTAGTGTGTGAATTGTCAAAGTGTTAAAAGTAAAACGATTGCAATTCAAAAGAGACAAACAAACATAACATTAATGACAAAATTGGGGGCGCGTGAAAAGTACTTTCAAAGCTATTAAATCATCATTGCCCTTTTAGTTATACACCAACACATACAGGCCACGTAAGAAGTTCACAGAGTAACTACCAAGTTAGTGGGCCAGAAGTTACTTTTTAAAAGGTAACTCCCAACGTTTCCACTAATTCAACTATTCAGAAGCAACAAATCCAGCTTCTGGACTTCAGATGCTGACGTCATCATCAGAAGCGAGTTTTCCTCAGAACCTCAATAAAGAGCTTCTGATGGACTACCGCTTCTGAACTAACTTCAGAACCTAAAACCCTATTCAGGAGCAAGCAAGCATTTAATCAGATACAAAGTGCATGTTCAAATTTTTCTTTATAAAATCAAATCTTTCAACAGTTAAAGGCTTAGTAAATATATCAGCCCATTGATTTTCAGTATCAATGAATTGTATATCTAATATTCCTTTTTGAACATAATCTCTGATAAAATGGTGTTTGATTTCAATGTGCTTAGCTCTTGAATGCAAAATTGGATTTTTAGACAAACAAATAGCAGCAGTATTATCACAATAAATAGGAATACTGTTAGCAGTTATCTGATAATCTTCCAACTGATGTTTCATCCAAAGTAGTTGTGTACAACAACTTGCAGCTGAAATGTATTCTGCTTCTGCTGTAGACATAGCAATAGTTGTTTGTCTTTTGCTAGCCCAGGATATAAGATTATCACCCAGAAATTGACAATTGCCACTGGTTGACTTTCTTTCAATCCTATCACCAGCATAATCAGCGTCACAGAATCCAATTAGCTTATAATCTAAGGATTTCCTATAAAGGAGTCTAAGATTAGTTGTTCCTTTCAAATACCTGAAGATTCTCTTGACAGCAGTCATATGAGATTCTCTAGGATCTGATTGGAATCTTGCACACAAGCATACACTGAATAAAATATCTGGCCTAGATGCAGTGAGGTATAACAAAGAACCAATCATACCTCTATACATCTTCTGATCTACTTTAGCTCCTTCATCTTCTTTGCTTAAGTTGCACGTAGGGTGCATTGGAGTGTTCATCACTTTACAATCTTCAAGTTTGAACTTCTTCAGAAGCTCCTTTGTGTACTTTGATTGATGAACATAGACTCCATCTTTGCATTGATTGATTTGAATGCCAAGGAAGAACTTCAGCTCTCCCATCATGCTCATTTCAAATTCATCCTGCATTAACTCAGAAAATTCCTTGCAAAGAGATGCATTAGTAGAACCAAATATTATATCATCAACATATATTTGCACAACAAGAATATCTTTCCCAAGGGTCCTTCTGAAGAGTGTAGTATCAACCTGTCCTCTTTTAAAATCATTTTTGATTAAGAAATTACTTAGTCTATCATACCAAGCTCTGGGAGCTTGTTTCAAGCCATATAGTGATTTCTTCAGTTTAAAAACATGGTCAGGATATTTAATATCCTCAAATCCAGGAGGTTGCTTGACATACACTTCTTCTTCTATGACACCATTTAGAAATGCACTCTTGACATCCATTTGATATAATATTATGCCATGATTAACTGCATAGGAAAGAAGTAACCTGATTGCTTCCAATCTTGCAACTGGAGCAAACGTTTCAGTGTAATCAATGCCTTCTTGTTGACTATACCCTTGTGCAACAAGCCTGGCTTTGTTTCTTGTTACTTCACCTTGCTCGTTCAGCTTGTTTCTGAATACCCATTTTGTTCCAATAATGTTCTTGTGCTGAGGTTTGGGTACCAGATCCCACACATCATTTCTTTGAAATTGATTCAACTCTTCTTGCATAGCTAGGATCCATCCATCATCTGAAAGTGCTTCATCAACTGTTGTAGGTTCAATCATTGAGATTAGTCCAATCATTGACTCTTCTTGTCTGAAATGTGATCTTGTTCTTCTTGGACTATCTTTGTTTCCAATGATTAGCTCCTCAGGATGTGAAGACTTGTGTTTGAATGTGTTTCTGGGAGGATCTTCTTGATGTGAGCCATCTTGTGCTTCATCAAAAGCAGCTTCATTTTGCGCTTCTGATGTGAGTTCAGCTTCTGGACTCTCTTCAGACTCAGCTATCTAATTAGGTTCTGGGGTAGCTTCAGGAACCTGTATCTCTGCAAAACTTTCATCTTGCTTTGAAGTTTTATCTTCAAGCTCCTTGTCATCAAATTTAACGTGCATAGATTCTTCAACATAGAGTGTTTCTGAATTATACACTCTGTATGCCTTTGACCTTTCAGAGTAACCTAAAAAGATTCCTCTTTGGGCCTTGACATCAAATTTCTTTAGGTAGAGCTTGTTGTTCAGAATGTAACATGTACATCCAAATTGATGAAAGTAAGAGATATTGGGTTTTCTTCCTTTAAAGAGTTCATATGCTGTTTTCTCCAAAATAGGTCTAATATAGATCCTGTTTTGAACATAGCATGCTGTATTCACTGCTTCTGCCCAAAAATGTTTTGGTAAATTGTTTTCATGAATCATGGTTCTGGCCATTTCTTGTAATGTTCTATTCTTTCTCTCTACAACCCCATTTTGTTGTGGTGTTCTAGGAGAAGAGAATTCATGGAAAATTCCATGTTTTTCACAAAAAGCTTCAAATGGCTCATTTTCAAATTCTCCACCATGATCACTTCTGATTTTCAAAATTTTTGATTCTTTTTCAGATTGAATTTGAGTGCAGAAGCTACTGAATACATCACACACAACATCTTTACTCTTTATGAATTTCACCCAAGTCCATCTGCTGTAATCATCAACAATGACTAATCCATATCTACTTCCATATAAGGATGCAGTACTCACTGGTCCAAATAAATCAATATGGAGTAATTCTAAAGGTCTTGAGGTTGAAACAATGTCTTTGGTTTTAAAAGATGATTTCACAATTTTCCCTCTCTGACATGCACCACAGAGTGCATCTGAATGATAGTCAATGTCTGGTAGCCCTTTCACAAGTTGTAACTTACTAAGCTTAGAGATTAACCTCCAGTTAGCATGTCCCAACCTTCTGTGCCACATCCATTTCTTATCATTCACTGATAGTAGGCAAATCACCTTCTGATCAGCCAGTTCAGAAAAATTGATTTTATAGACATTGTCAACTCTCTTTCCCTTGAACACAATGGATTTGTCTTCCTTGTTGATTACTGTACAGTTGGGTTTTTCAAAAAGCACATCATAACCATTATCACAAAATTGACTAATGCTCAAAAGGTTATGTTCAAGACCATCTACCAACCATACATTATTAATTGAGGTAGAGGAATTACCAATAGTTCCTGTACCTATGATCTTGCCTGACTGGTTGCCTCCAAATTTCACATTTCCTCCCTCTTTCATTGTTAGGCTGAGGAACATGGACTTGTCTCCTGTCATGTGTCTTGAGCAACCGCTGTCTAGGTACCATGATCTTTGCTTTGGCACTGCTCTTAGACATACCTGCATCATTGACATTTTTAGTTTTAGGTACCCATTGTTCTATTGGTCCTGGAAGGTTAGTACTTAAGGCTTTACTCTTCACTTCTTGTACCTTGTGCTGTAAGTTGGGTTGCTTCTGATTAACCATCACCTTAGGTTTTGGTACTTCAGAAGCAGTAACTGTCTTCTTCTGAAGCTTAGACTTCAGAACCCCAGATTTTGGTTTCACCAGACTCTGAGGAATAGGTTCTGATCTTTTCAGGATCCTAACCTTTGAAGTCTTGGAATCAGATTTGATCATAGCCTTTGACTTAGAGTTCTTTGGCTTTGAAGTAATCTTAGCCTTAGAACTAGAAGCTTCAGGTTCTGATTGAACAACAGTTTCCAACTCACCTCCTTCTGGTACAAAGAATGTTTTCAGACCTTCCTTGATGCATTCACAACAAGACTTTAGATTGGTTTTCTCAAGTTTCACCTCTGGAAAACCAATTCCTCTGCCATTGTTCTTGTAAATGCTATAAATCATAGAAGCTACTCTGCTTCTGTCAATGCCAGATATAATGAAATCTTCAAGAGCAATTTCATGATTACTTAAAGGTTTTTCATTACACTTTTCTTGTAGCTTCTGACATAAGAACCTGAGCTGATCTTCATATGTTTTACACATGAAGTCAAAGCCCTTAAGTCCTTGTTCAGAAGCTTTCAGATCCAATAGAGTTGATTTTTGCTGTTGTACCAAATCAACATATTTTTCTTTTAAATCCTTCAACTCATTGGTTCTTACTTCAAAATGTGTAAGAAGTTCTTTAAGTGACTCAACAAGTTCATCTCTGGGAATTTTGGAATATACCTCGTTTTCATCTTCTGAGTCTGAATCTGATCCAGCTTCTGAAGTTGCTGTTGCTACCAACCCAACAGCTACCTTTGCATCTTCATCAGCTTCCTCTTTATCAGATCCAGATTCACTACCCAAATCATCCCAGGTTGCCATTAAACTCTGCTTAATCTGCTTTTTGAATTTGCTTGGTTTGAATGTAGACCTCTTTGGCTTGTCCTTTGACTTTTCTCTTTGAAGATCAGGGCATTCAGCAATGAAGTGTCCCGGCTTCTTACAGTTGAAGCATCCCTTTTGATCTTCTTTCCTTGAGCTTCTGGAGTTACCCCTTTTGGCGAGAAACTTTCTGTTCTTCTTGGCCAGATATTGAAGTCTGTTTGAGAGCATGGCCATTTCAGCAGCATCTGGTTCAGAATCTGAACTTGACTGTTCTTCCTCTTCAGATTCAACCACTCTGAGAGCTTTTGATGACTTGCCTTTGGATGGAAGAGCTATTGATTTACTCTTCTTAGTAGACTCATGTTCATTAAGACTTAACTCATGAACTTTGAGAGAACTAACAAGATCTTCGACACTTAAAGTGTTTAAATCTTTAGCTTCCTCAATGGCAGTCACCTTCGATCTCCATCTGGCAGGTAAGCTTCTGAGAATCTTGCTTACATGATCAGAAGCAACATAGCTCTTCTTTAGAATCTGTAGCCCAGAAACTAAGGTTTGAAACCTTGAGTACATCTCCTCAATAGTTTCATCATCCTTCATCTTGAATAACTCATACTGATGTACAAGCAGAAGAGCCTTTGCTTCTTTGACCTTCTTGCTCCCTTCATAATTTGAACAGAGAGAAGCAAACATAGCTTTAGCAGTGGATTTGTCACTCATTTTCATGTACTCTGCTTTGGGTATGGCAGTGACAAGAGCTCCTCTGATAATATGATGCTTCTTGTAGAGTTTCCTCAGTTCTGGAGTATGTTTCTTTCTATCCACAGCAGCTCCTTCTTCATCAAGGACTAAATCACCAACACCATCTTCCAGAATATCCCATAATTCTTCATCTAGGCTCATGATGTAACTGTAAAAATTGGTCTTCCACCAAGAGAACTCTTCAGCATCTCCATTGAACTTTGGAACTTTTCCAACACTGGTTTTCTTACTATCACTATAATCATGTGAGACATTTTTATAGCTAGTATCACCAGAACCATTAGGAGGAGGAGTAGTCATGTTTTTCTCAGATATTTGACTGTTGCACGGTTAAGTGTTACACAACAGACCAAGGCTCTAGATACCAATTGAAGGTGAGAAAAACACAAGAAGGGGGGTTGAATTGTGTTTTGAAAAATTCTTCGTTTCTCCTAAACAACTGAACACACTGATCAGAAGCTAAATGAGACAGCTTCTGAAGTGATGATCAGAATCTAAATGCAGCGGAATAAAACAGAGAGAGAGAAGAAGAACAACACAAAGCAGTTATACTGGTTCCTTCCACAATCCGGAAGTAGTCCAGTCCCCCTTGCACTTCCAAGGAGATTTCACTAAGAGTAATATCTGATTACAATTGCTCAAGCACACAAGCAAGAGACTTCCAATGCTCAAGCACACACGCAATAGACTTCCTTTGCTCCAGAACACAATCAAGAGACTTCCTGACTAAACAAAATTACACAGAAAATTGTTTAAGGTTGAACACTTGATATACAATCAGAGGTGCTCACAGTACAAATCAGATACAGACTCAATGGACTTAAGAATTTCTAAGATATGACTTTGAGACACGGAAATTCTAAGTGAATGCAGAACAATTTCAGCAGAGGTTTGGTACTTGTGAAAATCTTGTGAGTCTTTCGTTCAGCGTTCTTGCATTACCAAAACTCTAAGTCTTCACTCCTTTATATAGAGGTGTGAAAGAGACGTTGTGAAATTGCCAGCACACCAAAGAGTCGTTGTTGAAGCTTGATCTTTCACCAATGATATATTGCCTGATTTGGTTGTTGTCCTATGAAGAACAAATTTGAAATCCATTCCTTATCCAAAGGAACATATATGCAGGCGAAACCGTATTCTGGAGCTGTTTTCTTGTCTTGTAGCGTGGACACAAAACAGAGTAGTGGAGAACGTGGTTGTACAATTCGTACAAAGTACAATGTCAACGCTTTCGTCCAAATTGCAAGCACAAGCCTTCAAACACATTTGAAATGACCGTTGCAAAATTCCACTAATCCTTTGTTTGTGTTTTCGAATCCAATAGACAGCTTTTGCATTGATAATTCTTCAATTCTTGAATCTTTTGCAAATCCAGTTGAGATTCAGCTTCTGGTGAAATAGCTTCTGATGAGGCAGCTTCTGATGATGCAGCTTCTGATGATATGACTTCTGCAGCTTCTGATGATGCAGCTTCTGATGATATGACTTCTGGACTTCTTGTCTTCAGGAGCACTATTCTTACTTCAGAAGCGTCTTAACTTCAGGAGCACTATCCTTACTTCAGAAGCAACTTAACTTCAGGAGCGCTTTTTCTCTTTAGTAACAAGTTGCCTTCAGGAGCGTCCAAGCTTCAAATTTTTGTTGTTTCCTTTGCTCTTTATTTGCTCATTCAGAACCAATGATGATGTAACTTTATAATTATGGTCCTGTACACTTGAACAAATATTAGCTAGTCCAATTTACAATTTTTAATACCTTGTTATCATCAAAACTCTTTAAGGTTCATTGTTAAACACATTTTGTTCCAACAACATGATTTTGTCATGGCTCAACAAGGTGTTATGATTTTCATGGTAGATGAGCCCCAAACTTACTAGAAGGTCGTAAATGGCCTGAACTTTGAGAAATGGCTAAATGCCATGGGATCTTATAAAGAATCCATGTACACAAACCATATATGGATATTGGTTAAATCATCCAAATGAGTATGACTCATGAGATGAATGTGAGTTTTCTTGTAGAAAGCTGACATGGATGGTATTATGAATACATTTAAGATGTGATTGATTGTAGAAGGTTTCATGCAACTCGTGATGCAAATCATGACGAAACTATTACATCATCATAATGCTTAAATCTAACGATCCCACTTGTCATTATTGTATAATTCAAATTCTAGGAGATGGACAACGATGTTGCATTCTTTAATTAGAATGACCTTGTATATGTATTTGACATATATGTAGGGTTTCGTTAATCCAAAGGATGCTAGAAAGGTATATATATTACAAAATTCATGTATGAATTGGAGCAAGCTTCTTGAAGTTGAATTATTTGTTTTATTAGTGAAGTTTTATGAAAAACTTTGATTAATAAAAATCTTGTGCACACAAGGAGAATAGTGGGAGCATTGATATTAGTTTGGTGGAGTATGTGGATGACATACTAGTCACCAAAACAATTTATCTACACATATGAGACATGGTTAGAAAATTATTTTCAATATGTACCAAAATTGATTGTAGTGTTCGACACTAGAATATTTTCAAGAATATCCATGGATGTCTTAAAGGACTAAGGATTGTTTCTTGAACACGGATTAAAGGAACATTGTAAAGAAGTTACAATGATGCTGACTTTAATATCGGTGTACAGTATATCCAAATCGCAATTTGGAATAAATGCTATGCTTGGATATCAACTATGAAATTTGTAAAAGTACAAGCTTCAAATAGTTGTTGTTTCTATTACAGATGTCAAATATATATGACTTGGATTGTTTAGCTCATAACTAAGAGAAACCATGTGTCTCTTACGTTGCGGATTCCATTGATCCCGTCTGAGGTGAAATTGGTTTAATCTTGCGAGCAATGAATACTTGATCTCACCAATAATCCAAATGTATACTTTGACACTTCAATTTCTTTTCGATGGAAGATCGAAAGTGGAAATTGAAAGAAGTGTAACCTACCAACATAGGAAAGAGTTCCTTATCTACTAGAATAGTATCATGCCCAGGGTGTGCTTGATGCTAACACTTGATCAATATATATTGAGTTAATATTTGATTGGCTTTTAGTGCTAGTGGGAGATTGTTGGAGTAAGCCCTAATATCCAATCAATATTGATTGGGTTTGGCTTTGTATCATGATATTGATATAAATATATATTGTGAATATATATAATAATAAGGCATTTCTTTATTGATTTTGTTATGTTTCAAAATAATAAAGTCCCTAGAATAGATAGTTCATGTAATGGAATATTAAGTGTGACTTAATCATGAGATTACATTACGTAAAGAACGCTATTCTTAAACATATCCATAGTCAAGCTTTAATATGAATTGGGATAATAATAAAGCATAAAGACTATTATGTATGTAGACTGATGACCGCATCTCATGGGTCATTGATATTGAGATATTAAGTCTATACATAGGTATAAATATTAGGAGTAATATTTATACTGGATTGACCCACCGTGAGAATACTACATAGTATGTTATGAAAATGTCATAAGATATTCTCACAATGATAATAATGTATATCGCTCTTAGACCTGAAACCACTATGATCCCTAGATGTGGACTCAAGTGCTTTGTTGCCATTCTAACGTTGTCTGTAAAAGGATAACCATAACGTTGGTTAATGGGTACTTGATGAATCATGCTGAGGGACATGAGTGTCCTAGATGGGATTTGTCCCTCCTCATAAACAGGAGATATATCTTTAGGCCTCTTGATGAAATATGACTGTAAAATTGCATGGCCATGCCGAACTAAGTAAATATAAGATATTGGACTTATTCGTTATGCAGTATATTTCGGAATCAAGGAATATAAACATTGATCTATACAAGGGTGACAATATCTATGCCTTGGGATCAATAAAGATATCGAGACAAAGGAGTAAGTGTACACATGAGTATTATCATGGAAAGGTTTCGTCAGATCACTTGACATTCTTGTCACTTGGGTAGCAATGATGTGTTGCTAGATACCGCTCATTGTTTATAATATTAAATATTAGATTTAATATTATTGCCAACGTGACTAGAACCTATAGGGTCACACACAAAGAACAGTCAAAAGAGAAATATATAAGTATGACTTATATAAGGGGTGCGTTTAGTAAATAACGCTAATTAGTTAGCAAAATTAATAAACTCGTTGTTGGGCTTACTGAAGCCCAATAGTGACTTATGACTTGCAGAGCACACTAGAAGTTCTATAAATAGAACTCTGGTGCTGAAGTTTTTGGTTACACGTTTTGAAGCAACCCATTTCTTCTCTGCACTTCCGATTCATTGGCTAGCACCGAGTTTTGGAGGAGCACTGTTCGTGTGGACTTGCTAGAGGCTTTGCTGCTTGCTGCTTGCTTGGCTGTGATCGAGATTCCAGTTTCCAGTTCCAGCTTTCAGATTCCACAGTTCAAGGTAACAATCGAATCACTGATTCATGTTTGAATTTCGTAATGATCCAAGGAAAGAAAATCGAAATTCTTCTTCTTCTTCTTCTTCCGCTGTGTATGATATCTTTCGATTTTCCTTCAGTAAGGACTAAACTTACAATGTTGCAATTTTGTAGGGACCAAAAACATAATTAACCCTATATTATACGTAATGGACAAAACTATCTTTTAAAAAAAAATTATAGGGTTAAATATGTTTTCAGTCCCTATAAATATGTCAACTTTTTGTTTTAGTCCCTCTAAAAAATTTCTTCAACTTTTAGTCCCTAAAAAATTTTCCATCTTCACTTTTGGTCCCTTCTTTAAAGCAAACTCATATGTAGAATTCATATTTTTGAATAAAAGTTTATAGAAAAAAGTCATAATATTATAAGAATCTCTCCAAAAAAAAAATATAATTTTTTAACAAAACATGAATTTAATATAAATTTTTATATTTTTTACGGTTAAAAAGTCATATTTAATTTGTGTTTTGTTAAAATATTATAATTCTTTTTATAGAATATTTTACACAATTTTGCATAAATTCCTCTGCAAAAAATTGTCGCAAAATTTGATTTCTACATGAAGATTTCGATAATTTTATTTTTAACTTTTGTCATTTTAAAAAATTCATATTTAATTCGTTTCGTGTTAAAAAATTCTAAATTTTAGCCAATGAAACTTTCATAGTGTTCTAAACTTGTCTAAAAAAATCGTTAAAAAATTTAAGAGTTTAAGGATAATTAAACAAAATTTGTTGTAACAGGGACTAAAATTAGAAGTAATTTTTTTTGTAGGGACTAAAAAACCTATTAAATTTAAGTAAGGACCAAAATTAGAAGTTCCCAATTTTATAGGGACCAAAAACATAATTAACCCAAAATTAAATAAAAAATAAGGACCAAAATTAGTGATTGAAAATTTTATAGGGACTAAAAGTTGAAGGAAAATTTTAGAGGGATTAAAACGAAAATTTGATATATTTATAGGGACCAAAAACATATTTAACCCATAATTATATTTAATATGTTTTTTTACAGGAAAAGAAAATTATATTTAATATGCTAAAACATTTAAATTAATATTAATATTTTTGTATTTTTTATAAAGAGATTGATTTCTCCATTTCCCCCTTCCTGACTCGACACAATGGTCCTTTTGATTTTAAGTATTTTGATTTAGTATGGTCTAATTTGATGTAATAACCAACATGACGTGATCTGTATGAATGCACATGTATTTTATGAAGGCCTTATTAAACGATCTTGGTCATATTTTACGTACTTATGGTTGAACTACATATTACCAGGGTTTCTTCCTCTTTGAACAAAATGTTTAAAACCACAAAAATTATTGAAAAAGGAATGTAAAATCTATTTTTTTTATAAGCTACATTTAGCAGCTTCTCATTTGAAGCTCTAATATTATTTCTAGATTACGATAATTCTTTTAAAAAGTTGTAAGAAACACATGCATTACTCTTGGTTATAGTTTTTTTTTCTTTAATTTTTTTCTTCTTAAAAATAAGTTTTTTTTAATAAGCAAGGAGATGAGGCAAGCATCAGGAGGCATCATCGACATCCCAACTAGGTTGGCACCCGAGAGACCTCCCTCCTATGCCGCCCATCTCAACAAATTTTATTAAAAAAAGGAAGAAATAATTACAAAAGAAGGGGGGACTAGGCCAAAACCCTCCAGAGAAACAGAAACAAAAACAAAAAAAACACATAAACCGCCCACAAAAGGTTAAGGGAACCTATAATTAGGAAACCCACATATGTCCCTAAAAAAATCAATCCTTAACTCATCCGGAAGAATGTCAAGCCAAATGTCATCGACAAAGGAATGCCCCAAAGCTGCTAACTTGTCCGCACAGCAGTTTACTTCTCGAAAGATATGCAAAGATATAACCTGAACACCAAGGTTACGGGCATTATGCCATCTGTTACGCAACATAATCGAAACCAAAGAAGAGTTGGAGAAGATCCTAAGAGCACTGGTGGAATCACTCTCCAGCCACAAGTTTCTCCAACCAAAATTAGCCGCAAATTCGAGTGCCAAAATAATACCCATGACTTCCGCATAGAAAATGGGCACCAACATTACTATAAAAAGCACCTAAGAAAGTGCCTAAATTATCACGGAACAGCCCCCCGCAAGCGGCATACCCACCTGTAACACCCATACTAGACGTATCTAGAAAGTCTAGCATGTGCGTTAGTTTAGTACTGGATACATTAAAAATTTACAACATAAAAACTTCGAATGAATATTATATACAACATCATGCGTTCGTACAATGATAATACTACTCATCTTTTCTAAAGTCTAATAATTACATCCTCGAATATCCTTAACATCTTGCTGCGGGTACGAACGATCACTTGTCGTAACATCCATTCGGCTACTAGCTTGCCATACAACCTGTTTATCTGAAACAAATAAGGATTGGGATGAGACATAATGTCTCAGTGAGTTCCCCTAAATCCTAGGCTATAGGCAACCTCAAGGGGAAACCTACGATCACCTCGTGTCTACAATACAACCTGACGGTTGATTATACGTGTGTGGGGACTTGCATACTAGACGGTCGTGCATGCTAGGGCCGTCATAGTCTCATCTCAACTTGTTATAGGCTTCACATCCTATACATGTCATGGCGGTTAAGGGGAAACTAAAACCGCATTGCCAACAATACGTACCACGTATCGAGGCCTAAGCATAGCATAATCATGACGCAATTCTAAACTGGACGATTAGGGAAAACCTAAGATCGTCATCGGCATAACATTCTTTACTTGTTCTATACATAACTTGCACTTGTCTTATAGCATCTCATGCTCTTGCTCTTAACTTAATCTTACATGAAATCATACTTGCATAAACATAACACATACATGGTCGTACATAAGTTCATTCATTATGTTAGCGTTGAACAAACATTCATTTTCTTGATTCATTTTACGGAGAGCCCCGGGTGGAGTAACCCCAAGAACAATCCCATACATGACCGATGAAACCTAGCAAGGGTACATCAGACTCCCTCGGTGTCGTACGGGTCCCTTACGGCTTGAATCGTTCCCCTTGGGTCGAGAACCTCTCGTATCCCCCTGACGTGGATAACAAGAGACATGAACACCTACATCTTGATTACTCAGTGACATGCGGGTCCCTTACGGCTTGAACCATTCTCATCATGAGAACCCCTTGTATCCCCCTGGCGTGGATAGCAAGAGACATGACACCTACGTTATTTAAGTCTTGGTCTTGCTAATCATGAAGGTTAAACCTATTCATGCTTACATGTTTACCTCGGAACCTTGATCAATCCGATTAGCGGTAAATTTCATACTTGTATATTCTTAAACATAGTGGAGAGATTAGTTAATCAATCTACGACTTAACATGCTTACTATATCATTCTTAGTCATGTGCGAAGAGAATATACTTCGCGTCTTACTTTCATAGGAATTCATATTCTTATCATCTTAACATACATAAATATTCATGATCATCATTCTAATTCTCGACAACTATGTCGAGGCTCTAGTTCCATTCCCCCTCTTAATACATCACTAACCGGATGTATTGCATAGCCTATCATAACATCTCATGTGCTATTCATCATTGAAATTCATGATGTTGTTAATGCATTTCTTTACCAATATCCTTAGGTGAAATGTGCAATGATAACTTGACTTTGAGGGGTGTTTAAAGTCATAAGAGACTGCAGGGAAAAGCTTGGTCGAAACCACTGCATTTCATGCATTTTGTTGTAAAAAGTGTTGTGTTGTGAAATCTCGATTGAGCGAGATTCATCATGCTTGAGCGAGATTCCAAGCGAGATTTCTCGCTTGAGCGAGATTTTAATTTGGTTCTGCCTTGATCTCGCTTGAGCGAGATTCATCTCGCTTAAGCGAGGTTCTTCAGTACCAGACCTGCAGAATTCGTAATTTTGACCTCTAAACCTCATAATTAAGTTTCCAATGCACATAAACCACTTAGAATACATAGAAAACAGCTTAACACAAATACATAACAACAAACAACATAATTTCAATGACTAATGGCAAAAGGGGTACTAAAACCCTAACTTACATACTAATACAAATCATGTTTTCTCACAAGAATTGCACAACCCACAGGTAGGAGAAACTATCTAGGAACTCACCTAAACATGTTTCTTGCAACTTCTCAAGCATCAAGCATCAAACCCTAGCTTCCTCTTCATTCTTGATCTTTAACTCTTTCCACCAAACCATGCTTTAATCTCTTCCTCCACTTGTTTCTTGCTTGATAAGCTACCTTAATCCATGCTTGATCATGTTTTGGAGGAAGTTTGGATGCCTTTAAAGAGAGAGGAAGGGCGCAAGTCTAGAGAGAAGGGGGAGAGAAATATTTCCTCAAAACCTAGAGAGAGAAATGAAATGGGAAAATGAGTATTTGGTGCCCAAACATATTTATATACTCCCTTGTGCAAAATTACTTAAATGTCCGTTGTCTCGGTCGCATTTAGCCTGACACTAATACATAAATCCTTGCTTGACTGATATTACATAATATTATCTTCCGTCGTACTTAACATTTTCATCATACTCGCTTTCCATGAACCTTAGTCCTCTTATACATTTAACAGATAAAATTTCCATTAGCTGACGAGCGGGATATTACAAACCTATCGCTGAACCATATATATTTACCTTCAACCACGGAGGTGTCGGTGTCTTCCACAAAACCATAATAATTTCTTTGACTCTACGACAATGAGGAGAAACCGCAAAAGAGTCAAGGAAAGAGAAGTCAGATTGCAAACACTTACCTGTCGAAAGATTCCCGGACATTGCAATATTAGAGTGAATACGAACTTTGGTTGAATGCAAAGTTGGAATAACAGTTGTGAACCGTATGGAATTCCTAGCCCACCAAATAGTATGAAGCGTGTGTAATATTGCCGCCAAAAAAAATGTCGGATACCTTTGAAGAGCACCTGACCGGCCTACTAGAAAGAAGAGTGTCTACTGAAGTGCAGTCAATAAAACAATGTAATTTACCACTTGTCCAGTTAAAAAGATTCAATGCAAACGGACACCGAAGAAAAAGATGATCCAACGATTCATCCGCAGACAAACACAAAGTGAAAATCGACACAACAATGCAGCCTTGGGCACGAAGATTCTCATCTGTGGGCATCTTACCATTATGTAACCTCCAAAAAATAAAAGAATGAGAAGGAGGTACAGCTGGGCACCATATGTGCTCTGCCCATGGCAGCAACGTGGACGTAGGATGCAGAAAAGATAAAGCCATCTTCGACGTCAGAAAACCATCTGAAGCGTGTGCCCACACCAACACATCAGGTAGATGTCCTGTAGGAAGATGTAATGAGTTCAAGCGGCTTTGGATGTCTCCAAAGTCCCTTAAGGCCGAAGGCAACAGCCAGCCACCATTAACGATAACTTCAGAAACTTTTCCTTGAAGATGAGCATGAAATTCGGAGTCTAATTGAAGTAAATCCACCAAAGTTTCCCCAAGCCAATTATCCGTCCAAAAATTAATTTTCTCACCATTTCCTACAATCCACAAAGAGTTCTCCATTACCGTGCCAATCTTATCTTTGATACCCGACCAGACAGAAGATTTGAAATAATGAGTGATCAGTTTACCATTCTTGAAATATCGCTTCTTGAAAAGAGATGCCCATTGCGACTCATTTGCCATTAAATTCCAAGCAAACTTCATAATTAAAGCATCATTTATCAAACGAGTATGTTTTAAATCCAGCCCCCCTTCAGACCAAGTGCGACACATTACCTTCCAAGAAACCGTGCAAACCTTCCTAGTTTGAACATCACCGCTCCATATAAAATTTGTCAGCCATGAGTCCAGTAACTTCAGCAGCCGTCTAGGCCAAAGATAAATATGAAATGAGTAGACAAGCATCCCATGAATTATAGATTTCACCAGCTGCACCCGACCCATTATTGAAAGAATAGAACCCTTCCACGTTGCTAGTTTATTACGAATCTTGTCTGTAATCATTCTGAAATGCGTTACCTTTGGCTTCCCTTGAAAAATAGGACATCCAAGATACATGAATGGAACTGATCCAACACTGAACCCCAACATATTTGCAATCATATTTGTCCGGGACACAGACATTGAACCTGTGAAGAAACGACTTTTTGTTTTGTTTACAATCTGACCGGAGACCGCAGAGTAATTGTTGAAAATACTAAGAAGCTCCCGGATGTTGCTTTTCAAACCTGTACAAAATATCATTATATCATCCGCGTACAACACATGAGTTGGAAAAGCAGTACCCCGACAATAAGACATGGGAATGAGGCAACAGACTTGGAAATAGCTCTACAAAGAACCTCTTCAGCCAAACAAAATAATAAAGGAGAGAGAGGATCTCCTTGTCTAACTCCGCGAGCGCAAGAGAAAAATCCAACCGCCTTTCCATTAACCAAAATAGACAAACGAGCTGAATTAAGAATAGTCAGAATCCAATTGATGAAGACTGTGGAGAAACCGAAATTGCTTAGGACCATCATCAAAAAATTCCAATGCAAAGTATCAAATGCCTTGGATATGTCAACCTTAAGAGCAATGTTCCCACCATACTGAGATTTGCCGAGAGAGTTAATCGCTTCAGAGGCAAGAATAACACAATCAAATTTATTGCGATCTCTGACAAAACCCCTTTGCTCCACAGAAATAATATGAGTGGTAATACGAGCAAGTCTATCCGCCACTATCTTTGTAATAATTTTGAAGTGAAAATTCACAAGCGTAATAGGGCGGTAATCTCCCATAGAACTGGCACCTGGGACCTTCGGAATTAACACAATCATATTTGAATTAATATTTTGTGGCGGCACTCCACCATGAAAGAATTTTTGAACAAAATTTACCACATCGGAACCAATAATGTCCCAAAAAGTTTGATAAAAATGTCCACCAAACCCATCCGGACCCGGGACTGAATCACCATTGAGGGCAAACACCGCATCTTTGATATCTATACTCGAAGGAAAACACAGTAGCATTTGGTTGTCGGCATCAGTCAGAAGAGAAGGAATTGTATCATCAACCAAAGCATTTTGTGCACAATTGTTTTCCATGCTGAATATAGCCTGAAAATAAGATAAAATATGCATTTCTATAGCCGTGGGATCAGTAATAATATTATCACCATCCTGCAAAAAAGAGATAGATTTTGTTGCAGCCCGAATTTTAGAAATCCTGTGAAAATATGTCGTGTTGCGGTCTCCACTGACAAAGCGCTGATCTCTAGCTTTTTCTCTCCATAATTCTTCCTTAAAGTTCAAAACTTTTGTTAACATAAGTTGGGCCTCAAGGTCTTGCATGTACAGCTGATCAGAAAAACCATCTGAGTCAATTAACTGCTGAATTCTGTTAACTTCATCCATAACAAGTTTTACTTGTCTGTCAACATCCCCAAACACCGTTCTGTTCCAAAGCTTAAAGGCATTTTTTAAGTTGCGTAATTTAGCTTGAAACCGAAGCATACCTTGGCCTCGAACACCTTGATTCCAGCTATCCAAAACCAAGTCATGACAGCCACTATGTGAAGACCAAACCTTAAAAAATTTGAAAGGAGTAGCATGCTTCACCGAGGAGAAAACAACCGAAACCAATAGAGGATTATGATCAGATTGATGTCGCACCAAGGCTGAACATGAAATACTTCGCCAAAAATTAATCCAATCTTCGTTGCAAACTGCCCTATCAAGACGAAGAGCGACATTTTGATTACCAAATCTGCCATTTGTCCAAGTAAAAAATGATCCCAAAGTTGGCAAGTGATTCAAAATATTCGAATTAGTCCAATGCAAGAAATCCTCACACGACAAAGATGGAGGAGGCCGGCTGCCCCTATTCTCATGAGCGCCCAAGACAGCATTAAAGTCACCAAGAAATAGCCACGACCCTTGAAAACAACCTTGAATATTAGTAAGTTTAGCCCAAAGTTGTCGTCGACGAATGTAGTAAGTGCTAGCATAAACTGCGGCTATGTAAACAGTGGACTGATAACAAGAGATTTCCAAAGCTAAACATTGATCAGACACAAAAATTACAGTAGCACTGACATCATTCCCCCAAAGAGCCCATAGATTTTTTTTTTGAACCAAAAGAGTAGCTAGCACTGGCGTCATTCCCCCAAAGAGCCCATAGATTAGGCAAAGGAGAAACTCTATTATTAATGCAATATTTAGTAACACCAATTGTCGGCCAATACCAAGCAGGAATATTTACAAAATCAATCTTTGGCTCCGCAATAAGAATAAGCATAGGTTTGTGAGTCAAATAAAAAAATTTCAAAGAAGTGCAAGTCTCAAAATTACCTATACCTCTGATATTCCAATAAAGAATATTCATTGAGCAGACGGATGAGAGTCACCCCGTGCACGGGATTTGGGAGGCTGCGCTGCTAACACATGTTGCACCTTTAGTTTTTGCTTCTGATTTCTAGTAAGGATAGGCATGAAACCCGCAGAGGCTTCAGCAGCCGACCTTGCATCATACTCACGGACTCTCTCCCACAATTCTAAACCAAGTTGGATATTTTTGCTAGGATGTACCTCTTGCCTCTGAGGAACAATATCATTCTGATCCGTAGCCATTGGCATACCGCCATCAATGACACTAGCATCTTCGGTAATCAGAACTGTTTTCAATGCTTGTGAACCAACAGAAATATCCACAAAATCCTGAACAGACCCATCAGAACCTATTGGATGATCCAAGATAGGACCGTCTTGACGCTCTGGCAAATTATCCAACATCTCATGCATGTCATCATGCTCAATAGTGGATGGCCTTGGAACAATCTCACGAGCACTCTTGGGACTCTCCTCCAGCCCCCATGGGCTCACATGATCTTGTTCCACACCATCCTGAAGTGGTTCAGATACCTCGTCAGCCGCTGGGGTCACCAACGACGTCTGAGTTGTCTGTTCCACCCCGTTAGGTCATACGTCCTCACACCCAAGAGGGGATGAGTGTGTACCACACACATTAGACTCTGCGGGACTCTTCCCCAGCTCCCGCGGACTCATATGATTGTGTTCCACACTCTCCAGAAGAGACTATGTATCCGCAATTACCAAGGGGTTCTCCAACACCTCCCTCGGTTTCTGAGTCAACTTTGCCACTTCTACGAGTTGCACGTCAACGTGCGCATCATGGGAAACAAGCTCAAGCACTGGAATATTGCGAGGCAGCTCAACAGGAGTAATCAAATCAAACACATTGTGTTAAGGAATTCTGAAGTTATTAGTTCTATCAAATTGAGAAGTAGCCACAATAGATGAAACAACCGGCTCCAACTGTGAAGTGATAATCAAAGAAGGAGTAGGAAGTGAAGCCGGTGAAGCCAGTGGCATTGAGACCAATGAAGTAGGTGTAGATGTAGTAGAAGCCAGTACTCTCTGAGTGGTAGTAACAGTCGACACAACCGGAATAGGAACCCAATTCCCATTAGTACCATTGGCCGATGTTGAAGCACCCACATCATTACTACTTTTCCTTTGTCGAGGAGGAGGTTTAGGGGCAGCCTTGTCAACCACAATCTGTTTCCCACGATCATTCTTGTCCTTTGGCGGTTGCGAATGTAACCAAAGACATGATGAGACACTGTGTCCAATAGAATAACAGTGTTGACAAAATAATGGAAGCCTCTCATATTGCACCTCCACCTTGAAGGCGAAACCCTCTCTCTCGACAAGGATTTCTTCATAGATTCGCTTTGAGAGGTCAATGTCGACAAGAATTCTAGCATAATGTCTGAAAGTAAGGTTTCTAGTTGGTCCATCTATATCAATTGGAGTCCCAACCGCACTTGCAATTTCTTTCAACGTTCTCTCCCTCTAATACTCTTGTGGTAACTCTATCAAGCGTATCCAAATTGTCACATGTGTCTGCTTTTGCGTCTGATACTTGAAATCTTTTGTCCACTTTGAGAACCGTAGCAGACCCGGCTTGAGATTAACCGTACCTACTGTGCCCACATTTTCCTAAATCATCCGCCAATTCAAAGAGAAAATCGTAATACCCCTTACCAAGAGGAACCATTTTCCAACCAACCGTTGTCTTCCATAATTTGGCAATTTTAGAGCTTAGATCACGTGCCGAGTACGGTTTATCTCCCTTGTTAAGGATCAGACGAGCCCTTAACTCATGCTTGCAATCTTCAACTCCCTTACTGTACTCCTCCTGACATATCTTTATGCTCAAAGTATCGCCTTTAATGCACGGGGAGGGGTAAGGTCTGTCAACAACAGCTGAAGCACCCGTGAGAGCTGCTGCAAATGAGATAGGGGTTCCTGAGGTAGTAAGCACTGGTGCTGCAGATTGCACCATGGCAGAACGTGATAGTGCAGAATCAGACACACATGGCCATTGGCATGTGTATGCCATCTGTTGTCCGTTAACAGTTTACCAGAACGATTTTAATATTGAAGCACGCGTGAATCAACCTTTGTAATGCACGAGTACATTAGCGCGGTTGCGCGACCACGATTGGAAAAATCAAGTTCCAAAAACTAACGAAGGGCAACACAGTCCGAGCAATAAATGAGAACAGATGGGAACAATTCCAGCAAGCAGTGGTGGAGCCCTTCATGGGCTGAGGTGGACCACGGCCCACCCCCAAAAATTAAAAAATCAACGATTATAGGTCTATTTTGCGAGATTTTATTCAATTTTGTGTTGGTTTTAGGTTTCGGTTGATCCAAATTCCCGCAAAGTGATGTAGTGGCCCACCCGAAAAATTTAAATAATTCAATTATAGGTCTATTTTGCGAGCTTTTATACAATTTTATGTCGGTTTTAGGTTTCGGTTGATCCAAATTCCCTCAAAGTGATGTAGTGGCCCACCCGAAAAATTTAAATAATTCAATTATAGGTCTATTTTGCGAGGCTTTAAACAATTTTTCAACGGTTAATTTTAATGGCCCACCCTAGCTTTTTTTTCTAGCTCCGCCACTGCCAGCAAGCGATTTCAAGAAACATAAAATGATTGACAGCAGAACAATTCCAGTACGTGAACCAACAACAGATGGGAATTCCAGCAAGAACAAGATGGAAATGATACAGATGGGGACTCAATGATATCTCTATTAAAGGGAAACATGTGAACCAACCTTTGCAACATCCTAAGGCATCATCACGGCTGCGCGTTCTCAAAAGAAAGAGAATTCAATGAATTTTAGAGGTCTGTACCGCTGCCGGAAATCCTTGGCCGGAAGTTTTGAGCAAAACCCTAGCAGCCCAGTCCTGATCTTAAAAAGAACTAAAACAAACAGATTGCATTTGGGTGACATTAGTGATATTGTTCTTATCTCTCTCCAAATTAATCATTCTCTCTCATCTATCTAAATAATTTATTTTAATCATCCATCTATCATTCTCTCTCATCTAAAATATACTAATATCATCAATGTCACAAAAAACTATGTCAACTCTGTTGGAATAAAATGTGTTTAACATTGCCACCTTAAGTTTTGATGATAACAAAGTATTAAAAGTTTAATTGGATATGGTATTTACAAGAGAGCAATGGAATTTACAAGAGAAGCTTTGTTGCAAGTCTGAATCTGAAGAAAATCAGAGTCTGAAAACCATCAGAAGCTGGCTGCCAGAGTCTGAAGTTCGTCAGAGTCTGAAGTGAAGAACCTGGAGTTAGTTATATTTATTATTTGAAGACACAAGCTTGCAAAAGGAATGGAAGCCTAAAGCAACAATTATTTCAGAGGAATTAGAAGGCATTGGATGCTTATCCACTGAAGAAGCTCAGAGAAATGACAATAGTACAATTGTACAACCACTACTCCACTACTCCACTATTGTCTGTGCCTAGTACTGCTACGTATGTGTCTCTGTTGGTTAATTCTCTATACAAGGAATGGATTTCAAATTATTCCCTCCTATGAGATTAACCAAATCAAGCAATAGACCATTGGTGATTGATCAAGCTTCTACAACGACACTTTTGATGTGCTGGCAATTCTCAACGTCTCTTTCACACCTATATATAAAGGAGTGAAGACTTGAAGATTATGAGAGACTCTACAACATTTAAACTATGCCAAAACTCTGCTGAAATTGGTGTCCATCAAACACTTAGTATTTCTTAACAACATTCATATCTTAGAAATTCTTTAGTCTTAAGAGTCTGATTTGATTTGTATTGTGAACACCACTGATTGTATATCAAGTGTTCAAACTCAAACATATTTCTTTGTAATTTGTTTGTTTAAAAGTCTCTTGCTTTAGTGCTTGAGCATAGGAAATCTCTTGCTTGTGTGCTTGAGTATTTGAAGTCTCTTGCTTATGTGCTTGAGCATTTGTAATCAGATTTGGATTATAGTGAAATCTCCTTTCAAGTGCAAGGGGGACTGGATTACTTCTGGATTGTGGAAGGAACCAGTATAATTGCTTTGCGTCTTTCTCTTCTCTTCTCTCTCTCTCTCTCTCTCTCTCTCTCTCTCTCTCTCTCTCTCTCTCTCTCTCTCTCTCTCTCTCTCTCTATAAAGCCCTATTTTTATTACTTATTTATTTGTTTGAGTTTAGAGTCTTTTCTTTTATAAATTAATTAATATATTTGATAAGTGATATTTTTGTTGTGTGTTAATATTTATTAGTAGCCCCTATTTTATTATTTAGTGGAGAAATATATTTAGTGGAAGAATATATTTAAGGGAGAAATATAATTATTTAGAATAATGAGGCTTTGGGGCAGAATTGGAATTAAAAGAAAATAAATAGTTTAAGGTTTATATAAAGAGGAGAGTCAAAGTTAGAAAATAAGGATTACGTGCAAACTGTTTTTGGGAGAAAGTGGAGAAACCTAGAGAAAGAGGAGAAACCTAGAGAATAGAAGAACTAGAGAAGAGAAGTTTGTAGAATCCTTGTAATCAATCAATCTAAGATAATGGTGGGACTATCATTCAATAATATTGAGTCTATGATTCTGGAAATTTCATTTAACATGTTGTAGGTTTAGTTTTTGAGAATTGAAGAATTAGGGTTAAGAGTGATAATTGATGATTTATGTTATGTTGTTGTTGATTTGTGGTTGTCGATTATTGTTGTTGTTAATGCCATATTATGAATTGGGTATGAATTATGTTGAGTTGTTGTTGTTGATTTTGATGATTTTGAATGAATGTGAAGTTTGAATAATATAAGTTGTTTTTCCTGATTTTTTCTTATCTCTGTCCCGAATTTTGAAATAGAAATTGGAATTGATCGGTGCAGAATTGGTCTTAGGTGTAAACACGAAAGTTGTAGGTATGGATGATAGTTTTCTAATGTCGTTGGTCTGACGTCAAAACGATTTATAGAACTTGAGTTATGGTCAAATTACTGCACGTAGGTCACAGTGAATTTTTATGGACTTTCTGCACAACTTTTTCGAATTTGAAAAGAAAACTGGTATTGATCGGTACAGAATTGGCCTTGGGTGTAAACATGAAAGTTTTAGATAATTTTGTTAGCTTTCCAATGGCTTTTGTTTGACGTGAAAATGACTTATAGTTTTTGAGTTATGATGAAAATACTCCGAGGAGGTCTTAGCGAAATTGTACGGTGACAGCATTCTCTGTTTCATGTTTTTGCATCTTTTTCACACGTCTCTGTTTTAAATTGGTCTTTGGTATAAACATGAAAGTTGTTGATAATTGGGATCTCTTTCTAGTATTGTTGGTTTGACATGGAAATATGTTATGTATAATTTATCATGTTTTTATAATCATATATGCATTATGTGAATTATAAGTGATGTTTTGAGACGATGATTACATTTTGATATTGTTATATCTTGAAATTATTAATGTGCTGCCATGTTGCTGTTTACTATTGATTAAAGCTGCATGTGTCGGTCTAAGATGTGAGATGTTGATCCAAACTATTTGAGTCATATAAGACGTTCATGTTGTCTAAGTTGTAAGATGTTGAGTCCATGCATACTCATTTAAAGACGAGGGTTCATGCCCTAGGAGCTTTTGCTCAATAAAGACGAGGGCTCATGCCCTAGGAGCTTTTGCTCAATAGCGACGAGGGCTCATGCCCTAAGAGTATATTTATGCTCAAAAAGCGAGGAGGGCTTATGCCCTAGACTGGTACCACATGCATGAGTAAAATGATAGAGTTGCATAGTCGAGTTAGTTGCATTGTCGAGTCAAGTTGTTAAGTTGATTTATGAAGTTGATATTGATGTTGATTATGAAGTTGATTATTGTGATGATAATGATGCTGCATGACCATTGTTATGATATGTTGATGATGTTTGTGTTGTTAAATATAATTGTTGAATTATATGCTTAACATTATTGTTTGTGAATCTCACCCCTTCTGCTTGGAAATGTTGCTCTTCGTATGAGTAACTTGCAGGTGATCGAGAATAAGTTGCTGTTGATTGCTGTCGTGAGTGGCTATCTCTCACTGTGTCTTTATGTGCTCTGATACGTAACGAGATGGGAACTTTTGTGGCTATTTTCTATTCCTTACGTACTGCTTATGATTTTACATGACTATGATTTAGTTTTTGGATTATTACGAGATGTTTTGATGAGGCCTTCGTGCCAAGACTAATTATGTTGTTGAAATAAAATCCGTTGCGAAGTTTTTGAATATTTATGTTGACAAATTTATGAAGGATGAATTGTTATTTATTCCATTTATGATTTTTAAGAAGTGTAGCATTCCGTTTATGTTTAATGACTCTGAATTATATGTGAAATTTTTATGTTGGGAAAACGGGGTGTTACTCTCTCTTTCTCTCTCTCTCTCTCTCTCTCTCTCTCTCTCTCTCTCTCTCTCTCTCTCTCTATCTATCTATCTCTATCTCTATCTATCTTTACTTTATCCGCTGCATTAGACTCCGAACATTGTTCCAGACTCTGAACTCTATTAGACTCTGGACTATGGACTTAGTTTAAAAAGAAGAAAAAGCTAACAGAATTCAACCCCCCTTCTTGTGTTTTTCTCACCTTCAGTTGGTAACAGAGCTCTGGTTCTATTGTCTTATCACTTAACAGTGTGACAGAAAAGATCTGAGAAAAATATGTCAACTGGTGGAAGTGGTTATGCTGTTTCTGGTGCTGCTGTATCATATGATTATGGTATTAATGATAAGTCATCTGGTTCAAGCAAGCCTTCAATGTTCAATGGAGATACTGATACTTTTTCTTGATGGAAAACCAAGATGTATTGTCATATCATGTGCTTAGATGAAAAACTTTGGGATGCCCTTGAAGATGGTGTTGGAGATTTGGAGTTAGAAGAAGAAGGTGTTGTTGTAGATAGGAAGAAACACACTGCTCCTTAGAAGAAGATGTACAAGAAACATCACAAGATCAGAGGTATTCTTGCTGCTGCTCTAACTCACAAAGAGTACTTGAAAATAAGTGATAAATCTACTGCAATAGCAATGTTTGTTTCTTTATTTTCAAACTATGAAGGTAAGAAGAAAGTCAAAGAGGCTAAAACTACTATGTTGGTTCAGCAATATGAGCTGTTCAGAATGAAAGAGGATGAAGACATTGAGACGATGTACTCAAGGTTTTAGAATCTGGTCTCTGGACTTCAACAGCTATGTAACTTCTGATCATGTGAAGAAAATTCTAAGGAGCTTACCTGCTAAGTGGAGACTACTGAGGTTCAGCTGGAGAAGAATCTCCAGCTGGAGGTTCAGAAGAAGATCTAGAAGTTGAAGAGATGGCTATGCACTCCAATATACTTAGGTATTTGGCTACGAAAAACAAGAAGTTCTTAAGCAGAGGCGGTGGTTACAAAGCTTCAAGAAAAGAAGATCAGAAGGGATGCTTCAGCTGCAAGAAAATTGGTCACTGATGGGGTAAATCCACAAGTGCATGGTTTACCGAAGTAGTAATAAAGAGTATCGTTCTGACAGGGAGTTATGAAATTAATTAACTTCTTTTAGAAGAGAGTTTCAGTTGAAAAGTTGGGATTTTTAACGGTTTGAAAATAATAATAAAAAGCGTCTTGGGATTATTCGTTCGTCATGGTGAAAAATCGTTCACAAACCATACCCTAAACCTAGAACTTTATGTTGGATCTATTTTCTAAAGACAAGTTTCTCTTTAGCCTATCACATCTTCTTTCGGTTTCAGTGAGTGTGTTTCTCTAGCAACCACGCCTATTCTCATGGTTGATTGCTATTGAAATCCTTGAAGCACGAAACTTTATTGTCTCAAGGTTTGCTAGACTATTCTCATGTTTCGCAATCCTTGTCTAATTTCACTTGTTCCAATATTAAAACTTCATCTTTTGATACTTCACTTGATATTTGTGATCATGAATTAACAAGTATTAACCCTCCACTTTCGTTTTATTGATTTGATACTTGTTAATTCATTATAAAAACGGTGAAATAGATTAGAAAATAGTTTACTTAGAATTAGGGTTCGAGGCTTGGTTTGATAGGTATTAGATCATTAGACTCATCCAACAATCCCAAGACAAGAAGAGTCTACTCACACATGTTCATTGTAGATGATGTAGTAAATCCGCAAGTGCTCGATTTACCGATGTAGTATTAAAAGATATCATTCCGACAGGGAGTTACGAATTCAATTAACTGTCAACACTGGTTAGTAGAAAGTTTGAGTTGAGAAGTTTTGATTTTTAATTGAAAGAAAATAACAATAATAAAATGTGTCTTGGGATTATTGGCTCGTCATGGTGACAAATCTTTCACAAACAAACCCTAAACCTAGAACTTTATGTTGGACCTATTTTCTAAAGACAAGTTTCTCTTTAGCCTATAACATCTCCTTTTGATCTCAGTGAGTGTGTTTCTCTAGCAACCACGCGTATTTTCATGGTTGATTGCTATTGAAATCCTTGAAGCTCGAAACTTTATTATCTCGAGGTTTGCTAGATCATTTTCATGTTTCGCAATCCTTGACTAAATTCACTTGTTCCAATATTAAAACTTCATCTTTCGATCCATCGATTAATATTTTTATTAATTATAAGAACGGTAAAATAGATTAGAAAATAGATTTACATAAAATTAGGGTTCAAGGCTTGGTTTGAATAGGATTAGGTCATTAGACTCATCCAACAATCCCAAGACAAGAAGAGTCTACTCACTCATGTTCATTGTAGACATTGAAGAGAAGAAGAAGAAGAAAAACATAAAATAAAATAAAGAAGAACTTTTATTAAAAGAAACAATTGTAACTTCTTATTTCCAATAACAAAAGATGGTTTTACAAACTAGATGGTTGCTCTATTTATAGTCTAACATTGACTTGAGCCCCAAGAATTAAATCACTAAAGTGTTGCACAAGAAACCATGGGCTCTAGGTTAGAAATACTAAAATAGGCAGCTTGTCGAAGAAGCAAAAGCAGCAAAAGGGCAGGGGGCGCCTATGCAATATTCTGGTACAAGATCTTCAATTTCTTTGCACAAGATATTTTTGTATAAGATCTTCATATTTTTGGCACGAATCAGCTCCAATTCTCCTTTCTTTTGCTCTAAGACTAAATCTTTTGAATATTTGTTCCTGAAATAAAATAACTTGCAATTGAAGTAAAATATTTTTAAAAAGGAAATAAAATGAATTAAAACAGATTCAAATATAAATAAAATGGACTCAAATATTATATTAAAAACACTAATTAGTGACTCATCAAACTCCCCCATGTACACTTGACTCTTTGCTTGTCCTCAAGCAAAAGGCATAAACATTAGCAGCATAATCATGATTAACATATGACAACACAATTAAAAACTTATGTCTCTTCTAAGGCTTCATTTCAAGTGTTTACTAATCACAACTTCAAGCATTCCTTGTGAACTTATTCAACCCAACAACAAGTTTCAAGTGTGTGTGTGTGTAGTCCAGCCCTTTTCTTGCTCCTGTATAAGATAGATATTATGATAAAGCAGGTTCTAAACTTAACACTAAACTAACCAAGAAAAGTCCTTTCTTCATTTCATATAAGAGAGATGGGAATTATATAATCAAAGTTAGAACGTGCTCCTTAAGATAGTTTAGAACGTGTTCCAAACTCCCTTATACTACTTTTACTCTGAAGACTTTTAAGGGTTCAATTTACCATTAAAGTTAGAACGTGCTCCTTAAAGTACCTACTCACACACTTGCTCAAAGGCTGCAACTTTGTGCTTTTCTCATAGAGAATTTTCACAATAAAACAAGATGTGGGTATAGCAAGAACACTTGAAACACAAGAAATCACTTTCATGTACAAGAAACAACCAATTGGGAAGAGACAACAAGAGAAATTTATGTCATAATTTACAATAAAAATAAGCCGCTTTCCATGCCTTTCACAACAAAACATAACATAAGAATCAAAGTTCAAGGGAGTTTGGAAACACTACGATACTTAATTAAAATAGGGTCATGTTAACCGGTGCCCCCGGGGCACTGGTTAAGGAAACTAAAAAAAGGAAGTTTTAAAATGAAAGTACACTTTTTATGCTTTTGAAGAGTAGACAGCACAAGTTCCTATGTAATATTTACTATATTTGCCTCCTTAACCAGTGCCCCGGGGGCACTAGTTAACATTACCCATTAAAATAAGACACTTTATTGGCTCCCCCCCCCCCCCCCCCACTTGGGAGAAGCATTGTCCTAAATGATTTGAAAAAGAGAAGAAGAAGAGGAAGAAGAAGAGAAAAGGAGAGAAGAGAAGAAAAAGGAAGAGGAAAGCTCACAATTTATTGAGGTCCATAAGGTGGACCTTGGAGGTGAAGGTGTTGCATCATGTTCCGGAGCATTTGGTTGTTTTCTTCGGTCATGCGATTGCCCCTTTAGATATCATTCCTTAGCCCGTCCATTTCAACACCTTGTCTTTGTTGCTCGGTGCTTATTCTTTGAATTTAGGTTTGGATCCATGCCCACCGTTCATCATTATAATGCCCACCGTTCATCATTATAGTGCCCACCGGCTTCTTGTTCATGGTGCAAGCCATAACCCTTTGAAGGTACCTACTCATTTGCTTGTCATCTTTAAAATTGATGCCATGGTTTCAGACTGTTGTTTTCTTTCTCCCTGCACAACTTCTTGAGGTTTCAATCTCCTTTCCTTTCCTCTTGGATGTCATTGACCTAGTTGACTTGGTTTGGGCTTGGGTGAAGGTTAGGGTTTGGCAAGGTTTTGCTTGGGAAAGGTTGGTTTAGTGATGGGGTTGGGTTGTAAGTAAGAAATTTGAGTTTAATGATGGATAGTGGTGAAGAAATTTTGATTTTTGGGTTAGGTTTAAAGGGATTACGAATTTGGTGAATTTTTGATTTGGATGGATGAATGTTGGTTTTTATGGTTGGATTATATTTGGAATGATGATTGGAGATGATTTGGTTTAGAAATAGTTTGATTTGGTTGAGTTTTGGTGGAGTTATGGAGGTTTGAAGGTTTTTGGTTATGGGGGTTTTAGAGAAAAGTTTGAGAGAAGAAAGTGGTTGTGGTGATTGAATGGGGAAGAAGAAGAATTTTTTTTTAGGTATAGTGTGCTGATGGTCACGCACGACCATGCCACCCCTAGGCACGGGTCGTGCGCATGTTTCTGCCAATTTTGGTGATTTTGGAGCTGGAGACAGACACGGGCCGTGCCTCCACAGGCACGGGCCGTGCCAATCTTTCTGGTCATGGGGGTCAATTTTTTTTATCTTTTTCGCATCGTATTCAGACAAAAACCTACAAAACAAACAAATACAAAGCAATTAAATTCGTGGGTTGTCTCCCACGAAGCGCTCGTTTAAAGTCATCAGCTTGACGGTTAGAAGATTTATGTTTCTCAATCTGGGTTATGTTGACCATTGTGTGTAGATAATGCCAATGAACATTCTTTCACACGATGATCAATCGCATCCATCATACAACATGAATCAAAAATAGAGGGACCCATCATCAATTTGTCAATTATAAACTCTACCTTCTCATCACCTACATATAAAACTATCTTACCATACTTAACATTAATAACAACACCCGCAGTAGTGAGGAATGGCCTTCCTAGAAGGATTGGAATTTCAGAATCCTCTTTGATGTCTACTACCACAAAATCAGCCGGGATATAAAATTTTTCCACCTTAATGGGGATATCCTCAAGAACTCCGGCCGGATAGATAATGGAATGATCGGCTAACTGCAAGGTCATCTTAGTGGGTTTCAAATCACCTATACCAATCTTCTTCAAGAGGGACAAGGGCAACAAGCTAACACTAGCCCCTAGATCACACATGGCTTTATCAATGGTTTCCTTCCCAATCACACAAGGGATGGAAAAACTACCAGGATCTTTAAGCTTTGGAGGCAATTTCTTTTGTATGACAACACTACATTCTCTTGTTAGAGTTATTGTCTCATTATCCTTTATTTTTCTTTTCTTTGATAAAACATGTTTCAAATTTTTTGCATAAAGAGGCATCTGAGACAAAGCTTCAGTAAAAGGAACATTGATGTATATTTTTTTTCAGCATGTCTACAAACTTTTTAAACTGCGCATACATGTTAGATTTAACAAGCCTTTGTGGAAAAGGAATTCTTGGCTTATAAGGTGTTGGGACAATTGGATTTTCATTCTCTCCTTTGGCTTTCTCACTTTGTGACTTTTCACTCTCTATCTCACCCTCAATTATCTTGGATTTCACAACGGAATCCTCAAATTGCTTACCATCCCTAAGTGTAATAGCATTTATCTGGCTTTTGGGGTTGGTTTCAGTTTGGCTCGGAAAGACTCCGGGGGTTTGAGAAGAAGTAGCTACTTGTTGGGCTACTTGAGAGATTTGAGTCTCTAGCATTTTAGTGTGAGTAGCAATGGAGTCCACTTTTGATGTAAGCTTGACAAGAGAGTCATTCAAAAATCCAGTTTGATTTTTAAGTTCTTGAAATTGCTTGGATTGTTCCATAACATATTGATAGATATCTGGCAAGTGTACCAAAAATATATCGAAGTAATAAAATTTATAAGTTCGTATCCACAGGGACTGTTTCAATTTCTACTCGGCAAAGACGTTAAAATTAAGGATGTGTAAAGGTTATATTGGTTGCCCTAGGCAGTTGGATTAAGTGCTAAAAATAATAAATTGCAAGTAAATAAAAAATGGTTGGAAGTTATATAGAAAACAAATGATTAAGCCGGTGAATCCGCTATTGCTTTATATGAATAGTCTACCTCTCTTTACTCTCAATTAATATTCATTCTTTACGACAAATTAACTAAGTGGTTTTGATCAATCTCTTGACTCAAAACCCTTTCCTAAGTTATAACCATATTAATCTCTTAACCAGATTGAATAACCGTGGAAGCAAAGTCGGAACGTTAATTTATGTGTCATAACTCTCAATTTCCTATCTCTAGGTTCCTAGTGTTGAGTTAAACAGAATTATTATTTCAGGATTAAAAGCTAGGGCTAGTAGTCATTCAATTCCTAAGATCAATTTATGTGATTGCAAGAAGCTAGGGTTAATAGTCATACAAGCAATCATATGAAAAGTAATGAACACAAATAATTCTGAATAAAGACTGAATAACATTGATAATAAAGAGAGTTTCAACTACTGATTCGTATATTACAATAGGTTCATCATGACTCAATCAAAGGAAATTAGTTAGACATGACAAAAGGAATAAACAACATAATAAAGAAAATAAACTGATAGAGTCTCGTCGTTGCCGGCTTTGCTCCTCAATCAATTCTCAATTGCTTTGCTCCTCAATCAATTCTCAATTGCTACATAATCCTTTTCCACATCCATGCGCCTTTTTTCCATCTCGTTATGCGTGCGGCTTCTTTTCTTTCCCAAAACGTTTCTCCTTTTTGCGGCTAGCTTCATGTGTGTGTGTGTGTATATATATATATATATATATCTTGTGACCTAATTGTTTTCTTTTGCAACAAGCATGTTATTTTTTCTCTTGGGTCAACATCATCAAGTTTTGGTCAAAGCCCAATTGCTTTCCTAATCTTTCTATTATTCACACCACCCAAAAGCAAAACACTTGTTCATGTGTCATCCAATTAATTCATATGCGGCAGCAACTATATTTAATCATCGTGGCACGTTTCGTGGTTCATCGTGCCACGAAATTTCCAGAACGTATCAGTGAATTCCACATCCTTGCAACGTGCCACGATTAGAGCAAACGTGGCACGATTCTTCACGTTTTTTCCTCTTTTCCTCAATTTCTTCCTTTGGGCTGTTGTTCCTGTTTCAATCTGATTTCACCATGAATTACAAGCAGTTGACTCTCTAAACATTACAAAAAGGACACAAATATGACTAAAAAACTAGTAATGACGTACTGTCATCACAACCCCCAACTTGAACCATTCCTTGTCCTCAAGGAATCTACTTGCAATATTGACAATCGACAGTAAAATAACAATTACCTGATCAAGCGATAGTACCCAAAAGTTCAACACCTTACTAGCTAAAGATGAGCTAGTTTGACTTGTTAGCAACCACCAATTCACAACTCCACGCAACAATATGAAAAGGGTTCACACACAGTCGACATGCAATCTACATATTACCATAAGCTTGAAAAGTTTCTAAACGTCAATCAAAATCAATGTCAATGCACACTTTGAGGTCTTTAAGGGTTATAACGGGGCTTAGGTGAAGGTGGGATAATATTTGGATAAGTAGGCTACACAAAATTTGAGTTAGGCATTCCTACGGAAGTTAAGCACAAAATTCAATCCATCATTCATTCACCTTATGGAACAACAATTATTGCAAAGGTACTAGAGAATACTTGTAACTATTGGGACAATCGAGTTTAAAGTTACTCTGATTTTCAATGTGTTGTCCCTTTTTCATTCTATATTTTTTTTCTTTCTCTTTTTTTTTTGATACACCATTTTTGAGTGTATATACACCAATTTTTAGTGTATTTTTCATGATAATGTTCTTTTTTTTTATACACCATTTTTTAGTGTATATACACCAACTTAGTTGGTTGCAAATTCCAATAGCAACCCCAAACTTAATATTTAGCAACATTCTACAATGCCTAACTCAGAAAAACAATATGGGACAAGTCCTAAAAGTCTCTAAGCTTGTAATGCAGTTTGTCACCGAACAAAAAGATCTAAACCTACCAGCTCAATTTGGCTAAAGAAAGGATAATTATTCAAATATAAACAGGGTAGGCTTCAAAAAGGCTCACAGGACCAAGCACTTTTGTCTCAGTGTGCTAATGACAGAGATCAATCGACAGTAGAGAAACAATGCAAGTTCTGAAAATGTAAAAGCATAGAACACTCTATATAAGTAAATTGAAAAAAAATAAAATTTGGCCACGAACCTTACAATTATGATATCTGAGAGTTGTGACTACCTATCTTTAACTGCCGTACACTTCGCCTTTGAAACACAAGTCACTCCTCCTTTTGAACTTTTGGAATACCACTTGAACAAGTATTTGTTACTAAACTGTAAAAAATCAAGTAAACAAGAAAATTCATCAATAATAAACAAGTTCAAGAACAATTACATCAACGGGGGGTATAACCGAGTTAAACCAAAATGAAAATTAAAGACAAATTGTTTGACTCAACAATAGAAATAAAATACTGAAAATAAAAACATAATAAAAAGGATGGTTTGCCTCACACCAAGCGCTTTCTTTTACGTCATTGAGCTTGACGCTTCAACACCCAAGTCAGTCAGGGTGGATATTTCCACTTTGATTCAACAAGCATTCTCTTTTTATTTTTATTTTTTCCTTCTTTCTTATTTCCAACGTCATCCTTGCTATCATCCATACTACCCACTCCATCAAGCTTTCTTTTGGTACTCTCAGGACTCACCGGCTTGAGTATATTTCTGGTTTTCAATTTAATGACCTTGCAATTCTTATTCTTTGGATATTGAACAATTTCCTTATTTTTACTCAAATGGGGATAAGGCAACTGAACATAGTATGAAATCACTTGAGGCTTATCACCATTCATTAGTAGCTGACTTTTAGATTTTCTCAAAATCGAATCCACATCTATCAAAGGCTCACTTTTTTCTCCCTCATCATTTTTTCTCTTCCTTTCATTTTCAACTACACCATCATTAACTTTCTGCACCACTACTTCATCAACTTTCTTAGGAGCTTTTGGAACTAAAGGTGTTAGGATGTTTTTGCTCCTTAACTCAATAGCATTACAAGATTCATACTTAGGATTTTCTTTAGTGTTACCTGAGAATCCCCCTTTGTTCTGTTCAACCATCTGCTTTGCCATTTGCCCAATTTGAGTCTCAAGCATTTTCCTAGAAGCTTCATTGATCTTTCTTTCAGCTTCTTGACTCTTCTTCATTTCTTCAAAGCTTCCCTGAGTCATCTTCATGAAATTGATCATAGTCTCCTCAAGAGCTGAAGGCTTTCTTTGTTGTTGTTGAGGGTAGCTTAGGTTAGGGTGCTTGTTGTAGCCAGGATCATAATAAGGGTTTGGTTTTTGATAGTTTCCCATGTAACTGGCTTCCTCACTCCCTTCTTCTGGTACACACTCACATTTTGCATGTCCCTCACCATAGAAATAATCTGTTTGCAGCTACTTGTTGTGGTTTGTTGGTCATAGTGTACCCATGAAACTCTTTAGTTAGAGTTTCCAATTGCTTGTTCATGGCTGCTTGGTTAGCTAAGATTGCAGAGTAGTTAATCACCCTAAACACGCCCCTTTTTTTCTTTTCGGAATCAGTACGGTATTCATTTTGGGCCATGTTTTCTATTAAGGCTTGGACTTCCTAGTCAGTTTTAACTTTCAGACTACCACCAGTTGAGGCATCAAGGAGCATTCTAATTTGAACATTCAACCAAAGTGTAAATATTTGCATCTGCTCCAGTTTATCAAAACCGTGTGGTGGACATCTCTTCAATAACAGTCTGTATCACCTTGTTCGAAACTACTAATTTCTGCTCTCTTCTCCAACAACTTCGATAAGGGAAAGAACCGCTTCAAAAACTTCTCTTCTAACTCATCCCATTTTTGAATTGTACCATTAGGCAAAGCATGCAACCAATCTTTTGCTCTTCCAGTTAATGTTAAAGCGAACAATTGCAACTTCTTCTGATTTTCAGTCACTCCATCTGGGCAGCAGAATAAGCAAGATTCATGAAATGTACTCAAGTGTTCGTATGGGTCTTGAAGTGATCCTCCATCATATTGATTTTTCTCTAAGACCCACAAGAATTGAATTTTTTATGTTGAAGGCAACTGGGTTTGCCGGTTGAAACCCATGAGTGATAACACCTAGGTGTGTTCCTATACCATAGTCCCCCAAGGTGCGTCTAGATGGAGTATCTCCCATCCTAAATCAAAGAGTATTTTGCTTGACCTCGCAAGAACAACAAAAAGAAAAAGATACCATCATAGCACCGCACAACATAAAATAAAAGATCCAATTTTTTTTTGAATATATAAACAAAAATTTAAATGACAGAAATCCTAAATAAAAACGAAATTGCCAAGTTGAAATGATTGAACAGTCCCCGGCAACGGCGCAAAAAACATGATAGATATCTGGCAAGTGTACCAAAAATATATCGAAGTAATAAAATTTATAAGTTCGTATCCACAGGGACTGTTTCAATTTCTACTCGGCAAAGACGTTAAAATTAAGGATGTGTAAAGGTTATATTGGTTGCCCTAGGCAGTTGGATTAAGTGCTAAAAATAATAAATTGCAAGTAAATAAAAAATGGTTGGAAGTTATATAGAAAACAAATGATTAAGCCGGTGAATCCGCTATTGCTTTATATGAATAGTCTACCTCTCTTTACTCTCAATTAATATTCATTCTTTACGACAAATTAACTAAGTGGTTTTGATCAATCTCTTGACTCAAAACCCATTCCTAAGTTATAACCCTATTAATCTCTTAACCAGATTGAATAACCGTGGAAGCAAAGTCGGAACGTTAATTTATGTGTCATAACTCTCAATTTCCTATCTCTAGGTTCCTAGTGTTGAGTTAAACATAATTATTATTTCAGGATTAAAAGCTAGGGCTAGTAGTCATTCAATTCCTAAGATCAATTTATGTGATTGCAATAAGCTAGGGTTAATAGTCATACAAACAATCATATGAAAAGTAATGAACACAAAAAATTCTGAATAAAGACTGAATAACATTGATAATAAAGAGAGTTTCAACTACTGATTCATATATTACAATAGGTTCATCATGGCTCAATCAAAGGAAATTAGCTAGACATGATAAAAGGAATAAACAACATAATAAAGAAAATAAACCGATAGAGTTTCGTCGTTGCCGGCTTTGCTCCTCAATCAATTCTCAATTGCTACATAATCCTTTTCCACATCCATGTGCCTTTTTTCCATCTCGTTATGCGTGCGGCTTCTTTTCTTTCCCAAAACGTTTCTCCTTTTTGCGGCTAGCTATATATATATCTTTTGACCTAATTGTTTTCTTTTGCAACAAGCATGTTATTTTTTCTCTTGGGTCAACATCATCAAGTTTTGGTCAAAGCCCAATTGCTTTCCTAATCTTTCTATTATTCACACCACCCAAAAGCAAAACACTTGTTCATGTGTCATCCAATTAATTCATATGCGGCAGCAACTATATTTAATCATCGTGGCACGTTTCGTGGTTCATCGTGCCACGAAATTTCCAGAACGTATCAGTGAATTCCACATCCTTGCAACGTGCCACGATTAGAGCAAACGTGGCACGATTCTTCACATTTTTTCCTCTTTTTCTCAATTTCTTCCTTTGGGCTCTTGTTCCTGTTTTAATCTGATTTCACCATGAATTACAAGCAGTTGACTCTCTAAACATTAGAAAAAGGACACAAATATGACTAAAAAACAAGTAATGACGTACTGTCATCACATATTTTTGAGGGACTCCTTGGTTATTTGCATAACTGGGTGGTGTTGTTTGCTATTCAAAAGGATCTTGAGGAGTTTTATTATAAAAAAATTTGTTTGCCCGCATTCCTTGATTATATTAGGGACTTTCAACAACACTACCTAGTTGGCATTCAACGCCAGTATGACCGACTATTCCACAAACTTCACATGTTGGTAAAACAGAAGCAGGTGTGACAACACTTACACTTAATTCATCAAATTTTTGAAAAAGTGTATCCACTATAGCATTCAAATGATCAAGGGAAGAAGCTTCATACATACCTGCATCTCTTTTAGAGGGTGAAGGAGCAACAACAGTGATGGCTTTCTCACTTGCCCACTGATAGTGGTTTTGAGCCACGTCCTCGATCAAAGCATATGCTCCTGTGTAAGTTTTATTCATCAAAGCTCCACCTACACATGCATCAACATACATTTTTGTGGTATATAAAAGACCATTATAGAAAGTATGGATAATTAGCCATTTCTATAAACCATGATAGGGGCAAAGCCTAAGCATTTCTTTGAAACGCTCCCACGCATCGTAAAGAGATTCCCCATCTCTTTGAGTGAATCGTATTATTTGATCCCTCAATTGAGCAGTTTTAGAATGGGGAAATAATTGGGCAATGAATGCTTGCCTCATTTGGTCCCATTAAGTAATAGAACCATTTTGCAATGAATGAAACCATGCACTAGCTCTATCCCTCAAAGAGAAAGGAAAGAGGTGCAGCCTTACGGCCTCCTGGTTTGCTTTCAAAGTTCCACTGAATCTTAGAAAAGTAGAAATATGAAGATTTGGATCCTCAGTGGGTGTTCCGGAAAATTAATTTTGTTGCACTAAGTAAAAAGTTAATCAAATTGCCTAACTCCCTGGCAATGACGCCAAAAACTTGATGTACTAAATCCTCAAGTGCACGGTTTACCGATGTAGTAATAAAAGATATCGTTCCGACAGGGAGTTATGAATTCAATTAACTTTCTACAATGGTTAGAAGAAAGTTTGAGTTGAGAAGTTTGGATTTTTAATTGAAAGAAAATAACAATAATAAAAAGTGTCTTGGGATTATTCGTTCGTCATGGTGACAAATCTTTCACAAACCAAACCCTAAACCTAGAACTTTATGTTGGACCTATTTTCTAAAGACAAGTTTCTCTTTAGCCTATCACATCTCCTTTCGGTCTCAGTGAGTGTGTTTCTCTAGCAACCACGCCTATTTTCATGGTTGATTGCTATTGAAATCCTTGAAGCTCGAAACTTTATTGTCTCAAGGTTTGCTAGACTTTTTTCATGTTTCGCAATCCTTGTCTAAATTCACTTGTTCCAATATTAAAACTTCATCTTTAGATCCATCGCTTAATATTTGTGATGAATCAATAAAAATTATTGAACTTCATCTTTCGATCCATCGATTAATATTTGTTATTGATTATAAGAATGGTGAAATAGATTAGAAAATAGATTTACATAAATTTAGGGTTCGAGGCTTGACTTGATTAGGATTAGGTCATTAGACTCATCCAACAATCCCAAGACAAGAAGAGTCTACTCACTCATGTTTATTGTAGAAATAGAAGAGAAGAAGAAGAAAAACATAAAATAAAATAAAGAAGAACTTTTATTAAAAGAAACAATTGTCACTTCTTATATCCAAGAACAAAAGATGGTCTTACAAACTAGATGGATGCTTTATTTAGTCTAACATTGACTTGAGCCCCAAGAATTAAATCACTAAAGTGTTGCACAAGAAACCATGGTCTCTAGGTCAGAAATACTAAAATAACCAGCTTGTCGAAGAAGCAAAAGCAGCAAAAGGGCAAAAGGGGGGTGCGCCTATGCTATATTTTGGTACAAGATCTTCAATTTCTTTGCACAAGATATTTTTGTAAAAGATCTTCATGTTTTTGGCACGAATCAGCTCCAATTCTCCTTTCTTTTGCTCCAAGACTAAATCTTTTGAATATTTGTTCCTGAAATAAAATTACTTGCAATTGAAGTAAAATAATTGTAAAAAGGAAATTAAATTAAATAAAACGGATTCAAATATGAATAAAACAAACTCAAATATTATATTAAAAACACTAATTATTGACTCATCAGTAGACATAGAAGAGAAGAAGAAGAAGAACATGAAAGAAAATAAATAAAAAGAGAACTTTTATCCAAAGAAACAATCGTCCCTTATTAATTTCCAAGAACAAAAGATGATTCAATATGTTTTCTAGCTACTTTATTTATAGTTTACAACTACTTAAGCCCCAAGAAATACATCAATAGAATGTTCCACAAGAAACTATGGGCTTTAGGTCAGAAATAAACTAAATAGGTAGCTTGTTCGAGAAGCAAAAACAGCAAAAGGGCATGCTGTGGTAGTGGCACGACCGTGTGGCTAGAGGAACGGGCTGTGCCAACTCTCTAACTTGGCAAACGAGCTTCAAATTTTGATGTCGTGGCCACACCGCTGTCCGGCGCGGCCATGTCTGATATTTTTGCACATAATCTTCATATTTTTTGCCCGAATCAGCTCCAAATCTCCTTTCTTTTTCTCCAAGACTAAATCTTTAAAATATTTGTTCCTGAAATTAAATAACTTGCAATTGAAGTAAAATAGTTCTAAAAAGGAAATAAAACCACATAAAATCTAAATAAAATAGAATCAAATAATCTATTAAAAACACTAATTATTGACTCATCAGTCACTTCATTGCTAATTGTCCTGATTTACAAAAAGAGAAATCAAAGGAGAAACCTAAGAAAGCAAACTTCAAATCCAACAATTTCAGAAGGCATCTAGAAGAGTCTGATGGCTACTTGGGAAGATCTAGACAATGAATTAGAATCTGAGAAAGATGAAGATGAAGGAGAAGCTAATGTGGCTATGGGGTTAGTGGCTACAGTGACTTCTGATGCAGAATCTGGAACAGACTCTAAGGATGAAAATGAGGTATATTCTAAACTAACTAGATCTGAACTTATTGAATCTGTCATAAAACTTCTCAGTCATTTTCAAACTAGAAAAAAATTGCTTTTTAGACCATTTTTTTTGAAACGGCAAAATATTATTAACCTACGAGCCCGTGCGAGAAGCACTAACAAGCTCGGGTGGAGAAAAAATACAAAAAGGGGAAATCGGTTGCCATACAATCACCAGGCTCGAACAAAAACCCCTTTAAAAACCACCCAAAAAGAACTAGGATCAAACCCAAAAGTAATGACACAAGAATATACATTTGACGAAACTAATGCATACCCCTGCGTCAACACCTAACCAACCATCTAAATCAAAAACAAAAACCAGCTGATCCTGTGCTGATAATCCTGACAGCATGAGCAAACCCATCCACAAAAAGCAACACGCAGGAGCTGCCCACAAAAATCCCAAAAGAAACAGCACATACCTAGACTGTCAAAACACAAACCTGCCTCCACACTGAAGCTAGCCCACCTCAAAAACCCACCAGCGAAACAAACTAGCCAGTAGCCTCATCAAAAACTGTTGGATCATGCCCACAAAAACACCACACACAAACAGCCACCTCACAAACCAACTCTACCTTTCAAGACAAAGCCTCGGATTCCAACTCCATTCGTAATAGAGACAAGCTGGAGTTGTGGACCTTTCCAACAACCAACGCCACGATAACACCTTAATTTCCTCTACTATTGCCTCTATCTCAAAATGAAGACCCTTAAAGATCTTATAATTCCTTTTCTTCCACAAAACCCAAATTGTTGTGTGCCAAATAAACCAAAGACCCTTTGTAATCTTATTCTCACTCCCACCTTCACTCCAACACTCCCAATGCATAAAGAGGTTCGAAGGAGTAATGAAACAACTCTCAAGCCACAACTTAAGCTTGGACCACGCCAAAGTCGCCACATCACAATGTAACAAAAGATGAATGTGAAGGAAAATCGAAAGATATCATACACAGCGGAAGAAGAAGAAGAAGAAGAATTTCGATTTTCTTTCCTTGGATCATTACGAAATTCAAACATGAATCAGTGATTCGATTGTTACCTTGAACTGTGGAATCTGAAAGCTGGAACTGGAAACTGGAATCTCGATCACAGCCAAGCAAGCAGCAAGCAGCAAAGCCTCTAGCAAGTCCACACGAACAGTGCTCCTCCAAAACTCGGTGCTAGCCAATGAATTGGAAGTGCAGAGAAGAAAGGGGTTGCTTCAAAACGTGTAACCAAAAACTTCAGCACCAGAGTTCTATTTATAGAACATCTAGTGTGCTCTGCAAGTCATAAGTCACTATTGGACTTCAGTAAGCCCAACAACGAGTTTAGTAATTTTGCTAACTAATTAGCGTTATTTACTAAACACACCCCTTATATAAGTCATACTTATATATTTCTCTTTTGACTGTTCTTTGTGTGTGACCCTATAGGTTCTAGTCACGTTGGCAATAATATTAAATCTAATATTTAATATTATAAACAATGAGCGGTATCTAGCAACACATCATTGCTACTCAAGTGACAAGAATGTCAAGTGATCTGACGAAACCTTTCCATGATAATACTCATGTGTACACTTACTCCTTTGTCTCGATATCTTTATTGATCCCAAGGCATAGATATTGTCACCCTTGTATAGATCAATGTTTATATTCCTTGATTCCGAAATATACTGAATAACGAATAAGTCCAATATCTTATATTGACTTAGTTCGGCATGGCCATGCAATTTTACAGTCATATTTCATCAAGAGGCCTAAAGATATATCTCCTGTTTATGAGGAGGGACAAATCCCATCTAGGACACTCATGTCCCTCAGCATGATTCATCAAGTACCCATCAACCAACGTTATGGTTATCCTTTTACAGACAACGTTAGAATGGCAACAAAGCACTTGAGTCCACATCTAGGGATCATAGTGGTTTCAGGTCTAAGAGCGATATACATTATTATCATTGTGAGAATATCTTATGACAATTTCATAACTTACTATGTAGTATTCTCACGGCGGGTCAATCCAGTATAAATATTACTTCTAATATTTATACCTATGTATAGACTTAATATCTTAATATCAATGACCCATGAGATGCAGTCATCAGTCTACATACATAATAGTCTTTATGCTTTATTATTATCCCAATTCATATTAAAGCTTGACTATGGATATGTTTAAGAATAGCGTTCTTTACGTAATGTAATCTCATGATTAAGTCACACTTAATATTCCATTACATGAACTATCTATTCTAGGGACTTTATTATTTTGAAACATAACAAAATCAATAAAGAAATGCCTTATGATTATATATATTCACAATATATATTTATATCAATATCATGATACAAAGCCAAACCCAATCAATATTGATTGGATATTAGGGCTTACTCCAACAATCTCCCACTAGCACTAAAAGCCAATCAAATATTAACTCAATATATATTGATCAAGTGTTAGTATCAAGCACACCCTGGGCATGATACTATTCTAGTAGATAAGGAACTCTTTCCTATGTTGGTAGGTTACACTTCTTTCAATTTCCACTTTCGATCTTCCATCGAAAAGAAATTGAAGTGTCAAAGTATACATTTGGATTATTGGTGAGATCAAGTATTCATTGCTCGCAAGATTAAACCAATTTCACCTCAGACGGGATCAATGGAATCCACAACGCAAGAGACACATGGTTTCGTTCAGTTATGAGCTAAACAATCCAATATATATTTGACATCTGTAATAGAAACAACAACTATTTGAAGCTTGTACTTTTACAAATTTCATAGTTGATATCCAAGCATAGCATTTATTCCAAATTGCGATTTGGATATACTGTACACCGATATTAAAGTCAGCATCATTGTAACTTCTTTACAATGTTCCTTTAATCCGTGTTCAAGAAACAATCCTTAGTCCTTTAAGACATCCATGGATATTCTTGAAAGTATTCTAGTGTCGAACACTACAATCAATTTTGGTACATATTGAAAATAATTTTCTAACCATGTCTCACATGTGTAGATAAATTGTTTTGGTGACTAGTATGTCATCCACATACTCCACCAAACTAATATCAATGCTCCCACTATTCTCCTTGTGTGCACAAGATTTTTATTAATCAAAGTTTTTCATAAAACTTCACTAATAAAACAAATAATTCAACTTCAAGAAGCTTGCTCCAATTCATACATGAATTTTGTAATATATATACCTTTCTAGAATCCTTTGGATTAACGAAACCCTACATATATGTCAAATACATATACAAGGTCATTCTAATTAAAGAATGCAACATCGTTGTCCATCTCCTAGAATTTGCATTATACAATAATGACAAGTGGGATCGTTAGATTTAAGCATTATGATGATGTAATAGTTTCGTCATGATTTGCATCACGAGTTGCATGAAACCTTCTACAATCAATCACATCTTAAATGTATTCATAATACCATCCATGTCAGCTTTCTACAAGAAAACTCACATTCATCTCATGAGTCATACTCATTTGGATGATTTAACCAATATCCTGTTGGAACAAAATGTGTTTAACAATGAACCTTAAAGAGTTTTGATGATAACAAGGTATTAAAAATTGTAAATTGGACTAGCTAATATTTGTTCAAGTGTACAGGACCATAATTATAAAGTTACATCATCATTGGTTCTGAATGAGCAAATAAAGAGCAAAAGAAAATGAAGCTTAGATGATTCTGAAGGCAAAGCGCTCCTGAAGTCAAGCTGCTCCTGAAGAAATAACGCTCCTGAAGTAAGCTGCTCCTGAAGAATAGTGCTTCTGAAGACAAGAGGTCCAGAAGCCACATCATCAGAAGCTGCGTCATCAGAAGCTGCAGAAGTCATATCATCAGAAGCTGCATCATCAGAAGCTGCCTCATCAGAAGCCATTTCACCAGAAGCTGAATATCAACTGGATTTGCAAAGAATCAAGAATTGAAGAATTATCAATGCAAAAGCTGTCAATTGGATTCGAAAACACAAACAAAGGATTAGTGGAGTTTGCAACGGTCATTTCAAAGGTGTTTGAAGGCGTGTGTTTGCAATTTGGACGAAAGCGTTGACATTGTACTTTGTACGAATTGTACAACCACGTTCTCCACTACTCTGTTTTGTGTCTGCGCTTCAGGACAAGAAAACAGCTCCAGAATACGGTTTCGCCTGCATAGATGTTCCCTTGGATAAGGAATGGATTTCAAATTTGTTCTTCATAGGACAACAACCAAATCAGGCAAAAGATCATTGGTGAAAGATCAAGCTTCAACAACGACTCTTTGGTGTGCTGGCAATTTCACAACGTCTCTTTCACACCACTATATAAAGGAGTGAAGACCTAGAGAATTGGTAATGCAAGAACGCTGAACGAAAGACTCAAAAGATTTTCACAAGTACCAAACCTCTGCTGAAATTGTTCTGCATTCACTTAGAATTTATGTGTCTCAAAGTCATATCTTAGAAATTCTTAAGTCCATTGAGTCTGTATCTGATTTGTATTGTGAGCACCTCTGATTGTATATCAAGTGTTCAACCTTAAACAATTTTCTGTGTAATTTTGTTTAGTTAGGAAGTCTCTTGCAATTGTGCTTGAGCAGGAAGTCTCTTGATTGTGTTCTTGAGCAAAGGAAGTCTCTTGCTTGTGTGCTTGAGCATTGGAAGTCTCTTGCTTGTGTGCTTGAGCATTTGTAATCAGATATTACTCATAGTGAAATCTCCTTGGAAGTGCAAGGGGGACTGGACTACTTCCGGATTGTGGAAGGAACCAGTATAATTGCTTTGTGTCGTTCTTCTTCTCTCTCTCTCTGTTTTATTCCGCTGCATTTAGATTCTGATTATCACTTCAGAAGCTGTCTCGCTTAGCTTCTGATCAGTGTGTTCAGTTTTTAGGAGAAACGAAGAATTTTTCTAAAACACAATTCAACCCCCCTTCTTGTGTTTTTCTCACCTTCAATTGGTATCTAGAGCCTTGGTCTGTTGTGTAACACTTAACCGTGCAACAGTCAAAGATCTGAGAAAAACATGTCTATTCCTCCTCCTAATGGCTCTGGTTCTAGTGATACTAGCTATAAACATGTCTCACATGATTATAGTGATAGTAAGAAAACCAGTGTTGGAAAAGTTCCAAAGTTCAATGGAGATGCTGAAGAGTTCTCTTGGTGGAAGACCAACTTTTACAGTTACATCATGAGCCTAGATGAAGAATTATGGGATATTCTGGAAGATGGTGTTGGTGATTTAGTCCTTGATGAAGAAGGAGCTGCTGTGGATAGAAAGAAACATACTCCAGAACTGAGGAAACTTTACAAGAAGCATCATATTATCAGAGGAGCTCTTGTCACTGCCATACCCAAAGCAGAATACATGAAGATGAGTGACAAATCCACTGCTAAAGCTATGTTTGCTTCTCTCTGTTCAAATTATGAAGGGAGCAAGAAGGTCAAAGAAGCAAAGGCTCTCCTGCTTGTACATCAGTATGAGTTATTCAAAATGAAGGATGATGAAACTATTGAGGAGATGTACTCAAGGTTTCAAACCTTAGTTTCTGGTCTACAGATTCTAAAGAAGAGCTATGTTGCTTCTGATCATGTAAGCAAGATACTCAGAAGCTTACCTGCCAGATGGAGACCAAAAGTGACTGCCATTGAGGAAGCTAAAGATTTAAACACTTTAAGTGTCGAAGATCTTGTTAGTTCTCTCAAAGTTCATGAGTTAAGTCTTAATGAACATGAGTCTACTAAGAAGAGTAAATCAATAGCTCTTCCATCCAAAGGCAAGTCATCAAAAGCTCTCAAAGTGGTTGAATCTGAAGAGGAAGAACAGTCAAGTTCAGACTCTGAACCAGATGCTGCAGAAATGGCCATGCTCTCAAACAGACTTCAATATCTGGCCAAGAAGAACAGAAAGTTTCTCTCCAGAAGGGGTAACTCCAGAAGCTCAAGGAAAGAAGATCAGAAGGGATGCTTCAACTGTAAGAAGCCAGGTCACTTCATTGCTGAATGCCCTGATCTTCAAAGAGAAAAGTCAAAGGACAAGTCAAAGAGGTCTACATTCAAACCAAGCAAATTCAAGAAGCAGATTAAGCAGAGTTTAATGGCAACCTGGGATGATTTGGGTAGTGAATCTGGATCTGATAAAGAGGAAGCTGATGAAGATGCAAAGGTAGCTGTTGGGTTGGTAGCAACAGCAACTTCAGAAGCTGGGTCAGATTCAGACTCAGAAGATGAAAACGAGGTATATTCCAAAATTCCCAGAGATGAACTTGTTGAGTCACTTAAAGAACTTCTTACACATTTTGAAGTAAGAACCAATGAGTTGAAGGATTTAAAAGAAAAATATGCTGCTTTGGTACAACAGCAAAAATCAACTTTATTGGATCTGAAAGCTTCTGAACAAGGACTTAGGGGCTTTGACTTCATGTGTAAAACATATGAAGATCAGCTCAGGTTCTTATGTCAGAAGCTACAAGAAAAGTGTAATGAAAAACCTTTAAGTAACCATGAAATTGCTCTTGAAGATTTTATTATATCTGGCATTGACAGAAGCAGAGTGGCTTCTATGATTTATAGCATTTACAAGAACAATGGCAGAGGAATTGGTTTTCCAGAAGTGAAACTGGAGAAAACCAATCTAAAGTCTTGTTGTGAATGCATCAAGGAAGGTCTGAAAACATTCTTTGTACCAGAAGGGGCTGAGTTGGAAACTGTTGTTCAATCAGAACCTGAAGCTTCTAGTTCTAAGGCTAAGATTACTTCAAAGCCAAAGAACTCTAAGTCAAAGGCTATGATCAAATCTGATTCCAAAACTTCAAAGGTTAGGATTCTGAAAAGATCAGAACCTATTCCTCAGAGTCTGGTGAAACCAAAATCTGGGGTTCTGAAGTCTAAGTTTCAGAAGAAGACAGTTACTGCTTCTGAAGTACCAAAACCTAAGGTGATGGTTAATCAGAAGCAACCCAACTCACAGCACAAGGTACAAGAAGTGAAGAGTAAAGCCTTAAGTACTAACCTTCCAGGACCCATAGAACAATGGGTACCTAAATCTAAAAATGTCAATGATGCAGGTATGTCTAAGAGCAGTGCCAAAGCAAAGATCATGGTACCTAGACAGTGGTTGCTCAAGACACATGACAGGAGACAAGTCCATGTTCCTCAGCCTAACAATAAAAGAGGGAGGAAATGTGAAATTTGGAGGCAACCAGTCAGGCAAGATCATAGGTACAGGAACTATTGGTAACTCCTCTACCTCAATTAATAATGTATGGTTGGTAGATGGTCTTGAACATAACCTTTTGAGCATTAGTCAATTTTGTGATAATGGTTATGATGTGCTTTTTGAAAAACCCAACTGTACAGTAATCAACAAGGAAGACAAATCCATTGTGTTCAAAGGAAAGAGAGTTGACAATGTCTATAAAATCAATTTTTCTGAACTGGCTGATCAGAAGGTGATGTGCCTACTATCAGTGAATGATAAGAAATGGATGTGGCACAGAAGGTTGGGACATGCTAACTGGAGGTTAATCTCTAAGCTTAGTAAGTTACAACTTGTGAAAGGGCTACCAGACATTGATTATTATTCAGATGCACTCTGTGGTGCATGTCAGAGAGGGAAAATTGTGAAATCATCTTTTAAAACAAAAGATATTGTTTCAACCTCAAGACCTTTAGAATTACTCCATATTGATTTATTTGGACCAGTAAGTACTGCATCCTTATATGGAAGTAGATATGGATTAGTCATTGTTGATGATTACAGCAGATGGACTTGGGTGAAATTCATAAAGAGTAAAGATGTTGCGTGTGATGTATTCAGTAGCTTCTGCACTCAAATTCAATCTGAAAAAGAATCAAAAATTTTGAAAGTCAGAAGTGATCATGGTGGAGAATTTGAAAATGAGCCATTTGAAGCTTTTTGTGAAAAACATGGAATTTTCCATGAATTCTCTTCTCCTAGAACACCACAACAAAATGGGGTTGTAGAGAGAAAGAATAGAACTTTACAAGAAATGGCCAGAACCATGATTCATGAAAACAATTTACCAAAACATTTTTGGGCAGAAGCAGTGAATACAGCATGCTATGTTCAAAACAGGATCTATATTAGACCTATTTTGGAGAAAACAGCATATGAACTCTTTAAAGGAAGAAAACCCAATATCTCTTACTTTCATCAATTTGGATGTACATGTTACATTCTGAACAACAAGCTCTACCTAAAGAAATTTGATGCCAAGGCCCAAAGAGGAATCTTTTTAGGTTACTCTGAAAGGTCAAAGGCATACAGGGTGTATAATTCAGAAACACTCTGTGTTGAAGAATCTATGCACGTTGACAAAGAGCTTGAAGATAAAACTTCAAAGCAAGGTGAAAGTTTTGCAGAGATACAGGTTCCTGAAGCTACTCCAGAACCTGATCAGATAGCTGAATCTGAAGATAGTCCAGAAGCTGAACCCACATCAGAAGCGCAAGATGAAACTGCTTCTGATGAAGCACAAGATGGCTCACATCAAGAAGATCCTCCCAGAAACACATTCAAACACAAGTCTTCACATCCTGAGGAGCTAATCATTGGAAACAAAGATAGTCCAAGAAGAACAAGATCACATTTCAGACAAGAAGAGTCAATGATTGGACTAATCTCAATGATTGAACCTACAACAGTTGATGAAGCACTTTCAGATGATGGATGGATCCTAGCTATGCAAGAAGAGTTGAATCAATTTCAAAGAAATGATGTGTGGGATCTGGTACCCAAACCTCAGCACAAGAACATTATTGGAACAAAATGGGTATTCAGAAACAAGCTGAATGAGCAAGGTGAAGTAACAAGAAACAAAGCCAGACTTGTTGCACAAGGGTATAGTCAACAAGAAGGCATTGATTACACTGAAACGTTTGCTCCAGTTGCAAGATTGGAAGCAATCAGGTTACTTCTTTCCTATGCAGTTAATCATGGCATAATATTATATCAAATGGATGTCAAGAGTGCATTTCTAAATGGTGTCATAGAAGAAGAAGTGTATGTCAAGCAACCTCCTGGATTTGAGGATATTAAATATCCTGACCATGTTTTTAAATTGAAGAAATCACTATATGGCTTGAAACAAGCTCCCAGAGCTTGGTATGATAGACTAAGTAATTTCTTAATCAAAAATGATTTTAAGAGAGGACAGGTTGACACTACACTCTTCAGAAGGACCCTTGGGAAAGATATTCTTGTTGTGCAAATATATGTTGATGATATAATATTTGGTTCTACTAATGCATCTCTTTGCAAGGAATTTTCTGAGTTAATGCAGGATGAATTTGAAATGAGCATGATGGGAGAGCTGAAGTTCTTCCTTGGCATTCAAATCAATCAATGCACAGATGGAGTCTATGTTCATCAATCAAAGTACACAAAGGAGCTTCTGAAAAAGTTCAAACTTGAAGATTGTAAAGTGATGAACACTCCAATGCATCCTACGTGCAACCTGAGCAAAGAAGATGAAGGAGCTAAAGTAGATCAGAAGCTATATAGAGGTATGATTGGTTCTTTGTTATACCTCACTGCATCTAGGCCAGACATTTTATTCAGTGTATGCTTGTGTGCAAGATTCCAATCAGATCCTAGAGAATCTCATATGACTGCTGTCAAGAGAATCTTCAGGTATTTGAAAGGAACAACTAATCTTGGACTCCTTTATAGGAAATCATTAGATTATAAGCTAATTGGATTCTGTGATGCTGATTATGCTGGTGATAGGATTGAAAGAAAGTCAACCAGTGGCAATTGTCAATTTCTGGGTGATAATCTTATATCCTGGGCTAGCAAAAGACAAACAACTATTGCTATGTCTACAGCAGAAGCAGAATACATTTCAGCTGCAAGTTGTTGTACACAACTACTTTGGATGAAACATCAGTTGGAAGATTATCAGATAACTGCTAACAGTATTCCCATTTATTGTGATAATACTGCTGCTATTTGTTTGTCTAAAAATCCAATTTTGCATTCAAGAGCGAAGCACATTGAAATCAAACATCATTTTATCAGAGATTATGTTCAAAAAGGAATTTTAGATATACAATTCATTGATACTGAAAATCAATGGGCTGATATATTTACTAAGCCTTTAACTGTTGAAAGATTTGATTTTATAAAGAAAAATTTGAACATGCACTTTGTATCTGATTAAATGCTTGCTTGCTCCTGAATAGGATTTTAGGTTCTGAAGTTAGTTCAAAAGCAGTAGTCCATCAGAAGCTCTTTATTGAGGTTCTGAGGAAAACTCGCTTCTGATGATGACGTCAGCATCTGAAGTCCAGAAGCTGGATTTGTTGCTTCTGAATAGTTGAATTAGTGGAAACGTTGGAAGTTACCTTTTAAAAAGTAACTTCTGGCCCACTAACTTGGTAGTTACTCTGTGAACTTCTTACGTGGCCTGTATGTGTTGGTGTATAACTAAAAGGGCAATGATGATTTAAAAGCTTTGAAAGTACTTTTCACGCGCCCCCAATTTTGTCATTAATGTTATGTTTGTTTGTCTCTTTTGAATTGCAATCGTTTTACTTTTAACACTTTGTCAATTCACACACTACTCACTCACAACAAACACATTTGCTCTCAAACCTTTTGCGAAGTAAGCGCATTCTCTCAACCTTAGAACCCTAAAATCTTCATCTTCTTCAAGTCTTCGTCAATCATCAAATGGCATCATCAAGCTCGCAACGAGAAGATTCAGTATCTACTTCACGAATGGTCCCTGAATATGACTACAGAGGAAGAAGCATGAAATTGGAAGAATGGGATTTGCAGGTTCAGATAGAGAATCCAGTGGACTTTGATTCTCTGAATTTTCATAGGTGTTCAATCAGAAGCTACTATGAAGAGCAAGGACTCATGGATTATTTCAAAATGTTGAATGGACCAACATATGAAGCTCTGGTTAGACACTTCTGGGTAAGAGCAAAATTCTACAACAAAGCGGCATCCTTAGCTGAGGAAAGTCAAATGGTGCTAATGTATCCTGAATTAGAAGGGAAAACAAGAGAAGAAATGGGTCTTGCGCCATTTGTTGAAGATGAAATCAGGTCCAGCATCTGTGGTATTCCAATAAGAATTGCACAATGGCACATAGAGTATGTTCTCAAGGCTGCAGCCTCTGGATACTACTCTGGAATTGATCTTTCAGATGCTGCTGAAAAACGCATTTGGAAGAAGCAAGCCAACTTGGTGATATACAATTCTGAGAAGGAGAAGAAATATGCTGAATTGAGCATGGAAACTAAGATGCTTCTGAAGATTCAGAATGAGAACCTGTTTCCAAGTGGTGACTGTGTGAAACCAAATCTAGCTCAGAAGGTCCTTCTCCAGCACTTCATCAAGAAGGAAAAGGTGAATGTGCCCAAATACATGTTCAAGTACTTGGTAGAGTGTTTGAAACAGAGTCAGCTACTGGATAAACCCTTGGTTCCTTATGGAAGACTCCTCTCAGAGATATTCTATCAAGGAGGTATCTTGGACAGTCTCAGTCAATCTCAAGGCTTCACAGATCAGCTACTTGACACAAAAACTGGAAAATTCATTAATGCTCATACTCTCTTGAATATGAAGCTAATCAGTGAAGTCACCAAACTTCAAACTGATTTAAGTGAATCATTTGTTAAGTCTGATCTTATGAAGGACTTTCCACCCATCTGCAAGAAGGATCCCATTGAAGTGCAGATGTACTATATCAAGGAACATTTTGAGGCAACCAATGAGAGAATCAGATTGGAAGATATTCCAGAGGAAATGTATGGTGGTGCTCTGCCACGAGCCAGAGGCAGAAAGTCAAAAAGGAAGATGACTGCAGAGGAATATCTAGAGGTTGAACAACCTGCTAAAAAGGCAAAAGTTGCTTCTGACAAGCTCAAAATTGGTAGTTCATCAGTACCTTCTATTGAAGAAGCCATTGAAGACATGGATTCCAGGATGATCATGGGTGTTGGCATTTCTCTTGATCAACCTGCTATACCAAAGAGGAAGAGGAAGCCAGCCTTGAAGAGAACCAAGGATTTTCCTCATATCACCTTAACAGCTCTAGCTGCTTCTGATCTAGAGTTAAAAGAGTTACAAGAGAAGAAGGCAGCAGCTGAAAAAGTCTTGGAAATTGCTGCTGAGCTACAAGAGTCTGTAGTCTCAGAAGCCAAGCAAATGTTGCAGATGACCAGTGAGTTTGCTCAAGAGGATTCTGATCCTGAACCAGAGAAGGTAATTAATATATCATCAGATTCCGCATCCAAATCATTATCAGACTCTGATGATTCTGATGATGATATACCCTTAGCTCAACTGTTTCGAAAACCAGTAAAAAGCCAATCAACATCAACCAAAACCAACGATAAGCCCTCTCAGTCAACTACTTATGAACCAGTTGGTCACATAATTAATGAGAAGTTGGCTGAACTGGCTGAGCAGAGAGAAAGAGTCATTGATACTATTTTTCGCCTTCACCCTCAACCTCTTAACATTCAACCTCTCAACATGATTCCTCCAGAAAATGTTGAATCTACTTCAGAAAAGGCCTCTGAAACAACTCCAGAAGCAGCTGCTTCTGAAAATGTTGTTTCAGAAAACCCCCATCAACAAACACCTGAACCACATAAACCCACAACACCCCCTCAATCACCAATAGCCACCATTGACCCCCAACTCAACACTCAAACATCAGCTTCACCACAACAACCACCAACTGAAACTGAATTTCAACCTTTACCTGAACACTCTCCTGAACCAACTCCCATGGATGTTGACATCTCTCTAGTCAATGTTCAAGCCTCAACCTCCACCACACACATTGACTCTGACCAGCCTTCATCTTCAAACACACAAACACACCTTACCTTTCCAATTCCTAACCCCATTCAAGATTTAGAAATCAGTGATTCTGATCTTGAAACCCTTGATCATCCACCCACAAACATCCTGGAATCTGGATATATTAATTCTGAGCTTCTAACAATTCTGAGTCAGATGCATAATCTGGTGGATCAAAGAAGGACAATTGATCTCACAGGTGCATATGAAGACTCCTGGGCATCTCTTCAGAACCGGGCAACTGAGCTAATTGAAAGCATAAGGGCTAAGTGCATCAGAAGCAAGGAAGCTACAGTCAGAAGGGTAATGGAGCATGTGAATCAGAGTCTTAGAGTAAGAAGCTCTACACTGCTCCTGGCAAACCAGCCTTTCTTCTTTGAAACGGATTACTTGACCAGAGAAGCAAGGCTGTGTAAGCTTCTGAAGAAACAGATGGCACAGCAGCAGCAAGAAGCTAGAGAAAGGGAACAAGCTCTTCTTCAGAGGCAACAACAACTTGAAGAACTGTTGAAGAAGAAGATTGAAGAAATGGAAGAGATGAAGAAACAACAACAAACCAACCCTTAGTTGCACACCCTTGTGTTTTTTCTTTGTTTGTTGTCTGTTTTAAAATTTCTTAGTCCTTGCTTCTGAAACCATCTTGTCTTATTTCTCTTGCTTCTGAATGCTTACTGATTCTGACTGTTTAGCTGCTTCTGACAATTGAATATACATGTTCATATATTTTGCTCTGATTTATTTAGTTCATTGCTTAGTATACTCTCTCACGTTTGAGTTTTTCTCATATCTTTTTGTCTTTTATGCTTAAATTTATTTTAATTTTTTTTTGATAATGACAAAAGGGGGAGTATATGTGACAAGTATTTAAAGGCTCTGAGCCCCATTAATGGCATTTGAAATTTTTGAAAACCTTCTATCATTTTTTTTTTACCTTATTGGTATAAGCTATGAACGAACGAAGGAGTATCAAAATTCAAGTAAAATTAATTGAACCATTGTTCTTATCTATAAGTTAATTCTTTCATGATTCAATTTTGTCTTTAAGCTCTGATGATAATATTATTGCGCGAAAAATGAATTTAATTAACCTGGATAGAACTTAGGGGGAGCTTACAAACCTCACCTTAAAGACTATCAGACTCAGGGGGAGTTTGAGCTTACAAACCTCAGATTCTGAGCTTACAAACCTCAGAACCCCAAAGTCAACTTGTTAATTAGATTAACAACAATTGATCAATTTTAAATACTTTTGTTTGTCATCATCAAAAAGGGGGAGATTGTTGGAACAAAATGTGTTTAACAATGAACCTTAAAGAGTTTTGATGATAACAAGGTATTAAAAATTGTAAATTGGACTAGCTAATATTTGTTCAAGTGTACAGGACCATAATTATAAAGTTACATCATCATTGGTTCTGAATGAGCAAATAAAGAGCAAAAGAAAATGAAGCTTAGATGATTCTGAAGGCAAAGCGCTCCTGAAGTCAAGCTGCTCCTGAAGAAATAACGCTCCTGAAGTAAGCTGCTCCTGAAGAATAGTGCTTCTGAAGACAAGAGGTCCAGAAGCCACATCATCAGAAGCTGCGTCATCAGAAGCTGCAGAAGTCATATCATCAGAAGCTGCATCATCAGAAGCTGCCTCATCAGAAGCCATTTCACCAGAAGCTGAATATCAACTGGATTTGCAAAGAATCAAGAATTGAAGAATTATCAATGCAAAAGCTGTCAATTGGATTCGAAAACACAAACAAAGGATTAGTGGAGTTTGCAACGGTCATTTCAAAGGTGTTTGAAGGCGTGTGTTTGCAATTTGGATGAAAGCGTTGACATTGTACTTTGTACGAATTGTACAACCACGTTCTCCACTACTCTGTTTTGTGTCTGCGCTTCAGGACAAGAAAACAGCTCCAGAATACGGTTTCGCCTGCATAGATGTTCCCTTGGATAAGGAATGGATTTCAAATTTGTTCTTCATAGGACAACAACCAAATCAGGCAAAAGATCATTGGTGAAAGATCAAGCTTCAACAACGACTCTTTGGTGTGCTGGCAATTTCACAACGTCTCTTTCACACCACTATATAAAGGAGTGAAGACCTAGAGAATTGGTAATGCAAGAACGCTGAACGAAAGACTCAAAAGATTTTCACAAGTACCAAACCTCTGCTGAAATTGTTCTGCATTCACTTAGAATTTATGTGTCTCAAAGTCATATCTTAGAAATTCTTAAGTCCATTGAGTCTGTATCTGATTTGTATTGTGAGCACCTCTGATTGTATATCAAGTGTTCAACCTTAAACAATTTTCTGTGTAATTTTGTTTAGTTAGGAAGTCTCTTGCAATTGTGCTTGAGCAGGAAGTCTCTTGATTGTGTTCTTGAGCAAAGGAAGTCTCTTGCTTGTGTGCTTGAGCATTGGAAGTCTCTTGCTTGTGTGCTTGAGCATTTGTAATCAGATATTACTCATAGTGAAATCTCCTTGGAAGTGCAAGGGGGACTGGACTACTTCCGGATTGTGGAAGGAACCAGTATAATTGCTTTGTGTCGTTCTTCTTCTCTCTCTCTCTGTTTTATTCCGCTGCATTTAGATTCTGATTATCACTTCAGAAGCTGTCTCGCTTAGCTTCTGATCAGTGTGTTCAGTTTTTAGGAGAAACGAAGAATTTTTCTAAAACACAATTCAACCCCCCTTCTTGTGTTTTTCTCACCTTCATATCCATATATGGTTTGTGTACATGGATTCTTTATAAGATCCCATGGCATTTAGCCATTTCTCAAAGTTCAGGCCATTTACGACCTTCTAGTAAGTTTGGGCCTCATCTACCATGAAAATCATAACACCTTGTTGAGCCATGACAAAATCATGTTACTCATTGTAGTGATATGACATATCAAACTCATCTAGATCTTGTGCTACTCGAACTGGTGATTTAACAACAACCCTTTGTTGAATTAGTTCATGTTCCATTCTTAAAGATACATGTATTTTGTGGTACATGACTTAGTTCAAGTTCTACAACACTCCCACTGGCTCCTGCAGAGACATACTCCTTTAATAGGAATACTCCAGATCTAGAGACAAACGACTATTGTCATGAAAGGTGATGTATAATCAGTATCCCTTAGTTTCCTTAGGGTACCTCCACAAATGTACATTCATTTAATTTGTAGTTTAGTTTATCTAATAAACCATATAACCTCAAATTATCATAAAGTCAAAAACTAGGTACTCTTACCTCCATATCTAATATGGTGTCTTTATGATTACTCTATTGGAACTTGTAGTGGGTGAAGAATAACTGTAATTTAATTTAACATCAAGAGTCAATGAGTTATAACCAAACTATTTTAGATCGATTCATGTCAAACATGAAGCGATATAAATAATAATTATACTCATTAATCAAGCATTTACCATCACGACTTACTCATATGGTCTTTATACTTTTCAAACCTATTTTTTTTTACTTCATTGTTAAACTCTTTGAACAATTTCAAAGATTTCTTGAACTGTGTCAAATACACTTTTCTCATATACTATTAATTAGTAATGTTAGATGAAGTAAGAGAAATAAAATATCCAGCAAATATGTTTAGTGTTCCATATACATCTCATATGTATATCAACTCAAATAGATTATGTGTCCTTTTCACCTTTACCGGTATATTAATCTATTTTGAAAGGTGGAACTCACATCCTTCAAATGATATAAAACCAAATGAGTCCAATAGTCCATATCCATGGATTTTGGAAATGTGAATCACACTTGTTTGTACTAAACAGTGATGCCAATGATATACAAAAGGTTCAAATCTCATTTGATCATTTTCTCATATGTTATAGACTAGCTTAACAAGATCATGGAACTCAAATCCATTACTTGATCAGCACATTGTATAGAAAACATTATTAGGACAATAGGACAATATTTGTCTATCATTCAACTACATAATCCTTCTCTTGTCAATACAAGATTTATGATTTAATGTTTCTATTTTATATGGAATTTAATAAAAATTATTTGGTTCCATATCAAGTTAAGTTTAAGTCCAAGCATAAGCTCTTATAGTCAATGAAACAATTTGTTCCATTCCAGACGTAGGTGAACTTCACTTATAGTTAATGTTCTGCTTCTTTAAAACTCTCTATATTTCAACAAATATGAGATTAATCATCAAGTATCATATACTTACGATGAAGAAGTAGAAATTTAACTTTCTATAACTATATGGGTAAATAAGAAGTCTTACTTCTTTCTTATATTTTGACCCTTTCAAAACTACGAGCAATTTTTGTTTTTCAACTTTTGAAATAATTGCTTCCCCTTTTTGCAACCGTGTTTAACCTTTCAAAGGTAGAAAAACAGAATTTGAATTTTATTCTTATCCATGTACATCTACTTGATAGACTTAAACTATTCATCTTATAACATTGAGGTTGAATGATCATATCATTCTCCATCGTCGTTACCACTATGAGATATCCTATATCTACTCATTTGACCCAATGCTTCTGATAAGCGTTGTTTTTCAAATATAGACATAGAAAGTTGCTAGGAAATAACTGCTCGAGAATATACAGTTTTTCTCATTCTTAAGAACAATTCTTAAATTTTGTACCAATTCAGAAACTCTTTTCTGAAAATTTTGTTCTTCATAAGAACTTTTAACAGTATAATAAAATTTATATGCTAAAGAAATTCTAAATACAGAAAATAAATAAAATAAATGTATCATGATTTAAAACATATTTAAATAGGTCTTTAATTAAATACGCTCCCACTATTTTACTCAAATCAAATGACCTTCAAAACACTTGATTCGGAAAATCCCGTTGGAAGATTTTCTAGTGGGTTGAAATCCATATTTCACCTTGCTTTAAGTCAACGGGGGCTGTACTCAAAACTCAGTTATTTAGGTAGGAACTCCTTCCAATTGTATCTCATACAACTTTCAAATCATTTGAGTGAATAACTCCTTACTCTAATCTATCATATAGATGTTCCCAAACATTGCTTCTAAATTTATTTTAATCTTATTAAAATTAATTTAGTTAAGTTAAACCCAAAAGAATAACACTTGGGTAAATTGGATTACCGCACCGCAACTTACTAGTATAGAAAGTGCACCTCGCGGAGGCGAAACCCACACATTTCGATATTAGTCTTGAAGGGTGTTAAACTTTTGGAAAGCATTAAACTTAATATTTTGAATTGAAGGATTTTTATTAAGTTTGATCTCACCTCACCACGACTTATATATCATATATATTCGCACTCCAATCATAACATGCATAACGATTATACAATAATAAAAGTGACATGATTATGGCCATCCTAACGCTATGACTCTCTCAAGCCAATGAGAGAATCTAAACTAATCCTAGAAACGACCTTGCTTCTCCAAGCTTGACCTCCAGGACTATCCTAACGTCATGAGCCCTATTACTTCTTTGCATTCTATTTACATTACATATGAAAGAAAATCGTTTTACATACGAGGGAGTGGATGAGAAGAGAATGTACAATAGAGATATAAGAGAGAGGCACGACACGCAGGCCGTATTTTAATATCCAAAAGAAATAAAATAAAAGGACTAGGGCCATAATCATTCACATGATAATAATAACAAACACACTTTTGTTATTATTAATTATACCTTATAATTAAATAAATTAAATTAAAATTTGACATATGATCACACTACGCAGATTAGCTGGGGGTTTAATTGAGTACCAAAATATATTATATTGAGTACAAAAATATATTTATATTAAGTACAAAAATATCTCATATTATGTACCAAAATATATTTTATTGAGTACCAAAATATATTATATTATGTACCAAAATATATTTCAGATCAAGTACTAAAATATATAAGATTGCATACCAAAATATCTCAGATTGTGTTCCAAAATATTCTAGATTGCGTATTTCACATCAACACTTGACACGTTTATGAACACCCAAATCGTTTCGGCAAATATTATGATCAAATCCAAAAGATCATATATGATATTGAAACTCTTTCAAATCATGATTCTTTTAAATTATAAACAAATCAAGTTAAAGTCATGCAAATCGATTAAATAATTTCAAAAGATCATATATGACATTGAAACTATTTCAAATCATGATCTTTTAAATTAACTATCAATTTAGGATCGTTTATTACCTTTCAAACAACTTTTGAAAAACAATCCAAAAGGTAGAATTTTTATTTACTTAATTATATTAATATTGACACTCAATAATCATTATAATTAAATCTGCTTTATTTAGGCAATCAATTTGTTTCCAAAACAAATTACAGGGCTAAAATTAAGCAAATATTTTATTACCAAATTCAAAAATCATATCTGATATTGAAACTCTTTCAAAATCATGATCTTTTAAATTTACTACTTTTCTCCAATTAAATAAATTAATTAAACATAAATATTTTCAAGGATTGTTTGTTTAGCATGAACAACCGGATCTATGATGCTTCACCAGATTCGGATATTGAAGCTCACTCTCACGAATTGTTCAAATTTACAACAATCTCTTTGAAAACAATTGATCGAATGATACAACCATAATAATACAACGCTTGTATAGTTAGGTATCCTAATACAACAATCAAACATCAATAGTTTTAACAATTGTTTGTTCAGTATGGACAACCGGATCTTTGATGCTTCACCAGAATCGGTATTCGAAGCTCAATCTCACGAGTTGACTACAAATTCACAATCAATTATATAAAACCTATTGAACGAATGATATCATCAATATATCACATATAATGATATTGTATTAAAATCATATATCACATATATGATATTGATCAATCAATTTTAATTAATATTTAAATTTAAATAATAAAATATTAACACTTAATATTCTATTTTATTAACGGATTTGCATTCCAAATTAATTCCTTATAGAATATCAAAATATTAGCAAATCAAATATTTGCGAAAATATTATTATCTCTTAAAACAATTTTAAAAGATAATCTAATTTGATTTGTTTCCAATCATGTTCCCGTCGATATGTATAATCGATATGTCGATACTTCACCAGAAACGGTTTCTGAAACATCAAACAAATCGAAAAGCCATGCACAGAAAACATGATACGATGTCAATTTTAATTCTCTTTATTATTTAATTCCGATTCAAAATGTTTAATCATATTAAAACATAAAGCAGTAACAAAGCAATCCGATTCATGGTTTCGTAATTGGCTCTGATACCACTGAAGGAAAATCGAAAGATATCATACACAGCGGAAGAAGAAGAAGAAGAAGAAGAATTTCGATTTTCTTTCCTTGGATCATTACGAAATTCAAACATGAATCAGTGATTCGATTGTTACCTTGAACTGTGGAATCTGAAAGCTGGAACTGGAAACTGGAATCTCGATCACAGCCAAGCAAGCAGCAAGCAGCAAAGCCTCTAGCAAGTCCACACGAACAGTGCTCCTCCAAAACTCGGTGCTAGCCAATGAATTGGAAGTGCAGAGAAGAAAGGGGTTGCTTCAAAACGTGTAACCAAAAACTTCAGCACCAGAGTTCTATTTATAGAACATCTAGTGTGCTCTGCAAGTCATAAGTCACTATTGGGCTTCAGTAAGCCCAACAACGAGTTTAGTAATTTTGCTAACTAATTAGCGTTATTTACTAAACACACCCCTTATATAAGTCATACTTATATATTTCTCTTTTGACTGTTCTTTGTGTGTGACCCTATAGGTTCTAGTCACGTTGGCAATAATATTAAATCTAATATTTAATATTATAAACAATGAGCGGTATCTAGCAACACATCATTGCTACCCAAGTGACAAGAATGTCAAGTGATCTGACGAAACCTTTCCATGATAATACTCATGTGTACACTTACTCCTTTGTCTCGATATCTTTATTGATCCCAAGGCATAGATATTGTCACCCTTGTATAGATCAATGTTTATATTCCTTGATTCCGAAATATACTGAATAACGAATAAGTCCAATATCTTATATTGACTTAGTTCGGCATGGCCATGCAATTTTACAGTCATATTTCATCAAGAGGCCTAAAGATATATCTCCTGTTTATGAGGAGGGACAAATCCCATCTAGGACACTCATGTCCCTCAGCATGATTCATCAAGTACCCATCAACCAACGTTATGGTTATCCTTTTACAGACAACGTTAGAATGGCAACAAAGCACTTGAGTCCACATCTAGGGATCATAGTGGTTTCAGGTCTAAGAGCGATATACATTATTATCATTGTGAGAATATCTTATGACAATTTCATAACTTACTATGTAGTATTCTCACGGCGGGTCAATCCAGTATAAATATTACTCCTAATATTTATACCTATGTATAGACTTAATATCTCAATATCAATGACCCATGAGATGCAGTCATCAGTCTACATACATAATAGTCTTTATGCTTTATTATTATCCCAATTCATATTAAAGCTTGACTATGGATATGTTTAAGAATAGCGTTCTTTACGTAATGTAATCTCATGATTAAGTCACACTTAATATTCCATTACATGAACTATCTATTCTAGGGACTTTATTATTTTGAAACATAACAAAATCAATAAAGAAATGCCTTATGATTATATATATTCACAATATATATTTATATCAATATCATGATACAAAGCCAAACCCAATCAATATTGATTGGATATTAGGGCTTACTCCAACAGAATGGTTGTCTCTTCGTTCCCATTACACATCACACACTCCGTCGAGGCTTCCGGATGAAGGACATTCCTCAAAGTAAGATTATCCTTAGTGGGGGCTCTATTAAGGAGGACCCTCCAACCAAAAGCAATCACTTTGGAGGGAGCCGGACTCTTCCACATATTCGCAAAAACTCGTTTCTCCTCTTCGCCCCACAAATTATCACTTAACACAATACCTTCCAACTTTGTATATGCCGATTTAACGGTGAACACCCCACTCTCCTCAAGCCTCCATCTCCACTCATCCCCCATATCCGTCCCCCTCCATCCCTCCAAATCTTCCAAAAGACTAGTCAAAAGCTCTTCCTCCCACACAAAAAGTCTTCTTCTCCAAACAAAATTCCAACTAACACCTCCTTGCGTTACCTGGCCTACCTCCCCTACCATAGCCTCTTGTTGATTTGAGATCGAAAAAAGTCTTGGATATTTATAATCAAAACTCCTACCCCCACACCATTTAGTCTTCCAAAAACTCGTTGACATTCCATTACCAACTTTACGGCATATATCACCTAAAAACCAACCTTGGCAACCGAAATCATCAATCTTCACCACCTCTTTCCACCACACCGAGGCAAAACGCGGCCAAGGGACGCCCCCACCATTCACCAAAACCTTCGTACAAGGGCCATACTTCTCCTCAAGGACTTCCTTCCACAATGCATTCTCCCCATCTATCAACCTCCATCTCCATTTGGCCAATAAGCTCACATTCAACAACCGGATATCCTTGATACCTAGACCTCCATTGTCCTTTTGTTTGCACACCGACCTCCACTTCACCTAACTAATTTTCTTCCCTCCTCCCACTCCTCCCCAAAGAAATTGTCTTTGAATTCTAACTATCCGCTTCCACACTTTAACCGGCATTTTCAAGAAAGATAAATAAAAGATTGGAATAGAGTTTAGCACCGAATTAAGGAGAACAATTCTACCACCAAAACTTATGAACTTGTGACCCCAAGTATTCAACCGGCCACTTAACTTTTCCAACATCGGCTCCCAAGTTGACATCCTCTTGGGGTTAGCACCAACCGGTAGCCCCAAGTACTTAAACGGAATACTTCCTTCACTACAATTCAAAAAATCACATGCCATTGCCATAAAATCCCTATTAATATTCATGCCAATGAGAGAGCTTTTAAAGAAATTAATTTTCAACCCGGATACCATTTTAAAACCTCTCAAAATAGCCTTCATAGCCCAAAGATTCTCCACCGTCGCTTTCCCAATACAAAGTGTATCATCCGCGTATTGAAAATGGGATATCACCAAGCCATTACCTCCAATTGGAAACCCTTCGAACAAATTTGATTCCACCGAATTCCTCATCAACCCACTAAAGCCTTCCGCTACCAACAAAAATAAAAACGGGGCAAGGGGATCACCTTGCTTGAGCCCACGTTGAATACTAATCTCCTCCGTTGGACTCCCATTGACTAGAATAGACATACTACCACCAAAGACACATGCCTTCATCCAAGCCACCCACTTTCCGCACATACCCACTCTACGCATCATATACTCCAAGAAGCCCCAATTCACCGAATCATAAGCCTTTTCAAAATCCACCTTAAATATCAAGCACTTTTTCTTAGCCTTTTTCGCATAATCCACCAACTCATTTATCACCAAAACCCCATCCACCAAATTTCTCCCTTTAAGAAAAGTCGATTGGTTTGGAGAAATTACCGAGTTCAAAACACCGGCCAATCTTCTAGCCAACACCTTTGCTAGGAGCTTGTAAAGACTTCCAAGCAACGAAATTGGACGATAATCTTTTAACTCCAACGGGGATGAAACCTTAGGAATAAGCGCCACAAAATATGCCACCATACTCTTCGGAAGCAATCCATTTGCATGAAATTGATCAAATAAAATTCTCACCTCATGCTTCAAATACCAAAATTGCTTAAAGAAGACAAAATTATAACCATCCGGACCCGGGCTTTTATTCCCATCACTTTCACAAACTATGACCTCAATTTCTTCCATCGAGAACGGCGCCACCAAAAAGTCATTTTTCGGTTCGGATAAATTAGCAAAATTTACCCCATCCAAATTCGGCCTCTCCCAACTACTAGCCGCCACATGCTCCGTAAAATAACTCACCACCTTCCTACGAACATCAACAGGTGACACCACCCAACCATCATTCTCTTTTAGGGCCTTGATAGAATTCCTCCTATTTCTCAATTTAAGGAAATTATGAAAGAATCTAGTATTAGCATCCCCTTCTTTTAACCATTTGGATCTTGATCTTTGGACAATCAACGAATCCTTAGCCTTGAGGAGCTTCCAAAGTTCTTCAAAATTCAACTTCCGTATGGCCACTTCCTCATCACTATACATACCCTCCTCACCTTTCTCATCAAGCTCTTTAATATCTACCACCAACTTCTCCACCCTTTCCTCCATCCCTCCGTACTCCTCCTTATTCCAAGACTTAATTTTACCCTTAAGAATTTTCAACTTTTCTTTAAGGGCAAAACTCATCCATCCACCAACCGTATTATTCCTCCACACCTCCTCCACCACTCCCTTAAACTTCCTATTTTGGAACCAAAAATTATTAAAACGAAATGGTTTTGGACCCCAGTCCCAACCACCATATTTTAACACCAACGGACAATGATCCGACACATCCCTCGGCAACACCCAAAGAGAATGGTCCCCCCAAGCTTGCAACCACTCCTCCGAAATTAACATCCTATCAATTCTACTCATGGATCTACCATTAGCATGATACCCAGTAAAACGTCTACCCAACACATTTAAATCTTCCAAGTCCACCTCATTAATGAAATTATTGAAACACGCCATCTCCAATAATTGGGACGAAGATGCTTCCGCATTCACACCCCTCCTCTCATCCCTTCTACAAACCGCATTAAAATCGCCAACCACACACCAAGCCCCTTCCCCCTACTTCTACGCTCCTCCAAAATACACTCCCACAATCTTTTCTTGGACTCCAAGTCACATTTGGAATACACATTTACCACCACACACTTCATTTTAGCCACTCCCCACTCTAAACACACTCCTACATACCCCTCCCCTTGAAAAGTGGTTAAAGTACTAGAAATAGACTTCCTCCATATAGAGAGAATACCCCCACTATTACCTTCCGATGGTCTAAACGACCACTCACAATCCTGATCGCCCCACAACGAGTAGCACAAAGTCGGGGATATAATTTTTAACTTTGTTTCTTGAATCGCCAAAAAGTCAACATTATTTTGTCTCACCAACTCCCTAATTTTGTTCTTCTTCACCCTACCACCCAACCCCCTAACATTAAAGGTCGTCACAATCATTGACCAACCGAGCCACCCTCTTCAAACTCACCGCCACTTCTTCTAACATAACTAGTCTCTCTATAGTCTCTTGTTCATTCTCCACAAAATTAACTCCTGCCTTCTCTTGTATCTTCAACACCTTCTTTGCTGCTATGACCTTAATCTCCCTATCTCCCCCATTTGGAATACCAACTTGCGTTTCTGGAACCGTCTCCCAGTGATTTCTCGTGAGCCCACCATTCCTTGAATTACAAACCGATGCTACTTCAACCGAGAACGCCTTCCCTCCCTCTCCGTCTATTCCCACTTCTGCACCTTCACTCCCACTCCACATCTGTCCATGTACCGCCGGTTGTGAAATTGCCCTACCAAGATTTGAGTCTTTCCCATACCTCTTCTTCACCCCCTTCCACTTCTTTTGGCCACTGACCAATCTCTCTTCAATCCCTGGAGTCAACTTCTTTTTACCAGAGGCACTTAAATTATTCTTTCTTCTCACACGTTGTCTTGCCTTCAAAATACGGTATTCCTTCCCCTGACTATCTTCAATTGAATCACTGAACGCCGAGACATCCGATTCTTCAGAAAAATATCGAATGTGTGAATTTAATCTTTTCCCATTACTACCAGCACCCCTCATAACCTCCCCAATAACCTGCCTACCTTCTTTATAATACACTTGGCCCCTAACTCCTTAGGCCCATTACACAAAAACTTGTTGGCACTACCTTCCTGGCCCACTTGAATTTTCCCCAACCCACCTACCTTACCAACTGGCGCGTGGTTATCAATTTCCAACCGCTCCCCCTGGATCACAACTTGCGTTGCCCCCACATCACACTCTGGCGCGTGCCTGTCCAGCTCCTCCAACCTAACCTCCAGCGCGTCACCCTCACCAACCTTCAACATCCTGCCATCCGCCGAATTTCTTTCACCAAAACTACCCTCCTGTCTAACACACATGTCCATTCTCTCTTCTCTCTCCCCAGTAATTACCACCCTCCTAACCAGCTGTCCTCCTCTCATTTGAGAATTCAAACTATCATCCTTACACAAAGTACCTACAACCTGTTGGTCCATACACATATCCTCTTTCCCAACCATTTGAACTACTGACACTTCTTTTGACTTTTCCATATCCTTTCCATAATCCTCTCTAATCTTGTCTGGCTCCAGGAACCTAGGACTGCCTAGTTCCTCTTCTGAAAAAACTCCCATCTCCCCATGTATCTCTCTCCCCCCCCCCCCACCATGTGACCCCACCGAAGTGATGTCATCCTTCTCTGCATCTTCTCCCACCTTCCTCCTCCACCTTGGACAACCCTCCTCCACCACCCAGAGACAGTGGTCCGCCCCCATAACCTTCAAATTTACTTTTTCATCAATTAATCCTTTCCTATCTGTGATAACTTTTATTCTGGCCCGATCAAAACGTTTTCTTCCAATGGTTGCCTCATCAAAATCCTCAAAAGTTCCAAACTTTGATCCCAACAGTTTGAACAGAGGCTCATCCCAAGCATGAAAGGGAACTCCAAGCACATTCAGCCAAACCGACCTTCTAACCACCACTCTTGTTGGCGACCATTTTGTGACCCTACTGAAGGTTGCATTCCACCACTGCAGATATCTGTCCTTGATTCTTCCTATGTCACCATGATCCTCCAGATTCAATAGAACCACACCCACCCCCATAGATGTTACCTTAACATGTGATATACCTTCCATCACCATGCTCATTTGGACCACTTCTGCATCTTGTTGATAAACCAACTCACCCACAAAGCATGTTTCCAGCATCTTTAACATATCCTCACTAGGGGTTACCTCCAGACTAACCATCAGCTCCCCCTGGTGTGGTTGTAAAATCTGCTCCTTTGCCACAACTGCTTTGAACGATTTTCCTATAACAACCGAAGGGCCAGCCCCTCCTCCTCCACTTACCACTCTCTTCTCCGTCACCCCCTCCTTGTTCACCTCCCTCCCAAATCTAGCTCGGTTCACCTTCAATCGAGTGTTCCATAACCAGACCTCACCTAGTCTGGCTTCAAGAGCCTCCTCATTGTTAACCTCCAAAAATCTCACAAAACCAAACCTTTTCCCCCTTTTATCAAGCTTTCTAGGCATAAAGACCTCAGCCACATAACCATACTTAGCAAAGACCTTCCACAAATCTGTATTCTGAGCCTCTTCAGGTATATTAGTGAAGAAAAATGGTGTTGTTGTACTATCCAAGTGGCGAAAACCCACCGGCGCAGCCTTTGTACCAGCCACCGGCGCTTTACCTTTAGAACCTACACTCATATTTGTCCCAATGGGCCCAATCCCCCCACAGCTTCTCTCTCTAACTTCTCTCTCTTGTATTTGAATTGATAAAGTTGCACAATTTTGCTTTTTAGACCATTGATGATGGGATTTCAGCTCATTAACCATGGCAATGTGAGAATAGGGTAAAATGAAGTGGAATGAGCTAACATTCGATCGTTAGATTTAAAAAGAGGGGTGTAATCAATTTTATTCCCAATCAACCTCATCTACTCTATATCATCAATCCAAAGTACATATCCTACAAAACTATCAATGAAGTGCAAGCTAAACATGTTCATGGTGATATGTTTCTAAGGTCTAAAGAGATATGTGAAGAGGGGCATTTATGGAGAAACATGAAAGAAGAAAGAAAGAAAAGAAATTCATATAATGAAGTAACCTAACATTTGTTAATTAATATGATTATGATCATGCTCAATAACTCTAGCTCCTCTATTCTTCACCAAAATTAACAATCAAAGGCTCCAGTATGATTCATAAACTAAGGTCAAGCTAACTCAAACACAACTCTATTTTGTCACAATATAGCTAACACATGTTGACAACACACATTTATTAATGCATCGAAACTATGACGAATCGTTCAACGTTTTAAAATGATCAAGATAATAAAACCTCATTTACGATACATAACCAATTTCAATTGCACCTATTTAACAAAATATTCAAAGAGCAACAGTATCATTGCTTTTGATTTTTTTATCAACATACTTCATTATTAAATTGCAAAATAAGGCTAATGTACATTCAGAGAAAAGCCATATATAAGCCTCAATTTGCTATCATTTTTCCTGGTAATTAAGCATCGAGATTCTCTATCCTAATCAGCCAAGCCAAAATAAACCATTCTCTATAATTATTATTTTTGAGAAACAGACTCTAATTAATATTTCATGGAATATCAAAACTTCAGTAGCAATTATGCAACTCACCATATTAGGCATTGAATGACACAAAGTTAGTTGGTAAAGATTGGAACACATGTATGTATGAATGAACTGAATCAATATATTGTTTTCCAATTTTTCATATTAGGTTCTTTCAAATATGTTTCCCCTCAAAGTTTAGCAAAATGTCAGAAATGTATGAACCATATTCTGAGAAAATTACTGAAATTGGTGCCAAATCTCCAACCCTCATCAATTAACACATAAAATTCATCAATTGTTCCAGCTTATAATAATAAAAACCCTTCTATATCATGAATGTTGATGACATAGCTGCGCAAATTTTGAGAAATTTCTATATCATAAACCTTACTATGATCCAAAAACTTTATATATCATGAAAGCAAATTTTTGTACCTTGTACTGGAATTGTTCAAAAGTGAAAAACCCATTTAAAATAATCATATAACCAAAGACATAGCATCACAATAAATTCACATAATCCACATGCATGCATTTCTCCAACTCATAAGGGTCCGAAATAGACATTATAACCTTAAGCCAAAAAGAAAAAAATTCTTCAAAAAGGATTACGAAGACAAAACAATAAACGCAAAATCACCAAACAACAAACCCAAAAACCTCAATTTTGGAGACATGCAACAACAAACCAAAACAAAATAATCAAACCCTTAAGATCATATTAACAACTTTCTGCAGACATGCAACCAAAAAAACCATCGAATCAACAAAAATTTGGAAAAACCGAAGAATCAAACCCTTCAAACAACAATCAAAATAAAACCGAAGAATCAAACCCTTCAAATAGCAATAACAACTTTCTGAAAATATGCAATCAAAATCAACATCAATTAATATTATTTTAGGAGAAACAGAGCTTTTACCATGCAATCAGATACCAAAAAGGAAGAAACAGGGAAAGAAAAAACTGAAAACCGGAAAACGCTTAAATCAAAAGCATGCATGATATTAGATTCTCACCTTTGATGATGAAGACCACAAAACACGTTGGCAATGTCGTAGAATTGAACAGATAGCTTGCACCCACTGAAACAACTGAAGAAGAAAATGAATCGTAAATCACCAAGCCCAATTCTTATAGCGGCCTGACCTATTCTTTATATACCCATATGCATATCACGTGTCAAGCACCAAACCTCAAACACTTATCAGATTACGAAAAATCCTTTCAAGAGGGAAAATTGGAAAACCATCAAGCATTAATTTTTATAATTAGTTAATAGATGACAAAAGAGAAAAGAAAAATAGAAAAAAAAACTGTAAGAGGACGATTTACATATCTTTATCTATCTAAATGTTAAACAATGTTGCAAGCAACCCTAAAAACCATCAAGCATTAATTTTTATAATTAGTTAATAGATGACAAAAGAGAAAAGAAAAATAGAAAAAAAAAACTCTAAGAGGACGATTTACATATCTTTATCTTTATCTATCTAAATGTTAAACAATGTTGCAAGTAACCCTAATTAACCCTAATCCCGCCCTCCCGCTCTTTTTTATTAGCTTAAAAAAGCTTTATCATCTCTAACTACAACTTAGATTAAGCATCATATTCGAGTTTTACTTGAGTATTAACAAAATGATTTTTTTTTTTAGAAAAAATGATTAATTAACCCTAATCCCGCCCTCCCGCTCTTTTTTATTAGCTTAAAAAAGCTTTATCATCTCTAACTACAACTTAGATTAAGCATCATATTCGAGTTTTACTTGAGTATTAACAAAATGATTTTTTTTTTTTTAGAAAAAATGATTAATAATATTGATTTTCCTTGGTGGGAGTTGAATTGATTTTCCTTGGTGGGAGTTGAATCAGGTTACAGATGGTCATCCTTCATAGGATTTGCCATTAAGCCACACAAGTTTTTGTTGAATTAATTTTGCTTTCAAATTCTAAAACCGCCTCCCACTTCTTATCCCACCTTTTCCACTTCCAATAAACGGTTATTTTCTCTCCCTTCATTCACGCGCATCATTTTTTGTTCTCAAATAGTTATTTTGGTGTGTTAATTGTTGTTAGAACTCTGGTGTCCTCGTGAGCATAGCTCAGTTGGTTTGGACAATGCATAATATATGCAAGGTCTGGGGTTTAAATACCGGCCACCACCAAAAAAACTATGGTTGCACCCCCATTTCATATCCCACCTTTTCCACTTTTGACTAACCACTTCTTATCCCACTTTTTCCACTTCTCATAAACTGTCATTTCTTTCCCTTCAGTTATGCGTATCGTTTTTGGTTCTTAAGTATTTATTCAAACAATTGTTTTGATGAATTGAAATTAAATAGTTATTTTGGTGTATTAATTGTTGTTAGAATTGGTTGCACGGGTTAAATGACTTATATTGAAATACATAATTTGAAGTAATCTGAAGATTTGTCATGATTTTTAGATTCTTTTCCTACTCTCTAAATTCTGTGAATTGATCTTTTTTTTTTCTCTTTTTCTTTTATTGTTTCTTTCTATGCATGTAAAATTGTTTACAATAATAGTGATCATAGTTAAATATGTTACTAAATTTAAAATGCATATCAAATAACAAAAAACCCATGCATCGCACCGGTTAAAGTCTAGTTTACTCCTTATTAATTAACTAGTAAAAGACTCGTGCTTTCGTGCGGGTCGCCTAACATTGCGATAATTATATAAAAAATAATTAGATTTTTAATATTGTAGAATGTTTATAAATATTAAATGAAACTTATGAGTATTAATGTAATATTTCTATTAAATATTTTCCTCTTGTATATACAAAAATTTGTTTTTTCTCTTTTTCTTTTATTGTTTCTTTCTATGCATGTAAAATTGTTTACAATAATAGTGATCATAGTTAAATATGTTACTAAATTTCAAATACATATCAAATAACAAAAAACCCGTGCATCGCACCGGTTAAAGTCTAGTTTACTCCTTAATTAACTAGTAAAAGACCCGTGCTTTCGTACTGGTCGCCTAACATTGCGATAATTATATAAAAAATAATTAGATTTTTAATATTGTAGAATGTTTATAAATATTAATTGAAACTTATGACTATTAATGTAATATTTCTATTAAATATTTTCCTCTTGTATATACAAAAATTTGTTTAGTTTAAGGAATATACAAAAATTTGTTAAATATTTGAGTCACACCAGTTATTAATTTTATTTTCTTATATATGGGAAAACAAATTTTTATGTAGATATATGAGAAAGTTGATATGATAAAATTTTGAAAACTAATAACTATTTTCAAAATCAAAATTAATCTAGTGTTTATATTAAATAACTTTTTATTTTTTATGCAAAATACTATCCACTGTTTGCACCGCACCTGTTGTAGATTTTATGTAGTTATATCTCCATAAACAAATTTTTATATACATATATGAGAAAGTCAATATGAGAATTTTGGAAACTCATGCCTATTTTCAAAATATCAATGTTAATGTAGTGTGTCTATTAAATAAATTTTTATTTTATATTTAAACCACACTCGTTGAGGATTTTATATGTTTATATATGCAGAAGAAAAATTTTATGTATCAATATGTGATAGTCCTTGTGATAAAATTTTGAAAACTTGTGACTATTTTCAAAATATCAACATTAATGCGGTGTTTCTACTAATTAAATTTTTATTTTATATGTAAGACACCTTTCAATGTTTACACCGTCTCCCGTTGCAGATTTTAAATTTTTATATCTGCATAAACAGATTTTTATATACATATATGAGAAAGTCGATATGATAAAATTTTGAAAACTCATGACTATTTTCAAAATATCAAAATTAATGTAGTGTGTGTATTAAATAATTTTATATTTTATATTTTAAACACCGTTAAATATTTAAACCGCACACGTTGAGGATTTATATGTTTATATATGCAGAATAAAAATTTAAGTACCGATATGTGATAGGTGATATGATAAAATTTTGAAAACTCGTCACAATTTTCAGAATATCAACATTAATGCAGTGTTTCCCGTTCAATAAATTTTTTAATTAAATTAAATTTTATATGTAAAACACCGTTCAATATTTGCACTGTCTCTCTTTGCACATTTTAAATGTTTATATCTGCTGCAACAAATTTTATTAACATATATGAGAAAATTGATATGATAAAATATTGGACAATCATGATTATTTTTATTATGAACATCAATGTAGTGTTTCCATTGAGTAAATTTTTATTTTATATGCAAAACACAATTCAATATTTGCTCGACGATTATAAAATTAAGGATATCGTGAGTTTTAATAATTAAAATTATGAAACTCTTACTTCAATTTTTATATATGGTTAGTAGATTTAACCATTATCCATAACTAATTTTTAAAAAAAACATATAAATTAGTTCCATAGTTATCCATAATTCATTTTTAAAAAACAAATAAATTAGTTACATAGTTATCCGTGGAAATTGATTACACTGGTGATACAAGTAAATTGATTACATAATTATCCGTAATTAATTTTTAAAAAACAAATAAATTTTTAGTTACATGGTGTTTCCGAGAATATTCATTCCCTATCCAGGTTAAAATACAAGTATTTGTTGGCAGCAATCAAGGAACTAGTGGCTCCGTGAAGGGGATGCGAATTCAAAAAAAATTCATTCAGTTATGTCCTCTCGTCGTCGACATAACGCCATTTGTTATGTTATGGTTGATGGCGTGTTGATTGAGGGAGTGGAGCCTGTGAGGAACGCTATTTTCACCCATTTTGCTCAACATTTCAGGTCGCAAGATATGGTGCGACCTTCTGTGTCTAACCTTCAGTTCCGTACGCTGTCTTTGTCTGAGGGTGTGGGCTTGATCAAACCGTTTTCTGTTGATGAAGTCAAAGCGACTGTGTGGGACTGTGATAGTTTTAAAAGTCCGGGTCCAGATGGGGTTAATTTCAGTTTTATAAAGGAGTTATGGATTGAGCTGAAAGATGACATTATGAGGTTTGTTTCTGAGTTTCACCGTAATGGGAAATTGGCCAAAGGTATTGACACTACTTTCATTGTTCTTATTCCGAAAGTGGATAACCCTCAGAGAATTAATGAGTTTCGGCCCATTTCATTGGTGGGGATTATGTATAAATTCATAGCAAAATTGTTAGCCAATAGGTTGAGGTTGGTTATTGGCAGTGTCATTTCCAAGACTCGGTCTGCCTTTATTAAGAATCGACAAATCCTTGATGGTATTCTTATAGCTAATGAAGTGGTTGATGAAGCCAGTAAGTTAAAGAAGAAAATCATGTTGTTTAAGGTGGACTTTGAAAAGGCGTACGACTCCCTTGATTGGGGATACCTAGATTCGATTATGGAGGGCATGCCATTTCCTGTCTTGTGGAGGAAGTCGATTAGAGAATGCGTATGCACTGCTACAACTTCTGTTCTTGTTAACGGTAGTCCTACGGAGGAATTTCCGCTTCAAAGGGGCCTTCATCAGGGGGATCCACTATCCCCTTTTTTGTTCCTTCTGGCAGCTGAGGGACTCCACATTTTGATGAAATCAATGGTTGAAAATCAATTGTTCATGGTGTATTCGATTGGGGCAGTCAATCCGGTGGTTGTTTCACATCTTCAATTTGCAGATGATACTTTATTGTTAGGTAACAAAAGTTGGGCAAATTTTCGGTCACTTCGGGCGACTCTTGTTATTTTTGAGTTGTTGTCAGGATTGAAGGTGAATGTTAATATAAAAGCTCGCTGGTGGGAATTAATATTTCTGATTTGCGGTTGTCTGATGCAGCCTCAGTGTTGAGTTGCAAAGTGGGTAAGGTTCCTTTCATTTATCGTAGGAAAATTACTTGGATAGGTTGGAATACTTTGTGCTCTTCAAAGGAGTCTAGAGGGTTGGAGTTAAGGAAGTGGAAGGAGTTTAATGTTGCATTGTTAGGTAAATGGTGTTGGAGGATGTTAGTGGATAGAGAAGGTTTGTGGTATCATGTTTTAGTCGCCCGTTATGGCAAAGTAGGAGGGAGGATGGAGGTTGGGGGTCGGAGGAGTTCTTCTTGGTGGAGGGAGGTAGGGAGGATTCATGATGGTGATGGCGTTGTAGGTGGTGGTTGATTCGGTGATACGTTGTTTTGGTCCCATAGATGGTGTGGTGGTGCGCCCCTTTGTGAGCGATTTTCGAGGTTGTTTGACTTGGAGGAGAACAAAATAGTTATAGTGGCTGATATGTTCTCCCTTGGTCTGGTGCAAGGTGGGGAGGGTTGGAGTTGGCGCCGTAGGTTGTGGGCGTGGGAGGAGGATTTATTAGAGGAGTGTAGGGCTTTACTGCTTGATGTTTCTCTGTTTCATAATGTTTCAGATACTTGGGTGTGGCTTCCTGACCCTATAGGAGGTTATTTAATTCGAGGTGCTTATGAGTTATTAACAGCTATTGACAATCCATATATGGATAGCACTTTGGACGTAGTTTGGCATCGCCATGTTCCTTTGACGGTCTCGCTTTTTGATTGGCGACTTATGTAACGCCCTCCTTGTTATTTAATTATTTTTTTGAGATAGAGTCGAATCATATGATTTATTTAATTATGTGATATGTTGATATTTTATTGAGTGACTTTATTTTATTATTTATAAGAGTATATTTAGTGGGAGAATATATTTAGTGGAAGAATACATTTAGTAGGAGAATATATTTAGTGGAAGAATATAATTATTTAGAATAATGAGGCTTTGGGGCAGAATTGGAAATAAGGGAAAATAAATAGGTTAAGGATTTATATATAAAGAGGAGAGTCAGAGTTAGAAAATACGGATTACGTGCAAACTGTTTTTGGGAGAAAGAGGAGAAACCTAAAGAAACAGGAGAAACCTAGAGAAGAGAAGTCTGTAAAATCCTTGCAATCAATCAATCTAAGGTAAGGGTGGGACTATCATTTAATAATCTTGAGTCTATGATTCTGAAAATTTCATTTAACATGTTGTAGGTTTAGTTTTTGAGAATTGAGAATTAAGGTTAAGAGTGATAATTGATGATTTATGTTATGTTGTTGTTGATATGTGGTTATTGATGATTGTTGTTGTTAATGTCATATTATGAATTGGGTATGAATTATGTTGAGATGTTGTTGTTGATTGTCATGATTTTGAATGAATGTGAAGTTTGAATAATATAGGTTGCTTTTCCTGATTTTTTTTTATCTCTGCCCCGAATTTTGAAATAGAAACTGGTATTGATCGGTACAGAATTGGTCTTAGGTGTAAACACGAAAGTTGTAGGTATGGATGTTAGTTTTCTAATGTCGTTGGTCTGACGTCAAAACGATTTATAGAACTTGAGTTATGGTCAAATTACTGCACGTAGGTCACAGTGAATTTTCATGGACTTTTTGCACAACTTTTTCGAATTTGAAATGAAAACTGGTATTGATCGGTACATAATTTGTAACATCCCAGACTGCTTTTAGGATTGCCGACTAACCCCACAAACCAACACGAGTCTTTTCAGCATGCTTTGTCCTCACTCACATACTTACCGGGAAACTTCCTAGTAGGTCACCCATCTTAGTACTACTCCAAGCCAAGCACGCTTAACTGTGGAGTTCTTATGGAATGGGCTACCGAAAAGAAGATGCATCTTGTTGATATAGGTAGTACCAAACAATTCTAATAAGCCTTCCTTCAACCATGTAGTCCCATACCTACACGGCCTCCGGATCCCTCTCATTCCGATGTGATTCGGTTCCTCTTATTAACGTGGGGTCATCCTTACGGATAGTGCCCGTTCCAACTGGCGGGAACCTTTCGTATCCAACTGGCGGGATATCGAAAGCCACGTTGTGGGTGTTACATGCCCACCAGCTTCCGCCTGGTTCGTCCCCGAACCACACCGTACTGGGAGAGGTCTGCTCTGATACCATTTTGTAACATCCCAGACTGTTTTTAGGATTGCCGACTAACCCCACAAACCAACACGAGTCTTTTTAGCATGCTTTGTCCTCACTCACATGCTTACCGGGAAACTTCCCGGTAGGTCACCCATCCTAGTACTACTCCAAGCCAAGCACGCTTAACTGTGGAGTTCTTATGGAATGGGCTACCGAAAAGAAGATGCATCTTGTTGATATAGGTAGTACCAAACAATTCTTATAAGCCTTCCCTCAACCATGTAGTCCCATACCTACACCGCCTCTGGATCCCTCTCATTCCGATGTGATTCGGTTCCTCTTATTAACGTGGGGTCATCCTTACGGATAGTGCCCGTTCCAACTGGCGGGAACCTTTCGTATCCAACTGGCGGGATATCGAAAGCCACGTTGTGGGTGTTACAGAATTGGTCATAGGCATAAACACGAAAGTTGTAGGTATGGATGTTAGTTTTCTAATGTCGTTAGTTTGATGTCAAAATGATTTATACAACTTGAGTTATGGTCAAATTACTGCACGTAGGTCATAGTGAATTTTTATGGACATTCTGCACAACTTTTTCGAATTTGAAACGAAAACTGGTATTGATCAGTACAGAATTAATCTTAGGTGTAAACACAAAAGTTGTAGGTATGGATGTTAGTTTTCTAATGTTGTTGGTCTGACGTCAAAACGATTTATAGAACTTGAGTTATGGTCAAATTACTGCACGTAGGTCACAGTGAATTTTTATGGACTTTCTGCACAACTTTTTCGAATTTGAAATGAAAACTGGTATTGATCGGTACAGAAATGAAAACTGGTATTGATCGGTACAGAATTTGTAACATCCCAGACTGCTTTTAGGATTGCCGACTAACCCCAAAAACTAGCACGAGTCTTTTCAGCATGCTTTGTCCTCACTCACATGCTTACCGGGAAACTTCCCGGTAGGTCACCCATCCTAGTACGAACTTGAGTTATGGTCAAATTACTGCACGTAGGTCACAGTGAATTTTTATGGACTTTCTGCACAACTTTTTCGAATTTGAAATGAAAACTGGTATTGATCGGTACAGAAATGAAAACTGGTATTGATCGGTACAGAATTTGTAACATCCCAGACTGCTTTTAGGATTGCCGACTAACCCCAAAAACTAGCACGAGTCTTTTCAGCATGCTTTGTCCTCACTCACATGCTTACCGGGAAACTTCCCGGTAGGTCACCCATCCTAGTACTACTCCAAGCCAAGCACGCTTAACTGTGGAGTTCTTATGAAATGGGCTACCGAAAAGAAGATGCATCTTGTTGATATAGTTAGTACCAAACAATTCTAATAAGCCTTCCTTCAACCATGTAGTCCCATACCTACACGGCCTCCGGATCCCTCTCATTCCGATGTGATTCGGTTCCTCTTATTAACGTGGGGTCATCCTTACGGATAGTGCCCGTTCCAACTGGCGGGAACCTTTCGTATCCAACTGGCGGGATATCGAAAGCCACGTTGTGGGTGTTACATGCCCACCATCTTCCGCCTGGTTCGTCCCCGAACCACACCGTACTGGGAGAGGTCTGCTCTAATACCATTTTGTAACATCCCAGACTGCTTTTAGGATTGCCGATTAACCCCACAAACCAACACGAGTCTTTTCAGCATGCTTTGTCCTCACTCACATGCTTACCGGGAAACTTCCCGGTAGGTCACCCATCCTAGTACTACTCCAAGCCAAGCACGCTTAACTGTGGAGTTCTTATGGAATGGGCTACCGAAAAGAAGATGCATCTTGTTGATATAGGTAGTACCAAACAATTCTTATAAGCCTTCCTTCAACCATGTAGTCCCATACCTACACCGCCTCCGGATCCCTCTCATTCCGATGTGATTCAGTTCCTCTTATTAACGTGGGGTCATCCTTACGGATAGTGCCCATTCCAACTGGCGGGAACCTTTCGTATCCAACTGGCGGGATATCGAAAGCCACGTTGTGGGTGTTACAGAATTGGTCATAGGCATAAACACGAAAGTTGTAGATATGGATGTTAGTTTTCTAATATTGTTAGTTTGATGTCAAAATGATTTTTACAACTTGAGTTATGGTCAAATTACTGCACGTAGGTCTGAATTTTTATGGACATTCTGCACAACTTTTTCGAATTTGAAACTAAAACTGGTATTGATCAGTACAGAATTAGTCTTAGGTGTAAACACAAAAGTTGTAGGTATGGATGTTAGTTTTCTAATGTTGTTGGTCTGACGTCAAAACGATTTATAGAACTTGAATTATGGTCAAATTACTGCACGTAGGTGACGGTGAATTTTTATGGACTTTCTGCACAACTTTTTCGAATTTGAAACGAAAACTGGTATTGATCGGTACAGAATTGGCCTTAGGTGTAAACATGAAAGTTTTAGATAATTTTGTTAGCTTTCCAGTGGCTTTGGTTTGACATCAAAATGACTTTTAGTTTTTGAGTTATGATGAAAATACTCAGAGGAGGTCTTAGCAAAATTGTACAGTGACAGCATTCTCCGTTTCACGTTTTTGCGTCTTTTTCACACGTCTCTGTTTTAAATTGGTCTTTAGTAGAAACATGAAAGTTGTTGATAATTGTGATATCTTTCAAGTATCCTTGGTTTGACATGGAAATATGTTATGATTAATTTATTATGTTTTACAAAATTGCATGATGAATTGTTGATGTTTAATACGATGTTATATGATGAATTGTTGATGTTTGATATAATATTAACGATGATTTGTGAAGTTATTATAAGATGATTTAATGTTGTTACTGATGATATATATAATCGTATATGCATTATGTGAATTATAAGTGATGTTTTGAGACGATGATTACATTTTGATATTGTTATATCTTGACATTATTGATGTGATGCCATGTTGTTGTTTACTATTGATTAAAGCTGCATGTGTCGGTCTAAGATGTGAGATATTGATCCAAATTATTGGAGTCATATAAGACATTCATGTTGTCTAAGTTGTAAGATGTTGAGTCCATGCACACTCATTTAAAGACGAGGGCTCATGCCCTAGGATATTTTGTTCAATAAAGACGAGGGCTCATGCCCTAGGAGCTTTTTCTCAATAGCGACGAGGACTCATGCCCTAGGAGTATATTTATGCTCAAAAAGCGACGAGGGCTTATGCCCTAGAATGGTACCACATGCATGAGTAAAATGATAGAGTTGCATAGACGAGTTAAGTTGCATTGTCGAGTCAAGTTGTTAAGTTGATTTATGAAGTTGATATTGATGTTGATTATGAAGTTGATTATGATGATGATAATGATGCTACATGACCATTGTTATGATATGTTGATGATATTTACGTTGTTAAATATAATTGTTGAATTATATGCTTAACATTATTGTTTGTGAATCTCACCCTTCTGCTTGGAAATGTTACTCTTCGTATGAGTAACTTGCAGGTGATCGAGAATAAGTAGTTGCTGATTGCTGTCGTGAGTGGCTATCTCTCACTGTGTCTTTAGGTGCATTGATACGTAACGAGATGGGAACTTTTGTGGCTATTTTCTATTCCTTACGTACTACTTATGATTTTAGATGACTATGATTTAGTTTTTGGATTATTACGAGATGTTTTGATGAGGCCTTCGTGCCAAGATCAATTATGTTGTTGAATAAAAATCCGCTGCGAAGTTTTTGAATATTTATGTTGACCAATTTATGAAGGATGAATTGTTATTTATTCCATTTATGATTTTTTGAAAAGAAGTATGACATTCTGTTTATGTTGAATGACTCTGATTTATATGTGAAATTTTTATGTTGGGAAAACGGGGTGTTACAATTGGTATCAGAGCAGGTCGGTCCGTCCGGCCAAGTAAATGAGTCATTTTGTCGTGTGACGGTTAAATACTGTCGTTGTGTTTTCTAATTAATGGTTATGTTTTATTATGTGATCATGTTTAACTGACTAACTTTAATGTGGTTTGTGTATTGTTTGAAGTTTCTATTTTGTTATATATAGTTTAAGATATTTAGGAAATAATTAAATTCATTTTCTCCTCTGCATTGAATTTCGAGGAAGAAATTCTTTTAAGTTGGGGAGAGTTGTAACGCCCTCCTTGTTATTTAATTATTTTTCTTGCGATAGAGTCGAATTATATGATTTATTTAATTATGTGATATGTTGATATTTTATTGAGTGGCTTTATTTTATTATTTATTAGATTATATTTAGTGGGAGAATATATTTAGTGGAAGAATACATTTAGTGGTAGAATATATTTAGTGGGAGAATATATTTAGTGGAAGAATATATTTATTTAGAATAATGAGGCTTTGAGACAGAATTGGAAATAAGGGAAAATAAGTAGGTTAAGGATTTATATATAAAGAGGAGAGTCAGAGTTAGAAAATAAGGATTACGTGCAAACTGTTTTTGGGAGAAAGACGAGAAACCTAGAGAAAGAGAAGAAACTTAGAGAAGAGAAGTCTGTAGAATCCTTGCAATCAATCAATCTAAGGTAAGGGTGGGACTATCATTCAATAATCTTGAGTCTATGATTCTGAAAATTTCATTTAACATGTTGTAGGTTTAGTTTTTGAGAATTGGAGAATTAGGGTTAAGAGTGATAATTGATGATTTATGTTATGTTGTTGTTGATTTGTGGTTATTGATGATTGTTGTTGTTAATGTCATATTATGAATTGGGTATGAATTCTGTTGAGTTGTTGTTGATTGTGATGATTTTGAATGAATGTGAAGTTTGAATAATATAAGTTGCTTTTCCTGATTTTTTCTTATCTCTGCCCCAAATTTTGAAATAGAAACTGGTATGGATTGATACAGAATTGGTCTTAGGTGTAAACACGAAAGTTGTAGGTATGGATGTTAGTTTTCTAATATCGTTGGTCTGACGTCAAAACGATTTATAGAACTTGAGTTATGGTCAAATTATTGCACGTAGGTCACAGTGAATTTTTATGGACTTTCTGCACAACTGTTTTGAATTTGAAACGAAAACTGGTATTGATCAGTACAAAATTAGTCTTAGGTGTAAACATAAAAGTTGTAGGTATGAATGTTAGTTTTCTAATGACGTTGGTCTGACGTCAAAACGATTTATAGAACTTGAGTTATGGTCAAATTACTGCACGTAGGTCACAGTGAATTTTTATGGACTTTCTGTACAACTTTTCCGAATTTGAAACGAAAACTGGTATTGATCGGTACAGAATTGGCGTTAGGTGTAAACATGAAAGTTTTAGATAATTTTGTTAGTTTTCCAGTGGCTTGGTTTGACGTGAAAATGGCTTTTAGTTTTTGAGTTATGATGAAAATACTCCGAGGAGGTCTTAGCAGAATTGTACGGTGACAACATTCTTTGTTTCATGTTTTTGCGTCTTTTTCACGCGTCTCTATTTTAAATTGGTCTTTGGTAAAAACATGAAAGTTGTTGATAATTGTGATATCCTTCTAGTATCCTTGGTTTGACATCGAAATATGTTATGTATAATTTATTATGTTTTTACAAAATTGCATGATGAATTGTTGATGTTTGAATACGATGTTATATGATGAATTGTTGATGTTTGAATATAATTTTAACGATGATCTGTGAAGTTGTTATAAGATGATTTAATGTTGTTACTGATGATATATATATAATCGTATATGCAGTATGTGAATTATAAGTGATGTTTTGAGACGATGATTACATTTTGATATTGTTATATCTTGAGATTATTGATGTGCTGCCATGTTGCTGTTTACTATTAATTAAAGCTGCATGTGTCGGTCTAAGATGTGAGATGTTGATCCAAATTATTGGAGTCATATAAGACGTTCATGTTGTCTAAGTTGTAAGATGTTGGGTCCATGCATACTCATTTAAAGACGAGGGCTCATGCCCTATGAGCTTTTGCTCAATAAACACGAGCGCTCATGCCCTAGGAGCTTTTGCTCAATAGCGACGATGGCTCATGCCCTAGGAGTATATTTATGCTCAAAAAGTGACGAGTGCTTATGCCCTAGAATGGTACCACATGCATGAGTAAAATGATAGGGTTGAATAGTCGAGTTAAGTTGCATTGTCGAGTCAAGTTGTTAAGTTGATTTATGAAGTTGATATTGATGTTGATTATGAAGTTGATTATGATGATGATAATGATGCTACATGACCATTGTTATGATATGTTGATGATGTTTACGTTGTTAAATATAATTGTTGAATTATATGCTTAACATTATTGTTTGTGAATCTCACCCCTTCTGCTTGGAAATGTTGCTCTTCGTATGAGTAACTTGCAGGTGATCGAGAATAAGTAGCTGTTGATTGCTGTCGTGAGTGGCTATCTCTCACTGTGTCTTTAGGTGCTCTGATACGTAACGGGATGGGAACGTTTGTGGCTATTTTCTATTCCTTACGTACTGCTTATGATTTTACATGACTATGATTTAGTTTTTGGATTATTACGAGATGTTTTGATGAGGCCTTCGTGCCAAGACTAATTATGTTGTTGAAATAAAATCCGCTGCGAAGTTTTTGAATATTTATGTTGACAAATTTATGAAGGATGAATTGTTATTTATTCCATTTATGATTTTTTGAAAAGAAGTGTGACATTCCGTTTATGTTGAATGACTCTGATTTATATGTGAAATTTTTATGTTGGGAAAACGGGATGTCAACTTATTCGTGATCGTTTACCTACTAAAGCAAATTTGGCAGCTCGTGGTATAATTTAGACAGATGCGACTCTTTGTGTGTCAGGGTGCAGTCATGTTGAAACAGCCGACCATTTGTTTTTATCTTGCACTTCGTTTGCACCGATATGGGAGCAGGTGCGCCTCTGGATTGGGTTTGTGGGGGCGGATTCCAACAACATTGCAGATCACTTGATGCAATTTACTTATATGACAGGTGTTGTCAAAGCTAAGCGTTCGTTTCTACAGTTAATCTGGCTACTTTGTACCTGGGTGTTGTGGAACGAACGTAACAGCTGATTGTTTAATAATGTTGTAACCGATGTTCCTAGGTTACTTGATAAGATTAAATTGTTATCGTTAGCGTGGCTGAAAGCTAAAAAAGCTATATTGGTTTTTGGTACTCATAGGTGGTGGTCAAGTCCTTTGGCTTGTCTGGGCATTGGCTAACCACCGTTGGTTTTTTTCTCCTTTTGACATTGTTCCCTTTTGTATATTTGTAGTGGTCTCCTAGGCACACCTTGTGCTTGGGAACTGCTATCGGTGTGGTAATATAATTTTATTTTGGCTTGTTCAAAAAAAACAAATAAATTAAATTTTGCAAAATGACCATTATGCACATAAAATTAAGGAGATCATGAGTTTTAATAAGGACGATTATGAAATTTTGTTGTACTTCAGTTTTTATATATTGTTAGTAGATGTTCCCTTTTGTATATTTGTAGTGGTCTTCTAGGCACACCTTGTGCTTGGGAACTACTATCGGTGTGGTAATATAATTCTATTTTGGTATGTTTGTTCAAAAAAAAAAAATTAAATTTTGCAAAATGACCATTATGCACATAAAATTAAGGAGATCATAAGTTTTAATAAAGACGATTATGAAATTTTGTTGTACTTCAATTTTTATATATTGTTAGTAGATTTAAGGGAACACTACCAAAAAAAATTAGATTTTAAGGGGAAAAAAAATCTACCCTGACCTTATGAAAAAGACAGTTATTTTTTAAATAATTAGAAACCAGAAGGGTTGGCGCCTTGGAAATTAAGCTCTCTGAGTACGCTTTCAATATTTTATAATTCTTCACATCATTTCTTCTCGCTCTCTCTTTCTCTCTATGGCTTTTCCTCTCACTGAATCATCTCTTATCTCGAAGCTTGAAATCTCTGATTCCGCAGGAATTTACGCCCTAGTGTCCGATTACCTCCGTCCCTTCTCAGATATTAATGCTTCCTCTTCCAACCATGATCATACCCTAATTCGACAATTAGCGAAAAGTTTTATTTCATTCATCAACACCTCCCTATCAATTCTCCCGAAACGTCTTCCAGAAATTTCAAAATCCAATGAGGTTTTAATCCTCGAGTTATTCAAAACTTATTTTCTGTGCTTGGATTGTTTAGAAGCAGTGTTCCCTCATTTGGATTCCAAGCCCTGAGTGATCCATTTCCGAAGACTTTGATTGGTTCGTTGTTTTGAGTTATGTGATCGGTTCCACGAGGCTGAAGCTGAAGGATTAAAGCTTTTGGAGAGGCTGCTCCCGGGAGTGAAAAGGAGGAAGATTCTTCCTGAAATTGGGAAAAATTGTGGAGATGATAGAGATTAATTCATGTTATTAGTTGTTGAGATTGTTGTGACCTTAGTGAGGTGTGCATCAAAGGCTTCTTCTCATAAAGAAGATGACTACTTCAAAAGGGTGCTTCAATTGATGGATGAAGTAAAACCATGGCTTAGGTAGGTTAATGTTTTGTTGCTTCCATTGCCACTTTATTTTATGTGTTGATGCTCGCCGCAATCGTCTCTTTTGTATGCTATGCATTAAAGGTAGGTTATTCAACGACATGCTTATAAAACAAACTTAATGTTTCAGGGGATTGGATTCCAATTTGTATGAAAAGTTTCATAAGTTGTTGGTATATCACTTGGGTAAATGTGCTTTAAATTTACTCGAGAAGAAGACATTATTCTCTGATAAAGATTTGGTGATCACTTTTTGCCGACCGAGATTGATTCAGTATGCAAAGTCTTCAATCAAAGATCAATTGTTCAAGGTAAACTAATTATTATTTACTTTTGGTGATGCGAATCGATAAATATTTCACTAGCGATGTTGATGAAATATTGAATGCAGATTTCCCAAAACATGTGCTCTTTACTTTTCAAGTGGGAGGAGAATAAATTCTTATATTGAAATAAATTCTTATAGCGATGTTGATGAAATATTGAAATATTGAATCGATAAATATTTCACTAGCGATGTCATGGATATATTGGACTGTGTTGCTCCTAAAAGCAAGGTAAGGTTGTATATGATGAAAATTACAAGGCTAGAATCAGGTGATTCTTGTTCAGTTTTGTTAAAAAAATCGATATATCGTCGCCATACCACTATCATGTATCGGAATTTGCGGTAGCCGATATGATATGTTAACTTCACTAAACTGCAAATAGTGGCGTTTTTCACACATCGGTTATAGCGGCAAGGGAAAAATAACATAATAATGTGAATCTTTATTTTATATACAATTATTTATATTTCAACCGCTTTGCGACTTCCTCTATTTACCTGCTACACTATCCACTATTTCTCATATCGGATTTCTGGCAATCCTCTATTTTCTACGATCCGCTATTATTAACGCTGATTTGAATCAAAATTTACAAATCTAGTGACGCTGTTTGTTCTTAATTTGATTCAATTGAATGCCATTAAGTTCAACTTGTATGAACATTAGTACAAGTAATCATATAAAGTTAATTGGCCTAGATATTTTGGCCAATATGGCCTATCACCATTTGAGCTTCCACCTAATGTTTAAAATTTTATTGTTCTTGGACTACTCTTAGAAGAAGTACAATCTGATTTTGTTCATTTGATGACTTTTTGTATAAAACCACTTTTCAGTTACTGATTTAGTCTGTTTTCCATCTCGTAGTTACAAGGTTAATTCGATGAATATAACTAGTACAAACCCGTAAAAAGAGTGGGGTATGTGGTCTATATACACATATTGATAGTAGGATGTTATAAATTATACGAGGTAAGAAGAGTCAATTATATTTATCCTTGCAGGTTGAAGACAAAAATGCTGGACAAGAGTTTGTTAAACTTGTATATCATTGTGCCGTTAAATGTCAAACTGCAAATGCAAGTTTTTGTTATACGTTTGCAGCATATCTGAACAAAACAGCAGAATATTATAAACAGGTTTTTTTCCTTTAATGATTTTTTTCATAGTTTTTATTCATGCAGTTGTGCCAACCATTTGTATTCCACTTTAATCGAAGTAATTTGCCACTTTGGCAGTTTATGAGACCCCTTAATTCAATATTAAGGCTCTATGCTGCTGGGTTGCTCTTTGTTAGCTGTAATTTGAGGTCAAGAGCCGAAGATCTTGTATCCCCTGGCATTGAGAAATTTGAATGTTTGTTGGTAGCTTTACTTGAAAATAAGAAAATACTACAAAGTTCACCACCTTTGCTCGGTTCCTTGCATCTTTGCAGCAGAAGTAGTTTTATGTCATCCAATGTTGTAGACCAACAATTTTATGGCCACACATGCACACAATTATCTTCTGATTGTGACAATTCCACAACATACCTATCCTTTTACATACAAGCATTGGACTTTCTATGCCAACCACTTGCTAAAACAATAAATTCGAAAAGGAAACAGTTAGTAATCAGAAAGGACGATGCTTCTGCTATGACCATGCTTTCAATTGTTGAAGACGTATTTCATGCATTTTGCCAGTTTATTCTTCACAGTCCGAGGTATATTCAGTGAACATCTAAATTATTTTGGTGAAGTAAAGTTTTTTCATAATTGGCCTAATTGTCTTTCTATTTATTGTATGTCGGCTATTCTGTTCACTTTATGCAAAAAAGCTGTTTCCATTCCTCGTGTCACTTGTCTTATATATCTATTCACTCTCTTTAATATTATGATTTTCACTTTCACATTACTCTTGAGTAGTTTCGTAGAACATATTGTTTTACCATATTGGTTATTTATAAGATATGGCAACAAGTTTTTCAAATAAGTTTTTCTTAAGAGGGGAGAGGTGTATACTTTAACACAAGGGAGGAGGCTATGTAGTGTAAAATGAGTATCTCTAACGGGAGGGGAGTGTAATTTACTCTAAATTGGAGACCCAAAATCATTGGTTAAGAAAAAAGAAATTGAAAAATAAGCATACTTAAACGAAGCATACTTAAATCCAATCATGCAAGACTGATGCATTCTTTCAGTTGATTACGACTTTTCAAAATTGAATAAATTCAAATATTTACATTGTGGTTGAACAATAAGAATGTGAAGGAGTTGTATCTAAAATTAAATATTAAGTAACTTTTGTTCTTGTATGACGTATCACTGCAAGCTTTAAAGGTTCTAACTTTGTGCTGCAAAACATCATGGCTCTATATTACCAAACTGCACAGATGCGTAGTTTTTGTAAATCCAATATTGCTTTCCCATAAATCATTATTCGTTCTCCAAAATTGGAATTTTTTAGGAGATATTAGATGCAAATATAGGTTTGGAGGGATAAAATTGTAACTTGATCTATACATTCACAACCGTAATCTTATGAAGTTTTTCTCGACCAAGGAGCTGAACTAATGATGCTTCTTGTTGGATGATAGATTAGAATTTCAGATGGTTTCCAAGTATATTGAAACATCATCCAATCAGTCTTATATTTTTTCTTTCTCCTTAATTTGCAGATATGAGAAAGATTTTTCCGTTTGAGCTATTTCACTTGGGTGTTGATGAAGTTCATACAGGTCAGTATGAGTGGTTTCTTACAAAAAAAAAAAAAAAACAATTTGATCTTAAAGCTTAAGCTGTTAAATATGGGATTGAAAATATTTTTTATTTTTTTATCATTAAGACAACTTAAAAGTTGATCTCTAAAGTGATAAATGCAACATGAGAGCTATGAATAAATCTTAATGTTGTTGGATAAATCTACTACCAACTTTGTTCCTTGTTTTAAATCTTAAGAGCTTGTTTGGTTTGATGAAATGTTCTTGTTTTTTTGTAATAAATCTTGTATTATTAGTGGGAATTGGAAATGAAGCCATTGATATTAATGCTAATTAATGAGAAATTATGTTTTATTTTGACAGATTGTTGGAGCAATACTTCTCATGTAAAGGAATGATACTGATATTAATCTGTTATACTAATCTGTTATATTACATTTTATTATGACATTTTATGATTTTAAGTAAAACTTTGTATGCTTAATGAGTAATGACTTGGTCACAATTTTGACTATTTATTGCAGGCTTCAGACACACAACATGACCACTAAGGATGCCTATGAATACTTTGTACTGAAGACTCAAGACATGGCCCTTTCGAAAAAGTGGACTCCAGTTAACTGGTATGATCAGTATATATATGACAATCTGAATAAAGAAACTGATTTATGCCCTTATTTTGTCCTTGATGGTCCTTTCAAATGCCACTTATAGTTTGCATATGTATTAGACAGTATGTAGCACTGATACTTTAGATTGAAAGTGTGACTGACACGTGTTAGTGACTTACACCAACATGATATAGGACTTGTGATTACGTGACCAACACGATATGACACTTGCGATTACGTATCGGTAGTTGTGTCTGTATTGATGCTTCATAGGGTCATAGTATAATAGCTGAGCATATCAAGAACTATATTTAATTATTCTGTTTTCTAAACATTCAATACATTTCCATATTTTCTTTTGTTAACATATTTGCATGTGACATTTTCTTTTGTAACTTCACAGGGAAGAAACCTTCAATACATTTCCATCAAAGCTTCATCCCGAAACAATAGTGCATAACTGGTGAGTTCCTATTTCTACAAGTAGTTTTATTGTGGTACGAAATTCGAATATCAAAGTTCCATAATAATGTATTTAAGGTAAATAATGTAGGTTGGTCTCTGGTGTTTGTGCAAAGGCTGTTGCGAAAGGTTTCAGATGCATTTTTAGTAACCAAGGTTTCTGGTATCTTGACCATCTAGATGTACCTTGGGATGAGGTTTATACCGCTGATCCACTAGAATTTATACACAAAGAATCAGAAGAAAAGCTTATACTTGGAGGAGAAGTTTGCATGTGGGGTGAGACTGCTGATGCATCTAATGTTCAGCAAACAATTTGGCCTCGAGTTGCCGCTGCTGCAGGTAAGCATATCTTACCTACGCCATAATTTCACTGTTCTTGTATTTTACTACTCCGTCTCTATTTATAAGTACCTTTAACACTTTTCATATATTGTAAGAAAAATTGGAAGTCTATTTAATGTGTCAATTTTATGTATCATTTTGTGTTTTATTCTATATATAAGCGTTTCATTTTTCCTTTTCCTCTTCCAAGATACGTAGTAATATTAAATAAGGGTGTATTTGAAAAAAAATAACAGATTAATTATATCTAAAAAAAAATGAAAGGAAGCTTGTATTTAGGGGCAATTTTTTTAAGAGATGCTTATAATTAGAGACAGAGATAGTATTTATAGTTTTAGCATACTTTTGCTCAAGTTCTAGAGCATGATAAATGTGTTGTTTATAAATCTAGCACTCGCTTTTCTTATATAGATATGCCTCTTAAGTTTATTATTCCTTTGTTTATAAACAACTTAATTCAAAGATTGGAGAAGTGTGAAATTAAGAAATTCAAGCCTCTGAATCTGGATCCTCTTTGGATAAACAAACAACTCAATTAAGTGCTTATATCATAAGCACTTATCATATAAGCGCTTATGAATAAGCTATCCCTATAACAAAAAATAAAGTCAAATTGTTTTCATGTATGTCATAAGCTGTTTTAATAAACTATCCTTGAGAGCTTATGAAAATAAGCTGAAAACATATAACTACTCATTGTCTCTGACAGAACGCATGTGGAGTGAGAGAGATTTTACTTCTGCAAGAAATGCTACCTTAACGGCATTGCCGCAGTTGCAACATTTCCGATGTCTGTTAAATAGACGAGGGGTTCCAGCTGCTCCTGTCACAAACTATTATGCTAGAAGGGCACCTGATGGTACAGGCTCATGCTATGATCAATAATTTATATCATGTTTTATTTATATTTGTAAAGCCTGTTGTGAAAGTAACTTTGCCTGGTTAATGAGCTAGAATTTTCATTCTGGTGCTCAAATGCTCAGTAGCTATGGTAATTGTATATCAGATATCTCCAATGATGGTAACAGTCATGTTGTAATGTTAATGTAATATCTGTAAGAAATAAATTCAAAGGCTCTAATGTCTGAAGTTTTTTTTTCTTTCTTTTCGGTAGCCATGCTATTACCGCGCCGAGAAATTTGGCTAGCCAATTTTAGTGGGGTCTCCCCAGCCAACCACATTTTTTCTATCAACAAGTCTCAACCTGAGACCTTGCTTAAGAAATCCGAGTTTAATCACATAAAATGATATCATCTATCTTTTGATCCAATTGCATGAATTTAGGACACCGTAAATAATGATAAGGCTGAAAAATACTTAAGTCGTTATTTTATTACTTGTGTGATATGGTAAACTTGTAAAAATTTTCAGTATTCGTATGTGACAAATTACACAGGTAAATTGATTTTGCTGTAATCTAGTTAGACACACACTGACATAACATTTTCCTCTGTTCTCTCCCCTGCTACCCGAGCCGCCGTAACCTCCATAACCACTCACCTTTCCTCCTCTAATCCAAACACATTTTCCGTCATGTAGCCTCACGCATGTGGTGAACGAGTTTCTCGTGGCTTCACCACCCTTGTTCCATGTTCCGTCGGGTAGTCCAACGCCGTCTTTGCTCTCGCCGGTGGTACTTTTTGGATCTGCAACCACTACATATCATTACCACAACTTTTGAATCTGCGACCACCCCTCGTTTTGTTCTCTAATATGTGGGTCTTGGTTCTCCTCGTCAGAGCTGTTGGGTCTCCGATGACCTCTGTGCCGCCGTCGACTTGGGTCGTTTTGTGGTGGATTTGTCTTTCCCGATCTGCTTTTTGGTCATGCTTCTTGGTTTTTCTCTTTGATGTTACTGTGTTGTTGCAGTTTCGCTGGCGGGTGTCTTCTCTTGTGGTTATCCGACGGATTGTTTGCTGTTATTTTCATTTTATGTTGTTTTCTGTTGTTTCGGGAAGATCAAGATTGGTGGTGGTCTTGTTCTGACTATCTGGTTTAGTTGAAATTTTGAATCTGGTTTGTCCGGATTTAAGATTTGGTTTTGGTTATGTTCATTTGTGCGATGTTTGGTTGGATACCATCCCTCGATCTGGATTCAACAAGACTTGTTTCGCCTGACGTTGCTCGAAAGGGCTAGGTGCGTAGACGATCCGTGTTGACGGTAGTTGTTGATGTTGTACCTTCAGGACTTTATATGCTATGGTTGCTTTATGCGTCGTCAGTGGACTGCTTTGTATTTATGTCGTTTGTTCATCCCTCGATCTGAACTACGACTGGATTGGTTGGCCCAAAAGGGTGTTTATTGCTTGCTGATATTTGATGGGAGTTGCTGGATCTTGGGTCGTTTCTGCGTTGGTAGACGAGCCATACGCTATTTAAAAGCTCTGAATACACACTCTACGTTTTTTTGCAATTCGGTTTCGCGCTCATACGTGGATTCCCTGGATTGTCCGTGACAGTGATTGTCTAGGGTTGTTGTTCGTTGTATACCACTTTGTACTGAAATTGTTGTATTTTGATTTTGTGGTTTACTGGTCAGGTCATTGACCCCCAGTCTTGTACTTCCTTTTCTATTTTAATTTAATTCCTTTTATGTCTAAAAAAAAAATTACGCAAACACCATTTTTCAAAAATTCATAACACTTTGGTTCTTCATGCAAACACCATGAACCGTTTGTCCATTTCGACCATTTTGACGAGGTAAATTCAATGTTCAACTCATATCAACATGACAGCGCATACAAAATGAGTAAAATACCCCTAAAGGATCGGAAAGTACAACGTACATAGCAAAATCACTTTTTTGAAAAACTAATTGGTACAAACAATAGATATGCTCACCGTAACACTATCCATAATATTTTTTTGAACAAAACACTATCCATAATATAAAACGAGGAATGCTAGTAACAAATATTTTAATAGTAGATATGCTAGCAACACACAATTTCCTCTAGGTCAATGTGTATCAATTGTCATACGTTAGATGCATATGTGATTCTTCTTCTCTTGTTACATTTCATCATGGATATTCCTTTGTTGCTCAATTTCCTTCAATATAATCCAAATGCTCCCATTCCTTCTCCGTGGAGACAGATATACGATGTTGAGGTATCTCTTTTTCTCATATATCAGATTTTTGAAAACAAAATCTCATATATCATATTTAGTTTTTTATTTTTCACACGTTTATATGGTTAAAATCCAACTAATCAATGTATTTTATTTGTTTATTTTTTTTCGTCATCATAGACATGGCTAATTTTCTACAAGCACAATGAGAGTGGTTTCTTGATATATCATTTTAGGCCGTTGGTCAATATTCGAAGGGAAATTTTATGGGACAGTTCTTCTTATTATGCAACTATAGATGTTCCTGATATCCATCGAATGATAACAAATATTCAACATTCAAATAGCATTTCAAGTGTTTATCTTTTTCACATTACTTGTTGTGCTGATATCATTATTCACTGTATTATGGAGTAACAATTGCATAACAAGCATCGAAACACTGGTTGCTCCAGAATACAGTGAATAATGATATCAGCACAACAAGTAATGTGAAAAATATAAACACTTAAAAGATCATTTGAATGTTGGATATTTATTATCATTTGACGTATATTAGAAACATCTATAATTGCAGAATAAGAAGAATTGTCCCATAAAATTCTCGTTGTGCTTGTAGAAAAATAACCCGTTCTATGATAATGAAAAATTCAAAAAATAAATAAATAAAATACATTGATTAGTTGGATTTTAACCATGTAAAACATGTGAAAAATAAAAAACTAAGTATGAGATATATGAGTTTTGTTTTCACAAATCTGATATATGAGAGATATACTTAAACATCGTATATCTGTCTCCAAGGAATGAGAGCATCTAGGTTATCTTGAAGGAAATTAAACAACTAAGGAACATCCATGATGAAATGTAACAATAGAAGAAAAATCACGTATACATCTAAGATATGACAATTGATACAGATTGACCTAAAAGGAAATTGTGTGTTGCTAGCATATCTAATATTCAGAGTAAATTTTACCATGGATAATTTGGGTATTTCAACCTTAAAACAGGGGCAATTTCATAAATTCACCACATCCCATTCTTCCTCTTGTCTCTACATGTGCTTTTCTTTCTCCATTCTTCCACCATCCTCCTCCCTACCACCATTATCTCCCACCATCCTCATCACAACCAACATGACTATCAACAACGACCACCACTATATCTGAGAATGAATGGGAATCATATAAACACCAATAATCTTAAAGAATGATAGATGAATACAAGATCTGGAATGAAAGAAAGAAAACGACACAAGGTGGTGGTGCGCGGTGGTGGAGGTCCAGATCTAAAAGGAAGATGAAAGGGTGGCCGCTAATGATGACTGTGGTGGTTGTGAGAAGAAGATTAAAGAAGGATCAGGGTAACATTCAGGGTGATGAGAAGAAGAAAGAAAAATCGCCTATGACATGGCACGAAATCACATGTGATGGTTCCGTCATAAAGAAGGATTTGAAGGTGCCGGTGTACAATCAGTCAGGGTTGAGGAGGAGTAGGAGGACATGTTATTTTGGTCCTCAACCAAAAGTAGGTGCCCCAGGGACTGTAGCGGGCAACCCGATTGACTTGTGTGACGATGAAGATGAATGAATGTAATGGCTTGTAATGCCTAATTGTTTTGGATTTTTTTTATGTTTTTTTAATATGTCGCGCACATTTTGCTACATTATGGTGCTTTTGAATAAAAATCTTGTTTTGAATAATTTCAATTAAAGTCCCGTTTTGAATAATTGCGTATTCGAATAAAAACTAATTAAATTTAACGTGAATTCGAATAATTAAAATTGCGACAGCGTGAATTCGAATAAAAATTGCGAGAGCGTGAATTCGAATAAAAATTGCGTATTGAATAAATTCGAATAAAAAGGTACATTACATTACATTACATTACATTCGGGAATGCACCTTCCAACTACAACAATTATCTTACCTTTGAATGAGGTAAATTCAAACTTGCTAAACAGCAAGACTCCAACATTCGACCGACATTCCCATTGTTCTATTCAAAAGATTAAATTATTGTTAAGTTTGGTTTAAATGACGGTATTCAAGTGTCAAAAGAATGAGGTCCATTCCTTGAAACTTCAATACCTTCATTTAAACCAGCCTAACAAGAATTTAATCTTTTGAAAGGAACAATGGGAATGCCGGTCGAATGTTGGAGTCCTGCCATTCAAAGGAACACAATTGTTGTAGTTGGAAGGTGCATTCCCTACCTAATCACGATCTTCTGGCAGAATCAGACTCTTGATAATATCTTCAGTTGATCTCAGCAACGTTACCCGCATATTGATCCACTGGAGCATGATGTGCTCCCAAAACATGCTCGCCACGTTTTCGTCGTTCTTTAATTACACCCAAGTGAATGATACTCTCCCCACGTCGAGCGTTGGACGTTTATACCGAACGTATTCCACCCTCCTTGTGTCTCCGGGGTTGAATTCATTCAGTTCATTCCTGAGACCTCTTAACGTTACACCAAGGCACTGAACCTTCAACCTCTGAGGTTCTCCGCCGTTGAATTGTGCATGAACGTCGATCCACCCGGCCATTATTTTAAATCTACACAATAAGAAATTGAAAACAATCAATGAAAAACTCATTCAAACATTTCATCAAACACTTGAAGTGTAAATTATACATAAACCCTAAAAATCATAAAAATAACCCTAAAATGTTTTACCCTAAAAAAAACATTAAAATAATGTAATATATAACAAAATTATTCAACGTATATCTACTCTTGAAATAAATCATATACTCTTACATGTAAATCTACTTAAAAACTAGAATAAAAAAATAAATATAAAACACCAAAATAAAAAATAACCCTAAAATTCTAAACTATAACATAAACATCATGCAAACATTTTCACTAAATTAATCAACTAACATCTACTCTAAAAATGAATTATAACATGTAAATCTACAAAAAAAAAAAAAAAACTAAACTAATTTAAATCTACTCAAAACCTAAAAAAAAAAAAATATTACAACTAAAATGTAATAGCTTTATGATTACTTACTTGTGATTTTGTTGAATAAATTTGGTAGGATTTGGTTGGGTTTTTTAGAGAGATTTTGAGAGATATTTGAATTTTTTTGGTAAAATGACAGTAATAATGGATGAGAGAGCTTCTGACAGATTTGTAGCTGAAACGCAACGGCAATTAACTGCCGAGGTTTTCCTCAGTAGTTAACTGCAGCTAGTACCAGTCAAATTCGGCGGTTAACTGCCAAGGGGCAATTGAGTAATTTACATGTGTTTTTCAGTCCTATCAAATGTGTATACAACAATTTTCTTTGGACAATGACATAGTTCAAAAACAAAATATGCCGGTTGTCCTCACTGATGATAGTACAGAATCCAACAGTTTCTGAGAAGAAAATGGATCCATCCTTTAAAAAACCATGACCAATTGATGTTTTAGTTGTCCAAGTTGTGTTCTTTTTGTTCATGTTATATTTTATCTCTTAATGGAATTAATTTATGTGGTAATTTATGTTTGCACTATATACATTTCATTCAATAAAAAAAGTGTGTTTACATTTAAATTGAGGAAAACAAACCATGTTTTTTTTTGTCTTAGATGAAGTGGTAAACCACTGAAATTAAACTCACACACAACTGTGAGGTCCTGGGTTAGAACCCGGGTCATGACGTCCGTCCTTGCAATTTCGGCATTTGTCGGTTGAGCTTAGGGGTGGAAATAGGCTAGGTCGGGCCGGGCTTTGTAAGGCCTAAGCCTGGCCTACTTCAAAAATTATAGGTCTGAGCCAGGCTTATTACCTGTCATAGGCTCATTTTCGAGGCATGGCCTGGCCTATTTAAAGGTTCGATGAAGCCTGAAAGCCTATTTAAAAGCCTATTTTACACTAAAGTCTAGCAACACATGTAAGCCTACTACTAAATAGGCCAAAATTTACGAAGGCCTAAAGGACATGAATATATCTGCAACTAAATAATGAAATCTTATGAAGGCCTAATCACACCAATATATGTGCTACTGAATAACCAATCATATGAAGGCTTGAGTTTATGAGAAAAAACTTCAACGATATCAATAATGAAAGATATATTATACATAAAAAGCTTAATAGGCCGGCCCGACGGGTTTAATAGGCTTTTTTGTAAGCCTTAGCCTGACCTATTTAATTAAGGGAATTACTTTTCCCACCCTATGGCCTTCTCCTGCGCCCTGTAAAATTTCCAAAAACGTCCTGGTGCATTCCGGATTTTAAAATTCGGATTCATGTTTACTATTTCGGATTTTATAATCCGGACAATTCTTATGTATAATCAGCCATCAGACTCTCACATTTCAACAGTTTTGAGTTTTGCTTTTAAAAATAACAAAAACTAAGTAAAAAAAAATGCTAAAAACCTGTCAAATATAATCATAAAAATATAAAAATAGCACCAAAAAATTCTAAAAATCAAATAAAACAAATGCAAATTTTTTTCGGATTTTTCTGAGAATATGAAAAATTTTAAAAAATGAAAAATGGGTCTAAACGATGGAATTTTGGATTTTGAGGGGCGGAATCCCATAAGAAGTCCCTTCTAGGGGAGTCATGGTCCTTGAATTTTTTCTGATTTTCTGGGGAAGTTTCGGAGCAATCCGATCAAGAAGCCCGAACACCCGATTTTTGACTAAGAACAGGTAACAACGACCCAAAACAGAAGGATGAGAGTTAGGAAGATTAATATTGTCCCTAAAATGGCTATCCATGTTACAAACATGTTTAGGATTCGTGCTGATACATTTCGGATTATATAATCCGAACTGTTTTACCTTGAAAAAGGGTGTTTAGGGGGTTTCCGGATTATGTAATCCGGAAACATCATGTAACGCGCCCTATTTTTTGAAGTTTCTGGATTACAAAATCCAGAAAAATCCGTTACTCATTTTTTCATCCTTTAACAAAAGAAAACACCATTCCGGATTATAAAATCCGAAATCTCAAGGGCATTTTTGGAAAAAATAGGGCGCGCGAGGGAACCCACAGGGTGGAAAAAGTAAATCCCTTTAATTATAAATAGGCTTTATAAAAAGCTTGAGTCTGACCTTGTTAATAAATGAGCTGGGCTGAGCTAGACTTTAAATAGACTAGGCCATAGACCCCTGTCGGACGGCCTGACCTGTTCCCACCTCTAGTTGAGCTAGGACTTCTAGACACAAATCATGTGTTTTATGGCTAAATTATGTCACGTATATCATGCATATGTCACGTATTAACACAACACATATCATGCATGGGCTTAAAATTTTGTGGCATGTGCACATATATCATGCATGTCACGTATTAATTAAATTGTTCCGAGGGAGACATAGGAAATAGGTAATAATGTAAAACTTTGGGTTTGGGACTCTTAACAAAACTATCATGTCCCTTACTCTATTATTTTGTTGATAAAGCCATTACTTTAATTGTACCCAAAAAAAAAAAAAAAAAGCCATTACTTTAAAGGCTTATTGATTTCGAAAGTTTTTACAACAAAAGAAGTGTATGCGGTGCATTTCCAATTTTATTCATTGGTGATATGGTGGTGGATTTAATAGAGTTAGAATCCTCTTTGAAATTTGCTCAAAAAAAAAAAAAAAAAAGATTCCTCTTTGAAATATCATGGACAAATTTAATAGTGTGTTATAAAGTCTTGGACTAATATAATGGGTTACTCTTAAAAAGTATAAAATATAAAAAAAAAAACCCCAATAAAAAGCCAAATGTTTCCAATTTTGAAACTAACTTTCCATTCAAAATTATGTTTATTGAAATTTTGACAGAGTAACCTCAGTGTTTTAAACATTTCCAAGATCATAACCTGCTTATAAACTTTTATTATCAACCAAAATTTGAAAGAGACACAATTATATACTTTTTAACACTCAAAATACAACATTCCTAGAGCCTCCAACCAAGGAGGCTGCCAAAAGAGTAACATTGCTTAGACTTTGAGTTTGCTAACAAGTTACTGCTCAACTGCTTGTAAGGCTGAAAAAATAGAAGATGAAGAAGTAAGTCACAACAAAGACTTAGTGAGGAGACAACAACAACCACCAACTAGAAGGAAAACACACTAGGGCACGAATGATTATTTTCTTAAATCTTATCTCATTTTAAAAATCTAGTAACCGAGTAAAAATATAATTTTTTTTTATGGTGGTCGGGGTTTGAACCCCAGACCTTGCATAATTTTTTTGGACGTGTAAAAATATGATAAATCCACAATCAAGTGTACACATGAAAAATCACAAATTTGTATACTTATCCAATTGAATAAGACTATTTCAAAATAACCAACTTGAAATAAACTATAGAAATCATATACAATTTAATAAGATCAAAATAAGCAATTTTAAAAAAAAATAAAAAAATTCTACTTTAGTGAAAATGAATTACAATGATAATTACCGAGAGCTAACTCCATCTCGTTGATAGCTCTTTCCTGCTAAGAGTGGCCTCCCTTAGCGGTAACTCCATCTAACATATAACTCTTTTATCTCGACTAAAAAAACACATAAAACCTATCGATCAGGGAATCCACATCTCGTTGATAGTCCTCTCCTTCTAATAATGACCTTTCCATAAGGGTGGCTGCATCTAACATATTAACTTTACCTAACTGAAATGACATAACTAGGAGTACCTAGGTCGTCGTCATTATAACTGTGATTTTCAAAATACATCACTACAACCATATTTCAAAACACTTCAAAAATTATGTCAAAATACATACAATCCAAACTGAATTGAAAATATTCTACTTTATAAATCACAGGTATATATCTCAAAACCATATTAATATCAAAAATTTCCAAAGATGTATATATCTCGAAAACCATATTTCAAACATCTAAAAACTTATTCTTTCAAAAAAAAAAAAACATCTCAAAACTTATGTCATATTATATGCAACCAAATCTCAATTTCAAATCCTTTACTCGATAAATCATAGATAAATTCAAATGGTGATCCTATTAATATCTATGACTTTAACAGAGAAAATATATGGGGATCATAAGTATCAATGACAAGAACAATATTCAAAGGGTGTGTTCCCCATTTTAATAAACACTTTAACATATAGAAAATAATCAAAATATCAATAATATTAATAGTGAAAATATAAGATAATAATCGTTATCAACTCACAGTTAAGAAGAATCAACTAAGTTTACTTTCCAACACTCCTAAAGAAGCATGTGAAGCGTTCAACGTCTTATCTCATAGAGCCTAAATGAACAACTTTCGCAAGTGGGTACTCTTCTTTAATTTTTACTCAAAGCTTAAACATTAACCTCAAAATTCTACCAAATAGCACTTGGACTATAAGATAGATTTGCTTTGATGCATAATTTTTTTGTGGGTGTTTAATTTGAAGAAGAAATTTTATGGTTTGAAAGAAAATGAAGATTGTAAAAAAAAATAAAAAAAAAAATAAGAAAAAGGGAGAAGGAAATGGGATGGAGGCTAGGGATGGAGATGAGCTATGCTGGACCGGACTTTGTAAGGCCTAAGTCTGACCAACTTCAAAAATGATAAGTCTGAGTGTGGCCTATTATCCGTCATAGACATATTTTTAAGGTCTGGCTTAACCTTTTTAAAGGTTTGATGAAGTCTGAAAGCCTATTTAAAAGTCTATTTTACATTAAGGTCTAGCAACACCTATCAGCCTACTACTATCACTACAAAAAACGCGCTCAATTGCGGCGGTTTTTTAGGGGAGGTTTTAGAAAACTCCCGCAGAATGGTTGAATAAGTGACGCACAAGTTTATTGTGGTGACAAATACTAATCAATTTACGGCGGTTTTGAAACCCCCTCAAAATTGAAGGGATTTTTTCGCTTTTTCACTTATCCCGCTTGATTTTCACGGATGGCGCACTTATGTTTTTCACTTCCCTCTAATTTATTTTATTTCATTAAAACAAAAGAAAATAAACATATCAATATCACTCTCTCTCTATCTCTCCAAAACCTTCTCACTTCCAGTTCATGAAATCTCTTCTCACTCACTATATGGAAAACCAAAATCCCATCTTATCTCATCGACCTCATCTCATTCTCTCTGCAACCTCTCACTCTCATGAAGGAACCCTTCTCACTCTCACCCTTTCAAAAACCCTACGTCGCTGTCACGAAGGAAACCCTCTCATCGCTCCATCACCCTCTCCCTCATAAAGGTATTTTTATTCTTTTCCATAGATCAATTTGTTCTATCAATTGTCCTGTCTTTGAATTGTTTAATGAGATTGATGATTTTAGGGTTTGATGTGGTTGATTTCAATGAAAAATGGGGATTAGGAACAGTCAAAATTTGGATGTTAAGTCATTCTTCTCACTCGAAACTCATCTATAAAGGTAAGTGAATCACAATACCCATCTTTGAATATTGATTTGTTTGCTGCTAGATTCTAATTTTGGGTTTTAGCGTTTTAGATTTGGGATTTGTTATTCATGTGCTCCTTCAATTTGGGTTTTAGGGTTTCTAATTTGGGGTTTTTGATTTATATAAGAGACTGAGTTCCAACTACTTACTCTAGTCTAATGTTCTTATTTTATTCTAGTTCCATACTATACTTTGTCCTGTAGGAAATTATACCAGAGATGCTTTGGCAAAGTCCATATATATGCTTGCTTACTCTTTAGATGCTTTGGCAAAGTTCCATACTATCATTTATTTAGACATTGTTAATGAAAGTTCTGATCTTTGATCTGGATTTAGTAGCTATTTTTTGTTTATATTTTATTTGTTTTTACTATTTGAATTCAATCTTTGAGTAATTGGATTCACCTGAAGGCTTATTTGATTTTCTTTTGGATTCATTATGAATTCATTCAAGATTGTACTCTTTAGTTGAACATGGTTATGGCTATGGTTTTTGTTAACTTGTAAACTTCATTGTGGTCTTTGGAATAGCAGCAATATGATTAGCTTGTTATAGTTTTCTTAAACTAACTAAAGCATAAATTTGTAGTATGAAAAGAATTTGCATGAGCTCCTTTTCTTTTTGTTTTCATTTTTCAATGTTCTTCTCCATGTGATGACTCTTTGACAGCTTGACTTGTTGCTTATTGGATGTTAATTTTATGATTATGATCAGGTATCTAATCAGTACAGTAGGGGATATGTATAAATCAAATCAAAGGAAGCATGTATTTTTTAAGGATCTCGTATAGACGTGTCACACATTCAAAACCCTGTTCGTGGACTTTCTTAGTAGTCATCTCTCTAAAGTTATTAAGGATAAATTGCTGGATATTGGTTCTGAGTATGAAAGGTAAGCACTAATCAAGCATTTGCCACAATTTTCATGTTCACACCAGAATCTACATGTTCACACCAGAATCTAAATGATTTCCCACAATTTTCATTTGCCAAATTGCAAGTTCACACCAGAATCTACATCAATCAGACTATCAGAACTTAGATTGGTTCCTTGGAACCAAATACACGACTTAAAGGCTTAAATTAGTCTCTGTTTTGGTGTTTATTGGATGCTTTTCTGCTATGCTTACAAAAATTATAGTTTTGCAGCTTCAGTGTGGTTTAAGTTTGGTGTGAGGTCCCTAGTTTTGGGTGGTTACGAGTGCCTTGTTCTCCCCTGTGATTTGGGTGGTTAGGAGTGCCTTGTATTTTTCTTAGTTTCTTTCTGTTTCTGATTCTGATTGGGTGTTAGGAGTTCCTTTTAGTTCTCAAAATTACTTTTCATAGTTACTTTGTGTTGGACAAATCCTTAGAAACCAGTGTGAAAGGTTAGCAATCACAATCATATTTCTTTTCAAGTATGTTTCCAATTATTTCTTTACAATCATATTTGTGTTTCTTTACAATCTTTTTTTGGTTCACAGAATCTTGCTTCAATCACGCTCACTCGGTCCGCAGTCCACTTTAGTTTGCTTTGTCAAAATCCATCTTGAAAGGTTAGCAATCACAATACCCATCTTTTATTTATTTTGTCATAATATAGTTCATTTTGCATTTCAGCTCTTATATTTTCTCATTTTTATGAATATGCAGTCATGGTTAAAATAAAGAAAATCGATGCAAACCAACTCGTGGAGAATTGTATCTTGAAACCCAGAAATCAAATAATGCATCATTTGTAAATGATGCAGCAAAGGCTGCAATGGTAAAGTTAAATTTGAATAAACAATTGGTTTATGGTTGTATGTTTGGATTTGAAGCATTCTAGTTTCGCAGCAACACATCAAACGTTATTTGTTTAAGTTAAAACATGAGGTATGAACACCATAGTAACTGAAGGCTCTAAACAAGTATTGAATGCTTACTTATATCTTGAAATATAATAATACTAGCCTAGGAGAATCCAATCATTTTCTTATATTTGTTGAGTGTTTTCAGCTGTATATTCAAGACGACATTGATTGGGCCTAAGCTGAATCCAATCATTTTCTTATATTTGTTGAGTGTTTTCTTTTAGAGAATGTACATATCTTCTGAGTTATAATATATATTCCGACATATGCGTTAGACATTCTTTGGTACTCTACACTTGTTATTTCAAGCGAAGACATGTTTTAGAATTGAGAACTATTGTTTAGCAGGGTTCTATGAAGTATTTTAATATGGTCTATCAAGTATTTTAATGTGGAACATGATTATCATATGGTTCGTAATTGTGTTTGTTTACTGCTGTAATTTTGTTTTGTTTTTGATGAAGTTTCGTCAAGTATTTTAACTAATGAAGTGTTTTCTTTTTTAATTTCAGTCGAGCTTAATTCATCTTTGAACGCAAGAAGATCGTTTGGTGGAGGCAACATCTGATGTTTTTAGAGTATAATTAAGATTATATGTTAGAGTTTTATAGTTTATATTAAACATCAAATCACACTTGGTTAGATGTTCAAGTAGTTATTTGGGAAGTTGAACAAGAGTAATATTAGTTGCAAGTTTAGTTCTGATGATATCCCTTTTAGAGGAAGACATCTTTTATGCTATTATAAATTATGTGTTGTATTGTTACATTTGATATTTCATTATATATGAATATTTTTAACTACATATGTGTTATAATGGTTATATATTTATTTTGGAATTTTGAGTGTAATGATATAATTTATTAGATATTTACAATTCCAATAAATTAGAAGAAAAAAGAATAAAAAAATAAAGAACCACGAAAGTATAAAAACACTCAGTTAAATTAAAAAAAAAATATTATCGTATTTGAGGAGGTTAATAACCCCCACAAAATGGTTGACATACTGCGGGGGTTTTTTGGATGCAATACCAGCGGTTGGCCAAAACTCCCGCAAATAATTTGTGGGATTAGAATAAGCGGGGGTTTTGAAAACTGCCGCAAAACATGTTGTGGAGGTTAAAAACCGCCGCAAAATAGTGAAAAAACCGCCGCAATCCATGCGCGTTTTTTGTAGTGTATATAGGCCAAAACTTATGAAGGCATAAAGCACACAAATATGTCTGCTACTAAATAACGAAATCCTACGAATGTCTAATCACACTAATATATCTGCTACTAAATAATCAAATCATATGAAGGCTTGAGTTTATGAAAAAAAAACAACAATATCAATAATGGAAGATATATTATACATAAAAAGCATAGTAGGTCGACCTAACATACTTAATTGGCTTTTTTGTAATCCTTAGGTTGATCTATTTAAGTAAATAGACTTTATAAAAAGCTTCATCCTGACCTTTTTATTAAATGAGCTGAGCCGAGCTAGACTTTAAATAAGCTAGGTCATAGCCCTTGTCAGACGGCCTGGCCTGTTCCCACCCCTAGATGGAGGATGCTAGAGAGCATATAATGAAAGAGGAATACGGGAGAGAGAGTGAGATAAATAAGGTGGGTTGGGGGTGGCTTATATTATTTGTTTGGCTAAAATATGTCATTGGTCCCTGTACTTTGTAAAAGTTTTGCTATTGGTAGTTCTGATAAGTCCAAGTTAAAAAAAACAAAATTATCGGTGTGCCATGTGGATCAATCATTCTACGCCACGTGGCACATTAAAAGATAAAAAAAATTCCAACTTTTTTATTATTATTTTATTCATTATTTTTTAATTTAAAAATATTATTAGTCCCTGCACTTTCACACTTTCAGTATTTTTTGATATTGGTCCTTAAATCTTTAAAAAAAAGACTTTCAAAGATATTAGTAGTTTTCTCTCAAAAAAAAAAAGATATTAGTAGTTTGTATCCACACAAACCAAATCATTTAAAAAAAAAGATTCAAGGATAACAAGCATGCCCTAAATTTCTTAAAAAAACAAACATGACGTGAATTGAATTGGATATGATTAAATTTTAAAACGAAATTGAATGGAAGATGTAAAACAACAAGATTTTTAAAACGAAATTGAATGGAAGATGTAAAACAACAAGATCTGAGAAAAGATTTGCATAATTTTCCACTTAAATCGATCCAATCCAACAACCACTTCAACTCAAGACCTATAAATAGTGTACTTGTTGATACAAATATTTGCACAATATTAATAGATCAATCAAAAACACAAAATGGCACACGATGATGCAAGATCAAAGGATGAAGTCTCGGTCCTTGTGAGTTTAGCTCAGTTGGTATAGACAATGCATAATATATGTAAGGTCCGGTGTTCAAACCCCAGCCACCACCAAAAAAAAAGGATGAAGTCTCGCTTGTTACGTATTACAACATTAGAACCCAGCTACATGATCCACTGTCCGCTCCTCTCCTCCCTCGTTAACTATCACTCGGTTGGAAATAAACTCTTTCTTTATTTCCTTTTGTTTATGTAAATGGATTTGAATCTATTAATAAAACCTAAAAAGTTTTTGTTATTTTAATTTTTTGGCTTGTATGAAGTTGATAAAGAGAGCAGTGAAGGAGTTGAATGAGAAAAGTGGCTCGACTGAGGAAGATATCTCCGAGTTCATTAGAAGGGAATATGATAAAAATTTACCATTTGATCATGCATCTATTCTTCGTATTCATCTTAAGAAGCGTTGCATGAGTGGAGAACTTTTATGTACGGAGAATGGGAAATATGTTTTTGTTGATTGTGAAAGTGAAGTGGAAGAAGAAGACGATGAAGAGGCGGAGGAATGTGAAGAGGAGGATGAAGAGGAAAAGGAAGATGAGGATGAAGAGGAAAAACAAGAAGAAATTTGAAAACTGGACGATAATGATCATGCTAGATTGTTATTATCTTTTTTAGGAGTGATTTTATAGCACTGTGGTGTTAAAACTACTTGAATGCATCCTTAAGCTTCTTTATGAATGAACATTTATTACACATTACAAAAATTTAGTTATATTTTTCTAAACACGACTTTTGGGGACTATATTCAAAAGCTTGTAGTAATCTTTTCATTTCACAAGGAGTAACAGTTACACATTTTGTTTCATAAAAATAAAAAAAAAGGCATCACATTTTGTAGAATTTGTCTCTAGATAAATGAATTACTGAACCACGACCTTCTTTTTTGTCAAAAAGTAAAAAACAAAGTCCCTCTTTTCTTAAAACATGAATGCAGAGATAACACCAATATGATAAAGAATATACACTATAACAATGTAAATTATTTTCACACTATCATCAAATAAAAAACCACATTTCCGCCATGTCATTTTTTAAGTTAATTTAAAATAATAAATAACTGTTTAATATCACTCACAATTTGTTTGTCTTCTTCCTCACATGATTTGTTCATCTTCATCCCCAGCCCATCACACTTATATATGCATCTATCCTCCTCATTGTGTGTGGATTCTACGGAATTTTCTCTCTGCTACTGTGCAATAACGGTTCCTTCATGTGTTACATTGAAATGATCAATAATATTCGGTGATGAAATTTACAGTGATGCATATAGATGGAAAATATATTTAAAAAAAATTGTATTGGGACATGACAAAATATTGTGTTGTGTGGTAATATGGCATGTGTGTGAAACATGTTTTATACCGGTAGTGCGGATCCAATAAAACATGTTTTACACACATGTCATATTACCACACAAAACAATATTGGGGTTAGATTCTAGTATTGGGAAACATCTTGGTAGTAAAATCATTGAGTCTCTTGGCCACGGAAAGAGGTTCAGGAAGATGGTAGAAATTAGGTTTGTTCTTAGAGAGCTTGTTGAAGCTAATTTCTTGTAACTCTTTTGTATCTCTCTTTGTAAATAACTCATTGACAGTGAAGTGGAGAGATCTCTCTCCTCCAGGTGAACAAATTCTTGGTGTGTTGTTCTCTATACTCTATTCTCTTTATCTTGTTTGATATTTGGTTTGATTGTGGTTTGTGCTTTGCAATTAGTTGTTAGATATGATCTAGATTTTTTGTTGTTGCTTGTGGTCATTTTAGTTATTGATTGTCATTGATACTTGTCACACACATCTAAATTTATTGGTGTGATTTTGAGTTGCCGAATTCACCACAATATTTAATATAATTTATAATATTACATCTAAGCACATTAGTAATTGATGTAGATCGAAATGTTTAAATTATAGAAAATTTTACAAACTATATTGTTTAACAAACAATACAAAATATAATTTAAAAGTAATAAAAATAATAATTTATATTTACTCAAGTGTCTCGGCATGTAGTTCTAAACAAAAATTTTGATGGCCTATAATTTACTGGTCTTTTTAGCTAAATAAACTTTAAAAAAAGTTTTGACTTTGTCAATTTAACATAAAATATGATTTAACATGATGTTGGTTGAGTCATATGTTTCTATCGGTCGGTTTGATATGTTTTTGTCCCTACTTGACTAATAAAGGATTTTACTTTGGTAAAGAACAAAATATCAAAACAAAAATAATCTTTCTATCAATATTTGTTTTTGTCAAAGTGATGCATGCATCGAGATGGTTGCTCTTTTAAAAATGAGTTGCATATATTGCTGAAATATGTAGTCGTTGTACAAGAGATAAATAACTCTTAAAAACAAACAAGAGATAAATAACCCTTAAAAACAATAAGTAATTCATAAAAACTGTTTAACCACATCAAGGTAACAACACTTTAGATAATCCATAAATATCTAACTCTCGAAAAATTTCTAGTAAATGATAAAGCAATTCAACATCAATCCTAATATTATGACAACAAAATTTTATTCTGAAGGAAATCCAGGGTTGAAGTTGTTCCTGTAATTATTGTCAACAAAGTTCGCATTAAAACTCCGCATCCCATCTCCATTAATATTGCCGCCAAAGTTGTTTTGATGAAAAGTCATCATATCAACACCACCATTGCTTGGATTTTCATGTGGAGGTTTCCACATGTTGCTACATGTATCATCATCAAAACCTCCAAAGTTTCTGTGAACTTCAAAATTTCTTTGATGAGACAAAACATCAACATTACCAACACCATGATTTGTATGTGGTGGTATCAACATGTTGCTACCAGTGTTGTTATTAAAATCTTCAAAGTTAAATTGGTCTCCAAAATTTTCTTGAGGAAGCAATGTATCACCACCACTAAAATTTGCATGTTGTATCCACATGCTGCTATCTATGTTGTCATCAAAACCTCCAAAGTTTTCTTGATCATCAAAATTTTCTTGAGGAGGCAACAAATCAACATTCTCATTCAGATTTGCATGTGGTAGTATCCTTGTATTGCTACCTGTAATGTCATCAAAACCTTGAAAGTTGCTTTGACCTCCAAAATATCCTTGAGGAGGCAACACACCTACACCACCACTAGGATTTTCATGTGATTGTATCCCAATATTGCTATCTATATTGTTAATAAAATGCCCCCGATTTCCATGAGGAAGAAACATATCATGAACACTACCACTATGATTTTCATGTGATGATATCTCCATGATACTATCAAAATCTTGCAAATTATCTTGAAAAAACGCTGCATAAAAACCACCACTAGAATTTTCAGGTGATGGTATTCCCATGCCACCATCAAAGTTGTTATCAAAATTGCCAAAATCGGCTTGATTAGCCAAGTTATCACAACCACCACCACTAAGATCTGTTAGTGGAGGTATCTCCATGCTGCTTCCATGGTTGTTATTGAAACCACTGGTCATTTGATCAACTTTCTCGACCAAATCTAACAAGGGTTGTTGGTTCAAAACATGTCCATACATGTTAACCCCAGAATGTACCCCATCACCATCTTCTAAAGTAAAAGATATTGGTGCCAACGTTGGAGGAGGATTATTAAGAGGCAAGATCTCCTTTTCTAAATGCCTAGACATCTTTCTAGTGATCTTAATTTTTTCAAGTGTAAAAGCAATCAAACGATTCAGCACATCATGATCAAAATCATCTAAAGACTTACCTTCGTTTTCAATTTGATGCATATAAGCTCCCATTAAAGTCTCTTCATTTTCTTTTTCGATCTTTGCAAGGCTTGCTTCAAGTTTTTTGCCCTTATCCTTCAAAAAAGTCAATTGGTCAGTCTTATTTTTCGATTGTACATCCAATGACATTGACTCATACTTGGTTATTAGGTCTTCAGCCACCGTAGGAGATGGCCATATTGATGGTTTTGTATCACCTGGCCCAAACACAACCGCACATGCCTCAATTCCACATAAGATTGTCACCTGCTCCATTTTGGTGAACAACCCTTTCAATCTTTTCTTATAACGCGCCTTTCTTTGAGTATTATTCTCAATCAATTTGGATGTGATCTTCTTTTTTCTGATTCTAGTCATGACTTCTCTTAAGAGAGTATTTTCTTTTCTCTCTCTCTTTTTTCACTCTCTCTTTCTCTTTCTATATATCATAGTATTCTCAACATAAAATAAGACATGTATATATAAATAAGATTTGTAACCGAAGTAAATGAAAGAAATTGAAGAAAAATATTATAAAAAAGAAATTAATGGTCTGTAAATGGAATGATTTAATCACTCTCTGTGTAATTAATACATATTTTGCTTACTATGACCTACCATCAAAATTTATTTGAATAAAAAAATAAAATTAAACTATTATTAATTTCTTTGGTCAATTTCTATATAATAAATAAACATAAAAATAAAGTAATATTAATTTTTCAAATATTTTGATATATTTTAATATAATTTTCTTTATTATTATATTAAATATTAACCCCAACATTAAATTTTTTAAATAAAATATTTAATAAGTAATTTCTTTGGTCAATTTCTATATAATAAATAAACATAAAAATAAAGTAATATTAATTTTTCAAATATTTTGACATATTTAATATAATTTTCTTTATTATTATATTAAATATTAACCCCAACATTAAATTTTTTAATTAAAATATTTAATAAGACTTGAATAAAATAGATTTTCTTTTAACTTTAAGAATTTATCATATTAATTGTCAAAAAAAATTTGTATCATATTGTTGACTTTGGCCTCCATTCCTAATCTTTGATTCTTTTAGGGTCGGTTTGGTGCACATGAGTTGATATACATGATATGTGATAAAACAAGATAATACTTTGATAGAATATAGACAAGATAAACAATTACCCTACTATGTTACTGATACGCACATGATACTAAACGTGATAATTTTTTTTTTTTGTATCATATCATGAATTCTTTCTAAATAAAATTATCATATCATTCATGTTCTGGTACACACCTCATAATAGTATAATATACACGCTCTGGACACTATTATAAGCAAAAATTAACATTTTAGGTTCATTTATTGCTGATAATAGTGACCGGAGGATGTATATATTATATATATTTAAATGATAACCTTTCAAGAAAAATATATTTAAATGATAAAATTAGTCTTATGTAACGATTAGATTTTTTTCATATTATTTTGTAATATTTTTATAATTTTTATAATTAAAAAAATTACATAAGTAATTAAATAGTTTTATATTAATCTTAAAAAAGTCAACATGACTACAAAATAAACAATATATTTTTTGTAAATCTTGAGTAACTAAATAATTCTATTTTATATAAATACATGAATGATATCTGTATATATTATATGTAAATGACAAAACTATCTTTTAAAAAAAAATTATAGGGTTAAATATGTTTTTAGTCCCTATAAATATGTCAACTTTTCGTTTTAGTGCCTCTAAAAAATTTCTTCAACTTTTAGTCCCTAAAATATTTTCCATCTTCACTTTTGGTCCCTCCTTTAAAGCAAACTCATATGTAGAATTCATATTTTTGAATAAAAGTTTATATAAAAAAGTCATAATATTATAAGACTGTAGGAAAGTATTGAGAGCGCGGCTGACTCTCAACAAAGGGGACAGGCCTTTATCTGCGCGTGAACTCAGAGATAAAATGGGGAAGATTTGGAAGACAACAGCAGGTTGGAAAATGGTGCCGCTTGGTAAGGGTTTCTACGATTTTCATTTTGAATCGATGGATGACTATAAGAAAATTTGGGCAGCAGGTACGGTTAATCTCAAGCCTGGTTTGTTGAGGTTCTCACAATGGACCAAAGACTTCAAGCTCTTGGTGCAAAAACAAACTCATGTTTCGCTTTGGATCCGTTTGGTAGAATTACCGCAAGAATACTGGAGAGAAAGAACCTTGAAGGAAATTCCAAGCGCCGTTGGAACACCTATTGATATTGATGGGCCGACTAGAAATCGCACCTTTGGACATTATGCTCGCATTTTAGTGGACATCAATTTATCGAGGAAAGCATATGACGAGGTTCTTGTTGAGCGTGATGGCTTTGCGTTCATGGTGGAGATACAATATGAAAGAAGGCCTTTGTTTTGCCATCATTGCTATTCCATAGGTCATAGCATCTCAACTTGTAGGTGGCTAAACCCCACAGCCGCTAAGGAAAAAATGGATCGTGGGAAACAACCGACGAAGGAAAATTCAGGGGCGCCCACTAAACATCTTGGGGGGGTGCAGCTTCTACCTCGGCCTTGGGAGGTACTGAAAAATGGGTTCCTTGTACTTCCACTGTTACTACCACTACCAGGACGACGGTCCCAGTTCCGCAACCATTTACTTCAGTTCCGACACCTGTCAGCATTATTCATCAATCAATTCCGGTCTCTCTACCTGCAGTGCCGATTTCAGTTCCAACATCTGTCAGCACTTCCACTCAATCAATTTCGGTTTATTTATCTGCAGTGCTGGTTTCAGCTCTCTCATCAAGCTCTTTCAGTTTGCCGCTTCATAATGTTTTTGATCACATTGAACGTAACACGACTGATGAGTTAGCATTGAATATGCCGGTGTTGGAAAAGGTTGTTTCCCCTGTAGCGCACGTTGACGTGCATTCTGTAGAAGTGGAGAAGACTCATCAGACATCGCGGGAGGAGTTGGAGAACCCCACGGTGACTGTTGTCTCTAACCCGCTTCTGGATAGTGTGAAAAACAATCATGTGAATCAGAGGGAGCTGGAGAAGAGTCCCATTGATTCCAATGAGCGTGATTCACACTCATCCCCTCTTAGGCGTGAGGACTTACGGCCTGACGGGGTGGAGCAGATGCATCAGACATTGCGGGAGGAGTCGGTGATCCCCGTGATAGATGATAATTCTGAGCCGCTTCAAGATGGTGTGGAACATGATCATGTGAGCCCGAGGGAGCTGGAGAAGAGTCCCAAGGGTGCTCGTGAAAGTGTTTCAAGACCATTCAATGTTGAGCATGTTGGCATGCATGAGGATTTGGCTTCTTTACCGTTGCATCATGATATTACTCCATCGGATCATTCAAATTCATCTCTTAATATTGCGGATGTTGCTGTTGGTTCGCAACCTATTGAGCACTCTTATACTGAAGCTTATAACGTGGTTGATGGAGCTTTAACTTCGGTCCAGGAGCAGATTGAAAGTTTTCCTCAGAAGCAGGAGGTTCATCCTAGCAAAAATATTCAACATGGAGTAGAATTGTGGAACAGGGTCCGTGAGTATGATGCCAGATCAGCTGCAGAAGCCTCTGTGGGGTTATTGCCTGTCCTTATGATAGGGCCAAACCGCAAGTTCACGGCCTATCGAAGTAATAATAGTAAGTAAAGTATCGTTCCGCTAGGGAGTTGTTCAACTTAATTAACTTTTTAAAGAATGATTAGAAGAGGAGAAAGTTTGTAAAAGGAGGTTTGATTGCTGAAAGTGATTAACAATAATAATAAAGAGTCTTGGGATTATTGGTTTGTCATAATAACAAACCCTTCACTTGACAAGACTTAAACATCTAATTTCATGGTTTACACACTAATTTCTAAAGACCGGTTTCCCTTAGCCCCTCACCTTTCCGATGAAAGTCCGGTGAGAGTTTAATTCTAGCAACCAAGCCTATTTCGCTGACTTGATTACTAGAAGATGCATAGAGGATTAAAACTACTCTTGTCTCAATAATTGCAAAGACTATTTCACTGTTTTGCAATTATTGTCTAGATTCACTTGTTCCAACATCAAAACTCCGCTCTCGCTTTATGAATTGATGTTTGGGATGATGGATTAACGATTATCAAACCCTCCGCTTTCGCTTCCACAGTTCGATAATTGTTAATCCACGTTAAGACGGTGAATCTAGATTAGAAATTAGGGTTACATAAAATTAGGGTTTAAGCTTGGCTTGTTTAGGATTATGTCATTAGACTCCCCAACAATCCCAAGACGAAGAAGTCTACTCACTCATGTTCATCGTAGACATGGGGGAAGAAGAGAGAAAATAACGGTAAAGTAAAATTGCGAGAAAGAAAGTAAAGAAATAAAGACTTTTATTGAAAATAGAAATATTCTAAGCCAAAGTAAGGTGAATGTTTATGGTGGAGAGCTACTCTATTTATAGCTTTACAATCGACTTAGAAACTAAGCAACTAAAAGGATAAAACGGTAAAGCTGCAACAGGGTAACTTGGGCTTGAAGAAAAGCAACAAAAGTGGACTCTGGGGACGGGCACGGCCGTGCCACATGTTGGCACGGGCCGTGCCAAGCTTCTGGTAAGGGGGATTTGTATTTTTGCCCCGTATCTTCGTATTCTTGCGTTGTATTTGCTCCAGTCCTCTTTCTTTCGCTCCAAGGCACCTTCAACCATATATTCATTCCTAAAATAAAATAAAAAGTGATGAGTCATAGATAGTATAATTTATTGCCTTATTTAGTTTAGTTTTATTTTAGATTTGATTTAGTTTTATTGCATTTTATTTTATATTAGAATATTTTACTTCAAATTATGTTTTATTTTATTTTAGGAATAAATATATGGTGGAAGGTGTCTTGGAGCAAAAGAAAGAGGACTGGAGCAAATACAGCGCAAGAATACGAAGATACGGGACAAAAATATGTTCCCACCAAGTCAGAAGCTTGGCACGGCCAGTGCCAACATGTGGCACGGCCGTGCCACCTCCCAGAGCCTCTTTTGCTGCTTTTTCTTCGGGCCCAAGTTACCCTGTTGCAGCTTTACTGTTTTACCCTTTTAGTTGCTTAGTTTCTAAGTCGATTGTAAAGCTATAAATAGAGTAGCTCTCCACCATAAACAATCATCTTTTACTTTGTTTATTTCAATTGCTATTTCAATAAAGTCTTTATTTCGTTTTACTTTCTTCTTTGCAATTTACTTTTATCGCATTCTCTCTTCTTCCCCCATGTCTACGATGAACATGAGTGAGTAGACTTCTTTGTCTTGGGATCGTTGGATAAGTCTAATGACGTAATCCGGATCAAGCCAAGTCTTAAACCCTAATTAATTGTTACCCTAATTCCTAATCTAAATTCACCGTTTTAACATGAATTAATTATTATCAAACTGTGGAAGCGAACGCGGAGGGTTTGATAATGGTTAATTCATCATCATAGATATCAATTCATAAAGCGAACGCGGAGCTTTGATATCCGAACAAGTGAATTTAGACAAGGTTTGCGAAACATGAGAATAGTCTAGCAAACCTTGGGACATATAAAGTTTCGATCTTCAAGGGTCCCAAAGGCAATCACCCATGAGAATAGGTGTGATTGTTGGAGGGATACACTCACTGACTTCGAGAGGAGCTGTGATATGCTAAAGAGAAACTTGTCCTTAGTAATTAGGATTAACGTTTAATTATAAGTTTAAGGCTTGCTTGTGAAAAGATTCGTTATTATGATGAACCAATGATCCCAAGGCTTTTTAATATTATTGTTATTTACCTTCAAAAACTGCACTCTCCAAACTTCTTATTTCTTTCCCTTCTAATCAATTATAAAAAAGCTAATTGGATTGATCAACTCCCTAGCGGAACGATAACTCTACTTACTACTATTACTTCGATAGGCCGTGCACTTGCGGTTTGGCCCTATCAAGTTTTTTGGCGCCGTTGCCGGGGAGTTAACTAATTTAATTAGCTTTTTCTTAGTGATTAGAATTCTCTCTTCTTCTTTCTCTTTTTCTTTTTATTTTTAACTTTTTATTTTTTTGTTATCGTTAACTTCTTGGGTTCTCAACCTTGTATGTGAAGAACTAGAAATCAAGCGGTATTCATACCCGAGATCGAAAGGTTCTTACATAGAAGGAGGAGAGCAGCACAAAATAACACCGACATGGCCAATCGCACTCTCAAAGAGTATGCAACGCCGTCTACGGCTGAGCCACAAGCTGTTATTGTGTACCCAACGGTTGAGGATGACAACTTTGAAATCAAGCCTGCCCTACTTAACTTGGTGCAGCAAAACCAATTCTCGGGATCCCCCACTGAGGATCCCAATCTTCACATCTCTGTTTTCCTACGAATTAGTGGAACCATGAAGGAGAACCAAGAAGCCGTAAGACTTCATCTCTTTCCCTTTTCCTTAAGGGATAGAGCTAGCGCTTGGTTCCATTCCCTCGAAGTCGGTTCCATTACTTCATGGGATCAGATGAGGCAAGCATTCCTTGCCCGTTTCTTTCCACCATCTAAAACCGCTAAACTTAGAGACCAAATCACGCGGTTTAATCAAAAAGATGGGGAATCTCTCTATGAGGCGTGGGAGCGTTTCAAAGAAATGCTAAGACTTTGTCCCCACCATGGCCTAGAGAAGTGGCTTATAGTCCACACTTTTTATAATGGCTTGTCTTATACCACTAAGATGTCTGTTGATGCAGCTGCAGGTGGAGCACTTATGAACAAGAATTACACGGAGGCGTATGCCTTGATTGAAGACATGGCTCAGAATCATTACAAATGGACCGACGAGAGAGCCATCTCTAGTTCTTCACCCTCCAAAAAGGAGGCAGGTATACACGAAGTCTCTAACTATGATCACCTTGCTTCTAAAATTGATACACTAACTGAAAAACTTGAAAAATTCAATGTTAGTGCTATCAATTCTGCATCTACTCCTTCTTGTGAAATATGTGGTATAGCTGGTCATGCTGGTGTTGATTGCCAACTAGGTAGTGCTATTAATGGTGTTGAGCAAATGAATTATGCTCAATACAACCAAGGGATGCGACAAAATCAAAATTTTTATAAAAACCAAAATCCCTATGGACAAGTAGCACCACCCGGTTATGCAAACAACCAAAGATTCACTCAAAAATCCAATTTGGAAATTTTGTTGGAAAATTCTATTGCCAACCAAAACAAACAACTTCAAGAACTCAAAAACCAAACTGGATTTCTGAATGATTCTCTTTCCAAGCTCAATACCAAGGTTGATTCTATTGCTACTCACTCTAAAATGCTTGAAACTCAAATCGCTCAAATAGCCCAACAAGTGGCTACATCTTCCCAAACACCGGGAGTCTTTCCTGGTCAAACCGAAGCCAACCCCAAAGCCCAAGTTAATGTCATATCTTTTAGGGGTAGTAAGTTAGGCGAAACTTTTGCTAAGGTTAAAAACATTGGGAAAGAAAATGTCAAGCCCTTAGGTGATAAAGTTGTGATAGAAGAAGCTAAACCACTTGAAGAAAACAAAACTCCACCCCCCTTAAATCCCGAAAAGCTTAAATTAGAGGGTAAGTTTGAAAAATTTGTTAACATACTTAGGAAGATTTGCATTAAACTTCCCTTACCTGAAGCTTTGTCTAGGATGCCTCTATATGCCAAGTTTTTAAAGGAAATTTTTTCAAAGAAAAAGGCTATAGAGCATAATGAGACAATAGCCTTGGCTAAGGAAACTAGTGCAATCATCCAAGAAGCACCCCCTAAGCTTAGAGATCCAGGTAGCTTTGCCATACCATGTGAAATTGGGAATGAAACCATAAACAAAGCCTTATGTGACTTAGGAGCTAGTGTTAGTTTGCTGCCTTTGTCTCTTTTTAAAAGGATAGGGATAGGAGAATTGAAACCTACCGAAATGGAACTAAAGATAGCTGATCGTTCTACCATGAAACTTGTAGGATTTATCGAGGACATACCTATTAAGATAGAGGGGATATACATCCCCACTGATTTTGTAGTCGTTGACATTGAAGAGGACGACGACGTCCCTATAATCCTAGGTAGACCTTTCCTCGCAACTGCGGGAGCTCTCATTGATGTGAAACTTGGTAGGATAGTCTTTCAGGTGAGTGATAAAATGGTAGGATACGAGTTGGAAAATGTTATGAAGGGTCCCGCTCTTTACTCTTGTTGCATGCTTAACGATCATGTTGTGAAAGAACGTTTTATAGCGTCATCTACACAATATGATATCTTTGATCCATTCTAAGGACTCTTTCTAACCGTCAAGCTAATGACATTAAAAGAGCGCTTCGTGGGAGGCAACCCACGCATTTAATCGCTTTTGTTTTGTTTTTCTTTGTTTCAAGTTGTTTTGTAGGTAATTGTCCAAGTGTGATTCGAAAAAAATCAAGAAATTGAAAAATTCTGAAGCCCCCAGGACCAGAAAGGTGGCACGGCCCGTGCTAGCATTGGCACGGCCGTGCCAAGTTTTTAAGAAAAAAAAAGGGCATATGAAGTCAGAATGATGGCACGGCCCGTGCCAAGGGTGGCACGGCCGTGCCCGACCTCTTGCACCCTATATCACAAATTTTTTCTCTTCTTCTCCCTCATTCTCAAACCACAAACCTCTCTCTACCTTCAAACTTCTCTCTAAACCTCCATAACCTTCAAACCTTCAAACCACCATATCTCCCTCAATTCTTAACCAAATCACTCCATTCTTTCACCAATCAACCACAAACTTCACCCAAAACAAAAACCACCAATCAAAAACATCTTTCATCCATCCAAACCCATAATTCACCAAAACCCTAATCCTTCAAAACCTAACCCAAACACCACAAAAACTTAACCAATCTCCATATCGAAACCAACAAAACTTCCTTAAACATCATCCCCAACCCTAAACCAATCCTTTCCACCAAAAAATTTCCCAAACCCTAAACCTTCAAAACCAATTCTACCAAAGGTCAATGGCTTCAAGAAGAAGTGGTAAAGAACCAGCAAGCTCTCAAGGAGGACCTCCCCCAAAGAAGCAAGCCCAAGTGAAGAATCATGGGATCCAGTTCAAAAACAACAAGCAAAGGGACAGGTATAAAAATCTTATCTCTAAACATCTGCACCCTTCTCGTTATCCTGATTCCCATACTTTAGATATGCTAGAGCTGTTTGATGATGTTTCTAGGTTGATAGGAAAGTTAGGTTGGACTGAATTGCTGACACCTATGAGGGGTTATGAAAATTTCACTTATGAATTCTTGAGCTCAATAGATTTTACTAAAGATAAGATGAATTTTGATAACCCTAACCATAGAGTTGTTTTCCGGTTAATGAATATTGATTATGACATGTCACTTCAGCACTTTTGTGATGCCTTAGGCTTTGCAAATGAGGGATATATTCATGATCATTGGGATCCCAGCCTTAAACCGAATAACTATGACCCAGCTGCCTTTTGGAAACAAATCACCGGTCTTAACAAATACGTCCCTAGGGCGAACAAAGCTAGCAATATTCACAACCCCGTACTTAGGTACCTTCAGAGGGTAATGGCTTGCACTATTTGGGGTAGAACCGAGCTAGGAAACACTAGAACCGATGAATTGTTCATGCTTTGGGCAATGCTCCACAACCACCCCGTCAATACCTGTTTTTATTTGATTGATCACCTAGACTTTGTCGGTACTAGACCGGCCGATAGAGGAGACATAGTGGTGGGTGGCATCATTACATATATAGCTAGGTGTTTTGGAGTGGGTGAAGATGAGGAGATCAAACCAATTGAGGGAAACAATAGGCTTAACATAGAGACCCTTATTGCTATGAATTTCATCAAACATCGTCCACCCCTCCATTACCAACTTAAGCTAAACGTGCCAATCATGTTTTTATTGCCTAACCCATCTCGGACTACCACCGAGGTGGAAGAAAATTGGTTGTATGTTAATGATGTGCAGGTTCTTGGTGAGCAAGATGATGATGCGGGAGAAGGTGCTAACTTGCACCGTGATGAAGGAGAAGGTGCTCACTTGCACCATGAAGAGGGGCACCATGGCCATGAAACCGGTGAGCTTCATGAAAATCAAAGATGGACATGGATTCACAATGAAATCGAGAGGATGAGCACCGAGCAACAACGGCAAGGTGTTGAGATCTCCGGCCTTCGCAATGAAGTTCAAAGGGGCAACCGTGTCACTGATGAAAATAATGAGATGCTCCGTCGGATGATGCAACACCTCCAACTTCAAGGTCCTCCTTACGGACCTCAATAAACAAATGTGAGCTTTCCTCTTCCTCTCTTCCCTTCTTCTTCTCCCTATCTCTCTCATTCTTCTACTCATCTCCTTCTTTCATCTTCTTCTACTCCTTCTTCTTCTTCTTCTTTTAATTTCTTTTTCTTTTGAATCATTGAGGACAATGCTTCCCCTAAGTGTGGGGGGGGGGGGGGGGGGCTAATAAAGTGTCTAGAGTCGTAGTGTCCAAACTCCCTTGAACTTTATTCTTTTGTTTTGTTTTTGTAGCAAGAGGCATGACTAAGTAGCTTGTTTTTAATGTAAATATGGCATGAAAATTTTTGTTTTGTCTCTTCTCTAAAGGTTGTTTCTTGTACATAAAAGTAGTTTCTTGTGTTTCTTATGTTCTTGCTATGCCCATATCCTGTTTTAATGTGAAAATTCTCCAATGAGAAAAGCACCCGGTTGCAATCCTTGAGTAATTGTATGAATAGGTATTTTAAGGAACACGTTCTATCTTTAGTGTTAACTTAGACCCTTTAAAGTCTTAAGAGTAAAAGTAGTATAAGTTTGTGTGGGAAAATTAATCAAATTGTTCTTAATTGTTATATTCTTATTAATTTGTTAAATGTTAAATGGGGCGGGAGAATGGCACCAACATGTGGGGGAAAGGACAATCCCTAACTTCCTAATTGTGGTGGTGACTCCCTAATTTGAACCTAAAGTGAAACAAATCCATCAATGCTAGGGGGAAAGGACAATTACATCCAAAAAGACTTCCTACGCGGAGATGAAACAAACAATAATTTTGCAGCACTACTTAGGGTGATTTTGAATCTAGGGGGAAAGGACAATTACATCCGAGAAGACTCCCTACGAGGATAGATAGCCCCTAAGCATCTGCAGCCCCTTGTGCTTAATTGTTATATCTAATTTAATTTTAACTCGAATTCCCATCACTCTTATATGAAATGAAGAAAGGACTTTTCTCGGTTACTTTAGCACTAAGGATAGAACCTATTCCTCATAATATCTGTCTTATACAGGAGCAAGAAAAGGGTTGGACTGCACACACACACTCACTTGAGACTTGATGTTGGGTAGAATAGGTTCATGAGAAGTATTTGAAATTGTAATTAATGTACTTGAGGCAAGGCCTTTCTCTAGAGACTTATGTTCTTAATATTTCCATAAATCAATCTTTGTTGCTGCTATGTTTGCTACCTTTTGCTTGAGGACAAGCAAAGATTCAAGTGTGGGGGAGTTTGATGAGTCATAGATAGTATAATTTATTGCCTTATTTAGTTTAGTTTTATTTTAGATTTGATTTAGTTTTATTGCATTTTATTTTATATTAGAATATTTTACTTCAAATTATGTTTTATTTTATTTTAGGAATAAATATATGGTGGAAGGTGTCTTGGAGCAAAAGAAAGAGGACTGGAGCAAATACAGCGCAAGAATACGAAGATACGGGACAAAAATATGTTCCCACCAAGTCAGAAGCTTGGCACGGCCAGTGCCAACATGTGGCACGGCCGTGCCACCTCCCAGAGCCTCTTTTGCTGCTTTTTCTTCGGGCCCAAGTTACCCTGTTGCAGCTTTACTGTTTTACCCTTTTAGTTGCTTAGTTTCTAAGTCGATTGTAAAGCTATAAATAGAGTAGCTCTCCACCATAAACAATCATCTTTTACTTTGTTTATTTCAATTGCTATTTCAATAAAGTCTTTATTTCGTTTTACTTTCTTCTTTGCAATTTACTTTTATCGCATTCTCTCTTCTTCCCCCATGTCTACGATGAACATGAGTGAGTAGACTTCTTTGTCTTGGGATCGTTGGATAAGTCTAATGACGTAATCCGGATCAAGCCAAGTCTTAAACCCTAATTAATTGTTACCCTAATTCCTAATCTAAATTCACCGTTTTAACATGAATTAATTATTATCAAACTGTGGAAGCGAACGCGGAGGGTTTGATAATGGTTAATTCATCATCATAGATATCAATTCATAAAGCGAATGCGGAGCTTTGATATCCGAACAAGTGAATTTAGACAAGGTTTGCGAAACATGAGAATAGTCTAGCAAACCTTGGGACATATAAAGTTTCGATCTTCAAGGGTCCCAAAGGCAATCACCCATGAGAATAGGTGTGATTGTTGGAGGGATACACTCACTGACTTCGAGAGGAGCTGTGATATGCTAAAGAGAAACTTGTCCTTAGTAATTAGGATTAACGTTTAATTATAAGTTTAAGGCTTGCTTGTGAAAAGATTCGTTATTATGATGAACCAATGATCCCAAGGCTTTTTAATATTATTGTTATTTACCTTCAAAAACTGCACTCTCCAAACTTCTTATTTCTTTCCCTTCTAATCAATTATAAAAAAGCTAATTGGATTGATCAACTCCCTAGCGGAACGATAACTCTACTTACTACTATTACTTCGATAGGCCGTGCACTTGCGGTTTGGCCCAATCAAAAAGCAATTTAAAGTAAAATATTCTAAAAGGAAATAAAATGCAATAAAATAAAACTAAATCTTTAATAAAACTAAACTAAATAATGCATTAAATTAGACTAATCTATGACTCATCAAACTCCCCCACACTTGAATATTTGCTTGTCCTCAAGCAAAAGGCAACAGACATAGCAGCAACAAAAGATTATTCATGGCAATATTAAGAACCCATGTCTCAAAAGAAAGGTTTTGCTTCAAGTACACTAATTACAATTTCAAATACTTCTCATGAACCTATTCTACCCAACATCAAGTCTCAAGTGAGTGTGTGTGTGTGTGTGTGTGTGCAGTCCAACCCTTTTCTTGCTCCTGTATAAGATAGATATTATGAGGAACAGGTTCTATCCTTAGTGCTAAAGTAACCGAGAAAAGTCCTTTCTTCATTTCATATAAGAGTGATGGAAATTTAAATTAAAATTAAATTTAGATTTAACAATTAAGCACAAGGGGCTGCAGATGCTTAGGGGCTATCTATCCTCATAGGAAGTCTTCTCGGATGTAATTGTCCTTTCCCCCTAGATTCAAAATCACCCTAAGCAGTGCTGCAAAATTATTTGTTTCATCTCCGCGTAGGAAGTCTTTTTGGATGTAATTGTCCTTTCCCCCTAGCATTGATGAATTTGTTTCACTTTAAGTTCAAATTTAGGGAGTCACCACCACAATTAGGAAGTTAGGGATTGTCCTTTCCCCCACATGTTGGTGCCATTCTCCCGCCCCATTATAACTTTAACAATTTAAGAAAATAGCAATTAAGAACATTGATTAATTTCCCACACAAACTTATACTACTTTTACTCTTAAGACTTTAAAGGGTCTAAGTTAACATTAAAGATAGAACGTGTTCCTTAAAATACCTATTCATACATTTGCTCAAGGATTGCAACCGGGTGCTTTTCTCATTGGAGAATTTTCACAATAAAACAAGACATGGGTATAGCAAGAACATAAGAAACACAATAAACTACTTTCATGTACAAGAAGCAACCTAAAGAAGAGACAAAACAAAAAATTTCATGCCATTTTTTACATTAAAAACAAGCTACTAGTCATGCCTTTCACTATAAAAACAAAACAAAAAGAATAAAGTTCAAGGGAGTTTGGGAACACTACGACTCTAGACACTTTATTAGCCCCCCCCCCCCCCCCCCCCCCCCCACACACACACGCACACACACTTAGGGGAAGCATTGTCCTCAATGATTCAAAAGAAAAAGAAATTAAAAGAGAAGAAGAAGAAGTAGAAGAAGTAGAAAAGGGTGCAGAAAGCTCAAAATGTGCTATAAATAGCAAAAAAATGTTGAATTTTGGAATCTGCAAGCTGGCACGGCCGTGCCAACCTCAGCACGGGCCGTGCCAACATTCTGTGGCTGGCCTCCTTTTTTTTTTTTTTTGCTTAAAAATGATGGCACGGCCGTGCCATCCTCAGCACGGGCCGTGCCAATATTCTGGTAAGGAGACTTCAAAAATTTTCAATTTCTTGATTTCTTGTCAAATCACACTTGGACAATTACCTACAAAACAACTTAAAACAAAGAAAAACAAAACAAAAGCAGTTATATGCGTGGGTTGCCTCCCACGAAGCGCTCTTTTACCGTCATTAGCTTGACGAAAAGAAAAACAACTTTAAGGCGGGTCAATAAGTCTCCAAGCAGCCACTACTTCAGTCCCTTCTCCTACATTGTAAACTTTTAGCCTTTGTCCGTTAACTTTGAATGGTCCGGTTTTTTCAGAAAAGATTTCAATAGCCCCATAGGGATAGACCTTGCGAACTTGAAATGGACCAGACCACCTAGACCTTAGTTTTCCCGGAAAGAGCTTCATCCTAGAGTTAAAGAGCAGCACAAGGTCACCAATTTTGAAGTCATTTTTGATGATATGCTTATCATGCCATTTTTTAGTTCTTTCTTTATAAATGCGAGCATTCTCATAGGCATCTATCCTAAGTTCTTCTAACTCACTTAGTTGAAGTTTCCTTTTTTGACCGGCTAAATTTGGGTCCAAGTTAAGGTTCCTAATTGCCCAATAAGCCTTGTGCTCGAGTTCAACCGGGAGGTGACAAGATTTCCCATAAATTAGCTTAAAAGGAGTCATTCCAATGGGAGTTTTGTAAGCCGTTCGATAGGCCCAAAGAGCATCATCAAGCTTACTTGACCAATCTTTCCTAGAGATATAAACTGTCTTTTCAAGAATGGCCTTTATTTGTCTATTTGAGACCTCAACTTGTCCACTAGTTTGCGGGTGATAGGGTGTTGCAACTTTATGTTTCACTCCATATTTTTGTAAAAGTTTTTCAAAATGTTTAGAAATGAAGTGAGACCCTCCATCGCTTATGACAACCCTTGGCACCCCAAACCTTCGAAAGATAACTTTTTTGAACAATTTCATAACTACATGTGCATCATTGGTGGGGGAAGCAATGGCCTCAACCCATTTGGACACATAGTCAACAGCCACTAATATGTATTGATTACCAAAAGAGGAAGGAAATGGCCCCATGAAATCAATACCCCATACATCGAAAATTTCCACTTCAAGGATATTTTTCAAGGGCATTTCATTCCTTTTAGTAATATTACCGGTGCGTTGACAATTGTCACATTTAGAAACAAAGAGATGCACGTCCTTAAAGAGTGATGGCCACCAGAAACCAGATTGAAGAATTTTGAAAGAAGTTTTTTGACTACTGGCGTGGCCACCATAGGAGGAGGAATGACAATGGTGAAGAATACTACTTACCTCGCTTTCAGGGATGCATCTTCGAAAAACCCCATCTGAACCTCTTTTGAAGAGGTAAGGCTCATCCCAATAGTAGTGCTTGAGATCATGGAAGAATTTTTTCTTTTGCTGGTAGTTCAAGTTAGGCGGTAGTACTCCTGCTGCAAGAAAATTAACAAAATCTGCATACCAAGGTGCGTTAGTTTGCGCCAATAAGAAGAATTGGTCATCCGGAAAAGAATCATCCAAAGGCAACTCGTCCTCATTGGGTTCCCTTAGGCGGGACAGGTGATCAGCCAAAACATTTTCAGTGCCCTTTTTATCTTTTATTTCAATATCGAATTCTTGGAGGAGCAAAATCCATCGGATCAACCTCGGTTTGGCATCATTTTTGTTTAACAAATATTTTATTGCCGAGTGATCTGTGTAAATAATGATTTTTGATCCTACCAAGTATGGCCTGAACTTGTCAATAGCATAGACTACTGTTAACATTTCCTTCTCAGTTGTAGCATAATTTACCTGTGCCCCATCAAGGGTCTTACTTGCATAATAAATGGCGTGCATTTTATTGTCTTTTCTTTGTCCCAACACAGCCCCAACTGCATAGTCACTTGCATCACACATTATTTCGAAAGGTAAGTTCCAATCCGGTGGTTGTATGATTGGGGCAGTGACCAAGGCTTCTTTTAACCTGCAAAATGCTTTTAGGCATGCATCATCAAACACAAAATCTGCATCCTTAAGGAGCAAGCTTGTTAGTGGCTTAGTGATTGAAGAAAAATCTTTAATGAAACGGCGGTAAAATCCCGCGTGTCCTAGGAAGCTTCTAACTTCTTTGACCGAGGTAGGAGGAGACATTTTTTCAATAATTTCAATTTTTGCTTTATCTACCTCTATACCTCGTTCAGAGACTAAGTGTCCTAGGACAATTCCTTCTCTTACCATGAAGTGACATTTTTCCCAATTCAACACTAAGTTCACCTGTTCACATCTTTCCAAAACTTTTTCCAGGTTAGTCAAACAATTATCAAAACTAGATCCATGCACAGAAAAATGATCCATAAAAACTTCCATTATATCTTCAGCAAAATCAGAAAAAATAGACATCATGCATCTTTGAAAGGTAGCGGGGGCATTACAAAGACCAAAGGGCATTCTCCTATAGGCAAAGGTACCAAAGGGACATGTGAAAGTAGTTTTCTCTTGGTCATTAGGGTGAATAGGTATTTGGAAGAATCCAGAATAGCCATCTAAGTAACAAAAGTGTGAATGCTTAGCTAACCTTTCTAACATTTGGTCTATAAAGGGGAGTGGGAAGTGATCTTTACGGGTTGCTTTATTAAGCTTCCTATAGTCAATGCACATCCTCCAACCGGTGACGGTTCTAGTTGCAATGGATTTATTTTTATCATTTTTAATAACTGTGAGACCACCTTTTTTAGGTACTACTTGAACCGGGCTAACCCATTTAGAATCAGAAATTGGATAGATAACACCTGCATATAGGAGCTTTAAGACTTCCTTTTTCACAACTTCTTTCATGTTAGGATTTAATCTTCTTTGGTGTTCAACGGAGGGCTTATAGTCCTCCTCAAGCAATATCCTATGTGTACACAATGAGGGGTTTATTCCCTTAATGTCATCAATAGTATAACCTATGGCTTTAGGGTATTTCTTGAGAACATAAAGCAATTTTTCAGTTTCTACCTTATTCAAGCTTGCATTCACAATAACAGGGTAGGTTGAGTTAGGGCCCAAGAATTCATACCTCAAGCTTGGTGGGAGTGGCTTGAGCTCCACCTTTGGTGCCTCTTTCGATAGAGGGGCTGCTTCTTCCCTTTTTAATTCTTCCATTCCCAAACCTTGCATGGGAAGGTTTTCATTCAATAACTCCTCGTAGGCCTTGGCATCTCCTTCTAGTTTTGTACCTGCATCACTAACCAAGCACACCTCCAAACCATCATGTGTAGTTGATGCTAAGGAGCACTCTTTCACACAACAGTCAATTATATCTAACATACAACAAGAATCTTTAATGGAGGGATTTTTCATTAGTTTAGCAAGTTCAAATTCAACAGTATCTTCACCAACATTAAATTCCAACTTCCCATGTTTAACATCAATTATAGCCCCAGCGGTAGCAAGGAAGGGCTTTCCCAAAAGTATTGGTACTTGGTTATCCTCCTCTATTTCCATCACAACAAAGTCCGTAGGGACATAGATTTCCCCTACCTTGACAGGGACATCCTCTATGATTCCAGCTGGATACTTAAGGGAACGGTCCGCTAATTGTAGTGTCATCCTAGTTGACTTAAGTTCCCCCAACCCCAATCTTTCGTAAAGAGATAAAGGCATCAAACTGACACTAGCTCCTAATTCACACATTGCCCTCTTTACTATTTCAGACCCTATGACACAAGGTATGGAGAAACTTCTTGGATCCTTAAGCTTGGGTGGCAACTTATTTTGGATGATGGCACTACATTCCTCTGTAAGGTTCACCGTTTCACTTTCCTCAATTTTTCTCTTTTTTGAAAGAATTTCTTTTAAAAATTTAGCATAGGTAGGCATTTGAGTTAGGACATCGGTGAAGGGAACATCAATGTAGATTTTATTCATCATTTGAATGAACTTTTTAAATTGCTCACCAAGCTTAGACTTGGCAAATCTTTGAGGGAAAGGAATTTTTCGTTTGAAGGGAGGTGGTGTAACTTCCTCACTTTGTGGTTTCTCACTCTCTTCTTTAGTCATCTCACCTTGTGGTTCACTAGTCTCTTCCTCACTAGGCTTGACTCTTAAGGGGTCTTCTAATTGCTTACCACTCCTAAGTGTAACGGCGTTCATTCTAGGTTGGCAAAATTGAACAACTAGAGAGAGCTGAGCTTCTAAGACTTTGTTGTGAGAGGAAATAGAGTCTACTTTTGATGTAAGTGTAACAAAAGAGTCATTCAAAAGTCTAGTTTGATTTGCAAGCTCCTTGAGCTGCTCGGATTGGTTAAGAAGATAATTTTCCATTAAAAGTTCAAGATTAGACTTTTGAATAACCTTTTGATCATTAGCATAACTTGTTGGTGTTGTTCCTTGAACCAAGGGATTTTCATTAGGGCTTTGGTCAAAACTTACCCCTTGGTTGTTTTGAATAAAGTTTATTTGCTCAACACTACCTAGTTTGCATTCACTACATGTTTTACAAGGAGATGTAGAAGTAGAAGTAGTATCACTAACATTAAGTTTTTCAAATTTGTGGGTTAGTGCATCAATCCTAGAAGCAAGGTGGTCATAGTTAGAGACTTCGTACATACCTGCCCTCTTTTTGGAGGGTGAAGACTTTGTAGTGAATTCTTCATCAGTCCATAGAAAGAGATTTCGAGCCATGTCTTCAATCAAGGCATAAGCTGTTTCGAAGTCCTTGTTCATTAGAGCACCACCTGCAGCTGTATCAACAAAGATTTTAGTAGCATGAGATAAACCATTGTAAAAAGTGTGGATGATCAACCATTCCTCTAGTCCATGGAGGGGGCAAAGTTTAAGCATATCCTTAAAACGTCCCCATGAATCATGAAGAGATTCCCCCTCTTTTTGAGTGAATTGGAAAAGCTTTGCCCTTAGTTGGCCGATTTTAGATGGGGGAAGGAAACAGATGAGAAATTCACGCTTCAATTGGTCCCATGAGGTGATGGAACCAACTCTTAGGGAATGGAACCAATTAAGAGCCTTGTTTTTTAGAGAAAAAGGGAAGAGATGCAGTCTTAAAGTTTCTTGGTTTTTCTTATATGTTACGGTGAGCCGCCAAAAAGTTGAGATATGGAGATTGGGATCCTCATCGGGGGATCCCGAAAAATAATTTTGCTGCACCATCTTAAGTTGGGCAGGCTTAATTTCAAAGTCTTCATCTTCAACCGTTGGATACACAATAATAGCATATGGCTCTTCCGTTGAAGGAGTCACGTATTCTTTAAGAGCACGTCTTTCAGCCATGTTGGTATTATCTTTATGCTTTCCAAGAAGTTAATGATGAAGGAAAAATAAAAAGTTAAAAATAAAAAGAAAAAGAAGAAGAAGAGAGAATTCTAATCACTAAGAAAAAGTTAATCAAATTAGTTAACTCCCCGGCAACGGCGCCAAAAACTTGATAGGGCCAAACCGCAAGTGCACGGCCTATCGAAGTAATAGTAGTAAGTAAAGTATCATTCCGCTAGGGAGTTGTTCAACTTAATTAACTTTTTAAAGAATGATTATAAGAGGAGAAAGTTTGTAAAAGGAGGTTTGATTGCTGAAAGTGATTAACAATAATAATAAAGAGCCTTGGGATTATTGGTTTGTCATAATAACAAACCCTTCACTAGACAAGACTTAAACATCTAATTTCATGGTTTACACACTAATTTCTAAAGACCGGTTTCCCTTAGCCCCTCACCTTTCCGATGAAAGTCCGGTGAGAGTTTACTTCTAGCAACCAAGCCTATTTCGCTGACTTGATTACTAGAAGATGCATAGAGGATTGAAACTACTCTTGTCTCAATAATTGCAAAGACTATTTCACTGTTTTGCAATTATTGTCTAGATTCACTTGTTCCAACATCAAAACTCCGCTCTCACTTTATGAATTGATGTTTGGGATGATGGATTAACGATTATCAAACCCTCCGCTTTCGCTTCCACAGTTTGATAATTGTTAATCCACGTTAAGACGATGAATCAAGATTAGAAATTAGGGTTACATAAAATTAGGGTTTAAGCTTGGATTGTTTAGGATTATGTCATTAGACTCCCCAACAATCCCAAGACGAAGAAGTCTACTCACTCATGTTCATCGTAGACATGGGGGAAGAAGAGAGAAAATAACGGTAAAGTAAAATTGCTAGAAAGAAAGTAAAGGATAAAACGGTAAAGCTGCAACAGGGTAACTTGGGCTTGAAGAAAAGCAGCAAAAGTGGACTCAGGGGACGGGCACGGCCGTGCCACATGTTGGCACGGGCCATGCCAAGCTTCTGGTAAGGGGGATTTGTATTTTTGCCCCGTATCTTCGTATTCTTGCGTTTTATTTGCTCCAGTCCTCTTTCTTTCGCTCCAAGGCACCTTCCACCATATATTCATTCCTAAAATAAAATAAAAATCAATTTAAAGTAAAATATTCTAAAAGGAAATAAAATGCAATAAAATAAAACTAAATCTTTAATAAAACTAAACTAAATAATGGATTAAATTAGACTAATCTATGACTCATCACCTTACAAGGAACCAGAAGCATAAACTTAAGGTGCAAAATGTGTCACATGTGTTACAAAAGCAGCCTACTAAATCCCGTGCACGGGGTGATTCTCAACCGGATGTTTAATGAATATTCTTTATTGGAATATTAGAGGCATAGGTAATTCTGAGACTCGCACTGCTTTGAAAAATTTCTATTTGAATCACAAACCTATGCTTATTTTTATTGCGGAACCGAAGATTGATTTTGTAAATATTCCTTCTTGGTATTGGCCGACAATTGGTGTTACTAAATATGCTGTGAATAATAGAGGTGATTTATTGCCTAATCTTTGGGCCCTTTGGGGTAATGATGTTCTTGCTACAGTAATTTTTGTGTCTGATCAATATATAGCTTTGGAAATCTCTTGTTATCAGTCTACCATTTTCTTAGCTGCGGTTTATGCTAGCACTTACTACATTGCTCATAGACAATTATGGGCTGACCTTACTCATCTTCAAGGATGTTTTCCTGGGTCGTGGTTATTTATTGGTGATTTCAACGCTGTTTTGGGAGCTCATGAAAGACGGGGCAGGCTTCCTCCTCCATCTTTGTCTTGTGAAGATTTTTTGAATTGGACGAATGCAAACATTTTGACTCATCTGCCAACTTTGGGGTCGTTTTTAACTTGGACTAATGGCAAATTTGGTTCTGCAAATGTGGCTCTCCGGCTTGATAGAGCAATATGTAATGAAGATTGGATTAATTTTTGGAGAACTTCAACTTGTTCAGCATTGGTCCGCCATCAATCGGATCACCATCCTCTTCTCTTATCAGCTATTTTTTCCTCTGTAAGCCGCGCTACTCCCTTCAAATTTTTTAAGGTTTGGTCTTCGCATAGTGAATGTCGGCAACTGGTTTTGGACTGCTGGTCTAAACGTGTTCGTGGTGCTGGTATGGTTCGGTTTCAATCAAAATTACGTAATTTGAAAAATGCATTTAAGATTTGGAATAGAACGGTGTTTGGTGATGTTGACAGACAAGTAAAGTTAGCTTTGGATGAAGTAAACCGTATTCAACTGCTTATTGATTCAGAAGGGTTTTCTGATCAGCTCTACTTGCAAGATCTTAAAGCGCAGTTATTGTTAACTAAGGCTTTAAATTTTCAGGAACAACTATGGCGAGAAAAAGCACGAGATCAAAACTTCATTAGTGGTGACCGTAACACGGCTTATTTTCATCGAGTTTCTAAAATCCGAGCAGCAACAAAGTCAATTAATTTTTTACAAGATGGAGACAATATTATCACTGACCCCACGGCTATCGAATTGCACATTGTTTCTTATTTTCAGGCTATTTTTGGCTCGGAGAATAATTGTACTCTTAATACTTTGGTTGATGAGACAATTCCTTCACTGGTGACTGATGAAGATAATCTTTTGTTATTGCGGCTTCCTTTGAGCACATAAATTAAAGATGCGGTTTTTGCTCTTAATGGTGATGGGGCACCGGGTCCAGATGGGTTTGGAGGTCATTTTTATCAAACCTATTGGGATATTGTGGGTCCTGATGTGGTGCAGTCAGTCCAGGATTTTTTTCAAACCGGTTTGCTGCCCAATAATTTTAATTCGAATTTAATTGTGCTTATTCCGAAAGTGCCGGGAGCAAAAGGTATGGGAGATTACTGTCCTATTGCGCTTGCAAATTTTCAATTCAAAATTGTTACTAAAATTTTGGCGGATCGCCTTGCTTGTATTACTTCTCGGATTATCTCTATTGAGCAGAGGGGTTTTGTCAGAGACCGTAACATTTCAGATTGTATTATTCTTGCTTCTGAAGCGATCAACTCCCTTGATAAAAATCAGTATGGTGGAAATATTGCCCTCAAAGTCGACATATCAAAGGCTTTTGATACGTTGGATTGGAATTTTTTGGTCATGGTCCTTCACAACTTCGGATTTTGCACAACTTTTATTGATTGGATTCTGGCCATTCTAAAATCCGCTCGTTTATCTATTTTGGTCAATGGTAAGGCGGTGGGGTTTTTTACTTGCTCTCATGGGGTTCGTCAGGGAGATCCCCTTTCCCCTTTGTTATTTTGTCTAGCTGAAGAGGTTCTCAGCCGAGCTCTCTCTGGTTCCGTGGACAGGGGTCGTCTTACTCCTATGTCTTATTGTCGAGGTACCTCTTTTCCGACACATGTGTTATATGCTGACAATATTATGATATTTTGCGCAGGCTTGAAAAGTAACATTCGGGAGCTCAATTGTATTTTTAAGAAATATGCAGCGATTTCTGGGCAGATTGTGAATAAGGCGAAAAGTCGATTTTTTACGGGGGCTATGACTATGCCTCGGATAAATATGATTGGAAATATTCTGGGTTTCAGCGTTGGAACAATTCCTTTCTTGTATCTTGGTTGTCCTATTTTCCAAGGGAAACCAAAGGTAATTCACTTTAGAATGATCACTGATAAAATTCGAAGCAAGTTAGCCACTTGGAAGGGTACCGTGCTTTCAATTATGGGCAGGGTTCAGCTTGTGAAGTCTATTATCCATGGAATGCTTGTTTACTTTTTCCATGTTTATTTTTGGCCTAAAAGGTTGCTGCGTTTACTTGACTCTTGGTTAAAGAATTTTATATGGAGCGGTGATGTCCTATCGAAAAAGGTTTGCACGGTTTCGTGGAAGTTAATGTGTAGACCTTGGTCCGAAGGGGGGCTGGATTTAAAGCCTACTCGTTTGATTAATGAGGCATTGATTCTAAAGTTGGCTTGGGATATGTTGGCAAACGACACTCAATGGACTCGTCTTTTCAAGAAGCGTTATTTTTCAAAGGGAAAGCCGATTTCACATCATGTCAAATCCTCGGTTTGGTCGGGTATTAAAACGCAAATTGTCACCGCTTTGGATAATTCTTTGTGGATTATTGGCATGGGAGAGAGGATCCAATTTTGGACGGATAATTGGCTCGGTGAGCCTTTGGTAGATTTACTCAATATTGCACCGGCCTTACATGGTAATCTTAAAGGAACGGTATCGGAAGTTATTGTTAATGGTGGCTGGTTGTTGCCTGCGGATATAACAGATTATGGGGACATAAATGATCGTCTTGCTACAATTATTTTACCTTCAGGTCCGCTCCCAGACATGTTGGTTTGGACTCATGCTTCGGATGGTATTCTTTCGTCGAAACTAGCTCTATCTTTTCTTCGTTCGAGTACGCCGTTGGTACCTTGGGCGGACCAAATTTGGAGCCCCTCTATTCCGCCTTCTCATTCTTGTATCTATTGGAGATTTCATCATGGGAAAATGCCAACGGATGAGAACCTTAGGAGTCGGGGCTGCATTGTAGTTTCGGTTTGCAGCCTTTGTTTGCTAGCAGCCGAAACTTCTGATCACATATTCCTTCGGTGTCCGTTTGCTTCGCAGCTTTGGAATTGGATTGGTAGTAAGCTTTGTTGTGTTATTGATTGCTCATCGGTGGACACTATTCTTTCTTGTAGACCAGCCAGGTGTTCCTCTCAAGTTTCCGACATCTTCTTGGCAGCAATTCTGCACACGCTACACACAATATGGTGGGCTAGGAACTCTATTCGTTTTTCAAATGTGAGGCATACTCTTCATGCAGCCAAAGTTCGCATTCATTCCTTGATTGCCATGTCCGGGAATGTCTCGAAAGGTAAGTGTATTCCCTCTGACATTCCTTTTCTAGACTCCTTTGCTGTTTCTCCTCAATGTAGGAGATGCAAGGATCCTATCTTGGTTTTGTGGAAGGCTCCGACCTCTCCGTGGCTTAAAGTTAATACGGATGGCTCGGTAATTGGTGGTTTTGCTGCTTGTGGGGGGCTGTTCTGTGATTATCTAGGCACTTTTCGAGGTGGTTTTTATTGTAATGTCGGTGCTCACTCGGTCTTCTTTGCGGAAGTGTATGGGATCATTGCTGCTCTTGAATTTGCTTCGAGGAAGGGATGGACACACATCTGGTTAGAGAGCGACTCGACTAGTGCTCTTTTGATTTTCATGAACTCTTCGTTAGTTCCAATTTTGTTACGCAATAGATGGCATAACGTTCGCAATCTTGGGATTCAGGTTCTTTCTTCCCATATTTACCGTGAAGGTAATAGTTGTGCAGATAAGTTGGCGGCTTTGGGTCACTCCATTGTTGGTGAGATTTGGATAGATAATCTTCTTGCTGAGGTTATGCTTGATTTTTATAGAGACAGATGTGGGTTTCCCATCTATAGATTTCCTTAGTTTTTGCTTCGGCTGTATACTTTGACGTTCTGTTTTATTTTTGTTGTTGTTTCCTTTTGGTGGGTTTTGGTTTGGTCCCCCCACCCTTTGTACATATTTTTCCCCCTTTTTTAATAAAGCTTTAGAGATTGACGGCATAGGATGGAGGGGTCTCGGGGTGCCAACCTAGTTGGGATGTCGACGATGTCTCCTGATGCTTGTTCTTTTTCCTTGTTTATCAAAAAAAAAAAAAAGAATCTCTCCCAGAAAAAAAATAGAATTTTTTAACAAAACATGAATTTAATATGAATTTTTATATTTTTTACGGTTAAAAAGTCATATTTAATTTGTGTTTTGTTAAAAAAATATAATTTTTTTTATAGAATATTTTACACAATTCTGCATAAATTCCTCTGCAAAAAATTGTCGCAAAATTTGATTTCTACATGAAGATTTTGATAATTTTATTTTTAACTTTTGTCATTTTAAAAAATTCATATTTAATTCGTTTCGTGTTAAAAAATTCTAAATTTTAGCCAATGAACCTTTCATAGTGTTCTAAACTTGTCTAAAAAACCTTGTTGTAACAGGGACTAAAATTAGAAGTAATTTTTTTTGTAGGGACTAAAAAACCTATTAAATTTAAGTAAGGACCAAAATTAGAAGTAATTTTTTTTGTAGGGACTAAAAAACCTATTAAATTTAAGTAAGGACCAAAATTAGAAGTTCCCAATTTTGTAGGGACCAAAAACATAATTAACCCAAAATTAAATAAAAAATAGGGACCAAAATTAGTGATTGAAAATTTTATAGGGACTAAAAGTTGAAGGAAAATTTTAGAGGGATTAAAACGAAAAGTTGATATATTTATAGGGACCAAAAACATATTTAACCCAAAATTACATTTAATATGTTTTTTACAGGAAAAGAAAATTATATTTAATATGCTAAAACATTTAAATTAATATTAATATTTTTGTATTTTTTAAAAAGAGATTGATTTCTCCATTTCCCCCTTCCTTACTCGACACAATGGTCCTTTTGATTTTAAGTATTTTGATTTAGTATGGTCTAATTTGATGTAATAATCAACATGACGTGATCTGTATGAATGCACATGTATTTTATGAAGGCCTTATTAAACGATCTTGGTCATATTTTACGTACTTTTGGTTGAACTATATATTACCAGGGTTTCTTCCTCTTAGAACCAGATGTTTAAAACCACAAAAATTATTGAAAAAGGAATGTAAAATCTATTTTTTTTATAAGCTTCATTTAGCAGCATCTCATTTGAAGCTCTAACATTATTTCTAGATTACGATAATTCTTTTAAAAAGTTGTAAGAAACACATGCATTACTCTTGGTTATAGTTTTTTTTTCTTTAATTTTTTTCTTCTTAAAAAGAACTAAAACAAACAAATTTCATTTGGGTGACATTAGTGATATTGTTCTTATCTCTCTCCAAATTAATCATTCTCTCTCATCTAATCTAAATAATTTATTTTAATCATTCATCTATTATTCTCTCTCATCTAAAATATACTAATATCATCAATGTCATAAAAAACTATGTCAACTCTGTTGGAATAAAATGTGTTTAACATTGCCACCTTAAGTTTTGATGATAACAAAGTATTAAAAGTTTAATTGGATATGGTAATATTTGTTCAAGTGTGCAGGATCATAGACTAAAATTTATAAGTCCTTAAACAAGGAATTGGTTCTGGAAGAACAATTGAGAGTAATGGAATTTACAAGAGAAGCTTTGTTGCAAGTCTGAATCTGAAGAAAATCAGAGTCTAAAGACCATCAGAAGCTGGCTACCAGAGTCTGAAGTTCGTCAGAGTCTGAAGTGAAGAACCTAAAGTTAGTTATATTTATTATTTGAAGACACAAGCTTGCAAAAGGAATGGAAGCCTGAAGCAACGGTTATTTCATAGGAATTAGAAGGCATTGGATGCTTATCCACTGAAGAAGCTCAGAGAAATGACAATAGTACAATTGTACAACCACTACTCCACTACTCCACTATTGTCTGCGCATAGTACTGCTACGTATGTGTCTCTGTTGGTTAATTCTCTATACAAGGAATGGATTTCAAATTATTCCCTCCTATGAGAATAACCAAATCAAGCAACAGACCATTGGTGATTGATCAAGCTTCTGCAATGACACTTTTGATGTGCTGACAATTCTCAACGTCTCTTTCACACCTCTATATAAAGGAGTGAAGACTTGAAGATTATGAGAGACTCTACAACATTTAAACTGTGCCAAAACTCTGCTGAAATTGTTGTCCATCAAACACTTAGTATTTCTTAACAACTTTCATATCTTAGATATTCTAGAGTTTTAAGAGTCTGATTTGATTTGTATTGTGAACACCACTGATTGTATATCAAGTGTTCAAACTCAAACATATTTCTTTGTAATTTGTTTGTTTAGAAGTGTCTTGATTTTGTGCTTGAGCATAGGAAATCTCTTGCTTGTGTGCTTGAGTACTTGAAGTCTCTTGCTTATGTGCTTGAGCATTTGTAATCAGATTTGGATTATAGTGAAATCTCCTTTGAAGTGCAAGGGGAACTGGACTACTTCTGGATTGTGGAAGGAACCAGTATAATTGCTTTGCGTCTTTCTCTTCTCTCTCTCTCTCTCTCTCTCTCTCTCTCTCTCTCTCTCTCTCTCTCGCTCTCTATCTATCTCTATCTCTATCTATCTTTCCCTTATCCGCTGCATTAGACTCCGAACATTGTTCCAGACTCTGAACTCTATCAGACTCTGGACTATGGACTTAGTTTAAAAAGAAGAAAAAGCTAACAGAATTCAACCCCCCTTCTTGTGTTTTTCTCACCTTCAGTTGGTAACAGAGCTCTGGTTCTATTGTCTTATCACTTAACAGTGTGACATAAAAGATCTGAGAAAAACATGTCTACTGGTGGAAGTGATTATGTTGTTTCTGGTGCTGATGTATCATATGATTATGATACTAATGATAAGTCATCTGGTTCAAGCAAGCCTTCAATGTTCAATGGAGATCCTGATACTTTTTCTTGGTGGAAAACCAAGATGTATTGTCATATCATGGGCTTAGATGAAAAACTTTGGGATGTCCTTGAAGATGGTGCTGGAGATTTGGAGTTAGATGAAGAAGGTGTTGTTGTAGATAGGAAGAAACACAATGCTGCTTAGAAGAAGATGTACAAGAAACATCACAAGATCAGAGGTATTCTTGCTGCTGCTCTACCTCACAAAGAGTACTTGAAAATGAGTGATAAATCTATTGCAATAACAATGTTTGCTTCTTTATGTTCAAACTATGAAGGTAACAAGAAAGTCAAAGAGGCTAAAACTACTCTGTTGGTTCAGCAATATGAACTGTTCAGAATGAAGGAGGATGAAGACATTGAGACTATGTACTCAAGGTTTTAGAATCTGGTCTCTGGACTTCAAATTCTGAAGAACAGCTATGTAACTTTTGATCATGTGAAGAAAATTCTATGGAGCTTACCTGCTAAGTGGAGACCTAAAGTGACAGTTATTGAGGTTCAGCTGGAGAAGAATCTCCAGCTGGAGGTTCAGAAGAAGATCTAGAAGTTGAAGAGATGGCTATGCTCTCCAATAGACTTCAGTATTTGGCTACGAAGAACAAGAAGTTCTTAAGTAGAGGCAGTGGTTACAAAGGTTCAAGAAAAGAATATCATAAAGGATGCTTCAGCTGCAAGAAAATTGGTCACTGATGGGGTAAATCCACAAGTGCACGGTTTACCGAAGTAGTAATAAAGAGTATCGTTCTGACAGGGAGTTATGAATTTAATTAACTTCTTTTAGAAGAGAGTTTCAGTTGAAAAGTTGGGATTTTTAACGGTTTGAAAATAAAAGTAAAAAGCGTCTTGGGATTATTCGTTCGTCATGGTGACAAATCGTTCACAAACCATACCCTAAACCTAGAACTTTATGTTGGATCTATTTTCTAAAGACAAGTTTCTCTTTAGCCTATCACGTCTCCTTTCAGATTCAGTGAGTGTGTTTCTCTAGCAACCACGCCTATTCTCATGGTTGATTGCTATTGAAATCCTTGAAGCACGAAACTTTATTGTCTCAAGGTTTGCTAGACTATTCTCATGTTTCGCAATCCTTGTCTAATTTCACTTGTTCCAATATTAAAACTTCATCTTTTGATACTTCGCTTGATATTTGTGATCATGAATTAACAAGTATTTACCCTCCACTTTCGTTTTATTAATTTGATAGTTGTTAATTCATTATAAAAACGGTGAAATAGATTAGAAAATAGTTTACTTAGAATTAGGGTTCGAGGCTTGGTTTGATAGGGATTAGATCATTAGACTCATCCAACAATCCCAAGACAAGAAGAGTCTACTCACACATGTTCATTGTAAATGATGTAGTAAATCTGCAAGTGCTCGGTTTACCGATGTAGTAATAAAAGATATTATTCGGACAGGGAGTTATGAATTCAATTAACTTTCAACACTGGTTAGAAGAAAGTTTGAGTTGAGAAGTTTTGATTTTTAATTGAAAGAAAATAACAATAATAAAAAGTGTCTTGGGATTATTGGTTCGTCATGGTGACAAATCTTTCACAAACCAAACCCTAAACCTAGAACTTTATGTTGGACCTATTTTCTAAAGACAAGTTTCTCTTTAGCCTATCACATCTCCTTTCGGTCTCAGTGAGTGTGTTTCTCTAGCAACCACGCGTATTTTCATGGTTGATTGCTATTGAAATCCTTGAAGCTCGAAACTTTATTATCTCGAGGTTTGCTAGATCATTTTCATGTTTCACAATCCTTGAATAAATTCACTTGTTCCAATATTAAAACTTCATCTTTCGATCCATCACTTAATATTTGTGATGAACCAATAACAATTATTAAACTTCATCTTTCAATCCATCGATTAATATTGTTATTAATTATAAGAACGGTGAAATAGATTAGAAAATAGATTTACATAAAATTAGGGTTCAAGGCTTGGTTTGATTAGGATTAGGTCATTAGACTCATCCAACAATCCCAAGACAAGAAGAGTCTACTCACTCATGTTCATTGTAGACATAGAAGAGAAGAAGAAGAAGAAAAACATAAAATAAAATAAAGAAGAACTTTTATTAAAAGAAACAATTGTAACTTCTTATTTCCAAGAACAAAAGATGGTTTTACAAACTAGATGGTTGCTCTATTTATAGTCTAACATTGACTTGAGCCCCAAGAATTAAATCACTAAAGTGTTGCACAAGAAACCATGGGCTCTAGGTCAGAAATACTAAAATAGGCAGCTTGTCGAAGAAGCAAAAGCAGCAAAAGGGAAGGGGGGGGGGGGGGTACCTATGCAATATTTTGGTACAAGATCTTCAATTTCTTTGCACAAGATATTTTTGTATAAGATCTTCATATTTTTGGCACGAATCAGCTCCAATTCTCCTTTCTTTTGCTCTAAGACTAAATCTTTTGAATATTTGTTCCTGAAATAAAGTAACTTGCAATTGAAGTAAAATATTTCTAAAAAGGAAATAAAATTAAATAAAACAGATTCAAATATAAATAAAATGGACTCAAATATTATATTAAAAACACTAATTAGTGACTCATCAAACTCCCCCATGTACACTTGACTCTTTGCTTGTCCTCAAGCAAAAGGCATAAACATTAGCGGCATAAACATGATTAACATATGACAACACAATTAAAAACTTATGTCTCTTCTAAGGCTTCATTTCAAGTGTACACTAATCATAACTTCAAGCATTCCTTATGAACTTATTCAACCCAACAACAAGTTTCAAGTGAGTGTGTGTGTGTAGTCCAACCCTTTTCTTGCTCCTGTATAAGATAGATATTATGAGAAAGTAGGTTCTAACCTTAACACTAAACTAACCGAGAAAAGTCCTTTCTTCATTTCATATAAGAGAGATGGGAATTATATGATTGTTGGATCATTTGACACTTTAAGAAGGAATTACAGAAGCTATTGGTGATTGTCAGAGAAACACCACCTTCACGTGGGAAGTCAGTGGGGCCTACCCTTTTCCCCTCAGAGTCAGTGACGTCCCCTTATAAGTATATTTGCTTCTGACCCTCTTGATAATCAACCTGTTTTTAGGCATTTTGATCATTTTAATGTCTTTGTGACCAACCAGTTTCGGGCACTTGGTCACTTTCTTTATTTTTCAAGTCTTTTCTCCCCACACAAACTTATACTACTTTTACTCTAAAGACTTTTAAGGGTTCAATTTACCATTAAAGTTAGAACGTGCTCCTTAAAGTACCTACTCATACACTTGCTCAAAGGCTGCAACTTTGTGTTTTTCTCATAGAGAATTTTCACAATAAAACAAGATGTGGGTATAGAAAGAACACTTAAAACACAAGAAATCACTTCCATGTACAAGAAACAACCAATTGGGAAGAGACAACAAAAGAAATTTATGTCATAATTTACAATAAAAACAAACCGCTTTCCATGCCTTCCACAACAAAACATAACATAAGAATCAAAGTTCAAGGGAGTTTGGAAACACTACGATACTTAATTAAAATAAGACACTTTATTGGCTCCCCCCCCCCCCCCCCCCCACACACACACACTTGGGAGAAGCATTGTCCTCAATGATTTGAAAAAGAAAAGAAGAAGAGGAAGAAGAAGAGAAGAGGATAGAAGAGAAGAGAAGAAAAAGGAAGAGGAAAGCTCACAATTTATTGAGGTCCATAAGGTGGACCTTGGAGGTGAAGATGTTGCATCATGTTTCGGAGCATTTGGTTGTTTTCTTCGGTCATGTGATTGCCCCTTTAGATATCATTCCTTAGCCCGGCCATTTCAACACCTTGTCTTTGTTGCTCGGTGCTTATTCTCTTTGAATTTCGGTTTGCATCCATGCCCACCGTTCATCATTATAGTGCCCACCGGCTTCTTGTTCATGGTGCAAGCCATAATCCTTTGAAGGTACCTACTCCTTTGCTTGTCATCTTTAAATTTGATGCCATGGTTCCAGACTGTTGTTTTCTTTCTCCCTGCACCACTTCTTGAGGTTTCAATCTCCTTTCCTTTCCTCTTGGATGCCATTGACCTAGTTGACTTGGTTTGGGCTTGGGTGAAGGTTAGGGTTTGGCAAGGTTTTGCTTGGGAAAGGTTGGTTTAGTGATGGGGTTGGGTTGTAAGTAAGAAATTTGAGTTTAATGATGGATATTGGTGAAGAAATTTTGATTTTTGGGTTAGGTTTAAAGGGATTACGGATTTGGTGAATTTTTTATTTGGATGGATGAATGTTGGTTTTTATGGTTGGATTATGTTTGGAATGATGATTGGAGATGATTTGGGTTAGAAATAGTTTGATTTGGTTGAGTTTTGGTGGAGTTATAGAGGTTTGAAGGTTTTTGGTTGTGGGGGTTTTAGAGAGAAGTTTGAAAGAAGAAAGTGGTTGTCGTGATTGAATGGGGAAGAAGAAGAAATTTTTTTAAGGTATAGTGTGCTGATGGTCGCGCACGACCGTGCCACCCCTGGGCACGGGCCATGCGCATGTTTCTGCCAATTTTGGTGATTTTGGAGCTGGAGACAGGCACGGGCCGTGCCAATCTTTCTAGTCATGGGGGTCAACTTTTTTATCTTTTTCGCATCGTATTCAGACAAAACCTACAAAACAAATGAAAATAACACAAAATAAACAAATACAAAGCAATTAAATCTGTGGGTTGCCTCCCACGAAGCGCTCGTTTAAAGTCATTAGCTTGACGGTTAGAAGATTTATGTTTCTCAATCTGGGTTATGTTGACCATTGTGTGTAGATAATGCTAAAGAACATTCTTTCACACGATGATCAATCACATCCATCATACATCATGAATCAAAAATAGAGGGACCCTTCATCAATTTGTCAATTATAAAATCTACCTTCTCATCACCTACATATAAAACTATCTTACCATACTTAACATTAATAACAGCACCCGCAGTAGTGAGGAATGGCCTTCCTAGAAGGATTGGAATTTCAGAATCCTCTTTGATGTCTACTACCACAAAATCAGCCGGGATATAAAATTTTGCCACCTTAATGGGGATATCCTCAAGAACTCCGGCCGGATAGATAATGGAATGATCGGCTAACTGCAAGGTCATCTTAGTGGGTTTCAAATCACCTATACCAATCCTCTTCAAGAGGGACAAGGGAAACAAGCTAACATTAGCCCCTAGATCACACATGGCTTTATCAATGGATTCCTTCCCAATCACACAAGGGATGGAAAAACTACCGGGATCTTTGAGCTTTGGAGGCAATTTCTTTTGTATGACAACACTACATTCTCTTGTTAGAGATATTGTCTCATTATCCTTTATTTTTATTTTCTTTGATAAAAACATGTTTCAAATTTTTTGCATAAAGAGGCATCTGAGTCAAAGCTTCAATAAAAGGAACATTGATGTATATTTTTTTCAGCATGTCTACAAACTTTTTAAACTGTGCATACATGTTAGATTTAATAAGCCTTTGTGGAAAAGGAATTCTTGGCTTATAAGGTGTTGGGACAATTGGATTTTCATTCTCTCCTTTGGCTTTCTCACTTTGTGACTTTTCACTCTCTATCTCACCCTCAATTATCTTGGATTTCACAATGGAATCCTCAAATTGCTTACCATCCCTAAGTGTAATAGCATTTATCTAGCTTTTGGGGTTGGTTTCAGTTTGGCTCGGAAAGACTCCGGGGGTTAGAGAGGAAGTAGCTACTTGTTGGGCTACTTGAGAGATTTGAGTCTCTAGCATTTTAGTGTGAGTGGCAATGGAGTCCACTTTTGATGTAAGCTTGACAAGAGAGTCATTCAAAAATCCAGTTTGATTTTTAAGTTCTTGAAATTGCTTGGATTGTTCCAAAACATATTTTTGAGGGACTCCTTGGTTATTTGCATAACTGGGTGGTGTTGTTTTCTATTCAAAAGGATCTTGAGGAGTTTTATTATAAAAAAAATTTGTTTGGCCTCATTTCTTGATTATATTGGGGACTTTCAACAGCACTACCTAGTTGGCATTCAACGCCAGTATGACCGGCTATTCCACAAACTTCACATGGTGGTAAAACAAAAGCAGGTGTGACAACACTTACACTTAATTCATCAAATTTTTGAAAAAGTGTATCCACCATAGCATTCAAATGATCAAGGGAAGAAGCTTCATACATACCTGCCTCTTTTTTAGAGGGTGAAGGAGCAACAACAGTGATGGCTTTCTCACTTGCCCACTGATAGTGGTTTTGGGTCATGTCCTCGATCAAAGCATATGCTCCTGTGTAAGTTTTATTCATCAAAGCTCCACCTACACATGCATCAACATACGTTTTTGTGGAATATAAAAGACCATGTATGGATAATTAGCCATTTCTATAAACCATGATGGGCAAAGCCTAAGCATTTCTTTGAAACGCTCCCATGCATCGTAAAGAGATTCTCCATCTCTTTGAGTGAATCGTATTATTTCATCCCTCAATTGAGCAGTTTTAGAATGGGGAAATAATTGGGCAATGAATGCTTGCCTCATTTGGTCCCATTAAGTAATGGAACCATTTTGCAATGAATGAAACCATGCATTAGCTCTATCCCTCAAAGAGAAAGGAAAGAGGTGCAGCCTTACGGCCTCTTGGTTTGCTTTCAAAGTTCCACTGAATCTTAGAAACATAGAAATATGAAGATTTGGATCCTCGGTGGGTGTTCCGGAAAATTGATTTTGTTGCACTAAGTAAATAAGTGCAGGCTTTATTTCAAAATTGTTACCCTCAATCGTTGGGTACACAAAAATAGCATGTGGCACATCCGTAGAAGGGTTTGCATACTCCTTAAGAGTGCGTTCCTCAGCCATATCGGTATTATTTCGTGTTTCCCAAGAAGTTAACGGTAAGAAGAAAGAAATAGAAAAAGAAAAAGAAAGAAAAATAATAATAATAAAGAAAAAAAAAGATTTTTTTCTTCAGTCTAACCGTTATTAAAAAGTTAATCAAATTTCCTAACTCCCCGGCAACGGCGCCAAAAATTTGATGTACTAAATCCGCAAGTGCACGGTTTAGCGATGTAGTAATAAACGATATCGTTCTGACAGGGAGTTATGAATTCAATTAACTTTCTACAATGGTTAGAAGAAAGTTTGAGTTGAGAAGTTTGGATTTTTAGTTGAAAGAAAATAACAATAATAAAAAGTGTCTTGGGATTATTCGTTCGTCAAGGTGACAAATCTTTCACAAACCAAACCCTAAACCTAGAACTTTATGTTGGACCTATTTTCTAAAGACAAGTTTCTCTTTAGCCTATCACAACTCCTTTCGGTCTCAGTGAGTGTGTTTCTCTAGCAACCACGCCTATTTTCATGGTTGATTGCTATTGAAATCCTTGAAGCTAGAAACTTTATTGTCTCAAGGTTTGCTAGACTTTTGTCATGTTTCGCAATCCTTGTCTAAATTCACTTGTTCCAATACTAAAACTTCATCTTTAGATCAATCGCTTAATATTTGTGATGAATCAATAAAAATTATTGAACTTCATCTTTCGATCCATCGATTAATATTTGTTATTGATTATAAGAATGGTGAAATAGATTAGAAAATAGATTTACATAAAATTAGGGTTCGAGGCTTGGCTTGATTAGGATTAGGTCATTAGACTCATCCAACAATCCCAAGACAAGAAGAGTCTACTCACTCATGTTCATTGTAGAAATAGAAGAGAAGAAGAAGAAAAACAAAAAATAAAATAAAGAATAACTTTTATTAAAAGAAACAATTGTCACTTCTTATTTCCAAGAACAAAAGATGGTCTTACAAACTAGATGGCTGCTTTATTTAGAGTCTAACATTGACTTGAGCCCCAAGAATTAAATCACTAAAGTGTTGCACAAGAAACCATGGGCTCTAGGTCAGAAATACTAAAATATGCAGCTTGTCGAAGAAGCAAAAGCAGCAAAAGGGCAAAAGGGGGGTGCGCCTATGCTATATTTTGGTACAAGATCTTCAATTTCTTTGCACAAGATATTTTTGTAAAATATCTTCATATTTTTGGCACGAATCAGCTCCAATTCTCCTTTCTTTTGCTCCAAGACTAAATCTTTTGAATATTTGTTCCTGAAATAAAATTACTTGCAATTGAAGTAAAATAATAATAAAAAGGAAATTAAATTAAATAAAACGGATTCAAATATGAATAAAACGGACTCAAATATTGTATTAAAAACACTAATTATTGACTCATCAGTAGACATAGAAGAGAAGAAGAAGAAGAAGAAGAAGAAGAAGAAGAAGAAGAAGAAGAACATGAAAGAAAATAAATAAAAAGAGAACTTTTATCCAAAGAAACAATCGTCCCTTATTAATTTCCAAGAACAAAAGCTGATTCAATATGTTTTCTAGCTACTTTATTTATAGTTTACAACTACTTAAGCCCCAAGAAATACATCAATAGAATGTTCCACAAGAAACTATGGGCTTTAGGTCAGAAATAAACTAAATAGGAAGCTTGTTCGAGAAGCAAAAACAGCAAAAGTGCGGTGTTTCTATTAATTAAATTTGTAGAAGAAAATTTGTATGTACCGATATGTGATAGTCCTTATGATAAAATTTTGAAAACTTGTGACTATTTTCAAAATATCAACATTAGTGCGGTGTTTCTATTAATTAAATTTTTATTTTATATGTAAGACACCGTTCAATGTTTAGACCGTCTCCCGTTGCAGATTTTAAATTTTTATATCTGCATAAACAGATTTTTATATACATATATAAGAAAATCGATATGATAAAATTTTGAAAACTCATGACTATTTTTAAAATATCAAAATTAATGTAGTGTGTCTATTAAATAATTTTATATTTTATATTTTAAACACCGTTAAATATTTAAACCGCACACGTTGAGGATTTTATATGTTTATATATGCAGAATAAAAATTTAAGTACCGAAATGTGATAGGTGATATGATAAAATTTTGAAAACTCGTCACAATTTTCAGAATATCAACATTAATGCAGTGTTTCCTGTTCAATAAATTTTTTAATTAATTTAAATTTTATATATAAAACACCGTTCAATATTTGCATTGTCTCCCTTTGCACATTTTAAATGTTTATATCTGCTGCAACAAATTTTATTAACATATATGAGAAAATTGATATGATAAAATATTGGACAATCATGATTATTTTTATTATGAACATCAATGTAGTGTTTCCATTGAATAAATTTTTATTTTATATGCAAAACACAATTCAATATTTGCTCGACGATTATAAAATTAAGGATATCGTGAGTTTTAATAATGAAAATTATGAAACTCTTACTTCGATTTTTATATATGGTTAGTAGATATAACCATTATCCATAACTAATTTTTTAAAAAAACATATAAATTAGTTCCATAGTTATCCATAATTCATTTTTAAAAACACAAATAAATTAGTTACATAGTTATCCGTGGAAATTGATTACACTGGTGATACAAGTAAATTGATTACATAGTTATCCGTAATTAATTTTTAAAAAACAAATAAATTTTTAGTTACATGGTGTTTCCGAGAATATTCATTCCCTATCCAGGAAAGAAGCAAGGCAGGCCTGGTTAATAATGGGAGGCTCATATAAACCAAGCATTTAATGTGATTAGTTGGGTGTTAGGGTTGTGATTTAGCGCCTAAATGCAAAGAGGTGGGGTTGGGCTTCAATTAGGGTTAGGGATTAAGGGAAATCAGACCACCTTTGATTAATATTAAGTAAGATAATTCTATTTTGGCTTGTTCAAAAAAAAAAAATTAAATTTTGCAAAATTACCATTATGCACATAAAATTAAGGAGATCATGAGTTTTAATAAGGACGATTATGAAATTTTGTTGTACTTCAGTTTTTATATATTGTTAGTAGATGAGAAAATTGATATGATAAAATATTGGACAATCATGATTATTTTTATTATGAACATCAATGTAGTGTTTCCATAGAATAAATTTTTATTTTATATGCAAAACACAATTCAATATTTGCTCGACGATTATAAAATTAAGGATATCGTGAGTTTTAATAATGAAAATTATGAAACTCTTACTTCGATTTTTATATATGGTTAGTAGATATAACCATTATCCATAACTAATTTTTTAAAAAAACATATAAATTAGTTCCATAGTTATCCATAATTCATTTTTAAAAAAACAAATAAATTAGTTACATAGTTATCCGTGGAAATTGATTACACTGGTGATACAAGTAAATTGATTACATAGTTATCCGTAATTAATTTTTAAAAAACAAATAAATTTTTAGTTACATGGTGTTTCCGAGAATATTCATTCCCTATCCAGGAAAGAAGCAAGGCAGGCCTAGTTAATAATGGGAGGCTCATATAAACCAAGCATTTAATGTGATTAGTTGGGTGTTAGGGTTGTGATTTAGCGCCTAAATGCAAAGAGGTGGGGTTGGGCTTCAATTAGGGTTAGGGATTAAGGGAAATCAGACCACCTTTGATTAATATTAAGTAAGATAATTCTATTTTGGCTTGTTCAAAAAAAACAAATAAATTAAATTTTGCAAAATTACCATTATGCACATAAAATTAAGGAGATCATGAGTTTTAATAAGGACGATTATGAAATTTTTTTGTACTCCAGTTTTTATATATTGTTAGTAGATGTTCCCTTTTGTATATTTTTAGTGGTCTTCTACGCACTCCTTGTGCTTGGGAACTGCTATCGGTGTGGTAATATAATTCTATTTTGGTTTGTTCAAAAAAAAAATTTAAATTTTGCAAAATGACCATTATGCACATAAAATTAAGGAGATCATAAGTTTTAATATAGACGATTATGAAATTTTGTTGTACTTCAATTTTTATATATTGTTAGTAGATTTAAGGGAACACTACCAAAAAAAATTAGATTTTAAGGGAGAAAAAAAATCTACCCTGACCTTATGAAAAAGGCGGTTATTTTTTAAATAATTAGATATCGGAAGGGTTGGCGCCTTGGAAATTAAGCTCTCTGAGTACGCTTTCAATATTTTCTAATTCTTCACATAATTTCTTCTCGCTCTCTCTTTCTCTCTATGGCTTTTCCTCTCACTGAATCATCTCTTATCTCGAAGCTTGAAACCTCCGATTCCCAGGGAATTTACGCCCTAGTTTCCGATTACCTCCGTCCCTTCTCAGATATTAATGCTTCCTCTTCCAACCACGATCAAACCCTAATTCGACAATTAGCGAAACGTTTTATTTCATTCATCAACACCTCCCTATCAATTCTCCCGAAACGTCTTCCACAAATTTCAAAATCCAACGAGGTTTTAATCCTCGAGTTATTCAAAACTTATTTTCTGTGCTTGGATTGTTTAGAAGCAGTGTTCCCTCATTTGGATTCCAAGGCCTCAGAGATCCATTTCCGAAGACTTCGATTGGTTCGTTGTTTTGAGTTATGTGATCGGTTCCACGAGGCTGAAGCTGAAGGATTAAAGCTTTTAGAGAGGCTGCTCCCGGGAGTGAAAAGGAACAAGATTCTTCCTGAGATTGGGAAAAATTGTGGAGATGATAAAGATTCATTCTCGTTGTTAGTTGTTGAGATTGTTGTCACCTTAGTGAGGTGTGCATCAAAGGCTTCTTCTCATAAAGAAGATGACTACTCCAAAAGAGTGCTTCAATTGATGGATGAAGTAAAACCATGGCTTAGGTAGGTTAATGTTTTGTTGCTTCCATTGCCACTTTATTTTATGCGTTGATGCTCGGCGCAATTTTCTCTTTTGTATGCTATGGATTAAAGGTAGGTTATTCAATGCCATGCTTAGAAAACAAACTTTACTGTTTCAGGGGATTGGATTCCGATTCGTATGAAAAGTTTCATAAGTTGTTGGTATATCACTTGGGTAAATGTGCTTTAAATTTACTCGAGAAGAGGACATCATTCTCTGATAAAGATTTGGTGATCACTTTTTGCCGAACGACATTGATTACGTATGCAAAGTCTTCAATTAAAGATCAATTGTTCAAGGTAAACTAATTATTATTTACTTTTGGTGATGCAAATCAATATATTTATTTCACCAGTCATGTTGATGAAATTTTGAATGCAGATTGCCCAAAACATGTGCTCCTTACTTTTCAAGTGGGAGGAAAGTAAATTCTTGTATGTCATGGATATATTCGACTGTGTTGCTCCTAAAAGCAAGGTAATATATGATGAAAATCCAATGCCTGGAATTAGGTGATTCTTGCTCAGTCTAGTGGATTTTTGGCAATCCTCTATTTTCTACGATCCGTTATTATTAACACTGATTTTGGATCAAAATTTGCAAATCTAGTGATGCCGTTTGTTCTTAATTTGATTCAAATTGAATGCCATTATGTTTAAGTTGTAAGAACATTAGTACAAGTAATCATACAAAGTTACTTGGCCTGAATATTTTGGCCAATAGCCTGTCACCATTTAAGCTTCCACCTAATGTTTAAAGTTTTATCGTTCTTGGACTACTCTTAGAAGAATTACAAGATGATTTTGTTCATTTGACGACTTTAGTTTGTTTTCCATCTCGTAGTTACAAGCTTCCACCATTTATTGTTCTTCCACCTAATGTATAAAACCACTTTATAGTTATTGATTTAGCCTATTTTCCATCTCGTAGTTATAAGGTTAATTCGATGAATATAACTAGTACAAAACCTGTAAAAAGAGCGGGATATGTGGTCTATTTACACATAGTAGGATGTGATAAAGTATACGAGGCATGAAGAGCTAATTAATATTTTCAATTTTAGATGCGTTTGAAAAATTACACGTATGACTAACGATTTTGTCATGTTGTGCACTTTGTCGAAAAGTGCTATATTGAATGATGGTCATTGATTGTAATTTCAATATGATACAAATGAGAAGTGTTTTTTTTCCTCTCTCTTCTGAGTGGTACAAATGAGGATATAGATTTTATATACTTCTTTGATAATTAACTTGCATTATGAGTTGTCATTAAAATATATACAAGACACTGTCAAATTTAAATGACTCTGTACTTTGGAAAAGTGTATATGTTATAGTGGATTAGGCTTGCTAGGCAAAATATATGATGATTTAGTATTAGCCTATACGTCGGTCATGACTTGAGATTGGGTCGTGACAAAGTTGGTATCAAGTATTTTCTTGTTCGAGATCTTGATTCTTATATTCATTAATTATATTTATCCTTGCAGGTGGAAGACAAAAATGCTGGACCAGAGTTTGTTAAACTTGTATATCATTGTGCCGTTAAATGTCAAACTGCAAATGCAAGTTTTTGTTATACGTTTGCAGCATATCTGAACAAAACAGCAGAGCATTATAAACAGGTTTTATTTGTTTTTGTTATACGTTTGTAGTTGTTATTCATGCAGTTGTGTCAACCATTTGTATTCCACTTTAATCGAAGTAATTTACCACTTTGGCAGTTTATGAGACCCCTTAATTCAATATTGAGGCTCTATGCTGCTGGGTTGCTCCTTGTTAGCTGTAATTTGAGGTCAAGAGCCGAAGATCTTGTATCCCCTGGCATTGCGAAATTTGAATGTTTGTTAGGAGCTTTACTTGAAAATAAGAAAATACTACAAAGTTCACCACCTTTGCTCGGTTCCTTGCATATTTGCAGCAGAAGTAGTTTTATGTCATCCAATGTTGTAGACCAACAATTTTATGGCCACACATGCACACAATTATCTTCTGATTGTGACAATTCCACAACATACCTATCCTTTTACATACAAGCATTGGACTTTCTATGCCAACCACTTGCTAAAACAATAAATTCGGAAAGGAAACAGTTAGTAATCGGAAAGGACGATGCTTCTGCTGTGACCATGCTTTCAATTGTTGAAGACGTATTTCATGCATTTTGCCATTTTATTCTTCACAGTCCGAGGTATATTCAGTGAACATCTAAATTATTTTGGTGAAGTAAAGTTTTTTCATATTTGGCCTAATTGTCTTTCTATTTTATTGTATGTCGGCTATTCTGTTCACTTTATGCAAAAAAGCTGTTTCCATTCCTCGTGTCACTTGTCTTATATATCGATTCACTCTCTTTAATATTATGATTTTCACTTTTCACATTACTCTTGAGTAGTTTCTTAGAACATATTGTTTTACCATATTGGTTATTTATAAGATATGGCATCAAGTTTTTCAAATAAGTTTTTCTTAAGAGGGGAGAGGTGTATATTTTAACACAAGGGAGGAGGCTATGTAGTGTAAAATGAGTATCTCTAACGGGAGGGGAGTGTAATTTACTCTAAATTGGAGACCCAAAATCATTGGTTAAGAAAAAAGAAATTGAAAAATAAGCATACTTAAACGAAGCATACTTAAATCCAATCATGCAAGACTGATGCATTCTTTCAGTTGATTACGACTTTTCAAAATTGAATAAATTCAAATATTTACATTGTGGTTGAACAATAAGAATGTGAAGGAGTTGTATCTAAAATTAAATATTAAGTAACTTTTGTTCTTGTATGACGTATCACTGCATGGCTCTATATTACCAAACTGCACAGATGCGTAGTTTTTGTAAATCTAATATTCCTTTCCCATAAATCATTATTCGTTCTCCAAAATTGGAATTTTTTAGGAGATATTAGATGCAAATATAGGTTTGGAGGGATAAAATTGTAACTTAATCTATACATCACAACCGTAATATTATGAAGTTTTTCTCGACCAAGGAGCTGAACTAATGATGCTTCTTGTTGGATGATAGATTAGAATTTCAGATGGTTTCCAAGTATATTGAAACATCATCCAATCAGTCTTATATTTTTTTCTTTCTCCTTAATTTGCAGATATGAGAAAGATTTTTCCATTTGAGCTATTTCACTTGGGTGGTGATGAAGTTCATATAGGTCAGTATGAGTGGTTTCTTACAAAAAAAAAAAAAACAATTTGATCTTAAAGCTTAAGCTGTTAGATATGGGATTGAAAATATTTTTTTATTTTTTTATCATTATGACAACTTAAAAGTTGATCTCTAAAGTGATAAATGCAACATGAGAGCTATGAATAAATCTTAATGTTGTTGGATAAATCTACTACCAACTTTGTTCCTTGTTTTAAATCTTAAGAGCTTGTTTGGTTTGATGAAATCTTCTTTTTTTTTTTTTTTGTAATAAATCTTGTATTATTAGTGGGAATTGGAAATGAAGCCATTGATATTAATGCTAATTATTGAGAAATTATGTTTTATTTTGACAGATTGTTGGAATAATACTTCTCATGTAAAGGAATGGTACTGATTTTAATCTGTTATACTAATCTACTATATTACATTTTATTATGACATTTTATGATTTTAAGTAAAACTTTGTATGCTTAATGAGTAATGACTTGGTCACAATTTTGACTATTTATTGCAGGCTTCAGACACACAACATGACCACTAAGGATGCCTATGAATACTTTGTACTGAAGGCTCAAGACATAGCCCTTTCGAAAAAGTGGACTCCAGTTAACTGGTATGATCAGTATATATACGACAATCTGAATAAAGAAACTGATTTATGCCCTTATTTTGTCCTTGATGTTCCTTTCGAATGCCACTTATAGTTTGGATATGTATTAGACAGTATGTAGCACTGATACTTTAGATCGAAAGTGCGTCCCCATGTTCGACATGTAACACAATATGATACTTATGTGGTTATGTGTCAGTGACGTGTCTGTGTTTCACTACAAGAAACTTGCCATTTAGCAACGGCAGAAACCGTTGGTAAAGGTCTCAAAAGCCGTTGGTATAGGTCATAAAACCTATACCAACGCCCACATGCTACCGTCTAGGATACTATGCTTATACCAACGGCAAGAATGACGTCCCAATAGCTTATACCAACGGAAAATTAGCTTGATGCTATAGATTTAGGAGCTATAGCAACGGCATTTTGCACCTATTAAATAGCTTTAGTGAACCTCCATATCCGTTGGTATAGGACCAAACTATCCGTTGCTGTAGGTTCTTTTTTTTTTTTTTTAAAATAAAACTCACCCTAATATAAATATTTTTTAATAATAATAAAATTTTCACAATAATTCCTGACCAAAAAAATAATATATTCGGCAATACTTTTTTATTGCGCTACACAAAATTAAGGTAACATCAAAGAAAATTTCAATTATATGATCAAAGTAGTAAGTCTTACAAACATATCAAAATAACAAAATAATGTCAATTTTATATAATAACGAACACAAAAATAGATACTAAATAAAAAAAAAACACTAGATGAGCCTAAACATATCCAAGATAAAAACAATTTCTAATCTTCCTCTCTTCCGTCTTCATCATTGCATTGACTTGAAGAATTTATCTGGTTTGGAGCACTAGCACCATCTAAGGCCTATTAAAAATAAAAAGAAAATATGTTACAAACTGTACTTAATTCATGTTCTCATAATATTCGAAATCTGAACTCGAAAAGTAAAATATCAATTATATAATATGCCTGTTTTGCAGCATGTAAAATATCATTCAAATCTTCTTGAGATAATCGATTTTGTATCACTGACATCATATTTGCCATAAACACATTTGTCCTCTCTTGACTTTCTCGCATTTTCTTAAGTTCATCCCTCAGTTCTTGATTTTCAGACAAAGAAGCTTTTGATTTCTTAGGTTTGGGAATATTGCCAATACAACGCACATGTCTCCTCTTTTCAGCTCCTTTTACTCGGGAATAAATGTCATTCTTCCAAGGCATATGACTTTGTGTCCCATCCGATTGAGAAGTTTCTACCTCATTATTATGTTTGTTTAGTTCTTCCTGAAAAATTATAAGATATATAGATTATAAGAATACATTTTAAAATAGAATTCATTAATATGACAATCAAAACAATTGAAAACACTACTACAGAAATGACATTTCACATCGGTCGAAATTGACTTTTCACATCGGTCGAAATTATAATATGACTTTGTGTCTAGCTTGCAAGAACACTTGACCTTATGGTACATCACTAGCACTTCAACACTGGATCATATTATACCTCACAGATCTAGTTTAAAACTAGTATAACCAAACTAAAACAAAATTGTACAAAATTGCTAACAATCAAGTTGAAAGAACAGTAGCACATATTCTCTAACATCAACCACGTACATATGGTCATTAACTCATCATTAATCTAACGCAATAAAAATTGAGAATAAAATAATCCAATATCAAAAGCACAGAAAAATGAGGTCCACAAGTACAACAAAACTTAGAAAGCATTGCCTATCAAAGAAAGCAACCACAGTGACCACTGAATCACAAACTGAAAGCAATTTAACAAAAAAAAGGGCACTTATCAAAAGAATGCAATTGCAAGTATGAAGAACGTTCAGTAGCAAGCAAGAACTAACATTAACTAGCAAGAACTAATAATAAAAATTTATAGTAACTATTACAAAATAATTTTGCCACATAAAAGATCATAAAGCTATTGCATCAAACAAAGAGGAGGCAAAAACAAAACCACTGCTTTAAAAACAGTACCCCTAGATAAGAACCAGGAATGAATCAAACCCCAAAATCTCATTGATCTAAAAAGCTTGCACTGACTTTCGGTGAACGACATGATTATTAGACTAACAAGATTCCCAACAAAGATACCCCATAAAGAATATGCATACAATTCCGGAAAACCATACACCGAAAGTACTTCAAATCCTTAATTCAGTATCACATTAAGGAACAAAACAAATATTATTTAAACACAATGCTCGGAGGTTCACAAAAGGCTGCTTACTTGTACACGTCTCTTGTTCACTCAATATCTCCAGCATCAAGTTATTCAGTGGTGCATAATTAATCCTAAGTTACACACAGACAAATAATAAATTCCACAAGAAAATGCAAAATCACTAAATAATAAATAAATACTTATATTAAAGTCCGTACATAAAAAAAAAAGTAGTACATAAAAAAAATGTGTACAAGTAAATAAATACTTTAGCAGACATATAACACAGATGCCACTCAACACTAACACAGATATGTCAATATAGCCTTTTAGATAAAAATTTAATGTGTATCATATAGCTTCAAACTCAAGAGGAAGATGTTCCATTCCATTGTTCCAACAAAAGGCCTTATCAAACAAATACTTTTCAATTCAGGGAACTTAATTAAAAAAAAATAGACAATTTAGATCAGCCATGTAAACTCAAATATTCGAACCAGTAAAATAAAAATTTAATCCTGACCAATAAAATATATGCTGATATGTATGTACACTCTACCATTTATTTTCACCAACTTCATGTTGTTAAAACTTATAAGTAAGTGCTTTTAACTATAGCAGGGATATAATATAGTGAAAAAGTTCTATAAGTTTATTATTAGTTCTAATAAATTATAACACAAACATGAAAGACCTACAAAACAAAGACCATAAGCAAATGACTTTAATTATAGAGATACTCTGTTCTAATGAAGATTATGTTATATTTACCATTATCCCAAACAAAGCATCCTACCTATTCTTGGCTCACAATTGTTAAATTCTGATTGGTACAAAAATACTTAATATATAGTGATACTAAATGCAAAATATCAAATTTTAGTGGGGTAGCCATATTAACTAGCGATTACTTTTATTTTGAAGTATAATCCTGACATAAGAAAATCTCAGTGATGCTTTATTTATAAACAATTGAATATATATAAACATACAGATAGATATGAACAGATTCGGTACATATCTAGTAAGCTAACTTGTTTCAGTTAAACCTTAATAATGTCCTAAGAATGAACAGATTCGGCCTGAAAATAGATATGAAAATCTAGTAAAACAAAAACAACAATCCCAAGTGACTCATCAACAACAATCTCAATAAGGCAATCATACTTGGTGTGTGTTTGGCTCAACAACAAATAGATATGAAGACTCACCTGTTTTCAGAGAACGAGATCCACCAGACGAGATTCGAGTGAGAGAAAGCCAAAACGAGTGAGTGAGAAAAATAATAATGGATTCACCTGTTTTAGAGTTAAAAAGTGATTGAGAGGTCAGATTAAAAGAAAATCAAAACATGTGAGTGAGAGAAATAAGAACATCGAGATTCACCTGATTCAGATTTCGACGAGTGAGTTCACATCGAGATTGAGTGAGTGATTCAGATTGAGATTCATGTTCAACAGATTGAGATTCAGATAGAGTGATTCAGGTCCGATTTTTAGGGTTCACTCGTTGGGGTCCAAATTCGATTTTGGGGTTCAGTCGTTTGGGGATAAGGGTAAAAACATCTCCAATTTCAGTTTGTTGTTCGATTTGGAGTGAAGAGGGAAAACCAAAACGTTTTTGTGAGTGATTGATTGAGTTTGAGAGGAGAAGGGTTTGATGTTATGGTGAAAATGTTTGGCTTTTTTTCATTCTTAACCTATATTTGGAACATCAGTTGCTAAATTTTATCTATAGTAACTCTTTTTTCTACCGTTGCTAAAAGTGTCTGTTGCTATATGGCAAATTTCTTGTAAAATTTGTATGCATGCTTCATAGGGTCGGTATAATATCTGAGCATATCATGAACTATAATGAATTATTCTATTTACAACATAACATTCTTAAAATACATATACATATTTTGCATGTGACATTTTCTTTTGCAACTTCTCAGGGAAGAAACCTTCAATACATTTCCATCAAAGCTTCATCCTGAAACAGTAGTGCATAACTGGTGAGTTCCCATTTATACAAGTAGTTTTATTGTGGTATGAAACTCGAATATCCGAGTTGGAGAATAAAATATTTAGGTTGGTCTCTGGTGTTTGTGCAAAGGTTGTTGCAAAAGGTTTCAGATGCATTTTCAGTAACCAAGGTGTCTGGTATCTTGACCATCTAGATGTCCCCTGGGATGAGGTATATACTGCTGATCCACTAGAATATATACACAGAGTCAGAAGAAAAGCTTATACTTGGAGGAGAAGTTTACATGTGGGGTGAGACTGCTGATGCATCTAATGTTCAGCAAACAATTTGGCCTCGAGCTGCCGCAGCTGCAGGTAAGCATTTCACGCTAACGCCATATTTTTCACTGTTCTTGTATTTTACTCTCTATTTATAAGTACATGTAATGCTTTTCACATATATTAATGTGCCAATTTTATGTATGAATGTTCCTAAAATACTCTTTGGATGTAGATGTGTTCATTTTTTCCTTTTCATTTTCCAAGAGACTTAGTAGTATTAATTAAGAGTATATTTGAAAATAATAACAAACGTATCTAATAAATTGAAAGGGAGCTTATATTTAGGGGAAATTTTAAAAAAAAAATGCTTATATTTATAGTTTTAGCATACTTTTGCTCAGGATCTAGAACATGATATATGTGCAGTTTATAAATCTAGCATTCTCTTTTCTTATAATAGATATGCCTCTTCAGTTTATCATTTTTCCATTGTTTATAAACAACTTAATTCAAAGATTGGAGAAGTGTGGAATTAGGAAATTCAAGCCTCTGAATATGGGTCCTATTTGGACAAGCAACTCAATTAAGTGCTTATATCATACGCGCTTATCATAGATGCGCTTATGAATAAGCTATTTCTATAACAAAAGATAAAATAAAGTCAAATTGTTTTCATGTAATTCATAAGCTGTTTGTATAAACTATCCTGGAGAGCTTATGAAAATAAGGTGAAAACATCTAACTGCTCATTGTTTTTGACAGAACGCGTGAGGAGTGAGAGAGATTTTAATTCTGCACGAAATGCTACCTTAACGGCATTGCCGCGGTTACAGCATTTCCGATGCCTGTTAAATAAACGAGGGGTTCCGGCTGCTCATGTCACAAACTATTATGCTAGACGGGCACCTGATGGTACAGGCTCATGCTATGATCAATAATCTGTATCATTGTTTTATTTGTATTTGTGTATCCTGTTGTGAAAGTATCTGGCATTTGTCCACTTTGCCTGGTTGATGAGCTAGAATTTTCATTCTGGTGCTCAACTGCTTGGTAGCTATGGTCATTGTATATTAGATCTCTCCAATGATGGTAACAGTCATATTGTAATGTTAATGAAATTACCGAGAAATAAATTAAAAGCCTTTAGTGTCTTCAAGATAATCCAGATGCTCCTGTTCCTTCTCCGTGGAGACAAATATACGATGTTGAGGTATCTCTTTCTCTCATATATCAGATTTGTGAAAACAAAAACTCATATATCTCATATTTAGTTTTTTTATTTTTCACACGTTTACATGGTAAAAATCCAACTAATCAATGTATTTTATTTGTTTTTTTTTTTCCGTTATCATAGACACGGCTAATTTTCTACAAGCACAATGAGAGTGGATTCTTGATATATAATTTTAGGCCGTTGGTCAATATTCGAAGGGAAATTTTATGGTACAATTCTTGTTATTATGCAACTGTAGATGTTCCTTGATATCCGTCGAATGATAACAAATAATCAACATTCAAATGGTCTTTCAAGTGTTTATCTTTTTCACATTACTTGTTGTGCTGATATCATTATTCACTGTATTGTGGAGCAACCAATGTTTCGATGATTGTTATGCAATTGTCATATACAGTGAACAACAAGCATAAACACTTGTTACTTGTTATCCATCAATACAATTGCATAACAAGCATTGAAACAATGGTTGCTCCAGAATACAATAAATAATGATATCACAACGAGTAATGTGAAAAAGATAAACACTTAAAAGATCATTTGAATGTTGAATATTTATTATCATTCAACGGATATCAAACACATCTATAGTTGCAGAATAAGAAGAATTGTCCCATAAAATTCCCCTTTAAATATTGACCAGCAACTTAAAATCATATATCAATAACCCATTCTCACTGTGCTTGTAGAAAAATTACCCGTTCTATGATAAGGAAAAATTCAAAAAATAAATAAATAAAATACATTGATTAGTTGGATTTTAACCATGCATGTAAAACATGTGAAAAATAAAAAACTAAATATGAGATATATGAGTTTTTGTTTTCACAAATCTGATATATGAGAGATATATTTAAACATCGTATATCTATCTCCAAGGAATGAGAGCATCTAGGTTATCTTGAAGGAAATTAAACAACCAAGGAATATCCATGATGAAATATAAACAATAGAAGAAAAATCATGTATGCATCTAAGATATGACAATTGATACAGATTGACCTAAAAGGAAATTGTGTGTTGCTAGCATATCCAATATTCAAAGTAAATTTTAGCATGAATAATTTGGGTATTTCAACCTTAAAACAGGGGAAGTTTCATAAATTCACCACATCCCATTCTTCCTCTTGTCTCTGCATGTGCTTTTCTTTGTCCATTCTTCCGCCATCCTCCTCCCAACCACCATTATCTCCCACCATCCTCATCATAACCAACATCGTTATCAACAACGACCACCACTATATCTGAGAACGAATGGGAATCATATAAACACAAATAATCTTAAACAATGATAGATGAATACAAGATCTGGAATGAAAGAAAGAAAACGGCAGAAGGTAGTGGTGCGCGGTGGTGGAGGTCCAGATCTAAAAGGAAGATGAAAGGGTGGCCACTAATGATGACGGTGGTGGTTATGAGGGTGGGAGCTCAGAAGGCAATGGTTGTAGGGATAAATGGTGGTGGTGAGGACGATGATGACAGTGGTGGCGATGGATGAGAGATGGATCTGTGAAGAAGGTTGGTGGATGGTGTTGTGAACATAGATTTAAGGAGAGGGATGGCGGTGGTGATCCAAGGATAGTGGTGATGGTGGTGAACGGAGATCGTAAAAGAATGCTGAGATGGTGAAGCGACGACGATCGCCGGTGATCGGAGAGATGAGTGGTGGATGGTTGGTGGGTGGGAGATGAGAGAGAAAGGAAGCAGTATGGGAGGGAGAGAAGAGAGAGACGGATGGGAAAAAAATAATACGGAATCTTTATGGTGAAGTTTGTATTGTGTTTGAAATATTGGGTTGAGTTATCATAACTCATTTTAGACCTTTTATCCTTAGAGTCTTTGACTAAAAAAAGTCATTTTGCCTTCCCTTTTAATTAATGATTTATATTTTTTTTAAGAAAGTTATTAATGCAGTCAATTTTTATACGAGTGTTAGGTTGTAATTTCGACATGCTCAATCAATGCAGTTAACGTGTGTTGACTTTTGTCTTTTCAGAAATCAAAGTCTTTTTTCAAGCATGAGGAGTTCGACATGATCTGGACTTAGTGTTTGAAAGAGATAAACAAGCCTTGAAGTTTGAGAGATAAACAAGCCTTGAAGTTTGACAAAGACGTGAGTTAGGATGTAAATTGGTCGAAGCCAAGCAGTTGCTGTCAAAGAGGGAAGAATTTGAATTCAAAAGCAGTGGTTTCCTTAATGAAGACGTGGGGGACAAGTGGTTTCGATGGAGGAAGTGTTGTTCGTGTCAGTTAGCTTTTTCCAGTTGTTTTTACTATGTATAAATAGTAGTTTTTCATATGGAAAATAGGTCGCAAATCACTTATAGAATTATAGCACTCGAAGTACCAGCGTCTACAGCAAAGAGTCATACAGAATTTATGTAATCTGATTTGTCGAAACACTTTTACATTAATGCAATACAATTTACATTTTCTTTAAGTTTATGTGTTTTAAGCTTTTAAATTCTTTTACTTGCATTTCCTTTATTATTTTTTTACTGCCGAAAGACACTACACAAATTCTTCTTGTTCATAAAGCAACCTAAGAATTTGATCAACACTCACTTACTTTCTGGAAAAACATTGCACACAATGTCTTAAGATTTATGGTTTGATCCTGCTTGTAATAACCAAAATCAGCCATCTTGTTTACCAAAAACACTGGTAAACAACGAGAGAATTCAATCTTTGAAAACATTTTTACCAAAAATAAACCATGAAAACAAACCAAAAAATTAACAAAGAAAGCATTCAAAAAAATTGTATCGATTATTTTCCTATAAATAACCAAATATATCCATTTAAGTAAGATTCATATTTGACTATAACTTTACTTCAAAAAAAAAAAATGTTTGACTATAACTTCTTATATAATTATTCTTTATCCAATATATAGGTTAGGTCAAGTTTTAAATTTGCATTGCCAGACCATCATCACGACTAATAAATGTTTTCTTTCATTAAAACTAACCCCCCCAAACACAAAAGGCATACAATTATTATTTTTGACCAAAAATTCATCATAATAAAAATATGAAGACACTCACACTCGATACAAATACCATTTAGTATAACTCAACCTTTATCTTTCCTCCTATATAAATCACTTCTCCTTCCTTGCTCATTCAACAACTCAACACCCTTTTTCTTCCTTTCCTAATTCTAACATCCCAAATCTCCTCTCAAAATTAAACTCACCACAAAAATCATCCCAACTTTCCAAAACTGCCATGGCATCCAACAAACGTTGTGAACCATCCTCACAATATGCCTAGAGTGTTGGAGCCCACTTATGCCAAACAGTTCGAGAACTTGCAACCAAGTTTTGACAATGACATAGTTCAGAAACAAAATATGCCGGTTGTCCTCATTGATGATAGAGAAGTACAGAATCCAACAGTTTTTGAGAAGAAAATGGAACCATCCTTCCTTCAAAAAACCATGACTGATTGATGTTTTAGTTGTCCAAGTTGTGTTCTTTTTGTTCATGTTATATTTTATCTCTTAATGAAATTAATTTATATGGTAATTTTTGTTCAAAAAATTTATGTGGTAATTTATGTTTGCAATATATACATTTCATTCAATAAAAAAAGTGTGTTTACATTTAAATTGAGGAAAACAAATCATGTTTTTTTTTTTGGTTTTAGATGAAGTGGTAAACCACTGAAATTAAACTCACATACAACTGTGAGGTCCCCGGTTCGAACCCGGGTCATGACGTCTGACCTTGCAATTTCGGCATTTGTCAGTTGAGCTAGGACTTCTATTCTAGACACAAATCATGTGTTTTATGGCTAAATTACAAGGTATGTCACGTATATCATGCGTGTCACGTATTAACACAACACATATCATGCATGGGCTTAAAATTTTGTGGCATGTGCACATATCTCATGCATGTCACGTATTACTTAAATTGTTCTGTGGGAGACATAGGAAATAGGTAATAATGCAAAACTTTGGGTTTGGGACTCTTAACAAAACTATCATGTCCCTTACTCTATTATTTTGTTGATAAAGCCATTACTTTAAAGGCTTATTGATTTCGAAAGTTTTTACAACAAAAGAAGTGTATGCGGTGCATTTCCAATTTTATTCATTGGTGATATGGTGGTGGATTTAATAGAGTTAGAATCCTCTTTGAAATATCATGGACAAATTCAATAGTCTGTTATAAAGTCTTGGACTAATATAATGGGTTACTCTTAAAAAGTATAAAATATAAAAAACCAAATAAAGAGCCAAATGTTTCCAATTTTGAAACTAACTTTCCATTCAAAATAATGTTTATTGAAATTTTGACAGAGTAACCTCAGTGTTTTAAACATTTCCAAGATCATAACCTGTTTATAAACTTTAATTATCAACCAGAATTTGAAAGAGACACAATTATATACTTTTTAACACTCAAAATACAACATTCCTAGAGCCTCCAACCAAGGGGGCTACCAAAAGAGTAACATTGCTTAGACTTTGAGTTTGCTAACAAGTTACTGCTCAACTGCTTGTAAGGCTGAAAAAATAGAAGATGAAGAAGTAAGTCACAACAAAGACTTAGTGAGGAGACAACAACAACCACCAACTAGAAGGAAATCACACTAGGGCACGAATGATTATTTTCTTAAATCTTATCTCATTTTAAAAATCTAGTAACCGAGTAAAAATATAATTTTTTTTTTTGTGGTGGCCGGGGTTTGAACCTCAGACCTTACATAATTTTTTTGGACGTGTAAAAACATGATAAATCCACAATCAAGTGTACACTTGAAAAATCATAAATTTGTATACTTATCCAATTGAATAAGACTATTTCAAAATTCCAATGTAGAAATAAAATTATATTAATAAAAGTAATCAAAATAACCAACTTGAAATAAAATATAGAAATCATATACAATTTAATAAGATCAAAATAAGCAATTTTAAAAAAAATATAAAAATTATACTTTAGTGAAAATGAATTACAATGATAATTACCGAGAGCTAACTCCATCTCGTTGATAGCTCTTTCCTGCTAAGAGTGGCCTCTCTTAGCGGTAACTCCATCTAACATATAAATCTTTTATCTCGACTAAAAAAACACATAAAACATATCGATCAGGGAATCCACATCTCGTTGATAGTCCTCTCCTTCTAATGATGACCTTTCCATAGGGGTGACTCCATCTAACATATTAACTTTACCTAATTGAAATGACATAACTAGGAGTACCTAGGTCGCCGTCATTATAACTGTGATTTTCAAAATACATCACTACAACCATAGTTCAAAACACTTCAAAAATTATGTCAAAATACATACAATCCGAACTGAATTAAAAATATTCTACTTTATAAATCACATGTATATATCTCAAAACCATATTAATATCAAAAATTTCCAAAGATGTATATATCTCGAAAACCATATTTCAAACATCTCAAAACTTATGTCATATTATATGCAACCAAATCTCAATTTCAAATCCTTTTCTCGATAAATCATAGATAAATTCAAATGGTGATCCTATTAATTAATATCTATGACTTTAACAGAGAAAATATATGGGGATCATAAGTATCAATGACAAGAAAAATATTCAAAGGGTGCGTTCCCCATTTTAATAAACACTTTAACATATAGAAAATAATCAAAATATCAATAATATTAATAGTGAAAATATAAGATAATAATCGTTATCAACTCACAGTTATGAAGAATCAACTAAGTTTACTTTCTAACACTCCTAAAGAAGCATGTGAGGCGTTCAACGTCTTATCTCATAGAGCCTAAATGAACAACTTTCGCAACTGGGTACTCTTCTTTTTACTCAAAGCTTAAACACTAACCTCAAAATTCTACCAAATAGCACTTGGACTATAAGATATATTTGCTGATAGAGGTTTGACAAGTGCACCAAATACTATCGAAGTAGTAAAAATATCGATCCCACGAGGACTGTTTTTAATCTCAATAATTCAACTACGTTGTATTTTAGGATGTATAAAAGTTGTTTTGATTTGCCACTAGGCAGTAGATTGATTCGTGATGACATGCTGTCATTACGTAATCTTTAGGACTTATTGTGACATTTTGTTAGAGTTCTCATGCAATTTTCACTATTCCGGGGTACAAAAAGATGAAAAACTGAAGTTCTGCCAGACCAAATCGCGCCACGCCAAAATGGAGCCTTGCCGCGATTTTGGAACAAAAAATACACACTTCCTGTAAAGAGGAAATCGCGGCACGCCTATATACATGGCGCGGCGCGATTTTGCTAGGTCAGGCCCATAAATCTCTATAAATACTGCACTCAGCCAGAAGAAAAGTGTTACGATTTTGGAGAGCAAAGTGCGATTTTGAGACATCGGAGACGGCTAGAAGGGCGATTTCTTCATCCTTTTACCAATTCATGTATGTTTTAATTATTTCATTGATTATGCTATTTGTAAACTCGATTATGAGTAGCTAAATCTCTTAGAGATTAGATCCGAGATGAATCTTTGTAACCCTAATTGACACATGTTGCTGTGAAACTCTATTTTGTTTATGAATTCAATTCTAGTTTATTCAATTCAATTGTTCTTAATGCTTTTTATATCTTGATCACATATAACTTGATTTCGTGAGAATGAATGACCACTGACCATGGCTTTCAACTTAGACCTAATTGAATTGTTCTAATAAACAGGGTTAGTCTAGGAATAGATAATCGTTTGTTAGTGATAATAGGTTAACGTTCGGTAAAACCTTCAAGAATTATTAGACCACCTAAGGAATTAGGGGCTGTGGTTTAAGAAGAGGGTCCTAACTCAAGGGATTGATTAGGGCTAATTTGTTAGTTTTCAATATCTTTGAGGCAATAAAGAACCAAGATGATAACCACAAGTGTTACCGGATTGACGTTAGTGAAGAAACAGTCGAAGAAAACTCCCTTGAATCTCAAACTATTCAACCTATGGAAGGAGAAATTGTTAAGTCTATTGAAAGTAAGGAAGTGGTTGAAGATGTTGGGGTGACAGAGTGTGTCAAGCAACTTGAAGTAAGCACAGAACTTATGCAACAACAATCATCAGGAGACATCCTTGACAACAAGTATGGGGGATTGGGAACTTGGAACAATATGCCTAAGACTACTCTTACTAATCCTTTTGGTGTATTTGCTTATAAGAAGATCCCCTTTGGAATACGTAATGGACCGGTTACTTTTCAATGTTGTATGCTTTCAATTCTCTCTGACACGATAGAAAGAGTTAGGAGGTACTATGAAAAAGGGGTGGTAAGAAACAAGCCTTTTGATGAAACTGTGGAACCAAGGAGGTCTGGTGCACAAGGAACTTTCAAAGGGAAGGAACAAAAGCTGAAACGGTACCGTAAAGGAGGACTCCCAAACAATGAAGAGGGAGAGACATCCACTGATCCTTAGGGATAGTCATCAGTCAAGCTAGTGACGGTAAAGAAGCGCTGGGTGGGAGGCAACCCACTATTTATTTTTCAGGTATGATTCTATTGCTTTCAAAAAAAATAAAAACACAAAAATATTTTTCTTTTCTTTTAATACAAGGCAGGAAAGTTTAAAAATTTGTTCAAAATATACCTCTTGCCAAGAAAATCATGCAAGGTACTGATGTCTTGCATGATTCTCTCCTCAAAAGTTTTTCAAAAAAATTCGATGAACTCAGGCATTTTTCAAGAAAACAAAAAAAAAAAATTTTGGCCTGAGAAAGCAAAACACACTCCCTGTTTGCTCAAAATCGCGCCGCTCTGTGTATTTAGGCGTGCTGCGATTTTGAGGAACAGAAAGGCAGCCTCCCTGTTTGAATAAAATTGCGCCGCGCCTATCCTTTGGCCGCAGCGCGATTTTGAATGGTATCTGCCCAGATTTTTTAAAAATTTGACCGTTACTCAACCACCCATTTCCCAACCGTTGCAAAACTAGCCGTTACAACACAAAATCGCGCCGCGCCTTGCATTTTGGCGTGCCGCGATTTTCACCAAACAGGCCTATAAAACCAGCCTTTTTCACAATTCTTCCCATTCCCATTTTCCTACCGTTACTCTGTCAAAATTTCCCTACAAACCTAACCACGAAATTCCTTAATTATCATCATCTTAATCACTTCCTAAACATCATCAAACCGCAAATTCATCATCCATTCATCAACCTAAACCTCCACAATTCACCAATTTTCCAAAACTCCACAAATTTCCCATTCACCATCTTCCTTTCACTCACAAATGGCCTCCAACCAAAGAAACACCCGCTCAAAGAAAGCCACCAACCCCAAATCATCCACAAGCAAATCCAAACGCCCTCGTGCCGCATCCGAACCACCCGAAAACGCCATCCATTTCATCAATGACCAAGCCCAAGAGTTTCATCAATCTATGAAGAGTTTCGAGGTCATAGGGGAGAGGAAGTTTGATTTCACAAAGCTTGTGAAATATCCTTTCTTTGAGTCTGAATTACGAAGGAGGGGGTGGACGAGGTTGAATGAGATGATCGATGAAGCAAACAATAAAACGGTGATCGTCGAATTCTTTGCAAATGCAAGGGTGTCCGATACACCCTTTCAATCTTTTGTTCGAGGAAAGTATATTGATTTCAGCCCAGATGCTCTCAATGCATGGCTGAATGTTCAAGCACCGGAGGAGTGTTGGGTTGAAAAATTGAGGAGGGAGAGATTTGCTATTACGGAGGATACCTTTGATGAGATCATCACCACCATGTGTAGGCCTGGGTCGACTTGGAAAAAGTCCCGGATGCTTACCTATGCGGAGATGCTGCCGGTACCCAAGGCATGGGTGTCTTATGTGGTCCAGACTCTTGAGAGTGCATCTTGCACTTCTGAAATTCCTCTCAAGAGGGTGCTTGCTGCCTACGCCATCATCAAGGAGCACCCTATAGATATTGGCCGCCTCTTGGCCAATAGTCTTCATGATCTAGCAACCGGAAACACCACACAATTGGGGCATGGGAGTCTAATTAATTGGTTGTGTGAGCAAGAGTTGGTGCCGGCTTATGATAGTGATCTCAACACAAGCAATATGAAGCCAATCACCAACTCGGTAATGGATGGATTTGTGAAGAAATATGAGGGCTATATGAAGGAGAGAGAGAGGGAGGCAGCAAGGCAACAACAAATGGAGCAAGGAGGGAGTAGTAGCCAAGGGGGTTATGCTCCTCTTCACCCAAAGCTTGAGGAATTCATGCATGTGCAAGCTAATTGGATGAATGAGACTTTGGACCAGCTGTGGGTGAACCGTCCTAGGTTCTCAGCTGCGTTTGCTGCGGAGGCTCAATTGCATATGGGTCCGATTAGTGGGTCTTATGAGAGGTTTGGAGGCTCCCGTGAGCGCATGGAGCAATATTTTACACATCAAGAAGAGTATGGGCTGCGCATGAGGAGGGAAATCACTGATGATTTCAATACCACCGAGCAAGATCAAGGGGATGGCATCTTTGAAGGATTGAGGACACCGGGGGCTGGACACTCGGATGATGATGTGAACATGGGCTGATCTACTGATGGATTAGCATTTTCTGCTTTGTATTTTATTTTCAGTCATTTTTCTTTTGATGTATTTTCTTTATTTTCTTTTTAATGTCGAAGTCCATTGAACTATTTCCCTATTGTAATTGCCCCTGCACTTGTTTTATTAATGAATTTGTTTTGTTTCATGTGACTTATTCCAGTTTAGTAACAGTTGTTTGATGAAACGGTATTCCAAAAGTTCTAAAGGAGGGGTGACTTGATTCAAAGGCGAAGTGTACGGCGTTGCTAGGTAGTCACATACTCCCAGAAATCTCAGCCATAAGGTTCATTGCCAAATCTTGTTTTTCAATTTACTTATATTTAGATTAGTTTTCCATGCAACTACATTTCTAGAACTTGCATTGTTTCTCTATTATTGATTGGTCTTTGTCAATTACACACTGAGGCAAAAGTGCTTGGTCCTGTGAGCCTTTTTGAAGCCTACCCTGTTTTAAGTTGTTAAATCTATCCTTTCTTAACCAATTATGAGCCGGTAGGATTAGAACTTTTTGTTCGGTGACAAACTACATTACAAGCCTAGAGACTTTTAGGATTTGTCCCTTAATGTATTTTCTGAGTTAAGGCATTGTAGTATGTTGCTAAAGATTAAGTTTGGGGTTGCCATTGGAATTTGCAACCAACTAAGTTTGGGGTGGGGGTACTAGAGAATTAGAGAACAAAAATGAAAGAAATATGAAATTGTCATGCAAAATACACACAAAAATGGTGTATCAAAAAAAAAAGAGAAATTGAATGATGAAAAAGGGACAAAACATTGAAAATCCGAGTAACTTCAAACTCGATTGTCCCTAAATGTTAAAAATGTTCTCTAGTACCTTTGCATTGATTGTATTTCCACAAGGTGAATGAACGAAGGATTGAATTTTGTGCTTTAACTTCCGTAGGAATGCCTAACTCAAATTTTGTGTAGCCTACTTATCCAAATATATCCCACCTTTCACCTAAGCCCCGTTATAACCCTAAAGACCTCAAAAGTGTGTAATGATATTGACTTTGATTGATGTTTAGAAACTTTTCAAGCGTATGGTAATATGTAGACCTGCATGTCGACTGGTAGAACCCTATTTCATATTGATGCGTGGAGTTGTGAACTGGTGGATGCGAACAAGTCAAACTAGCTCATCTTTAGCTAGAAGGAGAATGAACTTTTGGGTACTATCGTTTTGTCAAGTAACTGTTATTTTACTGTCGTTTGTCACTGTTGCAAGCAAATTCCTTGAGGACAAGGAATGGTTTAAGTTTGGGGTTGTGATGACATGCTGTCATTACGTAATCTTTAGGACTTATTGTGACATTTTGTTAGAGTTCTCATGCAATTTTCACTATTCCGGGGTACAAAAAGATGAAAAACTGAAGTTCTGCCAGACCAAATCGCGCCACGCCAAAATGGAGCCTTGCCGCGATTTTGGAACAAAAAATACACACTTCCTGTAAAGAGGAAATCGCGGCACGCCTATATACATGGCGCGGCGCGATTTTGCTAGTTCAGGCCCATAAATCTCTATAAATACTGCACTCAGCCAGAAGAAAAGTGTTACGATTTTGGAGAGCAAAGTGCGATTTTGAGACATCGGAGACGGCTAGAAGGGCGATTTCTTCATCCTTTTACCAATTCATGTATGTTTTAATTATTTCATTGATTATGCTATTTGTAAACTCGATTATGAGTAGCTAAATCTCTTAGAGATTAGATCCGAGATGAATCTTTGTAACCCTAATTGACACATGTTGCTGTGAAACTCTATTTTGTTTATGAATTCAATTCTAGTTTATTCAATTCAATTGTTCTTAATGCTTTTTATATCTTGATCACATATAACTTGATTTCGTGAGAATGAATGACCACTGACCATGGCTTTCAACTTAGACCTAATTGAATTGTTCTAATAAACAGGGTTAGTCTAGGAATAGATAATCGTTTGTTAGTGATAATAGGTTAACGTTCGGTAAAACCTTCAAGAATTATTAGACCACCTAAGGAATTAGGGGCTGTGGTTTAAGAAGAGGGTCCTAACTCAAGGGATTGATTAGGGCTAATTTGTTAATCATCGTAAACTAGAAGAGGGTTCATAACAAATAGGTGCAGTAGACCAATTAGGGGAACTTAGAGGATTCGACGGATCTGATCTCATCTTTCTCTCATATTTTCTTAATCAAATCTAATTTCTTTTATTTAATTTCATAAAATCACACCAAATCTTCTGCCTAGTGGCAAAACAAAATAAACTTTACACATCCTAATTATATAACGAAATTGAATTATTGAAGTTAAAAACAGTCCTCGTGGGATCGATATTTTTACTACTTCGATAGTATTTGGTGCACTTGCCAAATGTCTATCAATTCGATTGCATAAAAGTAAATGCTGAAAATAAAATTGGTTTTTAAGAATAAGAGAGAGATGAGTTTAGGTCTTTCGAATCATCAATGTTCCCCTAATTGTTATGCTGCACCTATTCTTATGAATGATCTTCTAATCCCACGATAGTTAACAAAATAGTCCTAATCAATCCCTTGAGTTAGGACCCTCTTCTCAAACTACAGCCCCTAATCCCTTAGGTGGTCTAACAATATTTGAAGGTTTAAGCACGTTAACCTAATATCACTAACAAACGATTATCTATTCCTAGACTAACCATGTTTATTAGAACAATTCAATAGGTCTAAGTAGAAAGCTATGGTCAGTAGTCATTCATTCTCACTAAATCATATTTATATTTGATCAGGATATAAAAAGCATTAAGAACAATTGAATTGAATAAAGACTAGAATATCATTCACAATAAATAGAGTTTCACAGCATAATGTATCAATTAGGGTTACAACGAATCATCTCAGACCTAACCTCTAATGAATTTAGCTACTCATAATAGTGTTTACAAATAACATAATCATTAGAGGTAATAAAACATACACAAAGTGGTTGAAGGATGAAGAAATCGTCCTCCTTGGCTTCCTTGCAGTCACAAAATCGCACTTTGCTCTCTAGAATTCGTCACCCTTGTTTTTGGAATAGACTTCAGCTTAAATAAGCACAGAATATCGCCTAAATCGTGTCACGTTTTAAGTGAATCGTGACACGTTTTTACCTTCTGGAGCAAGAAACTGAATTAGGGTTTCACCAAATCGTGTCACGTTTTACCAATCGTGACATGTTTCCAAAATGTCGAATCAAAGCTTCTTGTGCTTCCCAAATCGTGTCACGTTTTTGATGAATCGTGACACGTTTTCTTTCTTTGTATTTCCTCCAGTTTTACTGCTCTTTTGCTGCATAAGTCTCCTTGTGAACTCCATTTTTGTGCTAAAATACATATAAAATTACGTAATGACAAGATGTCATCATTTGCTTTGATGCATAATTTTTTTGTGGGTGTTTAATTTGCAGAAGAAATTTTATGGTTTGAAAGAAAATGAAGATTGTAAAAAAAAATAAAAAAAATAAGAAAGGGAGAAGGAAATGGGATGGAGGCTAGGGGTGGAAATGAGCTATGCCGGACCTGGCATTGTAAGGCCTAAGTCTAACCAACTTCAAAATTATAGGTCTGAGTCTGACCTATTACTCGTCATAGACATATTTTTAAGGTCTGGCTTAACCTTTTTAAAGGTTTGATGAAGTCTGAAAGCCTATTTAAAAGTCTATTTTACATTAAGGTCTAGCAACACCTATCAATCTACTACTAAATAGGCCAAAACTTATGAAGGCATAAAGCACACAAATATGTCTGCTACTAAATAACAAAATTTTACGAATGTCTAATCACATCAATATATCTGCTACTAAATAATCAAATCATATGAAGGCTTGAGTTTATGAAAAAAACAACAATATCAATAATGGAAGATATATTATACATAAAAAGCATAATAGGTCGGCCTAACAGACTTAATTGGCTTTTTTGTAATCCTTAGGTTGATCTATTTAAGTAAATAGACTTTATAAAAAGCTTCAGCCCGACCTTTTTATTAAATGAGCTGAGCCGAGCTAGACTTTGAATAAGCTAGATCATAGCCCTTGTCAGACGGCCTGGCCTGTTCCCACCCCTAGATGGAGGCTGCGAGAGAGCATATAAGGAAAGAGGAATACGGGAGAGAGAGTGAAATGTGAGATAAATAAGGTGGGTTGGGGGTTATTTGTTTGGCTAAAATATGTCATTGGTCCTTGCACTTTGTAAAAGTTTTGCTATTGGTAGTTCTGATAAGTCCAAGTTAAAAAAAACAAAATTATCATTGTGCCATGTGGATAAATCATTCTACGCCACGTGGCACATTAAAAGACAAAAAAATATTCCAAATTTTTTATTATTATTTTATTATTCATTATTTTTTAATTTAAAAATATTATTAGTCCCTGCACTTTCAGTATTTTTTGATATTGGGCCATAAATCTTTAAAAAAAAGACTTTGAAAGATATTAGTAGTTTGTATCCACACAAACCAAATCATTTAAAAAAAAAAGATTCAAGGATAACAAACATGCCCTAAATTTCCTAAAAAAACAAACATGACGTGAAGTTAAATATTGAATTGGATATGATTAAATTTTAAAACGAAATTGAATGGAAGATATAAAACAACAAGATCTAAGAAAAGATTGCATAATTTTCCACTTAAATCGATCCAATCCAACAACAACTTCAACTCAAGACCTATAAATAGTACAAATATTTGCACAATATTAATAGAGCAATCAAAAACACAAAAATGCACACGATGATGCAAGATCAAAGGATGAAGTCTCGGTCCTTGTGAACTTAGCTCAGTTGGAATAGACAATGCATAATATATGTAAGGTTTGGGGTTCAAACCCCGGCCACCACAAAAAAAAGAGGATGAAGTATCGCTTGTTACGTATTACAACATTAGAACCCATCTACATCCACTGTCCGCTCCTCTCCTCCCTCGTTAACCATTGTCTTCAATGAATTTTCAAATCCCCTACTCAACCTCCTTATCACTCGGTTGGAAACGAACTCTTTCTTTATTTCCTTTTGTTTATGTAAATGGATTTGAATCTATTAATAAAACTTAAAAAGTTTTTGTTATTTTAATTTTTTGGCTTGTATGTAGTTGATAATGAGAGAAGTGAAGGAGTTGAATGAGAAAATCGGCTCGACTGAGGAAGATATCTCCGAGTTCATTATAAGGGAATATGATAAAAATTTACCATTTGATCATGCATCTATTCTTCGTATTCATCTTAAGAAGGGTTGCATGAGTGGAGAACTTTTATGTACGGAGAATGGGAAATATGTTTTTGTTGATTGTGAAAGTGAAGTGGAAGAAGAAGACGATGAAGAGGCGGAGGAATGTGAAGAGGAGGATGAAAAGGAAAAAGAAGAAGAAGATTGAAAATCGGACGAAAATAGCAAAAGTCATGCTCGGGAGTATTATTTAACGTTAATGTTCATGCTAGATTGTTATTATCTTTTTTAGGACTGATTTTATTGCACTGTGGTGTTTACTTCAATGCATCCTTAAGCTTCTTTATGTATGAACATTTATGAGACATTAAAAAAATGGAAAATGCTAACAAGTGTCCTAAGGGCATTGTTTAAGCATCTAAAAGTAGCAATTTTTGCATTGAAAATTGTACGGTTATGACTTTAAAAAGTGTTTGACATGTATTTTCAAGACATAGTTTCTTTTTTTGGGTTCCTTAAACAATGCCCTTAGGGCACTTGTTAGCAAGACCCTAAAAAAATTTAGTTATATTTTTCTAAACACGAATTTTGGGGCCTATATTCAAAAACTTGTAGCAGTCTTTCCATTCCACAAGCCGTAACAGTTACACATTTTGTTTCATAAAAATAAAAAAAGGCATGACGAGAAAATGTTATATTAGTGACAAATTTAGAGATGTAAAAGTGTAAAATTTGTCTCTTATACTCTTTTGTATCTCTCTTTGTAAATAACTCATTGATAGTGAAGTGGAGATATCTCTCTCCTCCAAATGTAGATCATGGTTGGGCCAAACTAGATGAACAAATTCTTGGTGTGTTGTTCTCTCTATACTCTATTCTCTTTATCTTGTTTGTTCTTTGGTTTGATTGTGGTTTGTGCTTTGCAATTAGTTGTTAGATATGATCTAGATTTTTTGTTGTTGCTTGTGGTCATTTTAGTTATTGATTGTCATTGATACTTGTCACACACATCTAAATTTATTGGTGTGATTTTGAGTTGCCAAATTCACCACAATATTTAATATAATTTATAATATTACATCTAAGAACATCAGTAATTGACGTAGATCGAAATGTTTAAATTATAGAAAATTTTAGAAAGTATATTGTTTAACAAACAATACAAAATATAATTTAAAAGTAATAAAAATAATAATTTATATTTACTCAAGTGTATCGGCGTCTAGTTCTAAACAAAATTTTTGATGGCCTACAATTTACTCGTCTTTTTAGCTATATAAACTTAAAAAAAAGTCTTGACTTTGTCAATTTCAAATAAAATATGATTTTAGTATGATGTTGCTTGCGTCATATGTTTCTATCGGTCGGTTTGATATATTTTTGTCCCTACTTGACTAATAAAGGATTTTACCTTGGTAAAGAACAAAATATCAAAACAAAAATAATCTTTATATCAATATTTGTTTTTGTCAAAGTGATGCATGCATCAGAGATGGTTGCTCAGGAAATCTAGGGTTGAAGTTGCTCCTGTAATTATTGTCAACAAAGTTCGCATTAAAACTCCGCATCCCATCTCCATCAACATTCCCGCCAAAGTTGTTTTGATGAAAAGTCATCATATCAACACCACCATTGCTTGGATTTTCATGTGGAGGTTTCCACATGTTGCTACATGTATCATCATCAAAACCTCCAAAGTTTCCTTGAACTTTAAAATTTCTTTGAGAGACAAAACATCAACATTACCAACACCATCATTTGTATGAGGTGGTATCAACATTTTGCTACCTGTGTTGTTATCAAAATCTTCAAAGTTAAATTGGTCTCCAAAATTTTCTTGAGGAAGCAATGTATCACCACCACTAAAATTTGCATGTTGTACCCACATGCTACTATCTATGTTGTCATCAAAACCTCCAAAGTTTTCTTGATCTTCAAAATTTTCTTGAGGAAGCAACAAATCAACATTCTCATTCAGATTTGCATGTGGTAGTATCCTTGTGTTGCTACCTGTAATGTCATCAAAACCTTGAAAGTTGCTTTGACCTCCAAAATATCCTTGAGGTGGCAACACACCTACACCACCACTAGGATTTTCATGTGATTGTATCCCAATATTGCTACCTATATTGTTAATAAAATGCCCCCGATTTCCACGAGGAAGAAACATATCATGAACACTACCACTATGATTTTCATGTGATGATATCTACATGATACTATCAAACTTTTGCAAATTATCTTGAAAAAACGCTGCATAAAAACCACCACTAGAATTTTCAGGTGATGGTATTCCCATGCCATTATCAAAGTTGTTATCAAAATAACCAAAATCGGCTTGATTAGCCAAGTTATCACAACCACCACCACTAAGATCTGTTTGTGGAGGTATCCCCATGCTACTTCCATGGTTGTTATTGAAACCACTGCTCATTTGATCAACTTTGATATATACTGCTGATCCACTAGAATATATACACAAAGAGTCAGAAGAAAAGCTTATACTTGGAGGAGAAGTTTGCATGTGGGGTGAGACTGCTGATGCATCTAATGTTCAGCAAACAATTTGGCCTCGAGCTGCCGCAACTGCAGGTAAGCATTTCACGCTAACGCCATATTTTTCACTGTTCTTGTATTTTACTCTCTATTTATAAGTACATTTAACGCTTTTCACATATATTAATGTGCCAATTTTATGTATGAATGTTCCTAAAATACTCTTTGTATGTAGATTTGTTCATTTTTTCCTTTTCATTTTCCAAGAGACTTAGTAGTATTAATTAAGAGTATATTTGAAAATAATAACAAACGTATCTAATAAATTGAAAGGGAGCTTATATTTAGGGGAAATTTTAAAAAAAAAATGCTTATATTTATAGTTTTAGCATACATTTGCTCAGGATCTAGAACATGATATATGTGTAGTTTATTAATCTAGCATTCTCTTTTCTTATAATAGATATGCCTCTTCAGTTTATCATTTTCCTTTGTTTATAAACAACTTAATTCAAAGATTGGAGAAGTGTGGAATTAGGAAATTCAAGCCTCTGAATATGGGTCCTATTTGAATAAACAACTCAATTTAGTGCTTATATCATAAGCGTTTATCATATAAGCGCTTATGAATAAGCTGTTTCTATAACAAAAGATAAAATAAAGTTAAATTGTTTTCATGTAAGCCATAAGCTGTTTTAATAAACTATCCTGGAGGGCTTATGAAAATAAGCTGAAAACATTAGTACCTAGATTATGGGGAAGGTAGTGTATTGTGGCTGTTAGGCGTGATCTGTGTAGCGTACAGTCCAGGAGTTGGCAGCAGTGCTGTGTTGTTTTTATAGGGCTCCTAGGACTTATTGTTTCGGAGATTTTGAGGTATGGGTATGCGTTTGGTTTTTTCTCCATTTGTATACTCCGGCCTCAATTTTTTTGGGAGTTCTTAGGGGTTTATTTTTGTAGGTGTTCCGTATATATGCAGCGCCGAATGTTTTATTTGCTTTTTCCGCGAGTCTTAATGCGTCTTGCATGAACTTGTTGAGAATAAAATTGCCATTTCAAAAAAAATAAATAAAAATCTAACTGCTCATTGTCTCTGACAGAACGCATGTGGAGTGAGAGAGATTTTACTTCAGCGCGAAATGCTACCTTAACGGCATTGCCGCGGTTGCAAAATTTCCGATGTCTGTTAAATAGACGAAGGGTTCCGGCTGCTCCTGTCACAAACTATTATGCTAGAAGGGAACCTGATGGTACAGTCTCATGCTATGATCAATAATCTATATCATGTTTTATCTGTATTTGTAAAGCCTGTTGTGAAAGTAACTTTGCCTGGTTGATGAGCTAGAATTTTCATTCTGGTGCTCAAATGCTTGGTAGGTGTGGTCATTGTATATCAGATCTCTTCAATGATGGTAACAGTCATATTGTAATGTTAATGTAATATCTGTAAGAAATAAATTCAAAGGTTTTAATGTCTGAAGTTTTTTTTTTCCTTTCTTTTCAGTAACCAAGCTATTACTGCGAAGTATCTTAGCCGAGAAATTTGGCTAGCCAATTTTAGCAGGGTCTCCACAGTCAACCACATTTTTTCTATCAACAAGTTTCAACCTGAGACCTTGCTTAAGAAATTCGAGTTTAATCACATAAAATGATATCATCTATCTTTTTATCCAATTGCATGAATTTAGGACACCGTTAATAATGATAAGGGTGAAAAATACTTAAGTCATTATTTTATTACTTGTGTGATATGGTACACTTGTCAAAACTTTCAGTATGCGTATGTGACAAATAACACATGTAAATTGTTGTGACATCAATTTAAACACCATTTTTCAAAAATTCATAACACTTTGGTTCTTCATTCAAACACCATGAACCATTTGTCCATTTCGACCATTTAGACGAGGTAAATCCAATGTCCAACTCATATCAACATGGCAGCGCATACAAAATGAGTAAAATACCCCTAAAGGATCAGCAAGTACAAAGTACATAGCAAAATTGCTTTTTTGAAAAACTAATTGGTACAAACAATAGATATGCTCATTGTAACACTATCCATAATATAAAAAGAGGAATGCTAGCAACAAACATTTTAATACTAGATATGCTAGCAACACACAATTTCTTTTAGGTCAATGTGTATCAATTGTCATATCTTAGATGCATACATGATTCTTCTTCTCTTGTTACATTTCATCATGGATATTCCTTTGTTACTCAATTTCCTTCAAGATAATCCAGATGCTCCCGTTCCTTCTCCGTGGAGACAAATATACGATGTTGAGGTATCTCTTTCTCTCATATATAAGATTTGTGAAAACAAAAACTCATATATCTCATATTTAGTTTTTTATTTTTCACACGTTTACATGGTTAAAATCCAACCAATCAATGTATTTTATTTGTTTATTTTATTTTTTTTCGCTATCAGAGATAGGGCTAATTTTCTACAAGCACAATGAGAGTGGATTCTTGATATATAATTTTAGGCCGCTGGTCAATATTTGAAGGGAAATTTTATGGGACAATTCTTCTTATTATGCAACTATAGATGTTCCTGATATCCGTCGAATGATAACAAATATTCAACATTCAAATAGTCTTTCAAGTGTTTATCTTTTTCACATTACTTGTTGTGCTGATATCATTATTCATTGTATTGTGGAGCAACCAATGTTTCGATGATTGTTATGCAATTGTCATATACAGTGAATAACAAGCATAAACACTTGTTACTTGTTATCCATCAATACAATTGCATAACAAGCATCGAAACACTGGTTGCTCCAAAATACAATGAATAATGATATCAGCACAACAAGTAATGTGAAAAGGATAAACACTTAAAAGATCATTTGAATGTTGAATATTTATTATCATTCGACGGATATCAGGAACATCTATAGTTGTAGAATAAGAAGAATTGTCCCATAAAATTCCCCTTTAAATATTGACCAGCAACCCAAAATCATATATCAAGAACCCATTCTCACTGTGCTTGTAGAAAAATAACCCGTTCTATGATAAGGAAAAAATTCAAAAAATAAATAAATAAAATACATTGATTAGTTGGATTTTAACCATGTAAAACATGTGAAAAATAAAAAACTAAATATGAGATATGAGTTTTTGTTTTCACAAATCTGATATACGAGAGATATACTTAAACATCGTATATCTATCTCCAAGGAATGAGAGCATCTAGGTTATCTTGAAGGAAATTAAACAACCAAGGAATATCCATGACGAAATGTAACAATAGAAGAAAAATCACGTATGCATCTAAGATATGACAATTGATACAGATTGACCTAAAAGGAAATTGTGTGTTGCTAGCATATCTAATATTCAGAGTAAATTTTTCCATGGATAATTTAGGTATTTCAACCTTAAAACAGGGGCAGTTTCGTAAATTCACCACATCCCATTCTTTCTCTTGTCTCTGCGTGTGCTTTTCTTTCTCCATTCTTCCACCATCCTCCTCCCTACCACCATTATCTCCCACCATCTTCATCACAACCAACAATGTTATCTAGAACGACCACCATTGTATCTGAGAACGAATGGGAATCATATAAACACAAATAATCTTAAAGAATGATAGATAAATACAAGATCTGGAATGAAAGAAAGAAGACGGCAGAAGGTGGTGGTGCGTGGTGGTGGAGGTCCAGATCTAAAAGGAAGATGAAAGGGTGGCCGCTAATGATGACGGTGGTGGTTATGAGGGTGGGAGCTCAGAAGGTTGGTGGATGGTAGTGGTGAGGATGGTGATGACAGTGGTGACGATGGATGAGAAATGAATATGTGAAGAAGGTTGGTGGATGGTGCTGTGAACGCAGATCTAAGGAGAGGGATGGTGGTGGTGATCTAAGAATAGTGGTGATGGTGGTGAACGGAGATCGGAAAAGAAGGCTGAGATGGTGAAGCAACGACGGTCGTCAATGGTCGGAGAGATGAGTGGTGGATGGTTGGTGGGTGGGAGATGAGAGATAAAGGAAGCAGTATGGTAGGGAGAGAAGAGAGAGACGGATGAAAAGAAAACAAATAATACAGAATCTTTATGGTGAAGTTTGTATTGTGTTTGAAATTTTGGGTTGAGTTATCATAACTCATTTTAGACTTTTATCCTTAGTCTTTGACTAAAAAAAGTCATTTTGCCTTCCCTTTTAATTAATGATTTATATTTTTTTAAGAAAGTTATTAATGCAGTCAATTTTTATACGAGTGTTAGGTTGTAATTTCGACATGCTCAATTAATGTAGTCAACGTGTCTTGACTTTTGTCTATTTAGAAATCAAAGTCTTTTCTCAAGCATGAGGAGTTCGACATGATCTGGACTTAGCGTTTGAAAGAGATAAACAAGCCTTGAAGTGCGACAAAGACATGAGTCAGGATGTAAATTGGTCGAAGCCAAGAAGTTGTTGTCAAAGAGGGAAGAATTTGAATTCAAAAGCAACTGTTTCCTTAAGGAAGATGTGGGGGACAAGCGGTTTCGATGGAGGAAGTGATGTTCGTGGCAGTTAGGTTTTTCCAGTTGTTTTTACTATGTATAAATAGTAGTTTTTCACATGGAAAATAGGTCGCAAATCACTTATAGAATTATAACACTCGAAGTACCAACGTCTAGAGAAAAGAGTCATACATAATTTATGTAATCTGATTTGTCAAACCACCTTTACATTAATACGAAGCAAATTACCTTTTCTTTAAGTTTCTGCGTTTTAAACTTTTAAAGTCTTTTACTTGCATTTCCTTTACTCTCTTTTTTCTAAGAATTTGATGAACACTCAGTTACTTTCTGGAAAAACATTGCACACCATGTCTTAGGATTTCTGGTTTGATCATGCTTGTAATAACCAAAATCAGTCATCTTGTTTACCAAAAACATTGGTAAACAACGAGAGAATTCAATCTTTGAAAACATTTATACCAAAAATAAACCAATGAAGCAAACCAAAAAATTAACAAAGAAAGCATTAAAAATAAATTGTATCGATTATTTTCCTATAAATAACCAAATATATCCATTTAAGTAAGATTCATGTTTGACTATAACTTTACTTAAAAAAAATGTTTGACTATAACTTCTTATGTAATTATTCTTTATCCTATACATAGGTTTGGTCAAGTTTTAGATTTGCATTGCCAGACCATCATCACGACTAATAAATGTTTTCTTTCATTAAAACTAACCCCCCAAACACAAAACACATACAATTTATTATTTTTGATCAAAAAGTCATCATAATAAAAATATGAAGACTCTCACACTCAATACAAATACCATTTAGTATAACTCAACATTTATCTTCCCTCCTATATAAAACACTTCTCCTTTCTTGCTCATTCAACAACTCAACACCCTTTTTCTTCATTCCTAATTCTAAAATCCCAAATCTCCTCTCAAAATTAAAACTCATCACAAAAATCATCCCATCTTTCTAAAACTGCCATGGCATCCAACAAACGTTGCGAACCATCCCCACAATATGGCTTGGAGCACAAAAAATTGAAGAGAGTAAGGACGGGCCAAGAAGAGTGTATGTTGGAGCCCACTTATGCCAAACAGTTCGAGAACTTGCAACCAAGTTTTGACAATGACATAGTTCAAAAACAAAATATGCCGGTTGTCCTCACTCATGATAGTAAAGTACAGAATCCAACAGTTTCTGGGAAGAAAATGGATCCATCCTTCAAAAAACCATGACCGATTGCTGTTTTAGTTGTCCAAGTTGTGTTGTTTTCGTTCATGTTATATGTTATCTCTTAATGGAATTAATTTATGTGGTAATTTATGTTTGCACTATATACATTTCATTCAATAAAAAAAGTGTGTTTCCATTTAAATTGAGGAAAACAAATCATGTTTTTTTTTTTTTAGTCTTAGATGAAATGGTAAACCACTGAAATTAAACTCACACACAACTGTGAGGTCACAGGTTCGAACCCGGATCATGACGTCCGGCCTTGCAATTTCGGCATTTGTCAGTTGAGCTAGGACTTCTAGACACAAATCATGTGTTTTATGGCTAATTTACAAGGTATGTCACGTATATCATGCATGTCATGTATTAACACAACACCTATCATGCATGGGCTTAAAATTTTGTGGCATGTGCACATATATCATGCATGTCACGTATTAATTAAATTGTTCTGAGGGAGACATAGGAAATAGGTAATAATGCAAAACTTTGGGTTTGGGACTCTTAACAAAACTATCATGTCCCTTACTCTATTATTTTGTTGATAAAGCCATTACTTTAAAGACTTATTAATTTCTAAAGTTTTTACAACAAAAGAAGTGTATGCAGTGCATTTCCAATTTTATTCATTTGGTGATATGGTGGTGGATTTAATAGAGTTAGAATCCTCTTTGAAATATCATGGACAAATTCAATAGTGTGTTATAAAGTCTTGGACTAATATAATGCGTTACTCTTAAAAAGTATAAAATATAAAAAACCAAATAAAGAGCCAAATGTTTCCAATTTTGAAATTAACTTTCCATTCAAAATATTAGTCCACTTGGGTTGGTCTAGTGGTATTGGCTTGGGATCTGGGAGTGTGCTCCTCGAGGTTTCAGGTTCGATTCTCTCCACTGCCAATTTAGGTGGGCTAGTTTAGCTTCTTAAAAAAAAAAACTTTCCATTCAAAATAATGTTTATTGAAATTTTGACAGAAGAAGATTTTTTACCTAATTATTTATAAAAAGAAAAAACAAACATGTGACGAAAAAAGAACATAAAAGAAATTAGATAATATAAATAAAGTCAAAATGTAGAAAAATACACACAATTAAAAGCCCAAATACCAACACACGTTGGCTCAGTTGGTAAGGAACGGGTCACTTCCTTGCAGAAGGTTGTGTGTTCGATTCCCTCTGCCGATGTGAGGGCAGTGTTGGTGGGTGATCTGTAAGTACCTCTATAAGTGTCCTTTGGGCCCGAGGCGTGCCCTGACCCTGGTGGTGACCGGAGCGGAACCCACCTAAACTTTAATGTAACCAAAAAAAAAAGCCCAATAATATTCCTGGGATTTCCATAATAGACAGGAACTCGGCTGTGCCCGCGGGCAAGAATCTTTCCCAATGCCTCCCTGATTTGAGATAGGCAGGATAAAAGTTTTCAGGAAAATAAAATAGTGGAGGAAGGAAAAATCTACTCCACGCATATGTTTTGCATATATCTTACATGTAGGGGTGGATCCTACCAGTCACGAAGACTTAGTGAGGAGACAACAACAACCACCAACTAGAAGGAAAACACACTAGGACACGAATGATTATTTTCTAAAATCTTATCTCAATTTACAAATCTAGTAACCGTGTAAAATTATAATAAATCCACAATCAAGTTTACACATGAAAAAGTCACAAAGAAGTGAAACCAACCAAAAACTTTAAAGAAATATAACTACATCTCATTGATAGCTCTTTCCTGCTAAGAGTGGCCTCCCTTAGCGCTAACTCCATCTAACATATAACTCTTTTATCTCGACTAAAAAAACACATAAAACCTATCGATCGGGGAATCCACATCTCGTTGATAGTACTCTCCTTCTAATGATGACCTTTCCATAGAGGTGGCTCCATCTAACAAATTAACTTTACCTAATTGAAATGACATAACTAGGTGTGCCTAGGTCGTTGTCATTATAATTGTGATTTTTAAAATACATCACTACAACCATATTTCAAAACACTTCAGAAATTATGTCAAAATACATACATTCCAAACTGAATTGAAAATATTCTACTTTATAAATCACAGGTATATCTCTCAAAACTATATTAATATAAAAAATTTCCAAAGTTGTATATATCTCAAAAACCACATTTCAAAAATCTCAAAACTTATATCATATTATATGCAACCAAATCTCAATTTCAAATCCTTTTCTCGATAAATCATAGATAAATTCAAATGGTGATCATATTAATATCTATGACTTTAACAGAGAAAATATATGGGGATCATAAGTATCAATGAGAAGGAAAATATTCAAAGGGCCTGTTCCCCATTTTAATAAACAATTTAACATAAAAAATAATCAAAATATCAATAATATTAATAGTGAAAATATAAGATAATAATCGTTATTAACTCACAGTTATGAAGAATCAACTAAATTTGCTTTCCAACACTCCTGAAGAAGCATGTGAAGCGTTCAACGTCTTATCTCATAGAGCCTCGATGAGCAACTTTCGCAAGTGGGTACTCTTCTTTTTACTCAAAGCTTAAACACTAACCTCAAAATTCTACCAAATAACACTTGAACTATAAGATAGATTTGCTTTGATGTATATTTTTTTTTTGTGGGTGTTTAATTTGTAGAAGAAATTTTATGGGTTGAAAGAAAATGAAGATTGTAAATAAAATAAAAAATAAGAAAAAGGGAGAAGGAAATGGGATGGAGGCCTAAAGCACACGAATAGGTCTGCTACTAAATAACGAAATCTTACGAAGGTCTAATCACACCAATATATCTACTACTAAGTAACCAAATCATATGAAGGCTTGAGTTTATGAAAAAACAACAATATCAATATTAATGGAAGATATATTATATATAAAAAGCTTAATAGGCCGGCCTAATAGGCTTGAGTTGAAAAATGAGCTAAGCCGAGCTAGACTTTAAATAAGCTAGGCCATAGCCCCTGTTAGACGGCCTGGCCTATTCCCACCCCTAGATGGGGGCTGTGAGAGAGCATATAAGGAAAGAGGAATGAGAGAGAGACAGAGAGAGAGATAAATGTGAGATAAATAAGGTGGGCTAGGTGGGTTATATTATTTTATTTTTTTTACAAAAGGTGGGTTATATTATTTGTTTGGCTAAAATAATGTCATTGGTCCCTGCACTTTCACCATATTTTGGTATTGGTTCCTACACTTTTTTTTGTTTGACATTGATCTCTACACTTTGTAAAAGTTTTGTTATTGATACTTCTGTTAAGTCCAAGTTAAAAAAAAAAAAAAACTTTGTTGAATAATATCTTTTTTTTTGGGGGGGGGGGGGAGTAGGGTTGTGGTATCATGTGTTGGTCGCCCGTTACGGTGACGCAGGTGGGAGGTTGGAGGAAGGGGGCCGAAGTTGTTCTTGTTGGTGGTGGTGAGGTTCGGGGTAGATGGTTCGGTGACAATGTGGTGACGAGGGTGGGAGATGGGACTGGTACACTATTTTGGACTCATAGATGGTTGGGTGGTTTGCCTCTCAGTGAGCGTTTTCCTAGATTGTTTGAGTTGGCTGAGAACAAATTGGAGACAGTTGCTGGTATGTTCTCTCTTGGCCTTGGTCATGGAGGGGAGGGTTGGCGGTGGAGACGTCGGTTGTGGGTGTGGGAGGGGAATTTACTAGATGAGTGTAGGGCTGTTCTATTTGATGTTTCTTTGGTTCCTAATGTTTCAGATGATTGGGTGTGGCTTCCTGACCCTGTGGGGGGATACTCTGTTCGAGGTGCCTATGATTTTTTAACCTCTACTGACATTCCTCATGTGGATAGCGCTTTAGATCTTGTGTGGCATCACCAGGTTCCGCTTAAGGTGTCGATTTTTGCATGGCGGATCTTGCGGAATCGCTTACCTACGAAAACAAATTTGGCAACTAGAGGTATTTTACAGACTGATGCGGCACTTTGTGTAGCAGGGTGTGGTCAGGTTGAATCGGCTGATCACTTGTTTATATCGTGTTCTTCTTGTGTTCCTTTATGGCAGCAGTTACGTCATTGGATTGGTTTTGTGGGGGCAGATACTAATACTGTAGCTAATCATTTAGTGCAGTTTACTCATATGGCAGGTGTTGGTAAAGCTAAGCGTTCGTTCTTGCAATTAATCTGGCTTCTTTGTGCTTGGGTCTTGTGGAACGAACGTAATAACTGTCTGTTTAATAATGTTATAACTGATGTACGTAGGTTGTTTGATAAGATTAAGTCTTTGTCATTAGCGTGGCTGACGGCTAAAAAAGCCATGTTTGTTTTGGTACTCAGCGGTGGTGGTCAAGCCCTTTGGCTTGTTTAGGCATTGGTTAACCACCTTGTGTTTGTTTTCAGTTCTCTGTTAGGCCTTGACTCTGTTTGTATTGTTGTAGTGGTATTCTAGGCACACCTTGTGCTTGGGAGCTACTATTTTTATTGGTATATAATTCCATTTTGGTTTCTTCAAAAAAAAAAGTTTAAAAAAAAATAACGGTGTGCCACGTGGATCAATCATTCCACGCCACGTGGCACAATAAAAGACAAAAAAATATTCCAACTTTTTTATTATTATTTTATTCATTAATTTTTGATTTAAAAATATTATTATTATTAGTCCATGCACTTTCAATATTTTTTGATATTGGTTCCCTGAATCTTTAAAAAAAAAAAAAAAACTTTCAAAGATATTACTCCAAATTATTTATAAAAAAAAAAAAAAAAAAAAGATTCAAGGATAACAAACATGCCATAAATACCCTAAAAAAACAAACATGACGTGAATTGAAATATTGAATTGGATTTGATTAAATTTTAAAACGAAATTTTAAAACAACAAGATCTAAGAAAAGATTGAATAATTTTCCACTTAAATCGATCCAATCCAACAACCACTTCAACTCAAGACCTATAAATAGTACTCATTGATACAAAATATTTGCACAATACAAAAAGGCACACGATGATGCAAGATCAAAGGATGAAGTCTCTCTTGTTACGTATTGCAGCATTAGAACCCAGCTACACGATCCAGTGTCCGCTCCTCTCCTCCCTCGTTAACCATTGTCTTCAACGAATTTTCAAATCCCCTACTCAACCTCCCTATCACTCGGTTAGAAACGAACTCTTTCTTTATTTCCTTTTGTTTATGTCAATTTATTTGAATCTATTAATAAAACCTAACAAGTTTTTGTTATTTTAATTTTTTTGTATGTAGTTTATAAAGAGAGCAGTGAAGGAGTTGAATGAGAAAAGTGGCTCAACTAAGGAAGATATCTCCGAGTTCATTAGAAGAGAATATGATAATAATTTACCATTTGATCATGCATCTATTCTTCATATTCATCTTAAGAAGCTTTGCATGAGTGGAGAACTTTTGTGCACGGAGAATGGGAAATATGTTTTTGTTGCTTGTGAAAGTGGAGTGGAAGAAGAAGACGATGAAGATGATGAAGAGGCGGAGGAATGTGAAGAGCAGGATGAAGAGGAAAAGGAAAATGAGGATGAAGAGGAAAAAGAAGAAGAAGATTGAAAACTGGACGAAATTAGCAAAAGTCATTCTCGGGAGTATTATTTAACGTTAATGTTCATGCTAGATTGTTATTTTTCTTTTTAGGACTGATTTTATTGCACTGTGGTGTTAAAACTACTTCAATGCATCCTTAAGCTTCTTCATGTATGAACATTTATGAGACATTAAAAAAATTTACTTATATTTTTGTAAACACGAATTTTGGGGCCTATATTAAAAAACTTGTAGCAGTCTTTCCATTCCACAAGCAGTAACTAACAGTTGCACATTTTGTTTCATAAAAATAAAAAAAGGCATGACGAGAAAATGTTATATTAGTTAGAAATTTAGAGATGTAAAAGTGTAAAATTTGTCTCTTATTCGTCATTGAGGGTTAGAGACGTTAAAAGTGTAAAAATTTGTTCTTGAAGTTGAAGCTAATCTCTTGTAACTCTTTTGTATCGCTCTTTGTAAATAACTCATTGATAGTGAAGTGGAGATATCTCTCTCCTCCATATGTAGATCATGGTTGGGCCAAACTAGGTGAACAAATTCTTGGTGTGTTGTTCTCTCTATACTCTATTCTCTTTATCTTGTTTGTTCTTTGGTTTGATTGTGGTTTGTGCTTTGCAATTAGTTGTTAGATATGATCTAGATTTTTTGTTGTTGCTTGTGGTCATTTTAGTTATTGATTGTCATTGATACTTGTCACACACATCTAAATTTATTGGTGTGATTTTGAGTTGCCGAATTCACCACAATATTTAATATAATTTATAATATTACATCTAAGCACATCAGTAATTGATGTAGATCGAAATTTTTAAATTATAGAAAATTTTAGAAAGTATATTGTTTAACAAACAATAATACAAAATATAATTTAAAAGTAATAAAAATAATAATTTATATTTACTCAAGTGTGTTGGCATCTAGTTCTAAACAAAATTTTTGATGGCCTACAATTTACTCGTCTTTTTAGCTAAATAAACTTTAAAAAAAGTCTTGACTTTGTCAATTTAAAATAAAACATGATTTTAGTAAAATGTTGGTTGAGTCATATGTTTCTATCGGTCGGTTTGATATATTTTTGTCCCTACTTGACTAATAAAGGATTTTACCTTGGTAAAGAACAAAATATCAAAACAAAAATAATCTTTATATCAATATTTGTTTTTGTCAAAGTGATGCATGCATCAGAGATGGTTGCTCTTTTAAAAATGAGTTGCATATATTGCTGAAATATGTAGTCGTTGTACAAGAGATAAATAACTCTTAAAAACAAGCAAGAGATAAATAACTCTTAAAAACAATAAGTAATTCATGAAAACTGTTTAACCACATCAAGGTAACAACACTTTTGATAATTCATAAATATCCAACTCTCGAAAAATTTCTAGTAAATGATAAGGCACTTCAACATCAATCCTAATACTATTGACAACAAAATTTTATTCCGAAGGAAATCCAGGGTTGAAGTTGCTCCTGTAATTATTGTCAATAAAGTTCGCATTAAAACTCCGCATCCCATCTCCATCAATATTCCCGCCAAAGTTGTTTTGATGAAAAGTCATCATATGAACACCACCATTGCTTGGATTTTCATGTGGAGGTTTCCACATGTTGCTACATGTATCATCATCAAAACCTCCAAAGTTTCCGTGAACTTCAAAATTTCTTTGATGAGACAAAACATCAACATTACCAACACCATGATTTGTATGTGGTGGTATCAACATGTTGCTACCTGTGTTGTTATCAAAATCTTCAAAGTTAAATTGGTCTCCAAAATTTTCTTGAGGAAGCAATGTATCACCACCACTAAAATTTGCATGTTGTATCCACATGCTGCTATCTATGATGTCATCAAAACCTCCAAAGTTTTCTTGATCTTCAAAATTTTCTTGAGGAGGCAACAAATCAACATTCTCATTCAGATTTGCATGTGGTAGTATCTTTGTGTTGCTACCTGTAATGTCATCAAAACCTTGAAAGTTGCTTTGACCTCCAAAATAGCCTTGAGGAGACAACACACCTACACCACCACTAGGATTTTCATGTGATTGTATCCCAATATTGCTACCTATATTGTTAATAAAATGCCCCCGATTTCCACGAGGAAGAAACATATCATGAACACTACCACTATGATTTTCATGTGATGATATCTCCATGATACTATCAAAATCTTGCAAATTATCTTGAAAAAACGCTGCATAAAAACCACCACTAGAATTTTCAGGTGATGGTATTCCCATGCCATTATCAAAGTTGTTATCAAAATCGCCAAAATCGGCTTGATTAGCCAAGTTATCACAACCACCACCACTAAGATCTGTTAGTGGAGGTATCCCCATGCAACTTCCATGGTTGTTAATGAAACCACTGCTCATTTGATCAACTTTCTCGACCAAATCTAACAAGGGTTGTTGGTTCAAAACATGTCCATACATGTTAACCCCAAAATGTACCCCATCACCATCTTCTAAAGTAAAAGATATTGGTGCCAACGATGGAGGAGGATTATTAAGAGGCAAGATCTCCTTTTCTAAATGCCTAGACATCTTTCTAGTGATCTTAATTTTTTCAAGTGTAAAAGCAATCAAACGATTCAGCACATCATGATCAAAATCATCTAAAGACTTACCTTCATTTTCAATTTGATGCATATAAGCTCCCATTAAAGTCTCTTCATTTTCTTTTTCGATCTTTGCAAGGCTTGCTTCAAGTTTTTTGCCCTTATCCTCCAAAAAAGTCAATTGGTCAGTCTTATTTTTCGATTGTACATCGAATGACATTGACTCAAACTTGGTTATTAGGTCTTCAGCCACCGTAGGAGATGGCCATATTGATGGCTTTGTATCACCTGGCCCAAACACAACCGCACATGCCTCAATGCCACATAAGATTGTCACCTGCTCCATTTTGGTGAACAACCCTTTCAATCTTTTCTTATAACGCGCCTTTCTTTGAGTATGATTCTCAATCAATTTGGATGTGATCTTCTTTTTTCTGATTCTAGTCATGACTTCTCTTAAGAGAGTATTTTCTTTTCTCTCTCTCTCTCTTTTCACTCTCTCTTTCTCTTTCTATATATCATAATATTCTCAACATAAAATAAGACATGTATATATAAATAGGATTTGTAACCGAAGTAAATGAAAGAAATTGAAGATAAATATTATAAAAAAGAAATTAATGGTCTGTAAATGGAATGATTTAATCACTCTCTGTGCAATTAATACATATTTTGCTTACTATGAACCAACCATTAAAATTTATTTGAATAAAAAAATAAAATTAAACTATTATTAATTTCTTTGGTCAATTTCTATATAATAAATAAACATAAAAATAAAGTAATATTAATTTTTCAAATATCTTGACATATTTTAATATAATTTTCTTTATTATTATATTAAATATTAACCCCAACATTAAAAAATTTTCAATAAAATATTTAATAAGACTTGAATAAAATAGATTTTCTTTTAACTTTAAGAATTTATCATATTAATTGTCAAAAAAAATTTGTATCATATTGTTGACTTTGGCCTCCATTCCTAATCTTTGATTCTTTTAGGGTCGGTTTGGTGCACATGATATGTGATAAAACAAGAAAATACTATGATAGAATATAGACAAGATAAACAATTACCCTACTATCTTATTGATACGCACATGATACTAAACGTGATAATTTTTTTTTTGTATCATATCATGAATGCTTTCTAAATAAAATTATCATATCATTCATGTTCTGGTACACACCTCATAATAGTATAATATACACGCTCTGGACACTATTATAAGAAAAAATTAACATTTTAGGTTCATTTATTGCTTATAATAGTGACCGGAGGATGTATATATTATATATCTTTAAATGATAACTTGTCAAAAAAAATATTTAAATGATAAAATTAGTCTCATGAAACGATAAGATTTTTTCATATTATTTTGTAATATTTTTATAATTTTTATAATTAAAAAAATTACATAAGTAATTAAATAGTTTTATATTATTCTTAAAAAAGTCAACATGACTACAAAATAAACAATATATTTTTTGTAAATCTTGAGTAACTAAATAATTCTATTTTATATAAATACATGAATGGTATCTGTATATATTATATGTAAATGACAAAACTATCTTTTAAAAAAATTATATGGTTAAATACGTTTTTAGTCCCCATAAATATGTCAAATTTTCGTTTTAGTCCCTCTAAAAATTTTCTTCAACTTTTAGTCCCTAAAAAAGTTTCCATCTTCACTTTACTCATATGTAGAATTCATATTTTTGAATAAAAGTTTATAGAAAAAAGTCATAATATTATAAGAATCTCTCCAGAAAAAAATAGAATTTTTTAACAAAACATGAATTTAATATGAATTTTTATACTTTTTACGGTTAAAAAGTCATATTTAATTTGTGTTTTGTTAAAAAATTATAATTTTTTTATAGAATATTTTACACAATTCTGCATAAATTCCTCTGCAAAAAATTGTCGCAAAATTTGATTTCTACGTGAAGATTTTGTTAATTTTATCTTTAACTTTTGTCATTTTAAAAAATTCATATTTAATTCATTTCATGTTAAAAAGTTCTAAATTTTAGCCAATGAACCTTTCATAGTGTTCTAAACTTGTCTAAAAAAAATCGTTAAAAAATTTAAAAGTTTAAGGATAATTAAACAAACTTTGTTGTAACAGGGACTAAAATTAGAAGTAATTTTTTTGTAGGGACTAAAAAAACCTATTAAAATTAAGTAAGGACCAAAATTAGAAGTTCCCAATTTTATAGGGACCAAAAACATAATTAACCCAAAATTAAATAAAAAATAGGGACCAAAATTAGTGATCGAAAATTTTATAGGGACTAAAAGTTGAAGGAAAATTTTAGAGGGATTAAAACGAAAAGTTGATATATTTATAGGGACCAAAAACATATTTAACCCAAAATTATATTTAATATGTTTTTTACAGGAAAAGAAAATTATATTTAATATGCTAAAACATTTAAATTAATATTAATATTTTTGTATTTTTTAGAAAGAGATTGATTTCTCCATTTCCCCCTTCCTTACTCGACACAATGGTCCTTTTGATTTTAAGTATTTTTAGTATGGTCTAATTTGATGTAATAACCAACATGACGTGATCTGTATGAATGCACATGTATTTTATGAAGGCCTTATTAAACGATCTTGGTCATATTTTACTTACTTTTGGTTGAACTACATATTACTAGGGTTTCTTCCTCTTAGAACCAGATTTTAAAACCACAAAAAATATTGAAAAAGGAATGTAAAATCTATTTTTTTATAAGCTTCATTTAGCAGCTTCTCATTTGAAGCTCTAATATTATTTCTTAATTACGATAATTCTTTTAAAAAGTTGTAAGAAACACATGAATTACTCTTGGTTATAGTTTTTTTTGTTTAATTTTTTTCTTCTTAAAAAGAACTAAAACAAACAGATTGCAGTTGGGTGACATTAGTGATATTGTTCTTATCTCTCTCCAAATCAATCATTCTCTCTCATCTAATCTAAATAATTTATTTTAATCATTCATCTATCATTCTCTCTCATCTAAAATATACTAATATTATCAATGTTACAAAAAACTATGTCAACTCTATTGGAACAAAATGTGGTTTAACATTGCCACCTTAAGTTTTGATGATAACAAAGTATTAAAAGTTTAATTGGATATGGTAATATTTGTTCAAGTGTGCAGGACCATAGACTAAAATTTATAAGTCTTTAAACAAGGAATTGGTTCTGGAAGAACAATTGAGAGCAATGGAATTTACAAGAGAATCTTTGTTGCAAGTCTGAATCTGAAGAAAATCAGAGTCTGAAGACCATCAGAAGCTGGCTTCCAGAGTCTGAAGTTCGTCAGAGTCTGAAGTGAAGAACCTAGAGTTAGTTATATTTATTATTTGAAGACACAAGCTTGCAAAAGGAATGGAAGCCTGAAGCAACGGTTATTTCAGAGGAATTAAAAGGCATTGGATGCTTATCCACTGAAGAAGCTCAGAGAAATGACAATAGTACAATTGTACAACCACTGCTCCACTATTGTCTGCGCATAGTACTGCTACGTATGTGTCTCTGCTGGTTAATTCTCTATACAAGGAATGGATTTCAAATTATTCCCTCCTATGAGATTAACCAAATCAAACAATAGATCATTGGTGATTGATCAAGCTTCTACAACGACACTTTTGATGTGCTGGCAATTCTCAACTTCTCTTTCACACCTCTATATAAAGGAGTGAAGACTTCAAGATTATGAGAGACTCTACAACATTTAAATTGTGTCAAAACTCTGCTGAAATTGTTGTCCATCAAACACTTAGTATTTCTTAACAACTTTCATATCTTAGAAATTCTAGAGTTTTAAGAGTCTGATTTGATTTGTACTGTGAACACCACTGATTGTATATCAAGTGTTTAAACTCAAACATATTTCTTTGTAATTTGTTTTTTTAGAAGTCTCTTGCTTTTGTGCTTGAGCATAGGAAATCTCTTGCTTGTGTGCTTGAGTATTTGAAGTCTCTTGCTTATGTGCTTGAGCATTTGTAATAAGATTTGGATTATAGTGAAATCTCCTTTGAAGTGCAAGGGGATTGGACTACTTCTGGATTGTGGAAGGAACCAGTATAATTGCTTTGCGTCTTTCTCTTCTCTCTCTCACTCTCTCTCTCTCTCTCCCTCTCTATCTCTATCTATCTTTACTTTATCCGCTGCATTAGACTCCGATCATTGTTCCAGACTCTGAACTCTATCAGACTCTAGACTATGGACTTAGTTTAAAAAGAAAAAAAAGAGCTAACTGTAATATCCCGCTCGTCAGCTAATGGAAATTTTATCTGCTAAATGTATCAGAGGACTAAGAATCATGGAAAGCAAATATGACGAAAATGTTAAGTACGAGTTAATATTATGTGGTATTAGTTAAATATGGACTTGTGTATCAGTGTCAGGTAAACACGACTGAGACGAAGGGCATTTAAGGATTTGCGCGCAAGGGAGTATATAAGTGGTTTTGGCTCCAAAATATTCATTTTCCCATTTCACTTCTCTCTCTAGGTTTTGGAAAACCTTTTCTCTCCTCCTTCTCTCTAAGAATTGCGCCTCCCTCTCCTCCCTAAGTCATCCAAACTTCTTCAATACATGATCAAGCATGGCTTAGCAAGCAAGAAACAAGTGAAAGAAGGGATTTAAGCATGGTTTGGGTTGAAAGTCAAGAATCAATAATGAAGAGGAATCTAGGGTTTGAGCTTGGAACTTGAAGGAAAGCAAGCAAACATGATTAGGTGAGTTCCATAGATAGTTTACCTACCTTTGGTTGTGTAAATTCATGTTAGAAAGGAATGATTTATGTTTATGAGGGATTTAGGACCCTAATGTTCTTTTGATCAATTCTTGTTGATTCCTTGTTAATTTGCCATGAAATATGTTATTTAAAGTCAATATATGTTGCTGGATGATTATGGTGCATTGCAGGATCAAACTGAACAAGTTTTGGATCAAAACTGGAAATTTTGTACCACAGACCCGAAGAACTACGCTATTAGCGAAATCCACACTAATAGCGAAATTCTTCAGGCAGGCCACGCCCCAGGTGCGCTATTAGTGCAGGTCTCTAGATGGGCCAGCATGCTTTTGGCATGTTGGTCCATTCTAGGGTCTGTGGTGCGTTCCGATGCTTTTCTTTCAACGTTTTACAACTTTATAACCCTAAAACAACATCTAGGCAATGCACATAACATCAAACGATTCTCGAAATGAAAATCATGGCAAACTTAATAAGAATGGCAAGAGTGAATCAAGAGAGTTTAAGCCGATATTACTCGGGTAGCAATGAATTAAGAAAGGGAATGAATGTAGAGCCTCGACATAGTGTTGAGAACTAGCATGATAGCATGAATGATAGGTATGGCAAGTATAGGATATGACTCCCTAGAATGATAAGACGCGAAGTGTATGTTCTACGCATATGATCAAGTATGAATTAGCAAGTATGTAAGCCGTGGATTGACTAGTTAATCTCTCCACCATGATAAGTATGTTTATGAACAAGTATAAGTTACCACTAATCGGATCGATCAAGGTTCTGAGGTAAACAAGCAAGTATGTATATGTTTAACTTATATGCACGACAAGACCGTGACATAATATGTGTAGGTGACATGTCTCTTGATATCCACATCAGGGGGATACAAGGGGTTCTCGTAATGAGAATGATTCAAGCCGTAAGGGACCCGCATGTCACTGAGTAAACAAGACGCAGGTGTTCGTATCTCTTGTTATCCACGCCAGGGGGATACGGGAGGTTCTCGACCTAAGGGGAACGGTTCAAGCCGCAAGGGACCCGCACGACACCGAGGGAGTCCGATGTACATACATCGATCATGTATGGGATTGATCTCGGGGTTACTCCACCCGGGACTATCCGTAAAAGGAATCAAGATAATAATTGTTTGTTCAACGCTAACCTAATGAATGAACTTAGATAAGTTTATGCAATATATGAATATGATTATGTTTCTCATGTTTATGCAAGAATGAATCCATGCACATTATGTTTAAGAATATGAGCACTAGATGCTACATGATAAGTACAAGGCATGGAATAGAGCAAGTAAAGAACATGATACCGATGACGATCTTAGGTTTCCCCTAATCGTCTGGTTTAGAGTCGTGTCATGATTATGTTATGTTTAGGCCTCGATACATAGAGTGTATTATTGGCAACGCGGTTCTAGGTTCCCCTCGACCGCCATGACACGTATAGGAAGTGAAGCCTATAACAAGTAAGATAAGACTATGACGGCTCTAGTATGCACTACCGTCTAAGTATGCAAGTCCCCACACACGTATAGTCAACCGTCGGGTTGTAATGTAGACACGTGGTGACCGTAGGTTTCCCCTTGAGGTTGCCTATAGCCTAGGATTTAGGGGGAACTCACTGAGACATTATGTCTCATCCCAATCCTTATTTGTTTCAGATAAGCAGGATGTTTATGCATGTTCGGAGCCGGATGGATATTACTTCAAGGGTTCGTTCGTAAAGCTGCAGGACGATATGGACATCAAGGATGTATTTTTATGTATGGATGAGTTGTATTGTATTATAATTTATACGAACGTGACTTGATGTAAATATTATTCTTTCATAAAAAAATTTATGTTGTTTATTTTAATGTATCCAGTACTAATATTAACGCACGTGCCAAACTTTCTAGATACATCTGGTATGGGTGTTACACTAACAGAATTCAACCCCCCCCCCCCCCTTCTTGTGTTTTTCTCACCTTCAGTTGGTACCAGAGCTCCGGTTCTATTCTCTTATCACTTAACAGTGTGACAGAAAAGATCTAAAAAAACATGTCAACTGGTGGAAGTGGTTATGCTGTTTCTGGTGCTGCTGTATCATATGATTATGGTACTAATGATAAGTCATCTGGTTCAAGCAAGCCTTCAATGTTCAATGGAGATCCTGATACTTTTTCTTGGTGGAAAACCAAGATGTATTGTCATATCATGGGCTTAGATGAAAAACTTTGGGATGTCCTTGAAGATGGTGTTGGAGATTTGGAGTTAGATGAAGAAGGTGTTGTTGTAGACAGGAAGAAACACATTGCTGCTCAGAAGAAGATGTACAAGAAACATCACAAGATCAGAGGTATTCTTGTTGCCGCTCTACCTCACAAAGAGTACTTGAAAATGAGTGATAAATCTACTGCAATAGCAATGTTTGCTTCTTTATGTTCAAATAATGAAGGTAACAAGAAAGTCAAAGAGGCTAAAACTACTTTGTTGGTTCAGCAATATGAACTGTTCAGAATGAAGGAGGATGAAGACATTGAGACTATGTACTCAAGGTTTTAGAATCTGGTCTCTGGACTTCAAATTCTGAAGAATAGCTATGTAGCTTCTGATCATGTGAAGAAAATTCTGAGGAGCTTACCTGCTAAGTGTAGACTTAAAGTGACAGTTATTGAGGTTCAGCTGGAGAAGAATCTCCAGCTGGAGGTTCAGAAGAAGATCTAGAAGTTGAAGAGATGGCTATGCTCTCCAATAGACTTCAGTATTTGGCTATGAAGAACAAGAAGTTCTTACGCAGAGGCAGTGGTTACAAAGGTTTAAGAAAAGAAGATCAGAAGGGATGCTTCAGCTGCAAGAAAATTGGTCACTGATGGGGTAAATCTACAAGTGCACGGTTTACTGAAGTAGTAATAAAGAGTATCGTTCTGACAGGGAGTTATAAATTTAATTAACTTCTATGAATGATTAGAAGAGAGTTTCAGTTGAAAAGTTGGGATTTTTAACGGTTTGAAAATAATAATAAGAAGCGCCTTCGAATTATTCGTTCGTAATGGTGACAAATCGTTCACAAACCAAACCCTAAACCTAGAACTTTATGTTGGATCTATTTTCTAAAGACAAGTTTCTCTTTAGCTTATCACATCTCCTTTTGGTTTCAATGAGTGTGTTTCTCTAACAACCACGCCTATTCTTATGGTTGATTGCTATTGAAATCCTTGAAGCACGAAACTTTATTGTCTCAAGGTTTGCTAGACTATTCTCATGTTTCGCAATCCTTGTCTAAGTTCACTTGTTCCAACATTAAAACTTCATCTTTCGATCCATCGCTTAATACTTGTTCCAGTATTTGCAATTGAAGTAAAATAGTTTTAAAAAGGAAATAAAATTAAATAAAACGGATTCAAATATAAATAAAATGGACTCAAATATTATATTAAAAACACTGATTATTGACTCATCAAACTCCCTCATGTACACTTGAATCTTTGCTTGTCCTCAAGCAAAAGGCATAAACATTAGCATCATAAAAAAGATTAACATATGACAACACAATTAAAAACTTATGTCTCTTCTAAGGCTTCATTTCAAGTGTACACTAATCACAACTTCAAGCGTTCCTTGTGAACCTATTCAACCCAACAACAAGTTTCAAGTGAGTGTGTGTGTGTAGTCCAACCCTTTTCTTGCTCCTGTATAAGATATATATTATGAGAAAGCAGGTTCTAACCTTAACACTAAACTAATCGAGAAAAGTCATTTCTTCATTTCATATAAGAGAGATGAGAATTATATATGAAATTCTGGCTGGCTAGCAACAGAATGTTCTATGCGATGTTCCAACACCAGGCACATATAACAGATGTTGAATAAGATGTTTAGAACATTGTGCTAGCAGTAAATGAAAATGAACAAGGAAAGTAAATAACAGAAAGATAAAAGGCACAAGAGAATTGTTAACCCAGTTCGGTGCAACGTCACCTACATCTGGGGGCTACCAAGCCAGGAAGGAAATCCACTAGTGTAGTCCTTATTCAATAGCTCTCAGCAAACCACGTTTGCACTATATGACCTAGGACCTACCCGTGTAGACTTCAACCTAGGAACTCCTAGATCTGAGATCCCATCTCACTCCCTTACAACAGATCACAGCCTCTGTGATTTATCAGATTACAGACTCAATCAAATATGAAGTTACCTTCAAACAAAACTACCTAACACCTTGTTTCACAACTTCTGTGTAGTGAACAAACTACCTACCTCTTTGCTTAAAAGCTTCAGAGGAGTGAACAATTTACAACTCAAAATACAGTCCTAAACATGCATCAAGATGATACACGAAAGGCTCACAAACAAGTGACTCAAAACCTAGATAAACTATATTTCTGAAAATGATATCTTGAATAATTCTTCTGGTCTTGCAGCCTCCTTTATATACTGAAGCAAAGCGCGTCATCAACTCAATCAGGCTTCAGATCAAACCGGTGACTCATTACTTAATCAACATGGCCGGATAAGGAAACTCCTAAAAAGTAGGCACATTAAAAGTCACATTATGATCACCTTAAAAACACTTTCCTAAGTCATCACCATTCCCTTAGGAAATCACATCGATCTGATTCTGTACTAAAAGCACGCAGCTTGACCAACAAGAATAAAGGTGTGGATTCCTTAAATAAAATAACGCGTGCGTAAATCAAGGCACAACTTCAGGGCTCACTGAACTGTGCTAGGATGTTGGAACATCGTATCCAACATTACATCATGAATATTTGTTTTAGCAAAAATGAAGCCAACACACAAATATCCAACAATCTCCCCCTTTGGCAAATTTTTGGCTAAAACAAATTAAGGCCAATCCAATTAAATCAGAGAGATAACACACGCAACCTTTCCTTCAATCTTCACAAACAAAATCTTCCTTGAAGAAAGGTTCACAAAATCAGATTATCAATAGATACCAAAATACAGTTCTTCAGTCATCACACATAGTCTTCAGGACATAGAAGAAGTATATTACAGATCTCTGAAGCTACTTTTGCAATTTTTTCAAATCATCATATGCAACAGTAGATAAGAGAAATATGTATCATACTTGAAAAATCAAAGCCTTGCAGCTGCGGACATATAAGGAAAAATAAATTCCTATAACATCCTAGACAGTCAACTGTCACAACACGCTACTTAGAGAAACATAGGAAAAATAAATTCCCAGACAATATTTAGTAGCTCAAACAGGATGTTCCAACATCCATAGAAACATTCAGGGACACAGAAGATTACTCCCCCTCAAGGAGCACAAAGCAACATATCTACTACTCCCCCTGAATACATGCATAAAAAATCTTGAAAAACCAAAACTCTTAACACATAGAATAAGAAAACTTCAGGACTAATTCAACCAAAACCTCAGGGAATATTCACCAACTAGCATACCCAAGCTAGCAGACACACAAAGATATGTTCCAATTTTCTTATAGCAGCAGCAGAGAACATGTACAACAGAAATACATTTTTCTCCCCCTTTTTAGCCACAAAATATGCCAAACAGAAAGTTGCAGACTTCAAGAGTAGATCATTGTCATGTATACCCCACAGTTCAAAGACTTGCGCATAAGAGAAAAACAGATAACACGTCTCACAAAATAGATCATTACACTTCTTCATGCAGGAAAATGTCATCTAGATGTTTCAACATTATCAGGCTCAACAGCAACAACAGACAATATGATGCAGAAGCAAACACATAAAATCACCTGCTTCCAGGAAAGACTTCACAAGCATTTACAGAAGAACATAAGTAAACATCTACTCCCCCTCTATAGCCATAAATTCTGACAAGCTAATCAGAAAACTCCACACACTTCGATCACCACTTTGTGATCCATCCTTCTCATCACAAACAGACACCATTTTACATTGGGATTTTCCATTATCAAAGGCTAACTCAGACTCAGACTCAAACTTTATATGATCAGGTTGAGCTAAGGATGTTGTGACATCCGATGCAACATCCGGTGCAATAGCAGTTTTACAAGCAGACACAAACACACATTTCTCAATAGTATTATCAGCATCAGCAACATTCAAACTAGACTGGCCTAAGTTGTCAGACTTAGTCAAAACAGGTGGAACACTAATTGACGCCGAGCAAGTCACAGAAGAACTTACATTTGGAGTTTTGGGTCTCCATTCTTTCCTAGCTTGAGTAATCATACCACTGACTTTTGGTTGAACATGAGGTTGAGGGTATCCATACAGTTTATAACAGTAAGGCCTTATGTGACCCTTTCTACCACAATGGTGACATACCCATGGTGATTTCTTTTTGTTTTTAGAATTCTGATGTTCTTCAGGATGCTTTAACATTAGCTTGCTAGTAGACGCAACATCAGTTCCTACAACACCTACAAATTTGATATCTTTGTCCTGCTTTTGCTTTCTTATCAACCCATGGTCTTCTAAGGCATAGTCAAAATTCATGTTCTATTGTTTCTGGTTTAGAGGTTCATAATCAAAACCTATTCCATTTGGTTTTCCTTTAACTTGACCTTCTAAAATTTTATCCAAAACACCAGTACCAGTTGTCAATATCCTTACTTGTTTCTTAACATGTTCAAGTTGTGAGTTCAGAAGTGTTACCTCATCATTGAGTTCGGAGATTTTTGCCAGATGATTACTTCTTTCAGCTAGCAGTTGATTATTTATCTTCTTTTGTTCTACTAGCATCTGGGATACCTCAGCACTTCTAGCATATAAACCTTTATAGGAAGCAGTTAACTCATCATAAGCTGACTCTTCATCACATGATTCAGTGTTAGAAAAAACTCTACCAGTCATGGCAGTTACCTGCTTAGTAGATTCACTTCCTTCATCTCTTTTTGGGACATCTTTACCAGACTTACATCTTCCTGTCAAAGATGCTACACGATTGGAATATTCATCATTGTTTCTATCCCTTCTTTGAGACTCACTGTTTCTGTTGATGTCGAATAAGATGTTCTGAACATTTGGTCTCGACTTTTTGTCAAACATCTCCAACACTTTGTTGAATTCTCTACCAAGATGCACAAATGCATCTAAAATACTTTCATCAATCTCCATATCACATTGAACATCTTCCTCATCGGTGTCAGAAACGAAAGCTATGTTTTTCTTCTTATATCCATTAGCTAATTCAAAGGCTTGAAGTGACCCTATTAGCTCATCAACCTTCATACTGGAGATGTCTTGTGCTTCTTCAATCGCAATCACCTTCATATCAAATCTCTTAGGTAGAGATCTGAGAATTTTTCTAACAAGTTTTTGATCAGAAATCTTATCTCCAAGTGAGTCAAAAGAATTAGCAATATCAAGAATGTTCAAGTAATAATCATGTATGTTCTCATCCTCCATCATCTTTAGATTTTCAAATTTTGTGGTAAGAAGTTGGAGTCTTAAACTTTTTACTTTGGATGTACCTTCATGAGCAGTTTTGAGAATTTCCCAAGCATCCTTAGCCACAGTGCATTGCTTGATCATTCTGAACATGTTCTTGTCTACTCCATTGAAAATGGCATTCAAGGCTCTAGAGTTTGCAAGCGATGATTCATCTTCAGCTGTAGTCCATTCTTCTTCTGATTTCAGAACAGCTGTCTTGTTCCCATCTTTATCAAGAGCAACAGGATGCTCCCAAACTTTCAGCACTGCCTTCCATGTCTTGCTATCAATGGATTTGAGAAAAGCACTCATGTGTGATTTCCAATAATCATAGTTGGAGCCAACCAACAAAGGTGGTCTGTTCAAAAATCCTCCTTCCTTGTCCATAATGCTAGAAAGTATCTGCTCTGGATCTCACCCTAAAACAAGCAGGGTTCCTGCTCTGATGCCAATTGAAATTCTGGCTAGCTAGCAACAGAATGTTCTATGCGATCTTCCAACACCAGGCACAGATAACAGATGTTGAATGAGATGTTTAGAACATTGTGCTAGCAGTAAATGAAAATGAACAAGGAAAGTAAATAACAGAAAGATAAAAGGCACAAGAGAATTGTTTACCCAGTTCGGTGCAACGTCACCTACATCTGGGGCTACCAAGCCAGGAAGGAAATCCACTAGTGTAGTCCTTATTCAATAGCTCTAAGCAAACCACGTTTGCACTATATGACCTAGGACCTACCCGACTAGACTTCAACCTAGGAACTCCTAAATCTGAGATCCCATCTCACTCCCTTACAACAGATCACAGCCTTTGTGATTTATCAGATTACAGACTCAATCAAATATGAAGTTACCTTCAAACAAAACTACCTAACACCTTGTTTCACAACTTCGGTGTAGTGAACAAACTACCTACCTCTTTGCTTAAAAGCTTCAGAGGAGTGAACAATTTACAACTCAAAATACAGTCCTAAACATGCATCAAGATGATACACGAAAGGCTCACAAACAAGTGACTCAAAACCTAGATAAACTATATTTCTGAAAATAATCTCTTGAATAATTTTTCAGGTCTTGCAGCCTCCTTTATATACTGAAGCAAAGCGCGTCATCAACTCAATCAGGCTTCAGATCAAACCGGTGACTCATTACTTAATCAACATGGCCGGATAAGGAAACTTCTAAAAAGTAGGCACATTAAAAGTCACATTATGATCACCTTAAAAACACTTTCCTAAGTCATCACCATTCCCTTAGGAAATCACATCGATCTGATTCTGTACTAAAAGCACGCAGCTTGACCAACAAGAATAATGGCGTAGATTCCTTAAATAAAATAACGCGTGCGTAAATCAAGGCACAACTTCAGGGCTCACTGAACTGTGCTAGGATGTTGGAACATCGCATCCAACATTACACATGAATATTTGTTTTAGCAAAAATGAAGCCAACACACAAATATCCAACAATATGATCATTGCATCATTTGACACTTTAAGAAGGAATTACAGAAGCTATTGGTGATTGTCAGAGAAACACCACCTTCACGTGGGAAGTCAGTGGGTCCTACCCTTTTCCCCCCAGAGTCAGTGATGTCCCCTTATAAGTATATTTGCTTCCGACCCTCTTGATAATCAACCTGTTTTTAGGCATTTTGATCATTTTAATGTCTTTGTGACCAACCAGTTTTGGGGACTTGGTCACTTTCTTTATTTTTCAAGTCTTTTCTCCCCACACAAACTTATACTACTTTTACCCTAAAGGCTTTTAAGGGTTCAATTTACCATTAAAGTTACAACGTGCTCCTTAAAGTACCTACTCATACACTTGCTCAAAGGCTGCAACTTTGTGCTTTTCTCGTAGAGAATTTTCACAATAAAACAAGATGTGAGTATAGCAAGAATACTTCAAACACAAGAAATCACTTTCATGTACAAGAAACAACCAATTGGAAAGAGACAACAAAAGAAATTTATGTCATAATTTACAATAAAAACAAGCCGTTTTCCATGCCTTTCACAACAAAACATAACATAAGAATTAAAGTTCAAGGGAGTTTGGAAACACTACGATACTTAATTAAAATAAGACACTTTATTGGCTCCCCCCCACACTTGGGAGAAGCATTGTCCTCAATGATTTGAAAAAGAGAAGAAGAGAGAAGGGAAGAAAAGGAAGAGGAAAGCTCACAATTTATTGAGGTCCATAAGGTGGACCTTGGAGGTGAAGGTGTTGCATCATGTTCCGGAGCATTTGGTTGTTTTCTTCGCTCATGCGATTGCCCCTTTGGATATCATTCCTTAGCCCGGCCATTTCAACACCTTGTCTTTGTTGCTCGGTGCTTATTCTTTGAATTTCGGTTTGGATCCATGCCCACCGTTCATCATTATAGTGCCCACCGTTCATCATTATAGTGCCCATCGACTTCTTGTTCATGGTGCAAGCCATAACCCTTTGAAGGTACCTACTCCTTTTCATGTCATCTTTAAAATTGATGCCATGGTTCTGAACTGTTGTTTTCTTTCTCCCTGCACCACTTCCTGAGGTTTCAATCTCCTTTCCTTTCCTCTTGGATGTCATTGACCTAGTTGACTTGGTTTGGGCTTGGGTGAAGGTCAGGGTTTGGCAAGGTTTTGCTTGGGAAAGGTTGGTTTAGTGATGGGGTTGTGTTGTAAGTAAGAAATTTGAGTTTAATGATGGATATTGGTGAAGAAATTTTGATTTTTGGGTTAGGTTTAAAGGGATTACGAATTTGGTGAATTTTTTATTTGGATGGATGAATGTTCGTTTTGATGGTTGGATTATGTTTGGAATGATGATTGGAGATGATTTGGGTTAGAAATAGTTTGATTTGGTTGAGTTTTGGTGGAGTTATGGAGGTTTGCAGGTTTTTTGTTATGGGGGTTTTAGAGAGAAGTTTGAGAGAAGAAAGTGTGTAATAACCCGTTATTTAGGAACCGAGGTAATATCTGAAAACGATAAAAAAATGCGTTCGTTTAAGGTAAGGGGTATTCATGGAATTTTGCGTAATGAAGATATTTAAGTGGATTGGGACTAGAAATCTTCATTATCTTTATGTCTTTCTCTTTCTAGGGCTACCAACATATGCTCTCCCTTCTCTCTAGAGATCTTGTCTTCTCCATTCTTCACTACTTGTGATCTTCACCTAAACTTCTCTCAATCTTCCATCAAGATAGAAACTAAGTAAGGTTAGGGTTTGGCTAAGTTGTTGGAAGCAAGCTTCACCAAACATCTTTCTCTCATCTAGAGTTTTGTTCCTAAAGTTGTGCTGTCCAAGTCTTGAGGTTGTGAGCATATTTCCAACTTGTTAAGGTGAGTTCTTAGTTAGTTCCAACCATGGGATCATGTGTGTTATGCTTGCAAGAAAACTATGAATTTTTCCTAGGGTTCACATAGTGATTTATTACCCCTATCTTTACCATGTTTGCTATACTTGTGTATACTTGTTCCATGACTATTTTTCAGGTGTTATATGAGTATTAGAGTCACTATATGCCTTGGGATACTTGGATTTGAAGATTTTGGGTCAAAAACAACAATTATGCAGGTGCTGGACTGTCAGTACTCGCAACAGCGAGCAAGGAGTTCGCGACGCGAGCAGAATGGCAGAACTGGAGGGTTACTCGCCTCCTAGCTCGCCACTGCGAGTTGTTGCTCACCATTGCGAGTAAGTTCACTCGCGAGGCGAGTGAAACAGTGCCCAGTGCATTGTTTTGCTCGTCTCATCTCATTTGTCGTACTTCGGTCCAGTTGGCTCGCATGCATTCTTTTCCATTGGTAAACTTCTTAAATCAAGACCCCAAGGCATAGGTTTTCAAAATGATTTCATGATATAAGAAGCAAGTATTTGGCAAGTATGTTTAAGCATGGTAAACGAGAGAATAAGATGTACGTATCGGGTAGTAAGATAATCATTTAAGGAAAGGGAAGAACTAGAACCTCGATATAGATATCGAGAACTAGATAGTCAAGCATAAGTTCTATTATGTGCTAAGATACGAAGCGAATGGTTTATTATTCACAAGCAAGTTTAAGACAAGATTTAAGTGGTCAAGACCATTAAGAAAGTAAAGGTGTCGTGTCTTTTGTATTCCTTCCAAGGTTGGATATAAAAGGTTCTCCAAGGGGAATGGGGTGAGCCATAAACCCGCACGTCACTAAGGGAGTCTGGTACGCCCTTCCTAGGCATTTTACCTGTAGTTAGGGGACTAACTTCCGGGGTTACTCCACACGGGACTAGTCCGTAAAATGAATTCAGATATTCTTGATTGTTCAACGCTAACCTCTAACTTAATGTTTGAACACTTATAATATGTTATGTATGTAATGCGATGTTTATTATATACAAGTTTAGAAGCAACGCAAGATTAAGAAGTTATGCCGACAACGATCTTAGGTTTTCCCTACTCGTTCGGCTTAGAATCATATTGTGATCATGTATTGTTTAGGCCTTGATACATGGAGCGAATCTTGGCGTAGCGGTTAAGTTTCCCCTTAACCGCCATGACATGTATAGGAAGTTAGACCTATAACAAGTTAAGAAGAAACTATGACGGATCTAGTAAGCACCACCGTCTAGTCAAACAAGACCACACACGTATAATCAACCGGCAGGTTGTATTTTAAACACGTGATAACCATAGGCTTTTTTCCCGAGGTTATCACTAGCCTAGGGCTAGAAAGAACTCACTGAGGCATTATGTCTCATCCCTCTCATTATTTGTTCAGGTTCACAGGTTACTCAAGGTAAAGGTAAGGAAAAAGCTTTGGATTGATCGTGTGTTCGTGGTAACATACTTGAAGTTGGACTTAAGGATGCATATGTATAATTATAAGACATGTTGTGTTGACTTATTGTAAACAAGTTTCTTTTGGAAGTTTAAGTGGTCTATGTAACATAAGACTTGGATGTTTTGTATCTAAATTCTCGACTTAATGTCGTTTCAGTATTGTAAATATTAATGTATCTGATATCAGTTATAACGCACTTTTGAATATTCTAGACACTTTCAAATTAGGCGTTACAAAGTGGTTGTGGTGATTGAATAGGGATGAAGAAGAATTTTTTTTAAGGTATAGTGTGCTGATGGTCGCGCACGACCGTGCCACCCCTAGGCACGGGCCGTGCGCATGTTTCTGCCAATTTTGGTGATTTTGGAGCTGGAGACAGGCACGACCGTGCCTCCACAAGCACAGGCCATGCCAATCTTTCTGGTCATGGGGGTCAATTTTTTTTATCTTTTTCACATCGTATTCAGATAAAAACCTACAAAACAAATGAAAATAACATAAAACAAACAAAAACAAAGCAGTTAAATCCGTGGTTGCCTCCCACGAAGCGCTCGTTTAAAGTCATTAGCTTGACGGTTAGAAGATTTATGTTTCGCACGGGTCGCCTAACATTGCGATAATTATATAAAAAATAATTAGATTTTTAATATTGTAGAATGTTTATAAATATTAAATGAAAATTATTAGTATTAATGTAATATTTCTATTAAATATTTTCCTCTTGTATATACAAAAATTTGTTAAATATTTGAGTCACACCAGTTATTAATTTTATTTTCTTATATATGCGAAAACAAATTTTATGTATATGTATGAGAAAGTTGATATGATAAAATTTTGAAAACTAATAACTATTTTCAAAATCAAAATTAATCTAGTGTTTATATTAAATAACTTTTTATTTTATATGAAAAATACTATCAAATGTTTGCACCGCACCTGTTGTAGATTTTATGTATTTATATCTGCATAAACAAATTTTTATATACATATATGAGAAAGTCAATATGAGAATTTTGGAAACTCATGACTATTTCCAAAATATCAATGTTATTGTAGTGTGTCTATTAAATAAATTTTTATTTTATATTTAAAACACCGTTAAATATTTAAACCACACTCATTGAGGATTTTATATGTTTATATATGCAGAAGAAAAATTTTATGTACCGAGGTGATAGTCCTTATGATAAAATTTTGAAAACTTGTGACTATTTTCAAAATATCAACATTAATGCGGTGTTTCTATTAATTAAATTTTTATTTTATATGCAAGACACCGTTCAATGTTTACACCGTCTCCCGTTGCAGATTTTGAATTTTTATATCTGCACAAACAGATTTTTATATACATATATGAGAAAGTCGATATGATAAAATTTTGAAAACTCATGACTATTTTCAAAATATCAAAATTAATGTAGTGTGTCTATTAAATAATTTTATATTTTATATTTTAAACACCGTTAAATATTTAAACCACACACGTTGAGGATTTTATATGTTTATATATGCAGAACAAAAATTTAAGTACCGATATGTGATAGGTGATATGATAAAATTTTGAAAACTCGTCACAATTTTCAGAATATCAACATTAATGTAGTGTTTCCCGTTCAATAAATTTTTTAATTAAATTAAATTTTATATGTAAAACACCGTTCAATATTTGCACCGTCTCCCTTTGCACATTTTAAAAGTTTATATCTGCTGCAACAAATTTTATTAACATATATGAGAAAATTGATATGATAAAATATTGGACAATCATGATTTTTTTTTTTATGAACATCAATGTAGTGTTTCCATTGAATAAATTTTTATTTTATATGCAAAACACAATTCAATATTTGCTCGACGATTATAAAATTAAGGATATCTTGAGTTTTAATAATGAAAATTATGAAATCTTACTTCGATTTTTATATATTGTTAGTAGATATAACCATTATCCATAACTAATTTTTCAATAAAACAAATAAATTAGTTCCATAGGTATCCATAATTCATTTTTAAAAAACAAATAAATTAGTTACATAGTTATCCGTGGAAATTGATTACACTGGTGATACAAGTAAATAGATTACATAGTTATCCGTAATTAATTTTTAAAAAACAAATAAATTTTTAGTTACATGGTGTTTCCGAGAATATTCATTCCCTATCCAGGTTAAAATACAAGTATTTGTTGCCAGCAATCAAGGAACCAGTGGCTCCGTGAAGGGGATGTGAATTCAAAAAAAAAATCATTCAGTTATGTCCTCTCGTCGTCGACATAACGCCATTTGTTATGTTCTGGTTGATGGCGTGTTGATTGAGGGAGTGGAGCATGTGAGGAACGCTATTTTCACCCATTTTGCTCAACATTTCAGGTCGCAAGATATGGTGCGACCTTCTGTGTCTAACCTTCAATTATGTACGCTGTCTTTGTCTGAGGGTGTGGGCTTGATCAAACCGTTTTATGTGGATGAAATCAAAGCGGCTGTGTGGGACTGTGATAGTTTTAAAAGTCTGGGTCCAGATGGGGTTAATTTCAGTTTTATAAAGGAGTTCTGGATTGAGCTAAAAGATGACATTATGAGGTTTGTTTTTGAGTTTCACTACAATGGGAAATTGGCCAAAGGTATTAACACTACTTTCATTGTTCTTATTCCGAAAGTGGATAGCCCTCAGAGACTTAATGAGTTTCGACCCATTTCATTGGTGGGGATTATGTATAAAATCATAGCAAAATTGTTAGCCAATAGGTTGAGGTTGGTTATTGGCAGTGTCATTTCCGAGACTCGGTCTGCCTTTATTAAGAATCGACAAATCCTTGATGGTATTCTTATAGCTAATGAAGTGATTGATGAAGCCAGTAATTTAAAGAAGGAAATCATGTTGTTTAAGGTGGAGTTTGAAAAGGCGTACAACTCCGTTGATTAGGGATACCTGGATTCGGTTATGGAGCGCATGTCATTTCCTGTCTTGTGGAGGAAGTGGATTAGAAAATGCGTATGCACTGCTACAACTTCTGTTCTTGTTAACGGTAATCCTACGGAGGAATTTCCGCTTCAATGGGGCCTTCGTCAGGGGAATCCACTATCCCCTTTTTTGTTCCTTCTGGAAGCTGAGGGACTCCACATTTTGATGAAAGCAATGGTTGAAAATCAATTGTTCATGGTGTATTCGATTGGAGCAGTCAATCCGGTGGTTGCTTCACATCTTCAATTTACAGATGATACTTTGTTGTTAGGTAACAAAAGTTGGGCAAATGTTCGTTCACTTCGGGCGAACCTTGTCCTTTTTGAGTTGTTGTCAACATTGAAGGTGAATTTTAATATAAAAGCTTGCTAGTGGGAATTAATATTTTTGATTTGCGATTGTCTGATGCAGCCTCGGTGTTGAGTTGCAAAGTGGTTAAGGTTCCTTTGATGTACCGTAGGAAAATTACTTGGACAGGTTGGAATACTTTGTGCTCTTCAAAGGAGTCTGGAGGGTTGGGGGTAATGGTGTTGGAGGATGTTAGTGGATAGAGAAGGTTTGTGGTATCATATTTTAATCGCCCGTTATGACGAAGTAGGAGGGAGGTTGGAGGTTAGGGGTCGGAGTTGTTCTTCTTGGTGGAGGGAGGTAGGGAGGATTCATGATGGTGATGGCGTTGTAGGTGGTGGTTGGTTCGGTGATAGGGTGTTGAGGAAGGTGGGAGATGAGACCGATACGCTGTTTTGGTCCATAATGGTGTGGTGGTGTGCCCCTTTGTGAGAGGTTTCCGAGGTTGTTTGACTTGGCAGAGAAGAAAACAGTTACAGTGGCTGATATGTTCTCCCTTGGTCTGGTGCAGGGTGGGGAGGGTTGGAGTTGGCGTCGTAGGTTGTGGGCGTGGGAGGAGGATTTATTAGAGGAGTGTAGGGCTTTACTGCTTGATGTTTCTCTGTTTCATAATGTTTCAGATACTTAGGTGTGGCTTCCTGACCCTATAGGAGGTTATTTAGTTTGAGGTGCTTATGAGTTATTAACAGCTATTGACAATCCATATATGGGTAGCGCTTTGGACGTAGTTTGGCATCTCCAGGTTCCTTTGAAGGTCTCAATTTTTGCTTGGCGACTTATTCGGGATCGTTTACCTACTAAAGCAAATTTGGCAGCTCGTGGTATAATTCAGACAGATGCGACTCTTTGTGTGTCAGGGTGCGGTCATGTTGAAACAGCTGACCATTTGTTTTTATCTTGGACTTCGTTTACACCATTATGGGAGCAGGTGCGCCTCTGGATTGGGTTTGTCGGGCAGATTCCAACAACATAGCATATCACTTGATGCAATTAACTTATATGACAGGTGTTGGCAAAGCTAAGCGTTCGTTTCTACAGTTAATCTGGTTACTTTGTACCTGGGTGTTGTGGAACGAACGTAACAACCGACTGTCTAATAATGTTGTAACTGATGTTCCTAGGTTACTTGATAAGATTAAATTGTTATCGTTAGCGTGGCTGAAAGCTAAAAAAGCCATATTTGTTTTTGGTACTCATAGGTGGTGGTCAAGTCCTTTGGCTTGTCTGGGCATTGGCTAACCACCGTTGGTTTTGTCTCCTTTTGACACTGTTCCCTTTTGTATATTTGTAGTGGTCTCCTGGGCACACCTTGTGCTTGGGAACTGCTATCGGTGTGGTAATATAATTCTATTTTGGCTTGTTCAAAAACAAAAAAAATTGCAAAATGACCATTATGCACTTAAAATTAAGGAGATCATGAGTTTTAATTAGGACGGTTATGAAATTTTGTTGTACTTCAATTTTTATATATTGTTAGTAGATGTTCCCTTTTGTAAATTTGTAGTGGTCTCCTAGGCACACCTTGTGCTTGGGAACTGCTATCGGTGTGGTAATATAATTCTATTTCGGCTTGTTCAAAAAAAAACAAATGAATTAAATTTTGCAAAATGATCATTATGCACATAAAATTAAGGAGATCATGAGTTTTAATAAGGACGGTTATGAAATTTTGTTGTAATTCAATTTTTATATATTGTTAGTAGATGTTAGTAGATTTAAGGGAACACTGCCAAAAAAAAGTAGATTAAGGGAAAAAAAAATCTACCCTGACCTTATGAAAAAGGCCGTTATTTTTTAAATAATTAGAAACCGGAAGGGTTGGCGCCTTGGAAATTAATTAAGCTCTCTGAGTACGCTTTCAATAGTTTCTAATTCTTCGCATCATTTCTTCTCGCTCTCTCTTTCTCTCTATGGCTTCTCCTCTCACTGAATCATCTGTTATCTCGAAGCTTGAAACCTCCGATTCCACGGGAATTTACGCCCTAGTTTCCGATTACCTCCGTCCCTTCTCAGATATTAATGCTTGCTCTTCCAACCACGATCAAACCCTAATTCGACAATTAGCGAAACGTTTTATTTCATTCATCAACACCTCCCTATCAATTCTCCCGAAACGTCTTCCAGAAATTTCAAAATCCAATGAGGTTTTAATCCTCGAGTTATTCAAAACTTATTTTCTGTGTTTGGATTGTTTAGAAGCAGTGTTTCCTCATTTGGATTCCAAGCCCTCAGCAATCCATTTCCGAAGACTTCGACTGGTTCGTTGTTTTGAGTTATGTGATCGGTTCCACGAGGCTGAAGCTGAAGGATTTAGGCTTTTAGAGAGGCTGCCCCCGGGAGTGAAAAGGAAGAAGATTCTTCCAGAAATTGGGAAAAATTGTGGAGATGATAAAGATTCATTCTCGTTGTTAGTTGTTGAGGTTGTTGTCACCTTAGTGAGGTGTGCATCAAAGGCTTCTTCTCATAAAGAAGATGACTACTTCAAAAGGGTGCTTCAATTGATGGATGAAGTAAAACCATGGCTTAGGTAGGTTAATGTTTTGTTGCTTCCATTGCTACTTTATTTTATGCGTTGATGCTCGGCGCAATTTTCTCTTTTGTATGCTATGGATTAAAGGTAGGTTATTCAATGCCATGCTTAGAAAACAAACTTTACTGTTTCAGGGGATTGGATTTCGATTCGTATGAAAAGTTTCATAAGTTGTTGGTATATCACTTGGGTAAATGTGCTTTAAATTTACTCGAGAAGAGGACATCATTCTCTGATAAAGATTTGGTGATCACTTTTTGCCGAACGACATTGATTAAGTATGCAAAGTCTTCAATTAAAGATCAATTGTTCAAGGTAAACTAATTATTATTTACTTTTGGTGATGCAAATCAATATATATATTTCACCAGTCATGTTGATGAAATTTTGAATGCAGATTTCCCAAAACATGTGCTCCTTACTTTTCAGGTGGGAGGAAAATAAATTCTTGTATGTCATGGATATATTGGACTGTGTTGCTCCTAAAAGCAAGGTAAGGTTGTATGTGATTGAAATTCAATGGCTAGAGTTAGGTGATTCTTGTTCAGTTTTGATTAAAAAATAAAACCGATATATTGTAGCTATGCTGCTATTAATATCGGAATTTGGGGATAGCCGATATGATATGTTAACTTCGCTAGACTGCAAATAGCGGTGCTTTTTTATATATCAGTTATATCGGCAAGGACAAAATAACTTAATAATGTGAATCTTTATTTTATATACAATTATTTATATTTCAAATGCTTTGTGACTTACTCTATTTGCTTGCTACACTATCCACTATTTCTCATATCGGATTTTTGGCAATCCTCTATTTTCTACGATGCGCTATTATTGACAATGATTTTGGATCAAATTTTGCAAATCTAGTGATGCCATTTGTTCTTAATTTGATTCAATTGAATGCCATTAAGTTCAAGTTGTAAGAACACTAGTATAAAGTTTTATTGTTCTTGGACTACTCCAAGAAAAAGAATTACAAGCTGATTTTGTTCATTTGATGAATTTTTGTATAATACCTCTTTTTAATTACTAATTTAGTCTGTTTTCCATCTAAACAACAATGTTGGTATTTTCTTGTTGGAGATCTTGATTCTTATATTCATTAATATACTTATCCTTGCAGGTTGAAGACAAAAATGCTGGACAAGAGTTTGTTAAACTTGTATATCATTGTGCCGTTAAAAGTCAGACTACAGATGCAAGTTTTTGTTATACATTTGCGGTATATCTGAACAAAACAGCAGAGCATTATAAACAGGTTTTATTTCCTTCAACGTTTTTTTTTCTTTGTAGTTGTTATTCATGCATTTGTGTCAACCATTTGTATTCCACTTTAATCGAAGTAATTTACCACTTTGGCAGTTTATGAGACCCCTTAATTCAATATTGAGGCTCTATGCTGCTGGATTGCTCCTTGTTAGCTGTAATTTGAGGTCAAGAGCCGAAGATCTTGTATCCCCTGGCATTGCAAAATTTGAATGTTTGCTGGGAGCTTTACTTGAAAATAAGAAAATACTACAAAGTTCACCAACTTTGCTCGGTTCCTTGCATATTCGCAGCAGAAGTAGTTTTATGTCATCCAATGTTGTAGACCAACAATTTGACGGCCACACATGCACACAGTTAGCTTCTGATTGTGACAATTCCACGACTTACCATTCCTTTTACATAAAAGCATTGGACTTTCTATGCCAACCGCTTGCTAAAACAATAAATTCAGAAAGGAAACAGTTAGTAACTGGAAAGGACGATGCTTCTGCTATGACTATGCTTTCGATTGTTGAAGACGTATTTCATGCCTTTTGCCAATTTATTCTTCATAGTCCGAGGTATATTTAGTGAATATTTAAGCAATTTTAGTGAAGTAGAGTTTTTTCATATTTGGCCTAATTGTCTTTCTATTCTATTCTACATCGGCTATTCTGTTCACTTTATGCAAAAAAAGTATTCCCATTCCTCTTGTTGCTTGTCTTCTATATCCACTCTCTTTTATACTATGATTTTCACTTTTCACATTAACTCTTGAGTAGTTTCTAACATATTTTTTTACCATATTGGTTATTTATAAGATATGGCGACAAGTTTGAAAGATTATACCTTCTGTTTATTTCATCTTGTGCTAAGTGTGATGATAAACATCTAAATTCCACTTCATTCTTACTGCAGTTTTACATTTGAAAAGAATGATAACTTGGTTGACAGAAAGAGTAAAAACGTGCCCTCGGTAACTTTGGCAGCTTTCACTCTTTCCATCAGAACCAATCTTAAAGTCCAGGTTCTCCTTACTTACTATCATGAAGTGCTGTTTACATGTTGTCATTTCTACTAAAAATATCTAATGTTCACAGAATTCTGTTAAGTTATTTGTAACTATTTCAGGAGAGCACACAATTGATTAAGCATATCAGTGATAGCAAGTGGATTGATACAGAATGGTTTAAATACGTAATTGATTGTCTCTATAGTATTGGCATAGTTTTGTACAAAAACAAGCAACCAAAAGAGGTATTTCCTTCCTTCCATTTTTTTTATTTAAATCTTCCGTGCTAAAGAGTCAAACAGCGGATAAGAAATAATCTGACAATGTGTATATAAATTGGGGAAATCCTGACCTCACAAGCTGGTTTTTTGGGGTTACGTTAGGCTCAACCATGATTTCTAAGATTCCATGCAATGTAATATATATCTCATGGAAACCTCATACACTTGTCGTATGCAGTGCAATATAGATAGAGCCATTACACGAATCTTATTTGGTACATGTTGTTAACTAATGAAACCTGCGTGTATTTAGTAAGGACAAACAACTTATACATTATTTTATGGGATTGAGTCAGTTAGGCTAAACTACTCTATGATGGTATAAAAATCCTATCCTAGATTTGTTATTGTGTCATCTGCAATTTTCTAGCAATTCAGATCAATACAAGATGTGAGAGTGTGTGCGGAATTCCACCATCCACATGTGAATGTGCTCTAGATTCAGTCCTTGGTGTGAGGGGGTGTGTATTAAGATACCACATTGACTATAAATTAGAGTGAAGTTAATCAAAATTGGATGTAGCTTACCAATTGACACAACTAGAAAAAAGAACTACAAGCAAGTTTTTCAAATTGACAATGGCTTATGAGACAAAGTAGCCAATTTTGAGGACTCAACACCTTTTGTCGTATCTTGGAAAAAAAGTATGTTGATGATAGTGTATGAAACTATATGTTAATCATATTGTGAATCAAAAGAGATGGAAAAATATATGCATTAAAAGTTTGATTATATTGAAATGGAAGTGTTTAACAAGAGAGGGGAGTGTAGATTATAAAAAAAGGAGGGGTGTAGATTTTAACATAAGAGGAAGAGGAATGTAATTCAATCATCTTTAAAGGAAGAAAAACGTAATTTTTCAATTCGTGTTGCTTAGGAGGGGAGGGGAGTGTATATTTTAAGGTAGTGAAATGATTATCTCTAAGGGGAGGGGAGTGTAAATTACTCTAAATTAAATGGAGACTCAGAATCATTGGTTAAGAAAAAAGAAATTGAAAAATAGTGTGCATAAAAGTAATAATGCTTAAACTATGAGTAAAACACAGCAAATCATGCAAGACTGTTTCATTTTTTCAAGAGCATTGCTATTCATAGCGCGAGATTTCACAGAGAATCTCGCGAAATTGCAATCGACCAATCAAAAACTCTTCCTAGGCAGAAATCACGGAAGGTAGTGGGGTTACAGTTTTCAAGTCTCGCTTTCAATCCCTTCGGGATCCTTGTCGTGGTCAATTTATTCGCTGTATTCAATAATTCCCTTTTTTCAATTGCTTACGACTTTGCAAATTTAAACAAGTTCAAATATTTACATTATCGTTGAACAATGAGAATCTGAAGGAGTTGTATCTAAAATTAAATATTAATTATGTAATTTTTTTTCGAAGTAAATTTTGTTCTTGTATGATGTATCACTGCAGGCTACGAAGGTTCTAAATTTGTGCTGCAAAACATCATGGCTCTATATTAAAAACCATTGTGGTAATCTCTCAGAAGGTGCTTTGAACGAGTTTGTAATGGATGTTTACACAAGAAATGCCACACTTTTAGTTATTCTTGATGAAACCAACAATATTAAGATAAGAAAGAAATTGATTGAGACCCTTAAAAACTGGTCGAGTGCTAACGATCTGTTTGAGAAGCTTCCAGTTCCTATACCTGTGTTGAAGAAGTGGGTGAAGGTAGCATTACAAAGCATTTAATTTTTGTATTCAGCAGGTTACAGTTTTAAGTTTGCTTCTTCCTATTGATTATGATATCATACTATATGCACGTAGATAGAGTGCAAACGTTTTCAGGATGTTGGTGAGAGAGTTGATTCTCCAAGCTTATTATACAGCCTATTGTCGTCTTACACAGAATTTTCAAAGGCGAACATTGGCACAATCTTAGAGCAGGTTTAGCGGCTTTGTAGACATTTCCGTCACAATTTACGTGTTATGTGTTCGATGTTTTTTTTGGAACTTTTTACAATGTTTATCTTTTCTTTTTCTCCTTCATGTCTGTTTAGGAGCTTACTGCATACGAGGAGATGACTGATTACTGCCCAGAATTTTGTCAGAAAATGCAAATGAAAATCACGAATATCCTCCTTAAAAAGATATATATAACGCCAAACAGTAGCTTTCAAAAAGCACAAACTCTAGTCAGAAAGGGAAAGGCATTCAGGTTATACGGCATAGTTGGTCTCCGAGACTGCATTCAGTGCTTGTCAGAAGCAATCATAATAATGGTAAGCAGTTTGGTTCTTCTAGTGTCTCCCTCAAATATCTACCGTCTATTTTCTGTAAAGCTCTTTGTATCTGAGATGCATAAGCCATTAATATGAAGTCCACTTCCGCAGAAGGAGATTTCTGGTGAGATGTGTACCAAATCAATTCCCATTTATCATGAGTTGTGTGTGGCATATTGTCTACGTGCACTATGTACCCAGGAAGCTAAACCTTGTTCGCAGGTACTAAAACAAGCTGATAATTTCCACTTTGTCATTAGACTATTTCTCACTTTTATTTATGTCGAGGAATTTGGCAACTTCTTTGATGTATTATTTGTTCTATTTTCTTTAAGTTTTCTTACAAATTTGAAGGGTTTTTTAATTCACCTCTTTGTAATCATCTTCTCATTATTGATCAAAAAAGCTTATCTTTGACTGTACCTTAAGCAGCAAATTTTTGAAGATGTTAAGGCTGCTTTGGATCTATGGTTAGGCATTTCTTGTTTGGATCACTTTGAAGAGCGAGAATATTCTGCACTGTTTGACAATATAATGATTCTACTTTATAACGTAATTGATTTATTACACTTGAAGGTCCGTTTTTCTTCTTAAATGGTATCGGTTCATGTAGTATTTGCATAAGATATATGGTGACAGTATTTTGGTTTCAACAATATCTCTTTAGGGTTTCATGGAGCTCTTCAATGATGCATACCGGTTGGTTATCAGGTTGTTCAAATTGAAGAGTGTCTCAACTGAGAAGTGGTTGACCTTATTGTGGGAAAGTAGAAGGCTCAGTCACGCTCTCTGTGTTTCTCCTGTGAACGAGGCATTCATCAAGAACTCATTGGATGAGTTCAGCGATCTTTCAAATATTAATTTCTGGATGCATAATCTTAAAGGAAACCAATCCTCATTAATAGGGTTTCAACAAAATTTCTCTTTTTTGTTTGCAAGCTCTCATAGGAGTTCTTGCGATCATGGTAGCGCTTTTCAAGTAGAAATCACAGTTGACGAAGTTCAAAAAGCTGCACTAAAACTAGTTTCAAATGTATGGTCCTGCTTAGACATTATTTATCATTCATTATTTTATTTTAACTCATCACTCTATTCTTTGTTAATCTTCTCCTAGGTTCCTGTTCCAAATCATTGCACTTTTCTTGCTGGATATCTTTACGGTGATTTGAGCCAAAGACTCGTTGCAAATGGAAAGTTATTAGAGGTAAGTAACAATGATTTTGATTCTAGTCCTTACAATAGTGATCATCATTGCTATTTGAAGCATGTCTCATATTCTTCATAAGTGTTGTTGTTCATTTGAGAGATTGCAATGCTGGTGATCAATTTTCAACTTCTGTGATTTTTTTACTTCTAGTAAGCCAAAACTGGTTTGGACTTTAATGTGTGATAACCTATCAATGTTCCTTCTACCCTAAGTATCTTATTGGTTAATGTTTTTTCTACCTTAACAATCTTCTTGGTGGGGTAGGTGAAGTGTTTGAAATTCCACCTTTATTGCGGTCTACCCCTAGTCGCCTAATTACGGCATTTGGGTTGCCTTCATTGCAGCCTCCAACAAATTCATTGTGTTGGCTTTGAGGGGCTGGATTTAATCCGACATCGCTTAGAGATATGACCTGTGTAGTGTTTTTAAAGCATGGGCAACCCTCAACTTACAAACCGGTTTTGTATGGATGAGTTAGGCCCAACATAAAATCTGATATGAAGGGTGGTATGTTATCATGGCACAATTTAAGCTTAAATGAAAAAGCATAATGGATTTAGACTTGATTAATTATGATACCTTGTCGTCTTCTCCTTCATATTTTTTTCCTATTCAAACAAGCAAACATTGATTTCTAAAAGCCAAAAGTTCAAAGCTGTGTGTGTGTGTGTGTTTTTTTTTTTTTGGAGGCATTTACGGTTGACCTATCAATGAAAGTCATAATTTTGTTATGTTTTACATCTCTTTGCCTGATTTATACTATGTCATGTCTTTTTTATCTTATTAGGCTCTTTCATTCGCAAAAGAAGCTCATAGATTACATGACCAGCTCTTCAAAGTGAAATTTAGGCACATTTTTCAGAAGCATATTGAAGCGAATAATATACCTGCAAATTTTTCGAAGAAACTTATGGACGGCGTTGATAAAATTGAAGTGGAAATGTCAGTTGTCAGGGAAGTTTTTCTATTTGATTCAAAATCATGGGACTTGAAAGATAATTATTTGAGTCCGTGGAAAATTATGCAGTGTTACCTTGAGAGCACTCTTCAGGTTTGACATATATCTTGTCATCCTTTCATTTTTGAAATTATAGTATTTGTATGAGACCTTTCATGGACTTCATTTTAATGTCATATATCCATGCAGATAGGAGCCATCTATGAAATTGTCGGAGATGGAAATAAGGCTGAAACCTATCTTCAATGGGGGAAAGCAATATCGTGTTCACTTCAATTGCCTTTGTTTATAGTTGCTTTCTCTTCCATCTTAGGTATGTAAGTTACTTGTAGCCTAATTCCCCCACAGATTGATAAGTTTTTGTTTTCCGTTTTCAGTGTAAAATTAATTTGCCACTTTTTGGTTTGAATTACTAGGAAAACTGTATGTTACGAAAAGACTTTGGGATTTGGCAGAAAAGGAACTTCTATATGCTAAGAAGATTTTGGATGATAACAACACGCCATTTTGTTGCTCAAAGTGTAAACTAATACTTGAAGTTACTCTTTATGGGCATCGTGGAGATTTATGTCAAAGTAAATTTAACTCCCTTGATGAGGGTATTTCTACAGATTCTGCAAAAAATTTGTACACATCAGCTATGAATAAATTAACTATGTCTGAATGGAAAAACCCTCTGAGTTGTCCTCAAGATGATGGTGATGCAACTACAGCCGATGCAAAATGTGCTGCTGGAAAGACTTGTACTTGCTCCATATTGAATGAAGCAGGTGAAGATGTAATGAAATCTACAAAAGTTGGGCCAGGAACCAAGGTTGGACCTAAACAAAATACAAAGTCTAAAAAAGAAGCCAAAGTTATATCCAAGGAACCAAACATAGTAGTTGAAAGTACAACAAGGATAACTCGTTCTCGATATAGAGCTATGCAGAACCAACATACAAGCATTTCTAGGAAGTTAGAAGTCAACGAAAATGTGAAAGGGAACCAAATTTCTGGTCCATCTGATATGCTTAGTCGGAAGGAATCAATGACAGGGATAGGTTGCAGCATTTCTTCAAGGTGTGCGATACCATGTAATTTCTCTAAAATGAAGTGTTGGAACTGCCTTCCATCTGAAGTTTTGAAATCTGGGTTGTTAAATGATTTTATTATTCTTAAATGGGAGTTTGTCCGGAGGAAACTTTCAATGAAGCTACTCACTCGAGTAGGTATGTGTACCATTTCATATTTTCTTTCTCGTGTAAATAGAGTGGTAACAAAATGCATAATTTTCAAGCACTGGTTGTAAATTCACCAGATTAAGCATTGATTCAATAACTAGCTTCCCACTAAAATCGTGATACGTGTCTTCATGCATTTGAAGAGACCTTCTGGAATATGAAAGCTTACTCATGTTGGCATGTGAATTGCTCTTTATACACACACACATACACGAAATATCGCTCACTACTTTGAGTCGTGTATTTTTTAAGGATATGTTTGGCTTGATAGTATAAGATGGAATAAAACGAAATAGAATAGACTAGACTAGTTAGATTTTTAAATGAATGTTATGCCATTCTACTTCATTCCACTTTATACCATCAATCCAAACATAACCTTATGTATAAAAAAGGTTTTGCTTCTTTCTGTTTCTTATATGAATGTTAATCTGCAGTGAAGTGTTTTGCATATCCTCGTCAAATCGACGAAGCACGGGAAATTCTTCTAAGTAGCATATCACTTTTGTTTGGAAGAAACCCCTTCTGCCACACATTTTCATCAATTCCTCTAGAATATTTTCACCAAATGGTTGCGAAGGAGATACCAGGAGATGTATTTGCTATTGAGCGTGCAGAGATAGTTTATAGCATATGTTGGCATTATTTGAAATGCTATAATTCCAAATTTACAAGGTAGGCATTGACATCTAAAACATTCTGATATCGACTTGCCTCTCAGTTCAGCAATGATATAAGAATGGTTTACTAACTTTTATAGACTTCCGACATTTTGGTTTATCCTTGCAGGACCATTTTTTGTAATCTATCTCAAATCAAGTTTGAAGACATGTCTTCTTGGCTGATGGTAGCTTTTGTACTCTGTCGCGAGGTTCCCATCGCTTTTCAAAAGGTCATATTCGCAATCTTCATGTCATTATTCTGTGACAATTTTCACCTAATTGGTTTAATTTTTTTGATTGACTATAATTTCGTAATTTTAAACGCCTTAGACGTTGATACATGTCTTGGCAACTTTTAAAGTATAAAATAAAATTGAATATGAAGAATGCATATTTTGGCTATCTACAACTGTCTATTATGGTAGTTGAAATCCACACCAAGCTTTTTGATCTCTTTCTTGGTTACTATTGTTTTATTATGCAGTTTTGTGATCTTAGTTTGCTAATGATCCTGTAATAGGTGTCTAACTTGCTTGCCGTGGTGTATGCGGTTTCTTCATTGAGTGAACAATTTTCAACGCCGTCTTTTAGCAAGGTTTTAGATGAAAACTATTGGTCTTCATACTTCCACCAAGCTGCAATTGGAACTTATCCTACTTACCAATTTATTTCACATTTAACTGAACGATGCAAGGTACAATCTCTTGTTGATGTTGAGGCATATATCCATGTTGATCGATATTATGGAATTTTATCCATGTCTTCTACCATAAACTATGACTCTTGAAAATAAATGTTGGAATTTAAAAATTGTGTGTATAAATACTAATGTGCTTATATAGACCATGGTATACCTAGCAAGCCTAATTACTGTGATGTATCCAGTTATTAACATAATTACAAAATACATATGTCTTAAACACTCTCTCACAAGCTTGTGTACCATTTTTCTACTAGTGTTTCCTTGTCTCTCATAATGACAAGGAAACCACCCCAAAACATTCCTGCATTCCATCTCTCTTAAATAGTAAAACTTGTGTTGAGATAATATGCTTTCCTTGTCATTGCATATGTTTGTTTTATTTTATTTGTATTTAGCAAAAGCAACGTGTTGCTTCCCATAATCGTCTCTGATTTCTATTTGTCTTTTTCTCTTCTCAACACGCCAATTAAGATTATACCATCCTGTTGGAAAACCAGCTTTATTGCGGTCCGCCACTAGTCGCCTAATTATAACATTTGAGTTGCCTCGTGTTGGTACCCATAGGCCATAGGACAAGTAGTTTACCATTGGTTTTTTCAATAACAAATATAAAGGCATTTGTCATATGCTTCACCTTTTGTTTTATTATGCTGCATTACGATATATATGACAGACACAAGGCATTAAATTATTCAATTTCAGGGTCCATTTGTTACTGGATCTTCTTGCATGAAAGAAGGCACAATTGATTCACTAAGGTAAAATATTGTTCTTATTTCATAATGAACAAATGAATAATTTCAAATACAACCTGAAGCATTACTCTAACTGTATGTGTTTGTTCGTGTTGCAGAATTGCTCCTGATTCCACCATAGATCTTACAGAATATGTGAAGAAGTTTTTTGCTAGTCTTCCTCTCACAACCATCATCAGTATAAGTTTGCTTCAAAATGAATATACTAGTTTACTACAGGACTTGTTGCCTTGTCCTACACGCGTTTGCGCATGGATGTTGGTTTCACGACTGGATTTTAAGACTAAACCTGTTGTGATGTTATTGCCACTAGATTCTATTTTACCAGGTATATATCTCTTTTTGGTACAATGTACATTATATCAGATGATATGCATATAAATTTCATGAAGTTTGGCAAGGTAATTTATAATTGTTCATCGTCTTTTTCAGACAAGGGTGATCTGAAGACTAGTTCAGAATTTTTTCAAATGTGTGGGAAACCTAGTAAAACTTGGCATTGCCCATGGGGTTATGCAATGGTTGATGAAATTGCACCAGCCTTCAAATCCATTTTGGAAGATAATTTCTTGTCATTTTCGTCGAATTTTGAAGATACCGAACATAATAGGATGTTATGTTGGAAGCAAAGACTCAACATTGATTGTCGTCTTGAAAAATTCTTGAGGTGCACTATTGTATGATTTCATCAATTTGCAAACTTTGATTTAAGAATGTATTATGCATATTTTGTATCATTTCTCTGTTGAACAACTATGGAACGCTCACTTTATAGTTTATACATTCATACTAACAAACTTGAAATCTAATGGCATTATTACCATTCACGATGACATCTGTTAAAATCAAGAATCTTTAGATATTCCTTTAATTGTATAACTTCCTAGATTGATTGTTATTACTCCTAGTGTATACAACTTCCAAGGTTAGTGCTTACTAAATAAGCATTCGATCTATTTATCGTAAAACCATTAAAATACAAGGTGTGTGATCGCATTATAGACACAAAATTCACACAAATAACATACAAATTTTAAAACATCATTGACAAGGTAGAAGTAGTTTTGACCTTAAAGAAACTAGTTGTTATTCTGTCAACAAAAAATAGAAACTATTAATTTTTCTCTCTTCTTTTACAATTGTCATATCTTACCAGGAATATTGAAGATTTATGGTTTGGTTCATGGAAATGCTTGCTTCTTGGAGAATGGTTAAATAGCAATTATTTTGACTATGTGCTTAAAAATCTTGTGAATGATCTAAGATCTAAGTGCAACTTAGAGGTAAATGAAGGTCTTCTTAAAATTATTCTTGGAGACTCAAAGAAAGACTTCTTCTTTGATAAAGGAGGTTGTTGCGAGGAAGCAAGGAGTGGAATATTTGGAAATGCAGCCTATAAATTAATTTCATCAGAGGTTGCTTTTGAACTATTAAATGATGCCTTTTATGTGCTAGAAGTCGATGACTCTAGGAATAGAGAGCCTGTAATTCTTGTGTTGGATTCTGAGGTGCAGGTAATTCAACTGTTTCTGACTTTCTTATTACGTTGTTTTGAAATAGTTTGTTTGAAGTGTAATTTCAACCTTTTGCAAATACATCATTTAGTGATATGGTGTAATAATAAGTTAATAGAATGCTTATACTTTTTAAAATTCATTTCAACCTTGTATGTAAAAATGGGAAATGAATTTTTCCTATTTCATATTTCATTAATCAATATATGTGATCATATAATGATGTTCGAAATAGCAGTATTTTTAACATATATAATAATCAAACTGTATTTGTATATACTTTTGTTTTAACGGATAGTATTGTGAGCTTTTAATCAAATAACTAATACAAACTTCAATAACAAAACTCTTGCTGCAACAGATGATCCCTTGGGAAAATTTGCCGATACTAAGGAATCAGGAAGTTTATCGTATGCCTTCAGTTAGTAGCATCTTTGCTGTTTTTGATAAAGGAACCTACCAAAAGGTTCAAGTGGGAAGGAATTTGGCGCCCTTTCCTTCTATAGATCCTCTTGATGCTTTTTATTTAGTAAATCCAGGTGGTGATCTTGTTCGCACTCAAATTAAATTTGAGAATTATTTTCGAGATAAAAACATTGAGGTATTGCATCTGTTTATATTTGATAAGAGTAACTTGGAAGAATATTTATGTCTACTTGTACTCCTGCTAGCTGTTTTATCTACAAATTTATTGAATATTTATGTCTTCTTTTTTTGTCATGTTACTTTACAGGGCAAGGCAGGATCTAAACCCGTCGTCAAGGAAATGATTTCTGCATTGGAAAGTCATGATCTTTTTATATATTTTGGGCATGGAAGTGGTAAAGCTTGAGAAAACATATAAAATAATTCATAGTGCATACATATTATATATTGTTATTCCATGCGTGTCCTATATTTATAAAATGGTTAAACCGTATGTCTCTTCACAGGAGTACAATACATTCCCATACACGAGATTCAGAAACTGCAGCAATGTGGTGCTACATTTCTGATGGGGTGCAGCAGTGGTTCATTGACCTTATATGGGAGCTACGCGCCGCAAGGCGTTCCTTTGTCTTATCAGCTGGTTGGTTCTCCATTCGTTGTTGCCAATCTATGGGAGGTAACAGATAAGGATATAAATCTATTTAGCAAGGTTATGCTAGATGCTTGGTTGAAAGAAAGGTCCGAAGTTGCAAAGCAATGCTTGCAGTGCAACTTACTATCGGAAGAATTTGAGGCCATTAATTTGAAGGGCGAGAAGGGTAGACCAAAGAGAAAAGTCCCAAAGAAGAAATCATTAGAGTTTCCCGAGAGTGATTCAATTGAGAATAAGTGTAGCCACAAACGCACGATTGGGGCTTTTATGGGTGAGGCACGTAATGCTTGCGTCCTTCGTTTCTTAAATGGGGCAGCTCCCATATGCTATGGTGTTCCTACTGGAATTTCGAGGAAAAAGAATATTTAGCCTTACCAAACAAACAAGAAGCCACTTTCACGACCACTCTGGGTTTTGAATTGTATTAAAGAGGTTCAATCGCAAGTAGAATTCATTTAAGTGTCATCAAATTTATCATGTTAGTTTCCAAATTACCAAATATTGTTTCTGCTAATAAATTTGTGAAGATGCATGAGTTTGCTTCCATGTAAGGAATCTCTATCTCTCTATCTTTTATCTATATCTATATATCCATACTATTACTAAACCAAACATGAATTGTTTTTAGACGAGTAATGTGATGATCTGACATCTCTAGAAAAGCTTCTCACCCTCTCTTATTCCATCTCTTTTGAATTCATGAGTTATATATCTTCCTCAAAATATCATCTGATACCACTTCAGTTCTCTTTAGACTTCCTCTTGCTAACAATTTTTTTTTTGTCCCGGATGAGTATGTTATTCTGACCATTCTTATTTCCTTTAAAGGTTTGTACAACTCAATATTTTGTCAACTTCTGTGTCCTTCACAAAAATCCACACCCAGGTTAGTTCTTGAAACACTTTGCAACCCCATATTTGTTCAACAGTCGGTGTCTCCAATCGTCCAACTTATTTGTTCCCTGACACATTGCTCACCTGTCTTGCTTTTCTTTACTAACAACACAACATAATTTAAATCTTATGATATTATCATATAACTTATTCCAAAATTGTAAGTCTGACTTCAAATCCTTATAGGTTTTCATCACCCATACCATACTCACTTATTTTCGTTCACAAACACTTACTCCTTCGATTTGCCGAAGACGGAAATTCAAAACCATCACTGAAAACCTTGATATCTGCTCACTTCTACGTGAAGCGTCCCTTAATTTCCAAAACAAACATCTATGTTGATATCCAACACCTTTCAGTGGTCGTCAATGACAACTTGGTTCGCTACATTAGTCCACAACGGTCCCATCACTCCAATAGTTACCACCTCCATCCGGTCTCCCTCTAAGACTTACATGAACAAACATCCTTAAACCCTTTAAAACCTTAAAGTTAACAAAACAATTCACAGAAATTTTTTGTCCGAAAGACATCTTATGAACATTTTGAATTCAACATATCGTAGTTATGCGAGGTAGACAAAGGCACACAAGATGAGCACAACAGACCAATCAAAAGCTAACACTGCATTTTATTCAAAACAAAACAAAAAAACTAACACTACCTTAATAAGTGTCATACAAGAGGAGCATAAGCCCATGCGCGAGACGCATGCGCAACCTAAATTTTTGTATATAAACCTAGTTTTTCCTAAAAATGAGGGATCCAAATTTTGACGGATCTGAGATGTAAGGTGTGATCTAACAACTCTAAGGTGATTTCTTGAAGTATTGGAAACATGTTTGAAGAACCACACCATTATTTATATATCTATCTTTTGAATTATGTTGTTTATTATCGTTATCATATGTAACTAAAATTTCATATATTAGGGTTGAATGATGAACCTTTGAGGTATGGTGAGAAACACATGATCTATGATTACTCCTATTGAAATTAAAACTATGTTTATTTGGTATATCTTGTTCTTGATGACTTTCAACTTCTTATCAATTTTGAATTGATTCTAGATTATAGCTCGCTATTAACACTAGTTTTGTATGTACCTACATATATTATCAATTGCTAAGGTGATTCACTTAAACATATGCTTTTAATTGGTATGACTTTGTTTAACATGATGAAATTATTTTGATAATATATGATATTAACGTAGACATAAGGTTTATATATTAGATAAATGGGACCTTGAATCATAACTGGAATAGGACTATTTTTTAAAATGTCATGAACATAGTATCTCTCATACCTTTAATTGCTAGTCGGATTAGAACCTTGTTTGACACAAGCAGAACATAAAGTGAATTCAAGAAATCCTAATCGTCTTCTATTATTCTGTTAAATTCTGCTTTATTTTTTTGAAAATAAACTCTTATGCAAACCCCCCATTTAATTGTTTTTATCTAAGTAAAGGCAATTGTCTAGTATAAACGAAAATCCATGTGGTGGTGATATACTTATTATTTTACTACTTGTGTGATATGGTGCACTTGTCAAAAAATTTAGTATGTGTCAGACGTCCAAATACAATTAAGTGACAAATAACACATGTACATTGTCATGACATCGACCCAAACACCATTTTCAAAAAATTCATAACATTTTGGTCATTCGTCCAAACACCATGAACCATTGGTCCATTTCGAACATTTAGATGAGGTAAATCAAATATTCAACTCATATCAACATGATAGCACATATAAAATGATCAAAATACCCATAAAACACCAGCAAGTACAAAGTACATAGCAAAATCCCTTTTTTGAAAAACTAATTGGTACAAACAATAGATATTCTCAATGTAACACTATCCATAATATAAAAGGAGGAATGCACAATACACATTTTAGTAGTAGATATGCTAGCAACACACAATTTACTTTAAGGTCATGTATATCAATTGTCATATCTTAGATGCATATGTGATTCTTCTTCTCTTGTTACATTTCATCATGGATATTCGTTTGTTGCTCAATTTCCTTCAAGATAACCTAGATGCTCTCGTTCCTTCTCCATGGAGATAGATATACGATGTTGAGGTATATCTCTCTCATATACCAGATTTGTGAAAACAAAAACTCATATCTCATATTTAGTTTTTTATTTTTCACATGTTTACAGGGTTAAAATCAAACTAATCAATGTATTTTATTTATTTTTTTTTTTTATTTTTCCTTATCATAGTCATGGCTAATTTTCCACATGCACGGTGAGAATGGATTCTTGATATATGATTTTAGGTCACTGGTCAATATTTGAAGAGGAATTTTATGGGACAATTCTTCTTATTCTGCAACTATAGATGTTCCTGATATACGACAAATGATAACAAATATTCAACATTCAAATGGTCTTTTAAGTGTTTATCATTTTCGCATTACTTGTTGTGCCGATATCATTATTCACTGTATTGTGGAGCAACTAGTGTTTCGATGTTTGTTATGCCATTGTCATATACATTGACTAACAAGCATAAACAATTGTTACTTGTTATCAAACAAGACAGTTGCATAACAAACATCAAAACACTGGTTGCTCCACAATACAATGAATAATGATATCAACACAACAAGTAATGGGAAAGTGATAAACACTTGAAAGAACATTTGAATGTCGAATATTTTTTATCATTCGACGGATATAAGAAACATCTATAGTTGCATAATAACAAGAATTGTACCATAAAATCCCCCTTCGAATATTGACCAGCGACCTAAAATCATATATCAAGAATCCATTCTCAATGTGGTTAAATAAAATTAAGGATGTCTATGATAAGGGAAAATTCAAAAAAAAAATACATTGATTAGTTGGATTTTAACGATGTAAAATATATGAATAATAAAAAAAACTAAATATGACATACACCTAAACATCGCATATTTGTGTCCATGGAGAAGGAATGGGAGCATCTGGATTATCTTGAAGGAAATTAAGAAAACAAGGAATATACATGATGAAATGCAACAAGAGAAGAAGAATCACATATGGACCTATGATATGATAATTGATACACATTGATATAAAAGAAAATTGTGTGATGCTAGCATATCTAATTTTTTGAGTAAATTTTTGTTATAAAGATAACTTACTTCTACTGTGTGTGTGTGTGTGTGTGTGTGTGTGTGAAAGATAAATGATAACCATGGATAATTTGTAGCAGGGGCAATTTTGTAAATACACTAGATCTCATTCTTCCTCTCTTCTATGTGTGAGCTTTTCTTTCTCCATTCTTCCACCATCCTTCTCCCTACCACCATTATCTCCTACCGTCCTCATCACAACCACCATTGTTATCAACAACAACCACCATCGTTAGAGAAAAATTGTTAAGCATATAAACACAAATGGAATCAAAGAACGATAGATGACTTCGAGATCTAGAATGAAAGAAAGAAGACGAAGAAGGTGGTGGTGATGATGCCGCGGTGGTGGAGGTCCATGTCTGAACGGAAGATGAAAGGGTGGCCGCTAATGATGATGATGATGATGGATGTGAGGGCGAGAGCTCAGGCGGCGGTGGTTGTAGAGAGAAACAGTGGTGGTGAGGACAATTATGACAGTTGTGGCGGTGGGTGAGAAATGGATATGTGAATAAGTTTGGTGGGTGGTGGTGGTGGTTCTGTGAACGTGGATCTAAGGAGAGGGGTGACGATGGTGATCCGAGAATGGTGGTGATGGTGGTGAACGAAGATTGTAGAAGAAGGCTTTGATGGTGAAACGACGACGGTCATCGGTGGTCAGGGAGATGAGTGGTGGATGGTTGGTGGGTGGGAGATGAGAGAGAAAGGAAGTAGTATTGGAGGGAGAGAAGACAGAGAGAGGGGAAAAAACAAATTATATGTATTATATACGGTGGTGTCTGTATTGTGTTTGAAATTTTGTCTTGAGTTATCATAACTATATATGAAATGACAAAAAGAATTTATGTTTATTTAATATTTATTTTTTTCAAATTAAGATAACATGAATATAATTAAGAGAAGAAACAATAAGCAATAAATTAGTTGGATAAATTTATCAAAAAATATTATAAGCTAGTAAAAATAAGTTTTAAACTCTCTTGTCAAAAAAAAAAAGTTTTAAACTCTTGAAGAAAAAAAATAGTTATCAACCATGCCTTTTTAGGTGAGATTTATTTATAAGCTATAAACTATCAACTATAAAAATAACTTGTTTTAGAACTTTTATCCTTTTAGTCATTGACTAAAAAAAGTCACTTTACCTTCTCTTTAAATTAATAATTTATATTTTTTTTTACGAAGGTATTTATTTAGATTACGCTTTAGTAAACCTTTATGTGAGAGATTTCAATCTTTTAAAACATTTATACGAAAAATAAACCATGGAAGCAAGCCAAAAAAATAAACAAAGAAAACATTAAAAAAAATTGTGTATTGATTATTTTCCTCTAAATAACCAAAATATCCTTTTAAGCAAGATTCATGTTTGACTATAACTTTTCTTAAAAACAATGTTTGACTATAACTTCTTACATAATTATTCTGTATTTTATATATAGGTTGGGTCAAGTTTAGATTTGTATTGCAAGATCATCATCATGACTTTTTTGGTAGTGAGATCGTCATCATGACTAATAACTGTTTTCTTTCATTAAAACTATTATTTAAGAATAAATATTAAGACTATTTATTTTTGACCCAAAAGTCATCGTCATAAAAATAAATATTAAGACTCTAACACTCAATACAAATACTATTTCGTACTCTCTCTGTTCCAAATTATATGACGTTTTGGACATTTCATGCATTTTAAGAAATGTAATTAATTTTCTATGAAAAAGAGATATTATGTGTTGTTTTACAAAATTATCCTTAATAAATGTTATGGGATAGATAAATTAAAAAATCGAAATAAGAGAGAATAATAAATAGCTATAATTTAGGACAAATTTTCATTCGTATTGTAAAGCGACTTATAATTTAGGACAAATTTTTATTCTAAAGTGACCTATAATTTAGGACGTAGGGAGTGTAACTCAACCCTTCTATTCCCTCCTATTTAAAACATTTCCCCTTCCTTTTTCATTCAACAACTCAACACCCTTTTTCTTCCTTTCCCAATTCCAAAATCCCAATTCCCCTCTCAAAATCAAAGCCCATCCCAAAAATCATCCAAACTTTCCAAAATTGTCATGGCACCCAACAAACGTTACGAACCATCCTCACCATTTGGATTGGAGCAAAAATGTTGGAACAAAATAGGATTTGTACAATACCTCTAGAGTTTTGATGATAACAAAGTATTAAAGAACAATTAGATAAGCTAATATATATTCAAGTATGCAGGATCATAGATTTAAATTCATGGTATAAAATCAAGCTTTGATCCAGGAAGAATATATACAAGAGCATTTGGAATCAAGAGAAACTGAAGATCTGCATCAAATTTTGAAGACCATCAGACTCTGAAGATCACCAGACTGTGAAAGACAGAAGACTCTGAGGGACCCAGAATCCACGTCAGACTTTGTCCTCTTCTGAATTTGTCTTTATCAAACTCAGATAGTACAAATTGTTTCTTCTTATCGTGTGCAGATACAAACAAATAACTTCAAGGAAAAACGAATGAACAAATAATTCTAGTTGCAGTAAAGGAATTTCAAATGTCCCATCAACGACATTATCCATATCAGGCAACATTCCAACACTCTTCATTGAATCTTCTAAATCACTCTAAATGCGCTAAAACTCTCCAACGTCTCTCAAATCATTGCCTATAAGAGGAGCTGAAGACTAAAAGAACAACAATAAGACTCTTCAATTTTAACTGTGCCATTACTATGTCAAATTCAAAAGCACATAGAACACTTAAGAATTTCTTACTAAGTTCATATCTTAGAAATTTTAAAGTGTTAAGAGTATGTTATGTTTGAATTGTATATCAAGTGTAAGAAAACTCGTTTATTTGTAAAATTCTCTTTCAATTGTGATTGAGAACTTGGAAGTCTCTTGCTTGTGTGATTGAGCATAGGAAGTATCTTGGTTGTGTCATTGGGCAATTGCAATCTATTGTGATTATAGTGAAAATCCCTTGAAAGTGCAAGGGGACTGAACTACTCCTGGATTGTAGGAGTAACTAGTATAATTACCTTATGCTCTCTCTCTCTCTCTCTCTCTCTCTCTCTCTCTCTCTCTCTCTCTCTCTCTCTCTCTCTCTCTCTCTGTGTGTGTGTCTCTCTATCTTTCTCTCACTTTCTCTCTCATATATATCTTTGTGTTTGTTTTACATCGCTGCTATCAGACTCTGAGTCAGACGCTAAACAACTTCAGACTCTAACCAGTGCTAAAACACTTATAAAGATTTTAAAATCCAACGCAGTTTAACACTCCCTTCTTGTGTTTTTCACACCTTTGGTTGGTATCAGAGCACTCTATGTGCTCAGCTACTTACCCATGTCACAGTTAAATATCCAAAGAGAAAAAGACGTTAACTGATGAAAGTGGTATTGTTCCTTCTAGTTCTGGTAGAACAACAGTTCAACAATCAACTATGATTACAACACTTCCACTATTGAAAAGAACAATTATTCTATAAGATCTCCATACTTCAATGGAGATGCTACTCAGTTTTCATGGTGGAAGAGCAAGAAGGAATGGTAGTAGACAGAAATAGTCTTATTGAGGGTCAGAGGAAAATTTATAGGAAGCATCACAAATTACGTGGAATTCTTGTGGAAGCTTTACCTCATTTAGAATATACCAAGATAATGGATAAGTCTATAGCTAAATCCATATTTGAGTCAATATGCTCTACCTATGAAGGAAACCAACAGGTTAAAAAGGTTAAGGCTAACCAATTAGTTCATCAGTATGAGCTTTTAAGAATAAAGGAGGATGAAAATATTGAAACCATGTATTCAAGATTTCAAACTCTTGTATCTGGCCTTCAGATTCTAAACAAAAGCTATACCGCTCTTGATCATATCATGAAGATTATATAATACTACAAATGAGTTTCAATCGTGCCTGAAGCATGATAGATCAATCGGTTCCAAATGTAAAAAAGCCTTGAATAAGAAAATGAGCTTAAAGGAAAGAAAACTCAAACAAGGATACATATGAAACTCTAAAAGAATTTTATGACATAATTAATTTTTTTAGTTTCAGAAGAACCGATCACGAAACATATGAAATATTAATAAATTATGTCATGAATGAAAGATCTCAATGGAATGAGATGGAACCGAAGTAAAGTCAACGTCGACGTGTTTTTGGATATAATATAGCGCTATATGTGATAAGTAATAATGAGGATCATGGGTTAAAGTCTATTAAAGATTATAGATAAAGAAATACAAATGGAAAGAGACAATTCTAGTGAAATCAAACTCGTTTCATAAAGTAGAATTTGTTTGGACTTGTAGTTCGCACACTTGAATGTGTGAAGTTAAATGGATATATATATATATATATATATATATATATATATATATGTTCCCCTGAAGTGAATTGGTAAATGTCTATCATTTATTTGTAAGAGACATATATTATTTAAACACATATTCACCTGAAGTGAATTCAAGAACTTTTTCATACTTGATTAAGTTCAGTAGCACATGAAATGCTCAAATTATATGAAAGATGTGCTACAATATATTTGTATTGCTCACTTGATAGTGATATAAGAAATTCCCAGAAGGATTTCATTTGCGTAATATGTAGTATCAAAATTATTGAAAAGATGACATCATTTGTCCATTTTAAGAATTTGGAAATGAATTCGTTATAATCGATTTTATGATAATGGTATAAAATATTATTAGAAATCCTGAAGAGATTCTAAAATTTGTTATTATATAAATGTTGATATGGACAAATCTAATTGATTATGTACTAGAATGATTGTGATGTCACTCGATGTGAGTGTTACTTGATGTGAGTAAAGATCATTCCCTCAAGAAAATTATGAACAACTTGAATTGGTCAAGTGAGAACACTAATGTATTTTGCTTATTATATATATTGTGGTATTTTAGTTTTGTCAATACAGATATTGCAGCAAAGTCAAGCATACAATTTGTACCTTAGAGAAAGAACAATATCACCCGATCATTTGAAAATGCTAACACCACATCAAGGAAGTGGATAATGTTCTTTATTAAAGATTATGATTTTATACATACAAGAAACTTGTGGTTTTCTAGTTTTAAAAGGAAGTTCTTTCAACAACTCAATATGAAGATATCTCAAGAGCCGCTAATTTGGAGAAAAGTATGGAGATAAATCATATTTTTCTACAGAGTTACCGCCAAGTAAATTTTTTGAGTGACTAGTATGAAATATTATTTAAACTTCTTCGTTGTCTTTATGAGGTGCACTCTTTTTCCCTTAACCATGGTTTATCCCACTGGGTTTTCCTAGTGAGGTTTTTAATGAGGCAGATTATGACAAAAAAGGATGTTATACTCTTTTTCCTTCACTGATTTTTCGCCATTGGGTTTTTCTCTAGTGAAGTTTTAATGAGACATATCTTAATGGACATCCAAGGGGGAGTGCTATGAATAAATGACTTTAGTGGATGTCCATCCTTAGTCTTCCACCTTCTCATAACTCCCATAAGTGAATGGATGATTAGTGGTCCTTAATTACTGTGATCATTCACTTGCTCATATTGTATCCTATAAATAGGACTCATATTATATGGTAAAGACAATTGTAAAGACACACTTGAGAAGCAATACAACATACTCTTTTGTTATCTCTTTATACCTTTATCTCTACTCTTCTATGTTGTACAATATCTTGCAATACTTTAGATTAATTTCACACAGTTTTCAACAACAAAATATTAGAAAAAAGCAAATTACACTAATGCCCATTCATTCAAGTGGTGTTTATTAAAGACATAATGAAGTTTTTAGTAAAAAGTAAGTGAGAGTAAGTTTGCTAACTTACTCCTTCATGTGTTTAGGGAATAGTAAGTTAGCAACCATATACAGTGAGGTAGCAATATTTTGTTTGTTTAAGAAATAAAATAAAAGCAAATTTACAAGTTTGTCCTTTACTTAAAACATATTTTAAAAAGATAGTAGTGGGTAATTTGGTAAAGAACTAGTAGGTGTAACTTGTTAACTTGCACCTTAGTGTTTTTAGGTGGGCGCAAGTTAACAACCCTATATATATATATATATATATATATATATAGGGGTTTGCTAGGATACACACTAGTTTTTATTAAGGTGTGTTTTAGCAAAGATATAACTAAAAAGTTGTTGAATACACCTTAAGGTGAATGTTGTTAAAACACACCTTCTAAGAAATAATATATATATATATATATATATATATATATATATATATATATATATATATATATATATATATATATATATATATATAGATAGATAGATAGATAGATAGATAGATAGACAGGGGTGGCCCTGAGGGCGGGCTTCAGGGGCGGCGGCCCAGGGCACCATTCTATCGATGGGCACCAAAATTATTATTTTTATTTTTTTTAGGAAGGAAAAAATTATTATTTTTATTTAGTAGTTAGTACTATATATATATATATATATATATATATATATATATATATATATATATATATATATATATATATATATGGGTTATGTTACAAGACACCTTCATAAAAAGTAGTGTGGTGTCTTTTATCAAGTCACACCTCAAGGTGTGATTTTCACTTTTTTAGTTATAACTTTGATAAAAGACACCTTCATAAAAAGTAGTTGGTGTCTTTTAACAAATGCTCATAGAGTAACTTGATAAAAGACACCTTCACAAAAGGTGTCTTCTATCATAACCCTATATATATATATACTAGTTTAGAGACCCGGCGTTGCCCGGGTTAGATATTAAATAAGTTTTATAAGTTTGTGTGCACGAATACATGTGTCAGTATATTAGATTGAATTTATTTAAATTTACAATTATAATAATATCATAAAAATAAATATAAATATTTCAAAAAAAATTTAAAAATAAATATAAATGATGAGATGAATGTCCAATGCAAGAATACAAAGTGTAACAAAATCAATAATGAATTAGTCCAAGTGGTAATAGTTTTGGGTCCTTTAAACATGGACTATTACTTTCCCACTCTATTGCCTTCTCCCGCGCCCTGTAAAATTTCTAAAAATGCCCTTGTGCATTCCGGATTTTAAAATTTGGATTCATGTTTACTATTTTGGATTTTATAATACGGACAATTCTTATGTATAATCAGCCATCAGACTCTCACATTTCAATAGTTTTGAGTTTTCCTTTTAAAAACAACAAAAAACTAAGTAAAAAATGCTAAAAACCTGTCAAATAAAATCATAAAAATATAAAAAATAGTACCAAAAAATTCTAAAAATCAAATAAAATTAATGGAAATTTTTTCAGATTTTTCTGAGAATATGAAAAATTAATAAAAATGAAAAATGGGTCTAAACGATGGAATTTTGAATTTTGGAATTTTGGATTTTGGATTTTTCTGAGAATTTTGAATTTTGGATTCTCAATATTTTCTGATTTTCTAGGGATGTTTCGGAGCAATCCGATCAAGTAGCCCGAAAACCCGATTTTTGTTAAATAAAATATTGGTTTTTAAAAATAGAAAAAATAATAAAAATATTGAGAATGAATGTGGAAGTGACATGTGGCATAAAAAACCTTACTTTATATATATACTATTGATTGATTGATTGATTGATTGATTGATGTGTAGTTTGTTGAGATAAAAAATACTGAGTGCATAAGATCAAAAGTTTGTTGAGATATTTATGTTAAATAAAATAGAAAAAATAATAAAAATATTGAGAATGAATGTGGAAGTGATATGTGGCATAAAAAACCTTACTTTATATATATACTATTGATTGATTGATGTGTAGTTTGTTGAGATAAAAAATACTGAGTGCATAAGATCAAAAGTTTGTTGAGATATTTATGTTAAATAAAATAGAAAAAATAATAAAAATATTGAGAATGAATGTGGAAGTGACATGTGACATAAAAAACATTACTTTATATATATACTATTGATTGATTGATTGATTGATTGATTTGTAGTTTGTTGAGATAAAAAATACTGAGTGCATAAGATCAAAAGTTTGTTGAGATATTTATGTTAAATAAAATAGAAAAAATAATCAAAATATTGAGAATGAATGTGGAAGTGACATGTGGCATAAAAAACCTTACTTTATATATATACTATTGATTGATTGATTGATTGATTGATGTGTAGTTTGTTGAGATAAAAAATACTGAGTGCATAAGATCAAAAGTTTGTTGAGATATTTATGTTAAATAAAATAGAAAAAATAATAAAAATATTGAGAATGAATATGGAAGTGACATGTGGCATAAAAAACCTTACTTTATATATATACTATTGATATATATATATATATATGAGACTGTTAATTTACACCCACCCTAAAACACTAAGGTGTAAGTTAGCAAGCTACACTCATTTGTATTTTACTAAAACACCCTTTTGTCCCTATTCAAATTAATTTTAAATTGAAGGGCAGTTTAGTAACTAGCATATGGACAAAATTGTTTCCCTTGTTTTTCGACTGAATTTGCGTGAAAGATGTTGATTTGTTCCGATTAATGAACATGATTTCAATGTAGTTCCAAGTGTTAAACTTCAGAGCATTAACTAGTAGCAAAATAAATTAATGTCAAAACAAAAATTTAAGTTTATAACTATTTATTAACATATTGTTCGTTAAAAAGATAATGAAGTAACAATTTTTTTTTTTTGGATTCAACTAAAATGTTTTTTTTTTAGGGATCACCTAAAATGTTTTGAATTCCTCTAAAAAAAAGTTATGTTTCGAACAAAAAAGACACAAGCGAAAAATTTGTCAAAAAATGAAAAATTTGTAAATAAAAAAAGTAGACAAGTGAAAATTGATTTTTCATTAAAAAATGTTGACTAACTTATAAACATGTAATAATATGAGACAAACTTTTAATGAAACAATATTTGGAATGATAAAAGTAGGTGTAAATTATTTGTTAAAAGTTATAAAAATGAGTGTAAATAATCAAGTGGATGTAGGTTGCTAACTTGACCTTAATAATTTTAGGTGGGTGTAGCTTCATAATTTGCACCTTAATGTTTTGGGGTGGGTGTAAATTAGCAGCCCCGTATATATCCCCGTATATATGTGTGTGTAGAATAACATAAAGAACTTATGATAACACAAATATAATTGAAAGACTAAATTATTTAGCAATAAGCTACTTGAATAAATTTATCAAAAAATGTTTTAAGCTAGTAAGAATAATTTATGAACTCTTGAGAAAAAAATCCTAGTTAGCATGTCTTTTTAAGTGATATGAATTTATAAAAAACAAACTATCAACTATAAAAATGTTGAGTCTTTGGCTAAAAGAAGTCACTTTGCCTTCCATTATAATTGATGGTTCATATTTTTTTTTACAAAGGTAATTATTTAGACTTCACTTTAGTAAATTCAATACGAGAGAATTCAAACTTTGAAAACATTTATACCAAAAAATCAAACAAAGAAAACATTAAAAAATTGTGGATCGATTATTTTCCTATAACCAAATATATCCACTTAAGCAAGATTCATGTTTGACAATAACTTCTTAAATAAATATTCTTTAGTCTAAAAATAGGTTAGGTTAAGTTTTAGATTTGCATTGTAAGACCATCATCATGACTAATAATTGTTTTCCTTCATTAAAACTATTTTTGAAGAAACCCCCCAAACATAAAAGGTATAAAATTATTTACTTTTGACCCAAAAGTCATCATGAAAAAAATAATAAGACTCACTTAATACAAATACTATTTAGTAAAACTCAACCTTTCTCTTTCCTTCTATATAAAACACTTCCCCTTCCTTGCTCATTCAACAACTCAACACCCTTTTTCTTCCGTTCCTAATTCTAAAATCCCAATTCCCCTCTCAAAATCATCCAAACTTTGCAAAACTGTCATGGAATCCAAAAAATGTTGCAAGCCATTTGACTTGGTGAAAAAATGTCCCCCCTACACTCATGTAGATAAGGATGATAACATGTTGTTCGTTTCTGATGGAAGACCTTGTACTGAACCTCGTTATATTAACACAAAGGATCTCGTTTCAGATCCACGAGGTTGTTGAGTAATCTTTGATATGCTCCTATACTTATGTATTATTTTTATAATCTCCTTACTAATTTCTGTTATTTTCCTGTTCGTAGGTACGATGTCGGACCTCCAAGAAAAACTTAAGAAACACAGCAAGAAGAAATATAAGATCCAAAAGGGCTCGGTGAAGGTGCGCTCACAGATAGACAAAAAAATTGAGGTCATAAAGAAGAATCTAGAAGGATCAAGGAAGATTGTTGAAGAGCTAACTAGCAGGTTGGCGACTCTTGAAGAGGAGAATAGGGATTTAAAGTTGTTGTTGAATAAAGCACGGGAAGACAATGATGCTCGTGGAGCTCATGAAATTGTCGACCTTAAGAATATGGATAAGGCTCAGTTAATCGCCAAGATCGAAGAAGTTCAAAATGACTTCTATGATGATGTCGAGCATAGCTTTCAGAAGGCAGTGGCCCAGATCAAGGTGAAAACCCTGAGGTCGATCTAGTGACTGAAGGTATCAGTTTCTTAAAGGAGGTGAAAGTTGGTGCCCAAAGAGCTTGAGGAGGATGAATAAGGAGAAGAAGATAATCATGCCTGAATAGACATGTAATTTATCTTTTCTTTTTAAGTGATGTAGTTTTGATGTTGTAACCAGGTGTAATGCTCATAACATTGTGTAACCCTTTGTGGCTTACACTCATTTTGTACAATATTATTTATTTCGCATTCATCTATCATGTTCATCGTACTTTATATAAAAGCTTCAGAAATAATTTAATTCCCAAGTATTTTGTGCGACCGGTTAAGTCGAAGTATATGCGATAGATAATTCAAATTTTATGTTTGCATGCTCATTAATTATGCCCGTGTTGCTTTGTGATTAGGGGTGTTCGCGGTGCGGTTTGGATCGGTTTTGAGGCAAAATGTCAACCGATCCAAAATAAAAATCACATGCGGTTCGGTTCGGTTTGGATGAGTTTTCTAAAAAAATCCGAACCGAACCGATCCAAATATATGCGGTTTAATTTGGATCGGTTTTTGGATATCCAAAATGCAAAATATATTTTTTTATTTACTCTTTTTTTAAAAATATTATTTTTTTATTAATATTAATATTACACAAACATGGTAAAAATAATAGGTTTGATGCAAAATAAATTAAAAAATTAAAATTATAGTATGAAAATTATCAATTATTTTTGAAACATATGAAGTAATAATAATATAGATTAAATTAGTGGAATATATAAGATTACAATTTAACAATGATTATAATAATGCAATATATAATACTAATAAAAGAATAAATAAGTATTCCTTCAAAAAAAAAAGAATAAATAAGTATTAATATTTATTTTTGCGGTTCGGTTCGGTTTGGTTCGGTTTTGAAAAAGTGATCCGAAATCCGATCCGATCTTAGCGGTTTTTACAAAACAACATCCAAACGCATTCTAATATATTCGGTTTTTTGCGGTTTTCGGTTTTTTTGGATCGGTTTGCGGTTTTATTTTGGATCGGTTTGGATTTGAACACCCCTATTTGTGATGCACTTGTATGAAAAGTATGAAGCATACTCCCTCTTGCTTTTGACTAAAAAACCTTAGCTACAAAATTGAACTAGTGATATCTATAGGTGGGAGTAAGTTAGGAACCTCCAAACAATTTTGTTTTTGTTTTATAATGTCCCAATAAATATTTGTCTCTATCCTAAGATTTTATTTATTTTTATAAATAAAAACGTCCAGTTAAACTATTCGTTGTTTCCTGAATAGAGACATAATATCTAACAAAAACAAAAAACAGAGAGATAATACTAAAAACGTTTTGCTTTTTTATTTTCAATTTAATTGTTAAAAAAAGTTGAGGGGAATTTTATTTATTTTTGGTTAAAAAGTTGAGGGAATTTAATTGGGTTTGTGTAGGTGAAAACTCAATAAATGAAAGCATTACTAAATCTTGATGGGAAAAGGGTTAAATATTTATTTTATTTGGTTACTGAAAAAAAAAGGTTGAATTGAATTTATGGAAAAGGACGTAAAATATAAAATGTGGTGTAGCATTAAAAAAACAATGTTTTTAACTACAAAATATTAGAAAAAATAAAATTACAATAATGCCCATCCATTCAAGTGGTGTTTATTAAAGACCAAAAGTCATCATGAAAAAATAATAAGACCCACACTCAATACAAATACTATACTATTTGGTATACCTCAACCTTTCTCTTTCCTCTTATATAAAACATGTTCCCTTCCTTTCTCATTCAACAACTCAACACCCTTTTTCTTCCTTTCCCAATTCTAAAATCTCAATTCCCCATTCAAAATCGAAACTCATCACAAAAATCATCCAAACTTTCCAAAAATTTCATGGCATCCAACAAACGTTGCAAGCCATTTGGCTTGGAGAAAAATTGTTCCCCCTACACTCATGTTGATAAGAATGGTAACATGTTGTACGATTCTGAGGGAAAACATCGTACTAAACCTTGTTATATTAACACCAAGGATCTCGTTAAATCTTCAGATCCGCGAGGTTTTTTAAGTTATCTTTGATATGCTCCTATACTTATGTATTATTTTAATAATCTCGTTAATTTATGTTATTTTACTGTTCATAGGTACGATGTCGAACCTCCAAGAAAAACTTAAGTAACTCAGCAAGAATGTAGAAGTTAAGCCTACTATAATGAAGAGGAAGGATCCCCAGAACATTGGAAATCTTATGGTAGGAGCCATGAGATCCTCTTCTCAGGTGAGCTCGCCTGCTACTGCAGCTGTTGGGCCTCACGCTAACCAGTCTGGATCAACTCAACCACCGACCATTGAGCTCGACATTCAGCCTCCGCCCAAGCAATCAAGGGTCGAAAAGGGTAAGGTGGTGCAATCGTAGCAGGATGTGGTCGAGACTCTAGAGGGTGCAGTCGTCACTCTTCCGACCATCTAGACCAATTCGAAAAAGTTCGGCCCAGAAACTACTCTAAGCTAGAGTGATAGTGACTCTGAGCTAGTGGAGGATCTGGGACCAGTAGGGAGGAGTCGGGCCATGACAGAGGGCGTCATTGGTTTGATGAAGGCGCTCGGAGTAGTTGTAGCTCTGAACAATAAAGAGAGTGAGTATAAGGCCCAGGCTGATGGATTGAGAGGCGAAAAGGAAGGGCTCAAAGCTAAAGTCACCAAGTTGGGGAAGGCGTCCTTGTAGAAAGACAAAAAAATAAAGGTCTTAAATAAGGATCTGGAAGGATTGAGGAAGATTGCTGAAGATTTAACTAGCCAGGTGGCGACTCTTGAAGAGAAGAAGAGGGATTTAGAGTTGTTGTTAAAGAAAGCTCAAGAAGACAATGATGCTCGTGGGGCTCATGAACCTGTCGACCTAAAGAATATGGATAGGGTTCAGTAGATCGCCAAGATTGAAGAAGTTCAAAATGACTTCTATGATGCTGTCAGGCATAGCTTTCAGAATGCAATTGCCCAATGACTGAAGGTATTAGTTTCTTGAAGGAGGTAAAATATGGAAAATTGGTCCCCGAAGAGCTCGAGGAGGATGAATAAGGAGAAGAAGATAATCAGGCCTGAATAGCCATGTAATTTTTCTTTTTACGTGATGTAGTTTTGATGTTGTAACCGAGCGTACTACTTATAATATTATGTAGCCCTATGTGGCTTACACCCATTTTGTACAATTTTATTTCTTTCGCTTTCATCTATCATGTTCATCATACGTCATGTACAAGCTTTAGAAATGTTTTAATTCTCAAGTATTCTGTGCGACCGGTTCTGTAACATCCTAATCTCTAAAAGCAATAATTTACACAAATGATACAATAATATAAAGAATTTAGATGTTAATATACATAGATATATTTTCTCATTTGTCCTGATAAACTGTTTCTCGAGCAACTCGTCCATCTGCTTCTTCAACTCACCCAATTCCGATGCGGACATCCAATACGGTGTAATCAATTGCAAACTCCACTTCCCTCTCCGGCGGTAAGTTGGTAATATCGTCTGGAAAAACTTCCGGAAACTCTTGCACTACCGGAAAATCGCTAACTCCTTTCTCATCACCTTCCATCAACGAAGCAAACATCGTAAACACACTAGCTTCACCATCCAACGACTTATTCACTTGCTCGGCGGTCAAAAACTTTCCACCTACTTCATCTATTGGCTTAGAGAATGTTATACTCTTGGTTAAACAATTAATGTTAACACCAAAAGATAGCATTTAGTCCATACCAAAAATCACATCCATCTGCTTCAACGGAAGGCAAACAAGATCCAACACAAAATGAACGTTACCGAAATTAACAGGACATTTAGCACAAACCACAACCACATCCAACTGAGCCTCTCCATCCGAAGATACCTCCCCTTGCCAGACTAACACACCTGAAGCAACCTGCTTCTCCCCCACTACACTCACACCCACCTAAAAGAACGGAACAAGTATCGACAATACTTTCGTACATGTCGCATACAACCGGAAAAACAATCAACAGACAAGAACAACAGAACAAGTATCGAAGGTAATTCAATACCATTCGCATACAAACAGGAAAATCACCCAATTCTGGTCCGGAGAAGATCGACATGGCTCTGATACCACATTTTAACACCCTAAACTCTAAAAGCGATAATTTATGCAAATGATACAATCATATAAAGAATTTAGATGTTACTTCTTCCATAAGTTCAACATGCATAGATATATTTTCTCAAACGTTGCAGCAGAATAATAATAACATCTCATCATCAGATAAAATAAAACATCTCAACAGTTTTATCGATAATAAAATAATTCTCCAAGTAGCCATGTCAACATACTACACATATAATAACCAATACATAGTCTCAAAAATCTCCAGCAGTCATAATATAGGTAAACATCAAAGATCGACCCCTAATCAGAGCCCTAAAGTCTAAGACACCGAAATATAGTAAATGAGGTAGCTCCAAGCTATCCTCAAGCAACTCACCAAAGCAAAGCAAACTATTCCTGCACACCATCTACCCATCCATACGAATAAGGTAGGCGGTCAACCAAACGACCGCTGGGGGTTAGTTCACATCTCACAATTAAAGCATAATCAAACATGTTCATTCAAGGATTTTATGTATAACACATATACATACTCAACAATTCTTAGAATACTAATATCACATGAATATTATCTTTCTCCTATCATCTCATATCAACATATTCATTCTTAATCAACATTATCAAAATCTATCACCTGACAACATCAAACAACATAAGAATTTCTCACCTTATTCCTTATCTAGTTCAATCATCGATTACACAAAACTTATCATCTAGGAATTATAATCCTACATGCCACTCTATTCATTTTACATAAGTACATACTTTCCTAATACATATCGATCATCTAATTCACATCAATCATATATGTCATCTAAACCCTTGCCTAATCAACTTACCAACTACACTCCTTCATTTCAAAAGTTTAGGCAAAGAAGTCATTGACACCAAATAAATCACCAAGTCATATACATGTAATTCACACTCATTTATCACCAAAATAAACATCATCAAGTTAAATCATCAAGCATGGTCCTAAGAAATCTTGACAAAGTGAGACTCCAATATAACTTCAATATTTTGATAATAAAACATTCTTCATTCAAGTGCTAAAGTCTAGAACATTACAAGCAAAATGAGTAAATAGTAACGTGACACCACAATATTGTAATTTTTTCTTCTTATAATAAGCTAAAATGCAACTTCTTCTGGTAGGAAGTGCAATAATTTTTGATTTTATTGATTTTCTTTCTGTGCAGAATGTAACGCCCTGTTTCTATTAAAGCAATAAAACACGCGAATAAAGCATATATTCAAGAAATAGACGCTACGTTTCAACAAAATCCAAAACAACAATGCATATATAAGAATATCTCAACAGTCGCAGCGGATACAAATCATACATCTCCAAAAATATATATGCCATGGTCAATACACATCATCATATAATTTCTCCAATCCCGACAAGTGGGTCAAATCTCAAAATAAAATAAATCCAATAAAAGCATAAAGACACCGACAACCTAATCAGAGCCTAAACCTACGTCTCCAAATCGATAACGGAGATTAGCTCCCGCTATCCAAGCACTCGCCAAAAGCGAACTACTCCTGCACAGCGTCTACCCATCCATACAGACAGGTAGGCAGTCAAAACCACTGGAGGTTAGCTTCACATCAATCATAATCAATATATAACAATATGACATGAATAAATCAAGTCTTAGATATTTCATAAGAGCATTTAACTTTCATATAAACCTACAACCATTCCAATTATATCAAGCATGCAATCATCAACCACATTTATCGCCAACAATCATCATTCACATGTCATAAATACGACATCATGCCAATATGCAATGCACCTACTTGACACATATATGCATGCGGTACCATAACAACAAACATTAAATGCCAACAAAACATCTTAAGCAAGAGTACACCTCCTCTTACAATCAACTATGTAAAAGTACAACTCATTTTACATTTCTCATATGACTCAATATGATTATGATGCATGGACATACAACAACGACCCAATAATGTGACTTACAACATAAACAACCACCAACGACAATGTAAAAGTACACCTCCAATTACATTGATCAATTCAACAACAATTGCATTATCAAGTATTCATGTCCACACATTCAACAAATCACAATTCAATTTAAGAGTCATCATCATATATCAACATCGGCTACACAATATAGCTCAACGATTCCATATACTTTCTCATAAACCAAGTAAAGTGAAAAATACAACACCTTATGATAAACATCATATTCAACACCTAACAACCATTCACACATCCTCATTTAATCACATAAAACTGGCATGAAAGATTTATAAGAAATCGGCCTTTAAAACCATTTTCAACAAGGTTCGTCTATCGTTCCACAATTTTAAAATAATTGAAGCAATTGAACCAAAACCAAGTAATCAAGTTCCAATGCCTCAACTAAGTATACATCTAGGCCACATATGAGTGCAGTAGATTATACATTCACGTTTGACCGGCTAACCACGACGAAATCATGAGAATAACAAAGTTCGTCTCTCTTTATCACTTTTCAAGAAAATCCCATTTTCAAAGCAAAACAAGTTAAGACTTGATGAAACCAATCACAACCATTTTTAGAAATCATATATACAGAGTACAACCTTAACCCTACTTCAATTCCATGAGAAAACAAGTTTCGGAAAAATCGGCGTTCTTAGACCATTTTTCAAAAGTTAAGTTCAATTCACAAAATCAAGTCCAATTCGATTCAAACAGTGTTCCAGTAGGTTTAAGTGTATAAACAGAGGTTAAACAAGTCAAAAGAAACATTTTAGAAAGTTTGGATTGGTCCCCAAGTGCACGAAACGAAAAACAAAGAAGTGCTGAACTGGTGCAGCTCGCTTAAGCGTCCTGGGCACGCTTAAGCGTCCTGGGCACACTTAAGCGTCCAAGTTCCAGTAGCTTCTGGACCTAGCACGCTTGGAGCACGCTTAAGCGACCTGGTCCCAGAAGCTGCTCGCTTGGAGCACGCTGCAACACGCTTAAGCGCGTTGTCACAGTTTCTGTCAAAAATTGTTACGGGTTCTAACGCTTTTCACCCCAAAATCCCAATTTTGATCATTCCAAACCCCAAAACTTAATCCAAAAGATGTTTACAGGTCATATACCTTACTAAACACTTAAACATGCATCAATTTTGAGATTAAAACATCAACTCAACAAAATTCACCAATTCACCAAAACTTCCACAACTTTCAACAACAACAACAAATCTCATCATAATTCACCAATTCATGATACCTAATGCATAAATTCATCAACAACATTTCTAACAACAACTAATCATGAATTCACTCACAATTCAACAACCACAACATCACTCTTCATCAATTTCATACAAAAACCCATCATGTTCATATATATACATTTTGTCATACAAATTCAACAACAACACAATTATCATTCAATTCATGTATATAATCATATCATTACAATTAAGCACAAATTTCTACAACCAAATTCAAATTAACCACTTAAGCAAAGAATTAGGGAAGAACTACAACTATTAATTATGATTGAATTCTAACCCCCTTACCTTAATTCTTCACAATCTCAAACTAGGGCCTCACTTTAGCTCCAATTCTTGAATATCTACCTTCCTCTAGCTCCCTCTAGCTTTCCTCTTCAAACCCTTACCTTCTCTTGCCCTTTCTCTCTCTACCTCTTCCCAAAATGTGAAAAATGATTATGTAAACCCTATTTTCTCTAAAGACTAGAGTTTATATATGCTCTACATAATTGGGCTCAACTCACAATGCCTTAATGGGCCTAACCCATTACTAATCTAAATCAAAATGTTTCTACCCACTTAACGGTAAAATATAATAATAACGGTCACTTACCGGTTATAAAACAATTCACTACAACTCCCTAGTGCTTAATAAAATAATAACGGCTCTCACTAATCACTAGAAATAATCCTCATCAAAATTCCTAAATTACCCCTACTCACAAAATGACCAAAATACCCCTGAGTCCAAAATGATTAAAATACCCTTGTAACACCAAATTCTACAATTCCCAACCAAAAATACACACAGAGGCAATTAATCACATATGAGCACATACAAACACACATAAAAATAATTAAATTAAATCCAGCGAAAAATCGGGCTGTTACACAGAAAATCTTCACCCACCCTCAAATGTTGGTCCTTCGATCATCCTCATTTTATGGTTTTAATTTCTTACAAGGATGCCTTATTCCAAGCATCGGCGTGACAAAACTATGCCTCCTCTGACCTTAATAATCTCCTCTATTTAAAAGTTGAAAACCCCTTTTCCACAAATTATAAAGACTCAATTTTGGCTCAACATGATGAGCCAACCCAATGAGATCATTTGTTAGGTTGGGTTGGACTTCTTAGTTATATGATCTAAAACAATTAGGTTATTTTGACTTGGTTAGCTAGTTATGGCTCTATATTTGTCTTTTGGGTTATGTTGACAAGTGTCTTTGAGTCTCTTGTTATGGAATCAAATATAGTAGTCTTGAATTGAAAGTTGTGTGGTCAATTACTCAAAAGCCTAAAAAATGTCATTTTTAACATTAAACTTCATTTTTTATGCTTTTTTAACAAGTGTCCTAAAGACATTTGATCATGACACTTGATAGCATTTATTCTTGTCTTTTTTAATCAATCTTACCAGTATGGAAAATCATTCATATTTGATAGTTGATTGAATATGTAGTGTTTGAATTAACTTTTATATATATATATATATATATATATATATATATATATATATATATATATATAGACACACACATACATGTGTGTGCGCGCGCGCGCAAATTGAGAGGAAAAAAAAAGATATATGCTTTAAGCTATAAGCGATTTTACTAAGTTTATAAAAATGTTATAAGTTAGTAAAATAAGCTATCAACTTTTGAAAAAAATGGCGGTTAGCAACCATGTCTTTTTTATTCATGTGAGTTTATAAACTACAAAATATTAACTAACCAATTGAGCTCAATTGTTTAATTAACTATACAAAAGGACGGATTGTTCAAGAGATCGTGAATTCGATTTCTGGGTGAAACAATTCTAGTGAGATATTACTTACCTTTCGACCGAACTCATGATTACTATAGACTCTTTTTTCTGGGAGTCGGAGGGTCAACACCAAAAAAATAAACTACAAACTATTAGCTATAAAATAGCTTATTATGCGTCCACAAATCATAGTTCAACCGGAAAAATGCCAAAAAATTACTAGGCCGGATCCCATGACTGAGATTAAAACCCCGGTCCATTCACTTGTGTGTGTAAATTTTAATGGTTATTTGTCATTTTGTCAATCTACGTAAATAAAAATAGCTTATTGTGTATGCCAAACATATTCTTATATTTTTTAGTCTTTGGACTTAAAAAACTCTCACTTTCCATTCCTTTTTAATTAATCATTTATATATATATATATATATTTTTTTTTTCTTTTTTTTAGGAAATCATTTATATATATATTTTTTTGACGATGATTTAGATTTCACTTAAATTAAAGATTCTTTTTACAAGAGAATCCAATCTTTGCAATTATTTATACTAAAAACAAGCCATAAAAACATCAAAAAAGTTATGTATAGATTATTTTCCTTTAAACAACCAAATATATCATTTAAGCAAGTTTCATGTTTGACTAAAACTTCTTATATAATTTATACTTTATTCTAAATATAGATTATGTTAACTTATAGATTTGCATTGCAAGACCATCATCATGACCATTAACTGTTTTCCTTCATACACAACTAAAAAGAAATTTAGAAAGAATAAAAAAAAACACCCAACTCAAAAGGTATAAAATTAATTTATTTTTGACCAAAAAAATGACATTAAAATATTAAGACTCTCACACTCATGACAAATACTATTTAGTATAACTCAACCTTTCTCTTCCCTCCTATAAGCCACTTCCCCTTAGCTCATTCACAACTCAAACACCCTTTTTCTTTCTTTCCCAATTCCAAAATCCCAATTCACCTTTCAAAATCAAAACCCATCTCTCAAAATCAAATCCCAAATTTCATTCATCATGTTCTAAATTATAAAATCACAAAATAAAATTTTAAAAAATAAATAATTCCATTTTTCTTTCTTCCCAATTTCTATCCATTTTTCACTTCAATATTCCCAATTTCTTTCTCTTTCAAATACTTACTTCATTCATAAATCGCTTCGGTTCAATTTCACAAAATTCTCATCAATGCGACACCGTTTTGGTTCTATTACAAAAACCTAGTTTCTAGGGTTCCGAGCAAGAATTAGGGTTCGAAAATTCTCCAATTTCTTCCACCAAGTTTGAATCTTTCTTCAAAACCCATTAAATTGTTTCGATTTCGAATCGATTTGGCATGGTGGGTAACGACGATGCTCGAGCTCCATGCCACCTTTCAAATTCCCGGAAAATGTTTTGGCGTTCAGCTTCATGGTCTTCCGCCCGTTCCGCCGCCGCAAATCCTTCCGGTGAACCGGAATCGAATTTCACCGATCCGAATTCCGGCAGTGGTGGTGGAGATAATACTAACCGGAGATTTCCTCCACCGCCTTTGACGCCAAGGTCACAGCAGAATTGCAAGGCAAGATCATCATGTCTGCCGCCCCTTCAGCCGCTTTCGATTGCTCGCCGGAGTTTAGATGAGTGGCCGAAAGCGAGTTCCGATGATATCGGGGAGTGGCCACAACCACCTATTACTCCTGGTGGGAGAGGTAATGGTAATAGCAGTAGTAGTAATAGTAATAGTAATAGTAGTAATAATAATGGTGAAAGGTTGAAACTTGATTTGTCTACAATTCAGCAGAATAATAATCCTGATAGTAGGAATAATGGTGGACTTGTGAAGAGAGATAAAATTGCTTTTTTTGATAAAGAATGTTCTAAAGTTGCTGAACATGTTTATCTTGGTGGTGATGCTGTTGCTAGAGATAGAGAGATTTTGAAAAGGAATGGGATTACTCATGTTTTGAATTGTGTTGGTTTTGTGTGTCCTGAGTATTTTAAAGGTGATTTTGTGTATAGGACTTTGTGGTTACAAGATAGTCCTAGTGAGGATATTACTAGTATATTGTATGATGTGTTTGATTACTTTGAGGATGTTAGGGAAAAGAGTGGGAGGGTGTTTGTTCATTGTTGTCAAGGGGTGTCGAGGTCGACGTCTCTTGTTATTGCTTATCTTATGTGGAGGGAAGGGCAGAGTTTCGATGATGCTTTTCAGTTTGTGAAGGCGGCGAGGGGCATTGCCGATCCGAATATGGGTTTCGCTTGTCAGTTGTTGCAGTGTCAGAAAAGGGTTCATGCGTTTCCACTTAGTCCGAGCTCGTTGTTGAGAATGTATAGGATTGCTCCTCACTCGCCGTATGACCCTTTGCATCTTGTTCCAAAGATGTTGACGGATCCGTCTTTGTCTGCTTTGGATTCTAGGGGTGTGTTTATTGTGCACATTCCTTCGGCGTTATATGTTTGGATTGGTAAGTATTGTGCGTCTATCATGGAAAGGGATGCTAGAGGGGCTGCGGATCAGATTGTCCGGTATGAGAGAGTGCAAGGATCGATTATCATGATTAAGGAAGGTGAGGAACCACGTTCGTTTTGGGATGCTTTTTCAAAGTTTTTGCCTTTGATGGACATGTCTGGGAGTAGAGTAGAAAGTTGCAAATCAAGTGTTAGAATTTTTCCTGGTGAGAGGAAAGTGGATGCGTTCGATGTTGATTTTGAAGTTTTCAGAAAAGCCATCGTGGGAGGTTTTGTGCCTCCGTTTGGATCATCGGAGAATGATCATGAAACCCATCTTCCTGCAAGAGAGAGTAGTTGGAGTATTTTAAGGCGGAAAAATTCCTGTCCTGATGTGAAGGAGTTTCTCTCAGCCCCTAAGTTATCATTACCGAGGGTTTATTCAGATTCCATGTTGTGCATTCATACATCTGCAAATTCATTTCCATCACCATCAATGTTGTCAACTGACTCATCTTTATCATCTTCCTCTTCACCTCCTTTTGTTTCTCCAGATTCCATTTCTTCTGATTCTAGCAATCACTCAAAGTTGTTGTTAGAATTATCCCCAGATTCTTCCTCTCTCGTTTTTACTCCCGTCCCAGTATCGTCATCTTTGTCTAGCTTCTCTAATTTGTCCCTCTTGTCAAATTATAGTTCTCAACCAGTGTCTAACTGTACAGATATCCATGGTGTCAAGTTATCGCCACATCTATGTTCTCGATCTGCCTCTTTACCATTGAAAAAACCATCAACTTCCATTGCTGAACGCAGAGGTAGTTTATCGAAATCTTTGAAGTTGCCTCTCATGAATGATAACACAAAAGTAATAGATAAACCATCAACTATTCCTTCCAGTCGGGAACATGGTGTTCTTGCTAACAGCAACTTTAGCTGTGTGCAAGATTCAGACAGTATAGAATATTTGTTCGAGTCCACCGCTAATGTCAAAAATGGAGGTACAAATTCAATTCAACAGTGTGAACCAGCTTCATGTCCAGACATTGCTGATAGCGTGGGCTGCAATGAACCATCAGTTCTCAGGAACTGTGTTGAACCTTCAGTAGATAGTTTATCTGGAGAAGATTTGAAGTCTGCATCATCAAAGGGTGATTACGAGAGTGGCTCGTCGCAATGTAGTAAGATACAAAGTTTAGTATATCGCTGGCCAAGTTTAGAAAAGATTGAGGCATTTGGTGCAACTCATTTGGGTTCAGAGGCTGCTTTTGCTGTATTCTCTCCAAGCATACATATGCATGCAAGAAACATTTTGTATATTTGGATAGGGAGTTCTTTCAAACTGGATGCTTCGCAGGTTTGGTTAGATAGTGATAGACGGTCTGATTTGATTGGGGCAGTTGACTGGAACAAAATTGGTTGTGATCTTCTTGCTCAGTTTAATTTGCCGCACAATACAGTCACTAAGGTATGTGATCTGATCTCTCTTTTATCACCTCACACTTTATAACTCCACACTATAATCAATTTACATCAATCATGACATGCCTTTCATATATAATATAAATGGACTGTTCTGATGTTGTATAAATGCACGAAATGGAATTGACTTCATACTTTTTTTTACCAAAAACGTTGCAGTATTTTCTTTAGCTCCCAAAACGGGAAGTACCTCTTTCCATTTCAGAGTGGGATTGATAATTTAATATAAGATGCAGTGAATTCTCAAACAAAACCCTATTTAGCATTAATACTTCATATTGAAGGTGTGTCGGTGTCAGACATGTGTCGACACCGTCACATGTATTCCATTATTTTATATTTTATTTCTCAACTTATCTGTGTTGTGTCATTGTCGTGAATGATGTTTGTGTCTGGGTCAGTGCTTCATAAACTAAACCTATTGTAAGTTTGGGTTGAGGTTTTCTCAATTTTCATTCACCTTTTAAGATTTTTGGTTGGCCTTCTTTTGGAATGTATTTATCCACAAACCACATTCATTTTTTTTACTTTTTAAAGAAAAAACTCAAAAAAGGGTGAAATTGATGATCAGCTTAAATGGTTTAAAAGTTGCTAATTGTAATTCACAATCAGTCTTATTTATTGTTGTAAAGGTGTAGTAAACAAAAGCCCTTCAGCAACCTTTTCTTGTGTTAGCCTTTGTTGATAAAAGCCCTTCAGCAACCTTTTCTTGTGTTAGCCTTTGTTGATTTATGTTATAATCTTCATTTCATTTTTTCTATTTTCACGGAAGATTGAATTAAGCTTCATGCACTGTGGATTGTTGTGATGTTTTCAATTCTCATACTGATGTTTATTCTCTTCCAAAATAGATTGTTAAAGAGAATGAAGAACCGCAAGAGTTCCTTGCTCTACTGAGTTCATTGTAGCACAAGAGTTACTCGGAGAAACCTGAGTTCAAGTAAATTTTCATAACCTTTCCTTCATCTGCAGCTGTTTCTATGTATGTCAATTTTGAAGGCTCTAGTTTGATTTCCCGTGGGAAAAGAAATCCAGCAAGGTATTGAATCGAATCCTCCTAGCAGTTGCATTATTATTTCTGAGCTTTTAATTTATTTATATTGCTTTATTTTGACTAATTTATCATGATAAATTCCTACAGTTGTTATCAACTGTTGATAGCATTTTTACACATTTAACGTCGTGGTTTAAATAGCATTTTTACACACTTAACGTCGTGGTTTAGTGAGTGTTGCATTGTTTTAATTACATGATTGTGTCTTTTGATACCATGAAAACCATAACAAAGTCTTAGGAGCAAAATTATGAACTTTGCACTTGCAGATGACTCGTGTCCGATGTGACTATCGGAACTAACCATTCTGAACACAGTTGCATTAGTCTTACCTTTGTTTTTTGTTTTAGATACTCAAATTGGTTTTTAAGTTTGGGATAATACATTAAATCTCTATGGAAAAGGAAAACTTTTTAAAATGTTACATATTGTTATGACATCTACCCACTTCTTCTCATATTAAGTAGAGAATTAACTGCATTTTTTCTACAATGTCTTCATTTATTATATTTTAGCTATATCAACAAGTATAATTATTCTTTCCACCTACCAGTAAGAGTAACTCTTACCGCAATAAAGACACTTGGTTCAAAAAAAAAATTGTTACCTTGTAAATAAAGTAATTAATGATTTTCTTTAGACGTGTGTGAAAATACTTACCATTTACTCCCTCCGTCCCATAATGCAAAAAAATATTGTCCCAAAAAAATTGATTCATCTCACTTTTCAATACAATATTAATTTCTTTTTTCCAATTATAACTCTAATTAATATTATTTTCACCACTCACAATTCAATACATTCTACTTTACATTTATGAGAAAGAAGAATGCACCAATACTTAACAAAGACACTCAAAACCATTTCTCTCTCTCTTTCATTTATACACTTTTTCTTAATACGTGTGAAATGAGCAAAAGGCTTAGTTATACTGGGACGGAGGGAGTAATATTTTTATTTTGCTAGAATTTCATGTTTCAAGGATCAAAAGGTTGATGCCTTTTAAAAAAGGCTTCGTCTAACATGCACAAGTAAAATGGTTTTGCACCATGCACAAATGTCAATAATCACATCATATCTCATTTAATTCAAGGGTTGAATTTATTGATCCAATGGTGGAAACTAACTTGTGCATGATGCAAGACTTTTCTCCCCTGTGCACAATAGAATTGACCATTAAAAAATGTTCAGGAATGATTGAATGTGAATTCTTTTGGATAGTGTTGGAAACTAGGTTGTGTGTGTGTGACCCTTCACTTCATCACCTCATCTGTTTTGTGTGTATGCATTCAATTTTATGCCACTTATGACTTACTATTTTGTATATATGTTGCTTGCAGGAGTTTGCCATTTAATGAGTCCATTGTAGCTTGGCTGATGATTCTACAATGCTTTAACATTTTCAACCTAAACATGTATTTTCAACATACTGATTTTTTTAAATATTCTCATGTTATTTATGGAGGAAGAAAAATCTTAGGTCCTTCATTAAATGTATCGCTTATTGAGAATTTCTGAATTGATAGAATAGCTCGATGTTGTAAAAGTTCTTCATTTATAAAAATCACATAGCTTTAGTTGTACATTGTAAATTACTGAAACATGCTTGTATGATAGACAACTATGCCAATTATTATTTTAGAAATCCCTTGCAATGTTACTTATGTGCAGACTAATAATCTTGGGCTGATCCAAAACCATATCTGATATGGTTAAGCTGACGTTTCTTTTGTTTGATGGCTTTTGATGGATGCTCTCCATTTTCATGAAATAGCTAGTATTTTTTCTTATTTAATTTTTGTTCCTCATAAGTTTTCTTCATGTGAGGTAATCTTATTGAAGACGTGTTGAATGTTAAATGTGAGAAATGTATAATGTAAATTTGAGTTGGGATTGTGATTAGTTCTTGATATCGTTGGTAGTTCACTATGTTTTATTATAGGCTTAATTAATGATTTGGTCCCTTAAGTTATTTGTTGGTTACATTTTGGTCCCATAAGTTATTAACGTTACAATTTGGTCCCATAAGTTATTAACGTTACAATTTGGTCCCTTAAGTTATTTGTTGGTTTCGTTTTGGTCCCATAAGTTATTAGAGTTAAGGGAGTAGTTTGGGACCAAAACGAAACCAACAAATAACTTAAGGGACCAAATTGTAACGTTAATAACTTATGGGACCAAATTGTAACGTTAATAACTTATGGGACCAAAATGTAACCAACAAATAACTTAAGGGACCAAATCATTAATTAAGCCTTTATTATATTTTGTAAACAATTATAGTAGTTTTTGCACAGTTTTACCGAGTTGTATGACCTTGTTAAGATTAAATCTTTGACCAGATGGGTGTGTGCTTGGTTTGGTAGTGTATATAAATAATTATGCGCACAATATCGAATTAAGATGTTTTTATAGTAGCCAAACTGGTCCATTAGAATAGGTATTGGGGAGAATCGAATCTGAGACATTGAGATGATCACAGTTGAATAAGTCAATATCATCAAACCAACTCATACGGGTTTGATACGGATAAATTCATACGGGTTGCAATACAGAACAAAAAAAAAAGCTCATATCTGAAAGAAAAAAAAAAATCCAATTAAGGGGACTTCAAAAGCAGAAGCAAAACACAGAAAATCAACTGAAATCAAATTTTTGTTGAAGGCAAGATCTAGAATGAATGAATGTAAAAGACTCGGATCTTTTTCCAAAAGCTCTTCCTGTGTTGTTGATGCATGGAGTAGATCAATAAATTAAAGATCTTATATGAGTAAGAAATCAAAAAGTGATAATATATTTTGTTAGATCTGTGAAGAAAATAGAGAGGCATATTGTATGGTGTATTGTTTTGATTGGGAATTGATAGGCATGTGTGGTGAGGGAAGATAGCAGATAACAATGGAAATTGATTGTGTGTGAAAGCAAGTAGAAAATAATTTTGGGGACAGTAACTCAAAAGAAGAGTTCATGTATGCTCCATTTAAGCAATGCTCCAAATTGAGATGATCATAGTTGAAGGCCTAAGTCAATATCATCAAACCAACTCAAGTTGTATAGTCAATGAGATTTCAAGTTTGGATGGTAATTAGTTTTTGATATGGTTAGTAGTACCTTAGGATTCATTATATTTTTTAAATAATTTTTTTTAGTAAATTCCTTGTAGGTTTCTTCCCAATTACAACACAATTTTCAAGTGAAAAACAAAATATAACAAAACACCCGATATTATTTAAGAAATCAACATACAATATCACATTTGATGGAATATTTCTCATTAACATTGTATCAGAAGTTCTTGTAAACAGTCTTAACAACTGGAAGAATAGCAACACGCAACTTCTAGTTGATCTAATGATGAAATCATGTTGATAATGTCCACATACCATTTTCAACTTTAATGTTAGTCTTATCAACTGGAAGAATATCAACACGCACATTCTGGGTTGATCTAATGTTGAAATCATGCTGATAATGTTCATACCATTATCAACCTTAATGTTAACACCATCGTAACCACAGTTGTGGTCACATAACTATTGGTGTTCAATACCGACTTTGTCTTTGGATTTAAAAAAAGAAACAAGTTTTGACCTTGTTGGGGTCTTTAGATCAAATAGTATGTTGAGATCATGGACTTTGAATAAACATCAACGTCCAATGCTTTTATCTGCTGACGAGTCTGCTGATGAGTTTGACTAGCTTCTTCGAGTTTGATAAATTATTTCATTGGAGTTTTTTTTTAGGGGAATTCGTTATAAAGTTGGACACACCTTCTAGTGAAATAATTTTCATCATATCGTTACAATTTTTTTTTAAATGAAATGTGAAAATAATTTTTCATGGAAATTACTTTTGAGAGATGGTTTTTATTAAAAGAATCAATCTCGATGTTGATCAGTCTTTTTAGAGGATTTTGAACAATGTTTATTCTACATTTTTTAATATAGGTCAAATTTTACTTATAGGTTCAAATCCTACTTGGGGAGATTTTTTTCTTAAGTTCTAAGCTAAGCACAATTTTAGTACTAAATCATGCAGAAAAAGGAAAGAAAAAAAATTCTCAAGTTACGGCAAAAAAAAAACTCTACCATTAAGGGCAATTATGTCTTTTAAAAATATTTTTAATTAAATTTGTATTAGGTGGAGGATGAGGACCGAGGAGTAGGGATAATTGGTGTCATGTATTCTTACATCGGAGATGGAAGATAAGGATAATGTGACCTTAACATTTTTGTCGAGAAGGGTGTGAAGTGTGAAGGAGTGGTGACTTTGAACTCAATTTGGAAGAACGGGTCCCAAACTCAAAAGACACCAAAATGTTATGCTTAGATTTTTAGAGAGACTAAACTTTTAATAATAGTATATATTTATTAATATTAGATGGGTAATAATCTTTGGTATTCGTAAGTTCGCAATTTTTTTGGTTCAATTTGCAATCAACAAGAAGAAATAATAGAATGCAAAAGAATAGATGTAATTTTCCTCATCTAATTTAATGTTGATCATTTTCCTTATATATGTTTAAATTCCTAATTGATGTAATTTATAATATGTCTTGTGAAGTAATAAATTTTATATAATTGTTTTAAAAAATAATTTATTTGATATATAATAGATGTATAATACATCTATACTATATATAAAGGGAATGATATATGTAGGGGTAAGGGTTCAAACTCTCGACACTCCACTAAAAAAAAATAAGGAATACATAGTTTTGAGCTGGTTTTTTTAACTTCCAATTATATTCTTAAATAAATTTAACTATAAAAATGTTATTTTGTTGGTGTTGTTCAAAAAGATATGAATTTATATTATACTATTTGTTATAATGTTGGTATCATTGAAAAAGATAGGTATAATTTGTTACAATATGAAAGTGAAAAATATCTATTACATAAACCTTTAACTTTAATCAAAATCCAAATAATTTTAATCAAACATCATATAAACTTTTGGTCGTAATTTATATGCATTAGCGAAATACAAAGAGTGGACAGACGGGCAAGGAGTGCCCATCTCAACACTACTAAATATAATATGAGTTAAAATTTACGATCACTTTTTTATTTTTAACATTATATAATATTTATTGTCAAATGACATGCATGACTTTAAGAGTCATATTTAATGCACAAGACAGTTGGTTATGTTTTTGGTGATTGAAATGAATGACTATAAGATTCATATTTCATTCATGAGAATAAGGAAAAATCAATTGTGTGTGAGTGATATTTTTTTTTTATCAAGTGTGTGTGCGCGATCTAATATTCAATGTTGATTTTTTAATTTAAAACTAATAATAATAATTGTTATGTTATTTTTGTCAAAAATAAATAAATAAATTGTTATGTTATTATCTTTTTTAATTCATATTTGTAACAATTGAATTTCTAAATTAAAAGTAAGACTCTCAATTTAATTAAGGCTTAAATGCACTTTTGATCCCTCTATTTTCACTTAATCGAAATTTTAATCCCTCTATTTTTTTTTTTTTACAAGTAATCCCTCTATTTTTTAAACCCACCATTTTGGTCCCCTATTTTATATTTTTTGATATTTTTTTAGTCCCCCCGTCAGTTTTGATGATTTGTCACTCTCATTAATGATGTGGTAGTGAGGTGGCATGCGTGTGTTGTATTTCTCATTTTCCATGTCATTTATAGTAATAATTAACAATTAATTATATACATATTTCCTAAAAAAAATTAATTATATACATAATAAATATATTTGGAGAGAATATTGGAAAATATGGTGGCGTGCTACCCTCCTGTTAATGACATTCTTGCTTGGGTTGAGACTAGTGAGTTGCTACACAAAATAATCTGCTTACTTTAGAATTTCGCAGGTTCAGCAACTACATAATGCCTAATTGTTTTCGCTGGTCTGGAATTATAGGGGTCCAGAGTGGGTCTAATATTTATTTATTTTTGGAAATTGGCACATGAAGTTACTTACAAATTATGTGCTAGAATCCACTTCTCATCCATTGATCTAAGAGGTGATGTGCTTAAAAAACGAGAAAGAATGAGGTTGTTGGGTTTGATTGGAAAAGACGGAGATGGATGGATGGATGGATGGATGAAGATCGAGGATTTTAGAAATTAGGGTTCATGGTTCCCCAATCTAATTCCCTTCCTTTTTATAATTTAATTTATTTTTTTAATAATTAATCAATTAGTTTTATTATGTATATAATTAATTATTACGATAAATGATATGGAAAATGAGAAACCAACACACACATGCCACATCACAGCCGTGTCATTAATTAGAGTGACAAATCATCAAAATTGACGGAGGACCAAAAAAATCTCAAGAAATATAAAATAGGGGGGACCAAAATGGTGTTTTAAAAATAGAGGATTAAAATTTCGATTAAGTAAAAATAGAGGGATCAAAAGTGCATTTAAGCCTTTAACTAAATTAAGTTTAAAATCAAATTATTGATTATGAGTATCCAAGTTTAATCTCTAATTTGATTAATATTTGATATATTTTTCTTATCCCCTAACTAACTTTCAAATTATCAGAGTCACTTTCTCTAGAGAATTAGAAGGATAAATTTTTTATTTCAAATGATTGACAATCCTCACCATTTCATTGGTAGTTTCTAATTTGGGAGTTTACTATGGATTTTCTTGTCAAGGGATTGGTATTTGTGTTTTTGGAGCGGGACTTATGTTGTTTGTTTGATCTTCAAATTTAGGGTTATCTTGAACATAGGTTCTAATAAGAAAATCGGGGCAGGCATAACTTCATATATTAGTGTATTATTGGTTTGAATATACGAGTAATTTAGTTTATTTTATGCTTTCATGTATTATTTGATGAAAGTAACCTACCTCATTTTTTCATGTATATCAATTCGAGTATAAGAAAAATACTTACCATTTAATGTCTTTATTTTACTAGAATTTCATGTTTCAAGGATCAAAAGATTGTTACCTATTAATCATGTTTCAAGGATCAAAAGATTGTTACCTATTAAAAAAGGCTTTGTCTAACATGCACAAGTAAAATGGTTTTACACCATGCACACATGTCCTTTTCACTATTGGATCAATAATCACATCATATCTCATTTAATTCAAGGGTAGAATTTATTGATCCAATTGTAGAAGCTAACTTGTGCATGATGCAAGAGTTGTCTCATCTGTGCGTACAATAGAATTGACCATTAAAAAATGTTCAGGAATGATTGAATGTGAATTCTTTTGGATAGTGTTGGAAACTAGGTTGCGTGTGTGTGTGACCCTTCACTTCATCACCTCATCTGTTTTGTGTGTATGCATTCAATTTTATGCCACTTATGACTTACTATTTTGTATATGTTGCTTTCAGGAGGTTGCCATTTAATGAGTCCATTGTAGCTTGGCTGATGATTCTACAATGCTTTAACATTTTCAACCTAAACATGTATTTTCAACATACTGATTTTTTTAAATATTCTCATGTTATTTATGGAGGAAGAAAAATCTCAGGTCCTTCATTAAATGTATCGCTTATTGAGAATTTCTGAATTGATAGAATAGCTCGATGTTGTAAAAGTTCTTCATTTATAAAATTCACATAGCTTTAGTTGTACATTGTAAATTACTGAAACATGCTTGTATGATAGACAACTATGCCAATTATTATTTTAGAAATCCCTTGCAATGTTATATATGTGCAGACTACTAATAATCTTGGACTGATCCAATTCCAAAGCCAAAACTGTTGTGGTTAAGCTGATTTTTTTTTATTTGATGGCTTTTGATGCGTGCTTTCCATTTTCATAATGAAATAGGTAGTACTATACATATATAATTTGTTGTTCCTCATAAGTTTTCTTCATTTGTGATTAGTTTTTGATATGGTTGGTAGTCCATTAGGTTATGTTACAATTATGAGAGTAATTTTTTAGGGTTTAGTCCATTAGGTTTTGTAGATGTTTTTTTAAGTAGCTGAACTAGTTCACTAGAATTGGCATTGGGGAGAATCAAACTTGAGACCTTGAAAAGAGCACAGTTTAAGGTCCCGAGCCAACACCCAACCAACTTAATTAAGTTGGAATTTAGTCATTAGTATTAAATGTGAGAAATATATATTTAATGAGATTTCGAGTTTGGATTGTGATTGGATTTTGATATGGTTGATAGCCCCTTTAGGATTCATTACATTTTTTAAACAAAGGAAAATTACACTAACCTCCCTTGAAGTTTGTTTAAATGCAACATACATTAAATAGTCACATAAAAGATAAAAAGAAGAAATCGAGTTGTCAAAAGGTAGAGAATTCTATGGTTATGCTCTATATAATTTTATTTTTCAAAGTGATTTCGAACATTTTAGGACTTTCATTAAACATCGGCATTGGGTTTGTCTGTTGATGAGTCTGACTAGCTTTTTTCTAGGGGAATTCGTTATAAAGTTGGACATTATAAAGTTGGACACGTGAAATAATTTTTATCTTATCGTTACAACTTATATAAAAAAATGAAATGTGAAAATAATTAAAAACAATTTTACATAACTAGTTTGAAATAATTTTTCATGGAAATTACTTTTGAGATATGGTTTTTTTTATTAAAAAAAAATCAATCTTCATTATAATAATAAACTCAAAACAGTTTCTTATTTTTTTAATATATATTAGACTTCAGATTTACCTTCATATTGAACAGTTTTTTTGAGGATTTTGAATAATGTTAATTCAGCATTTTTTTTTCTTTCAATATAGGTCAAATTGTACTTATAAGTTTTAAGATAAACGCAACTTTCGTAAAAAAATAAAAAATAAAAAGACACTATATAGTTAAGGCCAATCATTTTACACAAATTCAGTTACTTTATTCAGTTATTTTTTTAATAAGAATGATTACATTTTTTGTAGTCATTTCGAGGAAGCATCTAAATTTTTCAGGGGATTTGATTTAAATTACAGACGTTTGTGTTGATGGCCGAACAATGATGTGTTGATAACAACCTTACGTTGGTGGTGGAAGGTAGCGAGAAACTCATCTTGGTCTAACGTTGATTAATCGATATGGTCTTCAATCTCGTTAATGCTTGTTGCTGATGGTGCAAGGGGTTAATGGTACGTGATCCGTTCAAATGTTGACGGTCGGTTCATTCGCCGCCAACTTATAGACCTGATTGGTGTTTGCAAACATCATTTTTAACTAAGGCTTAATCGAGTGTACTGTTGATCTTAGTTCTAATTTCCGTTAGGGTTGATTCACTTGAATTCATTGGGTCAGGTTTTATGTCCCCCCAGTTTTATGTATTTTTTCTTTTTTTTTATTAATATATATGAGCATTTGACATACGTAGGCTTAGAGTGGAGTGTCAACTTCGTTGGGAAGCCCTCTATTCTTTGTATGTCATTTTGCTTTTGCCATCAAAAAAAAATGTGAAGTGTGAACCTTAATGTCATTCATAAGAGAGTCACACACTTTGAACACAATTTGGATGAGATAAGACACCAATATGTGTAGTACTCCCTCCGTTCCAAATTATAAGCAAAAAAAAAAATCACACTTGTTAAGAAAATTAAAACATAAGAATTTGCAGTATAGTTTTTTGTGTTTTCTTTGAAAAAAGTTTTATAGGAAGATGTAAAAACAATTTTCATTGGCTATTAGTTATGGAAAAAATGAAAAAGAGAGAAAATTGAATGTAATTTGCATTTAATTTTATGAGAATAAACAAAAGTTTTTCTTGGAAAAGAGATTTTTTTAAAAAAACAAGATTAAATAGAATAAAAGTTTGTCTTTTTTCTTCTATTTTGGGACAAAGAAAATGATTTTTTTTTTGCTTATATTATGGGACGGAGGGAGTAATTCATATAGTATACATAAATTTTTAAAGAGGATTAAACTTTTAATAATAGTATATATTAATAGTTCCCTAAAAAAAAAGTATATATTAATAGTTAAATGGGTAATAATCTTTGGTATTCGTACGTTCACAAAAATATCTTTTTTTTTTTTTTTGGTTTAATTTGCAAAAATGTCTTTATTTTTAAACATGTATGCAAAAAGAAATAAGAAAAAAATACAAAAGAATAGATGTAATTTTTCTCATCTAACTTACTGTTAATAATTTTCCTTATCTATGTTCAACGTCCTAACTGATGTAATTTATAATTTGTCCGTAAAATAATAATTTAAAAAAATATTTATTTGATACATAATAGATGTATAATACGTCTATACTATATGTAAAGGGAATACATGATTTTGAGTTGGTTTTTTCACTTTCAATTATACCCTTAAGTATATTTGACTATTATTATGTTATTTATTTTTTTTTTTAACAAATTAGAATGTTATTTTGTTGGTGTCATTCAAAAAGATAAGAATTTATATTATATTAATTATATTGTTGGTATCATTGAAAAGATAAGTATTGTTTGTTACAATATGAAAGTGAAAAATATGTATTACCTATACCTTTAACTTTAATAAAAAACTGAATAATTTTAATCAAAATTTCATAAAAACTATTGGTCGCAATTTATATGCATTAGTGAAATAAAAAGAGCGAACATACAAGAAGGAGTGCCCGTCCGAACACTACTAAATATAACATGAGTTATAGTTTACACTCACTTTGTATTTTTAACATATATAATATTTATTCTCATATGACATGCATGACTATAAGAGTCATATTTAATACATAAAATGCTTGGTTATGTTATTGGTGATTGAAATGAATGACTATAAGATTCATATTTCATTCATGAGGAAAAATCAATTGTGTATGAGTTATCTAATATTCAATGTTTATTTTTTAATTAATAATAATAATCATGTTTTTATTTTTTTTCTTTAATTAATATTCATAACGCTCGAGTTTCTAAATTAAAAGTAAAACTCTCAATTTAAATTATAAATCAAATTATTTTTTATGAGTGTCTAAGTTTGATCCCTAATTTAAATAATATTTGATATATTTTTCTTACATGCTAGCTTATTTTAGATTATCATAATCACTTTTCTTAAAAATTAGAGGGATAAGTTTTTTTTTTTTATTTCAAATGATTGACAATCCTCATGATTTCATTGGTGGTTTCTAGTTTGGAGTTTGCTATGAATTTTCTTGTCAAGGGATTGGTGTTTGTGTTTTTGGAGCGGGAACTTGTGTTTAGGTCATTTTAAATCAACAAAAAAATAATTATTTACCGGAACTAAGCTAGGCTCGGTAAGTTGTGAAAAAAATAGTTGGCAATGTTATCTTCGGTTGTGTGTGTTGTATTGTTTTTTAGATTTATGTCTACCACTCTCTTTTTTTAACTTTTTTCTCCAGATTGTTCATGGTTCCTATTAGTGTTGTTATACATTAATTAATTTGCCATTTATTATGTTTTAAATTTAACTTAATGTTTTTTAACTTCACTTTGATACCCTAAATTCTTTGCTTAAGCTTTTTCCTTGTGCATAAACTAAGCAATTCTAATAATATAATTTTGAAGGGGTGTCATTATTTTAGTAGGCCTATAACAAAAAATACTAAGACCAACCTACTGTCAGTGGCGGAGCCAGACAAATTTTTTTGGGATGACCGTTATCAATTCTTGGAAAAGGAATCGATTTTTTGACTCTTCCTCTTGACCTTTTTGCTGCAAAGAAACAAATTTATCAAAATGATATAATCAGTGTTAAAGACTCATAATGAAGCAAATTTCAGTTTCAAAATCAAATATAGATCTCTTTTTTTTTTTACTTCAAACATATTTCATTCAGATAAGATGGACCTTGTCCTTACAAATAACATTAGCAGTAGGTTCTAGAACAAATCCTACCCAAGAGTTGGAACCATTTTGCTTAGCTAATCCCACTAAACTATGGGTTGCATCATTCTTACATCTTTTAATAAAAGCTACCATACAATTAGACAAACTAGATAACACATGTCACAACAATCTAACATAACATTACTAATGGAAGCAACTTGAATTTTGCCTTGGAGGCATTTCACACAACTAAAAAGTGGCCATCTTGGTTGGAAGTTAAAATCCAGTTCAGACACCAGCGAAGGGCAAGAACTTCGGCTAAGGTGGGTTCAACGCTTCGACTGATAACCTTTCTTTCTCTATGCATGGTTGCAAAGGATACATCACCATTGTGATCACGAAGCACCATTCCCCATCCAACACTCCCATCATTAAAACATCCAGCATCAACATTAAGTTTTAAAAGCCCAAATTCAGGAGACAACCATATTAGAATATAGTGTGAAGATAAATTGGAGAGCAAGTTATCTAGATAGCTTGGAGAGCAAGCAAGTTAGTTAGGGAGTTAGTTACTCCAACTCACTCCTATAAATACCTCACTCTATTGTACTCATTCATATTTTTTATCAAATCTATTGATTCTCCTATGAGTCTCTATGGTTATCTTCCTCATGAATACACATATGCACTCTTCCTTGCTGATCACTATGACCTTTATCCCTAGGAGTCCATAATTTGTGACATGGTATCAGAGCGATACCCTAGGGATAAAGATGATGATGCTTCCGCTTCCGCTTCCGACATTGATGAAGATGAAGATTCCGTTGACGCAGATTCTGCTCCTGCAATTCAGGAACCTTCAGCTTCTCATGATTGCATCTGATTCGGCAGTTTCGATTCTCCTATCATTCCGGTTTCTACTCCTTCAATCGAACCAAAATTCGATGGATTTTCCGTCAAGATTGGTGAGATTTCTTGCGTTCTTATTACTTCTTGCAACGACATCGTCGATGATGATGATTCTGTGTTAGTTGTGCACGAAGATGATGAGAAATTGCAAGTTCTTGAACCTGAATTGAAGAATCGCTGCTCTGATTTCGTTGTTTCTGAAGCATCGGAAGACTTCGTCATACACACTGCTCCGGTGAGATTGAGGAGCGCTGTTTACGGCGCCGCCGCCTTGAGGCCTTTTGCCTCGTGGTTGTTCGTCGGAAAACAGCATGAACAACTTGTTTTCACCATCAACAATCAGCTTCGCGTTTTCGAACTACATGACAAATCAATCGTCGTTTTCGATCCCGGCAGAAGATTTGATTTGTGTTCACTGTTCTTCGTTTCCAAAACTCTCCAACAAATTCGATTTCGCTTGTGGTGGATACCTTGGGATAGAGGAAGGAAAACGGTTATTCACGGTGGCACATCTTCGAGACAGTCAAGTTTGAAGAAGCACTTTTGGTTAATTGCATTTACAACATAGAATTACGTTTCTTGTTTCCTGTTCTGAAGCTTTCCATAAGCATGTTTTGGAGAAGTTATTTTGAATCAGATTTTGGAAAAGTGTTTTTTTTTGGAAAAACGCGTTCGAAATAAGTGGTTTTGATTCAGCAATTGCGTTTGGACAATCGCAAGAATCACAGAAGTGCATTTTCTGGAAAAGCCGTTTTCAGCATCAATTTTCTGCATTGGTTCAGAAGCATGTTTCCAGAAGCTTTTTCCAAAAGCTGTTACCGGAAGCATGTTTCAGAAGCTGTTTCCAGAAGCATTTTTCCAGAAGCTGTTTCGAGAAGCATTCTTTGTTGTTCAGAAGCAGAAGCATACGCTGTTCAGAAGCTGTTCAGAAGCATACACTGTTCAGAAGCTGTTCAGAAGCATTCTTTGTTGTTCAGAAGCATACGCTGTTTTTTGTGTTCAGAAGCTATTTTGTGTTCCTCCCTTTTTACTTCGTTAATTCAGTAAGAATAAATTGTAATTTTCATTGTATTTCAAACTCAAATTGGTAAACTTTCCCACTTTGAGTTTGAGGGGGACTATTAGAATATAGTGTGAAGATAACTTGGAGAGCAAGTTATCTAGATAGCTTGAAGAGCAAGCAAGTTAGTTAGGGAGTTAGTTACTCCAACTCACTCCTATAAATACCTCACTCTATTGTACTCATTCATATTTTTTATCAAATCTATTGATTCTCCTATGAGTCTCTATGGTTATCTTCCTCATGAATACACATATGCACTCTTCCTTGCTGATCACTATGACATTTATCCCTGGGAGTCCATGATTCGTGACATGGTATCAGAGCGATACCCTAGGGATGAAGATGAAGATTCAGTTGACGCAGATTCTGCTCCTGCAATTCAGGAACCTTCAGCTTCTCATGATTGCATCCGATTCGACAGTTTCGATTCTCCTATCATTCTGGTTTCTACTCCTTCAATCGAACCAAAATTCGATGGATTTTCCGTCAAGATTGGTGAGATTTCTTGCGTTCTTATTACTTCTTGCAACAACATCGTCGATGATGATGATTCTATGTTAGTTGTGCACGAAGATGATGAGAAATTGCAAGTTCTTGAACCTGAATTGAAGAATCGCTGCTCTGATTTCGTTGTTTCTGAAGCATCGGAAGACTTCATCATACACACTGCTCCGGTGAGATTGAGGAGCGCTGTTTACGGCGCCGCCGCCTTGAGGCCTTTTGCCTCGTGGTTGTTCGTCGGAAAACAGCATGAACAACTTGTTTTCACCATCAACAATCAGCTTCGCATTTTCGAACTACATGACGAATCAATCGTCGTTTTCGATCCCGACAGAAGATTTAATTTGTGTTCACTGTTCTTCGTTTCCAAAACTCTCCAATAAATTCGATTTCGCTTGTGGTGGATACCTTGGGATAGAGGAAGGAAAACGGTTATTCACGGTGGCACATCTTCGAGACAGTCAAGTTTGAAGAAGCACTTTTGGTTAATTGCATTTACAACATAGAATTACGTTTCTTGTTTCCTGTTCTGAAGCTTTCCATAAGCATGTTTTGGAGAAGTTATTTTGAATCAGATTTTGGAAAAGTGTTTTTTTTTGGAAAAACGCGTTCGGAATAAGTGGTTTTGATTTAGCAATTGCGTTTGGACAATCGCAAGAATCACAGAAGTGCATTTTCTGGAAAAGCCGTTTTCAGCATCAATTTTCTGCATTGGTTCAGAAGCATGTTTCCAGAAGCTTTTTCCAGAAGCTGTTACCGGAAGCATGTTTCAGAAGCTGTTTCCAGAAGCATTTTTCCAGAAGCTGTTTCCAGAAGCATTCTTTGTTGTTCAGAAGCAGAAGCATACGCTGTTCAGAAGCATACTCTGTTCAGAAGCTGATCAGAAGCATTCTTTGTTGTTCAGAAGCATACGCTGTTTTTTGTGTTCAGAAGCTGTTTTGTGTTCCTCCCTTTTTACTTCGTTACTTCAGTAAGAATAAATTGTAATTTTCATTGTATTTCAAACTCAAATTGGTAAGCTTTCCCACTTTGAGTTTGAGGGGGACTATTAGAATATAGTGTGAAGATAACTTGGAGAGCAAGTTAGCTTGGAGAGCAAGCAAATTAGTTAGGGAGTTAGTTACTCCAACTCACTCCTATAAATACCTCACTATATTGTAGTCATTCATATCTTTTATCAAATCTATTCCTATGAGTCTCTATGGTTATCTTCCTCATGAATACACATATGCACTCTTCCTTGCTGATCACTATGACCTTTATCCCTGGGAGTCCATGATTCGTGACAAACCATTGTTCTATCGTGTGAGGTGTGGTGGGGATTGTTACCGAAGACACTGCAATGATAAATTCAATTGTGAATTCTGCAACAGTCTTGGCAATGATAGTGGGATGAAATTGAGATTTTTGAAAAAGCAATTGGTTTTTATCATTGATTAAGCTTGAGACATAGTAGTTACAGACGTTCTGGTAAAAAGAAATCGAGCAAGGAATGAAGGAACCTAGGAGTCATGACTCTTGATCTTCTTATCTCATTCCCTTTTAAAAATAGTCATGACTCTTGATATTCTTATCGATCTCATTTCTTTTTAAAAATAGTCACGAGTTTACAAAATTTTATCATATTAACTTTCTCATATATGCATATAATTTTTTTATACAGATATAAACTCATAAAATATGCATTGGGTGCAGTGCAAATATTAAACGTTAAACGATGTTTTGCATATAAAATAAAAAGTTATTTAATAAAAACACTACATTAATGTTTATATTTTGAAAATAGTCATGGGTTTTCAATATTTTACCATATCGACTTTCTCATATATGTTTATAAAATTTGTTCCGCATATATAAGCACATAAAATATGCAACGGAAGCCGTGCAAACATTGAACGATGTTTTGCAAATAACATAAAAAGTTATCTAATAGAAACACTACATTAATTTTGATATTTTTGAAAATAGTAGCTTTTTAAATTTTATCATATCGACTTTTTCATATATTTACATAAATTTTTGTTTTCACATATATAAACAAATAAAATTCACAACTGGAACAATTCAACTATTTAGTAGATTTTTTATATACAAGAGATATTCGACAATATTAATTTTTTAATTATTTTTAGTATAATTACCGTTTAGTAAAAAAAATCTTCGTTTCTAACACCAAAAAGCCTCCGTTGCTTTCAAAAGGTTATTCCCGTAATTCCGTGTTCTCTATAAATCAACAGCCATCTTCCTCCTCCAATTCGAAACCCTAGTTTCTGCAGCTGCACAACCCATTCTTCCATTTTCAAGGTTTCTGAATTTCTATCTCATTCCATTTCTTCAATTTCCTTTTCCTTTCATCAATTTCTAGTTACCAAATTGAAATCCTAATTCTAATGCATTTTATTTTTCTTAACAGGAACTTGTAAGATTTTCAATGGCTCCTCCAAAGGGTGAGTTTTTAGTTTTCACTGCATAATCGTTATCATTTATGATTTAGTTGCTAATTTTTTGATTCTAGCAGTTAATTTTTTTTGGTCCAAATGTGATTTTTTATTTATTTATTTGCTAATGTTGATGTGGTTCACATGGTTAATGCATTTTTTGGGATCTATTTGTTTGATTTTGTTCTCTTTGGTTTATTGTGTAGTTATAACACTAAAGTCCATAAATTGATATTGATATATGGCTAAGGTTTTGTTTGGATAAACAGCTAAATTTTGAGCTTCTCTTATGTATGAGCTATTTGCATAACAAAAGATAGAATTAAGTTGAAATTGTTTTTCAGTAGTTTTAAGTTTTTTTTACAAGATATCTTGGAGAAATTCTGAAAATAAGCTGAAATCAGCTTATGAACATGTCATAAGCTGTTTTTATATGTTCTCCCGAACAGTCTCACAAGTGTTTATGTTAGTAGATAAACTTGAATAAGTCAATCCAAATAGACCCTGATTTAAAGAAAATATGACCGTGTAGTTGTGCCTTTTTTCCTACAATTTCTGCACGAGTTGTGTTTGCATTTTTTCAGCTCTGATCGGTTTATTTTGAGTGCTTTGCTGACACATTGTTTAAACCAAAATGGTTGCTTTTTGTGAATTCTGTAGAATTGGATTGGATTGTATAAGTAATGCATTTTTGTATGTATTGTGTTATACACTGTCAAGAGTATTGTGTTACCTGTTAACCACTCATTTTTATAAGACAGTACTGCACTCATTTGCTAGATGGATATGTAAAATTTTAGAAGCTTAGATGACAATGTTTGATTCATGGAAATGAGACCCTTTTCAATATTTTTTTTTTTATTTTTTTTTATTTTTATGAATTAATAGGTTTGCATTTTATTCAAACCTTTATTTGGATTTCGAGTGGTTGCCTAGATACAGGCTAAACAAAAAATGTTAGCGTGTTGAACTGTGCACTCTAGTATTGGACTAGATTGCGTAAGAACTGCATTATCGTTGTTATATACTACATTGCTAACGGTATTGTGTCAACTCACCATTTAACTGCTGATTCATCAGTCTTGTGTTGCAGTCCTTAACCGATTTTTGTTCAAAATGTATAACCGTCATCAGCTAGTTACTTGTCTGGTCTCTAATTGTCCATCTTTGATAAGCTTAGATGCCAATGTTTGATTCATGGAAACAAGACCCTTTTCAATAGTTTTTGAGTGAATAAATAGGTTTGCATTTTATTCAAACCTGTGTTAGGACTTTGATGTGATTGCCTGAGATACTTGCAATTTGCAAAACAAAAAAATGTTGGCTTGTTGAACTATGCACTGTAGTATTGAACCAGAATAGATTGCATACGTGCTGCATTATCTTTGTTGTATACTACATTGCTAAGGGTGTTGTGTATCGTCACCATTTAACTACTGATTCATAAGTCCCGTGTTGCACTTCCTAACCAATTTCCGTTCAAAACTTATAACTGGCATCTGCTAGTTATTTTCTCGTCTCTAGTTGACTATATTTGATAGATTCAATGTTAGAAGCTTAGATGAAATTTTTAATTCATGGAAATGATCTTTTTTTATATTTAATTATTATGCAGGTGATAATGCAAAAAAAGCTGATCCCAAAGCTCAGGCCTTGAAGACTGCCAAGGCTGTGAAATCTGGTCAAGTGATTAAGAAGAAAGCTAAGAAGATCAGAACAACTGTCACATTTCACCGGCCAAAGACATTGTCGAGGGAAAGGAACCCTAAATATCCTCGCATTAGTGCAACACCAAGAAACAAGTTGGACCATTATCAAATTCTTAAATTTCCTCTAACTACCGAGTCTGCAATGAAGAAAATTGAAGATAACAACACACTTGTTTTTATTGTCGATCTCCGTGCTGACAAGAAGAAAATTAAAGATGCTGTGAAGAAAATGTATGATATTCAGGCCAAGAAAGTTAACACTTTGATCAGGTAATGGACATGACAGTCTGTCTTGGTCTGCAATATATAAATTTTTATTGTTGAACATGTTTCTTGATACATATCCCAACTGAATTTAGAGCTCGAACACTAGTTGCTTTGCCTGTTGGTTTTGTTTAGTAGTTACCAAATCTATCTACTTGAATCCATAAAGACGAATCTGTTAAAACTCAGGAAAGAAGCTAAAAAGTGTGTTTTATTGCTTTTGAATTATAGTGCTTCAGAAGATCGGTGTTGCACACAGTATAATATTGAACAGATTACCTTTGTATTTGATATACTAACCTCTTTTGTCCTTTCTTTTCTTTTGCAGGCCTGATGGTACGAAGAAAGCCTATGTTCGGTTGACTCCAGATTATGATGCATTGGATGTTGCCAACAAAATTGGTATCATCTAAGTTGTACTGTTTATTTGAGCAGAGAGAATCCATCACTTTTAAGATAGTTGATAGATATCCTGTGTTCGGACTCCTTTCTCATCCTTATATATTTGCTTCGGTGTATTCAATTTTGGGAATATTTTCATGATATCAGTTTATATTTTGAAGTCACCTGTGACTAGTTTGTCATTGCATTTGCTTTATAATTTAAATACCAATTTAGTATCCAATAAGCTCCATACATGTTAGTTATTGAACTTGTTTTTACTAGGAAATTATTTTATGAGGATGGTAAATAAGAAAGGAAAACTGATCATAAGCCACTTAAGTCACGACTTAATGCCTGCTTTTTTATTCTTTTAGTTTGAAAAACCAGACATAGTCAGGGGCCTACCGTGTTTACATATTTGGTGGGCACCGTTACATGTCTGGGACATAATACTTGGGAGATGGAGTCTGATGAATATGGGTTTCCCATGTTGTCTGATTACATCTCTTGAAAAGGTGTTCATCGTTGCCCATTAATATACTTCATTATTATTTGAGCTACATCTGGACCCCACATCATTCACAAATACATAGTTTCTGATCCCTCTTTTTAACAATAAAAACTGGAAAAGGAGAGGTATATGTTTGTTCTATGTTGGAAACACTCTACTCTAATTGTGTATTTAGGATTTATGGATAAACTCATATATGCACATAAACAATATCTAGTTATTGCAGGCTGGTACAACGGTGGCTAAATATTTTGTCCCCGGGTGATGATGTGATATATCATGTAATAATAATAACATTTACATGACCACCATTTGGAAGTTAAGGAACGAGCTTACAACCAATTGAATAGGATGAAAATTTTCTTACTGCTTTTCTTCTCAATAGATTTTTAGTTCATGTTTGGGTCATTGTCTTTTTTAGTTCAATTTATTATGGTGCACCATTGTAATTTTTGCAATAATTACATATTAGAGCTTCAACAAAATCACGTTGTCACTGATTTTGCCAAAACCCATTTTGATTTCAAACATGCATTAGCTGGGTTGGGTTTCATTCGCGAGGTAATGACAGACTTGGCACATGACTGATGGTACTCTAGGTGGCTTCTGAACTCATGGAAAATTTGTTATTAATTAGTATATCCATATGACAGGAAAACACTTATTTTGCCATTCAGTCATGACTCAATGACTGATTGACTGATTTGTTTCTCTCTCTCTCTCTTTTTTTTTTTTTTTACTTTGAAAAACCAGACATAGTCAGGTGCCTACTGCGTTTGCAATTTTGGTAGGGACCGTTACATGTTTGGGACATAATACTCGAGAGATGGGGTCTGTTGAATATGGGTTTCCCATTTCGTCTGATAACATCTCTTGAAAAGGTGTTCATCGTTGCCCATTAATATACTTCATTATTATTTGAGCTATCATTCACAAATACTCTGTCTGTCACAACCATTATTTTTAAAATTGCTAAAGGAGTATGTTTGTTGGAAACTTCTGCATTTATGAACGTATTCATATATTTAAACACACATTATTCAAATATTCTGTACCCAGGTCATGTGATTCATCATGTAGTAATAACATTCACCAATCCAAGCTTGTTCTGTGTCTATTTAGAAGTCTATTCAGGATATTTATTTGGTGGTCATTGAACGTGTTAGCAATCCTTAAGTAGATCTTAATGCATTTCTTATCAACTGTAACTTTAGGCAGGTTTCAGACTCATGGATTCGTTATAATTTTAGTATTAGGTTTTTAGCTTCTGGTTTAGGTTGTCTTGTTCACAGTAATGTTATATTCTTAAACCTGTCATTAGTATATCATTGTAGGAAAATCCTTCATTCGGACAGCTAAAAGGAAAACAGGTCATAAGCCATTCAGTCATGACTGAATGCCTGTTTTTAGTATCCAATAAGCTCCAAGTGTTTTTACTAATACATGTTAGTTATTGAACTTGTTTTTACTAGGAAATTATTTTATGAGGATGGTAAATAAGAAAGGAAAACTGATCATAAGCCACTTAAGTCATGACTGAATGCCTGTTTTTATTCTTAGTTTGAAAAACCAGACATAGTCAGGTGCCTACCGCATATGCAATTTTGATAGGGACCGTTACATGTCTGGGACATAATACTTGGGAGATGGAGTCTTATGAATATGGGTTTCCCATGTTTGTCTGACAACTTCTCTCGAAAAGGTGTTCATCGTTGCCCAGTAATAGACATTATTATTTGAGCTACATCTGGACCCCACATCAAAAATCCTCTCCATCACCAACCCATCTTCCTTTTAATCTTAATGCAAAAGTTGAGTTATATTTTTGTTTGCTTGGAAACCATTCTTCACTAGTTGATATTATTTTGCCCCCAGATGATGATATGATTCATATGTGATAATTACATTACATCGACCAATCCAAGCTCGTTATGCGTCTATTGAGATAAATGTCTAATCAGGACCTTTATTTAGCGGTCAATAAAAAGTTAATAACAATTAATTAGTTAGAATGTCATTTATCTAAATTATTTTCTGCTCAATTGATATTCAGCTGGGTTTCTCTTTTTCTAATGTGAAGTAATCACAGTCTTGGTACATGATTTATGGAACTAAATTCTCAACTCATGGTTCAAGTCGAATTTTAGAAAGGGATGTTTTACTTTTCATTTATTATATTACTGTGTTGGCTTTTTTACTTGGTGGTGCTTGAACTCCTTCACAAAAAATGAATGATGCCCTTGCATTTGATAAATAACATGAAAAATATCATGACTAAAGTTTGAATTAGTCACTTGAGTAGTGCTAGCAACATGCTCTAATACCACTCATATTTGATGAAATCTACGTGTCCATCCATTTTATGTGGGACTCGTATATTAGAATAGAGAGTGATGAAAAGAGTGTAACTAGCAACTCATCTTAGTCACGTTAGTTGCATGTTAATATCTCTCAGATTTTAGAATCTGAAATATGAGATATTAGTTTGTTAGGGACTGAATTGGTCCGCAAACAAATCATGAGTGACAAAAATGAGTCCTAATTGTATTATTTAATAAAAAATGAGTCCTTAGTGTAATATTTAATTAAAAAAATATCAAATTCAGGTCGTTCCATTGAAGCAGTTGAGTCGAGGTCGTTCAACTGAAGTAGTTGAGTTGAAACTCACTTTCTTGCTCCCTAGTCATTCAGACACATTTGAGACCTCCATATTTGATTCATGCAGGCGTTGTGACTAAAGTTAAGTTGCATATAAAATTGAAATGCTTAGTACAACTACCTCCCTAATGTAATCCCACATACTAATGAAACAAATGAAAACAAGTGAAAGACAATGTTGAATATAAAAAGGATTTGAAAGTTATAAGCAGCAAGGTTCAACTTCCATACAGAGAAGAATCAAACACGAATTTCATTCGATTAACAAATCAGAGTTACACTCCATCCTATAATCATATATACAAAACAAATCAGTCTCGGAATCAACGAGATATGACAACAGAATTTAGGGGAAGAACGAGAAGGTACAACAACATGTAGGCAAGCAAAGGGGGTTGGAATGCAACGCGCTCAAACGGACATGAAATCTAGGATTTTATCGCAATATAGTGAGGAAGACGATGATTGTAAGTTGTAACAGAGAAGAAGGGGGAAGTTATCATCAACGCCACTTTCCACATCACATCCATAACGACCATATAGTTCTTTTTAATTTAAGAACCAATTTTAAAGGAAAAAAAAGATATATGTATAATCTAACACATTAAATATAAGTTAAAGGACTGCATAAATGATTTTGACTTTCATTTTCATCTTTTGGAAAGAGTTCTATTTACCTAAACAGAAGGGTTTGCCATATTACTGTTATGCAGTATGATTATGTCTTCTAAATAGCAATTCCAAAGTAACAACCATAACTGCAAAGACTTCAACGATGAATAGCTAATAAAGAATTACAAACAGATAAAAACTCAAAAATGAACATTCTTGCCGATGAAGAGTTTATTATATTTAGTAGTACAAAATAATTGATTGTAATCAAACTTTGAAAAGTTGGAAGGATTCTACTATGGTGTTCAATCTGTCTTTCATCTTTCCCCATCTTCTCTCATTTGCTCCTGTAGTCAAGGTGTAAAACTTACCTGCAACCAAAAAATAATTTAGAATTTAATCACTTAATGTACTTGAAAGATTCAGAACAAGAATCCAAAACTATACCATTGCCAATGGAGACTGCGCTGAGAGCATGTCGAGTGTAGTTTGGAGCCTGAGCAACGAACTCGAATTGATAATATGCTTTTCCATCAATTTCACGCTGGCGACACAGATGGAACAAGCTATGATCAATGTTTGTTATATTCAAATATACACAAAAGGGGTCTGGATTACGAAAGTTTGACAAGGAAATAAGTAAAGTATGACCAATGATTGTTTTAGTCAAGGTTTAAACTCGGTATTTCCAATCAATTTAACCTTAACTGAAGATCATTAATCTGCGACCTCAACAACTTGGCAACACAATGCACATCCTTATTAGTTATTACGGTCAGTGTTTTGCGTATAAGAAACATTGTTAAAGTTGCACATATACAAAAATGTGATTAGGTATCTTTACATTCAACAAAAGAAACAACAAAATCAAACACAAGAAGATTAAGATTTAGGAACTTCAGTATTTACTACTTGACAACAGTAACTAAATTAACAGTTTAAGAAAATCCAAAGACTTGCTTGTGATAATAAAATGCTTTAAGCAGAAATATTGACTACCCTTTCTTTTGGACAATATTTCTAAATTGGAGATATCTTCACCAGGAATTCCTAAATGGTAAATATGATGACTACCTTTTGCTAAATATCCTCAGGAAGCTAAAAAAAAATCTGATATTTTAACCAAAAAATTAAAGTGGATATTCTTCATTATAAACCATATTTCCTACCACTAACTTGTGTATGAATATTACAAACCACTAAGACCCTTTGGAGAAACAATTTAATTAAACACTTACCGTATTAGTGCCTATGTAAGCTATTTCTATAACAAAAGGTAAAATAAAGTCAAACTATTTTTTTTATAAGCTATAAGATATTTTTATAAACTCTTGAAGAGCTTATGGAAATAAGCCGAAAACAACTTATGGACATGTTAGTTGACAAGCTTAAATAAGACAATCCAAATAGGCCAACTGGTATTCATCTAAACTTCAGTTTTTAAGCAAAATTAGTTGTTTGAAGAAGATAACAATGGTCTACCAATAATATCATGAGCGTTGGAGGGTCCTAGAGTGCCTGTCAAGGGCGCTAGCGCATACCCAGGGGTGATCATCACCACCTGCACCTCACATTTCGGCACAGCGGAACGTGTAACCTGCCTGCTGTCTCATTCAACTACATTTGTTCCTGTAATCCATAGCCTAACAGAATGCAGCAGCGAGGGACAACTCGCCCATACAGCCAGTGGGGAGGATGGGACTACTGGCAAAGACCATCCGGCGAAAACGCCGCAGGCGCGAAGCGTGGTAGGCCTATGCCGGGGGAGCATAGCAGTTCTATTTCAAAATAAGATTGGAATGCGAGACTACATGCCACTCTTGACATTGGTAAAATCCTATCATTAGTATACTATTCCATTCTTCCAGGACAAAGCCACGGGAAGCACTTGGGTGACATAATGTCACCGTGACATTAAATCTGGGCCACACAACACACATTGCCACAACATCTGGGCCACACAACACATACAACACATCTGGGCCACACAACACAACACCTTTGTGTGGCCCAGATTTAATGTCACGGTGACATTATGTCACCCAAGTATTTTCCCAAAGGCACATAGATGGCTGCTGAACAAATAAAAACCAAACTGGCCGGTTCAACAAGTTGAACCATGAATTGGCGCTGTCTGGTTTTTTGAACAGTTCAACTGTGGTTACTTCTTGGTTCAAGCGGTTTAAAGTAGTTGAAACCAAGAACAAACAGTCCCACCAATTTGCTGTCTGGTTCGTTTTTTAAATATTATAATGACATAAAAAGCAAGGAGAATCGATATAAGACAACAAACCTCAGTTGCCTGAATTATCTTTGTTTTCTGGTTTGGAGGTGCCAAAACCTTTTTTATCAGAGTTGCAGCAACCTGAAAACAAATTTAAAATAAGATGAAAGACACAACTCTTCTTTTCTTTCTAGAATCAAGGCAACTCACACTGCTGTAAACCTCTAACCTGTTCAGGTGACCCAAATTCTTTGATATCCTGTTTGCTTGTTGGGATCATTGTTACGCTGACGTTTTCGAGTGGTTCGATAACATCTTTGAACACCTTATCTTGACCTTCAATCACTACTTCCTGCCCACTCCCCATGACAAAAGAAAAAGGAGCTAACCTTAACTTCCATTTTAGCCTTTTATTGACAAATGATTTAATTATTTATTTAGCCCCTGCAGATATAACGAACTTTGATTTTAGTCCCTGTGATTTTCTTTTTTTTTGCTTTTTACCCCTGCGGTATCAGCGACCATAATTTTTTGTGTCAGTTTTTAGTTCTCTGTTGAAAAAAGCTGATGTGGCTGACGTGTCATTCACTTGTACTTCTGAATCACCACCACCACCCCAGTCACATCTTGCCACGTCACCAAATGTTTACCAACATCGACATTTTTTAACATAGAACCAACATCAGAGACCAAAAATGACGGTTTATGATATTGTAGGGGTAAAAATAATATAGGGACTAAAATCAAAGTTCGCTATATTTGCAAGGGAAACTCTTCAACATACTGAAACTGACAGTATATAACAATGCTCACCTGCCATCCAAAAGGGTAGACAAACTGATATCCATCTTTCCTATCCACAACTGGCTGAAATCCTGTCTTATTATCGGCGGCAACTGAGCCATATCAAGGGTATATTCTCAGGACGTCAGGAATCAGTATTTAGGAAAGACAGCAGGTGGTAAATAACTGCTTAAAATTCAATCTTACAAGAAATTGAGGGTTGGTTGAACAGAAAAACTAATGGTGCAGTAGCTGCAATGGCAATTGCTTGGCGCCTTCCTGATATATCTGACAAAAGTATCGCAATCGATTCAAAACAAAATAGATAATTCTCTAATGAAGTTGTTAAAACATGTAAATTGATAGGTAAAATTATTTATAATTCACATTGAGTAGCATGTAATTCATAGTATTGTTTCTCCAAAAACATAAACAAGACGTTAGTCAAGATTGTTCATGTGTGGTTTATATGATATTTGTGAGGCGTTAGCTGAGATTGTTCGTTATACATTCAAGTACGAAAACACTATCAGGGTGTATTTGATGACAAAAACACGGAGAAGTGTTTGGACGAAGTTTTAAAAATAACATATGATATACTCAAGCTATTTTTAGTTTGTTTTATAAACTCCTTATGGCAGCTTCAAGAAACTGCTTATGCAATGCTGAAATCCATTTTTCAATTCCCGTCAACCCAAAATTCTATTGAAAACAAATGTTGAGAATGCAAATGAATTTAACCATTCATTATTTTATCGGCAAATGTTAGTGATTAATTTGTTCGGGGGAGGAAGAAATGTTAGCAGTCGTGATTGAACTCTGAACCTCCTACATAGAACCTATACCACTGAGCTACTCCTTCAGGGACTGACTTTAACCACTCATCAAATTCACTTATTGAACTAATTATCCAAAACACCCCAATAACCAACAAGATGAACCATTGCACAATGCATCTTCATCAGGAGTTAATCTGCCTACATTAACGACCATGGATTCAAGCAGGTTCAGTAAGCTCTTGGCAAATACCTATCCTTAGAAAACATAAGAATCTAAGAGCAACAAAGAAGTCCATTTCTTCATGTAGTACAAGTAAAGTACAACACGAACACCGGATACAATATTGACACCGACACAAAGACACCAATAATAATTTTAGAAAATGAAAGTTATTGAATATAATAATTATAAATTCTAATTCACACAAAAAATGTAATCACATGCGTCACTGTCATATATACCAAGTTTTATGTATAGAAGTGTTGTATATACTAAGTTTTATGTGTCATACACTGTGGTGTCATACACTGACATGACACCACAGACACATAACGTCAGACCAGACACACATTCAATCTAAAGTGACCATGCTGCATAATACATACATACTATAACAATAGCTGTAATTCAAGCTCAATAGATAAAATAAAAGAAACCTTGAGAAAGCAACCTGTTGATGAAGATGACAGTTCTTGTTCAGCTTTGACAATGAAAGAGATGCCTTCTCTTCTACGAAAAGTACTACTACTACTACTACTACTACTACTACTACTACCACCATGCTTCTGCAACACAATCACTATCAGAAGCAGAAAAGAATGAATAAAACAATATATGCATACCAAGTTAATGCATGAGAGTACCTGAGGGAAAGAGTTCTGAAAGAGAGTTCTGTGAAGTGTAGGTGAAGTCTGAAGGGATGCCATTGTTGGCTTGGATTTTGCAAAGAAAATGAAACTTGTTAGTTATTGTGTTATATTGTTCTATCTATGTGGTTGGAGGACACTCTTGTGAATTTGACTTATCCATTATGCTAAAAGTGTAACCACAACCTATCCTCTTCTTAATATTTGTCCCAATAATAGACTCTCTCATTTCTTTCTATACATATACTCTCTCCTATCCTTTGTAAGCGCTTTTTAGAATTTTAACACAAAAATAACGAAATGTCTTTTTGCACATTTTTTTTTCCTTTTATACCATTATTTTAATCCGCTAATAATTTCCTTTTTTTTTTTGCACTCAATTTATCTTTCCAATAAATTTAATATGCAACAAACAATTGTTAGTTACTACTCTCTTTCTCCAACAAATTCCTATTTTTTTGCGCGCTTTATCTTTCTCTCATAACAAACAATTTTCAATTTTCTAAATATTATGCATATCTCTTTAATTATTTTTTATCAAAATTATTCCAACTTCACATTAATCAAAAGCTAAGGAAAAATTAACTTTCCTCCAACTCCTTTAATCAAAATTAAGGGTTCAACCATGGCTTCAATCAATGTTAAATTCACACCGTGTGACATAGATTTGAATGTTGAGATTACTCCTTTACCAAATTTAAATATTGCTATTGAAACAAAATTAACAAACAAACTTATATTTGATTTAGAGGAGTCATATGAAGATAACTTAAAAACAAATTTTGTTTTAAAACAAAACAAAACAAACTTTGTTTAAAAAAACAAACTTTAGTTTTTCAAATATATAGCATTAATTAGTTTTATTTAAAAATATAATTGACAAAGGGTATAATTGACAAACTGTATCCTTAAAATACCAAATCGACAGTTAAATAGGAACGAAATATTCACCCTAAAAAGACACTTAAAAAGGAACGGAGGGAGTACATCACATCACTTTTATATGGTTAAATAAGTTTTTGTTCTATATAATTATAGTCAATTTTATTTTTAATCCTCATAAAAGAAAGTGATATGTTTTAGTCCCTATAATAAATTTCAATAAATAGTTTTAGTTTCTGTTAAAATAAACTCATAAAAGAAAGTGATATGTTTTAGTCCCTATAATAAATTTCAACAAATAGTTTTAGTTTCTGTTAAATTAAAATTTGTTTAATTATGTTTAAACTTTTAAAATTTTAAATATTTTTTACGGGCTTTTTTAAAACATTATAAAAAGTTTCACCACAAAAAATTAGCTCAAAATTAGATTTTTATATCCAAATTTTCATTAGTTTTATCTTGAAAATTTGACTTTCAAAAAAATTCATATTTAATTTTTTACATGTTAAAAAATTGTATTTTTTTATAAAAGAATTTATGTTCTTAACATGTTTGTAAAAAATAATTCTTTCAAAAAAAAATATGTTCGTAAAAAATCATTGAAAAATTTAAAATTGTGTGTTAAAAAAAAATTAAACGGGTGCTTGTGTTTAAGAAAATCTCAAGGGAGGTCACTATAATTTTCTCCTTTATCATTAACGTCAGTTTTCTCAATGCATATAACACTGCAATGCGCTTTGACGCATAACCCCCGCTTCGACGTCAATCCCGTGTGGAGCACGGGCTCGTGATTAGCACGAGTTTGTTGCTAGTTTTTTTTTTTTTCTAAAGCTACAACGAACGGATGTAATACTCTTAAAAGTGATAATTTTTATTAAACAAATAATTTTTTTTAAAAAAACCTAAACAAACAACCTCTTAATTTTTTTTTATACATTTATATAAAAGTGATTTTTGGCTATCTTTTTAAAAAGACATTTTTTTTAAAAGCTACTTTTAATAACTCTTCATTGGAAGTTGTTTTTAGATTATAATTTCTTTTAAAAAGTTGTAACAAACGTATGAAATACTATTTTAAGTTACTCTTTTTTTCTTAAAAAATTAATAAAAAAAACTGCCTGTTTGTTTTTTTTTTTAAGGAAAAAAAAACTGCCTATTTGTTATGAAGTAAAATAAAAATGATTTTTACATTGAAGAATTTATTAATTCTTTTTTTTTTTAGAAAATTTATAAAAAAAATCAGAATATATTTTGTTTTATTTATCGTAATAAAATTTATTTAAAAAATAGTAATTTTATTTGTTTGGATACAACTATACAAAATAGCACTACCAAAAAAATTATTTCACTACCAAAAAAACAACTATACAAAATAGATTATTTGTTATAAAAAGACTTAAATTTTTTGACAGTTGTATTCTCTCATTTAATAACGACTTGTTTGTTACACGAAAAAGATTAAAAAATGCTTAGTGTCAAATAATTAGAATAAGATATAATTGGTTTTTCTTTATAATTTCACGGTGATATGATTTAAATTTTAAATCAAGTTTAAAATAACAGAATTTCCCTATTCCTTCTCGGTATTTCTTGCTTTATATATATTTTTTGATCAAACTTATATCAGGTTCTTGCGTAAAATCTAATATAACAGTATTTCTTACGGCGATCTGCTTATAAATTTACGGCGATCTGTTTGTATATATTTTCTTCTGCCACACTCTATATAAATAGTTCCGACTTATATCAGGTTCTTAAGCTTTTTCACTTGCTTTCAGCTTTTTCACTTGCATCAGAGTGGTGAGATAATTCGTCAATATCTTCTTAGGTATGAATCAATTATCCCTACATTCTTTCGTTATAATTTTTTTCATATGTAGCGGTGTCGGTGTTCCATGTTTGTTTGAAATTAGTATTCTCGAAGTATCCAGTGTTCGTGTTACAGACCGTGTTGATAGCAAAATCGAAATTAGCAAAAGCTTGAGACTCTGAGTTTTGCTTTACATTGCTATTTGTCAGAAATAGTAGTGTCATAATTATATATTTAAAAAAAAAAGTTAATAGTTTTTATCTCTATAAGATTCATTCTTTGTATTTGTAGAATAACATTATGAAGCACAAACACCAAACACGATACAGATACAGACACAGACACAACTAATAATTTGAGAAAATAACGTAATTCACCAGACGCTTGTCCGACACAGAGACACCTCTAATCTAAAGAGTGTTTGTGCTTCATGGAATAACAATGACATTAAGTTTATAATGACTGAGTTGTATTTAAAAATGCGAATGATGTCTTTGATAACATATTTAGAATATTGATTATGTGAAGAAGACTATGTTGACACATTATTACAATTTTACGGACCAAATCAAGTATTTACTAAAATTTCCTCCTTTTTTCCGGCACGATTGTGTTGTCAATTTCACCAATTTCACCGTTTTGATATTTACTATCATCGCATGTTGTATGTATCATTTGCAGCCATACTTTTGCTTTGTATAGATCATGGGAGGCATACTGTCATCTCCAGCAGGCTTACATAAGCTCCAAAAACATAATGTGGGTGATGGGAAAGATATGATCAACAATTTACCTGATGATGTTCTGCATAACATTCTTTCTTTTCTCCCTATCAAAGACGTTGTCCGAACATCCATATTAGCAACAAAGTGGAGGTATTTATGGACCGACGTATCCGTCATTAACTTTGAAATTGGTCCTGTTAATTCATATGATTCAAAGTCGGCGGATTACCTCTTAGATCAAGTGGACAAAATACTTCACAAATCTAATTGCGTAGTAAGACTCTGCGTTAAAACACAAGGAGGTTCCGTCGGTGTAGGTAAAGTTAGTACTTTTATATCTTCTGTTGTGAAGCACAAAGTACAAGATCTTACAATTTCCCTAGAACATCTAGAAGGTAGTTATGTGTTCCCTAATAGGTTCACAGCATCATATACATTAAGCAAGCTGCATTTAGAATTTCCTCGCACTCTATATATTCCTAGCGGTATTTCTTTTCCTGGTCTGAAAACATTAGTAGTTTCAAAGGTTTACTTTGGAAAGGAGAAGTCGGTTGAACAACTCTTCTTAGGGTGTCCTGTTCTACAAGAGTTGACCTTGGATAATTGTTATTGGAGGAACCTAAAGAATATACATATTGCGATTTCCACATTAAGGAAGTTGACCATCTATTCTAACCATTGGTATCAAGATTATAATGTTTTGGACAAATGTACAATCACGATTGATGTTGTGAATCTTTTATCTCTATGTTGCACAAGCAATCCAGAAGTAGAATTTTTCCTTGTTAAACCAACCTCCATAGTTGATGCAAATATAGATCTTGGGTGTTACTATTTTCCAGACAGACGTTATTCAGGTCAATGTGCAATTGAGCTATTGAGTGGATTAGGTAGCGTAAAGTCTCTCAGCTTATCAGATAATTTTCTTCGGGTATGTTTGATTTTTTTACTCCCACCATTTTCATATTTTTCAATATTGTCTTAGATTCGGTTGATTATTGTTGTTGTCTTATTTATGTGTTTTTTTTTATTTATATTCGTTGCATTCTTCTTGATATCACAATAATCAAACTATTTATGCTTTTTGTACTAGTGTCTTGAGTATTCAAAGGATACTCTCCATCATCTTCCTTCATTTCAAAATTTGACACATCTGCTTCTGAGGACTAACACTTTCGCTAGTGAAGTAGTAATGGACATTCTCCTAAAGACTCCTAATCTGAAAGCTCTTCATTTTCATGCGGTAAATCTTACATCATGCTTCACTGCTATTGTGTACCATGTTTCGAGGTTAAAAAAATACTAATATTACTTATGTCCATTGACTTGTTTATTAATTTATTTTTATGTAGGGATTTGAGTCATTCATGCATCTTGAAGACGACTGGACATTACTTTCAGTGCCTTGCTGTTTCGAATATTCCCTCAAATCATTTTGCGTTTCAGATTTTCGTGGACTTGAACAACATATCAAATTTATTAATTTTGTTTTAAAAAATGCCAGAGTTTTAGAGGAGATCCGGATAGTATGTTTGAGCGGTATATCAACTGATCTGGCTAATATCAAAAGCCAGTTGGAAGCTATAGTCCCCAAAAGCTGTCTAATGACATTTCTGTAGACATTTTTTATTTTATTTTCTTTCTTTATCAAATTAAATGGCTTCACCTAGTTGGACTGCCAATACTAGTTTATGGAGTATACACATTCTGAATGGAGTAACTCTGTGTGTGTGTGTGTATTATTGGATTAACTTGAGCTTTTATAGAAAATCAGTTTGTAGTTTGTAGAAGTGTGTATTTTTATGAAAGCATATGAAGTGTAGGAAATGTTTGTGTAGTTGATAAAAAATTCCATTTGCCATTTAGAGGATAAAACACAAAATTGTATTAGCTTATTTGGTCTTGTCCACATATTATTCCATGGTTTGATTGAATCAACTAATATATTCATGCAAGTTGAACTTTCGGAATTGTATTATTAGTTTCAACGATTAGAGTTCAAATATTTGGTTATTACCTAAAAGCAGTTATGCTTCTAAATGATCTCAAGAGATATTGTGCTGATCTTGAGATCATTGGCATAACTTTAATCTTGACTGACACAAGTTAACTCAAAATCACTGTAGTGTCCAATGTCTGAGTTGCTGTGGAGTATCATGGTATTTCATAAGCTTCTACACTTGTCTAATGCATGTTCATATTATGCGAAACTCGATATTTTTCAACGGAATTAATTGTTTATTATCAACAGATACTTAAGTGTATTCGTAGTCTAGATTAGATACTGTTCTTCGGATTCCTCTCCTCCGTCTCCTTCGGCCATCTTGGCATTCTGCTGATTTTCTGTCATAAGTACTGAGCTTTATCATAAGAGCACTGCTAAATAGTGCAAAAATGATCCAACGAAATTTCACGAACGCGTAAATGCTACTCCCATATGCAACTTCTGGTTTTAATTAAAAAATCGATAAAATTAATTAAATATAAGAAAATATTATAAAGCCTTAATGGATAAATACACACTGTGTTATCTCCTAGTTCATCTATCGCCATTGACGTTTCAATTTTTTGTACAATGTTGTTGCCATTGATTGATTCACACCAATAAAACAGATTTGTCTTCAAATTCATTTTCAACACATAACAACCAGCTTCCCTATTCTCTTTGGCTTTGCTCCTATCAATTACACCTCTAGCAGCAAAATGGGTGGTTGTGTAAACCAAAAACTGGTAACAGTTGAGACACCGATTGATTTAATACCTGCCACAAACCCACAACTTCAAAGCTTAGCTGAGGAATCTGATAATGTTGATGTGACCGAAATGAATAGTGTCAGAGCTGACAGGGCGGAAACAGTTGTGGAGAGGAGGAGACGGAGCATTGTCCAGCGTCAGGGATTGACTGCGACCGCACATGGAGGCTGGTGTAGGATTCAACCATAACGAAGACGTCTTCATCACCGAAATGATGATCATCGTTGTCTTTTTGCAATCATCGCAGAGATTGAGGAAAGCGATGAGGGAGGAGAAAGATAATTTAGCGACAGAATATATTTGACACGTCATTCATATAATGTATAATTTCGTTGAAAGTGATTCGCACTATACAGCATTTTCCCTATCATAATTGCACTTCCTTGTATTCTAGCTTCCATCATAGTTGTTAGTTGTTAATTCCTTTTACTGTTGAATTGGAAGAGTAAATAAAGTGCTGAGTTTATTCAAATTGTTGCATCATTTTAATTCTGCCTGAACGGATACTTGATGCCCATAGCTGCTTTACAAACGTGCTGCCAAACTGCGATGGTCTTCTGCCCCGCTGCATTACCATCACACCAACTTGTGCTTATTTTTTCCTTGCAGTGCTTAGTTTCTCTTATTGATATTGTAATAAACTTAACATGACAAAAAAACTTTACTTGCACTCCTTTTATAGGTTTGAAGTGAAGCATGAAAACTTTACTTGTATGCTAATGCATTCAAGGAAATAAACTAAGAATCAAGGGAAAATTTCTTCATGAAGTGTCCTTGATTGTATTGAATTGTAAACAGCGTCGTTCACTGCCAAATTGTATCGAATTAAGGCTTTGTTTGACAAGGCCAATTTTCAAGTTTATATCAGATGCTTCTTACTTGTTAGGTTATATGACTACTATTCTCATCTTATGCAGTTATTTTGGATTTAGCTTCTAAATTTAGATTAATGATATATATGTTGTCAAATCTTATCACATTAATGAGTTTTCCTAATATGAGTGGAAGTACTTTTGAGTTGGATTTGTGCATTATAAATATTTATTTGTTCACTGCAAAGAAAATGTTATTTTGTCATATCAGTTCATGTGCAAGCAACATAGTACCTAGAAAGAAAAATAAGCGATTATTTTGAGATTAGCTTAAAGTTCTCAATCTAAGATTATTTTGAGCGTAGTAAAATGACTCCTTGGCTACATAAGTGCGGACTTGAGAGGGAAAATGCGCGCTTCAGCAGATCGGGTCATCTCTGCATGTCCGAGGACAGCCACGGAGAAGAACATTGCCTTATCAGTCCAAATTGGTTTTGATGATTTTATTAGGTTGTTAGGTATTAGTTTGTCTAGATCATGTATGGTTGGTGCCTAAAGAAAGAAACTCCAGCCGTGAAAAATGGCAACTGGAAAAGTCTGGTCATGTCTTAGCTCCTGAATCAATGACCAATGACATTAGGGAAAATTTTATGTACCATGAATTTTTGTAAATTCTGACACTTAGGATAAAATTATGTGGAGGCTTATGATGTTCAACCTTGACAAATCATTTCTAAAAAGATTCTCAATTGTTTTGATTATCATAGATAGGTACGTGGTTGACTTTGTAACCTCAAGGGTCATGATTTAAATGATTTTTATATGACACTATTTCTAATAATAATTTTGATTAAATTGAGGAGTATTTTCTGCTTTACGTCTTCACATAAAATACTCATAACTTAAATAAAATATTTAATGGATAAAATCTAAATACTATATAAAGTTTGTTAAAATATTTATGCTAGATAAAATATCAGTTTTAAAAAATAGAAAAATACACACATTATTATTGCTACTTGACCAAAACAAAAAACACACACTTCCACATTATAAATGTGGAAATGTGTGTGTGTGTGTGTGTGTGTGTTTTTTTTTTGTCAAGTAGCCTAGTAGTTAAAACTCACCTTTTAAAAGCCTCCCAAAAGTGAAGGAAACAAATGTAAGAAAATTAGTATTCCAAACGTGCAACGGTACCCCATAAATCCTTAACCAAATGCCTCTTTCATAAACTGTATCCTCCTATGGTGACCAAGCACGAAACTCCGTGAAAAACATATTGAAAAAAAATCGGTCGCCTCTTTAAAAACTGAGATAATGTCATCTTTACCAGAACAAAATAACAACACATTATCGCTTCCCTTTAGTACAACCGAATGTTTTCAAAACCTACATCCAAATTTCTTTGCTGAACAATAGAAACAGTTTCTCCATTTAAAATTCTAACAAAAGCCCCTTTACTTGCTCAAACAATGTCATCTTGATCAAAAGAAAACTTACGTGTTTCCTCCCCACCAGCCGATTTTCCATCAGAAATATTCCCCTTCCCCTTAATCATGTCAGCAAAAAAATATCCTCAGTTTTACGACCATAAACAACCTCCAGTCTACTATGTTCCCTCTCCTCCTCACTACTTCTAGCCATCTCCTTCCTTGCTAAACTTTAACCTCCTTTACCCAACTCACTTTTTTTCTCCCTCGATGATTTTTTCACCATTAGGACATTTCTCCCCAATTTTCGACTTAACACCCTCACTCAACTTCTTCTTAACCCATCCTCCCTCTACGGAGACTCCTTACCTACACCACCAAACCTATCGAAACGAGTTTCATTGCCCAAACCCTCAGCTGCCCGAAATAAACATTGTTCAGGGCTTTCTTATGCTTAGCAATATCTTTCACATGAATGAAACGAACAAAACCAAACAATCGATCTCTAACATTTCTATTTCGGGCAACATAAACATTAGACAAGATTCCACAAACAATAAAAGCCTTACACAATTCCATGTATTGTAAGTGATTAGGAAAATTAGTGAAATAGAATGAAGCCTTTGAAGCATATCTATTACCTTTAAGGACCTTTGATGGCTTTGATGAACAAAGACAATAATGAGAAAAAGATTGTTGCCTACGAACCCTTGGATTGACCCCGAGAGGAAGGGCGATCAACAGCTTCCATGTAACAATTATGATAACCATTAAAATACAAATTGTCATGCATGTATTGTTCAAAATCTGAATCCTTACATGAATTGCCTTTACGTGAAAAACCTTGCGGATAAAACTTGCCTTTACGCATTTCAAAACCTAAGCGGCGAGAACCTGTTGAGCGAAACCTTGCAAATCCAAATCCTCCATGTCGAGACGATTTTTTAGTTTGTTCTCTTCTCGATCATCCAATCAGATTGCTTTCCGACGTCGTGATCTCCTCAGTCATTACCCATAACCTTCCCCCCCCCCCCCCCCCCCCTTTGTTCCCCCTTGGCAGGATCCCTACCCATCCAAAAATCCAGCGTGATTACCCCATAGCCACCACCACTCTTTCTCTCACTAACCCCCCTCATATTTTGGTTTTTATTTTTGAAAGGTTGAAATAACTTTTTATTTCAGAATTTTTTTTTTAATTTTATCATCCAAAAAAAATCAATAAAATGATGAAATATTTAGAATGATATTTTAAGATAAACTATTTAAACAAATATTTCATGAAAATTTAATTTAAAAATTTCTTTGTTAAAATAATTACAAAAAAAAATGTTACACTACAAAAATACCCACAGAGGCAATAATCACATAAGAGCACATATAACACACATAAATAAATAATAAAATAAATCTAGCGAAAATCGGGCTGTTACAACTCTCCCCCACTAAAAAGAATTTTCGCCCTCGAAAATTACCTGAAGGAAACAACTCTGGATTCGCAACCCTCATCCTACTCTCCGATTCCCAAGTGGCACTCTCACCGGCCGGTCCAACCCAAATCACTTTAACCAAAACGACCTCCTTTCCACGCACGATCCTCAATCCTCACTGGCCAAGTCTCAACGGTCAAATTATCCCTTACTTCCAAATCATCCACATGAGACGCATCATACACATACTTCCACAACTGAGATACATGAAACACATCATGAAGATTCGATAAGATGGCGGTAACGCAATCCGATACGCTACAACCCCAACCTTCTCAATAATCTCAAACGGTCCAACAAAACGAGGAGTCAACTTCCGACACTTCAAAGCACGACCAACACCGGTTACAGGATTCACTCTCAAGAACACATGATCACCAACCTGAAACTCAAGGTCTTTCCTCCTCTTATCATGATAACTCTTCTGCCTACTCTGAGACGCTCTCATCTTTTCTTGAATCATCTTAACCTTCTCGGTCGTCTCTTGCACAACTTCCGGCCCTAACAAAGCACTCTCTCCTGACTCATACCAACACAAAGGAGTTCTACACCTCCGACCATACAAAGCCTCAAACGGTGCCATCCCGATACTAGAATGAAAACTGTTGTTGTAAGTAAACTCAATCAACGGTAAGCATTCAATCCAACTGACACCTTGCTCCAACACACAAACTCTCAACAAATCTTCCAAACTCTGAATAGTCCTCTCCGTCTGACCATTCTTGATCTCCTTCGAAATATTACTTGTCAGCTTCAACATTCCCAACCTCACACCATCCGGTGTCAACTCACTAACCAAACTCAAATCTCGAAACTGTTCAATCAACTCTAACTTTTTTACCATCAAAGCAGACATATGCAACGACTTCCTACTCAAAGCATCAGCAACAACATTGGCCCTTCCAGGATGATAGCTCAACTGGCAATCAAAATCCTTAAGATACTCCAACCATCTCCTCTGCCTCATATTCAACTCCTTCTGGTCGAACAAGTACTTCAAACTCTTGTAATCACTGAACACTTCAAACTTAGAACCATACAGATAATGCCTCCAAATCTTCAACACATACACCACGGCTGCTAATTCCAAATCGTGAGTCGGATAATTCTTCTCATGCACTTTCAACTGCCTCGAAGCATAAGCCACGACCTGACGATTCTGCATAAGCACACCACCAAGACCCATCTTAGAAGCATCACAATACACAACAAACGATTCCTTCGGATTCGGCAAAATCAACACTGGAGCTGAAGTCAATCTCTTTTTCAATTCTTGGAAACTCTTCTCACACTTAGCATCCCAAACATACGCTTGCCCTTTCCGAGTCAACTGCGTCAATGGCAACGCCAACTTAGAGAATCCCTCAATGAACCTCCGATAATAACCTGCCAACCCAAGAAAGCTTCTAACTTCAAAAACAGACTTAGGTGATTCCCACTGCAACACTGCATTAACCTTCGACGGATCCACGACAATACCACCTTTAGAAATCACATGACCAAGGAAACTCACTTCCCGCAACCAAAACTCACACTTCGACAACTTAGCAAACAACCAACTGATCCATCAAATCATCAATCCTCCGAAGCGGATACCGATTCTTAATCGTCACTTTATTCAACTGCCGATAATCCACACACAACCTCATACTTCCATCCTTCTTCTTAACTAGCAACACTGGAGCACCCCACGGAGAAACACTCGGCCTGATAAACTGCTTCTCGAGCAACTCTTCCAATTGCTTCTTCAATTCACCCAACTCTGATGCAGACATCCGATACGGCGCAATCGAGATAGGACTCGTTCCTGGTACCAAATCAATTGCAAACTCAACTTCCCTCTCCGGCGGTATCTCGGTAATGTCGTCTGGAAAAACTTCTGGAAATTCTTGCACTACCGGCAAATCACCAACTCCTTTCTCACTACTTTCCTTCAAGGAAGCAAACATCATGAACACACAAGATCCAACTCAAAATCAACAGGAACCTTAACACAAACCACAACCAACTGAGCCTCCGCAACCAAAGATATCTTCCCTTGCCAGACTAACACCCCTGAAGCAACTTGCTACTCCCCCACTACGCTCAAACCCGCCTAAAAGAACGAAACAACACAACAAGGACCGACAGTACTCTCGTACATGTCGCATACAACAGGAAATTCAAAGAATACTAGTCTACTAGTCCAATAGTCCGGACAAGACTGACCACGACTCTGATACCAACTTGTAACACCCTATTTCTATTAAGCGGTAAAACGCGCGAATACATCAGAAATATTCTAGAAATAAATGCTACGTCTCCGAATAAACCACAATTCATACATGCATAAAGATCATGTATACTACATAGCAGCGGAACAACATATAATTCATAAACAATCTCTGGATCTCCAAACTAAATACAAATGTATCATCCAAATCTCAAATACAAAAATATCTCAACTCCAAATACATAGTCAAATAAAACAACATGCAAGAACTACCCTAGATCAGAGCCCTAATCTAGACACTTGCATATAAAGAGAGGAACTCCACTCCTCGGCATCAACAAGCAACAACTAAGCATCCTGCACGCCGTCTACCCATCCATACAGAGAGGTAGGCGGTCCACCACAGACCACTGAGGGTTAGCATTACATCATCATAATCCATAAAAGATTTAAACAAGAACATTGGAAATGAAAGATATATTCAAGAATACAAAATAACAAATCATACATGTATTCACAGTATTCATGATTCTCATACCATTCAAACCATTCCATATCATCATTCCAAGTTCATATCAATAAGTGTATCATACACGTATCACATATACATAACCCTCCCTCCTAGAACACTAGCATCACATGATCATTATTATCCCCCATCACTTACATTTCAAGCTATCACATTATTATCATAGCACAACATACATATTCAACCTCTAATCAAGTCATCAACAAAAGCTCATCATTTATCAACATCAATCAATGAAAACATTACTCACTTCATTACTCATCTAGCATGCTTATCTCAACAAGTACAATTCGTCATATCGAAGTTATAAGCAAGCCATCATCATTATCAAAGAACATCACCACATCATATATGTATATATACATATACAAATCTCACCTCATCATTATTATTAAAATAACCATCATCAATTGATTCACCAAGTGTATAAGCACAAACAATTAAGACATGCAATTAGAGCATAAAACAATTATTCACAACCATCCACAAAATTCACCAATGTACATATACACCAATCCACATAATCACAACATTCACCAACTTTCACCAACACATAAATTCACCAAGTCACATATTCAATTATGACACGACTCATCAATTAATCAAATGCATATGATGCTCTAGACTCTTCTCTGTATGCATGTGGTACCAAACTCCTCCAAGGTCGTCACCTTATGATGCAACAAAAACATCACTATCAACGGCTATAATCAACGGCAATATGGATACAAGTATCCGGTCAACGGCAATATGGATATAACATCCAAATCTCTAAATTATAATCTCTAAATTATAATCTCTAAATTATTCTATCTAAACTTAAATTTTTAATGGAATCTAATATAATTATAATTCTTAAATTAATAATCTTAATAAATCCAAAAAAAGGTTTGTTTTTTTTTTTTTGGAATACAAAAGGCCGAAACCCAAAAAATCTGTTACATAGTATATATATTTTCTTCTGCAGTAAGCCTGCCTACTACGCTCTGAATAAACAACTTTGACGTACGGTGCTCTCGCTTCGATAAAACTTGCGGCAAAATATTGCTTCAACCATCTCAGGTATGTTTGAATTGAATCACTTCCCTGCATTATTCGGTTGTAATTTCTTCTTATGTATGGCTGTCAGTGTCCTATATCGTATCCGTGTCGTGTCCGGTGTTTGTTTTAGAGACCGTGCTTGATAGGCTTTTTTATTTAATTTATGTGTTTTATATTATGACTATCTAGGTATTTCAATCAGATTACAAACTCGTAGCAAAATTAGAATTCGCAATAGCTTTAGAGTTGGAGTTTTGCTTTGCAATGCTATTTGTCTGAATACTAGTGACATAGTTATATTTAAAAATTAAAATAAAATAAATTAGTAGGGGTGCATGTGAATTTCTTGACCGGCCCACATGAGGGAAGATCGACACTTAGGTCAATAGATGTTCAATTGATAGAAGGGAAACATGCATGTGTGGATTTGACCCGGTTTCCCCACTTGTGAGATTAGGGACCAGAGCTTTAATTGTGAGGACAAGCAGCCCCTAAAGCTGCTTCAAGCAAAGTGATCAACATGAGAAAGTGTGTTTAGACAATCAATATGCTTTTATACCATTTGCGTTCGATACTTTTAGCCTCCTAGCACTAGAGGTTTGTCGATATTTTTCTAAGAGTTCAAAGGGTCATATGCATAACAATGTTGTGTAATATTCAACGTAGTTTTCAAGAGGATTGGTTTTGCCATCCAAAAAGAGTTAGGGCCGCAACTTGCTTGTTTGCCTTTCATTCCTGTGTAATTTTTTATTGTAAATCATAGAGATTTAAACAAGTTTTTTTTCTCTGCAAGAAAAGTTCCTTTCTCACGTTCGATTTCCTTGATTAAACACCTAATTTAGTTTGTAGGATAGTATCAAATTATAATTCCTATATATGTTATCAATATTATTCAAAAATAACTTTTAATAATAATGACATTAAGTTTATAATGACTGAAATGTATTTAAAAATACAAATGATGTCTTTGATAACAAATATACAATTTTACTGACCAAATCAAGTATTTACTAAAATTATCTCTTTTTCTTGGCACATTGGTGTGTGACTGAGTGAAAACTAATTTTTTGAATAATTTGTTACTGGCCCGTTTGTGTCATCAATTTCACCGTTTTGATACTATGTCTTCTCTCCCAAGCATGTATCATTAAAAATCTGTGTACCACACGTTTTATGTATCAGTAAAGCCATACTTTTGCTTTGTATAATCGGAAACTCTTCTCACTGCTTTACAATATTTTTGAAGAAGCAGGCATATATAGGTCATCGCTAGCACAATGTCATCTGCAACAGATTTAGAAAAGCATAAAATCCATAATGTGGGTGATGGGAAAGATATGATTAGCGACTTACCTGGTGATATTCTGCACTATATTCTTTCTTTGCTCCCAACCAAAGATGTTATAAGAACTTCCGTATTAGCAACAAAGTGGAGGTATTTATGGACTAACTTATCCGTCTTTGACTTTGAAATTGGTCATGTTGTGTCATATCATTCAAAGTCCGCGGATTACCTCTTAGATCAAGTGGACAAATTACTTCACAAATCTAATTGCGTAGAAAGACTCTGCGTTAATACACAAGGAGGTTTCGTCGGTGTAGGTAAAGTTAGTACTTTTATATCTTCTGTTGTGAAGCACAAAGTACACGATCTTAAAATTTCCCTAGAACATCTAGAAGGTAGTTTTGTGTTACCTAATAGGTTCACGGCATCATATACATTAAACAAGCTGCATTTAGAATTTTATTGCCCACTATATATTCCTAGTGGTATTTGTTTTCCTGGTCTGAAAACATTAGTAGTTTCAAATGTTATCATTGCAAAGGAGAAGTCGGTTGAGCAACTCTTCTTAGGGTGTCCTGTTCTACAAGAGTTGACCTTGGATAAGTGTTATTGGATGAATACAAGGTATATCCATTTTGCAATTTCTACATTAAGGAAGTTGACCATTTATTCTGACCATTGTTATCTAGATTATAATCATTCGGACAAATGTACAATCACAATTGATGTTGAGAATCTTTTATCTCTATGTTGCACAAGCAATCCAGAAGTAGAGTTTTTCCTTGTTAAATCAACCTCCATAGTTGATGCAAATATAGATCTCGGGTGTTTTAATCCAGAAGAAACACAAGTTTCAGGTCAACGTGCAATTGAGCTATTAAGTGGACTTAGTAGTGTCAAATCTCTCAAATTATCAAAGGATTTTCTTCAGGTATGTTTTGTTTTTTACTTCCCACCATTTTCATATTATTTAATATTCTCTAAGATTTGGTCAAAATTGTTTTTGTATAAGATGATTTCAATTGACAATGTTGCCTTAATAATGTGTGTGTTTTTTCATTTGATACTTCTTTATATCACATTAATCAAACTATTTATGTTTGTTGTACTAGTGTCTTAAGTTTTCAGAGGATACTATTCATCTTCTTCCTTCATTTCAAAATTTGACACATCTGTTTCTGAGGGCTAACACTTTCACTAGTGGAGTAGTAATGGACATTCTCCTAAAGACTCCTAATCTGAAAGATCTTCATTTTCACGTGGTAAATCTTACATCATGCTTCACTGCTATTGCGTACCATGTTTCGAGGTTAAAAAAAATACTAATATTACTTATGTCCATTGACTTGTTTCTTAATTTAATTTTATGTAGGGATCTGTGTTATTCATACATCTTGAAGACGACTGGCCATTACTTTCAGTGCCTTGCTGTTTCAAATATTCTCTCAAATCATTTTGCATTTCAGATTTTCGTGGACTTAAACAGCACATCCAATTTGTTAAGTTTGTTTTAAAAAATGCCAAAGTTTTAGAAGAGATCCAGATAGTGTGTTCGAGTGATATATCAACTGATCTGGTTAATATCAGAAGCCAGTTGCAAGCTGTATGCCCCGAAAGCTGTCTCATGACATTTCAGTAGACATTTTTTTTTTTTTGTTTTCTTTCTCTTTTGTGACAAGGGATTCAATTTATTCATCTAACTTTATTTCCAAATTAAGGTGTTGTTAAATTAAATGGCTTCACCTAGTTAGATTGCCAAGATTAGTTTATTGAGCATACACATTGTGAATGAAATCAGTTTATATATAGATATTATTTCACAAATTTTGTTTCCCTGAAGTCGAATTCTTTAGCATGTAGTGAGATTTTATAGAAAATCAGCTTGTAGTTTGTAGAAGTGTATATTTTTAAGCATGCATATGAAGTGTAGGAAATGTTCATTGGCATAACTTTAATCTTGACTGACATGAAAGTTATCTCAAAATCAAAGGAGATATTGTGCTGATCTTGAGATATTGTGCTTATCATGGTATTTCATAAGCTTCTACACTTGTCTAATGCATGTTCATATTATGCGAAACTCGATATTTTTCTATCGAGATTATTGTTTGTTATCAACAGATATTTAAGTGTATTCGTAGTCTAGATTAGATACTGCTCTTCGGATTCCTCTTCTCCGTCTCCTTCGGCAATCTTGGCATTCTGCTGATTTTCTGTCATAAGTACTGTTTTTAGTACTTAGCTTTATCACAATTGCACTTCCTTGTATTCTAGCTTCCAACATAGTTGTAAGTTGTTAACTCGTTGTACTGTTGCATTGGTAGAGTAAATAAAGTGCTGAGTTTATTCAAGTTGTTGCATCGTTTTAATTCTGCTTTGAGGGATACTCAATGCCCTAGCTGCTTTACGGACGTGCTGCTGAACAGTGATGGCCATAGCACACCTCACCTCCTAGTTGCAGCTTGAACGGTGTCTTCTTATCCGCCTCCTTGCGAGGCTCTCCTCCAGACTTGAACAGTGTCATCTCCCCTACTGCGTTGATTTCTGCCCTTACCACCACACCAACTTGTGCTTGTTTTTCCTTGAGAAGCTTAGTTTCTCTTATTGATATTGTAATAAATTGAACATGACAAAGACTTCTGTGTAATGCAGCTCTAGTATCAACTTGCAAGTGGTTTGTATCTAATACACAGTTTAGGCATTTTGTAAAGGAAAGAAGAGGTTTAGAAACTGTTCTGTAACCCACTTGGGTTGGTCCGGTGGTCTTGATTTGGAACTTTGGAGTGTGCTCCTCTCAAGAGTCTCAAGTTCGATTCTCTCCGGTGCAAATTTTGGTGGACTAGTTTAACTTCTTAAATAAATAAAAATTGTTCTGTAATCTATTTCACATTCAACTATCACTAACATTGAAATTTACAAAATAAGATATTTGGAAACTATCACTCCTGGTTTTTGTGTAATGGTTGAAGTGAAAACTGTTCTGTAATCTATTTCTATTTAGATGAATGATTTATATGTTGTCAAAACTTATCACATTAATGAGTTTTCCTAATATGAGTGGAAGTACTTTTGAGTTGGATTTGTGTATTGTAAGTATTTATTTGTTCACTGCAAATGTTATTTTGTCATATCAGTTCATGTGCAAGCAAACATAGTACCTAGAAAAGAAAACAAGAGATTATTTTGATATTAGCTTTATGTTCTTGAAGTTTGATTAACTTAAAGTTCTCATTCTGATCTTCATATTGGTTTTGATGAATTGTGTGCTGTTTGGTACTATTAGTTTGTCTATAGATCATGGTTTTGTGCTTTTTTCTTTTCCCTATCCTCCACACGTAATTTCGGATACCTGAAATCTATTTAAGAGGTTGATCTCTTTAATGTATGTTTTTTCATACGCATCGGTTAGGATTAAATAATCTTTTTTCCTTTAATCAGGATCGAACAATAGACCAAATAGTTATAAAAGGGAAAATTATCATTATATATCTTAAATAACATCAAATGGATATATAATGAAAACTATTGCCTATTTGAAAAAGAAAAAAAGGTAATATTAACGGACTTTTAAAGGTAAAACCATTAATCATCAACCGAAAAAAGGTAATACTAAACAACAAATTTTTTAATTTGTTTCCAGAAATTTTAAATTAAGAAAAACATTATTTTGTATATACAAAAGAATCAAATTTTTATGGTAATGTTTTTTTTTTTCTCTTCCCTTTCTCAAGCATAAGACATGTCACCTTTACAACTATAGTCAAGGTCCCCTCAAAAACTATATCAATGTCATCAAAGTCATTTACTCTTTATCATAGCATACAATACAACCATCATTATTGACCGTGACTTTACCAAAAACACCCCTTTTTCCAGCTCTGCATGCATGCCATTCTTGTCACAGCGCACTCTCACTATATCATTGTTCTTTTATTTAAATTTAGGTGAAGGTTCACATGGGAAGGTACAATCCCTTCCCACCATGGGAAAATTTATTTCAGCCATTAGATTAAATGTGCTATCATAGACACTCAACATTAGATTATTTTTTTTACATCTTCCACAACCCTTCTCTCCTTCCCACCTCCAGCAACATCAAACACACCACTAGCTGCTTCACCGCCCATCATCTCATCCCAATTCTAATTCCCATCTAGTGCGAACCAGAAATGTGGAGGAGCCATCTCACTTTGATATCATATTTTCCTTTTCAATTTTCCTCCTAACCAAATTCTTCTTCTGTTTTTGTAGACAATATGCAGATCTCCACAACCTTCACAAACCTGCCTTTGCAAGATTCACCCTCTCCACAACCTGCTTCTTTCATTTTTTAAAGAAATGCCCAAGTAAGACGTCAAATAAATTTGAGATCCAAGAAATTTTCAATTTGGTTTTATAAATCCTCAATACCATCAGCTCATTTTAGGATGATAGCTTGAACTTTGAGACTGAATTCTTCTACCCTTAAAAATTACGCCCTATTGCAGAAAATGTTTGAATTGATAATTAGAAACAAAAAGATTAGGAAGTATTTTAAACTAGTCATGCGGTGCCAAACAACAGAGGGAAGGCGGAAGCAGTGGTCGGCGGGAAAAGGGATGGTGGTGAGGGGCACAAACAACAGACCCCATAGTTGGAAAAAAAATTGCCAGAAAAAGAACATGTCAACAATTGATAAAGCTTCAAGGCTGAACCCTTGAATTCAATAAAAAAAAATGAAACAAAAAATAAAGGAAGACTTTAACAGTAATTAAAATGGCGGTCATTTATTTTTTAATTAATTTTAGCAATTGATATTCAAAATTTTAATTGTTATTGCAGAAAAAATGGGTAAGATGAACACTATGCACCTATTCAAATAAATGGTGGCTCAATCTCACCTTCTCCAAATTTTTTAATTCTGCGTTGCAGATTTTTTTTTTTATAAAACAATGTATTACATGTTGTTTGATGTCGCTGGTGGTAGAGAGGAAGGAGAGAGAAGGGTGGTGGAAGGTGTTAGAAAATAATATAGTGTTGAAAGTGTATGATAAGATTGTGTTCTTCCATTGATCCTAGTTGTTAAAGTGAATTTTCCCATGGTGGGAAGGTTTTATACCTTCCCATGTGAAATGCCACCTAAATTTAAATCCAAAAAGGCATCATATTGATAATAAACAAATAAAAATACATCATTGTCCCTTTATTTGTAACAAAAAAATAAAAAAAAATGCTAATAAATATTTAAATTAAAACTACACACTTATCATTCAGCTTAATTTCAATTATGTTGTCCAGTATAAATATATCAACTTTTTTTTTAATATCCTAATTTTTTTTTTCTACTTTTATTTTCTTAAAAGTTTTTCATCATCATTTTTGATGCTCCTTATTCAACTTATGTGTAGACTTTATATTTTTGAATGAAATTATGCACAAATTATGCGCGGGTCAACGATTTAGTTATAAGAATCACTCCAAGAAAAAATCTATTTTTTTAGGAGAGATTCTTATGAAGAGGGAGCAAAATTGATGATTAAAACAAAAAATTGTTATATTAATAGAGATAAAAAACCATATTTAACATTTTTATTCATTTTAAGTCATTTTCATATTTTAAACTTCAAATCTAAAATTCATATGCAAATCTGAGTGAAATGTCATAAATTTAAAATTCGAGATCGTACAAGATTATAAAAACATTCCCTAAAAAAAAAGATTATAAAAACATAAATTTAAAACTTGAAAATTATTTGCAAACAGACTAAATTGACATCAAAAAATAAATAAAGAAAATAAAAAATGATACAATTGTTATTTGAAATTAGATTAAAGGACTATGAGAGTAATTTTTTGATGTGAATTAAGTATTTCTACCACGAAGATACTTTGTTTTTTTTATAACCTTTGATTCTCATAGGAAAGACCGATAATTCAAAGCTCGGTCGTGAAGTAAATACAATAAATTGTTCTACTAACAAATCAAACTCAATTCTTTCAAATGATTCGTACCCAAGATATTTAGATGAGATGTCGTGAGTCTCTTCTAACTTAACTAATATCTTTTTAGGTTTGAATTCATTCCTAAACATGTAACAACGTTAAAACTCAATGATTCGAGAGATTAATTTCCACACTTGCGCGCGAAAAATATTTGTTTTATGCAATTTTTTTTTTGATATTTAATTAAACTCATTTAGGTGACATAAATTGGTTGGTTATGCCATTCAAATGCTTTGCCAATTTTTAATCAATTCAAAGAAACACCCATAAAGCATTCTAGACGCCGGCGTTTGACCGTTAAACCTAACAAACCAAAGCCAAAATCCCAAACCCGAAATCAAAATTCGTATTCACAAATTTCGCATTCTCCACCGCACAACGGCGTCTCTCTCTTCACTTTTCTAACCGTTTCCGTAGCTGAGCAACTGCAACGCTCAACGGCGACGACGGTGCCGGCGAAAGCCACCACGACGTCGTTTGCCGGAAAATAAAAAAAATCATAACAATCTTTATTTAATCAATTAACTATTATCTTCAACAATTCTCACAGAATTTTCATTCGATCTGTGTTGAATTTGAGAGAGAATTTTCCGTTTGAATTTCGAAGATGATGATAAACCGAGGATTGTTCGGATGGTCCCCACCGCACGTGCAACCGTTAACGCCGGTATCGGAAGTTTCCGAGCCGCCGGAATCGCCGTCGCCGTATGTAGACCCTAACGGTGAAGTTTCGGCGACGCAAACGGTGGAGGAAGAGGAAATGGAGGACGAAGAGGAAATGGAGCCGCCTCCAGCTGCGGTTCCGTTTTCGAAGCTTTTCACGTGTGCTGATCGGTTTGATTGGTTTCTTATGGCGGTTGGTTCGGTTGCAGCTGCGGCGCATGGTACTGCGCTTGTTGTTTATTTGCATTATTTTGCCAAGATTATTCATGTGTTAGCGATGGATGATCGGCAGGTGACTTCGCAGGAACGGTTTGATCGGTTTGCCGAGGTTAGATTTTGATAATTCTTTGCTTAAAACCCTAGTTATTGCTTTTGAATTTGAATTATTGTTTTGCTTCTTGCGTTTAGATGTAACTGGTACATGAATTTGGAAATTTTATTCTCGAAATCATGGAATAGCTTGTAAACACAGCTTATAATTTATTTATAGAACAGCTTATGATTTAAAGAATTTAAAGAGGTTACTAGGGTCGGACACTGACACGTGTTGGACACTGGATACGCCTTCGATCAAAAGTGTTGGTGCTTGGGGGTTGTCAATTATTGATTTTGTTTATTTGTTTTTTGATTTGTTTAATGATTTGATGTTGAGATGTAATGGATACTTGAATTTGGAAGTTTGATTCTCAAAATCATGGAATAGCTTGTAAGCACAACTTATTTATAGAACTTATAATTTATAGAATTTACTAGGGTTGGACACTGACACGTGTTGGACACTGGACATGCCTTTGATCATAAGTGTCGCTGCTTTAGAGGTTTTCGTTTATGATAGTTTGATTTTGCTCACTTGTAAGCAGACATGGTTTTAAATTGTGGTTGCAGTTGTAGTTCCGCTTTGAACCTTTATGATGGGTAAAATGCGGGCAAATGAGGTTGATAGTTGTTAGACATGGTGATGACGATGCTTGTGTGAATGGCTTGTAGATGTAGGTTGTGGTTTCTGATAGTTTGGTTTATCTCACTTGGTAGCAGACATAATTTTAAGTTGCGGTTATGCTTAGAACCTTTATAATGCGGCAAAATGTGGGAAATGCGGGCCCAACTGCGGTTGTGGACTATATTTTGGGGAAGTAATACTCAGGATTTAACTATGCATATGAATATGTGTCTTGTATGTTGTTCGTGTTATCTTATATGCAATAGACAACATGTACTGCTAAGGTCTGTTTGGATTGACTTATTTGAACGTGTTTAGTGGGATAAATACTTGCTGCTCTGTTTCAGAGAAACTATGAAAACTTATGACATGCTCATAAGCTTTTTTTTACAGATTCTCTCCATAAACTCTCCAGGATAGCTTATGAAAACAAACAAATTATAGGAAAACAATTTGACTTTATGTTATCTGATATTATAGAAATCGCTTATTCATAAGCACTTATGCTATAAGGTGAAAAATAAGTTGCTGCAAAACAAGGCCGTACCCAGTTTTCGGCTTCATGTCTCCACTAAATTGGTCAACATATGGAAACATCAATGCTTAGAAAATCTTCAAGCCAGATTCTCCAACAAGAAGTTCAAGAAATTGTTTAGTTCTGCTGATCTTTATCACGACTTTGGCTGCTTTTGAAAACTGATTGTTTTCACTCCCCGCAGTGCACTCTTTTCATTTTCTTTTAGTAATTGCACCTCTTGCATTGAACCAGGGCTGTGTATCTTTAGGTAATTGCATGATTGATTTTTCTTGGAATTTATATCCTTTGTCTATCTGTACACATTTCTGATAACAGATTGTTTAGTATTATTGAGATATTTTGGCCTATCCTTAATAAATAAAATCGTCTTGGATTACCTGGTTCTGTTCACGCGGGTTTGGCATTAATAATTTCATGACTCAGGGCTATCCATAGTTTGTTGAACTCAGTGAGTTTATAGTTAAACGAGTCCTACGTCAGTCGATCGGTTGAGTCATGGAGCTACTAAAGAAGTACTTCTCATCAACCTGAGCTTTTGGCAGTCGGATATGCCCTGTTTTGCTTTACAACTTTTTTGATCTCATAACCATACACAAATGATAGATGGGATTAGGATTTAATGATTTAAAATTTACTAGTGATGTGAAGATTAGAAAAATATTTAAGTTTCATTGAGCAGATGTTCAAGGAAATGCAATTTGCAAGCTGTAGAAAGAGGAGGATATCTAGTGGTGAGTTTCTTGGTTGTTTGGCTGCTGTGAACAATACCCGCGGGCAGAGGGGATTTGGGTTTGGTATATTTTTGGGAAAAGAAAATCCAGACAGCTAGTAAATTAGTTTTAATTTGATGGAATTGATTGGTTTTGCTGCCTTCCATGGGAAGCAAATCTGGATAGAGTATAAAATGAGAAAAGTAAGATAATCTTGGAGGAACCTAAGCATCATATTTTACATCTATGGTTTTATTTCATTACAAAAGTACATAACTTGGATGCAATTTTCTACCATCATAAAACTGTTCATCTTATTAAGAAAGGAATCTTTGCAACTTTTTAAATATGCATCTTATATCAATGACATATCCTCCATGGCTAAGGATTCAAGTTCTAATCCTCTAAAGATTTAGACCTCTTACTACTATTACTAGAAAAGATATCAAAATAAGATTGGTTTTCTGCTAAATATGTAAGGTAGATGATGTGTATTACTTAGAATAACTTGCAATGAATAACTTGTATATTACAATGATGTATGCAAACTTATATATAAGAGAGAATCTCTCAAGAAAGCATAAATAAGGAAACTAAATCAACCATAATAAGTAGAGAATAATCAACAATATTAAATTGAAGGTTTAGACTATACTGATCATACTCCTATTTGTATTAGTAATATGGTTATATGTTTAATGATGAGTCGATGACAAATACCCTTTACTTGGAATAAGTACATGCAACAACTATCATAAACCATACAACTTGTGAATGGCCAAACTGTCTGAAGACTTCAGTAATATACAGTTTCTGTGGCTAATGATGGCCTCTTTTACCATCAGATACAGTCTGTTTATAGAAGCTTATACATTCCTTTTAAGGAATTTCAACACTATCATCTTCTTTTTACTTCTTGATATTGTAATACTCTTACTGGGTCTTTTTGCTGTGAGATATCATTAAGAGAGTTACTTGCCATTGGGCTTGTTATAAGCCAGTCACTACATTTAGCTAGTTTTATTGTGTGAGAGACTAGCCTTGAATGCTTCATACTTGTATCAGCTATATCTACGATTATTGCTTTCTAACTGTTAAGGGGATCCTTGGCGCAATGGTAAATTTGTTGTCACATGACTGAAAGGTCACGGGTTCATGTCCTGGAAACAGCCTCTTCTGTAATAAATAGGGTAAGGCAGCGTACAATACACCAAATTGGTGGGACCCCATCCCGGACCCTGCGTATGCGGGAGCTTTAGTGCACCGGGCTTCCCTTTATTGCATTGTAACTGTGTCAAGTTTTGAAACACATTCCGTTTGTATTTGCCTTTTGAATTTCTCAAGGAGACAAAATAAAAATTTTTTTGTGGGCTTTTTTCTGTGTATTTGATTTATCTACTATTTGGGGGGGACCTTTGAAATTTGGGAGCATAAAATGCTTGAATTCAGGGGAACCCTCTTATCCTCCAGCTCTATTTATGATTTGTCTATCTAATTCTTTGTTGCTCTATTTTGATGTACGTTTTGAAATTTTAGAAGAGGACATTATCAGATGAAAAATGATCTTTAGTCTGCAAAGCATTTAATATGTGAACCAATGGACTTATGCTAACTTCACTCATTTTATTCATTTGCAGCTTGCTTTAACCATTGTTTACATTGCAGCGGGAGTTTTTGCTGCTGGTTGGATTGGTAAGATTAAATATGCATTGAAATTAATCATGAGAAATGCATTTTATTAAATATTTCATTTAATTCATTTGCCATACTAATGCTGTATTTTCCCTGTTCAATAGAGGTTTCATGTTGGATTTTGACTGGAGAACGACAAACTGCTGTCATCAGGTCCAAATATGTTCAAGTACTACTAAATCAGGATATGAGTTTTTTCGACACTTATGGGAATAATGGAGACATTGTGAGTCAAGTATTGAGTGATGTGCTGCTTATCCAGTCTGCTCTTAGCGAAAAAGTATGTCTTGGTTCAATGTGTATAAGTTTCTCCAGTTTGTGAAAATGTTATCTTCTTTACAGGTAATATATCCAGTCGTATATCCCATATAACATGTTTATTTTCTTTTGATGATACAGGTTGGAAATTATATTCATAATATGGCTACATTCTTCAGTGGCCTTGTCATTGGCCTTATCAATTGTTGGCAGATTGCTTTGATAACATTAGCAACAGGTCCTTTTATTGTTGCTGCAGGAGGAATATCAAATATATTCCTCCATAGACTTGCAGAGAATATCCAAGATGCATATGCTGAAGCAGCTAGCATGGCTGAACAGGTGATTTGTTGTTTGAGTTTTAAATCTGTTATACATGCATCCAAGTATTTTCCTTTTTTATTTGATTCTTTTACCCTAGAAATTACCCATATTCTTCGGTCAAATATATCTGATTAACTCTCAAGGTGGTTATATCTTCCTGAAGAGTCTTTTTGCTTCTGATTTTCTGGCTAGGATAGAAGTGTTTCAATTCGGTAACTGAATGGAATATCTTTCTTCTGTTAACATGGTTGGGTTGGTATAAAATTTCGTGAGTATGATAAGCCTGTTACATATTTTCAATCTAATGTTGGACTTTGGTTTTATGTTGGGATATAAATAAATGAATAAATATATAAAGTTGTTGTTTCTGTTAGAGTCATCTCTTTCTGAAAGCATTGTTCACTATTAAAGTGTAGACCATATGATTCACGATACCCACTTCTGTTTATCCTGCAACTATTCATTGTAAACTGTCTCAGTCAGTTACCATGAACTGGCATTAGTTAAGAAGTTACTGCTATGCTTAGCTGTCAATCCTACTATATATACATGCATCATAAATTAAGATATGCCAATTTTCGATACTATATATATTATATTAAGTAATAAATTAATATTAATATATTGAGAAATTAAGATATACCAATTTTTAAATTATTAAAAAATAATTACATTATATGTTTTTAAGATTAAAATAAAAAGGCAGGTGATGAAAATTAATGAATATGAATTTTCATAATATTTTTTTCATAACTTATCGTTGAACCTTTTTTAACAAAAATAAAAATAAAAATGTTCCATGTGGATTGTATGAAAGAATGGTGAAGTTTTCTTTATTTGCTGAAGTATTTTAGCGCTGCTGATTCTCAGTGTAGTCCTTATTTTGCAATGCAGGCAATCTCCTATGTAAGGACATTGTATGCATTTACAAATGAAACGGTTGCCAAGTACTCATATGCAACATCACTGCAAGCTACTCTTAGATATGGCATATTAATAAGTCTTGTTCAAGGGCTTGGTCTTGGATTCACGTATGGACTTGCAATATGTTCTTGTGCATTACAACTCTGGGTTGGAAGATTATTGGTTATTCACGGAAAAGCACATGGTGGTGAAATTGTAACAGCTCTTTTTGCTGTAATTCTAAGTGGCCTGTGAGCATCTTTCCCAACTTATGTTTTTTCATTGCTTATTCATTATTTTACTTTAATAATCTTTGTTACTTTGATTCAGGGGATTGAATCAAGCAGCAACAAATTTCTACTCCTTTGAACAAGGGCGGATAGCTGCTTATAGATTATATGAGATGATAAGCCGATCATCCTCATCTGTTAGCCATGATGGCACTTCCCCTGACTCTGTGCAAGGAAATATAGTGTTTCGGAATGTTTATTTCAGCTATCTGTCTCGTCCTGAAATTCCTATCTTGAGTGGATTTTATCTGACTGTACCTTCTAAGAAAACTGTAGCACTTGTTGGCAGAAATGGCTCTGGGAAAAGTAGTATTATTCCACTCATGGAGCGTTTTTATGACCCTACATTAGGTAATTACTTTCCCTGACACTGTATAATTAATCCTTGCTTGATCATTTGCACGTAGAAAAATCCTGTTCTTTTAGATGGTGTGCACATAGAAAAGTCCTGTTCTTTTAGATGGTGTGCATGTAGAAAGCATTCAAAGCAGCACTCTATTGATCATTTGCAAATTTTACTTGGCATGCTAATCTTTGTTTCAGGAGAAGTTCTTTTAGATGGTGAAAACATAAAGAATTTGAATTTGGAATGGCTGAGGGACCAAATAGGACTAGTTACTCAGGAGCCTGCTTTGCTCAGTTTGAGTATAAAAGATAACATTGCTTATGGGAGGGATGTCACCATGGATCAAATTGAAGAGGCTGCTAAAATAGCTCATGCACATACATTTATCAGCTCATTAGAGAAAGGTTATGACACACAGGTGATGTTTGGTTGGCATGATCATTTGTTTATGGCTTTTGTTTTTTGGGGGAAGGGGAGTGTATTTTCATTTGTTTCCAGTCAAGTGCATTCACATTTTTATATCCAAAGCTGGTGTTCCTGTCTTTCAGGTTGGCAGGGCAGGTCTAGCTTTGACCGAAGAGCAGAAAATAAAACTTTCTATTGCAAGAGCTGTGCTTCTAAATCCATCGATTCTTCTGCTTGATGAAGTCACTGGTGGACTTGATTTTGAGGCTGAGAGGGCTGTTCAGGAGGCTCTGGATCTGCTTATGTTGGGACGCTCAACAATAATAATTGCTCGAAGGCTTAGTCTCATAAAAAATGCTGATTATATAGCTGTTATGGAGGAGGGTCAACTCGTTGAAATGGGTACTCATGACGAATTGTTGAACCTAAATGGCTTATATGCAGAGCTTCTACGATGTGAAGAGGCAGCAAGACTTCCCAAGAGGTACTTGAAAAAATCATACTCCTTCCTTTGCCATGACATTGTTTGTAATTTGTTCAAAAACAAATACAAGGATGGAGAAAGTGGCAAGACTTAGAATAATAAACTACTAATATTAACATAGTCTTTACTGTATTTAAGTACCCACTGGACTTGTATGCTAATCACATACATTTTGTTTTTTAATGATCACCTAGAATGCCTGCTCGAAACTTTAAGGAGACTGCAGCATTTCAAATTGAGAAGGATTCTTCAGCAAGCCATAGCTTCAATGAACCACCATCCCCCAGAATGACGAAGTCACCCTCTCTTCAAAGAATTTCTAATGTATCTCATTCGCGGCCTTCAGATGTCATCTTTAACTTTCAAGAATCACCTAACGTCGAGAGCCCACCACCTGAGAAGATGCTGGAAAATGGTCAGGCTTTGGATGCAGATGATAAGGAGCCATCAATAAGAAGACAGGATAGTTTTGAAATGAGACTGCCGGAGTTACCCAAGGTTGATATACAGTCTTTACATCGTCAAATATCAAATGGTTCTGACCCAGAATCCCCCATTTCACCACTTTTAATATCTGATCCTAAAAATGAACGTTCCCATTCACAGACTTTCAGTAGACCACATAGTCATTCTGATGATGCTTCAGTTACAATGAGAGAAGACAGGGAACCACAGAAGCGGAAACCACCATCACTTGGGAAGTTGGTCGAGCTTAGTTTTGCCGAGTGGCTTTATGCTGTGTTAGGAAGCATTGGTGCTGCTGCCTTTGGTTCATTCAATCCCCTTCTTGCTTATGTTATTGGCCTTGTGGTGGCAGCTTACTATAGAATTGACGATGAACATCACTTAGAACAGGAGGTAGACAAGTGGTGCTTGATCATTGGCTGCATGGGTATTGTAACAGTTATTGCCAACTTTTTGCAGCATTTCTACTTTGGTATTATGGGAGAGAAAATGACAGAAAGAGTTAGAAGAATGATGTTCTCAGGTGCATAACTCATCCTTTTGCCTTTTTTTTAATTTTAAAAAATGGGACTTATGAACATTTTTATCTGTTTCAATAACATGGCAGCCATGCTACGGAATGAAGTAGGATGGTTTGATGACGAGGAAAACAGTGCTGACAATTTATCCATGAGATTGGCCAACGATGCTACTTTTGTACGAGCTGCTTTTAGCAATCGACTTTCCATATTTATACAGGATGGTGCTGCAGTTATTGTTGGCCTTCTTATTGGTGCTGTGCTGCACTGGCGGTTAGCACTGGTGGCTTTTGCAACCCTTCCAGTTCTTTGTATTTCTGCAGTTGCCCAGGTTTTCACCCACTCATCTGGTTTTCCAAATATAACTAACTATTTTCCCTTGCAATGAACGAAAGATACTAGAAGCGTAAGTTTGTTGGGTGACAACACAGGAATGGCTTCATACCCAACACGTCCCCTTATGTGAGAGACAGTGCCTAAACCCACGTTATCATATGTTGAAACTGATTTTGATATGTAGCAGAATGAGAACAATAGGGATTAGTCTCTAAACCACCTGGTCATAAAGACTTTAACATGAATCGACTATGTTTAAAGCGAAAACTGTTGGGCCAAAACATGAACAGTTTTGGAGCTAAAATACCTGATGATTGGATTGAACCTATATTTCTTTGTTGTCATGCCAATGCTGCTTGTGGAAATTTATAACTCTAGCAAAATCCTGTGGTTTTAACAACAACAACAACAACAACCAAGCCTTATCCCACTAAGTGGGGTAATCCTGTGATTTTAAAATTTATATAATTCAGTTTATGAATGAAACATAAATGCTGATCCACAATTGTGTGATTTTATTCTGCTGATATCATGTCAATGGCATATCATCATTTCCTTTCATCCAATTCATTATTCATTGTGACAAATAGGTATGAATTTACAGCTAGAATATTGTCACTTTTGGGATAACAAATACAAAACGTAGAGATGTCTGTATTGTGTTAAGACTTCGAAATACTTTCAAAAGCAAGGAAAAAACAGTAATTTTTGATTTGTTTTATTTCTAGATCTATTTGTTTCTAAAATTAAGCATAACAAGTTTTCTTGCATGAAAACTCAACACATATTCGGTTGTGATTAACATTGATAATATTGATAATGAAACTGCAATGTATCTTGTTATTTCAGTTAGCTTATTAATGGTTTTATTAGCTTAATTTGGTAGTGTCTATTGTTAATTTTATGCTTCAAGAAATTTGACTTTTGTCATCGATCTCACTGTAATGTAAAGCATTCTTTGATTCATCTAGTGACTCCACATAGTGGTTAAAAACGTTGTTTATTACTGTCAGTTTCTATGGAAATATTATCCTACATTAATTGATGATATTAATTATGACCTGGTCATCCAAATAAAGTTAAACATGGTCTGAAAAAGTGAGTTCCACAACACACAATGTAAAGTTTTTTTCCTTAATTAAATGAATGACTTGTTAACGATTGCTAAGACTGATAGGAAAGTTTAGTTGATTTATTTTAATCTTTTGCCTAAAATATATATTAAATACAGCCTGTTAAAATATTGCAGAAATTGTGGCTAGCTGGATTTTCAAGGGGCATACAGGAAATGCACCGAAAAGCATCTTTGGTTCTTGAAGATGCGGTTAGAAATATATACACTGTTGTTGCATTTTGTGCTGGCAACAAGGTAATGGAGCTCTATAGGCTGCAGCTAAAAAAAATATTTAAGCAGAGCTTTCTTCATGGAATGGCAATTGGTTTTGCATTCGGCTTTTCACAATTTCTACTTTTCGCTTGTAATGCCCTTCTACTGTGGTACACTGCAATATGTATTAAAAATGGTTACGTAAATCCATCCACTGCACTGAGGGAGTACATGGTTTTCTCATTTGCTACATTTGCCCTTGTGGAGCCTTTTGGACTGGCTCCTTACATACTTAAACGGCGAAAATCCCTCATATCAGTGTTTGACATTATAGACCGTGAGCCTAAAATTGATCCTGATGACAACACGGCGTTGAAGCCACCCAATGTATATGGAAGCATCGAGTTAAAAAATATTGATTTTTGTTACCCATCTCGTCCTGAAGTGTTGGTATTGAGCAATTTTAGTCTCAAGGTGAATGGGGGCCAAACGGTTGCTGTTGTTGGAGTTTCAGGGTCAGGAAAGAGCACTATCATATCTTTAATAGAGAGATTTTATGATCCAGTTGCCGGACAAGTTTTACTGGATGGGAGGGATTTAAAGCTCTATAACTTGAGATGGTTAAGGAGCCACCTCGGTTTGATTCAGCAGGAACCTATTATCTTCTCAACAACCATAAGGGAAAACATTATATATGCAAGGCATAATGCCAGTGAAGCTGAGATGAAAGAGGCAGCGAGAATAGCAAATGCACATCATTTTATTAGCAGCTTGCCTCATGGTTATGACACACATGTTGGGATGAGAGGTGTTGATTTAACCCCAGGACAGAAACAGAGAATTGCAATTGCAAGGGTAGTGCTGAAAAATGCACCAATCTTATTATTGGATGAAGCAAGTTCATCAATTGAATCCGAGTCAAGCCGAGTGATACAAGAAGCTCTAGATACACTAGTAATGGGAAACAAGACCACTGTTTTAATAGCGCATAGAGCTGCAATGATGAGGCATGTGGACAATATTGTAGTGCTTAATGGAGGACGGATAGTGGAGGAGGGAAGTCATGATTCGTTGGTGGCAAAAAATGGTCTGTATGTCCGGTTGATGCAACCTCATTTTGGCAAGGCTATTCGTCAGCATCGGCTTGTATAGTACAGGAGTATGTGATATGAGTGATTGCTACGAATGTTGGTGCATGAACATAGTTTGATTTTCTGTTTTAGACATACCACTGACGACTTCTTCACCTGAAGGATTTTTCCAAGAATATCTGGTGGAAATTGTAATGACTGTGCTTGCATTAGCTCTCGGCATTGGTAGGCATAGGAGAGATACAGTAGGATGAATAGATAGGTAGGGTGTCTGTATAAAAGATTTTTTCATTTGGTTGGTTTTCGATTCAGCTGGATTCTTTTGGAGGCAACTGGGGGTGTTCTCTGTCCACGGTATTCATTTGTTTCTCAATAGAGGGTGGAATCAAACGTTAATTTTGCTGAGGTGGCTCCTTCTTTGGACTTCTTTTTCACTCTCCCTAACCCATGCATCGGTAAACTTATTCATTACTGTGATTTTGTTTTTTTCAACTTGTGATAACTGTAGAAAATTCTGATCGAAGAGCTGTAATCTTTGTAAATATATAGTTATAGTTTAGAAGGCATCACTTTTTCTGCTTGAATCCGAAGTGTTTCTTCGTATATAATGGATGCAAATTTTCACGTCATATTCTGCCAAACAAAAAACTGTCAACTGCATTTTATAACCCTTAATTTGGTTTAAACTTCCGGCTAAAAAATTGGATGACTGTATTAATAGCAGCGTGTATATTTTATACAGATACGATAGATGATCTCGTTCACTTGCCAAATGAATCTGTGCTCAAAATTCGTTGTTTATAACATTGTTTATGTGTAGGAGTGTAACATTTTTTAAGAGCAAGGAGCTTAGCATGCATTTATATTTCTGGCCTAAATAAATGTATTCAATTAAAAACATTCTTCTGCCAAAAAAAAAAAAACTGGTTGCCAAAACATTAAAATAAAATTGAATAAAAACTTATCTTTGATTAAAAATTCATGGGGTAAGATAACTTGCTAAAAAAAGATCTTAACCAACAAGGATCGAGTCTAGTGGATGGAGTTAGACTCTTACAAAGTGACAAATTAAGGATTAAAACCCAGTTGAAGGCGGTGCTCAACAATGTTTCAAACAAATTACTTCTAGTACAAGAATACAGAAAGAAAAAAGATAACCATCTTGCTTACTTGTACAAGTCGTTACATAATATTGAAGGATATTATTATTAGGTTAAATTATATTTTTGGTCCTTTAACTAGGTAGTATCGCTTTGGTCCCTTAGTTAAAATTCGATTTATTTTGGTCCCTTAACTTCTTCCTGTTACACATTTTGGTCATTTCCGTTAGTTTTAATTCAAAAACGTTAGGTTTTCTTCATCTTCTTCTCCTCTTTTTCATCTTCATGTCATCTCCATCAACCTTCAACAACAAGAATCTCAGAAAAATTCAAGAAGAAAATGAAGAAAACTTAACGTTTTTGAATTAAAACTAACGGAAAGGACCAAAATGTTTAAAGAAGAGAAGTTAAGGGACCAAAATAAATCGAATTTTAATTAAGGGACCAAAGCGATATTACCTAGATAGTTAAGGGACCAAAACTGCAATTTAGCCTTATTATTAACATGTGTGTATCTAGTGAAAGTTTGTTTTGTTACACTCGAGTAAGAAGGGTGAATACATAATACATTGATGATTAATATTGAAAGTATATGTGGCCAACACTCATGATTTACTTTTCTCTCACTAATATAAAAAATGTCTCCTCACTCATCACAACACAGACACAATTCATAAATCACACCAATTCCATTGCATCACCACTGTATTATTATAGAACTTAAACGCATTAATTTTTTTTTTTTTAAACTTGGTCAGTTCTGTTTGTCCTCATATGTGAGGTTACCCGTAACTTTTGATGAAAATATTACACAATCACAACTAACCAATGTCTTTTAAGATCTCAAATTTCATCTGCAGCTACATTACATCACAGCCACATACATGGCAAAACTATGACCAAGTAGCTCACTCACTTCACTACCTGCATGCATGGCTTGCACATATAATTGTACCTATACAGTCTCATACAGTGACCGTTTCCTTGGCCGTTAATTTTGGTATTTAAACACTAAACAAAGCTCTTATAGTTTCCCCTTGATTTCAACCAAATTATACAGAAAAGAAATATAATCAAGAAACACATAAATAAGAATCTGATCTTCTCTTTTGATCTGTTTCTATAGGTTTCGATTCTTGAACTAATTAATAATAATAATGGCAATCCATAGAATTGCAATTGGATCTCCTGGAGAGGCTGGTCAACCTGATGCAATTAGAGCTGCATTTGCTGAATTCTTTTCCATGCTCATTTTTGTTTTCGCTGGTCAAGGCTCTGGCATGGCTTACAGTGAGCAAGCACTCTACATATTCACTTAAAACTTGTGTTTTACTACCTTATCTTAATTTTCCCCATCCATTCTATTTATTCTTTTAGGTAGAATCGACATTTCAAATTGTAGGTGTTTCCGAGTGTCAAACATGTGTTAGCGTTCGACGCTAACAGATGTGTTTATATTGAATCACTCTCAATTTCTCAAATTATTATCGGTGTCTATGTCATCGTCTGTGTCACTGTTTCATGAATGGACATGTCATGTTTTTACAATTTTGTTTCCACCATAAACATTTCCTTATTACCTAAGTTCCGGATCCGGTTCCTCTAAACTAAACAATTCACTTTAGAGTGTAAAATGAGTAGTATCAACCATTAAGTAACAAACAAAGGAAGATATCGTAGGCAAGTCATGTCAAATCACGAGTTTGTTAAAATAACAACTCTTTATTTTCACTTTAGAGGATTTAAAAATCCCTATATTCTTACACTTTCTTTAAATGAAGGAAATTGTTATCAATTAAATTGATATTAATTGTCATTTTAGAACCGTTCCTCAGGGGATTTAAACTTTGGTTCTTAATGTTAAAAAATTCAAATGCTTACCACTGAGCAAACACCTCATGAACATCTATGTTCTTGATTTCACCGCCACTAGTTTAAAGATAAACTTCAGTTTTCAGTAATTTGAAGTGTTAAATTTTTTATAAGACAAAGTAGTAAAAATCTTTCACGCATTTAATAGTTCACTGTAAATACTTAATTCTGGCTACATAACATTTTTGTTTTTCTTTTATTAACAAATAAAATTGGAGAATGGAGATTTTATCATTAACTATAATGAGTACTGAATGATTATTTTACTAACACCTTTAAGGAGATTTGAACTCCGCCCCCTTAAAGTTACAAGGTCAAAATTTTACCATTGAGCTCGCGCCTAACGGACTCCGTAACTTTTATGCTAAAATTTTGAGACTATATGGTTCAAGAATAAATTTTTTTCATCCATTTTGATGCATTATTAAGATGCTAGTAAAATGACTGATTGTTGGTTATTTTGGCAGGCAAACTTACCAACAATGGCCCTGCAACACCTGCTGGTCTCATAGCTGCATCACTATCTCATGCATTTGGACTATTTGTTGCTGTTTCTGTTGGAGCAAACATCTCTGGTGGACATGTGAACCCTGCAGTCACATTTGGTGCCTTCATTGGAGGAAACATTACACTTTTGAGAAGTATTTTATATTGGATTGCACAGTTACTTGGTTCAGTTTTTGCTTGCATTCTTCTCAAGTCTGCTACTGGGGGAATGGTAACCATTAATCTTCAGCTTTAAACGCTAATACTTATGAACTCTATGAAAGAATGACATAGATACAAACATTAGACACGACACTGAAACATAGACATAGATAATATTTCAAGAAAGTATAAGTTATTGAATGTGTCGTGTCAAATATATTAGATATTAGACAGACACAACACATGCACATAGACGCCGATAAAAATTCGGTGTTGTGTTGATTTCGGACACATCGCAGACGCGTGTGAAGTTGTTAATTTTGGTCTGACCCAATAGCCCGCTCGAATTGGCCCATATTTTAGACTAGGTTGGGCTACTTAATTACAACAAGTCTGAAAAAAGCAGACCATTTTGGCCTATTAGGTTAGATTCTGCCTCCATTCCTTAGTTATGGATGTTATAACTTTTTTCTTGTTTCAAATTAATGATGTCTTAAGAATTAAGGTCTAATTAATCCTTCTATTTTATGACTATAACCCTTGGTTGGGAGAAGTAAACTAAAATCTTGATACTGATTAAAGAGTGTATTTTAGTCCAAAATATATATCAATGGTTATTTTTAATCTGTATGCACTAACCTAAACATAAATAGGTATGGTAAAAGACATAGACACGACACTTAACACATAAACGTAGACATCTATAATAATTTAGGAAAATAAAATTAATTAAATGTAATCACATGCACCATTGTAAGATACTAACACATGTCAGACACTCAAGACATTCTACTAATGATTAAATTGATTTTTTTTGTAATTTGCATATTGCAGGAGACATCAGCATTTGCAATATCCTCAGATATATCAGTATGGAATGCACTTCTTTTTGAAATTGTGATGACATTCGGATTGGTATACACAGTTTATGCAACAGCAGTAGATCCAAAGAAAGGAAATATAGGAATTATTGCTCCAATTGCAATTGGTGTTATTGTTGGTGCAAATATCTTAGCTGGTGGAGCATTTGATGGTGCATCCATGAATCCAGCTGTTTCTTTTGGGCCTGCTGTTGTTAGTTGGACATGGACTCATCATTGGGTCTATTGGGTTGGCCCGTTTATTGGTGCTGCAATTGCTGCTATTATCTTTGATAATATCTTCATTGGTGATGATGGTCATGAACCCCTCTCAAACAGTGATTTCTAGAAGGAAAATACTAGGGTTTACGACGTTGACGAAAGAATGCGAATAAATCTGATCAGTCAATTATCAACTACAATGTGCGCGGTTTCTGCTAAGATCAAAATTACCGCGATTTCGCCTTTCCAAACAATTACATGTAATGTTTCATGTGTTTCGTATGTTATATCTATCGTACTAAGTAGCATTCCTCTTTTTAGAATATATATTGATTTTAATTATTGTATGGTTTTTTTCTCCATATTGTGGAGGGAATAAACTGTTGAAGAATTTTCAACTCCTTTAGAGATTGTTAGGAATTAAAAAGATTGAGTACTTAATATTTTTGTTGTAGTGTGTCTTACACTACCTCGTCAATGATATTTTATTGTAGTGTAAGACACACTACAACAAAAATATTAGTTCCTAACAAATGAATTTCAACTCCGCGAGTTCTAGTGTGTCTTACACTACCTCGTCGTCAGTAATATTTGCCGTTTTAAAAAAAAAAAAATAGAGACAAACAAGGACATTTCAGGATGAATATTTTTTTACTTAATAGTAAACAAATTTCATCTTATGAGCAATTTTTTCTTCTTCTTTTACCTTATATTATTTCCTTTATACAATAAGGGCAACTACGATCTCTTTTAAGATACTTTGAAATGCTTGAAGTGAATTGCTTATTTACTTCGAAACTATTTTTCAACAATAATTTAGTAGTACAAAATAAAGGTTACCTAACTTGTTCTTGTGTAGATAAGGGAGCAGACAACTTAATTAGAAATTAATTTTCATATATTTGGATTAAAGAAGCATGGATTTTTGTTAAAAATTTGCAGCAATTTGCATTCTATTAGTACCATTTGAAGAGAACATCTAACTCTTCATATCAAGTCATGATAAAGTGATTCAAATTCAAAGGTGCATGGATTCATGAATGCACATATGTAAACATGAAAGAATACATCTTATTAATTTGAATTTCAAATCCATAAAGAACACAATCATTAAACCAAAAATACAACACCAAAATTTTGCAAAATCCGTATAGCAAATGTTAGTTTGGACACCTTCATTTTAGTTAGTTTTTGAGATGAAATCCAAACATATTTTATATTACTTTTTATTTATCATTCTCATAGTATTTTATTTGATTCTATAATTTTAGAACTCTCACAATATTTTCCTTTTTCTTAAAAATATTACGAATGTACGCAATGAAATTCATCACACTATAGTCATGAGCAAAAATTCAGCCATTAAACCGTAAAAATAGGAATTGCATTCTACAACAAATAAATTCAAAAAGGAATACTAATTAGTAATTAGTCTCAAACTTCTTTCCTTCCATCACTATACCTTTACTTTGACCTTTAACATATACACCCTCCGGCCACTAATATAAGCAAAAAACTACATTTTAGATTCATTCATTTAATGATGCACATAGTCTCTATTATAGACCACATACATCATTAAATGAATGAACCTAAAATGTAGATTTTTGCTTATATTAGTGACCGGAGGGTGTACTATATTTCTAGAACATGGCACAAATAAGCTTTCTAAGGAATAATAATAAAAGACTTGTCAAAAAGTCTATGTGGGAATGAGTCCATCATCTCTAGCTACAAGATTTGCATCAATTCAAATCAAATAAATTTTAACAATCCTCGACCAATCGAAGCATCTTTAGGTAAATTTTTTGACAATAATTCATAATTCTTAACTTGGCAAATTTGCCAATTTCACAAGCTACTTATTTAAAAGCCACCGAATGCATTATTTCATGGTTCCACATTTGACCAAACATTACTTGTTGCCACAATAAATGCATTTTATAGCCTCCAACACCGATTTTATTTATTTTGCTCACTATATATGGTTGGAAATAAGTTAGTCCTAGGTATTTACTCCAAAAATAAAAAATGTTAGTTCGAGCTATATTTTGTTATAGGTTTATTGAGCATGAATGTGATCTTTATGAAAGTTTGGTATAGTACACTAAATAGACTATTTCCATTAACATTTTTAAATAAGTAATATCACCTATTATTTAATTAGACAAAAGATAAGCATGGCCAATGCTGTTTTTAAATATATTTTAAAATCAATTTATATCATTTAAAATACAAATTGCATAATCTTTGTAGGAAGTGTGAGCAATGGTTGACTCTTTGTAGGAAGTGTGACCAAGACAACATTGCCAATTTCAATTCTCCTCCACAGACTAATTGACTTTGTAGTTTCCCTAATTATAAATACTCCAAGTCCTACATGACCTGCATTTAATTATTATTATTATTATTATTATTATTATTATTATTATTATTATTATTATTATTATTATTATTATTATTATTATTATTATTATTATTATCATCATCATCATCAATTGAATATCCCAAATCAATCGTAGATGTAACAAAAAAGAGATGACAATCGTAGATACTAGATACTAATTCCTAGAATGAGAAACACTTACATAATCATAACCATAAATTATAAATATTTGGGCGCACACATAAATGAAAGAAATTAAAAGAGAAATAAATTAGTCACATTATTTTTTTTTATTTTTATCTTTAAATTTTTCTTATTCAAGCGTGTATGTACCTACGTATATTTTATTTATGTTTGTGATCAACTTAGACTTTCTCTTCCTAGTTATATGGACCACATAGTCTTTTCTTGTTTTAACACTATTTTTAGAGTTATATTAGGACTTGAAAGAGCTTACTATTAAACTTGTTAAGCTTGAACCATCTTATCGACGCACCATTAGATTAATTTTTTCTCATTTAAAGGTAAAAATACAGATGTCATTATATATCTTAGTTGATTAAAACAAGGCATAAAAACCATATTGAAACAGCAGGTTCCATGGAAAAAGACAATCCTTCAAAGGATTTATTTAGCAACTTACCAAAAGAGATTATTGGGCGCATAGTTTCTTTTCTACCAAATGAATCATCATTGGAAACCATCCTCATATCTACAAGGTGGAGAGACTTATGGAATGAAGCTATTGTTAGATATGGAACAAAAGAAGAAATCACTAGTGTTGTTACTAAATTTCTTACAAGTTTTAATGATTTGGATCCATTAAAGCATCCAAGAAAGCTTCAATTCCACTATGAAGATGGAGTATTATTGGCTACTATTGCAAATAATAGTAAGCTTCTACTAGATTTCTCTCCTTTGAAGAAAGAGTTCATTGAAAATATTCAGATGCATTATGAGTTTCACTTCAAGCTCAATAACCAACAAAAGATAAGCTACAAATCTTTTACTTCCAATATTTTCTCACTCAAATCTCTTTATTTGAAATCAATAAGCTATTTGACTAGTGAGGTAGCTTCATCCATTATTTCAAGTTTGGACCATCTTGAGAATTTGGTAATCATTTCATGTAATGGATTGCAATCTTTGAGCATTGACTCCAACGTTGAGCTTCAAAAGTTAACCATCTTGGATTGTTTACAATTGAAATATCTTCACCTTAAAACTTCTAAACTCAAATCATTTCAATTTAGAGGACCTCTTCCTTGGATTTTGCCGGAATTTCATTTCAACCTTTGTGATGCCATGCTTGATTTTAGATTAGGACCAAGCTGTGGTAAGTTTAAGACTAAGGATTTTGATGCAACTTTATTGACAATCAAGAACTCTCAAATTCTTACACTTTGCAGATGGACTTTTGAGGTATGCTTGCTCACTATTGCAAAATTTTACTTATTTTGTTATATTGAGAAATTGTAACATGATTAATTTGAGTCTAGTATGATTTCTAGTAAAAAAATTCTCACCTAGCTTATATTACTGGATCAAAACCATGGACCGAGTTTTTTGCGGTCATTGAAATTTAACATTAGTACAATCACTCATTTGGCCACCGTTGGATTTGTTTCTCTCACACTCTTCGTCCTAGATTCCTTGTTGTATAAAATATCACGCAGTTACACACGATAATTAATCTTCGCTTCTAATTTGATATCTAGTTGTTTCTGATTACACTAGTATGTTAATTTTAAATAATCTCATACTTTAATATTGGAGATTAGATGATTGAGATATGTAATCTATTTTTAGATTAGATTAGATGGTTGAGAGTTTTATTTTAAATAGATATAGATAGAGATGGATGAGCAAAAAATATTTGCATTCCAAAAGCTTGTAGTAGATTTTTCATCTATTTTTTTTTTTTTTATGAAGAATGTAACGTTTTAGTTTAATCCCACAAAGTTTTACTTTGCAGGATCTAATATGGCCATCAATTTGTCCTCCATATGGATGCTTTAATTTCTATAACTTGAAAGAGTTAAGGTGGATTGATAAAGATGAATATTGCTTGGATGCCTTATTCTCCTTCTTGAAATTATGTCCTTCCTTGGAGCAACTTTTTGTTACCGTATGTTTTTTTTCTTGGGGAATAATTGTAGCTCTTTTCTACATTTTTTTTGTTAATACAACTTTCTTAATTACATTTTTTTCTTCCTTGTTTCACTAATTGAGGTGCAGATTGATGCTAAAAGTTATTCAGCTGGAAGGTCCGTTTCATGGTTCATGCAAGCAACTAAATGCACAAAGTTAGAACATCTAAGTTTGATAAAGTTTATGGGATTTACAAGTCAAAAAGATGAAATTTCATTGGCAAAATGTTTGATTCATCTAATCAAGGGAAAACTTCCAAAGATAACCACATCAGATGGGAGTTGCTTGGATTTAAAGTTCTTGAAGTGATTGTTCACATCAACCACATTAAACTCAGACTTTCTTCATGTAGTAAAGAAAGGAGAATAATAAATAATAAATTTCTCACGGATTTAAGCAAGATATTACAAATGAATTAGCTAGTTATATATTTTTTTTTCTTCCGTTTTTTATATTTTTATTTCTATTTGACTTGATCAATTTTGTGGATAAACAGAGCAAGTGATGTAATCTAATCATTTTTCTTACAATATAGTCTTATTGTTTTGATTTAAAATGTACAAGAAATCTTATTAAGAATGATCGGTGCAAAGGTTTGTCTAACGGTGTTGATTTAAGATCTTGGAATGTGCTTCTCTCAAGATCCTAAGTTCGATTCCCACGATGCCAATTTTGGCAGGCTAATCCATACATAGCAAAACAATGGCTTTAAATGGGGCTCCTAAAGGAAAATCATATAACAAAACATAATATACGTTGCGGATAAAATAAAATAATTTCCCTTTCAATGGATCCTTATGAGTGGACATGATCCGGGATTAAAGTATTACATCTTGTAGTGCAGTTTCTTTGATGTCAAATTAAATGCATGATTATTTCCTAAAAAAAAGAAATTCAATGGATGATCACAAGCACCACTTGATTGGGAGGACCGCTGCACAGTCCACACGAACAAATTCGTTCAATCATAGTGCTAGTTGCTTACGAATGAAGACTTAGAGAGAGCATGCGATTTTTGGGTTTCTGAATTGTGGAATTTGGTTAAGTGTTATCTTACTTTAGCAAAAGAATTCTATTTATAGAACCACTTGTTTGTTCAACTAGTCATATGATCACTACTAGGCATATGTAAGCCCAATAACCCAATCACTTTTGTTAACTAGTTAGCCCGACATACTAAACACACCCCCACATAATAAATCTCACTTGTATCTCTCATTTATATATCCTTTTGTGTGTGACTCTCTAAGTTATTGTAACACTGACAATAATATCAAATCTTATATTTAATATTACAGACAGTGAGCGGTATCTGGCAACACATCACTACTATCTAAGTGACAAAAATGTCATGTGATCAAATGAAACTTTTATGTGATAACGATCATGAGTATTAATATCTTTTTTCCCTCATGTCTATATTGAACACAAGGAAAAACATGGCATCCTTGTTCAATTCAATATTGTGCCCTTAGACATTTCTCTTGTTATGTAGGAGGGAGAATTTCATCTAGGTCACTCATGTCCCTCAACATGATTCATGAAGTACCCATCAACGGATTTTATAGTCTTCCTGTTATGGAAGACATTTGTACGTGTAACAGCCCGATTTTCGGTAGTTTTATTTTATTATTTATTTATGTGTGTTATATGTGCTCTTATGTGATTATTTGCCGCTGCGTGTATTTTTGGTTGGGAATCGTAGAATTCGGTGTTAGAAGGGTATTTTAGTCATTTTGGACTTAGGGGCATTTTGGTCATTTTGAGGGCAGTGGCAATTTTGTAATTTTGCAGAAAGTTATTTTTTTAGTGTTTAGTGGAAGTTATTATTTTACCAAGTTACTAGAGGGGGTGTAGTAATTATTTTAATTACCGTTAAGTGACCGTTAGTGTTATATTTTACCGGTAAGTGAGTAGTAACATTTTGAGGTTGAATTAGAAATGGGTTAGGCCCATTAAGGTTTGTGAGATAAGCCCATTAAGTGAGCCTTTATAAACTAATGTTAGTGAGAAGAGATAGGGTTACAAACATTTTCATTTCATTTTCATTGAGAAGAGAAGAGATAGAGGCTAGAGGGAAGAACAAGATCAAGGGTTAGAGCTTGAGGAGGGGATTCATCATCTAGGAGCTAAATTGAAGCATGGGTTAGAGAATCTTGGCGCTAGAGGTAAGAGGGTTAGGTTTCAACCATAATTCATCTTTTTTTTTTCTTTACCCATTTTTGTTAAATTGATGAATTGAACCTAATTGTTGTAAAATTCGTGCATAATTGTTGTTGTTATGTTTGAGAACATGATTTATGTGATAATTGTATGTTAGTATGTGAATTAACATGTTTAAATGCATAGTTGTTGGTGCTTTGTGTTCTTGAGCAAGTTTGATGAGAATTGAAGTTGTGGTGTTGAATTGTGCATGAATTTGTGTTCATTAGTTGTTGTTATTGACTTGGAACATGTTGTTATTGAATTGGTGCTTTGGGTACCAAGATTGATGAATTGATGAAGAGATTTTGATGTTGTTAATTATGCCATGAGTGTTCCATTTAATGAAGTTGTTGTTTTAAGAGTTTGATGAAAATGAGTTATTCATTGTGGATTGTGATTCTTGATGAATTAAGGTGAAATGTTGATGTTGTTGTGTTGGTATAAGTTTAATGAAATTCTGTTTTTAGTTATAAGATTTGGTTGTGAAAAGTTTTGGAAGAAACTTAGGTTTTTATGTGAAGAGCTAGTTAAGTGATTTTGGAATGAGAGATGATTTTTCAAGTTTTTTTAAGTGGTGGTTATAAGGGGTTTGATAATGGGTTAAGTTTTGGAGATGGTGGGGAAGTATTGGAGTGGGATTATGTGACTTAATAGCAATTATTTGAGAAAATTCGTATTTGAAAGTTGATTTCTGCATAAACTGTTGCTGTCATAATCATGAAGCGATTTCGTGAATCATGAGGCGATTTTGACAACAACATCAAATTTTTCTGCACAGTCTGATGCTGTGAAAATCGTGAAGCGATCTTACTGATCATGAAGCGATTTTAACAGCCCAGAAACCTCAAAAATGCATTTGTCTTCAATCCAATCGTTTCCAAACTTATTCCTAAGTATAGGGACTTCTCTCTAATCATCTAGGGGTACTTTTATGAAAGAAATAATTTATGTTTTATGAGTTCAATTAAGGTGTTTAATGGCATTTAACCTATGAGGTGATGGATCTAACTTGTTTTGTTTTGAAAATGGAAATTTTTGTGAAAAGTGAGACGAACTTCGTGATTTTCATGAATTTGTCCTATTTGGCCGATGAAATGCTTACGTAGCCTCTACTGCACGCACAAGTGACTTGAGAGGATACATGGCATAGGCAATTGAACTCGTTTACTTGGTTTTGGCTTAGGTGCTCAATTATTTTCAATATTGTGATTTTTGAGACGAACTTGATTGAAAATGATCATTGAGGGCCAATTGCTTATGAACCCTCTATGATTAGATTGATATGATTATGATATGATGTATGAATGGTTGTTAGGTGATGAATATGATGTTTGTGATCATATGTTGTGATTGTTCTTTTATTTGGAATGTAAGGAACTATGTGGAGATATGAACTATATGATATAGTTGGATGATGATTATAGCCGTTGACTTATAGCCGTTGATTATAGCCGTTGAATCGTGGTGAACATATGCATTGTGGATTGAGTCATATGTTCATGCATCATATGTCGTGTCGGATGTTATATCCATATTGCCGTTGACCGGATACTTGTATCCATATTGCCGTTGATTATAGCCGTTGATAATGATGTTTTTGTTGCATCATAAGGTGACGACCTTGGAGGAGTTTGGTACCACATGCATCTAGAGAAGAGTCTAGAGCATCATATGCATTTGATTAATTGATGAGTCGTGTCATAAATGAATATGTGACTTGGTGAATTTGTGTGTTGGTGAATGTTGTGATTATGTGGATTGGTGTATATGTACATTGGTGAATATTGTGGAGGGTTGTGAATAATTGTATTATGCTCTAATTGCATGTCTTAATTGTTTGTGCTTATACACTTGGTGAATCAATTGATGATGATTATTTTAATAATAATGAAGAGGTGAGATTTGTATATGCATCTATACATATATGATGTGGTGGTGTTCTTTGTTAATGATGATGGCTTGCTTATAACTTCGATATGACAAATTGTACTTGTTGAGATAAGCATGCTAGATGAGTAATGAAGTGAGTAATGTTTTCATTGATTGATGTTGATAAATGATGAGCTTTTGTTGATGACTTGATTAGAGGTTGAATATGTATGCTATGCTATGATAATAATGTGATAGCTTGAAATGTAAGTGATGAGGGATAATAATGATCATGTGATGCTAGTGTTCTAGGAGGGAGGGTTATGTATATGTGATACGTGTATGATACACTGATTGATATGAACTTGGAATGATGATATGGAATGGATTGAATGGTATGAGAATCATGAATACTGTGAATACATGTATGATTTGTTATTTTGTATTCTTGAATATATCAATGTTCTTGTTTAAATCTTTTATGGATTATGATGATGTAATGCTAACCCTCAGTGGTCTGTGGTGGACCGCCTGCCTCTCTGTATGGATGGGTAGACGGCGTGCAGGATGCTTAGTTGTTGCTTGTTGATGCCGAGGAGTGGAGTTCCTCTCTTTACATGCAAGTGTCTAGATTAGGGCTCTGATCTAGGGTAGTTCTTGCATGTTGTTTTATTTAACTATGTATTTGGAGTTGAGATATTCTGTTATTTGAGATTTGGATGATACATTTGTATTTAGTTTGGAGATCCAGAAATTGTTTATGAATTATATGTTGTTCCGCTGTTATGTAGTATAACATGATCTTTATGCATGTATGAATTGTGGTTTATTCGGAGACGTAGCATCTATTTCTAGAATATTTCTGATGTATTCGCGCGTTTTACCGCTTAATAGAAATAGGGTGTTACAAGTTGGTATCAGAGCCGTGGTCGGTCTTGTCCAGGCCAAAACCCGTTGATTTTCCTGTTTGTATGCGACATGTACGGAAGTACTGTCGGTACTTGTTTTGCTGTTCCGTTCTTTTAGGTGGGTTTGAGCGTAGTGGGGGAGTAGCAGGTTGTTTCAGGTTTGTTGGGTCTGGCAAGGGAAGGTATCTTTGGCTGCAGAGGCTCAGTTGGTTGTGGTTTGTGTTAAGGTTCATGTTGATTTTGAGTTGGATCTTGTGTGTCTTCCATTGAAGCATATGGACGTAATTTTCGGTATGGATTGAATGTTGACTTTTGGTGTTAACATTAATTGTTTGACCAAGAGTGTAACGTTTTCTAAGCCGGTGGCTGAGGAAGGTGGGAAGTTCTTGACCGCGGAGCAAGTGAAGAAGTCCTTGGATGGTGAAGCTAGTGTGTTCATGATGTTTGCTTCCTTGAAGGAAAGTAGTGAGAAAGGAGTTGGTGATTTGCCGGTAGTGCAAGAGTTTCCAGAAGTTTTTTCGGACGACATTACCGAATTACCGCCGGAGAGGGAAGTTGAGTTTGCAATTGATTTGGTTCCGGGAACGAGTCCTATCTCGATTGCGCCTTATCGGATGTCTGCATCAGAGTTGGGTGAATTGAAGAAGCAATTGGAAGAGTTGCTTGATAAACAGTTTATCATGCCAAGTGTTTCGCCGTGGGGAGCTCCTGTATTGTTGGTTAAGAAGAAAGATGGAAGCATGAGGTTGTGTGTGGATTATCGGCAGTTGAATAAGGTGACAATCAAGAATCGGTATCCGCTTCCGAGGATTGATGATTTGATGGATCAGTTGGTTGGCGCGGAGGTGTTCAGCAAGATTGACTTGAGATCAGGATATCATCAGATTAGAGTAAAGGCGGAAGATATATCCAAAACTGCGTTCAGAACGAGGTACGGACACTATGAGTATTCCGTGATGCCATTTGGAGTGTCTAATGCGCCAGGTGTCTTCATGGAGTATATGAATAAAATATTTCATCCTTTTCTGGACCGTTTTGTGGTGGTGTTTATCGATGATATTTTGGTGTATTCTAAGTCAGAAGGATGGAATGCACCACTTATCACTATGAGAATAACTTATAAATTTACATAATGTTCTATGTACCATTCTCATGGAGGGTCAATCTAATAAAAATATTACTCCTAATTTTATATCTATGTGAAGACTTGATAAGTCTTTATCCATGACGCGTAAGATGTGATCATCAGTCTATCCACATGATAATCACTATACTTTAATGCTATCTCACTTCACACTAAATCTTGACAACGAATGTTTTAAGAATAATATCCTTATATTTAATGGGGTATAACGATTAAGTCGTACATAATATTCCATTTAAACGTACTAACTATTATAGAGACTTTATTATTTGAAAACATAAACATAATAAATAAACGTCTAAATAATTAATAAATAATTATTCGATACAAGCATCAAGTTATAATAAAATTCTAGATCTTTAGCTCTTACACCAACATCCCTGCAGATCAATGATAGGATTGAACCCCTGAGGTCTTTAAACAAGGTACTATATTTTCAAAAAATAAAATCTAATTCTGTCAAAAAAAAATTTAATTAAAAATAAGCAGGGTCATTTTATGGTTCTTTATTTTTTTTCCACACTTCTTTTTCATTGATTTTTTTCTACCCTTTCCGGTCATATTTTATTTATTTTCTCTTAGTTTACGTTGTTTCTTCCTTGTAAATTCAGTGACGAAGACAACAACATTTCTACGAGAGAACCAAATATAAAAAAACAAAACAAAATATTTTTAAAAACTAATATATTAAATTTAATCTAAAAGAGAAAAATCATAATAATTTAATTTAGAAGGAAAAAATCACTGTGTGCCGAATGATATGGTTGAGAATTGTATTCCGAATTTAGCAAAGGAAGATGATAATGATTTTTTATGTAAACTTCCCTTGGCCGAGGAGATCAAAGGGGCGGTCTTTGATCTGAATGGAGATGGTGCGCCGGATCCGGACGGTTTTGGTAGATTTTTTTTACCAACATTTTTGGAATATTGTGGGTGAGGATGTTGTCCATTCGGTCCAAGAATTCTTCAGAACGGGGGTGTTGCTGCCTAATTTAAATTCAAATATTCTTATTCATATTCCAAAAGTTCCAGGCGCTGATTCTTTGGGTGATTTTCGATCGATTACTTTGGCTAATTTTCAGTTTAAAATTGTTACTAAAATTTTAGCTGATAGGTTAGCTCATATTACCATGCGGATTGTTTCGGTTAATCAACAAGGTTTTATTCGAGATCGACAAATGTTTTAGTGTGTGATTATTTCTTATGAAGCCATCAACCTTTTAGATTGTAAGTGCATAGGAGGTAATTTGGCTTTAAAAGTTGAAATTAAAAAGGCTTTTGACACTTTAGATTGAAATTTTCTTCGTCTTGTGCTTCAACAGTTTGGATTTCATTTGACGTTTATTAATTGGATTATGGAAATTCTTCACTCTGCCCGTATATCTATTTTGCGGAATGGTAAAGCCATTTGTTTTTTCCTTGCTCCCGTGGAGTTCGACAGGGTGACCCGCTCTCCCCTTTGTTATTTTGTCTCGCCTAAGAAGTGCTTTGTCGTGGCATATCTTTGGCTCTTTCGACTGGTCATTTAAGTCCCATGAATTAGGTATGAATTTTTATACTCATGTGCTGTATGCGGATGACATTCTCATATGTTGCAAGGGTTTGAAGCGAAATTTTAGGTGCTTGCTTCATATTTTTCAGTTTTATTCTTGAGCTTCAGGGCAGTTGATTAATTATGCTAAGAGCAAGTTTTATGCGGGTTCCATGTCTCGTGCCCACATGAATTCTCTTTCTAACTTGTTGGGGTTTGTGCTGGTACAATTCCCTTCCAATATCTTGGTTGCCCCATATTTAAGGATAAACCGCGAAGTATTTATTTTCAGGCTATTGCTGATTGGATTAAGGTGAAATTAGCTACTTGATAAAGTGTTAATGGTTATGTGGTTTACAACAAATGAACCAAGCACACAAATTTATAGAAGTTTTGTACATCGTGGACCTCATAAATTATGGGTGCAACATGAACCACATAAAAGTCTTGTGCTTGACTGATTCTGATTATACAATCTGAAATGTTCCAAACCCTTCAGAGCACACATTTAATAAAGTTTTGGACCAATTCGGATTATATAATGATTTGAATAATTCTGAGATGGTTTTGGATTATATAATCTGATTCTGTTCAGAATGTGAACGCTCGCTTGGACAACAAGACTGCTCATTAAACATGTGTTTTTTGTGTGTTTATTGAGTGGTCATACTATCTTGACCACATTTTTTTTATCCTTATTGATTTACCATTACACACTATGAAGACTCTCCACCAATTCCCCCCATAAATACAAACTCATTCTTCACAATTTCTCATTCAATTTAACATTCTATCTTTCTCTTTCATAAATTTATTCTACAATGTTTTCATGTTGGCCTTTCATACAAAAGTTCTTATCATGTTGTAGGGATAGTATGAGTGGTCAAAAGGCAATGTGCCACTTTGCAAATTTACACCCTTTATCATTTGGGTTGCTCATCAGAGTCTCCTTCTCCCATCTCCCCATTTTGAGGATGTGCGAAGGGAGACAAACATTGACTTCCTCTCCTTTTTATGACGTGCGAGAGGAAACAAACCTTCCCCTCCTCCTCCTCCATCTTCTTCTACTACAGATTTAGTTTTAGTTATCTAATAATTTTGTGTAATAAGCATTATGTTAATGTAAATGTATTATAAAACTATTAATTAATTAATAAAATATATTAAATTATTGATAATTTGTATCTTGTCTCTTTACTTTTATGTTATTTTTTGTCCATTTTAAATTATGTCATCTTAATAATATATGTCACTGATGTTTTAAAAAGTTGGTTGAAAATCTTGTTAAAACACATTTTCGGATTGTATAATCCAAATTAAAAATCCCTTAAAAATTATTATGATTATATAATCTGAACCGAAGTATTTTTGAAAATAAATAGGGTGTGTGAGAAGAGTGTATGATGGAAACATAAATAGTGTTAAATCGATGACCTCTATATTTGAAGGCTTAAACAACCTAATTTTATTTATTTTTCTTCAAAAAAAAAAAAAACCTAATTTTTTTTAGGACTAACGCCCTAACTTTCCTGGTCTAATTGTCGGGTCAGCGCCCATGTGTACCGGTTCTGTTTGTCAAAATGTATTTGATTATATATCTGTGAGCCCTAACCTATAAAATAAATTTCGGGTCATATTTTATGACATGTCATTAGACTTCTAATTAACTGACACATACAAATCTAGTCATATTCAACTTCGAGACTCATCTCATGCATATCCTTAGTTAGATTTGACAAACCAGTGTGAAACCTAATGAAGCATAAGGTCAGCTTGAGACCAAACTAGTTAGACCAAATTAATACTGGAGATTTTGCAAGCTAACCTACCTACTTGTAATTTGTTCCCATTCTAGTCCTAGCTACTACTATGCATAGATTTAGCATGGTTATTTATTTCCCATCCTAAGCCTTACTTTCCATTTAGCTACTACTATTTATGCATAGATTTAGCATGGTATTTTAGCATCCTAAGCCTTAGTCTATAAGACAAATGTATATCACATATGATGAATGCAATGCAAGTCAAAGCCGAACCCAATTACAACCTTTCCAGGATATAAACAATATAACTTCATTCTAGCATGTTTATAAAAATATAAACTTTTAAAAAATAATAGTAAATTAAGAAACATGAAGAAAAAAAATGTACATGAAGCGTAAGTTTAGTTGTAAAATGACAGTTAGCGTTATCGTTACTAATAATAATTTCTTCATTTCCCAAAAAAAAAAAATATTCTTCTTTATTTTTTTTTAAAAGAACATACAGAAATTAATAATTTTTATTTAGAATCACAATTTTTTGGTAATAAGAATGTCCAATGTAAAATAAAAAAAGAATATCACAATTACTTCAACGTAATTAACGTGTATTTGATATTTTTTTTAGCCTTAACGTGTGTTTTATAAAATAAAAAAGTTTGGAACAATTTTAAAGTCTATATTCTAGTTCTCAGGTAGCCGACATAATTAAATAATGACACTCAGTTTCTTATTTCCTATTTGACTATAATGTTCACTGAGTCATGAAATTGATATAATAGTTCCCACGTTTCCATTTGATTTCTTGTATCTTATAAAAAAAAGTTACGAAAATGCCAATAAAAGCTTTTTTCTTCAATTTGGCATTTGCTTGTGCTGGGTCCAGTGGATACCTTTATTTATATTAATGAACTTCTCAACCAAATTTAGTCTCGAATTGGACTTGACTTAAAATGGAAGTTGCTATTGAAAAACTTTGACAGTTAATTACTCTGAGGTGATGGATATGGTGGTGGCGATAATGATGCTGATTGGGATCACAAAAGTCTACTTTAATTAGCTACGTAATCATACATAAAATAGATTATATTTTCTTATTAACCAAGTAAACTTTGCCGAACTATACGTTAGATGAGTTAATTAAGATTTGTATACTATTAATCCCTTGGTTAGCTGGACAATTAAAGAAGACACTTTTTTCTTTCTAGATAACTTGGTGTATCCACCTGACCTAGCTAATGTAATACTCCCTTATCTTAAAACTAGGGATCTAATCAATCGTTTCACATATGTTAATATAAATTTTGATATTTAATATTTTAAATTATATATTAGTGAACGTTATAAAAATTCGGTAATTTGAGAATATAATAGAGATAAATTCAGCATCTTATATGTTATTATTCATCTTTTTTTAATGATAAAAAATTATGAACAAAATATTTTATATATAATACATGTAAAGAAAATACATAATTTTGGGTTGCCTTTTTCACTTTCAATTATACCCTTAAACAAATTTTTCTATATTAATGTTATATTGTTTTTTTTTTTAGAGATATTTTTTTGGTGGTGGCCGGGGTTCTAACCCCGGACCTTGCATATTTTATGCATCGTCCATACCAACTAAGTTAAGCACACGAGAATTTTTTAATTTTTTTAGAGATATTAATGTTATATTGTTGGTGTTATTTAAAAAGGTAAAAAAATTATATTATTGTTTTCATTCAAAAACATAAACATGGCCTTTTAGATTTGTTACTTTTTTTTACAAAAAAGTTTGTTATTTGAAAGTCGCAAATATTTATACTTATAATTTCAATCAAAATCAAAATTTCATTTTTTTGTAAAGGCCAGGGTTTGAACCCCAGACCTTGCATATATTATGCATTGTCCATACCAACTGAACTAAACTCACGAAGACAAAATCAAAATTTCATTTAAAACAATGTTAATAATTTACACATTAGCGCAATAAAAATAGAAAAAAGAAAGAAACGTGTATAAACAATGCACATATACATAGTCAAGCTAAACATTTTTTGAGATGAAAGAAGTAACTTGTAGTGGCATAAGACGAATTAGTTGTCGGTTGTCGCAATCGCCCGTGGGAACTGAAAATGTTATCCACATAAATTCTAACTAGTTTGACGATTCCATCGTGTGTTGTATGTGGCTATTCATTATCATAGAATCTCAAGAATTTTTTCTTATATTTTCTAACTTGTTACCGTCACTCATGGCGTAAACAAATGAAGACACTAGTGTAAAAATACACCCACCAATCATAAATATAAGATATAAGAGAATATTTTGTTAATATAAAATTGATATTGTTATGGAAAACAAAGTGTGTAAAAGATCTCATTTCTCATAGATGTGAAAGTAGTTACATGAAGTATTTATAGGCAAGTAGTAGATTACAATTAGCATAATCACATACTAAAAGAACTAGATTAAACAAACTAAATTTAGTTAACTTGTATCTCAAGTAAACTAGGAGAACTCTCTTTATTATGCTCTTCTTCCTCTAATATATATATTTGGATCAATTATGGATTCAGATATCAATTTTTATTGACTAAAAAAACACTTCATTTTTAACCGGTTACAACGATTACAGTGTTAAAATGGTGCATCATGCCATTTTTGTAATAAGTTGATGTCACAAGACATTGTAAACTGATTATCTAAATGACTGTCATATAGCACCTTGGACGTGAGGATATATATTTTCAAAACTAAAAGGAAAACTTGAAATATTGTGCTAATGTTCTACCTTTTAGGACAGCAATTAACATACCACCATATCTTGTAGGTCGTATTGTATCTGCAAACTTTCTTGTGGCAGCACAAGTAGAGAACGTCAGGTGTTCAAAAACGAATCAATGTAATAGAAAAACTGTAAACTGAACCAATCTAGATTGAAATTGAAAAAAAACGCATTTAGTTTGCATGTATTCAGATCGTTTTCTTACTTAACCGCATGATTTGGTTCAGTTTGCGATTTTTAATTTGCCAACTGAACCAAATCGCAACATAAGTTAAATTTCATTCGTTATGATGGCTAAAACCTAATAATGCCATATTTGTGTACGGTTGTTATAGATGGTGGTCGGACACTTTGTTATGTTTGGGTATCGACTGACCTTTGTTATTGTATTAACTTTGTATGACTGACTGTTTCAGGGTGGCCATTTAGTACATCTTGTACTAGGGTGGTTTCACTGCCTTTTTAATATATTTCATTTTTATGTCTTAAAAAAAAAAACATAGGTTTATTTGATCACTTGGTCCCTTAATTAATTCTTTGCTTTCATTTTAGTCCCATAACTACAAATTCTTGCATTTTGCTCTTTCAAGTATGGTTCTGTTAGTCAATTTGGTCCATAACCGTTAATTTTAACTCGAAATGTCTAAAGTGAAATACAAACAATGTTAATCCACCATAAACCTTATTAATTCTTTAAATTTTAATCATTAGATCTTTTTTTATCAAAAAAGTGACTTTTGGATCATGAAGTCCATCGTATCTTTCAGTATACCATCGAGAGCTAATATTTTTCCTCATTTCTTCATCTCCTTCCTTCATCTTTTTCCTCCTCTTCATCATCTTCAAGATCGCTACTTCAATTGCAGATGCACTTTAAGTTTTTGTTTTTGTTTTTTTTTTTGTTTTGGATTTTTTGTGAATGTTGATGATGAAGATGGTATGAAGATGAGGTAGAAGATAAATAAATGGGGAAAAAAATTAGCTATTGACGATATACCGTAAGATACAATGGACTTCATGATCCAACGATAATTTTTTTGATAAAAAAGATCGAATTGTTAAAATTAAAATAATTCATAAGGTCTATGGTGGATCAATATTGTTTGTATTCTATTTTAGAAATTTGGAGTTAAAATTAACGGTTATGGACCAAATTGACTAATAGAACCATACTTGAAGGACTAAAATGTAAGATTTTGTAGGTATGAGACCAAAACGAAAACAAGAAACTAATTAAGGGACCAAGTGTTCAATTAAACCTTAAATATATGTCATCTAGAGCAATACTCATAAAAACTCAATAGAAACTTCTATAAAATGACATATTTTTTCTCATAAGTTTCTTCTTTACTTTTTTTTGAAGGAGTTTCTTATTTACTTTTAATTTCTAAAATATTTTTATTGGTTACTTGACATTTTAGAGAATGATAACATCTTAGTATTTGTATTCATACATAATAATATTATTGTTTGCACACGTTTTTAATTTGGTTTATGTTGTTATATTGATAGATGAAATTTAAAACACTGTTGGAAACATTGCTGCAAATATGTTGTTTTTAGCTTTTTAACTTGATTTTAATGTTTGGCTTTGGTTGGGAGGTATTTTACATATTACTTTTAATTTGGCATCGTTTGAGACTCTGATCAGCTCCATTCCACCAAATTGTTCATCCCAAATGCGTGACATCTATATGGCAGCAATGGTCCACTCTCTTCATGACATTTGGTTGACTCGGAATTCTTTGCGGTTCACTAATCTGACATCTTCTGTGCACTCGACAAAGGCGCGTATCCATGCGGCGATTAGTTTTAGTGGTAATATTTCAACGGGTAAATGCATTGCAACTGATGCAAACCTTCTTGATGCATCCTCGGTTTCACCTCATAACCACCGTGTCAGTGATATTTTGTTGGTGGTTTGGAAGGCTCCATCGGCCCCCTGGATAAAAGTGAATACGGATGGCTCTTTGATTGGTTCTCATGCGGCGTGTGGTGGACTGTTCCGTGATCACCTTGGCTTCCCTTTAGGTGTTTTTGCTTGTAACATTGGCCACTCTACTGTTTTTTATGCGGAGGTTTATGCTTTCCTTCTTGCTTTGGAGTATGCAGACCAACACGGTTGGAGAAATGTTTGGTTGGAGAGTGATTCGACAAGTGCTCTGATTGTCTTTACACACCACTCTCTTGTCCCGGTTCTACTTCGTAATCGTTGGTATAACGCTTGCAACCGAGGTATCCAGGTTATCACTTCTCACATCTTTAGGGAGGGTAATTGTTGCGCCGACTCTCTTGCGAACTTGGGTCATTCAATTCAAGGGAATGTTTGGTTTTCGGTTTTGCCTCAGACTATTCAAACAGACTTCTTCTTGGACCGGACCGGGTTTCCTCGCTCTAGGTTGCCGTAGACAAATGTTATTTTTTATCTGCTGTTTTTTTCTATGTTTTCTGTTTCTTTTCTGTTTATGTTTTGATTTTTGAGGGTTTTGGCCTAGTCCCCCCTCATGTAATTTTTTCCCCTTTTTTTAATAAAATTTTTCTCTGAGTTTGGCGGCATAGGATGGGGCTTCTGTGGGGTGCCAACCTAGTTGGGATGTCGTTGCTTCCCCCTGATGCCTGTCCACTCTCCTGGCTTAGCAAAAAAAAAAAAACTTGATTTTATTGTTGAAAACAAAAAATTGAATTGTCTCGATAAACGCCGCACAAACCGATCCAACCCAAACCGCATTAGTTTGGTTTGGTTCGAATTTTATTTTAAAAATCAACCGAACCAAACCAGACCGCATGTTTTTTTATTTTGCGGTTCGGATGACTTTTAGTCTCAAAACCGAACTAAACCGCACCGCGAACACCCCTAGAGAACGCGGATAGCATTTTATTGCTTGTGTTTCCACTAATAATCATAATAATAATAATAATAATAATAATAATAATAATAATAATAATAATAATAATAATAATAATAATAATAATAATAATAATAATAATAATAATAATAATAATAATAATAATGATAATAATACAAGGAAAAGAAAATCAAATGTAATATTTATGAAAACAAAATAAGAGAATATCAAATATTGAAAGAGTATTGCTATATGTCCAGAGAGAAGTTGTCCCGAGCTGATAGCGAAACAACTTTAGCCAACTTGCTTGTTGGCCGAAATCATGGTTGAGAATTTGGTTTTTTTTTTTTTTGTTTTTTTTTATGATGCATGGAGTATCTATCAGAAAACTTTCGTTGGAATTTATTCGCTAAAAGCATTTTCCATATTGAAAGAGTATTGTTATATGTCCAGAGAGAATTTGTCCCGAGCGGATAGCGAAACAGCTTTAGCCAATAAACTTGCTTGTTGGCCGAAATCATGGTTGAGAATTTGGTTTTTTTTTTTTTTTTTGTTTTTTTTTATGATGCATGGAGTATCTATCGGGAAACTTCGGTGGAATTTATTCGCTAAAAGTAGCATTTTCCATATTGAAAGAGTATTGCTATATGTCCAGAGAGAATTTGTCCCGAGCTGATAGCGAAACAACTTTAGCCAATAAACTTGCTTGCTGGGCGGAAATCATGGGAGATAATTTGGAAGTTTTTATTATTTTTTTTTATGATGCATGGAGTATCTATCAGGAAACTTTCGCTGGAATTTATTCGCTAAAAGTAGCATTTTCCACATTGAAAGAGTATTGTTATATGTCCAGAGAGAATTTGTCCCGAGCGGATAGCGAAAGAGCTTTAGCCAATAAACTTGCTTGCTGGTCGGAAATCATGGGAGAGAATTTGGCAGTTTTTTTTTATTCTTATGATGCATGGAGTATCTATCGGGAAACTTTCGCTAGAATTTATTCGCTAAAAGTAGCATTTTCCATATTGAACGAGTATTAATTTGTTCCGAGCAGATAGCGAAACAACTTTAGCCAATAAACTTGCTTGCTGGTCGGAAATCATGGCAGAGAATTTGGCATTTTTTTTTTTATGATGGATGGAGTATCTATTAGGAAACTTTCGCTAGAATTTATTCGCTAAAAGTAGCATTTTCGCTAGAATTTATTCACTAAAAGACAGTTTATTTAGAGGGAAACTAAGAAACACTTGTGAAGCACATGCAGGTGGTTGCAATTTATATGGTCCACCCCCCTTTAGGCATATTCAACTAACTCTTTTTTTTTGGTCTAGGGCATACTCAACTAACTCTATCTACCAACAAACGTATGTCTGTTTTATTTTATTTTATTTTATTTTATTTTACTTTTTGAAATTTAAATCTATTTTGTTGACTTGATCCGAATCTCATTGCGGGAAAGAGAACTCCCTCAACGAGTTCTTATTTAGCAAGTACATCAATTTAAGAAAGAGAGCTTACACAATATAAGTTTAGAAAAAATTAATTACAAAGCATAATAAAATGAATCATAAGAAAAAGATACACCATTATTGATTTCAAAGGATATATATGGAATCTGAAATAATTATTATGGCTTGTTACGTGAATGAAATCAATGTTCTACTTTGCAGATAATATTTTTCTCTACAGCTATACAATTTCATGTTGGTTACTCTCATTGTATTGAAGGACGTGAAAAGCAAATAATGGACTAAATTAAAAATGAATAGAATTTATTAAAGGTTTAAACTTGAAAGATCGTAATTGTATATAGACTAAAACTTATTAAAAAAAAAAAAAACACTATTATAATTTCTAGATGGCAGCGTTTACAATCTACTGTCCTTTTTTGGAAACTATATTATTGGTCGCCAAAGCATTTTTTTCTACAAAGGAATTGGAAAAATTAACATTTAAAAATTTCTAAACAACACTTTCATTGGAAAAACTTTCGCTTTTCTTTTTGATACAAAAATTTCCTTAGATTTTATTACCAATTAGAGAGAAAAGAAATAAAGTCAATGTATTTCCTCCATTTCATCTTTTTCGTTGTGCAAGATCATGTATTTGCAGATACTAATAAATCATTAATCATGTAAACAAATAAAATCTAATTCAACATATTTAACTCTTGACGGAACTTCAAATTACCAATATCCTTTTCTAGGAAATCAGAGGATCAAGACCAATGAAATTCATAATACAAACTAATACTTGTGAAGAAAAATAAACTAGTCAGACACACTGAAGCATCTACATATTTGTTAATGCCCATAAATCTTTAAAAAAAATACTAAAGGAAATGAAAATTGCTTGGTCTTTTTTATGTGAACCTTTTCATATGACTCAAAATATCACGACGTTCTAACGAATTCTATATATTCCAAAGAAATTAACGAACGATATTTCATTGAGTATGATAATATAAAAGTATACATAAGTATATATAGACTACATTTAATGAAGGAAAAATCACTATAGGCTACAAATAAAAAGGATATAAATTATCTATGATACACTAACTAACTCTCAAATCAATTAATGAAGTATTCAAAAGATTCAATGAAAATAATCAATCAAATTAGCAGTTGCCTTTCCAATCTTCAGAAACTCCAAATCATTCTCAAAGGGAGTCAAATTCAAATCCAAATCCAAAACCAAAACTCTCTTGTTTCTAGCTTTCATATTTTGTGAAGAATCAATACTACTACCGCCGCCGCCACCACCACCACCACTGCTACAACTCATAGTATTATTAGAATTGTGCATCTTGTTATTTCCATTCATATTTGAAGCTCTATGTCTCCTCATGTGGCCACCTAAAGCTTGTCCTATTGCAAACTCCAATCCACAAATAGAACACTCATGTGTTTTAGGCTTTGGGGGTGTATGTAGCAATTGACCATCAATATTTTCTCCCATCGACCTTGGCTTCTTGTGACTTGCCCTATGACCACCTAGGGCTTGAAATGAAGGGAATTGTCTATTGCATGTTTTACATTCAAACACACGATTGTTTGAAGTGGTAGATGAATATGTGGCTTCAAATTGATCACTTCCACGAGAAAGTAACATCAAACAATTTGCCATGGTTATGCTATCAACCTCTCTTCCCCTCTTCATAGCACAAGAAACTATATGTATATACGAAGAATGCAACAAAATCAAATTTAGATGTTATAAGGTGTGAAAATGGTTGTGAAAGTTTGAAAGGGAATATTGAAACTCTAGGAGAATTAGAAAGGTGGTATTTATAAAGGGTGTGGTGCTTTGTATGATATAGCTTGTGAGTGTTGAACACTTTTGCCAATAGTTGACAATTTGTGATAAGAATATGTATGTGTACACGTAGGTTTGCTTGTGACATACTCTAATTTGACATGCTCTAGAATATACACTCTTTGTGGTTGGTTTATCTTTTAAAACTAAAATTAATTGCATTGAAAATTAATCACCTCTTGAAAAAAAAGTGTGGACTTTTTTAAAGAATTAATTTATAGAGTATATTATCCATATAGATACTTAGGTTTATTGTTAATAAAAAAAAAGCTAAGCTTTATTAAGCATATGGTTAACACTTCAATTATTAACTTGCATTTCAAAAAATATTTGTTAGAAAATTTCAATTTCTCAAAGGATTTCAGTTGTCATATTGTATTAATTCACATAATTGTGTGCGATACATCATATACAGGCACATATAGAAAAATATATATTGAAAGACGTCTACATTTTAAATGAACATCAGTTACCATGAACGATTAGTCTCATTAATTGCGCACAATATATAGATTGGTTTACAAAAGAAGAAGAAGAAATTGTGAAATATTTTAGAAATATTAAATAAATAATGTAGCACTATGGTGAAGTAAGATAGAATTTTTCTATTAAAAAATTATGCTATCAATTTGTAGTAGTATTAAAATACTCATTTAAAATGTGTCAATGAAAAGGTTGTTACTAGCTAGTATTGCTTGTGGGGACAATTAAACTTAAATCACTATTGTGTGACTTAGATTTCTTGTGAAATAAGCTAGTGTGACTACTAGCTGCAGCAATAAAAAGCAATTAATTGAATTATTTGAACTAAGGGGAACTTACTTAGGAGTTGTTTGGTGTGAAAGGAGACGTGTGGGGCAACGTAAGCATGACAGGTTTGCTTAGCCAAACAAAGCAGAAGAAGTCGCAGCCAGAAGCATGTATAGTATGTTTTGGGCGGCGGTACTAGTTAGAATTTTTTTGATTAATGTTCAAACTTTGGTACAAAATTTAAATAAACTATATAATTTTCAAATTAAATGCAAGGATCATGTTCAAGGATGTGTTTGTTAATTGAACGGTATGAAAAAGGAAGCAGCAGAGGACTTGAGTTGGAAGATGGTTTAGAATAATCTGACCAGTATGTGAAGCTGACTTCTAAAACATCTAGAAACCATGTGTTAATGTTGAATATAATGAAGAATATATAAATTAAATTAACATAAAAATAAATTATCCAGAAAATGATAGTTTCGTAGGTTAAATATATTTTTGTTTCAATGATATTTTTTTGACTTTTAATCTCAAAATAATATTTTTTTTCCACCAGTCCATATAATACAAAATGAATATAAATTGGAGCTTTATCAAGATGCTATAAAACTTTGTAGCTACGTTTTGTGTATCATGATAGAAATATATTAAAAAAATGAATTCAAAATTTTGTCTATTGATCCGGCTTCTTGTTATTTTGGGGTTTTTTTTTTTTTTTTTTTTTTTAATAATTTCGGCTATTTAAATTTATATTTAACTCATCTTTTAAAAGACATTCTAAATTTTTGTGAGGAAAAAGTTTAGGGTTAATTATGTTTCTAGTCCCTATAAAATAGCGACCTTGTAAGTTTAGTCCCTTCTTAATTTTAATAGCATTTTTAGTCCCTATAAAAAAAAATTTACTTATAATTTTAGTCCCTGCTAAAAAAAAGTTTGATTAATTATCCTTAAACTCTTAAATTTTTGAACGATTTTTTTGAGACAAGATTAGAACACTATGAAATGTTCGTTTACTAAAATTTAGAATTTTCTGACATGAAATGAATTAAATATGAATTTTTTAAAACGACAAAAGTTAAAGATAAAAAGTAATAAAATCTGGATGTAGAAATCAAATTTTGCAATAATTTTTTGCGGACGAACTTTTAGTAATGTTCTAAACATGTCTGCAAAAAATTGTTCAAAAATTTAAGAGTTTAAGCATAAATTAAACAAATTTGAATTGAGTAGGGACTAATACTCAGTGCAGAAAAACAAAATTAAGGACTAAAAATGCTATTAAAATTAAGTAGGGACTAAACTTACAAGGTCGCTATTTTATAGGGACTAGAAACATAATTAACCCAAAAGTTTATAATATTCTAATATGACTGCAAAGAGCCATTAAAAATTTGTTACATGAGTTGACTTAATTTCAATGACGAGAACTGCTAATGAAAAAATTGAAGAGACTAAGTTTGAAAAATAATTACAGCGACAAAAATAAAATTTAAATACTTAGCCATTTTTTCTTCTTTATAAAAATTAGATTTTTTTTTAATTGGATAATGATGAATATACTAATACTTATTATGGATAGTTTAGTCAAAATATTACAATATCTTCTAAAAAAAAATGAAAGTATTACTATCTCATTTTCATTATTATATTTTGTTTCATTTTTAAGCAAAGGGTAGCAAGGAGCTCCCTATGAATATTGATAAAAAGAGTAATAGAAGAAAAGAAAGGGGGGTCGAGGCAAAACCCTTTTAAGTAACAAAACGAAAAACAAGGGAGTCTTAGTCTTGATGGGGGAATCTCTTAGCTCTAGACATTCTTAGTCCAATGAAACATTTTGACCAGCTTGAGATTTGAAGATAAAAGCTTCTTTGAAGGATAATTCATCTGTTGGAGTATTTTTCCAAACCAATCTGTCCTGCAAATTATCAATTGGAATAGTAACTTGTTGCACAAGCAATCTGAGATCAGGAAAAACTACATGAACCATTTGGGGAATATTCCAATGGCCATCACTTATAAAGTCTGTAACTGTTGAGTTCAGGTTCTAAGAAACAAAGATAGATAAATCCGGGGTGGTTGAAAGAGATGCTCCACACCAAGCATCATTCCAAAAATTATCTTTTTCACCATTTTCAATCATCCATCCAGACTAGTCAAATACAGTCTCAAATTCTTCCTTTATACTGCTCTTGATAGAGGAGTATATATGGTAAGATATAGGGTTCCTATTTCTTATAGTTCTACTTTGGAGGAGGAGAGCCAAGGTTGATTAGAGTTTATGATGTCCCAGCAAAGTTTGAGATTTGAAGCTTCAATGAGAGATCGAAGTTAAAGATCGGATACCTAACCCTCCTTGAGCAATTGGTCTGCAACTTTTGCTCCAAGAAACTGTAACTAATTTTCTTTTATATGTGTCTCCACTCCATATGAAGTTCCTAATCCACTTCTCTGTATCATTAAGAATATATTTTGGCCAAGAGTAAAAAGATATGCTATGAATTAACATAACTTGAATGACTGATTTAACCAGTTGAATCCTTGTTGCAATGGACAAAAGGGAAGCTTTCCAAGCCGCAAGTTTGCTCTCTATTCTGCTATCAGCAATTGGAAGAAGAAATATAGCTTTAGGTTTACCTCTAAATATAAGAACACTTAAGTAATTGAAAGGGAGGCTTCCAGTGTTGAATCCAATAAGGTTTGTAATTTGAGAAAGCCTAGTATTTGAGATTGATCCAACATACATGGTGGACTTAGCAGGATTTACCAATTGGCCTGAAGTAGCAGCATATCTATGAAAGAGATCTATTAAAGCATGAATATAAAAGACTTTTCCATTACAAAATACCATTTTATCATTAGCATATAAAGTATCAGATGGAACATAATGTTTTCTAGAGCCTTTGATGAGTTCCAATTTGCCTTGCTCCGCAAGATTCCTGATTCCCCTACTTAGAACATCTTCTGCCAGACAAAATAGGCAGGGAGATAGGGGATCTCCCTATCTCACACCTCTTTTGCATTTGAAGAAACCATGTTGTTTTCCATTGATTGGAATAGATAAATTAGCTGATTCCAAAATGACCTAAATCCAATCACAAAATCTGTCATTAAAACCAAAACTTCTCAACACAGATAGCAAGAAACTCCATTCCAAAGTGTCAAAATTTTTTGATATATCCACTTTAAAGGCCACATTTCCTCCAAATGATCTATTATGTAGTAAGTTAATAGCCTCTAAAGTAGTACAAATACAATCTCTAATGTTCCCTCCTTGAATGAAACCTCTTTGTTCTTCTGATATGATTAAAGGCATGATAAGAGCAAGCTTATCACCAAGAATATTTGTGATGATTTTAAACTTAAAGTTTGCAAGAGAAATTGGTCTATATTTTCCAACTGTATCAACATGTTAAGTCTTAGGGATGACCATTATAGTGTTTGAGTTAAAGTTTGGAGAAATCCATCTATCACTGCATTGTAGACATCTCCTTTGATGATATTCCAATAAGTTTGAAAGAAAATGGCTCTAAAGCCATCAGGGCCAGGAGCTCCATACTTGTTTAATTTAAAAACTGCTTTTTGTATCTCTTCATAACTGGGGAGCATAGTTAACATGTTTGTGTTATCAGAAATCAACTTTGAGATCACTTCTTCCACTAAGCCATCAACCTACAAAAAAAATTTAGTAGAAAATAAATTTTGAAGTGAGAAGCAATTTTCTCTAGATCTACTATAATATCATCATCAACTTTGATAGCAATTATAGGTTTGGTTTTGAATTTTATTTTTGTTAGTCTGTGGAAATAGGTGGTGTTCCTATCCCCCTCCATGTGCAATTTTGATTTTGCTCTTTCTTGCCAAAATGCTTCTTCTTTATCGAAGGCTTTAACAAGGTGTCTGACAAGGTGTCTGACATGCCTTGTCTATCCATCTGATCTTGAATATCTGCAAGTCTCGTCTCACCTTCTTTCACTAACACATGAAACGTTGCCAAAAACATTATGATTCCACTTTTTAAGCTATTGTTTCAAGGTATTGAGTTTACTAAAAAGAACAAACATTGGACTATCAACAACTTGATTATTCCAGCTATCAGCAATAATGTATTTGCAGTCCTCATGCAGTGTCGACATTTTCATAAATCTGGAGTGAGTATCATGTGAATTGGTTGATGATTGGGAATCTAGAAGGATTGGGAAGTGATCAGACTTGCGTTTTATAAGAGTTGTAACTGCCAGAGGAGTACAACTATGAAGCCATTGCTGGTTGCAAATGGCCATGTCTAACCTTCTCTTAGTAGTCTAGCTCCTCTCATACCATTGGACCAGGTGAATTGAACTCCTTTAGTTGGAATGTGAAACAGGTTGTTCTTATCAGACCAGCTAAAGAAATCATCCATAGGTAATCTAGAAGGGTTAGTTGTGCCTTCATGTTCATGAGAGCATATAATTGTGTGAAAATCACCTATAGAACACCAAGGGATATTGAGTTTAGCCATAATTTTCTTATGGTGATATAGTTGGTTGAGGCATAAATAGCATTGAAACCAAAGGTTATGTTGTTATCTGAGATGGTAAATGAAACATGTTGGTTATCTATCTTGATAATGTCAGGGTTAAGGTTCTTGGTGCAAATACACCATAAGGTTAGGTAAAAGGTTATTTATATGGTTTTGTGCAAAAAGTTTCAGATTTAGTCTATTAAGCCAGTAATAGGGAAAACTAGAGTAAGGTACCCAAGGTTCAACAATCAAAACGATGTTAGGTTTATGTTTAACTATCAATCTTTTAAGATCCAATCTAGCAGGGGAGTTGGCCAGACCCTTTGTGTTTCAAATGGGACACATCATTTAAAAGGTTTAAGATTAACTACCTTTGATCTGGTTGCATAAGAGCTAGTGGATTCTAGGATTCACTTTTTAGTTACTTTTTTTCTTGCTTGACTTACTTATGACCAATTGGAAGCTAGGTTGGTGCAAGACTGGTGGAGGAATTGCATATCATTTTGAATTCTCTATGGAGTATGTTGTGGGGGTGTTTTGTGAAGAGTTTTGTTTTTTACTAGAACCTTGGTTTTGGCTAGAGTTTTGTTTTTGGTTAGATCCTTGGTTTTGGCTAGAGTTTTGATCTGATTTCTGACTAGAGCCTTGAGCTGATTTCTCCCCAAGCTGGGTGTTTTCAACAAATTCAGAATCCTCTAATGTATTCTCTTCATTTCCATGATCAATAACTTCCCATGCTACTTCAAGATCAACATCCATATGTATATTCAATCTTTTGAGGGTGCTTGGTTCTCATTTAAGTCAGCAGGATATGCTTCCTAGCTTGCTAAGTCATCTGTTTCCAGATTTTCATGTTCTACATCGTCATTCTTATTCTGTTCTTCTTCAACAATGATGATTTCCACATTTTTTTCATTGCCATCTACATCTTTTCTAACATACTTCTCAGTCTTATTGGTTTCATTTTTTTTTCATTCAATCTTCTACACTTATCCAAACTATAACCTTCCATTCTACAATTGCTTCAATAAGCTGGCAGATTATCATAACCAGGTTCAACAAAGAAGGCATAGCCTTTCCTCTCTACCAACACCTTATATTTCAGTTCAGATGAGAGGTCCATATCAACTAGAACCCTGGAAAATGATTAAAGTTTCTATCAAAAGCTGCCTTGCTAGTGACTGCATCAGTGCAAAGAGGTGTACCAACACTACTAACTATGGAAAAAAGTATTTTGGGCCACCAATATTCTTGCGATAGGCCATAGATACGAACTCAAACCTTAGCTATGGTATTTTGTTGGAAGCTAGGGTTAAAATCACTTGACCGAGTAAACAATTTAAGAATTCTATGGTTTAGGTTCCAAGATCCAACCGATCTAACACTATTAGTATCTTCAATAAAGGAAAAAGCAAATTTGTAAAATCCTTTACTTAATGATGTGACCCCCTATCTTCCAAGATTCTTCCATACATGCAGAAGATTTGCACGCAAGGCAACCACTGTAAGTGATGTAGAACCCTTTGGCCAAAGTATCCTTGCATGCAAGTTGTTTATGCATGCTTCCATTCCAAATTGGTTTTCTTCCTCTGGAATTGCAATTGCGAAGTTATCTCTTTTTCTACTAGGTTTTGGTAACTGGCTTTATGGTATGTTGCAAACATTGTTATGGGCTTGAGCAAAGGTTTTGTTCAAAATGGATTTTGGAGTGGGTGTAATTTTCTGTGCGATCTTGGTATCATCAGAATGCTCATGGAATTTCAAAGGAATTTGATAGGGTTTGGTAGCCATTTGGTGAAGGAAAGGGAAGGCGATGGTTGGTTAGGTAAGCTTCAAAGGTGACGATGAGCAATACAATATTCTCCAAAGCTCATTGCTTCTTTTCACCCATCAAGGCTTCATTGTTTGAATTGTACTTTATTTCACACAGTAATTTTTTTACAAATAAATACAATAAATTCATTTCACATTTCCACTTTTATAGGTTAGTTCTTAAAATATCTCAGTGATTTTAATTTGATTGAATAAAATTATTCTCGTTATCTTATACTAAAAAAAATTTCAAATTTTTTTCACATGTGTTTCTCTCTTTTTTCATTTTTTTTTAAATTCTCTCTTCATTTTTAAAGTTCATTCTTTTACTAACATAATAAGGGTCTATATTTTTGAAAGGAAAAAACTGATATCATTCTGTTAATGATAATGTGTTCAATAAAATTTGATAATTTTGCAAATATTTGAAATTTGAAAACAAGCTTGAGATGTAGCCGCCTTAACTAAACTATAAACTGCCTCATTTGCTTGCCTCTGATATAGATCTATTTATGAACCAATTTTTTGATTTCCCTAAGTTGCCTGTTTTCTTTTTCTTTCTCGCTTTTTTTGTTGCTGAGGGTTTTGGCCTAGTCCCCTTGTTGCTGAGGATGGGAGTTTCGGTTGGGTGCCAACCTAGTTGGGATGTTTCTGGCCTCCTTGATGCCTAACCTATTTCTTGCCTTATCAAAAAATAAAATGAACCAATTTTAAGAGATCCATATTAAAAAGACCACGCACGTACCTTACTACAACAAATTACGTGATCATATAGATTAAGTGTAACATATATGGAGCAATAAAATCCTCTAATAGCAGACGTGGACCACCATTAAGTAAGGGGTCTTCTTTTTACTACATCCTAATCCTAATCCACAAGGTTTATTGGATTTATTTTTTAGGGAAAAAAAATGATAATTTGTGGTATTACGTAGACACGTTGAACCTTAACACAACTTTGTGATATTAATAACAAATTTGGCTTTAACAACTGTTCTACCTTTCTTTTTATCAATTTCCTAGAGTGCGTATAATAAAACAAAAATGTAATCTTGAATTTGCAATGTACTGTATGCTTCCTGGGTTCGATTTTTGCATCTAGTAAAATACTAACAAAACATATGTGATTATTGGACCTAATTTTTGGGCATAAACCCAACTTTACCTTGATATTGAGTTAAATGAATCAACTACATTAAATTAAATTAAATATAAAACAAATATATAATTTCTTTTGAGGGATAAATTTATATTTTTTTGTTTACTCATATATTTTTTTACTAAATTTTTGTTTACTATATTTCAAGGAAAATTATAATAGTAAACAAAAATTATATATGTTTTTTTTTTTTTGACGTTAAAGACAATTTCATTAACGAAAGTCTGGCAATAAATCAAATGCCAAAACTGCAGAAATACAAGGCGGAGTTTCTTCGACCCATATGCAATCTAAATTCTTAAGAGCATATTTAGCTAAATAATGAGCAGTTTGGTTAGCTTCACGCCTAACATGCAAAAAATTTAAACTTCGAAAACTACCCTTAAAACTAATACAATCTTGAATAATAGAGCCAACATAGTTGGGAGATTGTTGGTTAGCATTCAACGCTAAAACCACGTTAGAAGCATCTGATTCTGCTATAAGATTCAGAAAGGACACGTCTTTTGCAAATTCCAAACCCTTCCACATAGCTAAGGCTTCTGCAACCTCTGAATTTGGTAATGAAAAGACTTGCCAAGACCTAGCACCAACGACAACACCTTCATTATCTCTCACCACAACACCAATACCCCACTTATCACCCTCTATCGGACCTGCTGCGTCAACATTAAGCTTATAGAAACCACTAAAAGGAGGTGTCCAATGAACATCAGATATTGGCAAAATTGGACCTCCACTTAGTGTCTCCACCAACACCGTACTAGCACTCTTAAAATTCACAATAGATCTTTGTGCCTTTTGAATAGTGGCAGTCACATCAACATCAGTCCCCTCAAAACATTTCTTATTTCTAGCACACCATATCTCATAACACAAGGCTAAAACATGGACTATAATATCCTCATCGACATCAATAATATTTTCCTCCAACCACTTATGAAAAGGAACGTACCTGGAATCATGCGAATTAAATACCACACCTAAAGAGGAAGCAAACCATATCTGCTTTGACAAATGACACTCCATGAAGAGGTGTGAAATTGTCTCATCATGTTCCCCACAAAGAACACACAATGGATCACTACTTATACCTCTTTTAAACAGATCATTTTTCACTGGTAGTTTTTCATGTAGAATGCTCCAAGAAAAGTGGATGTGTCTTGGAATACTTCTTATTTTCCATAATTTTTTTCCACACTTGGTGATTATTGTCATGCATTGAGCTATGTGAGTTGTCTGCTTCACGCCTTGCCTTTAAGAAATGGTATGAACTCTTCACAGTAAAAGTAGCTAACCGTGAAGCACCCCACATAAATTCATCTTGCAATTGAGAGAAAGAGATTGGCAGTTGAAGAATTTGATGAGCCTCAAAAGGGAAAAAAATTTCATTAATTAAAGGAGCATTCCAACATCGAATATCATGGTGAATGAGATCTGAGACAAACATAATATCACAATTAGGGGGTTTAGAGGACCAAATCTTGTGTCCATTTTGATAAGGAAGCCAATTATCCTCCCATACATTAATTAGACGACCGTCTCCTACTCTCCAAATACCAGCTTTCTCAATAACATCCACTCGTGCTTGCAAAATTATATATGTCTTCCCTAAAAAAATTATGATATTTCTATTTTTATTTTGAAGAGGATATGTTTCAGTTTCTAATATTATAAGTTTCCTATTTGTTCTTTAAGCTTCAAACATTGCCCTTTTGCACCCTCCTTTAAGATAATTGCTCTTCTCCCATCTGTTCTTTAAGTTTCTAATATTATAATAGGTTCATATTTTAAGATAATTGCTCTCCTCCCATCTGTTTTTGCTCATTCTCATCCAACATGAGTTAACTCACGCTGAAAAACAACAAAAATTACAACAACAAAAAACGACTCCATCTTTTAAGACCAGCTCATCGAGCTTGTATTTTACATGGGCCAACCTGGTCTGGCCGGGCTTTTGGGCTTGCTAGTCGATCGGCCCATTAAAAATACTTAAAAAAAATAAATAGTTTTTAAAATATTTTTATTACGTGAGATTGAATTATTTTCTTATGTAAGACTTTTATTGTCTTCAATGTTCACTTTTTGAGTTGTGATAAATACTCTCTGCTTTTGCATTGATTCTTTTCTGCTACTTCCCTTACAAATGTTGATTTAATAAATGTTTTATATGTCATTTAACTAAGTTTACTAAGACATGTGTTTTATTTGATGGATAATAATTTATGTAATATGTTTATTTAAAAAAAATGATATGTGGCTTTATTGTTCATTACATCTATTTTTTTTAAGAACAAAAAATCAAAATAATACATTTTAAAATACAGGTCGAGCTAGTCCATCGGACCGTGTAGCCCACTATTAATTGTGATGGACTCAATTTTGATAGCCCATGAATCAAGTGGGCCGCCCCACTCCGGTCTCATTTATATGAGTTGGCCCACCGGGCTAAAGGAGGTTGGGCCGAACCTGCCCATTTGACTGCTCTAACCACTACCCAACACTAGTTAACTACCGTTGACTAATTTTGGGTTGCAGGAGCACAAATTTTGAAGTTTAAAAGGAGGATGTTTATATCCTTTTACCTCCTGGCACCACTTCCAACAAACCTAATCTAGTTTGTAGACTTGTTAAGTCTCTCTATGGACTCAAACAGCTAGCAGACAATGGTATGAGAAATTGACTCCTTTGCTTTTTCATCATGGATATTCAGAAGCATCTTTAGAACATTCCCTCTTTACCAATCATTCAACCTTTGACTTCACTCTCCTTTTGGTATATGTTGATGATGTGTTCCTTGTTGGCAGTTCTCTCATTGAGTTTCAATTCATCATCAAAAACATTTTACATGACTCATTTCAAATCAAAGATTTGGGTCAATTAAAATATTTTCTTGGTCTTGAGATAGCTCATTCCCATTATTGTATATCAGTTTGCCAAAGAAAATACTGCTTAGAACTCATATCTGATTCTGGTTTATTGGATTCAAAACCTGTCTCTACATCTTTTGATCCTTTCTCCAAACTGCATCATGACACTAGTCCGCCTTTTGAGGATATTGCATCATATAGAAGACTAGTAGGATGATTACTATAATTGAATACTGCTAGATCATATATCACATTTATTACTCAATAACTAAGCCAATTTTTAACCAAACCTACTCATGCGCATCATTATGCTGCTTTATGAGTTTTGAGATATCTCAAGAGTTGTCTAGGTCGTGGCTTGTTCTTTCCTACAGACTCTAAGCTACAGATATCAGGTTTCTCATATGTTGATTGGGTAGGATGCATAGATTCAAAGAGACCAATTTCTGGACAGTGCTTCTTTCTAGAGAAATCTTTGGTATCATGGAGAACAAAGAAACAATTAACTGTCTCAAGATCTTCTTCTGAGGCAGAATATAGAGCCCTTGCAGCAGCTACATGTGAATTGTTGTGGCGGCTTTTATACTTAATCAGAGACTTACATATCAATTTTGAGAAGCTACATGTGATCTATTGTGATAACCAAAGTGCTTTTCATACATTGCAAATCCAGTGTTTTATGAACGTACAAATCACTTGGAAATAGATTGTCATTGTTAGAGAAAAGTTGCAAGCCAAAGTTTTGAAGCTTCTTCAAGTTTCCTCAAAAGAAAAGATAGATAGCAGACTTCTTCACTGAGCCTCTCTTGCCTCAGCCTTTCGATCTTTTGCTGTCCAAGTTAGGGATGATCAGCATTTATCAACCATCAACTTGTGGGGGGATATTTCATCACGTGCATAATAAGGAAATAGAAAGTAGTAAATGTAATAGCTTGCATAGCAAGTAACCTTGTTAGTTAGTTAATGAAGTTGGAATCCTATGCAATAAGATCATGTACAGTTAGCATATAGATTAGATTGTGTATATATATATAATTGGCGTACAAGTTAGTTAGAATAAATGAGAATTACATTGTTCATTCTATTTTTCTTCTCTAGTGATAACATTTGCCTCTATTTGACCAATATAACCTATTAATTATTGTTTGAAGTGGAAGGACTTCTTCATAAAAATTTGTCGGCAAATATTTATCATTTCTTATAATTTCAAAGTTCGTTTTAGGTTGAACCGCCATTGGAAGCTCACATATTGAGAAAACTGGAATTTTATAGATTTTTTCTATTGCTGGCAAAAAAACTAATACAACAATGGAATTTTCATATCTGCAATCTTACAGGCACATGTACATTGCTTTTTAAACTTAAAGACCCAAGTGTTTAACAAATTTACAAATCATGAGACCCAAGTGTTTCGGTCAAAAATTGAGTTTGTTGATGTGAATTATTCTGTGCGTGCGATGGTGGAAGATAGTCACATAAGTGGAGGTGAATAAGGGTGGTTGAAAACGGTGTACAATAATAATAGTTAATCTTGAGAATCTATCATAATTTAGTGCTTCGTAATTGATCGAATGATTAAAAATAACTTTTTCATGTGAGAAACTCTTTACCTTTCTCATGCAAAATGTCAAATGGTCACATTAAGTTTATCATGTACTTTATATGAACAACTGATCGAGTACTTCCCTATAACTAAATACCTGGCACTAAAAAAAAGAATTAGCTAGTTTCAAGCAACAGGAGGAGGAAACACTATATGATACGTATGAAAGGTTCAAGATACTACTAAAGAAATGTCCTGGACATAAATACTCAGATATGGACCAAATATTATACTTTAAAACATGATTAAAAACACCAACTACATCACGTAAGAAGAAAAGAACAGTTACATGGCTATTCAGGCGTGATTATCTTCTTCTCCTTATTCATCCTCCTCGAGCTCTACGGGGACCACTTTTCCATCTTTTACCTCATTCAAGAAACTAATACCTTCGGTCACTAGCTCGGCCTCAGGATTTTTCACCTTGATCTGGGCAACTGCATTTTGAAAGCTATGCCTGACAGCATCATAGAAGTCATTTTGAACTTCTTCGTTCTTGGCGATCAGTTGAGCCATATCCTTATTCTTCTCTTCAAGATCCTTCTTTAAGACCTTGATTTTTTGGTCTTTCAGCGAGCACGCCTTCCCCAACTTAATGACTTTGGCTTTGAGCCCTTCCTTCTCGCCTCTCAATCCCTCAGCTTGGGCCTTATACTCACTCTCTTTATTGTTCAGAGCTACGGCTACTCCGAGCGCCTTCATCATACCAATGACGCCCTCTGTCATGGCTTGACTCCTCCCTACTGGTCCCAGATCCTCCACTACCTCAGAGTCACTAGCACTCAGCCTCAAAGTAGTTTTTGGGCCGAACTTTTTCGAATTGGTCCAGATGGCCGGAAGAGTGACGACTGCACCCTCTGGAGTCTCAACCACATCTTGCTCCGATTGCACCATCTTACCCTTTTCGACCCTATATCGCTTGGACGGAGGCTGGATGTCGAGGTCAATGGTCGTTGGTTGAGTCGATCCAGACTGGTTAGCGTGAGGCCCAACAACAGTAGTAACAGGCGAGGTCACTTGAGAAGAGGATCTTGTGGCTCCAACCAGAAGGTTTCCAATGTTGTGGGGATCCTTCCTTTTTGATACAACATGCTTAGTTTCTACCTTCTTGCTGAGTTTCTTATGTTTTTCTTGGAGTTCCGACATCGTACCTACGAAAAGGAAAATAAAAGAAATTAGAAAGGAGATTATAAAAATAATACATAAGTATAGGAGCATATGAAAGATTACTTAACAAACCTCGCGGATCTGAAGATATAACGAGATCTTTGGTCTTAATATAACGAGGTTCAGTAAGAGGTCTTCCCTCAGAATCGTACAACATGTTATCGTCCTTATCTACATGAGTGTAGCGGAAACATTTTTTCTCCAAGCCAAATGGCTTGCAATGTTTGTTGGATGCCATGACAGTTTCGGAAAGTTTGGATGATTTTTGTAATGAGTTTTGATTTTGAGAGGGGAATTGGGATTTTAGAATTGGGAAAGGAAGGAAAAGGGTGTTGAGTTGTTGAATGAGCAAGGAAAGGGAAGTGTTATATATAGGAGGAAAGAGAAAGGTTGTGTTATACTAATAGTATTTGTATTGAGTGTGAGTAAATTTATTTCTTTAATGATGACTTTTGGGTCAAAAATAAATAATTTTATGCCTTTTGTGTTTGGGGGGATTTCTTATAAAAATAGTTTTAATGAAGGAATACAGTTATTAGTCATGATGATGGTCTTGCAATGCAAATCTACAACTTGACCTAACCTATATATAGAATAAAGATTTTTTTTTTTAAGAAGTTATAGTCAAACATTTTTTCGATCCGCAAGTTATAGTCTAACATGACTCTTGCTTAAATGGATATATTTGGTTATTTATAGGAAAATAATCAATACACAATTTTTTTGATGCTTTCTTTGTTTGTTTTTTTTGCTTGTTTTGATGTTTTATTTTTGGCATAAATGTTTTCAAAGTTTGAATTCTCTCGTATAGTATTTACTAAAGTGAAATCCAAATAATTACCTTCATAAAAAAAAAAAAGTATCATTAATTAAAAGGGAAGGAAAACTGACTTCTTTAAGCCAAAGACTCAAAGGATAATAGTTCTAAAATAAGTAATTTTACGGTTGATAGTTTGTTGCTTGTAAATTCATATCACTTAAAAAGACATTTTAGCTGGGTTTTGTTTCAAGAGTTTATAAATTATTCATACTACTTAAAACATTTTTTGATAAATTTATTTAAGTAGCTTATTGAATATAATTTTGTCTTTCAATTATATTCATGTTATCTTAATTTTTTAAAAATAAATATTAAATAAACATAAATTCTTTATGTCATTACTAGCGAAAAGACGGGCACTCACGTGTCCATCTTTCCGTTCTTTTTATTACGCTAAAGTTTAAAATTATGAACGGTGTTTTTCTATGAAATTTTGATTTTGATTAAAGGAATAAATATAAATGATTGTTGCTTTCAAATTATAACAAATTAAACTAACCTTGTTTATCTATTGCAACGACACCAACAATATAACAAAAAAATATAATCTAAATTCTTATCTTTTTAATGAGACCAACAACAATCATTATTATAGAAAAACATGTTTGAGTATACTTGGAATAATCAAAAGTCAGCCCAAAATCTTATATATATATATATATATATATATATATATATATATATATATATATATATATATATATATATTCGGTCTAGTTTGTTACACTTTTTATGCACAAAGAAAAAAAACTTGACATATATTCACATTGTGTTTTTATTTATATTTTATTTTAATTTTGAATTCACTTCCATCAATTATCTTTTTTAAAAGAATAAAGGATAAGGAAAAAAAATTATATCATGGACAATAAAGATTGAATTTGTCACACTTTTTTTAATATTTGAATTTACTTTTATCTATTTTGTTATATGTGTTATTTATATTTAAAGTTTATGGTAATTTAGGAAAGAGAAAAAGCTAGCCCAAAAGAGCTGATAGAGACTATTTTCTTTATATATATATATATATATATATATATATATATATATATATATATATATATGATCTAGTTTGTTACACTTTTTAAGTATAAAGAAAAAAAAACTGGACATATATTCATATTGTGTTTTTCTTTTCATTTTATTTTAATTTTGAATTCACTTACATCAATTATCTTTTTTAAAAGAATAAAGGATAAGGAAAAAAATTATATATCATGGACAATAAAGATTGAATTTGTCACACTTTTTTTTAATATTTGAATTTGCTCTTATCTATTTGTTATATGTGTTATTTGTATCTAAAGTTTATTGTAACTAGTAACAAACCCGTGCTGACGCACAGGTACAGTAAATGATTATATTTGAAAATTGTTTGAATTTATTTATGATCCTTGTTATACAGTGTAATTGAGATTGAATTTGTTTATCTTATCAAACTCATAAACAAATTCAAATCTTCAATATACAAACCTAAAAACTCAGATTTCATTTTAAAAACCTCATAAAAATGATAAGACATTGACATTTTATAACATAAAGGACCAAATAAAGACAAAAAAATAAATAAAGATAAAGGACATAAGTGTTACCAAAAATTAAGTTAAAAGACGAATTGTGTAATCATTTTATAATTATCGAAGTCCAGCAAAATTTTATAATCGTCTTTATTAAAACTCACGATCTCCTTAATTTCTTGTGCATAATGGTCATTTTGCAATATTTAATTTATTTGTTTTTAGAAAACTAATTACGGATAATGGTCATCAAAAGTGAGCTAATTTCCGCCTATAACAATGGAACTAATTTATTTATATTGCTGGAGTTCAATTTTTATATATTGTTAGTAGAAGTAGATGTTAGTAGATTTGTATCAGTGACGACTTCGCCCGTATATAATAATAATTCTTAAAGTTAACGGTGACAACTAGTTTCGTGTATAGTAATAATTTTTAAATTGGTTACACTTGGAATGACCATTATCCGTAACTAATTAGATAAAAAACAAATCAATGAAATTTTGCAAAATGACCATTATGCACATGAAATTAAGGAGATAATGAGTTTTAATAAGGAGGATTATAAAATTTTGCTAGACTTCGATTTTTATATATTGTTAGTAGAAGTAAATGTTAGTAGATTTGTATCAGTGACGACTTCGCCCGTGTATAGTAATTTTTAAAGTTAACAGTGACAACTTGTTCGTGTATTATAAATCTTTTATAATATATATAAGTGATGACATGTCACATAGTTAATAATAATCTTGAAATTTATATCAGCGACAACTTGTCTGTTGTGTTATAATTATTTTTAATTTGTACTCAATGATAACATATTCTTTGTATAATACAAATTTTCTAAATTTTTTACTTTTTTTTCCACTTATATTATGAATAAGAAAGGGAGAATGTCTGTTATACACGGGGGAAGTTGTCACTGAAAAAATCTACTAACATTAAATTCTACTAACAATATATATAAAATCAAAGTCCATTAAAATAAAAATAAAAAATTTCATATTTATCAGTGGAAATTAGTTACACTTTTTTTTTTTTGAAGAAACTAAATGAAATATATTAAAGAAATAAGCAGTCTCTCAAGCACAAGGCGTGCCTAAAGGATCTGAATAGTGTTGATACAATACATAAAGGCTATAAACAGCCTAAAAAAAAACCCAGACATTACAAAACAGTCTGTAAACAAACTAAAGGGTTTTTCCTCCAAAAAGGATAGTCAAAATCGAACAAGATGTAAGTCGCTTTCAACCACAAATACGTTTGGATTTTAACCCTTTCAAGAAGAGCATCTAGATGATCAAAGAGATTCTGAAAAATTCTCCTGTTTCGGTCTTTCCAAATGACATAAAGAACCGAAATCCAAATAATAGTAAAACCTGTCCTAGAGTTCTTTGAGAAACCTCCGAGAGCACAAAATTGGTTAGCATGAGAATATAAATTACCTTGTAAAGCCGTAACAATACCAAGCCAATGTGAAATCAAAATCCAAAGCCGACCATAATGTTCACAATGAAAAAACAAGTGGTCCCTATCCTCTTCCTTACCACACAAAGTCGCACAAGCCACAAGGGTCGGATCAAGGACATTTCTTTTGCACAAATTGTCCTTTGTAGCAAGTCTATTCAGAAAGAGACGCCAAACAAATATGTTAACCTTTAACGGAACCGCTTTTAACCACAAAAATTGAATAAAATCTTCAGAGATGTTAGTGTCCACCGCCGTTAGATAAGAATAGGCCGATTGCACAGAATAGGTGTGAGTCGAATGGAGATTGCACGACCACCTATCAGCGACATCTACCTGCAAAACAAAGTTAGCCAAACGCCCCACACAATCCCCCACCAATTCCTCCTCCGAAGCGAATAGTCTCTGCCTCCACCGCCACGCATTCCCATCAGCCCCCAACCTAACAAAAACATCTCCCTCACCATGATCATTTTGTACTCTGACAATTCAAATAGCCTAGAAAAAGACACAACTAACGGAACGTCATCCAACCACGGATCCTCCTAAAACAAAGTGGTACTCCCATCTCTTATCTTCCGAACAATATTATTCAACAACCACCTAGCATCCGCCAATCCCACACCAGATCGAATTTGATTTATGTGGCGCCACCAAATCGATCCCACCCCCTCACTAAACCGCACCCTCCCTCCAAACACACCATACTTCGCTCGAAGCACCACATTCCACAAACTCTCCCTCTCCTCCAACACCCTCCACACCCATTTCCCCAACAAAGAAATATTAAACTCCCGCAACCTTTTCACCCCAAACCTCCATTCTCCCTTTTCAAACAAATGGTGTCCCATTTGATCCAAGACAATTTCCTAAAATCCTCACCACCCCCCCAGAAAAAATTAATAAATAAAGAGTCAAGGGTAGAAATAATACCTGAGGGAGCTTTGAAGAAAGAAAGGAAATAAACCGGAATGGACGACAGAACAGACTTAAGCAAAACCAACCGACCGCCCAAAGATAAGTTTTTACATTTCCATCCCGACAACCGTCTACGAATCCTCTCAACCAGGGGCTGCCAAAAGTTGAGCTTCCGCGGATCACCACCAATAGGCAATCCTAAATAGAGAAACGGAACCCTACCATGTTTACAATGCATTACCACGGCTGCCTCATGAAGCCATGAATCATTAACGTTCACTCCAATTAACATACTCTTTTGGAAATTGACTTTCAATCCAGAAACGGCCTCAAATAATAACAGAACCGCCTTCATGGCCCGAACATTAGCCCAAGACTTAACACCTAAAAGTAGCGTGTCGTCTGCAAACTGAAGATGGGACACCAATACATTTTCCTGCGCCCCAACCCCATATGGAGTAAACAGCCCATTCAATACCATCGCTGACATCATTATATTAAGACCTTCCGCTGCTAAAAGGAACAAAAATGGAGAAAGCGGATCCCCTTGGCGGAGACCCCTCTCAAAGGTGAACTCATCAGTCGGACAACCATTAACTAACACAGATGCCGTAGCCGTTGTAATACACTCCATAATCCAAGACCGCCACAAACGCGGAAAATTCATTTTGACCATAACCTCATCAATGTAATCCCAGTCAACTGAATCGTATGCTTTCTCAAAATCCACCTTAAACATGAGTAAATCTTTCTTTTTATCCTTCGTATCATCAACTAATTCATTTGCAATCAAAATACCATCAAGAATTTGTCTACCTTTAATAAAAGCAGACTGCGAATCAGACACAACGTTTCCTATCACCTTTCGTAACCGATTGGCCAGAACTTTGGATAAAATTTTATACACACTATTCACCAAAGATATTGGACGAAAATCAGCCACTCTTTGAGGACATTCAACCTTCGGAATCAAAGCGATAAAAGTAGAATTAAGACCTTTGGTTAGCTTACCATTACGATGAAATTCCGCAAAAAAATTAAGCAAATCGACCTTCAAAATTTCCCAAAAGTCTTTAAAAAAACCCAAATTAACACCATCTGGGCCGGGACACTTAAAGCTATCACAGTCCCACACAGCTACTTTGATTTCCGCTAACAAAAAGGGCTTAGTGAGATCAGCCCCTTCCGCCACTGATAAAGTATTGAACACCAATCCGTCTAAGTCTGGTCGCGATTGCGGTATCCTCTTAAAATGGTTATGAAAGTGTGGAAAAATCGTTTTTCGCACAGGGGCAACGCCTTCAATAGTAACACCATCGGCAAGCAGAGAAATTATAGAATTTGACCTCTTTCTTGAAGACATGATACCATGGAAAAACTTGGAGTTAGCATCACCTTTCTTCAGCCAATTAACCCTTGATTTTTGCCATTGCATACTCACATGAAGTTTCGAAAGAGCCATGATGTCAACCGATAGCATATGAAGTTCATCCACTTCCTGACTACCCAACGTGTTGTTCTCCCCCATAGCATCCAAAACCGCCAACCTATCCTTAGCACCTTGAATCTTACTATCAATGTTAAAAGTATGATTCAAGTGCCAACTCCGTAAGAATTCTTTCAATTTTTTAAGTTTCTCCTTCAGAATAAAACCACTCCAACCTTGAACTTGCATCGACTGCCATTTTTCTTTAACAAAATCTACATACCCTGGAACGTCTGCCCAACACTTTAGCATCCTAACGGGTTTAGGACCCCAATTTTCCTCATCAATAGTTAAGAGAATAGAACAATGATCTGATAAACCTCTAGGAAGAGCAAGTTGTAAACAGTTTGGACACAGAGAATCCCAAGATTCTGATAAAAGAAACCGATCAAGACGACTCATCGACACACCATCTCCCCTATACCAAGTAAAATTACGGCCACATAACGGTAAATCAATAAGAAAGTTACCATCAATAAATTGATTAAGAGGATCATAGTCAACATAAGAAGTATTATCCACTCGGCCTCTTCTTTCTTCACCAGATCGAACGACATTAAGATCACTAAGAACACACCAAGCCGCGTCTCCATGAGTTTGAAACAAAATGGACAATGCATCCCATAATTCCTGCCGCCCCCTAATGTCACAAGGAGCATAAATATTTGCCAAGCAAAACACTTCATTATTGTTTAAAAATGACCCTTTAACTATCAGACAATTAGCAATATTCACTGATAACCAAACATCCAACACACTAGGATCCCACACCGTGATAATACCACCAGAAGCCCCAATTGACGCTTTAAAGGAAAAAGCCATCGGATCAGATCCCCACAAAGAACGACACAGGAACTCATCCACCACCTCCAACTTCGACTCTTGTATGCACAACACTGTCGGCTTCCTTTCTAACACTAACCTCTGAATCTCCCTCCTCTTCTCAGCCGTCCCTAAACCCCTAATATTATAAGACAATATCTTCATAGCTACCTCCCACACCACAACCCACCACACAACTCCCACACACCCTAAACCACCCTCACCTTCCTCCCACCCTTCAACCCCACCTCCCCACCAACTTCTTTCCCTCCACGCACACCCCCTCTAGATAGCACCTGAAAACTATTTTTACACCGAACACCGATAATCTCTCCCACAACCACAACATCTTCCTCCACCCCCTTTGCATCCCCATGAAGGGCTACCCAATTCTGCCAATCTTTTGAATTAGCTGAAGGTCTCGAACCTGCTGACAAAGAGACCCCATTTTTGTTACAAGAAGAATTTTTTGAAGAAGTTTTAGATGAATTACCCTTCACTAACTTTCTTTTAGAACTCTTTGATTTTTTCAGAGACCTAATCAAAACATTACTGTCAGCCTCAGATAAACGTGCAATTTTTTTCAAACCAATCAGCGATGGTGCCACCATATGCCTTTTTGGCAACCGACTTTTTTTGTTCACCTTGCATTTCCTTTCCCCATCCTTCAATACAACATCCTCGGCATTGGCTTTAGGAGTATTAGAACACAAAATTTCCTCAGCCTTAGAACATTTCACCTCCTCGTTAATAGAAGGAGACATATCAGAGTCGCCGTTGTCACCCTTAACTTCAATAGAATGTCGCACCCAATCATCTTGCATTTGATGAACAAGAGCATCAACTAAGGGTTCCTCTTCGTGCAGACAAGTCGGACCTGAACATTGTGACTTATTATCATCTTCATATTCAGCTAAACATGCATCAACAGCAAAACCAAACTCCAAGTCTTCAATAAAACGGATAGGATACTCTCTCCCATCAATTAAAAAATTAACAACACAATTTAACTCTTTCAGTTCAGGAGTAGCGATAAGGAAGCGTGCAAAATCCATTCGTTCTTTATTCACAGTAGCATCATCAATTTTAATTAATCTACCTCAGATTGAGGCCAATTCTAAGAAAAAGATATCATTCCAAGCATGTAGAGGCACCCCATAGCACCGCACCCACGCACCCCGCTCATAAGGCATAGTTGCATCTTTCGTCCAAGGGCGGCAATCATACAAGAACTTACCAAGAAAGTCCGCAGCCGAATTAAATAAATCCATACAGACACCTCCGACACATGGGTGCAACAACACATTATCACCACCCAAAGGAATTAACTTAAAATCCAAAAATCCAGCATCTAAAAATGATTGTTGAATTACGGAAATGCACGTTCCATCCTTAATTTTGGCCAGAATACATTTGTTTTCCCAAATAACATCCTCATGAAACGGTAAATATTCTCGAACAACCTCCGATCCACTATTACCACATACGGAAGCCAGCCCTTCCTCGCCACTAATTTTCACCTCTTGCACCTCTTGCACCTCTTGCACCTCCAACTTCTCGCCTTCCTCCTTCCTCACCACCACCTTCTTCCCCACACACTCTACCTCCCCCACCGTTATCACCCTCTCCCTCTCCCTCTCCCTCTCCAACTCACAACGAATGGCTGCCACCTTCACCTTCTCTAAAGCCAACTTCCGACTATCCCTTCTCTCTTCCTCTCTCCCCTCCAACTCCCTCGGTTTTTTTCCTTCCATACTCCCCTTATTTTTTTCTCCCTCAACCCTCTTAGCACCGTCCCTCACCTCAACACCATCACTTCCCACAATCTCATCAACAAATCTATCATATTTTGCCACATTTGCAAACAACCTAAGGTCCCCAAAGAATACATTATTAAGAGCTTTTTTAAGTTTGTCGACATCACGTACCTTCAAAAACTTAGCAAAGCCGAACCGTTGTCCATGAATATTACGGAAACAAGAAAGATAAACATCTGATAAAATTCCACATACCTCCAGCCCTTTCTTCAAGTCCACAAACAGAAGGCGGTTCGGAAAATTAGTAATATAGAACACTGCAGTTACTGGAGAAACATTGCCACTGTTACCACTTATGTTTCCTGTCAAACGCAAAACAGCACCCCTGTTATTACCATGATATTCCTTCTGACTTGCACCAGTTCCATACTGAGTTCCCTTACTCTGCCGCAACACAGCATCTCTGGAACATGAGAAAGGGCGGCCATAGCGAAAAGTCAGCGACCTTCCACGATCAGTTTCATGCATAACCCTAACCCTAGATGGAGCAAACCGTGACCTGTCCTTGCTAACAGACCTGCTGCGATAATGGTTCCTTCCCGCCTGATACCCTCTGCTTTTCGGTGAATAATCCAATCCTCCATGTCCGTTGCCTCGCCGCTGTCCATACCGTCCATCCTGTTCCGGTCCCAATGCTTTCCTTCTCCTATCTCTCACCCAGGTCCATTCCCCTTGATCCCACCCCGTTTCTGCCACCCTGACATATGGCCCTTCCCCCCCCATGGCGCCTCACCGGCGAAGAAAACCGACGTGGAGGCTGCCGGTAACCCTCATCAGTGCGCGCTCTCTCTCTCTCTAGTTCTCTCATCGCGTTTTTTAGTTACACTTATGGTCAGCGTTATCCGTAATAAGATTCTTAAAAAACAAATAAATTAAATTTTGCAAAATAACCATTATGTGCATGAAATTAAGAAGATAATGAGTTTTAATAAGGACGATTATGAAATTTTGATGAACTTCAATTTTTATATATTGTTAGTAGACTATTGTTAGTAGAAGTAGATGTTAGTATATTTGTATCAGTGACGACTTCGCCTGTGTATAAAAATAATTTTTAAAGTTAACAGTGACCACTTGTTTCGTGTATAATAATTTTTGAATTGTTTGCACGTGTGATGTGTCATACCCCAGTTTTTGACGTAAGACCCTACATTCATACGTCTTTTGACCCTGATTAGTCTTTGATTTTTCAAAGAAAATTTCGACAGGGAGGTATTTTAAAATACCTCATTTTTGGTTCGTTTTCAGGCCTGCTTTTTTATTTTATTATTAGTCTTTTTTATTTATTTTATTTTTATTTTTAGTAGTTTTTATTTTATTTTATTTCCATCTTTTATTTTATTTTTAGTTTTATTTTATTTTGTTTTTCAGGTTATTTTCTTTTTATTTATTACTTAGAATAGGTCCAAAAATAAAATGTCCAAGGTCCAAAATTTTTCAAGTCAAGTGTCAACTTTCACATTCCTCTTTCAAAATTCACCATTAAACACCATCAAAATCCATAAACCAGTTTTCCATTTTCATCAACCTCCTCAACTATAAATAGAGCTCTCATTCCTCTCAAAAACAGACACAAAAAGTTCTCTTGAGTTGTCAAATAACTTTTCTCTCTTCTCCCTCATTTAACTTGTGTTGACAAGCTATTCTTTTCTTCTCCCTCTTTTTCTGTCCCTTCGGAATTTTGTCCCTTCAGTAATTTTGTCCCTTCGGTTGTCCCTTTCTTTTATTTTCTTGCATTTTATTTCTTTTTAGCATTTTTGCATTTTATTTTATTTTGATTTAGCATTTTATTTTTTGTAATTTATTTATTTATTCACAATTAGAATGTATTTAGGGCCAATGTAATTATAAATGAAAAAATCATGCATGTGTCCTTTTATTTATTCTGCTTTTTATATATTGAAAAAATGCAAAAAAATTAGGTTAGATTTAAAGGATTTTGTGGCGATCCAACGTCACCGCGAGCTTTTATTTTTATTGTCCCGTTAATTTTATTTTTAGGTCTTAATTGCTAATGAAAAAGAACAAAAACATTGCAAATAAACAAAAACTCACAAAAAAATCATTTTCATAATAAACGTTGATTTTCAATCAAGTGATTCCCTTTTATTTTTATTTTCTTAATCAAATTTCAATCAATTTAATCATATTTTTGAGTAATTTTCTTTTAATATTAAAAAACACAAACAAATTCCATTTTGCCAATTTGGCTTTTTACTTTAAAAACTTTTTTGAAACTAATAAAAAACACAAAAACAAATCAATCGGTATTTTTACCCCGAACTACGAGGTTTTGATCCCTCACGGGTACGTAGGCAAAAGACCATGTCCTTCCGAATCAATAAAAAATGTAAATAAAAAACCTTCTTTTTTCTTTTAATTAATCACTACTCCTTCTTTAATTCCATTTTCTAAGTAAGCAAGTTATAGCATGAAAAGTTATACTACGAAAGTTTAGGGTCCTAACACCTTCCCTAAATGTAACTAACCCCCGAACCCTAATTTTAAAATATGGTAATTTGAACTTCTTTCCACTTTCCTTTGAAAATTAAAAGTTCAATCGTGAAATAAAAATATTGAGTCTATGCTAATTAAATAGCTTGACCTCTGAAAAATGACGCGACATAATGATCATTATCCGTAATTAAAAGAAGGTCGTACTATGCATCTCGAAAATTAAATTAAAGTTGACATCTCTAGTAATTTAAACGATGAAAAAAAAAATAGGAAAAATATTAACTCTAGATCTGACTTTTCTATCTCTTTATTTCTTTCTTTTTATAGATCTGAAAAATTTGGTATAATAATAATATTCACTACAATTACAAAAAAAAAAAATAGTATGTATTTCTATCTGGCTTGCATAATTTTTTTTGTTCCAAAGACTTTTCTCTTATTTGTTTTTTTTGTTTTTTGTTCCAAAGACTTTTCTCTTATCTTAATCTTAATATTATAAAAGAAGACCAGTCTTGCAAGCAAATTCTTAAAAAATCTAAGCAAGCTCTTCCCCATTTAACCAGCAAATTCATATGGAGGGGTTTAAAATGGGAAAATGACTTCATTGTCCTTCATATCATGTGCTATGACCTTGGGAGTCAAGTTTCTTATGGCACACGTTTACTAGGCTTGGGAGTTGGGACAATGATGGTTGTTTCTTTTAAGCATACACTTGGCTGAAGATTTGAAATGAATGCATGAGATTAGCAAGTTCTTCTTTCTATAAAACCGAAGATGATGCATTCCCAAACCACAATACATCAACCAAATTTCTTTTTTTTTTTTTTTTTTTTTTTTTTTTTGCAATGTATGCCAAGGATCGTGAAGCTGCTGGTGCTATATGTTTGATGAAAGGTGTTAATGACTACCTTTTATATGTTGCCTGTTTAATGTTTTATTCAAACCCTGAGTTTGTTGTTGGCATTTTCATTTCAACCATGCAATTATAAACTTTTTCTGGTACTGTGTTAAGTTTGTTGCTCAAATTCTCATCCATGTACTGTTTAGTTAAATGAAATGTGGGAATCTGAAATCTCCAACAGTAAATGGTTTGTGTTTGTAGTGTTTTTAGTACTGTATTTTTCCTTGTATTGGATCTTCAATAATGTTCTCATAACTTTATGCTGCAGCTTTGTTGTTTTGATAGCAGTAAATTTGTGCTTCCAATATTAGAGACCTCAAGTGTTATGTGTTTGTCTTGCTTCGATTTAGCTTAATTTAGTTTCTTATTTGTGCATCTTTTATTTTGTGACAACAGTGCAAGGCAACGCTGGTGGGGAGATTGACAGAGGTGTTAGGAGGGATTTGGTTAGGCTTCGTACCTTTCACATGGAGTACGACATATGCTCTGTGAGTTGATTTACTTGCTACTAATGAATTTACATTTTTTTTTGATATTAATGTTTCACGAAGATGCATTGACAATTTCAGCTTTGTCTTAAAAAATGTTTCTCACAATCAGCTAAGTCACCAAATTTGATTTGTATTGATGTCAGCAAAAAGTTAGCAGATTCATTTCTTCTAGCTGCTAACTCAACTCATATCAACTAAATTTGAAAGTGACTTATAAAAGTTGGCATCATAAATTTGAAAGCTAATTTTAATAGTGTAATTTTTCCATTTTGGCACTAATGAATTCTTTTTTTTTTCTTTTTTTTTAAGTATGTCCTATGTGGTACTTTAAGGTTGTGTTTTTGTGGTGTGATTTGTTGAAATCATTTTTGGTTTTAAAATCATGTTCACAGATAGGGTGTGAAGAAAAATAATAGATCTTATACAGGATGTTATATCATAGACCTTTAACGATTTAATCTTAGTTTCTTTTCTATTGTTGTTGTTAAGATGATTTTGATTTATCTAACTTAGTTGGTCTTTAAACATAGTTGGACAATAGTCATTGTTTTGTGTTTTATTTTCAAATAACAAACCAAATAAATTGCTGACGATTGAATAATAATATAGCTTATGTAGAATAATAATAGAGCTTATGTAGGATGTTATATCATAAACTTTTCATGATTTAATCTTAGTTTCTTTTCCATTGGTGTTATTAAGATGATTTTGATTTATCTAATGACTAATTTGGTCTTCAATCATAGTTGGACAATAGTCATTGTTTTCTGTTTTATTTTTCAAATCATACAACAAATCAATTGCTGATGATTCAATGTTTGTGTAGCGTAAGGGAAGGCTGCCTGCTTGCTTTGCAAGAGGTTTTGGACTACAAGTTGGTCCATATGTCATGCTTCGTGATCAGAACCAGAATGAGATTGAGGTTGCCATTGAAAAGAAGAACGGGAAAGTGTATTTTGCTGATGGATGGTCATTTTTGAAGACCTTTTATGGCATATTGGCTGGTGGTTGGGTCACACTGATATTTGCCAATCGACATCTTTTCCTGCTTGAAGTTAGGAACCTCATTGGAGATGAATTGGAGTATCCTATTCCTCGCCTTGATCCTCCCCTCAAAATGATGTTGCAGACTCAAAGTGAAAATGACTATAGAAAGTCCTTTGTTAGATATGGTTCCAATGCTCTTTTCCTTCCCACTGTTTTCTGTCATACAATTGTTAAGCAGTTAACGTCGGAGAATGTTACTTCTGGAGTGTTGGTTCTTTACCATTGCTTTCTAATAATAACTGATTAGATGTTTAACTTGCGTTGTTTTTTTCCCGTGTATTCAGAAGCTTAATTGGCTAGGTTTCTGTCAAGCTGCGTTTCCTGCTGAGCCAACGGAGATAACCGTCGTTGATTACCTTGGTTATCCTTGGAAATTGCAAATGGAGTTTTGTGCATCGTTAAAAGGTTCCAAGGTTATTTGTAAAAAGTCTGGCGAAGCATTGTACTCTCCATCAGGTCTTTGTTTTGGTTACTTGCATTTATTTTATATGCCATGATTTTCATTTAGGGTACGGTACTTAATTCTTTATATTGACTGCCTCTCAGGAACGGCGGCTGGTGTTGAATTTGCATATGTTCGTAGGGACATGTTAAAGCTGAATATGTATCATGTGGAGTTTGAGATAACAACTGTAAGGTTTAACATGTTAAAGATAACAACTGTAAGGTTTATTTGTAGGCCATGCCATTGTTTGTAGGCCATGCCATTGTTTCATGAGCATTTCTTCATATGTGATCTGTATTTGTCTACTGTCATGCAACTACTGTCAACATTTGCTTGTTAAACTGAAAACTTTGTCGATATATGGATTTTGTTTCTTATATTCGTGATTAATTCTAATAAAATGGCAAACTGCATATAGCAGGGATGATATCATATTGAAGTATATGTCTTAATTGGTTATAGATGGGAGAAAATGATCAATAGTCATTTTGAACAGATTATGTTGTGTATCTTTGTATGCTATGGTAAACTTTGATTAATGTCAAGTTTGTGTTTCATTTCTGCGTCCAAAAACCGGTTAATTTCAAAGTGCTTTCTAATTATGGTTGAATTTGATGCATAGGACTTATGCACTTGCTGTCGTGTGACTGTGTTATTGATTAAGTGGTTAGTTAAAGTACATTTCATAGTACGTTGGATTTTTAGAAATCTGCTGAGAATTTTGTGAGAGCGTTTAACTACTCTAGACGCAAGAAAAACAAAGTGCATGTGTGAGATAAATAGCCCAGCCGTAGCTCCCTTCACCACATATCATAGTTGTTTCTGATATATGCGTGCTGCTGACAGAAGGTCTAAATCACCTGTCGATGACGCATATCTCAGCCTCGGCTTATCAACAAACTGACGCTACAACACGGTTGCACCGATCACTCATTTCGGATTCGAATCCATCCGTATAACTGACAGTCTGGATAATTGGATTGATCAAATATGTATCATTTCAGGCACTAAGTTATTTGTTTGACTAAGACCTCTTCTGACATAGTGTGAATTTACGGCTATGCATTCCATTTACTTAAGCATTAACCAAACACCATATCGCTACTATTTTGATCCGTATTGATCTCACACAACAATGAACCAACCAAATTTCGTCTTAGGCGAGTAAGAGGCAATTTACTGATATAATATTTGTGGCTTCTTTGACAAGAAAAAATATTTTCTTTGGTTGGCTCAAGACTAGAACAAGTTGTGGTTATCAAAGAAGGCTTGAAGAATGCTTTATTTGTGTGTTGTCCAAGCATAAGCTATCCTCTCATGCACATTACTTGAACATTTGGATATAAGATTTGTGCTCATCATAGCTGTTGCCAAATGTCATAAAGTTCATTGGTATGTGTGTTTCTTCATGACTATCATCATTACATTCTATAGGAATACGTTTCTCCATATGGTCGGCCTGAATATTCTCATATCAAAGCTTCTTGATTATTCAGCAGCAAATCATTGGCCAACCATACAAGATGAAACACATTATAACTAATATTTGCTATCTATAAATATTGTGTTCTCAGTTTGCATGAAATCCACCAAGTATTGTTTTGATCTATTGCTAAGTTTTTCAACCTGAGATAGGATAGCTAAGAGAGGTAATCAACTCTATCTTATATGTGTTGAAAGAAAATGCTCATTTATAGAAACACTGCACTTGATTTCAAAATTATTGTGAATGTAAAGTAATAATGCATGTTTATCTTTCTGTTGTAGTCATGGTTCCGAAGATGACTCATGTGTCTGGAATTAAGTGTGGGAATACTGATCTGGCATCGACGGCTAGAGTATTTCACCTATGGAGTGTTCCTGATCGTACGAATCCTGCCGAGGAGAGAAGCTTGCAGATGCTCTTGCTGGATGAAAAGGTGTTTCGTTCATGCTTATCTCATTTCTGTTATTAGTTTTTTATGATTAATCTCAGATGACATTACATTGGTATTTTAGTTGCATAATGTCCGATCATGTTTTAACTTTCTGCCTTTCCTATGGATTATTGCTTTAATGTTTCTCTTATGATATATTGTTTCTGCATTGGTGCTGTCATGTGCTCATTATTGACCCGTGCGAGAGCACGGGTCGGCCAACTAGTTTGTTTTAAAGAGAAATTTTTATTTGGTCAAGAGTAAAAATGCTACTATATCCCATAATATTTTGTTATAAGCTTTTTATAAAGAGGATATACTTGATCTATTTGTTTTTTTACATTATTTTACTCAAGAAAGTATATGCACATGAATATTATGTTGAATTTGTATGTTTAATGATCTAGCCTTTTTTTTGTATATGTTTCATAAATAATTTTTATGAAATAAAAAAGTGTTAACTTCTACTGTTTTTAAATATGATTTGGTCTTTCCTTTTATTTGTACATCCTCTTTCTTTATTTTGTTCTCTTGTTTTCCAGCATCAATGATACTTTTATACAAATAGGAATCATAGCTATATATTGTAGTATTTTTTTTTTTTTTTTAAAAGAAAGCCAAAATTGATGAATCTATGTAAAATAAAATCATTGAGTTTATAAAAAAATAAAGTAAATCTAATTGTAGAGTGGAGTTCAGTGTGGTAGTGGTGAGTGTTCTATGTTATTTCCTGTTACTTTCTCTAATAAGATTGGTCTTTTCCATTTTTGTTTTCTTCATCATTATCACAATAAACATGTTATAAATGAAATGAGAAATAAAAAGAAAAAAACAATGTTGATATTGATTAGCTAGTAGTAGAATATAATATATATGCATATTGTTTCTTATGTATTCATGTAATTTGTTAGAGATCTGATATGAAAGGGAAAAAAATGAGTTCATTATCATGTTCATACCTTTGTGAAGATAAAAGTTGTTTCATTTATCTACATGTGTTGTTCAAGAATTTTCTGTGAAATAGAGATGAAAAAAAAAAAAATGGTGGTTAGAAAAAATTGAGAAGAAAAAAAAGTATACATAAAAACCACTAAAAGAGAAGAAAAACTGAGAGTATTGGTATAATAGTGAAGGAGTATTGGATGATATATAAAAGAGTATTTAAAATTTGAAATTTGAATTTTTGTCATTTTGCACACTTGTGACATTGTGGTTGGCCAATGTCACATGACATTAGCACCCCCAATGTCACCAAAGTGTTACCCCTAAATGGAAGATGCAATTTGGAAAAATATAGACACAAAAAATAGGTCGTGGATTCTATCACTAAGTGAGTCTCACCATCATTAATTATTTTTTACTTTTTGTGTGTCTTTATTTCTCCAAATGAAACAAATGAAAAAAGTTATAAATGAAGAGGATTTTAACCCCTATTTATAACCGGTCCTTAAAAGATGAAAAATGTTATTTGAACAACTATTTGATTGAAAATTTATGGGACAACCATAATTTACAAAGAAAAATTAGTTATTTACGCAAAAACCAAAACATTAGAGAATAAAGTAAAAAATAATATGAGTATGAGAGATAAAGTTGTCATAAAATCAATATTTAAATATCTTTTCTCTTAAATGATTGACTCAAAACACATTATAGGGGGGTGGTCCAATTATAAGACACTATTTAAGACATGTGAATTGGTGTGTTTGATCGCAATAATTCCGACTTCTTTATGCAGGAAGCCAGGAACCCAGGACTGATTTCAAATACTTATTGTTTAGATGATGGATTTGCGAACCCAGGACTTTGTTTATGCTTATGCGTCAATTTTTATTGCATCAATTATTCCGACTTCCATAAACACTGTCAAAAACACGTGAATGTGATCCATTTTCTTAAACCGCGTATAATCCTTAAACGACTATTAAAATGAGACAGAGTTGGTACATCCAAATTTTATTACACCATTTTCATTCGGGTGAAATAATATCATTTCTGGTTGTCAACTTGAATATTACCAACTCTTATGACATCCAAAATTTACCAAACAAATTTTAACCACTGTTTAAGCTTGAAATTACTCCATATTTTTATTACTGATGCATGCAGTATTCTTTAGTATGAATACTGAACAGATAACATTATTTTAAGGAAATAAAATGGTCACCTAATGACTCATTTATACTTCTTTTGTTTACTTGCTGCTAGCTAGGCCTCCCTTGCATGGTGCTAAAGGAGCATCACATAGGCATTTATTATGATCAAACGAACTCTTTGCAAACTTGCTCAACCCAGTAGGGATCGCACCACATAGCTGGTTAAAGCTAACATTAAACTGTGAAAGAGATTGTAGGTTGTCGAGAGACGCCGGAATAGCACCAGATAACTTGTTGTTAGACAAATCAACCTCCTTTAGGCGCTTCAACTTGCCCAAAAAGGAGGGGATCGGTCCACTAAGGCTGTTGGAGCCAAGATCAAGATTTGTTAGTCTTTTGAGTTTGCTGAAAGAGTTAGGAATTGGCCCAGTTACATTCGGCATTTCGGCCAATGAGAGGAAGTCAAGATAAGGGAGGTCCCCAAACTCCTCTGGAAGCGTACCGGAAACCCATACCACGGCCGATGGCGACACCGGTGATTCGGCCGGGATACGGTTTTCCGCACCCGACGAAGCTCCAGTAACAACAATGTGTATTGCTGTCCCAGTCGTTGAGGGGGCCTTCGGGGCCACCGAAATGGTCTCTGATTTTGAGGAGGGTGGCTTCGTCACTTTCATTGCAAAAGAAATCAATATCAGCATTTGATTTGGAAAAGTAGATGGAAGAAAGGAAGAGGAGTGTTAAGTGGAGTAGGAGAAACATGTTTGGAGGAGTCTTCATCTTAATTTGCAATTTTTTTTTTTTTTTTTTAAGTTGAAAAATAAAAAGAAGAGGTGGTTTGAACTTGGGTTGAGAGAGTACTCAAGTTTAGGTGACAAGTAAGATTTTCAGAATGGCGGGCTATTTATAGAATTCGTAAACAATGGGTTTCATTGTTGTTTAAGTAAAAGAGGCTATAAAAATGAGGATATGACTCGGATATCAACAACACTTCCTTCGATCTTATTTATGTGAGAAATTTTGGTCTACAAAAATTGACGTATTTTGTTAAAAAAATTGGACTAAATATATCAATTTTTGTTGATCCAAATATCTTTTATTATTAAAACGGAAGAGAATATTATTTTGAAAAGAGCAGTTATATTTATACACCTTTTATTTTTTGTACATTCATTTAACATTTTATTTTTTTTCTCTATCACTCTTTCTTATGGATGGACACGTTTTTTTTAATGGACATAATGGATGAACATGTTTTCTTTAAGGAAATATTGGGTGTACACTAATAATTAGAGTAAATTACACTCCTCTCCCATAAAAGAAGCTTGAATTACACTCCCCTCCTCTCTTATGTTAAAATATACACTCCCCTCCCTTGAAAAATAAAATTTATATTTCCCTCCCTTATGAGATGCTTGAATTACAACTTCCTCCCTTAATAATTAAATATGCATTACACTAACTTATTTTCACCTAAATAAAGATTTTTATGATTTTGAATCTCCATTTTAGAAAAATAAATTCATTTTTTTATGATTTAAATGTCAATGATAACTAAATTTAAATATTTTGATATTAACTTTGTATTTTAGAGCATAAAATTCACTTTTAAATAACCATACTTTATTGACTTTAATAATTTTTCTCATATTCTAATTTTATTTTGTATAATAATTTAAAACTACATGTTAATGAAATAGTGCATAAAAAATAGTCACAAATATGCATTCAAACTTTGATTATATTAAAATAGATTCACAATACTATTTTTCTTCAAAGTGTGTTAGATTATTTTTTTTGCTAGATTATTAGAAATAAAAAAAAAAGATTAAGGAAGTAAAGTGTAGATTTTAAGATAAGAGGGTAGGGAACTGTAAATCAAGCTTCTCTCGGGGGAGGGAAGTGAAATCTATTCTAATATGTTTTGAAAAAGAGTGGAAAAAAGTGTATATTTTAATATAAGAGGGGAGAGGAGTGTAATTCAAACATAGGGAGGGGAGTGTAACCAATGAGTTGTATTGTCGTTTCAGTAAAAGAGGCTATAAAAACGAGGATATGACTCGATATCAATGACACTCCCTTTGATCTTATTTATACAAGAAATTCTGGTCTACAAAAATTGACATATTTTGTTAAAAAAATTGAATTAAATATAACAATTTTTGTTGATCCAAATATCTTTTATGATTAAAACGGAAGAGTATATTATTTTGGAAAGAGCAATTATATATATATACACCTTTTATTTTCTATATATTCATTTAACATTTTTTTTTTCTCTATCACTCTTTCTTATGGGTGGACACGTTTTTTTTAAGGGACATATTGGATGAACACGTTTTCTTTAAGGAAATATTGGGTGTACACTAATAATTAACTGACGTGGGTAGCTGCCCCCATTGCAAAAACAATAAGGTCACTTGTTTCTATTAATAAAAACAATAAAAATAAAGTTTCATAGATATCATTATATCTCATATCCCACCCATCCTTACGTTGCATTTATTTTAATTTTTACTTAATTTTATTTTGGTAATAATGGCACTTTATCTCTCTTCCAACGTCTCTCTCTTCTTTGCATTTCATCTCTCTATCATTCAACCAACCTCTCTTATCTAAGCAATGAGACACACTTATTTTTTTTTTTTTCAACAACTCAAAATGAGATATATTAACAAAAAGTTCTGGTTCCTAGCATAAGGAGTGCATAAGGAAACAAAACAAAGTTACATCAAAAGTTCTGAAAACTCCATCACAAGAAAAAACTAAAATATACATCAACCAATCCCCAAACAAACAAGGGGATGCTGCCACCACATATGATAACCGAAAGGAAAGCAAACATTATTTGCTTTCATCCAACGAAGAGATGTGATCTTGACCTTCTGAAGAAGTTGCTCTGCTGTTTTAGCTGTGTTGGTAAAGAGTCTTTTGTTTCTTTCATTCCAGAGGACCCAAATACCACAAAGCCAAATCAAATGAAGGAAAGACCTACGTGGAGCATAACCACCTAAGGAATAAACAAATTGATAGTAATGATTTGTAACATGTTGAGCGTCCACAGAAAAAACACCAATCCAAGCCTTAATATGTTGCCATAGATTGCCAAAGACATGACAGTGGATTATAAAATGATCAATAGTTTCATCTAGGCCACAACCTGTAACACACAGTTGAGAGTGACTAGTAATTACACCTCGACGAACTAAGTCATCCTTTGTTGGCCATCTATTACGGAGAAGACGCCACGCGCAAATAGAGACCTTCAAAGGAACATTTTTATGCTAAGGAGCTTCCGAAACTACACTGTGATTATGCATCTCCTGCCGCATGAGCATTTGATACACACCACGAACGGTATAACCATCACCAACGTTTGGACGCCAAAGCCAAATATCTGATTCAGCATCCTGCAAAATAACGTTAGCAAGCAAATTCCTAATCTCCACCACTAACTCCTCCTCCCAAGCAAACAACCGATGCATCCACACCCAAGCCTCGCCATATTCCCCCCAGCCTAACGCGTGCATCGCTCCCACGGACAAATCCTTATGAACCGATAAATCATACAACCTCCTAAATCTCTCCATAAACGAGACAATACCCACCCAACAATCATACCAAAAGAAAGTATTAAAGTCATTTCCTAGACGTTTTGATATACTCTCTTCAAACCAACTACCACGCTCCACACCTATCCCATTTTAAATTTTTACAATCTCCCTCCACCACGCCGACCCAGTCGAACCTCCCTCTCTCAACCGACCCCTCTGTTCTCCGTAACGGGAGGACAACACCTTAAACCACAGACCATCCCTATCCACTAGACACCTCCAACACCATTTTCCTAAAAGAGCAATATTAAACTCATGTAATCTCCGCACCCCCAAACCACCAACCACCATACTCATGCAAATAGAATTCCAATCTACCCAAGCAATTTTCCTGTGATCCTCACCCCCACCCCAGGAAAAATTAATTAAAATAGATTCAATGGAAGAGATTATACTTGAGGGAGTTCTGAAAAAGAAAAGGCGTAGACAGGCAGCGAAGACATGACAGACTTAAGGAGAATCAAGTGGCCACCATAAGACAAATTTCTATTCTTCCACTCATACAGTCTAGATTTTAAGCGATCAAACACCGGGTCCCAAAAACTCAAGCGCCTAGCATCACCATCAATGGGATGACCTAGACACATAAAATGAGTTTTACCAATTTTACAAGACAAAATAAAAGCGGCTTCTTGTAACCAAGAGTCAGCTATATTAATACCAACCAACATACTCTTGTGGCAATTTACCTTCAAGCCAGAAAAATATACCAACCAACATACTCTTGTGGTAATTTACCTTCAAACCAGACAAATTTTCGAAAAGAACCAGGATCGCCCTCAAAGCACGAACATTCGCCCAACTCTTGACACATAGCAGAAGCGTGTCATCCGCGAATTGCAAATGAGATAGCACTGTGGGAGTGTGCGCCCCAATAGAATAACCAGTAAATAAATTCAGATTCATCGCTGAAGTCATCAGAACATTCAAACCTTCAGCTGCTACAAGGAAAAGAAAAGGGGAAAGTGGATCACCCTGACGAAGCCCCCTTTTCATTACAAACTCATTCGTAGGGCTACCATTTACAAAAACCAAAGCAGTTGCAGTACTGACACACTCCTTCATCCATTTACGCCACAAAGTTGGAAACGCCATTTTCCCCATTACATCGTCAAGATATCCCCAATCAACTGAATCATAAGCTTTTTCAAAGTCAACTTTAAAGAAGAGCAACTCTGATTGTCCACCTTCTGACTTTCTTGTTGTGATTCATGATCACCGAAATTCTGCTCACCCTTCATATTATAAACCACCCCTTTCAAAACATTAGATGTTGTAGGCTGAATAGAATCAACATCAATAACATTTACGGATGCATCCTTCAAACCACCATCACATTGTACCATTACATTTCCAACCTCATCTTTATCACTCAACAGAATTTTGGAGAGATGCTGACATTCATCTCCATCAATATTAGTAGCCCAATCATCAGCCAAATTATTAACAAGATTATCCACTTTGTCGCCAATCTCAGGTGCCACATTATCATAATTATTATCAGGTATCGACACGTTAGAAACAACGTCGTCCTCCAATAAACACGCATCCTCCCCGATAGCAAAACCCCATTCCTCAATGATTTTTAAATCCACCATCACACCATCTATTAGAATTCTCTCAGAAAAATTAATTATTTCCAAAGACGACGTTGCCAAAAGGGCCCTTGCATAATCAAAACGATCTTTAGCTACTGTACTATCATCTAACCGTAAAAATCTGCCACATTCAAAAATAGCAAATTTAAAAAGTTCTGAATTCCAAGCATGAATAGGTATGCCGTAAATACAAACCCAAGCTCCTCCTTTCACATTTAATAACATCCTGATTCCAACGTACCGGCTTCGTAAAAAATAAATTAAAAAAATCCTGAGCCTCCTTAATTACCGTCATAACATCAGAATTTGATACACACCGAATGTACACTTTATTAGCACCCAATGGGATAATATCTATATCATCAAACCCCTTGTCCTCAATACGATTCTAAATTACCGGAATGGATTCCCCTTTCAAAACAGATGCAATCACGCCTTTGTGTGCCCACAACAAATCTTCAGATGTATATTTGTATTTCCTAATCAGCTTGTGTACCGGCTTGGGGATATTTTGTTTGATTACGGCAACACATGTACACATTGCTGCCAGATATGTTTTGTCAACAGAAAACTGTTGTGAACCCTCCACGCCTGCCTCCCTTGGACACACACCAGTCACTCGGCCTCCCTGACATCCTACTTCCCTCACCTTAACCTTACCCAACCTCACATCCTTCCTGACCTGTGCATTGCCTCCCCCACCTTCTTTGTTTTGTACCCCACATCCATTTTTTCCTCCCTCACAATCTTTTTTTTCTCCCTCAAACAACAGCTTGCTATCCTCTCTTTTATCCTCTTTCTTCCTCACGACACACTCACCCCTAACTCCCTCACTCACTCTAGTCTTAACAAACTCCAACGGCTTACGACCGAAGCGTGCAATTTTCGCCCAAACACGGAATTGTCCAAAAGAAATATTATTCAAAGCTTTTAACATTTTCTCAACATCCCTAACATTAGCATATCTAACAAAACTATATATGTGACCCTGCTTATTGCTCTTCCTAGACAAAAATAAATTATCCAAGATACCACATACCTCAAATCCTTCTTTCACGATAAAATACGGTACCATGTCCGGAACATTGGTAAAATAGAACGTTACGTACCGTTTTATATTTGAACCAATGGAGTGAGTTGCATTCTGCATTGTAACCGTAGCTGCCTTAGTTGCTTGAGACTCGATTGAATGCTTCTGGTGTTAAATCAGTGGAAATTCTATGCGGTCCAATACTTTGTCGCGATCAACATGATAATCTGGGTTAGCCTGATCACCATACAAAACCTTGCCATGATGCCGCGATGAAGCCCTAGACCTAGACTGCTGCTTCTGCCCTTCCAAGTAACCTCCTTGCCGCTCAAAATCCCGTTGCTTGTCCTGTCCTCGAACCCCCTGTCCCGGAGCTTTCCTCTTCCGCACTCTCACCACAGTCCAATCACTCCCATCCCCTCCATTTTCTAGCACCCAGCTTGACCCCCTTCCCCCTTATTTGTCCTCTCCACCAGCGAAAGGTAGCACCGGTGTGATTGATTGTGGCAGTGCCGCGAAAAATCACCTCTCTTAGTCTCTCTGTTGCTCTCTCTCATCTCTGAGACACACTTATTGTTATTGATTGGACTTACTATAAACTTTATATAGACAAAGTTACTTTTGTTTTTTCAATGTTTTGAATGCATAATTTTTAAGATAAAATCTTCACTTTAAGCTTATAAAAAAGGTAGTGTTAACTTATGCCCTGAGGGCACATGTTAAGAAATCCAAAAGAAGAAATATTCTCTTAAATTTTGTGCATTCAATTCATTAACAAGTTAAAGATTAAATGTAATGCACATATTTCAACTCGGCCATGAAGAATATGAATTTTCCAACACTTTGGTGGAAATGGATTATGGAGTGTGTGGGAACGGCTTCAGCTACTGTCCTTTTCAATGGGTGTCCGACAGAAGAGTTTCCTATTCGGAGGGGGCTCAGGCAGGGGGATCCTCTTTCGCCATTTTTATTTTTATTGGCGGCAGAAGGCTTCGATGTTTTGATGAAGGCTTCGATGGCAAATGATCTTTATCATGTGTTTGGAGTGGGACCCTAAAGGGAGGTCAAGTTATCAAATCTTCAATTTGCAGATGACACTCTGATTCTTGGTGAAAAAAGTTGGTTGAATGTGCGTACGATTTGGGATGTGTTGTTACTACTTGAGGAGGTGTCGGGGCTGAAGGTAAATTTTAATAAAAGCATGTTGACGGGTGTTAATATTTCTTCATCTTTGCTGTCAGAAGCAGCCTCTGTTTTGAATTGTAGAACTGGCACTATTCCTTTTGCGTATTTGAGGTTACCTATTGGAGAAGATGAGCGGAAACTTAGTTTTTGGAATCCTTTAGTAGACCGTATTACTGCTAGATTGTTGTCTTGGAATAATAAGTTCCTATAGTTTGGTGGTCGCCTAGTACTTCTAAAATCTGTCATGTCATCTCTTCCGGTTTACTTTCTTCACTTCTTCAAGGCACCTACAGGTATAATTTCCTATATCGAAACTATCTAAAAAAATTGGGGGGGGGGGGGGGGGGGCGAGGGGTGTGAGGTCTCTCAAAAAATTGCTTGGCTAAAATAGGATTTTGTTTGTTTACCTATGAATATAGTTGGTTTGGAGGTTCAGAGGTTAGGAGAATTTAATCTATCTTTACTAGGGAAGTGGTGTTGGAGGTTGATGGTTGATAAGGAAGGGTTGTGGTATCGTGTCTTAAAGGCACAGTATGGAGAGGTTGGTGGCCGAATTAAGGTAGGAGAAAGAAATGCTTCCAGGTAGTGGAGGATGATATGTAATGTGAGGGAAGGGAGTGGGGCGGCTGTTGGAGGTTAGTTCGATAACAATATTAGGCGGGTGGTAGGAAATGGGAGTAAAACATTCTTTTGGACTGATAACTGGCTGAGTGGAGTTCCATTAAATCGCCAGTTCAGTCGCCTTTATAAGTTATCAGTTAATTAGGATTGTTCGGTGGAGGAGATGGCGAGAGTGGGGTGGGAACAAGGCAGTAATGGGTGGGTGTGGAGGCGTCGTTTGTTGGCGTGGGAGGAGGAGAGTGTGAGGGAGTGTGGTTCTCTATTAAATAACGTTGTTTTACAGGAAAATATTCAGGACCAATGGCGGTGGTTGCTTAATCTGATTCATGGCTACTCGGTTAGTGGGACTTATCGTTATCTAGCCTCTATAGATGATCATGTGGCTGATGGTTTACTTAATGATGTGTCGCACAAACTAGTACCTTCTACAGTATCACTGTTTGCTTGGCGTCTCCTTTAAGATAGAATTTCGACTAGATCAAATTTGGTGTGTCGTCATGTTCTCCAACGTATTGACAATTTATATGTTGGTGGATGTGGTTCCTCTGAGACGGCGGATCATCTTTTCATCGGATATGACTTATTTGGGAGTGTCTAGTATTTAGTCTGTCATTGGATTGGTATACCTTGTGTTTTTCCTGGCTCGGAAAGGACCATTTTTTTCAGTTTATTCACTTGGCGGGGTTACCGCGACCTTCTCATTTTTATCTGAAGGTTATTTGGCTTGCTTGTATTTGGGCAATTTGGAAGGAGAGAAACAACTGTGTCTTTAAAAATGAGGTTATCGATCCTCTTAGTATTGTTGAAAAAGTGAAGTTGAATTCCTTTTTATGGCTCTCTTCGAAATTTGTTCCTATTGTGTTTGGCTTTCATGATTGGTGGAGACACCCACTCCTTTCTGTGGGTGTCATGTAATTTGTTTTCTTTTTTTTCCCTTTGGTGGGGGAATCTTTTTTAGGTGCCTGTGGTTTGTAACAGATTTTGAGTGATTCATCACTTTTAACTGCTCAGCTATCTGCCTAATTTGGGTTTCAAACATTTTTCTTGAAGCCTCATTATTCTTCCTTTCAGCCTTTTGACTTTTCTTAATCTCTTCAAAGTTGGATTGAGTCATCTTGATGAAATTAGTCATTGTTCTTCTAAAGCTGATGGCTTTCTTTGCTATTGATGTTGTTGTTGTTGAGGGTTAGATAAGAGTGGATTTAAGGTGTTAGTGTTAGAGTAGCTCATGTTAGGGTGTCTGCATAGCCTGGATTGTAGGTCTTGGAGTAAGGGTTTCCTCTCTAATAGTTTCCCTTGTAGTTAGCTTCTTCACTCAACCCCTCTGGTACACACTCATCATTTGCATGTCTCTCACCACAAAAATCAAACCTAAGGGCTGTAGCTTGTTGAACTTTTGGTTGTTGTTGTTGCTGCATGACATGTTTGGTTAAGGCTTCTATCTGCTTGTGCATGGCTGCTTTGTTGGCTAGAATGGCATTACTCTCACTCACCCTAAAGGCTCCCCTTTTACCTTTCTCTTTATCTGGCACGGTACTCGTTTTGAGCCATGTTCTCTACATGGGTTTGTACTTCATGGTCAGTTTTCACTCTTATACTACCCCCAGCTGAGGCATCAAGGAGCATCTTAGTTTGAACATTCAACCCATGTGTAAATATTTGCATCTGATCCATCTTATCAAAACCATGTAGTGGACACCTCTTCAATAACAGTCTGAACCTCTCCCAAGCATCATAGAGAGATTATATATCACCTTGTTCGAAACTACTAATTTCTGCTTTCTTCTTCAACAACTTCGATAAGGGAAAAAGAACCGCTTCAGAAACTTCTCTTCTAAATCATCCCATTTTTGAATTGTACCATTAGGCAGAGCATGCAACCAATCTTTTGCTCTTCCAGTTAATGTTAAAACGAACAATTGCAACTTCTTCTGATCTTCAGTCACTCCATCTGGGCAGCAGAACAAACAAGATTCATAAAATATACTCAGGTGTTCGTATGGGTCTTGAAGTGATCCTCCATCATATTGATTTTCTCTAAGACCCACAAGAATTGAATTTTTTATGTTGAAGGCAACTGGGTTCGCCGGTTGAAATCCATGAGTGATAAGACATCGGTTTGTTCCTATACCATAGTCCCCCAAGGTGTGTCTAGATGAAATATCTCCCATCTCAAATTAAAAAGTAGTTTGCTTGACCTCCCAAAAACAACAAAAAGAAGATACCGTAATAGCACCGCACAACAGAAAGTAAAAGTAACAAGAATAAATTTTTCTTTTTGATATTTTTAAATAAATTGACAAAAAAAATTAAATAAAATAAATAAAACAAAGATCCTAAATATAATTTCAATTGCCTTGTTGAAATTAATTAACAATCCCTGGCAACGGCGCCAAAAACTTGATAGACTTTTAGTAAGTGTACTAAAAATACATCGAAGTAATAAAATAAATTCGTCTCCACAGGGATTGTTTCAATCTCAACTTGACAATTTAATTATAATAAGGATTTAACAAATATGGGGTATTTAGTGCATATATTTGAGTTCAACATAAAATAAAAATAAATTGTTTTGAAAAAATCACAAGATTAAAGTGATCAGGTCTTTCGAATCAATTAATTCTCGCAGTTTAGTAAATTGCACGTAGTCTCTACAATTATTCTCCTAATCTCACGACAAATTAACAAAATAGTTTTGATCCCTTGACTCAGAACACTCTTCTAAAACTACAACACCCAAATCCCTTAGGTGAGTCTGTAACCGTTGAAGGTTTTATGAACGTTAATTTTTATGCCATAACCTAACAATCATCTATCCCTAGACTAACCCGTTAGATTAACCAGAATTATTAGATCCAACACAATAGCTAGGGTCAGTAATCAATTGATATTTGAAATCATTTTATATATGATCAGTATACAAAAAGCATTAAGAACAAATAATTCTGAATAAGACTAGGATTGCAATTGCTTTGAAAAGAGTTTATACAATCACATGGTTCAAACAACTCAAATTAAAATCATCTAAGACCTAATCAAGAAATTAGCCAGACATGGTAAACAACATGAAATAAGAAGATAAACCCGAAAGCATCCTCTGTTGAAGTTGTCTCCAATCCGTTGAAGCTCTTGTTGAGAACGGCTTTTTTCCCTTCTCTCTCTTGATCGTGATGCGTGATCCTTCTCCAAAACAAGAAGCGTGATCCTGTACCATCCAAAACGTGAATTCCTTTAGTTACTGTGCGGCTCCTCCTTTTATAAGCTTCTTATGTGCCATGGTTTTCTTTCTCTCGGGTCAACACCTCTCCCTTTGGTCAAAGCCCGTTTTTTTATTTAATTGTGCATAGAACATTTTTATATTCCTACCTCCCTTTCTTTGTTAGGCTAGACAAGTGCTACAATACCAAATGTTTCAACTTGTTATCATTTTCCTTGGTCAATCACATTCATCATAAAACCATGTTTTTGTTTCATTTTCTTTACTAGCCACTAATTGACCAATAATAATAGTAATAATACACTACTTGACTCAATAAATCAACAACGACAATTTATTTAAAATGACTCTAAATGAAATACTAAACTAATAAAATAGACTAAAAACTTAACTAAAAAGACTCTGAAAATATGGAATGACGAACTGTCATCAAATAGTCTGGGTGATCATGACTTGTTTGTCTTCTTCTAAAGGAATGTTTCTTTCAACCTATGTTAGTACAATTTGTTATTTTCTGACCAAATGAAGAAACAAACAAAGAAATTCAAAGGCAAAGAGAATGTAGAAAATAATTCTATAAGAAGCAAATAATTTCTCTAGTACTATTTTACGACATTATCCTATTGAGGAAAAGTTTTTCAAATATGATCAGGTTTCTCAAGGACGAATTTGATGAGTTGATAATCTTCAAACAACGGCTCTATTATTTCTTTCCTATTTAAGGACTTCAGCAGTTTTAAGAAATTAAGAGACTTCCCATATTTTAGAAGAGCCAAAACTCTGTCAAATTCAATAGCATTCATACACATAAAAAAATTCTTACAAACTTAGTATCTTAGAATTTCTAAAGTGTCAAAAGTTTCTTGTATTTAAAGTTAGTTTACACTCTCTAAATTCTGCAAGTGTAAACACATACAGATTAATTTGTAAACTCCGTTTATAGAAGTCATCTTGTGTGAGGCAAGGAAATATCTGATTTGTGTGTTGGAGCAAGTGTAATTTTGTGTGATTATAGTGAAAAATCCCGTGGAGGTGGTAAGGGACTGGACTAACTTCGGATTGTAGGGTGAACAAGGATAATTCCTTGTGTTGTCTCTCTTCTATTTCTCTCTTTATATTCCTTGCCCTGTTTTGTTTAAACACTTAAAAAGATTTGCAGAAAAAGCCAACACAATTCAACCCCAATTCTTGTATTTTCCCACCTTCAGTTGGTATTAGAACTCCTGATCTATTTATTCAACACTTAACAGTGTAACAAGTTAAGATCTTGAGAAACACATGATTGATTCAGGTGATACTTTCAGTTTGGCAATCATGTTGTGAATCATGAATACAACAACACCACCCTTGATAAAAAAGAATTTACTCAGCTAGACCCCATCATTCAGTGGAGATGATGAACAATTATCTTGGTGGAAAAGCAAAATGTATAGTCATACTATTTGGGTTGATGGTGAACTTTGGGATATTATTGAATTGATGATGGTATAAATTTTCTAGTAAACTCTGATGGTATTGTCAAATGATCACATTAAGTTTATTTTTAGTGACTCCTTATCCAAATACTACTTTTGGGTTACGGTGGCATTTAGCCTGGGAAAGAAAACTTCTTTCCCACCATGGGAAAGTTCCATTTTTCATGGCAGCTGTCAATTGCAACAGGTTGTTTACAAAAATAAAAAAATCTGAGTTTAGTTTTTTAAGGTTGTTTGTATCATTACTAATGCACCTCTCTCTTTTCTCACAACGTCACAAAATACACCTCAACCACCTTTGGTATCATCCTTTGTAACAAAACCCAGAAAAACTTAACAAATTTTAGAAGATGCCAATTCTTTGTGAATAATTAGATAACCTGGTCAAATAAAAATTAATACTAAACATTATATCTGAGTCAATTGTTTTTCAATTTTTTTTTATAGATTTCTTCATCCTCATGCTTTTGTTGATTTCTTCATCTCAATCTCATTATCTCTTTATCTTTATCTATTAGAAATTGAAATCATTGTTTATTTATTTATTTTTTACTAATGTCAAAATAATTATTAAAAAGCATAATCACAATTTCACCTACCATGGAGGAATCAACAACTTGGTTTTAGCAGGGTTAATTTCTTGTTGTTAAAATATTAATTTTGAGTAGAAAACCGTAACACCCAAAAATTCAATTCACCATTTTTGCATGTGAAAAGTCAGTGAGAGAGGATCTATGTGCAGCTTGTTTCTCCTCTCTTGTTCTTTTCCTTTACTATTTTTCGTTGATAGAAAAAATGGTTCAAATATTGTTTGGAGGTTTCATGTGACAATGGTAAAAATTGATTTAATTAATTTGTATTTTGGGTGACTGAAATCACACCATGTTGTTCTGTAAAAAACTCATAAGAACAACACTAGGTGAAGAAGAAAACCACAAAATGAAGATACTGAAATGTAGATACTTTTCTCTCTCCTCTTCAAATGATATAAAGTTTTTTAATCCATATGTGGGGTCACCTTTTTTGTTACACAATAGCCAACAAAAAGTTTCAAACCATTACCAGGTAACAGATCTGGGCCATCCACTTAAAAAAATATTAAATCAATGGCTGTTATTAAACTTTCCCATCATGGGAAAGAAGTTTCCTTTCCCATACTAAACCCCACCCTACTTTTGGCTTTTGTCCTTAAACAAATGTACTCTTTTATAATTTTTCACAATAAAATGTAAGTAAAATAATTTGTGTCTATACATAATCATCACATTGGGACATTCAAAAAAATAATAATACACATGACGTAGGGTTGCCAAATTAATTGAACAACTGTCTTTTATGATTTGGCGAGAAAATCTTGTGTGGTCCTGGTCCACACAAGTGGTCTTTGGTCACACAAAGAGAAAAAAGAGAAGAGAGAGAAGAGAGAAGAGAGAGAAAATGGAGAAGAGAGAATAGAAGAGAGAGAAGAAAAAACTTGTGTGTGTGACCAAACCAAAATTCTTGGTCCACACAAGTGTTTCTCATGATTTGGCATATTGTGTTACATGCATATATCATATTCTTTTCCTTCATCAAGTACATAGGGTTGCCAAGTTACCGACGTGCATGGACCCAAAAAAATTGACAATTCAACAATGTGGTGCAAGCGATTTATCTCAGAACACATTATAGTGGAGGTGGTGGCCCAATTATAAGACTGTTAAAGACATGTGAATGTACTGCTTTTCCAGGTACATAAACTTCCTTCGATTTCATATATAAGCAAAAATTAAAGTTGATGTATTTCGTCGCAATAATTCCAACTTCTTTATGCAGGAACCCAGGACCGATTTCAAATACTTGCTTATTGAATGTACTAATTCATTAAATGATTAAACGATGTATTTGCGAACCCATGACCTTGTTTATGCTTCTACGTCAACTATTCCAACTTCCTTAGACACTGTTAAAGACATGTGAATGTGATCCATTTCCTTAAAAAACATGCATAATCTTTAAACGACATTTAAAATGAGACGGAGGGATTACAGCCAAAATTTACTATACCATTTTCATTTGAGTAAAATCGTTTCATTTCTGGCTGTCAACTTGAATAATACCAACTCTTTTAAAGGGCAACCCGGTGCACTAAAGCTCTCGCATACGCAGGGTCCGGGAAGGGGTCCCACCATTATTGGTGTATTGTACGCAGCCTTACCCTGTTTTTTACACAAGAGACTGTTTCCAGGACTTGAACCCGTGACCTTTCAGCCACATGACAACAACTTTACCAGTTGTTCCAAGGTTACCTCTCAATAATACCAACTTTTTTAAAATCCAGAATTTACTATACAAATTTTTGCCTCTATTTAAGCTTAAAAATACCATGTATTTTTATCTTAGATATAGAAATGTGCCTATTATTATTAATTGTGAAAACTTAGAAAATTTGAGAACAAAACATATATTAATTAACTGTAAAAATAAATATTAGACAATTATATCATATGTCCTTGTGAGCTTAGCTCAGTTGGTATGGACAATGCATAATATATGCAAGGTTCGGGGTTCGAACCGCGGCCACCACAAAAAAAAAAAAAAAGACAAATCATATATATTGATTTAACAATTATACTTTTATTATGGAGTATTCATTGTGTATGAATACTGAGCAGATAACATTATTTTAAGGAAGTAAAATGGTCACATTATGACTCAATTATATTCCTTTTATTTACTTGATAGTAGGCCTTACTTGCAAGGTGCTAAAGGAGCACCACAGAGGCATTTATTATGCTCAAACACATTCTTATTAAACTTCTTCAACCCAGCAGGAATTGCACCACACAGCTGGTTAAAGCTAACATTAAATTGCGAAAGAGACTGTAGGTTGCCGAGCGACGCCGGAATTGCACCAGATAACTTGTTGTTAGACAAATCAATCTCCTTTAGACGCTTCAATTTGCCCAGATAGGAGGGGATTGGCCCACTAAGGCTGTTGGAGCCAAGATCCAGATTTTGTAGTCTTTGGAGTTTGCTGAAAGAGTTAGGGATTGTCCCAGTTACTTTCGGCATTTCGGCCAATGAGAGCATGCTAAGATAAGGGAGGTCGCCAAACTCAGCTGGAAGCGTACCGGAAAGACCCCAGCCACGGCTGATGGTGACAACGGTGACTCGGCCGGGATACGGTTTGCCGCAACCAACGAAGTTCCAGTCACAACATTCTGTATTGTTGTCCCAGTCGTCGAGGCGACCTTTGGGGCCACCGAAATGGTCTCTGATTTTGAGGAGGGTGGCTTTGTCATTGGCATTGCAGAAGAAGTCGTCATCAGCGTTTGATGTGGAGAAGTACATGGAAGAAAGGAAGAGGAGTGTTAAGTGGAGTAGGAGAAGCATGGTTGGAGGAGTCTTCATCTTAATTTTGGAGTTTTTTTTTTTAAGTTGAAAAAATAAGAAGAGGTGGTTTGAGTTTGGGTTGAGAGAGTACTCAAGTTTTTAGTTTAGGTGACAAGAAAGATTTTCAGAGTGTGGTTATTTATAGAATTCGTAACCATCCGGATGTATAATTGTTTTAGTAAAAGAGGTTATAATATATTTTTCGTTTTCAAAAAAAAGAAAAGATGCTATAATAATGAGATATAACCCTTTGAGATATCTATGATATTATTTTATAAAAAGCAATTATATTTTATGCACCTTTTATTATATTTTTTATACATTTTAGTTTTTTCTCTCTATCGCTCTTTTTATCACATTAATAAATTATTTCATCTATTATTTCACTCTTTTTTGTTTCTTTTCTCGCTTGTGCCCTTAACGCACAAGTTAATGACTCAAAAGTATCCCCGTGAGCCAAACTCAGTTGGTAAGGACAATACATAATATGTGCAAGGTCTGGGGTTCGATCCCTGGACACCACAAAAAAAAAATGACTCAAAAGTGGAAATAACCTGTTGTAATCAATGCATTTGAATTTAATATTGTACTTTTAATTAACATAGAAAAATAAACAATGAGCCAAAATCATTAATATTTCCTTAATGAACATATGTCAACTTACAATAATTCAAAACATATCCAAATTATTGTAATATCAAGATAAACAAGAAATTAACAATTACTTTCATATTATCATACGCATATAATATGAGATCATTAATTCTAAATGCAATAATTTCTTACCGAAAATATCCTTAAAAAAAAAAAAATTCTTACCGAAAACAATAATATCAATAAAGCATGAACATGATATATTTGACAATTCATATTTTCTACTATTATAATAGCAGTCAAGAGAAATATAAATTGAGAAATGCTGAACTACACGACACTATTTGTCGTCAAACAAGCACGAATGGTTTCCACAACTTCCAATTTCCTTTTTGATTTGGTTTTTTATTTGTTAACTTTTATTTTTTGTTTGCGTGTGTTGTTTTTTATAAGCTAAATACACATCGGTCCTTTAATTTAACATTTATATTGGACTAATCCTTTTTATATTTTTAACTTTTAAATGGTCATTTGTGTTGGTAAAAATGAATAAGTTAGTCCTTTAATTTTTTTTTTTAACAAATTGATTCCTTTTTCATCCAACTTTGTTAAAAAATGCTCCCATAAGGTAAAATGTTTAAAAGTGTTTATGACACAAAACATAATTACTTACATACATATTTTTCTTATTGTTTTCCAATTTAATGTTAATTTTACATATAAATATTTAATCAACTACATTAAAAATTTAATCTATAATTTAAGGGTTCAAATTAATATTGAATAATACACTTATGAATCCTAGTTTTGAGAGCGATAAATTTAAACTTACCAACTTAGCAATAAACGTCTACATAAACATTTTTTAATTGAGTTTGGTGAAAAATGTTAATGGTACATACATTTTATGACTTAAAAAGGACTACGTGCACACTTTTAATGTCATAAAAAATCAATTTAAAACTAAAAAAATTAAAAAGACTAACACGATAAAACGTTAAACTTAAAGAACCCCGTGATGTAAATGACCTTTTTTATACGATCAAAATGATTCAAAAGATTTAAGGGTTTTAAGAAAAAAAATAAAATTAAAACAAGTTAAATAACTTAAACGTAATGATCATTATATAAAACTATATGCAGAGTATTTTTTTCTTCATGAAGAGCTACTATATCAAGTTATTTTTATATGCAATTGCCTATCGTGCTTGTCGTGCTATATGGCCTGTCGTGCCATATAGCACTGCTCATATAAATTATAAACGTGCAATTTAATGACCAAACAATTTTCATGCATGAACCATACTAAAATGACATCTACGTAACCATGTATAATACACCATACATATTCACACTTATTTATATTTTTCTTTCGCTTTCAATGATATATGTACAAATCACAATTAATATTACCAAATAATTTAGAGGTCATGCGAAAAGAAACAATCAAATGCATATAATACAGTTTCCATATAAATTATCGTGTACCTATCATCATGATAGAAAGTTTTTATCTTCTCTTAACCTTGCAGCCATTAATTAATCATCCATAAATCATAATCTTCCTCAGTCAGCGGATGCAGTTTCCCCCATCAAACTTTTTAAACTTATTAGAGTCAGAAGTCATTTCTTTTAATGAAGCAGCCATAAAAATCGAACCTAAAGATATTTAACTTGATTGTTAGGAAGAGGCTGCTGCGCTTGAAACCTGAAAAGTTTAATGGTTATGCATGTAAAACTCAAAACGCATGGGTTTGCCACACTAACCTTTAGGTTCGATTCGCACCCACCAATAACTGTATATTGGATGCAATAGGAATGACCAGCGAATCCCCTTCATTATACTATGAGTTCCTTGATGTGTATTGCACAACCACATCAAGCGTATCTCCTAGCTAACAGTATTTTACAGATTTATGGTTCCAGCAATTCACTCATACATTAGAGAATTGATGGATGATTTAGACTCACTACTACAAAATACCCCCTTTAATAGCACTTATTTTGGCTCTTAATAGCGCTTCTCAAGCACTAAGAATGCACAAATAACTTTTGAATAACTTTTGAATGCTCGAATAACATGGCTGAATATGAAGCATGTATCTTGGGCATTGAAGAAGCCATTGATATGAGAATCAAGCATCTTGACATCTACGGTGATTCCGCGCTTGTCATTAATCAGATAAAAGGTGAATGGGAGACTCATCATGAGAAGCTGATCCCTTACCGTGACTATGCAAGACGTCTATTGACATACTTTACAAAGGTCGAGCTGCACCATATCCCTCGGGATGAAAACCAGATGGCTGACGCTCTTGCCACTTTGTCTTCCATGTTTCGTGTGAACCACTGGAATGACGTGCCCATAATCAAAGTGCAGCGTCTTGATAGACCCGCTCATGTGTTTACCATTGAAAAAGTACCTAGTCAGACTAATGAAGATGTGAATGATGGAAAACCTTGGTATTATAATATCAAACAGTTCTTGCAGAATCACGAATATCCACCTGGTGCTTCCAATAGGGATAAAAAGACCCTGAGGAGATGGGCTAGTAGATTCCTTCTGGACGGAGAAATCCTATACAAGAGGAACTATGATATGGTCTTGTTGAGATGTGTTTGTTATACCCTAATTTTGGACCTAAAAATACTTGCTCAAAATGTTTTTCATCTCTGATATGGTCTTTGACCTTTTAAAAGATTGCCATCTTGCTATTGTTTTACACTGATATTTTACCCTGCTTTATCTACCAATTTTGCTTTAAAAATATTTTCAACTGTGTATTTGTCTATGTTTTCTTGCATCTAAAGCCATTCAAAAGGTTTTTCTTGCATATCAAGTCATTTGAGATTGTCTCTGGTCAATTGCACATTTCTCTGCATTTTATTTCAATGTTATTTGCAAAAATATGAAAAAGGGTATTTTAGTCATTTCCTGCATTCAAACTCATTTTAGTCCATGAAAATTGTCTCTGAGTCTTTTCAATTGGTTTGTATAAACCTTTGTTTCAATTCCATGTTAAAATCCATTTCAAAAATTGCATTTGAGTCATTTTGAGTCAGTTTAGTCCCTAGGGGTATTTTGGTCATTTCACGTAAAATTTTGACAGAGAGAGGTTACTTTGAAGTACCTCATTTGGTAGTTGGTTCATTTTAGTCCTTTTGTTGATTTTATCTTTTGTTTCACTTTACGTTATTTCCAAATTACCACTTTTAACAAATTTTATTAATATTTGCATTTTAGTCCTTTTTCATTTCAGTCCTCTGAGTTTCTAAAATTTGCATTTTAGTCCTTTAACAGTCTTGCATTTTAGTCCTCAAATGTTTTTAATTTTGTTTTCAAGTCCTTTTTCTATTATTGCATTTTGGTCCTGTAAGTTTCAATAATTGCAGAAAGGTCCTCAAATCCCAAACTCAGCAAGGCCGAACTTCTCAAGTCCAATGACAGGTGGCAGGCTCTCATTGGCTTTCAAGTACAAGTGTCAGCTATATAAAGGCCCAATCATCACAGTCCCATTCAGATCGTAACAACTCAGCCATTAATCCAGTGCCACATCACAACCACAGTCAGAAACAGAAATCAGCATTTCTCTCTCTTCCAAAACCGATCAAAATCCAGGAAAATGATGAAGAACATGATGAATCTTCATCAAGTTCATCATCAAGCTCATCTCCAGAAAGTACAGTAACAGAATCAATCAAGAAACATTCAACAAAATCAAATCAAGCTCAATAGAGATTCGAAGCAAGTTCATCAAGATCGAACTAATTTCGCCAGAATCAATCAAGAAACATTCAAATCAAAGCGAAGTCCAATTTGAGCCAATCCAAAACCCTAGGGTTTCGAATCAAACATCGAATCAGAAGTTCAACAGCGAAAGAATCTCGAACCTGCAAAAGATTGAAACGGTTAGGGTTTGAACATTTTTCCAGAAAATCAAAAGACGAAGGGGAAATCGTTCGATTCTCGTCAAGAACTCATCGTCGGAAACCGATTCGGTACCATTCCTTCCTCTCTCAACTCGATTTGTGCTTATTTATGTAATTCTGGATTTATTGCTGTGACTTTTGCCTCATTCGTGTTTCAAAGAACCGAATCTATGTATTTTAAGATCTAGCAAAGCCTGAGAGGTTCTTGAGTGTTTGAACGTTAGAAACGGGAATAGGAGAGGAGGACGATCCTTTCTATGTAATTAGTTTTGAAAACGGTGTCAAGTCGTCGGAGAAGATGAAGATTCCGATGAATCTTCATCTTCCTCCGCCGTCTACCACCGTCCTCCGCCTCCATTCCCAGTTTCCGACGAGGCTTCTACGGTTAGAGAGAAGGGAGAACGTTTTAAGGTTAGAGAGAGAAAGAGTGTTGACAAATGAAGAAAACCGGTCCCTGTGCCTTATATAGACGCCTGAACCAGACCGGTTCACAAGAACCAGTCCGGTTCAGGCTCCCTAGCGCTCTCAGCCATCAGATCTAGGGTTGATCCATCTGGATCAATGCTGTGGCTCTGGTTCAATAAGCCCTGGACCTGGATCTTATACGTATGGGCCTGGATCTGTTTCTTTTCTTCTTTCTTCTTTCCCTTCATTTTTTTGCTATGAACACCACTGGTTCTTGCTTTTTATACCCTCTGCATGTTAAAATTTTGTGCAAAAATTCCTATCAAATTCCTATGGATTCTTGATAATTTTCTTGGTGTTTTATGATATTTTTGCATGATAAAATTTGATAAGAAAATATGTGTGTTGTTTCTTGCTTATTTGGTTACTTTCTTGTTAATTTTTGAGAAATTTTACTATGTCTTTGATCATGATGCCTTGATGCATGATATTGGCATTTGATGTGATTTTGTGATGTGTCTATCACTGACTTTTGTATTCACTCCACTGTTTTGGAATTGATTTGGTAGTTTCTTGTTTTACAAGTCATGTAAATACTTGTTTGTGAAAATAAAGTGCTAAATGTGTCTAGAAATAGATCATAACTCTTGACTTGAATATGTTCCTACAATTCTCACATTATTGCTGTAATAAAACCTTTTGAAAATTGCTATGATGAGAGGATTATAGGTCATATGCATAGTGAAGTACTATGGTTAATTTTTTTAGTGCATTTTGACACTTTATTTTTGTTGATTTTACTATCTTTGTTTAATATTCTCTTTCTTTATTTCTTGCCATTATATCTTGTGCTACTAACCCTCTACTTCATGTTTCATATATCCCACAAGCATCTCATCTTTCATTTCCATTTCACTTCTTGTCATTTACATTTCTTGCAAAGATTTAGCATGTATAACCTAGGTTTTTTGTACTTTACTTTATGCAATTTAAATTCTTGCAAGACCATAGCATGTAAACTAGGGCATATGTAATGGACAATGGACTCTAATGATGTACACCGACACAAGCACCGACACATGCACACACATCACATGGATACTTTAGATGTATGCTTAGGGAATGTATGCTTTAGATGTATGCTTAGGAATCACGACACTTAGAAAAATTCTCTTCTCCAAAAAATATGAACAACTTCACTCAAATAATTTTCCAAAGAAACCTTGGGATCAAAATCCCATTGAATTTTCCCTTTATTTTCTTAAACAAAAAACCTTAATGAACTTTAATCATACTTAGATTTTTTTTGCAAAGTAACTAATCACACCTCACATTTTCCAAACCTTATGCCCTTGAGGCCTCTCTCTCCTATTCTTTAAAATTCCATTTTCAAAATTAAAATCAACCAACAAAAACAAAAACATTTTTGGAAGAGAACTACATGGATTTTGATCCCTTAAAAGGGTATGTAGGCAAGAAGTCAAAACTTCTCGAATTCCAATAAAACAAAAATTCAAACACATTCTTCTCCCTCCAATTCTTAACCTAGCAAACCCTTAGGTGTAAATAACACTTTCAAATAGCATTTAAAAATAAAGCGCACGCGTAGAAAGTAAAGACGGTTCCTATAGGATACTATAGTCGTCATGGGTGCCTAACACCTTCCCATGACGAAAACAACTCCCGAACCTCGATTCTCAAGGGTTTTTTTATTTTTCCCTTCCCAAGAAAAAATGAGATATCAAAGGTTAAAAAGGTTCAAACTTAATCAATGTTTGACACCCGAAAAACCAAGATAAAACAGCTGGCGACTTCACTGGGGAGATTCGAGAGTTACGCCTAGTCTTTATTTTCACGCTTGCGCTTTTGGTTTTTCTTGTTTCCTTTACTTGTTTTCTTATGTGAATAAATGTTTAAATTCTTGCAAACGTGTGGGGGTGAGGATATCAAAAGTCCTACACCCGGGCTGAGTAAACTTAGGATTTAGGGGGGATATAATCGACAATTCATTCCGAGGGTTGCCTCGTGTATTGGATTATGCGATCAATCCCACATAGCTGAGGCATTTTGGGGGTGATGTTGTCGGTGCGTGTTGTCGCGTTTAGGCACTTTGCTTCCAATTGTTCTATGACGCTATGGACCGTAGATAACCGAACCCATCCATGGCCACTTTCTAGGATGTAGTGCGGAGGCTAAACCGAGTGTTGTCTCGAGTTTTAGTCGTCACGCGATACTACACTCAAGTTAGACCTTCTTACGGATAATCGTGGAGCGAGTGTTTGTCTTGTGGCACCATGATATACGTAAGAGAGGTTTCGACTTGGGAACCTTTTGTAGAACCCGGTTACTATTACCCAAAGCCCTAGTATCACCGGACGTCGTGTCCACCCATGACCCCTTGACTTTGAATATCAACCCTCCATGTTTTCTCCGTACTTGAATATGATCATGCATACATGCATACATGCATAAACTTTTTCCATGCATTTATCGAAGGGCTTAGACAAATTGAATTTGTAAACATTGTAGGAATGGGGAAGACTAAGTCCTACAAGTTCAAGGAAGTGGATTTGGCTAGTTTGAGAGATTTGGCACTCAAGATCAAGGATCCGACCGGTTTCCGACGTCGTTACGGGGATTTACTTACCCTTCTCCGGACTAATGTGGAAGAGAAGCTTGTACACACTCTAGTGCAGTTTTATGATCACTACTAGAAAAATTGGGAATAGAGACGGGCAAAATCCGTCTCTAAAACAGGAAAAATCTGTCTCTAAACATGTCTGAGACGGAATCAGAGACGGAACTAGGTCCGTCGTTGTTTTTGTCGTCTCTAAAGCCTTTAGAGACGGAATTTAGATTTCCGTCTCTGATAGAGACGGATTAAACCCGTCACCAATTTATATAATCCGTCGCCAATGTTTAGCTGAAAGAAAAGGTTAATCTGTCGCAGTTGGAGACGGAAACCTCCGTCTCAGATAAATATATTTCCGTCTCTAAACTTTGTCACAAAAATTATAAAATCCGTCTCTATTCAATGAAATTCCGTCTCTACGGAGACGGATCACAATTCCGTCTCTAAAACCTTTTTTTTTTTATATATATATATTCTGCCATAATATTCCATAAATTTAGTACTAAAATAATGTTTATAATATTCATTATGTTTATCTAATTCTCAAGAATGTCCAATTATATTTTGATAAATATCAAATTTACAAAAGTGACATGAAAGTAGACTCATACAACAAAATATCACTTGATATCAAAAGTTAATGATTCAAAAGTACATTCATACAATTATGTTTCTTCTCATGTTCAATAGTTAATGCTTCAATCCTAGCCTCCATAGCAGCAACTTTTAATGCCAAAGGCTATATACATCTATCTTAACTTGAACTAAGCGTTTTTCAATGCCAAAGACCCCCTACTATTGAAGCTCTTTTTAATAATAGCTTCATCATTTGCAAGCAACTTGAATTTAGCCTACGAACAAAAAAATATCATGAAGTTGTGTATTTTGAAAAGGACGATGAACTTTCAACCTAAGTAACAATATGAAGCTTCATATTTCATATCATATAAAGAAAATAGTATATCCCCTAAATAACTATATCTCTATTTATGTAACTGCCACTATTTGTAACAATTGTTTCAACCATTTTCCATTTCAACTTTCAACCTAAATAACAACAATATTAAAGCTTCATATTTCACATCATATAAAGCAAATAGGTCAGAGAGCAGCAATGCAATAAATATAACCAATCTTCACCAATATAAATACTAGGAGAATGCTAGATAAGATTGAAAGAAAGAAAACTGAAACTGAAGTAAACAACCAACAACTAGAGCCACAATTTCTGCCACATTAAATCTCTTAGAGTAATAGTAAGCAACATAAGGATTTATGGAATACAAATCTCCACTTTAAGAGTCGTAACAGTCCAAAAACTTATATTAGCAGTTAGAAAAGGGAAGAATAAAGACCAAAATTCAGAACTTGAGAGTTTAGAGGATAAAGAGAGCATGTCACCAAATCCACCAGCTCTAACATTAGACAAATCAAGAGGAAGGAAGTGAGAAGAATGAGTATTGGAGCTTAGTACCTCTCAAGTTCTCTAATCCAAGTTTCAATTCCCTACCAACCACAGCCATCTCTAATCCAAGTTTCAATTCCATAAGGCAAAATCTGTTAGCATAAGGCAAAAATGTTACATTATAGTTAGGCTCAATCATCAAATCAAATACATGGATGTATAAAACCAAATCAAAGTAAGTTAAATCACAAAGTTACGTTACACGTAGTTAGTAAAATGCATATAATATACAATTCATCATAAAATATAAGACCTATACATTGGTATTCAAGAGTTGCGTTTTCCATTATTCAGAGGTTTAAGCTTAAATATAGCATCAGGAATATAACAATACTAAGATAAAGAGACGTATTTGACATTCCAAAAGAACTAAAATGGTTTGTAACTGACCTCCTTCACGTTCTCAGCAAGTTCAGTCATAGTAAACTCGCCTGAAAGAATAATATGAATAATCAATTCAAACAAGTACAACAGAAGAATAAAAAAGCGTACACTGCACATAAGTATCACTGGTATTGTAAAGAAACCTGGGTTCCCAATGTTGATTGGACCAGTATTTTCTCCTTCCATGAGGCGAATTAGGCCATCAACCTAATACATATTAAAAATATAACAACCATAGATCAGCATTGATGTGCAAATCTAAAAGCAAAACACGATGAGCAAAGCTTCATATATACCATGTCAGAGACATAGCTGAAACTGCGAGTTTGTGTTCCTGGAAGTTGGACTGTTAAGGGCTCACCACTGCAACACCCAAGAACAAGTAACAGTTAAGAATCCAGTTTCAAAATAATGCAAAAGAAATTGTGACTAGTCTACTAAATCAAGGTATTTAGATCAATGACTCGTAATTTAACAGATAAACAACTAGCTATTCGAGTAAATATATCTGTTGTTTATAAAGACCGAGTTTACAGTATATATTTTCTTTTCATAAGAGTTAGTACATCTGTTACGTAGTTTTCTCATAGACATTATTTTAGTCAACCAGATCAAAACATTATTTAAGGACTTACCGAATTGCTTGAGCAATAAAGTTGCTGACAACACGCCCATCATCGATATTCATGTGTGGTCCATATGTATTGAAGATTCTAGCAATGCGTATTTCTGTGAAAATATTTTATTCAGTTAACAAAAGATGAAAAAAAAATGAATTGGCAATATCCTCTATCAATGAGGAGTTACTTGTTTGGTGAAGAAAACATGGCATAACATTACCTAATCCATGCTGCCTATGATAATCAAACATCAAAGTTTCTGCCACACGCTTGCCTTCATCGTAGCAACTCCGAAGTCCTGTTGTGAAAAATTCTTAAATTACACAAACAGACAAACAAACAAACAACCACACAAATAAGCAAATATGCTAACAAACAAACAAACAAACAAACAACCACACAAATAAGCAAGCAAGCAAACAAACAAACAGTGCCAAAACTACACAAATACAATATCTTCCCCCACCTGAGTACTTTACCGAATACACATGCGCAACAATTTCAGAACTTCGACTCAGCCGTCCCTTCCTAACCGCACAGACCTATTGCTCCAAGATCCAAAACTCAAGAACGAATTCTTCCGAGAATATGAAGCCCGTGGCCAATGAGATCAGTGAAACAACTCTCAAATTAGAATCAATTCAATCCAATATATTAATTTGTAGACAAGTATGAAGAAGGTGAAGTTAAGATGATTTAAAATATCAATTTTGTCGATATAAAATTATAAAAACAAAATCATTTAAATTAGAAAGTAAATCAACCATTTTGTGAAACTCTCAGTTCATCCCATAACTAAAAAAAAAAATCATTTACATAAGTCCCTCTACATTGTTTTATTTTATTTGTTTTGAAAGGAAAAATTTACTAATAGGATTTAAACTAGCCACAAGATGTGCTAAGCCAAGAACAAAGACCTAACTTTGAAACCATAAACACTACTAAAACAAGTGTACTCTTTACTACCAAATGGGACTACCGAAACAACAAATGATTTTTGCTACTACTATCCCAAATCTAACTAACAATCCTAACTGAGCAAAAATTGTTAATAAAAGTTAATAGAGCTGCAACTTAAAACATATATATTAACCCTAGTATTCTTTACTTAATCACTTTCTCAAAAATCATCACTATGATGAAGAAACAACATTAACAACAGTAGAAGGTTACAATTAAAAATGTTAACAGAGAAAAGGAACTAAAATGTTAAGAGAAAAAATTTAAGAGAAAAACATAAGCAAATCTGGAACTAGGTAATGGAAGAGAGGAACTCACCATGAGGGTAAAAAGAAATGTAGTGGTCTCATAAAGCTCTGGTGCGGTGAAGGCATTTTCCGGCACGGTGGTCACCGAAATTCTCCATTTGTGAAATAAACATATGGGTTTCGTTGTGAACCTCAAGAGAATGAAAGTGGTCGGTTTAGTTTTGTAAATAGTGGCTCACGGTGGCCGGAATCAAGAGAGAAGGTGGCGGTTAGGGTTTTTTAAACTTCACCGATCTGAAAATAAATTGGTTGTTCCTTGTAGAGAAAGAGAAGAGGAAATCAATGGTAGTGGTGGTGTGGCCATTGGGGAACGGATGGTTGAGTAGTGGTGGCCGGAAGTTTTGGGTGGTGGTTGGGAAGAGAAGAAGAACGCGCTTCTGTTGTTTCAGAAAGGGAGAGAGGAAAAAAATAAAGGGGTTTCTTGTTTCTATCAAATAATAATAATAATAATAATAATAATTTGGGTGGTGGTTTTGCGAAGGAGAAAAGAGAATGAGATCTGGTTCTGTTCTTTTGAGTATTTTTGACCAAAAAGTAAGTGGTAACAAATAAGCCATAAGGAATTAAGGGAAACTTGGTAAAATAAAAGAAAGAAATAAATTTGGGTGGCTCACAAAAATAGAGAGGTAGTACACGTGAATGTAAAAAAAAGAATGATTCTACTCCTTTTTGTACTTTTAAACTAATGGTCGAGATCTCAATTAAATAAACAAAATTAAAGAAAATATCTTTAAAGGACTAAAAAGGAAAGTCTTAGAACCAAAATACTCCAAAATATTTGTTCAGATACTCTACTAAAATTTAGAATCAAAATTGAATCATTTTAAAATAAAATTAGATATAAAACTAAACTAAAATATAAAATAAATCATAGCTCAATATTATTATTATTATTATTATTATTTTCTACAAAAGTGAGAAAAAAAATAATTTATTTATTTACTACCTAATTACTACACTAATTAACTAAGTGGAAAATAAGAACACAAACAAATATATAATGTAAACAAAACATTTACAAATATATAGATATAAATATTGGGATGTTACATTACTACCACGCTTATAAAAAATTTCATCCTCGAAATTTGCTATACTTCAAATCACACAAAGGACTGTGTCTAACCAAACGAGACATGAACACAAACATTCAAAGATATCTTAATTATATCAATTAACGCTACTAGAAGAAACTTGCTCCTCTATCTTACATTTTCTCAAGATCAACTTTCAAAAAGTTACACTAATTCATATTAAGGATAAGGATCGATGGAGGTGATATGGTGGTGAGAACTGTGAAAGAGCAAAGGGAAGAAAGAGAACATGAATGTAAAAGAGTGGTGAAATGAAGTGTGAATAAGGAGATAAGCTTTGTTATTGTTATTCTTCTTCTTCTTATTATTGTTGTTGTTGTTGTTGTTGTTGTTGTTATTATATTATTATTTTTTTGAAGCAATTATTTATATTATTATATTATATTATTAAAGAAAAAGAGCAAACCAAAATTTTGGGCGCGGGCTCCATTATGAAAAGTGGGCGGGCAATGAAATAATTTGGTGGAAAATGTAAACTTTCAATTTCAGAGACGGAATTCAGAGACGGAAATAGCCAGAGACGGAAACGTTCCGTCTCTACCAGAAGTTTGATTATTTCAATGACTACTTGACCATTTAGAGACGGGCACAGAGACGGAATACCTTAGATACGGAAATAAATCGTCTCTAATTTCCGTCTCTGAATTACCTTTTATAGAACAAATCATAAATCTAACTATGTCGAGACGGATTTAGAGACGGAAATATTTTGAGACGGAAATTTCCGTCTCTAAATCCATCACAAAAACATTAATTATAATTTCCGTCTCTAAATGCTTTTTTCCGTCTCCAATTCCGTGTCCATTAGAGACAAAAATAATTCCGTCTCTAAATTCCGTCGGTATTTCAGCTTTTTCTAGTAGTGGATCGGGACTATCAGTGCTTCACTTTTCCCAACTTTCAGTTGGTGCCCACACTCGAGGCTTATTCTTGCTTGATAGAATACCTGGCCGGTCTGATGAAACCGCATTTCAAGAGTCTTTCGATCTCTTCTTTAATCTTTGATAAGATCTGTGGCGCAAACCTTCTAGGAATCTGCTTCACCGGTTTTTTATCTATTCGAATCGGCATTTTCAATTCTACCACCTTTCGATTTAAACCGGGCATTTCGTTGTAGTCCCACGCGAAACAATCTTTGTATTCCTTTAGAAGCACCACAATTCGCTCTTTGAATTCTTTAGGAATTTTGGCGCTAACATACGTTGGTCTCTTGGCGGAGCCATCTCCCAAATCTACTTCTTCGAGAGGATCCTGCGCCTTCATCTTAATAGTAGAACCCATAGGATCTTCTTCGAAACCCAAAGGTTCATCATCGTATATACAATCCAATTTTTGATCATTAATGAGGTCATCAGTAGCATCTTCTACCGTTGTTTCGATCACCTCTTTTTGCAATATCTCGGCCTCTTTAGCTGTATTTAATTGAGTTTCAGCCACGTAGGCCGTATTTTTGTCCCAAAAATTGGGCTTAATAATAGATTACTTTTCGATATCCCACCCAGTTGGTGAGACTGCATACTCTGTTGATCCTGGAGTGAGGTCATCAGTAACCTTCTTGTATGCTGAGGCCCTTGTTCTGAGCACATTTTCCTCCTCTAGGGGAGTCTCCTTATGATTCACCATTACGTAATCATGATCAATTAATTCTCTTTCCCAAATAAAACCAGAATCTAGATGAAGTTTCATGGAACACATTTCATCTTCTGAAACAACATATTTGGGACCCAAAGTAAGGACTGGAGGAATATTTGCCAGTTGTTTATCGAAATTCTTCTTTGCAATGCTATTCACTTCCGCCACGAAATAACTTTGATCAGCCTCGATGTTCTCTACTAGACCATCTTCTCTCCAAATGGCAATCCTTTGATGCACAGTAGAAGGTACTGCCCCCACACCATGTATCCATTCCCTGCCTAACAACACATTGAAGTTAGCCTTAGATGGGACTACCATGAACGTAGTTGTTCTTTTCACACTTCCAACTATCAAATCAACTTTGACAGCCCCAAGGGAATTTGCCAGTGGTCCCTTCATAGTTAGTGAGGACTATGTTATGCGGTTTCAAGTCAGAATCAACAATCCCAATTTTCCCTAAGAAGGATTGGGGTATCAAATAAATTGTGGCACCTCCATCCACCAATACTTTATTCACTCCCACGCCATTTATCTTGGCTTGGATAAATAAAGGTTTAAGGTGATGCATCATCGATACATCAGGCCTCTCGAACACTGCATGCTGATCCTCGACACAACCATTGTTCATAACATAATAGCATAATAGCTTGTGAATGGCCATTTCTTTAGTGAAATCACTTTCCACTTCGTTTACCTCGGAGCACACATCATATTCAACTAGCAGTACCGAAACAACATTACATACTATGTCGAGACTCGGGTCGGATTCAGAGAAATTTGAAGTCATTTCCTCATCCTCCTTTGGAATGTCTTTTTTCAAAGTTAGTAAAGGGGGAAATATTCTTTCAGTGGCTGGTCATTTGACCATTTCAAAAACAGTCTCCTGTTTTTCTTCCCTTTTCTCAACATTAGTGACATCTTTCAAAGCACTTGCCCTTTTCTGGCGTTGATACCTCCGCCATTGTGTTTTTGTCATGGGGTTCTTACCCTTGTAATTATTGCTGTAGGCATACTTGTTGGAATTCGATGTTTCCTGCTGATGAGACGTTGCGGCCACTCTTTTCACCCATTTCATTGGTGGGGCAGAGTAGCCAGATTTCTTGCCCCTGGAAAAGACCCAAATATCTGTTGGAATCTTCAAAGAAGGATTGAAAGTCTTCCTATGACTCTTGCCTGGGTTTTTCTCTGAGGCTTTCATCTTATAAGGAACCCATCGCTTGTTGAAACTGAATTTTGGCCGGTTATCAACCCATCCGCCTTTGCGTTTGGCTTGGGGTCGAAATCCCTCGACAGATTTTGCAACTTCTTTATCGAAAACTGTGCTGCATCTTGGGCAGAGCATGGCATGTGCATTGGAGATTTTGCATCTGTTGAGAAAATCTATTAAATCTTCTTCGGCCTTGGGATATGCCACTTTCATTTTTTCAGCAAATTGGTCTTCGGTAACCACTGCATTTTCAGATTGATGATCATCAGCAATCATCTCCTCGCCGGCTTGTAAATTTTCTTTTGATACAGGGGCCAAGGGTGGTGATTCAGTGCCAAATTCTTCTGATATATCCACCATGTTGATGGCAACCACATCAGCATACATTGAATCAACTTTCTTCAAAGGATCTGCGTCTATTTGCATTGACTGTTTGGTTTTATCTCCAAACTTCAACCTTCCCTCATCGAGAGCTTTTTGCACAGAGTCCCTGAAACGAGTACAACGAGATAAGTTATGGCCTAAGAACCCATGGAACTTACAAAATCCTCGTTTCTTCCTTTGTTCTAAAGGAGGTAGTTTCATGTTTTTTGGCACTAATATTATGCCATCTGCAACTAAGAGATCGAAGATCTCTTCACATTTAGAGAAATCAAAAGTATAAGTTTTAGGAGGGTATTTGTCATTTTTAGGCTCTTCGGGATTTTTCCCATTTGATGGCCTTAACAATTTACATGTATAAGGAGGTCCATCTTTTAATTCTGCCAGATTTATGTCATTCTCTTCGACAGTATCTGATCCCCAATCGAACTCGGGGTCACTGTCTCCTGCGTCTACATAGGCAACTTTTTCCCTTTAGGGAATTTGTTCGTCCGGGCTTTTTCAGCCTTAAACCTTTCGACTTGCCGGATTCTGTCTGCTAATTGTGCCATATCCCTAAGATATTGAGTGTCCAATTTCTTTCGAACGGAATAGTCTAGGCCACCAGCAGCCATTTCGACCAATTCACGTTCTGGTACTGAAGTGAAACACCTGGCCTTGAGAAGACGAAATCTGTTCAGATAATCATCGATCGATTCATGCGTCCTTCATCGAATGTTAGCCAGTTCTTTCAAGCTAATTTTAGATTGGCCCATGTAGAATTGTTCATGGAAAGCTTTTTCCAATTGATTCCAACTAAAAATGGAATGTGGAGGCAATGTAGTGAACCAAGTGAAGACATTTTTCGTCAAAGAACTTGGAAAATATTTCAACTTTAAATTTTCATTATTTGCCATTTCACCCGCCTCCATAAGGTATCGACCAATGTGTTCGACCGTCGATTCATTGGTTTCCCCAGCAAACTTAGTAAATTTGGGGACTTTCCAATTCCTTGGTAATTCAGTTTCCAAAACATATTCAGACAAATCCGACACGAAATTGGGCCTATGTAAACCCATATTAAAACCATTTTGGGCTAACAAAGCCTCGACAACATTCGCTATGTTATTATGGCCCTCATAATTGTTTCGACGGGCTTGCATGACCACTTGGTCCGCATCTTGGTGTCTATTTACCAATATTGGTACCCTTTCGAGCTCTTCCATAATCTGTGCATGTGCCCTTGGCGGTTGCATTTGATTTTCAGGCACCTGGGTGTTTTCACTAACCGCAGGGAGTTCTGCTGACCCAACATTTAGATTTCGAGTTACTGGTGTACTTCGCGCCACAGGGGCACCGAAGAAATCGGCGATTCGCTCCATTTGAACGGACAACGCTTGGTAACTGTTGTTAGTATCTCGAATTACAGGATTAATTACCGCACCCATTTGTTGCGTTACTAGATTGGCCATTTCGTGATTGGCCTCATCCATCTGTTGCCTTAGGGCCATCATAGAGGCATTAGTTAAAGTTTGTTGAGGCGTTGCAAAAGGAACGCTCACCCCAGGAGTAAACAATTGGGGCATTGGTACGTTTAAACTCTCTGAGAACGAAGACGGGTTCGTATGTAGGCCTTGCATTAAAGAAGTTGGCATGCCATATGGCATATTTCGACGACTTGTTCCAAGATTAAAAAACGCTGGAATATCCTGCGTAGTTTGGCCAGAAGCAGTCGATCCTAGCGGCATGGCCTGAGTTGTTTGAGCGGGTGTCGTGATCGCTGGAATGGTCTGAGATGTTGGCATGGCCATCGTCGATCCGACAGTTAGCGGCGTGGTACTACTTGGGATTGTCTGCGTACCACCAGATGATGTGGGAGGGTTGGTTGCTGTTCCTAATGCACTAGCGGCGTTCGATGCCGCTGTATTTGGAATGGGAGGAGGACGTACCATTTTAGGAAGTTGTTTTTTACTCCTTAAGAGCATGCACAACGCAAACCAATTATATTAACCGAACAAATTTCACTAAGAAATTTATCACAAAGGCACAAAAAGGTCCCACCGGGCGTGCCAATTTGTTTACACTGATTTTTGGTAAACAACCGCTGGTTTAAAAATAGTTACTTGCAAGATCAACCAGTAAATCTTAGGAGCATATTTGTGCTTTTGTGTATTTTCAAGAAATGTAATGTTCTAAAAAAGTTAAATAAACAAAGAAAATGAAAGCAATCGAACTCAACCCAGTTGAATTCAATCGAATTTTGTTAAGCAAAGAACAAAGAAATCGTTCAAAATGAACAAGTAAAATGAAAAGACATTTAAGAAAAAGAACTTAAATTGCATTGATTGAATGTAAATTGGTACACAGATTCATACATTGCAACTTGTGACTCGTTTCTCGCTTCCATACGGATAATTTGAGTATAAGTTTTGTATGATTGAATTGCGACCACTTTTCCTTAGGAAAAACTACTATTTATACAAATAGGGATAACTAACTAAATTCGAATTTCAAACCTACAACGAAATAAAACTAACAAGCCTTATCCATCTAATTTGAATTTCGAACGCGCCTTTACAAAATGGTTGTTGCTTGTCCTTATCTGAAAACGATAACTGCTCCTCGATAGGTTTTCGTTTGTCGAACTGGAACACATGCTCCCAGCAAGTCTAACTTCGATAAACTTGAGAACAATTCTTCATTTCTACGATGATAAGGTCAACTCTCCTTTGACTGCATTTAATACCGTACTAAATGATAGTCTTAAAAAATATAGGCTAACAATTGGAAAATACATTATTAATCTATTTAGTAAACACTCAATTATGGATAAAATTGGTTTCTTGAAATGCATTTTGTCCAAATTTTCTAATAGCTATCGTCAATTTTTATCCTTTGTTGTTGCTTTAATTTACATTTCGTATAAGTAAAAATTATTGTGATTTTTGTCTTGTATTGGTTAATTTACATATTAATTTTCTTTTCGGTCTCTACAATACTTGCAATTTTTAAGTTAAGTTCATAAAATTTTGTTTAATTTTAGTCCTTAATTTTTTGTTATAGAAATTAAATACAAGACTAAAAACATTTTTTTTGTGAAATTTAAAAAAATCGAGACAAAAATTGCATAAAATGTCTGTAACGACTAAACCTTAAAAGTTATAATCTATGAGACTAAAAACATATTTTATCTTTAAATTTAATATGTTGGTTTTAAATTTTTTTCTTTATAGCTGGCCCCTGCGTAAACTTTTTGCTAGCTTCGCCGCTGTTTGGGTCAGAAATTGAGTTTGTTGATGTGAATTATTTCATGCAGTGCGATGGTGGAAGATAGTCACATAAGTGGAGGTGAATAAGGGTGGTTGAAGATATATAGTGTACAAAAATTATAGTTAATGTTAAGAGTCTATGATAATTTAGTGTTCCTTAATTGATCTAAGCATTGTTGTCAAAATTCCGACTTAAATCTTAAAATCCATGATGTTGTGACTTTTTTCACCTTTAACGACTCAAATCAACAGTAGAATCCTAAAATATACAAAATTCATCGATTTTACGACTTCTTAAAAACTAAGTCATTGATGACTATATATCATTTATAACATATATTAGGAAAATGCTATTTCTCTAGAAAAATAGCATCAAGAATTTTTCAAGACACAGCTGGCAAGTTTTAATTGGATGATTTATTTGTTCATTTCCTATTTTTCAGTCACACCTCCTTGAATTATGACAAATAGTGCATTGTGACTGTCTGCTCTTTATTCTTGGAGAATTCTTGATGTTATTTTTCTAGAGATATAGCATTGCTCATATTTAGTATTATTATTTTTGGTAAAATCCATCAATTTTGATTGCGATTTTACGATTGTCGATTTTGCTTTTCTCTTTTTGAAGTAAAATCCCGATTTTGACAACTTAAATCTAAGGGTTAAAAGCAATTTTTCATAGTGAGAAACTCTTTACGTAGGGAGGTATTCTTCCAAACACTATTTCTTTGGTCCTGTGATCATATTATAATTTCTCCTCATCAAGTACGTAGGGTTGCCAAATTACTGACGTGCATGGACCCGAAAAAATTGACCATTCCCTAATGTGGTGCATGCGATCTGTTGTCGAAAACACCTCCACGATGTGGACCTGTTTATAACCAAGTCCTTAAATGTTTGACTAAAAACAGGTTAAAGTGGGGATGGCCCAACTAAAAGACACTATTAAAGACATGTGAATGTGATTCTTTTTCTGGTACTTAAAATAATCGTCAGTCTCACAATCTAAGTATTTATTTGACTTTATTTTTGTCTTTAAATATAAACTATTTTTTAAATTATTAAATGTATTTATTATTTTTTTCCTAAACATACCACTAATTAATACTACTAACTTATCTTGAAATATGAAAAGCACAACACCTTCTTGGTCCCATGCACTACCCATTCCTATCGGTCGTTTAAGGATAATGATTATTAGTATGAATCACAATTAAACGAAAATGGACAATTTATCGTAGACAATAGCACTTCTCTCATTTTTATTTTAAAGGTCATTATTTTTTATAAGGGATCAAAATCGCTAGATTGTGATAATTAGAGGGTCAAAACTGCAATTAAACCTTAAAATAAACAAAAAAAAAAAGTGACATACTAATGCAAAAGAGAAAATAACACGTTTACTTTCATGATCGCATATTTGTATCAACTTTGTAGATACTGATCGACATCTCGCAACTCGTCTCTGCTGTTACGTTGCTGTCTTCCTTGTCTTCATTTCTGCCATTGTTGTTGTCTTCAAAGATGCCAAACAGAGAATCACCATACAACCACACTAACCTCATTCATGTATATGAACTTTGCAGCAAGCAAGTTTCACTTGGTGTAAAGATTCAAATCATCAAATCACACTTGATTTTTTAATATAAAAAGTAAACATGCATTTGCGGGATTGCATTACTCCCCATGCAGATCATTCGCGGGATTCACACGACAGTTGTGTCGTGTATTTCATCATTTTTCTGTGTGGTAATATAATCTCATAACTACATAAAATAAAATTAAATACTGTAGTTCTGGAATTCTTATAGTCAAATTAGAAATTAAAATGCTGTCTTGGGCATAACTAAGTGAATTCTAGACTTTGAGGTCATGCATGATGTCCACAAATACTAAACAAACACTTCTTGTCTTAGCCAGTTACAAGTTAGTACGTCCAATATTTACTATACCATTTTCATTCGGGTGAAATCGTTTTATTTCTCATTGTCAACTTAAATAATACCAAGTCTTAGATACCATGTATTTTAATCTTAGATATAAAAATGTGCCTAATATTATTAATTTTGGAAATTTAGAAAGTTTGAGAAAATAAATAATTTTCTATAACGTATAAAAACATATAGTAGACAATTATATCATAATTGATTAGACAATTATATTTTCATTACGGAGGATGCATTCACTATGTATGAATACTGAACAGATAACATTATTTTAAGGAAATAAAATTGTCACATAATGACTCAATTATACTCCTTTTATTTACTTGATAGTAGGCCTCACTTGCAAGGTGCTAAAGGAGCACCACAAAGGCATTTATTATGCTCAAACACATTCTTCTTAAACTTCTTCAACCCAGCAGGAATGGCACCACACAGCTGGTTAAAGCTAACATTAAACTGCGAAAGAGACTGTAGGTTGCCGAGCGACACCGGAATAGCACCGGATAATTTGTTGTTAGACAAATCAATCTCCTTTAGGCGCTTCAACTTGCCTAGAAAGGAGGGATGGGCCCACTAAGGCTGTTGGAGCCAAGATCAAGATTTTGTAGTCTTTGGAGTTTGCTGAAAGAGTTAGGGATAAGCCCAGTTACTTTCGGCATTTCGGCCAATGAGAGCATGCTAAGATATGGGAGGTTGCCAAACTCCGCTGGGAGCGTACCGGAAAGACCCCAGCCACGGCTGATGGTGACAACGGTGACTCGGCCTGGATACGGTTTGCCGCAACCGACAAAGTTCCAGTCACAGCATTCTGTATTGTTGTCCCAGTCGTCGAAGCGGCCTTTGGGGCCACCGAAATGGTCTCTGATTTTGAGGAGGGTGGCTTTGTCGTCGGCGTTGCAGAAGAAGTCATCACTTGCGTTTGATTTCGAGAAGTAGGTGGAAGAAAGGAAGAGGAGTGTTAGGTGGAGTAGGAGAAACATGTTTGGAGGAGACTTCATCTTAATTTTGGAGTTTTTTTTTTAAGTTGAAAAAATAAGAAGAGGTGGTTTGAGTTTGGGTTGAGAGAGTTCTCAAGTTTAGGTGACAAGAATGATTTTCAGAGTGTGGCTATTTATAAAATTTGCAAGCATCCGGATAGTTGTTTTAGTAAAGTAAAAGAGGCTATCGTAATTTTTGGTTAAATTGCATTTTTCGTCCCTTAACTATTTAGGTAGTATCGTTTTGGTCTTTTAAGTAAAATTTGTTTTATTTTGATCCCTTAACTTCTCTCTGTTACACATTTTGATCTTTTCCGTTAGTTTTAATTCATAAACGTTAGGTTTTCTTCATTTTCTTCTAGAATTTTTTTGGGATTCTTGTTGTTGAAGGTTGATGGAGATGATATGAAGATGAAAAAGAGGAGAAGAAGATGAAGAAAACCTAACGTTTTTGAATTAAAACTAACGAAAATGATCAAAACGTGTAGCGAAGAGAAGTTAAGGGACCAAAATAAATCGAATTTTAATTAAGGGACCAAACCGATACTACCTAAATAGTTAAGGGACTAAAAATGCAATTTAGCCTATATTTTTCGATTTTAAAAAAAAAAAAAGGAAAAGAGGCTATAATAATGAAATAAGACCCTTTGGGATATCTATGATATTATTTTAGAAAAAACAATTATATTTATTCACCTTTTTTTTTTTTGACAAAATATTTATTCACCTTTTATTTTTTATATATACATTTTATTTTGCTATACACTTTCAATGAATATTCGGTGGACACGTTTTTTAAAGGGAAATATTTGGTGTACACTAATAGGACTGTTTATCAATCTCAAATTTATTTTGCTTATTTCATCCAAGTTTCTTCATCATTATATATTCACCTGAGTTTGGATTTTTACAGAAGGTGTGGGTGAATTATGAATAGTTTTGGCTCATTGTATCTTATGCTTCTCTGTTTGTATAATTTTGGAGGTAATTAGTTTCAAATGTATAGGTTGCTGGAATGGTTGTAACTTGTAAGTGGAGTTTGACTGATTGGTGAATCAAACATTCTCATTCAGCATTGTAATCCCTTTTGATGGTACCTATCATCTTAATAAAATCTTGTTTGGCTCTTAAAAAAGTTAATAGTTTAATTGATGGGGTAGTTGCTAGCAACTGAATTCGATTTAATATAGGAAAAGTAATAAAGTCACATGTTTCCTTCTAAAAACAATTCGAACATTCATATAAGTCCACTTATAATTCGAGTTAAAATCATCTTCATTTAGACTCTTATTCATTTCTATTATTTGGTATATAAAAATACAATAAAATTTAAAAATAATTAATGATGATCAATTCAACTTACAATTCCACCCACATGTGATCTTTTATTATTTTGTATAGATTTTAAGATTTTTCCCTTAATTAAGTAGGGTCTCCAAATTATATACCCACGTGCATGGAGTATGGACCCGAAAAAATTAACTCCATTCAACGATGTGACGCAAGCGATCTGTACTCTTACGTGCATGCATGTCTTAAATAATGAGTTGTGCTTTTCTGGTCCCTCAATTGCTTATCATTTATGAAAAATGTTCCTAACGTCCATGCCGTAAATGATGATTGTGCTTTTTTTTTTTTTGAAGGAGATTGTGCTTTTTTTGTCCTTCAAATATTGTTCTTTATAATAAAAAATGTCATTCGAAAATTATCTACGGAAGAACTTAAAACTATTAAGAATGTATTTTCAAAATTATCTACGGAATGAATTTCGCAGTTTTTTTTTTACAAAAAATAACACGTCTTTGAAAGGATTGACTGAAAATACGTTATTGTGGCGGTGGCCAATTATAATACTTTGTGTGTGTTTGGCATAGAGTTTGAAATCTGCGGCAACTAAAAAAATCGCATCCCAATGCATTTTTTGGCCGTGGAACGAAAAGCTTAGAATTCTAGCATCACTCTAGACGTCCGTTTTGCCTTTCCCGCCACTAAGAGCATCTCCAATGGGGGGTCCTTACTTAACAAGGACCACTCCCCGTTAAGGACCCTCCATTGGAGGAAGAAAAATCGAGTCCCCGTTAAGGAACGGGCAACTATATAAGGACCCTCTCTCTCTTGAGTAACTAACGGATCCTACGTTTAAAAAAGTAATAAAATGTGTACTAATTGGTCCCACTTGCATAAAGAAGTAATAAAATGTGTACTACTTGGTCCCACTTGCATAATAAAGTAATAAAATGTGTACTACTTGGTCCCACTTGTAAAAATGAGTAATAGATAAATTATTTTTGTTTAATATGTAAAGATAGTGGGACATATTTAAGTACTTTTCATTGGAGTTCTTATTAGTGTATTACCATTGGAGTCATTGAGTCCTTAATAGGTACTTTTATTAAAAAATTATAAATAAGTGATGTGTCACGTGGGGTCCATTTAAGGAGTCATTGTTAGGGAACTACCATTGTAGATGCTCTAAACCAACCAAACACTTTGTTGAAGACATGTGATCTTTTTCCTGCTCAATTCCACGCAATTTTCACCTCTAATTGTGAAAAGTGAAGGTACAATTCTAATAATATTAATGTATAGTGTCCTTTTCAATGATAGTGTTGATAAGTACATCTCTTACAATACTACTTTTTCCTTAGGCTTAAATATGGAAACGGTCCCTCCAAATATCTGACGTTTTGGTTTTAGTCCCTGTAAAAATATTTTTTTGGTTTTAGTCCCTGCAAATATGAAATATTTGGTTTTGGTCCTTGGTATTTTGTTTTAATCCTTGTAAAATCATTTCATATTGAAATCGGTCCCTATAATATTCATTTTAGTCCTCATTTTGAGGGACTAAAATCAAATATTCTACATATTACAAGGACCAAATCCAATATGAATCAATTTTACAAGGACTAAAACAAAATACCAAGGTACCAAAACCAAATTTTTTATATTTGCAGGGACTAAAACCAAAAAAATATTTTTACAGGGACTAAAACCAAAATGTCAGATATTTGTAGGGACTATTTTCATATTTAAGCCTTTTCCTTATCTTGAAATGTGTAGTAAATGCTTTCCCTCACCATGCTTTTCTCACCACAAAAAAAAAAATCAGAAATGCTTTTAACCAATACTATTTGATTGAGGTTTTTTTTTTTTAATTTATATTCCTATGTGTGAATATCCCCAAGACCATCTAGAATATAATGTTGTTGTGTATTGATGTACGTATTACTAGTGGGTTGCACCCGTGCGTTCGCACGGGATAAATTCGCTAATCAACCGACTAATAAAAAGCAAGTTATCACGCAACCATACGAATCACACAACATCCAAATCAATACATCAACAAAACAAACAGATCAAATCACACAGTGGATCAGGGTCATTTGTACAATACAAACGACCAAGGCAACACTTAAATTACAACTAAATCATTGAACATACTATACATTAAACCACACCCACAAATAAATGGAAAGCATAACATATGTCAGTTAGACAATTGGACATCGCTCAACTTGAACACATACGAAATTAGACAGCTGGACAACGCTCGACTCGAACGCATACCCGATCGACAGGATTTGGTACAGTCAAATGGATCTTATCCCCAGGATTCAATCTCAAACTCCTAGCAAAGTCATACCAGCCAACAGTCATACACGTCTCAACAAACCCAAATGGATGAGCATTTGTCTCCAGAGTACATTTCACCAAATCATCAGAACGAACCTCAAAAACATGAACATGATGAAGACTTGCGAAGGAGAACTTCCGAACAACATCCTGTGGAAAATGCTACAGAAATTTGACGAATACAACATATAAATAGCAGGACAACACAAAAATTAAAACAACATATAAATAGCAGGACACCACAAAAATTAAAATAAAAATTTGGAGATTAACCCACCATGGCATCTTCTCCCTGGGCAATCGAAGCAGTTACTTTCACAACCCATTTATATAAACCAAAATACTCATCATCAGGATAATAAGTAGAAACATGGTCATCATCAGAACAATTGACATAAGCACCGTTACCATTGCCAATCTTCAAACGCGACTTGAAGGACACATGGATGTCGTCCTCCTTATCGACAACATGCATTGGATTCGTCACATAAGAGCTTAATGAATCAAAATCAGGATAACCCTGCTCAAACCTGCTTGCGTAGTAGTCATTAAAGCTGCAAAAAAACAGTTGAAAGGTTTTTAATAAGGATCTGGTAAATAAACACCAGTTTCCAACGTTAATTAACCACCATGATAAAATCTTAAAAAATTTAAATTAAACGAAAATCATTGTCAATATTAAAAAAAATTGCGTCTTTCCAATGCATCTCCAATTCAAAACCAATCGAACAATTTTCGTTGAGAGGAAAAGAACACAAACACGGTTGAATAGTCAATTTAAGAAAAAGCTCCACTATTCATAGAACCTTCTCAATCTTCTACAACATTCATTTAAATTGATGTGAATTTCTTATTTTTACACAATTGATAAGAATAAAAAATAAAAAGTTATATTGTAAAACACACTTACGCAGTCTCAAAATCAAAGCTTTCCAAGTGAGGATGATAACGATTCATTGAAAACCCACAATAATCCACTATTTGGTTCAACGGCAGACAAAGAAATAAGAATTGGAGAACCCTGTATCAGAGAGAAAGGGAGAAACGAAGACTCCCTCACCTGCTTAGACAGCAAGAACAGAAAAGGGGGACTACAAACACCAGCTCGTTAGACTAAAAAGCTGGCCCAAATGCATAACCCGACCAAAGAAGACTCGGTGACTTGAGTGTAAGGATTTCACATGCCCACACTACAAAATAGGCATACGACTATAGTGGACAGGCCCATAGAACAAAAACACTCTAAATAAAAATACAAATTCAAGTAGTGAGCAAGACACTACATATAAAACATATCAAATTACTATGGAAATGCAATTTAAAATTCAGAGAGTTAGATTTTCAAAGGGCTTACCAACTAATTTGTTTAAAAAAATCTAATACAATTCAAATTTTTTTTTTCTACTAACAAAAGGTAATAATCAAGGTAAATCCTAGCAATTGAAAAATGATCAACAAAAACAATGCAACATAAACGATTCCTATCTCTTCAATGTTAACAATAACAAAAGGTAACCATATAATAATATGTAGAATTATGCAAAGAAGCAAAGACTTAGACATCCCAAATATATATAACTAAAATTTGAAAAAATTACATAAAAAAAAGAAAAGCGAAGATGGGGTACAAATAGAAAAAATCCTACACCCTGGACATTGTTACCGTTACCGTTGAAATTACTATTCACGACCGTTGGAAGTGTTTCAACCACTAATCAAACTCCGTACGATTCCTATACAAAACCTTAAAAAAATTTAAAATTATAACAGGAAGTTGGAAAATAAATAATTAGGAATACAACTCAGGATAAATTCACGCAGTGAAACACGACGTCGCTTGTTGACTGACGTGGTAGTGGTCAATGAGTTCAACTCAATATTCTCTTGGTACTGATCTTCACCAAATGGAAATAACAACGGGTATTGCAATGGAATGTACTTTGCATGTGTCTCGTGTATCCTCTGAAGATTTCCATCCCTCTCACGAACAACAATGTCTCTACCATCCTCTGAGCTATCAAAATCTCCGACTATGAGAGCAGCTACCTCACCAATTTCAGGGACATTGTACGTCCTTGGATCATACTGTCTATTAAGAAATAAAAGCAAACGAACTGGGACATCATGATTCGATTGTCGAAAGTCACGAACCATTCTAAAGAACTTCACCAATGTATTGCCTTGATCCATTACATTTAATATGTCATTTATAAGTGTCAAATCCAATGATTGCTCATTGGGAATGGAACTGATAAAGATTTTAGGTATATGTTAGTACATTAAACAACTGCTACACCATTCGCACATAACATACTCTACAAACATACAACTAACAAAAATATATAATGAAAAATTATACCTGAAATGGGATAATTGATTTGAAACTTCGTTCGCAATATCATATATTTATAGTTGCGCAAATTTCGGTCGGCCACCATCATCGGGAACCAAGCTACCAATGCGATGGTAATTCTGACCCGATATAACAAATTGAGGCGGACCACGGCCATCGCTCCCACTAAACTCAATTTTTCCACCAAGTGAAGTGAAAGCAAACATATTAGTGTACGACCTAGCATTCGATACAAAATGGCTACTACGTGGGTCGAGCCCCATGAAAAGATTGCGAATTAGCGTCGGTGGTTCAAGCATGTATGGAATGATGATCTTCCCTTTCATACAACACATTGAAATTTTGGCGAAAGTATGGTTTGAATATTTTTCAGCTCTCTCAACGTACCACACCATTGCACCACACTCTTGACACATGGTATCAGTGTCACCTATATCGGAGTACTCTGTAAAAAAGTATACCACGGAATTTACGAATATCAGCTAGCATTACATGACCAAAAAGACGATAGTTAATAACTTAAATAAAACAAAAAAAAAATTGTACATAGATGAAAATAAAAAACCAAAATCGATATAATCGAATACCTTGGCTTTCACAAGATGCAAACATACTCAAGTTACTGGCCTGTTTAAAAACATTAGCAAAATTGTCGATACGCACCGAGGAAACACCACCTAATAACCCAAACATTCGACCAAAGCAATCAAATAAAAATTCGTTGAGAATAAATAAAACATAATATACACAAAACGAAAAACAACCGACATCACACATACACAGATACAATGCTCTCCTACCGGCCCTCCTCAACCTCAAAACCTCCCTTCACACACATCTCCTGATCCTGGAAGCATCCACACGACTGACTGAATCACAACTATCCATCAATAAAACAAAAAGAACTCGTGTATCTAGATGAAAAGGATACTGAAAAGAACATAACATTCCGAGTCTTTTATAACCATCAAGAGCAATAGAGTGGCTAATATACAAATGCAATAATGCAGAAACAATAATTCAACATTAACACATGGTCCACCAATAATACACAACATGGGACCATCAAATTTAGTTTTACTACCCTACAAAACTACAACAATCAGATTCACACAACACGTCAAACATTCAATTATTCACCCCCACATGTAAATGATTTCTGCAGGATGAGTTCAAACTACACAAAAAACAAAATTCACTTTTACAAATAAAGCCAAAAGAACAATCAGCGTGCACCATTAAGAAGGACATAACTATATTAACCCATATACATGTACACAATGCAAGACAAATCTATAATACAAATTTAAAATACACGTGCTATCTGATAGAGCCAAACCGCAAGCGCACGGCCTATCGAAGTAATAGTAGTAAGTAGAGTATCGTTCCGCTAGGGAGTTGGTCAATTTAATTAACTTTTAATGAATGATTAGAGAAGAGAAAGCTGATTAGAAAGGGTTTGATTGCTGAAGGTAAAAACAATAATAATAAAGGGGCCTTAGGATCATTGGTTCATCTTAATAACTAATCCTTCACTAGACAAAACCTAAACTTCTAATTTCATGGTTTACACACTAACTTCTAAAGACCGGTTTCCCTTAGCCCCTCACCTTTCCGATGAAAGTCCAGTGAGAGTTTACTTCTAGCAACCAAGCCTATTTCACTGACATGATTACTAGAAGATGCATAGAGGATTGAAACTACTCTTTGTCTCAATAGTTGCAAAGACTATTTCACTGTTTTGCAACTATTGTCTAGATTCACTTGTTCCAACATCAAGACTCCGCTCTCGCTTTATGAATTGATGTTTGGGATGATGGATTAACGATTATCAAACCCTCCGCTTTCGCTTCCACAGTTTGATAATTGTTAATCCACGTTAAGACGGTGAATCTAGATTAGAAATTAGGGTTACATAGAAATTAGGGTTTAGACATGTTTTGTTTAGGATTGAGTCATTAGACTCCCCAATAATCCTAAGACTAAGAAGTCTACTCACTCATGTTCATCGTAGACATGGAGGAAGAAGAGAGAAATACGGTAAAATAAATTGCAAAGAAAGTAAAAGAGAAATAAAAGACTTTTATTAAAATTGCAATTGAAATAAACAAAGTAAAGGATGATCGTTTATGGTGGAGAGCTACTCTATTTATAGCTTTACATTCGACTTAGAAACTAAGCAACTAAAAGGATAAAACGGTAAAGCTGCAACAGGGTAACTTGGCCTTGAAGAAAAAGCAGCAAAAGTGGTTCTGGGGACGGGCACGGCCGTGCCACATGTTGGCACGGGCCGTGCCAAGCTTCTGGTAAGGGGAAATGTATTTTTGCCCCGTATCTTCGTATTCTTGCGCTGTATTTTGCTCCAGTCCTCTTTCTTTTGCTCCAAGGCACCTTCCACCATATATTTATTCCTAAAATAAAATAAAAGACAATTTGAAGTAAAATATTCTAAACTAAAATAAAATGCAATAAAATAAAATCAAATCTAAAATAAAACTAAACTAAATAAGGCAATAAATAATACTATCTATGACTCATCACTATCATACACGTACTTTACAATTCTCAATGACATATTGGTGATGGAAAAAATAAACATTGGAATTAATTCTCGTATATTGTCCTAAAACCACTCTGGCGCGGACACTTGGGTGAACTTCATGTGAAGACTGCAAGACTGTATCACACCAAGCATCAAAACGTTGGCAAACAACAGGTCTTTTTATACCATATACCACAACCAACATCCTTGTAATATACCCTGCGCAGTATACCCCAATTCTGTTTTAACAGGATACAACCCAGAGCAAAAAATATACAAATTCAATCAAACAGATACAAATACATGTTTAAGAGCTAAACCCACTCCAAAGATCTTCATGGAAGTCAGGAAGTTTAAAAAATGTCATCCATTGATGGATTTTAAATTACTTATGAAATTTGCAACCAACAAATGATAGCATTAATAATAGAAGTATCCAAGTTAACTGAGACCGCAATTTAAATATACACCACACGTTCAACAAAACATATACTTAACAACGTAACATTTAAACTTACACTAACATTTCAACTTACATAAAAGCCTTACAATGGATAAAAAAACCACAAATACACACTAAGCCACCATTTCGGAAACCTAGTGCATCTACTACATGACTAATTCATTTCAACCTTATACAATAGATACTACCAAAATAAAAGGGCGCGATCATCAACCTATTACATACTTCGAACACTTATATCACAAGTCCACCACTTGAATACATACAGCAAGTCTTACAGTCCATACCAACGAAACAAACTATCATACACACATAAAGGATAGGGGGTGAGGTAAGATGCACAGTGAAACCATTATTATACATCATTTTACATCCAAATTGAGCAACCTTCTCCCTAGACCCCAGATGTACCGGCAGAAAGATCATCAAACATGCCCAACAACTTGCGCCTTGCCATAAGTCTTTTAGATTTCCGGCACTCAGAAACACCACCATCTGGACCAGCAGATGAACATATCTTCCAACGACCATGCCTCCTGTATACAATACTAACGGAGGGCTGGCATGCTTAATAACCGGTGGCAGACGTGAAGCTATCAACGGTGCAGAGGCTATTTCCTCAAACGATGGTTGAAACATTGACTGAAACATAGCACAACACAACACCAGCAAACCGTTTTTAACTTGTCACCAAAAGGTTAAACTCGCACAAACCTTGGTTGGGGTATAAGCACTCCCTTCACCGTAGTAAGATCTGATAACAGATTCATCGTCCGAAACCCTGAACACATCAAAAGCACAACCTGGAAACAACTTTGCAGCTGGGTTCTTTTTTACCGAAAACATAAACCTTTTTCCACACAATTTCTCAAGCTAAAAACGGGTCAATGGCAATTTTCGTTCCTGTTTCAAATTATAAGATTACAATAACAAAATGGGAATAATATAACACATTCACAGCGTTCAAATACACAATCCTCACCACAAAGGACACCTTCAATGTTGAGATGCCAAGGAGAATATGATCAAATGTCTGAAACCTAGCAACACCAGTAGCATCCTCAACAGATACTTCAAACCTAAACCTAAATGAAAAAAGTATAGAAATTCAGATACATTTAAATTCCAGCACAAACATATTAAATGTGTTAATGCAACAACAAATACATCAGCTACACGACCTACTTCGGTGTCACATTGAAGGAGGTGGTGTGACAAACATCACACAGGTAAAATTCGAACTCATTGGTCATGAAACTATTGCATCCACAGACTGGATAAAACCACTGGTCCACTCTAACGAACCCATCATTACGTGCATAAATAACAAAATAACCACCTTCAGACGTCTCCATCAAATCCCCTATAGACTTCTTACGATACATCTTGTTAAAAGAAAGTGAAACATCCTCGCGCATCCTCATGTTTGGATTGAGTTTCATGATAGGGGGTTAGATACCGCGTTCATCAGCCTATGTGACAACACACAACATTCACCAAAATATACACCAATATTTACACACACACACACACACACACACACACACACACTAATAAGAACACACAAGCGTGATTTGAAACGTATCAAAACCTGTCCTGGAACTGTGTGACCTCAGGAATGGTAGGGTTAAAGCTAACCTTGGTAATATCCTTTTCACATGACACAACAGAGGTACCTTCAAGAAAACACACCCAATTAAATACGCAGTGAGTCAAAGAAGTGTGAACGAATAAACACATAACCTAGAAAATAAAATTACTCATCATCAACACCAACGATCCTGGCATACTAGATAACAACAACTGGCAACTTAAAGTATATCTTCTTAAGCATATCATGAAATTGACCAATGTATTTCCCAGTCAAGGCACACTTGAACTTAGATCTATATAAAATTAGATCCAAAATCAATACAGTATTATTCCAGTATGTACAACACATAAATAAAGCATCAAACATCAAAACCATTAAACGCACTACCTTTCATCCATCAACTCAAACTTCAACACACCACTCAAACGATTGTTTGAATCAAGAAAATATTCATGATGCATGGCCGTCAACAATCCTATGACATCTATAAAGAATAAAAATACGCACAAATAAGCAACTCCACACCCAATACATATAAGAAATCTAAAACCAAATCACTGATAAGAACTAACTGTTTTATCTTGGTTTTCGGGTGTCAAACATTGATTACGTTTGAACCTTTTTAACCTTTGATATCTCATTTTTTCTTGGGAAGGGAAAAAATAAGCAAAACACTTGAGAATCGAGGTCCGGGAGTTGTTTTCGTTACGGGAAGGTGTTAGGCACCCATAACGACTATAGTATCCTATAGGAACCGTCTTTACTTTCTACGCGCACGCTTTATTTTTAAATGCTATTTGGAAAATGATATTTACACCTAAGAGTTTACTAAGTCAAGAATTGGAGGGAGAAGAAAATGTTTGAATTTTTATTTTATTTGAATTGAAGGAATATTGTTTCCTTGCCTACGTACCCTTTCAAGGGATCAAATCCACCGTAGTTCTCTTCCAAAAAAGTTTTTTGTTTTTGTTGATTGATTTTAAGTTTGAAAAATTGGAATTTTGAAGAATAGAAAGAGGCCTCAAGGGCATGAGATTGTGAAAAGAGTGAGGTGGGATTAGTTATTTTGCAAAAAAGGTCTAAGTATGATTAGAATTCATTAAGATTTTTGTTTAAGAAAAGAAGAGGAAAATACAATGGGATTTTGATCCCAAGGTTTATTTAGAAAATCATTTGAGTGTTGTTGTTTATATTTTTTTGGAAAAGAGAATTTGCCTAAGTGTCAAGGTTCCTAAACATACATCTAAAGCGTACATTCCCTAAGCATACATAGCATACATCTAAAGTATCCATGTGATGTGTGTGCATGTGTCGGTGCTTGTGTCGGTGTACATCACTAGAGTCCATTATCCTTTACATCATTGGCCTAGATACATGTTATGGTCTTGCAAGAATTTAAAGGCATAAAGGAAATTACAAAATCCCTAAGCTTTTACATGCTAAGTCTTGGCATGAAAATTAAAGTGCAAGATAAAACTAAAACTAAAGAATGAAATATACTCATGGGATGTATGAAACATGAAATGAAAGGGATTAGTAATACCAAATGTAATGAAAATAATAAGGCAAGAGGATACTAAACAAAGGCAAAACACAAAGATAAAGTGTTAAAGTATACTAGAAACTAATCACAATACTTGAAGATGCACATGACCCATACCTTCCACATTATGTCAATTTTAAAGTGAGTTTTAATGCAGCAAAAAATGTGAGAATTAGAGGTTTATGCTCAAATTACAAGATTATGATGCATTCCTACATGCCTTTACCATTTTATCTTCACAATCAATCATTAATATGCCTTGTAAAGCAAGTAACTAATCACACATGTTCACATGCAGCAAGAAATACATCCAAACAATAACAAACTCATCACAAATTCACACATCACCAACCACAAACATATATCAAGAATTTGAGCCAAAATCATGCACATTTTCACAAGCTTTTTAACATGAAGTTCAAGTATTAAAACAAAGAAGATACATCAATATTTTCTTTAAGTTTTTCAGTGCAAAATCAATACAAAAACATTACAAAAGTGACAAGAAATCTCTACAATTTTTTTGGAGAATTTTCTAAGGCATTCTAGGCATGTCAGGGGTGTAAAAAGTAGAACACAAGGTGTGAATAGCAAGAAAATCACAACAAACATAAGGTCTGCGCAGAAAGAGGCCCAAGCCCAATGGGAAACGGATTCTGGATCATCCAAACGCTTCAGGAGCGTTGGATTGATCCAGATCAACTTAACCTAGATCTAAAGGCTGAGAACCAAGCAGAGATGAACCGAGGTTGAACCGGTCCGGTTCAGGCGTCTATATAACCCCAAGCCTGCCGGTTCACTTCATTTTTACATTCACTTCTCTCTCTTCTCTCAAATCTAGTGAGAGAAGCTCTCACCTCTCTCTTGTCTTCCGGTCGTCTTCTCCGGCGGGTTTCACGCCGCCGGTGAAGATTCCGATGCCGGAAACCTAACCGTCACTCAAACTCACCAAAAACTCTACGATCTAACGCTTTTCACCGTTTATTTTTCATTCTAAGCATGAATCAAATACCAGAAATCACAAAAGAAGCCTAGATCTATGTAGATCGGAACTTAATCTTTACGGTTTTGAAATTTTTTTATGTTTTCTGAAACTTTTTGAAAGAAGCTTCGTGAAAGCTTCCGATCTACATCGATCTGTGGATTTGTAACACACCTACACCTTCGTTGAGGTTTTTGAAAGAAAGACGAGAAAGTTTATGTGTTCACCTGTTGCTTAATTCGGAGATTCGAAGGAGAAGATGCAGGAAACTTCTTGAATCTATTCTCTGATCTTCTGGTGAATGTTTCTTTGTCGCTTCGAACTAAGAACGAATAGATGAACACGTTCCTCTTCTCCTCTGGTTCAACTTCGAATTCAATCTTTCTTCTTCTCTTCTCACCAAATCCTTCGTGATCACGTTGGATTCGTCATCGTTGGTGATGAATCTACGTTTGAATTGCGAAGGTGAAAACTCAATGATGATGATTCTTCTGAAAATCTCTGAGAGTTTTTTTTTGTAAATTCGAACTGATTTTGTACAATAATTGTTGAATTGAGTTTTCTTGTGATGAAATTGGTGTGGATTTGTGGTGAATTGATGTGAATTTTGATTCTGGACAATTAGGGTTTCGGTTTGGGGATGAAGTTCTTCATGAGCTTCATCGTGTTCTTGCAATTTTCTGTGATTGATTCTGTTTTCTGGAGAGAGAATTGGGATTGGTGTTTGTGATGTGGCTTGCGTTGAATGGTTCTGTTCTGTGCAATTGATGAGTTGGCTCCTTTTGTAGCTTGACATGTGTATCTGATAGTCAATGGGACGTTGACACCTGGATTGGACCTTAACAAACTCGGCCTTGGCTTAAAAATGACTTGAGGACCTTTTTGCAATTCTTTGAAATTAAGGGACCAATCTGCAATTTAAAAAATGGACTAAAAAAGAACTTGACACTAGTAGGGACTGTTCTGTAATTAACTGAAACTTGTGGACTAAACTGCAATTACGGAAAAAGGACTAAAAATGCAATTATTAGAAATTTTGGGACTAAAAATGAAAATTAAAATAAAATTGAATTAAAATTGGTAAATGGAAAATAACGTAAAGTGAAACGTTTAAAAATAACAAAACGGACTAAAATGAACCAACTACATAAATGAGGTACTTTAAAGTAACCTCTCTCTGTCAAAATTTCGTGTGAAATGACCAAAATGCCCCTAGGGACTAAAACGACTCAAAATGACTCAGATGCAATTTTAAAATGGTTTTTTAACAGGGAATTAAAGCAAGAGTTTATAAAAACTAAATGAAAAGATTCAGAGACAAGTTTTTTAGGGATTAAACAGAGTTTTAACACAGGAAATGACTAAAATGCCCCTAGGGGCTAAACTGACTCAAAATGACTTCAAATGTAATTTTTGGAATGGGTTTTGACATGGGATTAAAATAAAGATTTATACAACCAAATTGAAAAGACTCAAACAATTCTCAAGGACTAAAATGAGTTTGAATGCAGGAAATGACTAAAATACCATTTTTCATGGATTTTTGCAAATGACATTGGAATAAGATGCAGAGAAATATGCAATTGATCAGAGACAAATTCAAATGACATGAAATGCAAGAAAAATGTCTTTGGATGACTTGAAATGCAAGGAAACATAGACAAGTACACAGCTGAAAAGATTTTACAAAGCTAAGCAGAGTAAAATGTCAGTGTAAACAATAGTAAATTGGCAATTCTTCAAGAGTAATAGACATATATTCAAGATAGAAGAAATATTTTGAATAAGTATTTTTAGGTCCAAAATTAGGGTATAACAGCTGCCCCTATTTAAGTTTCTTTGTCCGGAGAGTCAAGAGACGAAGTCTTTGATTTGACGGGACGAAGATACTTAAATATTAACATTTGCACTGTTTTTGGACATAAAAATACGCTTCTCACATTTTCAAAAACAGGAATGCCATGCAACATTTCGATTATGAATGCAAGACAAACAACTGGAGTCTACAAAGCATGTCATATCATTGGGGATCTAGGTAGATATTGACAGGGTAGACAAACCAGGGGATAAAAGATAGGTACAAGTTGTTCTTTGGATCGAACTTGCCACTTGACCATGAAATACAAACAAGAGATGGGTACAAGCTGTTCTTTGGATCGAACTTGCCGCTTGACTGGGAATAGAAATACAACACAGGTGCAAGCTGTTCTTAGGATCGAACTTGTCACTTGACCGGAAACATAGACATATAGGCAGATACAAGCTGTTCTTTGGATCGAACTTGTCGCTTGATTGAAAACACAAACAGATAGACAGGTACAAACTGTTCTTTGGATCGAACTTGCCGCTTGACCTGGAGACATAGACAAAAGGTAGATACAAGCTATTCTTTGGATCGAACTTGCGGCTTGATCAACATTACAACATGTAAGTTGGTGCAAACTGTTCTTTGGATCGAACTTGTCGTTTGACTGATAACAAAACATAAGCAGGGTACAAACTGTTCTTCGGATCGAACTTGCCGTTTGACCGGAAACATAGTCATATAATCAGGTACAAGCTGTTCTTTGGATCGAACCAGCCACTTGACCGATGACAAGACATATAACAAGATACAAATTGGAAGTTTGATTTGAAAAGATACAAATTGAGAGTAAGTTGACATTGATTTGATTTGAAAATAGACATGACCATTATTGTTGGCCCAAAAGCAAATTGGGAGTGGATTAACATTGACTTGAATTGAATTGAAAGTTGACATTGAAGGAGACATTGAAAGTTGAAAATAATCAGAGATACAAACATAGACACTGAATTGAGAGTTGAAATTGAATTGAATTGGAAATTGAGATTGAATTGAATTGGAAATTGAAATTGGGTTGAATTGAAATTGAGATTGAGTTGAGTTGGAAATTGAAATTGAGTTGAATTGAAAGTGGAGATTGAACTGAATTGAAAGTGGAAACTGAGTTGAATTGAAAATTGAGATTGGAGATGCAACATGTATGTATGGTATAACAAGATCAGTAAATGTATGAGCACATAAAATGCATGATTATGCATGCAAGAATGCTTGAAATGCATGATTGGTTTGTAGTTTGACAGAGAAATTTCACAGAGACAGACGAAACATTGGACGATTGGGCACGTAGTGGCTCGTGCTATAACATATTCATATGGAAATCCTCTTTGGAGAGACCGTCGTTGAAAGACGTATCAAAACCATGACTGAGGGCAATAGAAACTTGTAGAGGAGGGAACTTTGGAAAAAATTTGATACAGGTCGCTGTTGCTAGGCGTGTCAGTGCTGGATAAACATTGGATGTTCGCATCTGTGGTCAGTGCTTTTCACATCTTTTTCATTCTTTTTTCATTTTCAATCCCATTTTTGCCTGAATTGCCTTCATAGATTGTCAATCAGCGGGGTGCTCATTTTTGCCTAAGCCGCCCTTCCGGGTTTTCATCTTAACGAGCTTTTCATTTGCATTTTCCATCTTTCATTCTCATTTTTCATTCTGTTTTTTCATTCTTGCCATTGACCACAGATCATCCTGAGGAATAACCTGCTTGTAACATGTATTGAAAGAGACATTGATATACATTTATTCATGCATGTTTCACTGGAATGTACCTTATTGCTCAGGTTTGTTTTCAAAATAGACATAAAAAGGTTTTTCAATTTTCAAAGATGTTTGTTTCAGACATTGATATTATCAAATAGAAAGGAAATATTTTGTATATAGCATTGAATATAGAAAGAAAAATAGAGTTTCAAACAATAGCACAGGCTCAAATTGATGTAGAAGAGTGAGAGTCAGCCAAAGGCATGACTTCACGGATTTACAAAGCTTGGAAAATGGTAATTTTATTGGTTGGTGGTACATTGAACACGATGACCGCTACATTTCATAGAAATTTTGAATTCACAAGTACAGAAGCTTTTGATGAAGACGATCATTGACAGCTGCAGATGCCCCAAGGAGTGATGGTGGTTTGCCAGATATAGTTACTTGTCTTTTATTATCAATCTCATTTTTGCATGAACCGCCCTTTCGGGTTTTCGGCTCATCGAGAAGCTCATTCTTGCCTGAGTTGCGTACATTCTCAGCGAGCTTTTTCATATTCGTTTTTCTTTATCCCTAACTTTTGCCTGGATCGCCCTTTCGGGTTTTCGATCCACCGGGAAGCGCATTTTTGCCTAGGCCGCCCTTTCGGGTTTTCGACCTACCACGCTGTTCTTTTCTTTTTAGACAAAGTATTTCTTGACTATATCGGCATTAACAGGATTTGGGAGTTCAACACCATCCATGTGTGCAAGGATCAAAGCACCACCAGAGAAAGCCTTCTTGACAACATAAGGACCTTCATAGTTAGGTGTCCACTTGCCCCTTGGGTCAGGTTGCTGGCTTATCCTCCTTTTCAATACCAGTTCCCCTTCCTTGAATTCTCGAGGTCAGACTTTCTTGTCAAAAGCATTCTTCATTCGCACTTGATACAATTGCCCATGAGCCATAGCATCCCTACGTTTTTCTTTAATCAAATTCAATTGATCATACCGACTTTGACACCATTCAGCCACAGTTAATTTTACTTCCATGATCACTCGAAGAGACGGAATCTCCACTTCCAGAGGGAGAACTGCTTCCATACCATACACCAAAGAGAAAGGAGTTGCCCCGGTTGAACTGTGCACCGTAGTACGGTAACCATGCAAGGCAAACGGTAGCATCTCATGCCAGTCTTTGTAAGTAGTGACCATCTTCTAAACAATCTTCTTGATATTCTTGTTAGCGGCCTCAACTGCACCATTCATCTGAGGTCTATAAGGAGAAGAGTTGTGATGTTCAATCTTGAATTCTTCACATAAAGCTTGCATCATGCTATTGTTCAGATTGGAACCATTGTCAGTGATGATCTTGTTGGGAACACCATATCGACAGATGATGTTATTCTTGATAAACTTTACTACCACTTGCTTGGTCACATTTGCATAGGAGGCAGCTTCAACCCACTTGGTGAAATAGTCAATTGCCACTAGAATGAAACGATGTCCATTGGAAGCTTTTGGTTCAATTCTTCCGATCATGTCAATGCCCCACATAGAGAAAGGGCATGGGGAAGAAATAACATTGAGGGCATGTGGAGGCACATGAATCTTGTCAGCATAAATTTGACACTTGTGGCACCTCTTGGCGTGCCTGTGGCAGTCACGCTCCATAGTTATCCAGTAATAGCTGGCTCTTAACAATTTTCTTGACATAGTGTGACCTGTAGCATGGGTCCCAAAGGTACCGTCATGAACATCATGCATCAATTTCTCAGCTTCTTGTTTATCAACACATCTCAACAAGACCATGTCATAGTTCCTTTTGTATAGGATTTCTCCGTCCAGAAGGAATCTGCTAGCCCATCTCCTCAGGGTCTTTTTATCCCTGTTGGAAGCACCAGGTGGATATTCATGATTCTGCAAGAACTGTTTGATGTTATAATACCAAGGTTTTCCGTTATTCACATCTTCATCAGCTTGATTCGGCATATTTTCAATAGTAAACACATGAGCGGGTCTATCAAGACGCTGCACCTTGATTACGGGCACGTCATTCCAGTGGTTCACACGAAACATAGAGGACAAAGTAGCAAGAGCATCAGCCATCTGATTTTCATCCCGAGGGATATGGTGCAACTCAACCTTCGTAAAGTATGTCAACAGGCGTCTTGCATAGTCACGGTAAGGGATCAGCTTCTCATGATGAGTCTCCCATTCACCTTTTATCTGATTAATAACAAGTGCCGAATCTCCATAAATGTCAAGGTGCTTAATTCTCATATCAATGGCTTCTTCAATGCCCAAGATGCATGTTTCATATTCAGCCATGTTGTTCGTGCATTCAAAAGTTATTCGTGCGGTGAAAGGAATGTGGTGCCCCTGTGGAGTTACAATGATGGCCCCAATCCCTTTACCGTAAGCATTGACAGCACCATCAAATACTAATCCCCATTTGCTATTGGGATCCGGCCCTTCATTAATCAGTGGTTCTTCACAGTCTTTTGCTTTTAAATACATAATCTCTTCATCCGGGAAATCAGACTTAATTGGCTAGTAATCATCAAGAGGTTGACAAGCAAGATGCTCAGCGAGGATACTTCCTTTGATTGCTTTCTGAGCTTTGTACACAATATCATATTCAGACAACATTTGCCAACGTGCAATCTTTCCAGTAACAGCAGGCTTCTCAAAGATGTACTTGATTGGATCCATTCGGGATATCAACCAGGTTGTATGATTCACCATATAATGCCGTAGGCGTTTGGCAGCCCAAGCTAAAGCACAACAAGTCTTTTCAAGCATTGTATATCGAGTCTCACAGTCGGCGAATTTCTTGCTCAGATAATAGATAGCATGCTCCTTCTTTCCAGTCTCGTCTTGTTGACCGAGAACACAACCCACGGAATCATCCAACACTGACAGGTACATAATCAAAGGCCTTCCTTCCACTGGCGGGACAAGGATAGGTGGTTCCAGCAAGTATTCTTTAATGCTATCGAAAGCTTCCTGGCATTCATCATTCCATACAACAGGCTGATTCTTTCTGAGCAGTTTGAAAATTGGTCCGCAGGTGGTAGTCATGTGAGATATGAATCTTGAAATATAATTCAGGCGTCGAAGAAAACCTCTGACTTGCTTTTCAGTTTGAGGGGCCGACATCTCTCTGATGGCTCGGACTTTATCAGGATCAACTTCAATGCCTCTTTGGCTGACAATGAAGCCTAGCAACTTTCCACATCTTACACCAAATGTGCACTTGTTAGGATTCAACCGCAGCTTGTACTTTCTCAATCTTTCGAACATCTTTTTCAAATATGCAACGTGCTGCTCTTCATCACTTGATTTCACAATCATGTCATCAACATATACTTCAATCTCTTTGTGAATCATATCGTGAAACAGAGTAGTCATACCTCTTTGATAAGTTGCACCAGCATTTATCAAGCCGAACGGCATCACTTTATAACCGAACGTTCCCCACGGAGTAATGAAGGACATTTTTTCTCTATCTTCTGGTGACATCTGTATCTGGTTGTAGCCAGAGAAGCCATCCATAAAAGAGAACACTTTAGACTGAGCAGTACTTTTAACAAGCACATCAATATGAGGCAATGGGAAGTTATCTTTCGGACTGGCTTTATTCAGATCTCTGTAATCAACACACATTCGAACTTTCCCATCTTTCTTTGGTACTGATACAATGTTGGCAATTCACTCAGGGTACTCAGCTGTCATGAGGAAACCCGCATCAATTTGCTTTTGCACCTCAGCCTTGATCTTAAGAGCCATGTCTGGTCGAGACCTTCTCAATTTCTGTTTGACAGGAGGGCACTCAGGTCTTGTCGGTATCCGATGTTCCACAATCTTGGGATCCAGACCCGGCATATCTTCATAGGACCACGCAAAGACATCTGGATAATCACGGAGAAGCTGCGTAATCTTCTTTTTCACTTCTGGCTCGAGTGCAGCACCAATCTTTATCTCTCGTTTGTTCTCTTCAGTACCCAGGTTGATAAGCTCAATTTCTTCCTGGCGAGGCTGAATGGCTCTTCTTTCTTGCTCAAGATGTCGAGTGATCTCATACGGTATCTCTTCATTATCCTCCTCATCTTCAGCTTCACATACGGGGAATTCAAAATTTGGAGGAACCATAGGGTCACTGTGTTCAACGGGTTTATTGTGGTTCAATCTGCATAATATGATTGGGATGATTTTAGAAAAATGTTTTTCATGCAGATTTTTGAAATTAATAAGAAAATACAGATGTTTTGGGTTTTTCTGGCATTACCATTATTTCCAAGAAAAAAGCACTAAAAAGTAAAAAAACAAAGAGTCGCGGAACAGACGACAACTTTTATTGATAACGGCAATGCCGAAACAAACATGCCCTTAAAAGGATATCACTTTCGCCTTGGGCAGAGCGAAAGGATTGTTATTTTGAAAACAAAGAAAAACATGAGCAACATGACACATTACATGGAAGCATGCATGACTAAAGGAACATCAATGGCCTCCCAATTTCTCACAGTGCCTCCCGGTACAACGAACGTAGGCACATAACTACTTTCAGCAGCATCTTCAGCAATAGCATTGATGAACCCAGCACTATAGAAAGTTCCAGTTGAAATGCCTGAGGTCGAGAGAACCCAAGGCCCTCTTTACGCTTGTTTTCTAAAATCTGTATCACTTTGCCCCAGCCAGCAGCTTGCCCTTCTTGGACAGCTTTCTGGGCGTCTTTCAATGAAGCCATACTTGCACTAGCTCTCCGGGGTTCTGCGCCTTCAACAGTCAAGCCTTGAAATGACGTCCCTTCAGCGGACCCTGCTTCAACACAAGAGAAAGATGACACTTGGCTAACCATATACGCTTCTTCACCATGTACAGTGACAAGCTTGCCATTCCTCACAAACTTGAGCTTCTGGTGCAGAGTAGAAGTTACTGCCCCAGCGTCGTGAATCCACGGTCTTCCGAGGAGATAACTGTAAGAAGCATTGATGTCCATGACCTGGAAAGTGATCTGAAATGTCTCAGGACCAATGGTAATTGGTAGATCTACCTCCCCAAGAACATCCTTGCGAGATCCGTCGAAAGCCTTAACCAAATAGCTACTTCCCCTTAGAGAAAGTCCATGATGACTCAACTGTCTCAGTGTAGACTCAGGCATTACATTTAAGGATGATCCAGTGTCCACCAATACATTGGATATCATGTCAGACTTATAGTGCACCGAGATGTGCAGAGCCAAGTTGTGGTATTTCCCTGCTTCGGGGAGCTCATCATCACCAAACCCCAAGTTATTGCAAGCAGTAATGTTACCCACTATTCCATCGAACTGATCCACGGAGACTTCATGATCAACATAAGCCTGTTCCAGTACCTTCATAAACACTTTCCTGTGAGCTTCTGAGCTCAATAGCAGAGACAAGATGGATATTTTTGACTGAATTTGCAGTAGTTGGTCTACAATCTTATAATCGTTCTTTTTGATAAGCCTCAGAATTTCGTCCAGATTAGACTCTTCAATAGACTGGCCTGATGGGTCGGCGTCCTTGTCAACAGGAGGAACAACTGGTGGAGTTATTGTAGCAACAGGTGTAACCACCTTCTTTTGGAACAAGGGTGTACGGACCTTTCCGCTTCTCAGAGCTGTAATTTCTCCAGCAACGTTATCAACTGTAGCTGGTGATACCAACGGCACTTCCACTCCATTCTCAACCATAGCTGCATCATACTTGTAAGGGATTGCCTTAGTAGAGGTATAAGATACCGGGCCAGGTAACCTGATTACTAAGGGTTCAACATCCCTTGTCTGAGATACCCTTCCAGCAGGAGAATCATGAAACACTGGCACGATCACACAAACATCACTGGCAATTAAGTATTTATCATCCATTAGGCTTTGTATATCACCTTGTACCACACAACAACCCATAGGATTTTGAAGACATTCTGAACAAGAAGCATGATTGTGATTGAACAAAGAAGCCTGGAAAAGTTTGACATGTAGTGGCACCAAAGGAGTAGCAACATTATGGACATCTAAAGTAGGAGCTTCTCGAGGAACACGAACTCTTTCGAAAGCCTCGATCATGTTAACGGCAGCATGGTTTGGAAGTGGATTGTCAAGAACATGAGGAACACTATTTTCAAAAGTCAACCGTCCTCTGTCTATCAGGTCCTTTACAACGTACTTCAGAGCATAGCAACCTTCAACATCGTGGCCATGAACGCCCTGATGGAATTCACATGTGAGATCCTGTCGGAACCTGGGAGGCAACGGCGTAGGCGGAGGTTTGCCTGGTCTGGTGACGCAGTGGCCTTTAGCAAGTAGGGTTGGGAGCAGATCAGCATACCGCATTGGTATTGGTGGGAAATAAGTCTTGGGCCGAGGACCCTGTTGTTGTTGCTGTTGCTGTTGAGCAGGAGGCTACGGTTGTACTTGCTGAGCAATGGCATTAACGGGTACTGGTGGTTGACCCGGTGGCAGAGGATATTGCTGGTAGAATGGTGGGAAAAAAGGATGTTGAGAGTACTGCATATATTGGTAGGGTAGAGGTAACTGAGTGGCAGCTGTAGACTGGTTACCAGATACCATCCCTACTTCGGATTCTTTCTTCTTATGGTGGCCGTTACCATACTTCTTAGGTGCACTAGCTGAAGATTCCCCCTTTTCAAGAACAATGATGCCTTCTCTGACAGCCTCCTCTAGACGAGTTCCCATAGTAACCATGTCGGAGAAATTATTTGGAGCAGAGACTATCATTCTTTCAACATATTCCTTCTTCAAAGTTTTCAGGAATGTCTGTGTTAGTTCTTCCTCATCAAGCCGAGGAGAAACACGGGCAGCTGCCCCTCTCCATCTCTGAGCATATTCACGGAAGGTTTCATCTGACTTCTGAGACAAAGACTTAAGAGAATCCCTATTTGGCTTCAAGCGGGTGTTAAACTCATAGTGATTTTCAAAAGCAGCAGCGAGTTCCTCAAAAGTATGGATATTGTCTTTGCTTAAACTAGTGTACCAGTCTGCCGCATCTTCCATCAAGCTATCCTGGAAGCAGTGGATCATCAGCGCATCATTATCTGCGTAGTTGGCCATCTTTCGGACGTACCGAATGACATGGCTATGTGGACAAGAAGTTCCATTGTATTTGTCAAAATCTGGCACTTTGAACTTCTTAGGAACCTCAAAACGGGATACCAGGCATAGATCACGAGCCTTAGCAGAAACACCATTCCCCCGGCTAGCTTTGACCTCATGGAGTTCTCCAGCTAACTCCCTTAACTGTTTCCTCATAGCCTCCATTATAGGGTCTTGTCCACGCGGAGTGTCAACATCGATTATCTGTTGCACAGTGTGTACAATAGGATCGGTAACAACAGTAGTCCCTGGAGGCATAGAGGCAGATGTAGGAGTAAAAGTCGTCACAGGAATCTGTCCTTGATTGCCAATACCAGAAATACCAGCCGCAGTATTGGGAGCATAGAAAGCTGAGAGTCCATAAGGGCGTCCATTGGGCATAACAAACCGAGCATCAGACATCACAGTAGACAGTGGGATAGATGGAATCATTTCAGTAGCAGCTGGGACAGATGTGGCTGGTTGTTCTTGTGCAGCCATCATAGTGGACATAGCGTCATGAGCCTTAGCCAAGTCTTCTTTCATAGCAGCCAATTCGGCACGGAGCTGAGCATTTTCTTCTTCAAAGTTAGCCATGTTTCTTCTCTTGTACAATCTTGTTTGATGAACTCTATCTGGTTGGTAAACCTTACGAGCACGAGCCACTTTTCAGACTGCGGCAGAAGAACCAGGAGGCAATGAGCACGAGAGAAATCTTTTGTAACCAATGAATGCATATGATGCATGAGATGTGTTAATGCATATGCGAGAAGACTCTTTTTTTTTGTTATCGAAGGGTTTTAGACAAATTAGAAATTTGTAAACATTACTAAACAATTGAAACATCGCAACTAGACAAAACAATCAAACATCACAAAGTCTTACAAGATAATTCCCTTTGAAATACTAAGCCAAGGGATAGACTTTGAAATGTAAAACATCAATAACAACTGGAAATAACAACAGGAAACAGAAATCCTCAAGCATAGGAAGTGGAAGTATCATCCTCAGACTCAGACCCAGACTCATAGCTGCAGTATCGTGCATAGAAGTTACGAGCACTCCTAGCCCTCTTGGAGTCTCTCATAAGTAACTTATCCTTTTCTTCAATGTCAAAACCTCATGAGTCTTCTGTTCATCTTTTCCCTCCAAAGTCATGATCAAGTTCTCAGCCTCATAGTATCTAGTCCTCCACTGATGCTTCTCCCGACTCTCCATAGCTAGATGCTCCTAATACATCTCCTGAGTAGGTGGTAGTAGAGGCAAAGGCATGGTTGGAATAGATGCAGACACATACCTCATGGCGGGGTAAGGCATACCAATCTTCTCATCTTGGTTTATCACCCACTGTGTATAGGCCTCATGAGCAACACCGGACCTTACACCCATATGCTTCACCTCTTTCTTCCGAAGCATAGACCAAGCCTCCATGAAATCTTCTCTTATCCCCGTGGGAGCATTAGAGTAATGGAAGAAGTAAGGAGATGTAGCAAGATGGATAGGCTTTTCTTTCATCGGGAAACTAAATTGTCGCAAGGCGAGCTCCGGATTATAGTTGATTCCACCCCGGGTACCAAGAAGAGGCACATTAAGAAACTTCCCACCACCGAAGATGATTTCTTTGACTCTAGCAGCGGGAGTGAGCCAAACCACTTCATTAGGGGTGAGAGCCATGATCCTCTGTGAAATAGTCCAATTCTCTGGATTATCATGGAAAGACTTCGGGAGGTGCGAAATAAACCACCTATAGAGGAGAGGTACGCAGCAAAAGATGTATCCACGACCCTTTCCGGATCGATCGTGAATAGCATGGTATGTGTCAGCTAGCAAAGTAGGAACCAGGTTCTTGGAGTGGAAGATCATAATAGAATTCATATCCACGAAGCCATCAAGATTCAGAAAGAGAATAAGCCCATAGATGAGGAGTGCAAGAATAGCCTCAAGAGTGTCCTGAAAAGTGGTTTTGAGGTTGGCTTTCTCAAGTAGATACTCCAAAGTGAACCCTCGGATGTGAGCCTTAGTGACAAGATTCTTGGAGCCATCGGTGGTCTTGAGATAGAGATCTTTAGCAATAACCAATGGAGTAGGAGGATTCTCAAGTCCCGCGAAGGGTACCCCCTTACCAATAGATAGATCCATCAAGCAAGAATAAGCCTCGAGTGTGGGCACTAACTGAAAGTCGGGAAAAGTGAAGCACCGATAGTCCTGATCATAGAATTGCACTAGAGTGTGCACAAGCTTCTCATCCACATTAGTCCGGAGAATGGTAAGTAAATCCCCATAACGGTGTCGGAAACCAGTCGGATCCTCGATCTTGAGTGCCAAATCTCTCAAACTAGCCAAATCCACTTCCTTAAACTTGTAGGACTTAGTCTTCCCCATTCCTACAATGTTTACAAATTCAATTTGTCTAAGCCCTTCGATAAATGCATGAAAAAGGTTTATGCATGTATGAATGTATGCATGTATGCATGATCATGTTCAAGTACGGAGAAAACATGGTGGGTTGAAATTCAAAGTCGAGGAGTCATGGGTGGACACGGTGTCCGGTGAAACTAGGGCTTTGGATAATAGTAACCGGGTTCTAAAAAGGTTCCCAAGTTGCAACCTCTCCGACGTATATCATGGTGCCACGAGACAAACACTCGCTCCATGATTATCCGTAAGAAGGTCTAACTTGAGTGTAGTATCGCGTGACGACTAAAATTCGAGACAACACACGGTTTAGCCTCCGCACTACATTCCAGGAAATGGCCATGGATGGGTTTGGTTATCTACGGTTCATAGCGGCATAGAACAATTAGAAGTAAAGTGCCTAAACGCGACAACACGCGCCGACAACATCACCCCCAAAATGCCTCAGCTATGTGGGATTGATCGCATAATCCAATACACGAGGCAACCCCCAGAATGAATTGTCGATTATATCCCTCCAAAATCCTAAGTTCACTTAGCCCGGGTGTAGGACTTTTGATATTCTCACCCCCACACGTTTGCAAGAATTTAAACATTTATTCACGTAGGAAAGTAAGTAAAAGAAGCAAGTAAGAATACAAGCGCAAGCGTGAAAATAAAGACTAGGCGTAACCCTCGAATTCCCCAATGAAGTCGCCAGCTGTTTTATCTTGGTTTTCAGGTGTCAAACATTGATTACGTTTTAACCTTTGATATCTCATTTTTTCTTGGGAAGGGAAAAAATAAGCAAAACCCTTGAGAATCGAGGTCCGGGAGTTGTTTTCATTACGGGAAGGTGTTAGGCACCCATAACGACTATAGTATCCTATAGGAACCGTCTTTACTTTCTACGCGCGCGCTTTATTTTTAAATGCTATTTGGAAAATGATATTTACACCTAAGAGTTTACTAAGTCAAGAATTGGAGGGAGAAGAAAGTGTTTGAATTTTTATTTTATGTGAATTGAAGGAATATTGTTTCCTTGCCTACGTACCCTTTCAAGGGATCAAATACACCGTAGTTCTCTTCCAAAAAAGTTTTTTGTTGATTGATTTTAAGTTTGAAAAATTGGAATTTTGAAGAATAGAAAGAGGCCTCAAAGGCATGAGATTGTGAAAAGAGTGAGGTGGGATTAGTTATTTTGCAAAAAAGGTCTAAGTATGATTATAATTCATTAAGATTTTTGTTTAAGAAAAGAAGAGGAAAATACAATGGGATTTTGATCCCAAGGTTTATTTAAAAAATCATTTGAGTGATGTTGTTTATATTTTTTTGGAAAAGAGAATTTGTCTAAGTGTCAAGGTTCCTAAACATACATCTAAAGCGTACATTCCCTAAGCATACATAGCATACATCTAAAGTATCCATGTGATGTGTGTGCATGTGTCGGTGCTTGTGTCGGTGTGTTATACCCTAATTTTGGACCTAAAAAATACTAACTCAATTCTTCTTTTCTTGCATTTCAAGTCATTTGATATGTCTCTGATCAATTACATCTTTCTCTGCATTTTATTTCAATATTACTTGCAAAATTCACACAAAAGGGTATTTTAGTCATTTCCTGTGTCCAAGCTCATTTTAGTCTTTTAAAAATTGTTTGAGTCTTTTCAACTGGTTTGAATAAGCCCTTATTTCAATTCTATGTCAAAACCCATTTCAAAAATTGCATTTGAAGTCATTTTGAGTCAGTTTAGCCCCTAGGGGCATTTTAGTCTTTTCAAGTGTTAAAGCTCTGTTTAATCCCTTAAAATTGTCTTTGAGTCTTTTAATTTGCTTGTATAAGCCCTTGCTTCAATTCCCTGTTGAAAATCCATTTTTAAATTTCATCTGAGTCATTTTTAGTTGTTTTAGTCCCCAGGGGCATTTTGGTCATTTCACACAAAATTTCGGCAGAGAGAGGTTACTTTGAAGTACCTCATTTAAGTAATTGGTTCGTTTTAGTCCGTTTTGTCATTTTTATTTGTTTCACTTTACGTTATTTCCAAATTACATTTTTTACCAATTTTTATTTTAATTACTTTTTAGTCCTTTTTCTATTTTTGCATTTTAGTCCTTCGAATTTTCAATAATTGCAAATAGGTCCAAAAGTTTGTTGTAAGTCCAGTACACATGTCAGTTTGTCATTTGTCCAGTCAGTTACAGGTCCAAGTCCACGTGTCATTATCCTATTGGTTCAATCATCACAAGTGGCAGCCTATAAAAAGGCCACTTCATCAGTCAAAGTCAGCACCACCATTCATTCAGTGACAACTGATCAGAAACACAAATACACATTTCTCTCTCTTCCAAAACGGATCAAAACCCAGAAATTTCACAAGAACACGATGAAGAATTTCATCACCTTCAAACCCTAACCACTTTTCCAGAATCACAATTCATACAAATCCTCTCAAATTCATATCAATTTTCATCGATTCGGTCACAAACAAACTGGATTCAGCAATTATTTCATCAAATCAGTCCCAATTCAACAAATTCTGACCAATTTGACTGAAATTACGAAGGTTCTCAGTGACTCTCTCCAAGAATCATCATCACCGAACCTTTCTCTCGCAATTCAAGCACCGAATGCGATCACGAGAGAGAGACTGAGGAAGAGAAGAAGAGGATCAAGAAAACCAGCACGAAATCACATCAAAATCCGAAACCCTAGGGTTTCAAATCAAGGATCGAATTGAAGATCAACAACGAAGGGAAAATCAGCAACAGAACGCAAGTTCGAACCAAATTCACGAAAGGTGCGAAGAAAAGGAAGAAGAAAGGATTCGTAAATCAAGCAGAAGGAGAAAGAAGTTTCCAATCCGAACAAGTAAGAGGTAATGGTTCTTGTTCTCTGCCGTTCATTTTTCGTTCAAAGTTTTTCAGAGACTTGAAGTTTAGATCTAGAACGTTTGAGCACCTTTCTTGAAAATCCAAGGCCAGAATAGGAACGAGGAAGATGAGACGAGTGTTTTGATATGAAAAACCTTTTAAAAACGTAAAAAATGCTCCGGTACGGTGGCGCCGCCGGCGAACCACCGCACCGGAGCAAACTCCGGTCATCTTCTCCGTTCAATCACTTGCAGAGCATCTCTCTCTAAAAGTAACCTAGAGAGAGAAATGTATGTATGTTGTGTGTGTCTCTCTCTGAAAATTGCTCTTATACCCTGCTTGTGTGTCACACGCGCGCGCGTCCTGTTATCATGTTCCCCTGCGTTTTGGTGCATTGGATCTAGGGTTTTGGCTTCTTGGATGATCCAGGATCCATCTCCCGTTGGGCCTGGATATCCTTTCTTTGCAGTTTTTCTGTTTTTGCTTGTTTCTTGCTATATGCACCACTGGATCGTGCTTTCTACACCCCTGCATGTTCAAAAATCCTTTAAAAAATTCCTAAAAAATTCCTATGTGTTCTTGATCATTTTCTTGATATTTTTGTGATGTTGTCATGTGTTAAATCTTGATTAAAAAATGTGTGGTATTTTCTTGTCAATTGTTTACCATTTTTGTTAAAAATTGTGAAGTTTTTATATGTTTTTGTGTCTAAAAATTCGTTAAAAATTCCAAAAATTTTCATACACATTTCTTGGTAGTTTTGTGGTATTTTTGTAATGATTCTAGCCTATTGAAAATTGATAAAAATATATGTGGAGTTTTCTTGTGATTTTATGTACTTTTTGTTAATTTCTTGTGAAATTCTTGCATGTTCTTGATCCTAAAATCTTGCTATGGTATATTGACCCTTGGTATGAGAGTTTACAATGTGTATGCCTCTGATTTGGTGCTATTCTTTACTGTTTTGGAGTTTGATTTGTTAGTTTCTTGTGTTACAAGTTATGTGAATATTTCCATACAAAAATAAAGTGTAAAATATGTCTAAAAGTGTGTCATAACTCTTGGTTTGAATATGTGCCTATAATTACCACATTGTGGCTGCAATAAAGTCTCTTGAAAAGTGCTATGATGAGAGGATTATGGGTCATGTGCATATTGAGAAGTTATGGTAAACTTTTAGTATATTTTAACACTTTATTCTTGTTGATTTTACCACTTTTGTCTAACACTTTCTTGCCTTATTTCTTCATCCTATTGCATCTTGTGATACTAACCCTTTCATTTCATATTTCATACATTCCATAAGCATTTCAATCTCCATCTCACATTCTTGGCTTTTACTTTCTTACACTTTAACTTTCATGCAAAAATTAGAATGTAAAGCTTAGGAATTTTGTAATATTTTACTTTATGCCTTTAAATTCCTTGCAAGACCATAGAATGTATCTAGGGCATGTGTAAAGGACAATGGACTCTAATAATGTACACCGACACAAGCACCGACACATGCACACACCTCACTTTAGATGTATGGCTAGAATATGCATGTTTAGATGTATGTCTAGGATTGTATGCTTAGATGAATGCTTAGGCTTTACACTTAGAAAAATCAATTTTCCAAAAAACTTGAACAACATCACTTGAAAACCTTTTCCAAAAAATAGGAGTCAAAACTCCTTTGCATTTTCTCTTTATTTTCTTAATCAAAATTTCAATGAACTTTAATCATACTTGACTTTTTTTCAAAATCACTAATCAAACCTCACAATTTTCCAAGTCTTATGCCTTTAAGGCCTCTCAATCTCCATTCTTCAAAACTCCAATTTTCAAACTTAAAATCAACCAACAAAAACAAAAACATTTTTGGAAGAGAACTACGGTGGATTTGATCCCTTAAACGGGTACGTAGGCAAGGAACAAAATTCCTTCAATTCCAATAAAATAAAAATTCAAACACATTCTTCTCCCTCCAATTCTTCACTTAGAAACTCTTAGGTTTAAATAAACACTTTCAAAATAGCATTTAAAAATGAAGCGCGCGCGTAGAAATTAAAGACGGTTCCTATAGGTTACTATAGTCGTTATGGGTGCCTAACACCTTCCCGTAGCGAAAACAACTCCCGGACCTCGATTCTCAAGGGTTTTTCTTACTTTTTCCCTTCCCAAGAAAAAATAAGATATCACCGGTTAAAAAGGTTCAAACGTAATCAAGGTTTGACACCCGAAAACCAAGATAAAACAGCTGGCGACTTCACTGGGGAGATTCGAGAGTTACGCCTAGTCTTTATTTCCACGCTTGCGCTCTTTTTGCTTGTTTCTTTTACTTGCTTTCCTATGTGAATAAATGTTTAAATTCTTGCAAACGTGTGGGGTGAGAATATCAAAAATCCTGCACCCGGGCTGAGTGAACTTAGGATTTAGGAGGGATATAATCGACAATTCATTCCGGGGGTTGCCTCGTGTTTTGGATTATGCGATCAATCCCACATAGCTAAGGCATTTTGGAGGTGATGTTGTCGGCGCGTGTTGTCGCGTTTAGGCACTTTACTTCTAATTGTTCTATGACGCTATGAACCGTAGATAACTGAACCCATCCATGGCCATTTTCTAGGATGTAGTGCGGAGGCTAAACCGAGTGTTGTCTCGAGTTTTAGTCGTCACGCGATACTACACTCAAGTTAGACCTTCTTACGCATAATCATGGAGCGAGTGTTGTCTCGTGACACCGTGATATACGTCGGAGAGGTTGCAACTTGGGAACCTTTTTAGAACCCGGTTACTATTATCCTAAAGCCCTAGTTTCACCGGACACCGTGTCCACCCGTGACTCCTTGACTTTATACTTCAACCCACCATGTTTTCTCCGAACTTGAACATAATCATGCATACATGCATACATGCATACATGCATAAACTTTTTCCATGCATTGTTATCGAAGGGCTTAGACAAATCGAATTTGTAAACATTGTAGGAATGGGGAAGACTAAGTCCTACAAGTTCAAGGAAGTGGATTTGGCTAGTTTGAGAGATTTGGCACTCAAGGTTGAGGATCCGACGGGTTTCCGACGTCTTTACGGGGCTTTATTTACTATCCTCCAGACTAATGTGGATGAGAAGCTTGTGCACACTCTAGTGCAATTCTATGATCGGGAGTATCGATGCTTTACTTTTCCCGACTTTCAGCTGGTGCCTACTCTAGAAGCTTATTCTTCCTTGATGGGTCTATCTATTGCTAAGGGGGTGCCCTTTGCGGGACTTGAGAATCCTCCTACTCCATTGGTTATTGCTAAAGATCTCTATCTCAAGACCACCGATGTCTCCAAGAATCTCGTCACTAAGGCTCGCATCCGAGGGTTCACTTCAGAGTATCTTCTTGGGAAAGCCAACCTCAATACCACTTGTCATAACACTCTTGAAGCTATTCTTGCACTCCTCACCTATGGGCTTATTCTCTTTCCAAATCTTGATGACTTCGTGGACATGAATGCTATTATGATCTTCCACTCCAAGAATCCGGTTCCTACTTTGCTAGCTGACACATATCATGCTATTCATGATCGATCCGGCAAGGGTCGTGGGTACATTCTTTGTTGTGTGCCTCTCCTCTATAGGTGGTTTATTTCGCACCTTCCGGAGTCTTTCCACGACAATCCAGAGAATTGGTCCATTTCACAGAGGATTATGGCTCTCACTCCTAATGAAGTGGTTTGGCTCACTCCCGCTTCTAGAGTCAAGGAAATTATCTTTGGTGGTGGAAAGTTTCTTAATGTACCTCTTCTTGGTACCCGGGGTGGAATCAACTATAACCCGGAGCTCGCTTTGTGACAATTTGGTTTCCCGATGAAAGGAAAGCCCATCAATCTTGCTACAGCTCCTTACTTCTTTCACTACTCCAATGCTCCCACGGTAATAAGAGAGGATTTCATGGAAGCTTGGTCTAAACTTCGAAAGAAAGAGGTGAAGCATATGGGTGTAAGGTCCGGTGTTGTTCATGAGGCCTATACACAGTGGGTGATAAACCAAGCTGAGGAGATTGGTATGCCTTACCCCTCTATGAGATATGTGTCTGCATCTATTCCTACCATGCCCTTACCCCTACTCCCACCTACCCAGGAGATGTATCAGGAGCATCTAGCTATGGAGAGTCGGGAGAAGCATCAGTGGAAGGCTAGATACTATGAGGCTGAGAACTTGATTATGACTTTGGATGGAAAGGATGAGCAGAAAACTCATGAGGTCTTGACACTAAAGAAAGAGTTAGCTAAGGCTAAGAGAGAGATTGAAGAGAAAGATAGGTTGCTTATGAGAGATTCCAAGAGGGCTAGGGGTGCCCGTGACTTCTATGCACGATACTGCAGTTATGAGTCTGAGTCTGAGGATGATGCTTCCACTTCCTATGCTTGAGGATTTTCATTCCCTGTTGTTATTTCCAGTTGTCATTACTGTGTTACATTTCAAAGTCTATCCCTTTTGGCTTAGCATTTCAAAGGGAATCGTCTTGTAAAACTATATGTTGGTTGTTTGTTTCCCGTTTACGTTAATTGTTGTTTAGTAATGTTTACAAACTTCTAATTTGACTAAAAACCCTTCGATAACACAAAAAAGAGTCTTTTTTTTGCATATGCATTAACACATTTCATGCATCATACGCATTCATTGGTCACAAAAAACTTCTCTCGTGCTCATTGCCTCCTGGTTTTGTTCGCCGCAGTCTGAAAAGTGGCTCGTGATCGCAAGGTTTACCAACCAGATAGAGTTCATCAAACAAGATTTCACAAGAGAAGGATCATGGCTAACTTTGAAGAAGAAAATGCTCAGCTCCGTGCCGAATTGGCTGCTATGAAAGAAGACTTGGCTAAGGCTCATGACGCTATGTCCACCATGATGGCTGCACAAGAACAACCAGCCACATCTGTCCCGACTTCTACAGAAGCGATTCCATCTATTCCACTGTCTACTGTGGCTACTGATGCTCGTTTTGTTATGCCCAATTGGCGTCCTTATGGACTCTCGGCTTACTATTCTCCTAATACTGCTGCTGGTATCTCTGGTTTTGCTGGTCAAGGACAGATTCCCGTATCTACTGCTATGCCTCAGGTGACTACTGTTACCGATCCTATTGTCCATACCGTGCAACAGGTGATCGATGTCGATACTCCGCGTGGACAAAACCCTGCAATGGAAGCTATGAAACAACAGTTGAGAGAGTTGGCTGGAGAACTCCGTGAGGTCAAAGCTAGCCGTGGAAACAATGTCCCTGCTAAGGCTCGTGATCTATGCCTGGTATCCCGATTCGAGATTCCTAAGAAGTTCAAGGTGCCAGACTTTGACAAATACAACGGATCTTCCTGTCCACATAGCCATGTCATTCGGTACGTCCGAAAGATGGCCAATTATGCAGATAATGATGCACTGATGATACACTGCTTCCAAGACAGCCTAGCAGAAGATGCGGCAGATTGGTACACTGGTTTGAGCAAAGACAACATCCACACTTTTGAGGAACTTGCTGCTGCTTTTGAAAGCCATTATGAGTTCAATACCCGTCTGAAGCCAAATAGGGACTCTCTTAAGTCCTTGTCTCAGAATTCAGATGAAACTTTCCGTGAGTATGCCCAGAGGTGGAGAGGGGCAGCTGCCCATGTTTATCCTCGACTCGATGAAGAAGAATTAACACAGACATTCCTGAAGACTCTGAAGAAGGAATATAAGGAAAGAATGATAGTCTCTGCTCCAAACAACTTCTCCGACATGGTTACTATGGGAACTCGTCTAGAAGAGGCTGTCAGAGAAGGTATCATTGTTCTTGAGAAGGGTGAATCTTCAGCCAGTGCACCAAAGAAGTATGGTAATGGCCACCATAAGAGGAAAGAATCTGAAGTAGGGATGGTATCTGGTAACCCATCTACAACTTCTACTCAATTGCCTTTGCCCTATCAATACATGCAGTACTCTCAACATCCTTTCTTCCCACCATTCTATCAGCAATATCCTCTGCCGCCGGGTCAACCACCAGTACCCGTTAATGCCATTGCTCAACAAGTACAGCACCAGCCTCCTGCTCAACAACAGCAGCAGCAACAACAGGGTCCTCGGCCCAAGACTTCTTTTCCACCAATACCAATGCGGTACGCTGAGCTGCTCCCAACTTTACTTGCTAAGGGACATTGTGTCACCAGGCCAGGCAAACCTCCGCCTAATCCTTTGCCTCCCAGGTTCCGACAGGATCTCACATGTGAGTTCCATCAGGGCGCTCAAGGCCACGATGTTGAAGGTTGCTATGCTCTGAAGTATATTGTGAAAGACCTGATAGAAAAAGGACGGTTAACTTTTGAAAGTAGCGTTCCTCATGTTCTTGACAATCCACTTCCAAACCATGCTGCTGTTAACATGGTTGAAGCTTTTGAAAGGATCCCCGTTCCTCAAGAGGATCCCATGATGAATGTCCGCAATGTTGTTACTCCCTTGGTACCGCTACATGTCAAACTTTGCCAGGCTTCTTTGTTCAATCACAATCATGCTTCTTGTTCAGATTGTCTTCAAAATCCTATGGGTTGTTGTGTGGTGCAAGACGATATCCAGAGCCTGATGGATGATAAGCACTTGATTGTCAGTGATGTATGTGTGATTGTGCCAGTGTTTCATGATTCTCCGGTTGAAAGTGCATCTCAGACAAGGAATGTTGAGCCCTTAGTGATCAGGTTACCTGGTCAAGTGTCTTACGCTTCTACAAAAGCAATCCCTTACAAGTACAATGCAACCATGATTGAGAATGGAGTGGAAGTGCCTCTGGTATCCCCAGCTACAGTTGATAATGTTGCGGGAGAAATTACAGCTCTGAGAAGCGGAAAAGTTCGTCCACCCTTGTTTCAAAAGAAGGTGGTTACACCTATTGCCACAATAACTCCACCAGTTGCTCCTCCTATTGACAAGAGCCCCGGCCCAACAGGCCAATCTATTGACGAGTCCAATCTGGACGAAATTCTGAGGCTTATCAAAAAGAGTGACTATAAAATTGTTGACCAGCTGCTGCAAACTCCATCAAAGATATCCATCTTGTCTCTGCTTTTGAGCTCAGAAGCTCATAGGAAAGTGTTAATGAAGGTACTGGAACAGGCCTATGTTGATCATGAAGTCTCTGTGGATCAGTTTGATGGAATAGTGGGTAACATCACTGCTTGCAATAACTTGGGGTTTGGTGATGATGAGCTCCCCGAAGCAGGGAAACACCACAACTTGGCGCTGCATATCTCCGTACACTGCAAGTCTGACATGATATCCAATGTGCTGGTGGACACTAGATCGTCTTTGAATGTAATGCCTGAGTCTACACTGAGACAGTTGAGTCATCATGGAATTTCTCTGAGGGGAAACGACTATTTGGTTATGGCTTTCGACGGATCTCGCAAAGATGTTCTTGGGGAGGTAGATTTACCAATTACCATTGGTCCTGAGACATTCCAGATCACTTTTCAGGTCATCGACATCAATGCTTCTTACAGTTGTCTCCTCGGAAGACCATGGATTCACGACGCTGGAGCAGTAACTTCTACTTTGCATCAAAAGCTCAAATTTGTGAGGGATGGTAAGCTTGTCACTGTACATGGTGAAGAAGCATATCTGGTTAGCCAAGTGTCATCTTTCTCTTGTGTTGAAGCAGGGTCCGCTGAAGGGACGTCATTTCAAGGCTTGACTGTTGAAGGTGCAGAAACCCGGAGGGCTGGTGCTAGCATGGCTTCATTGAAAGATGCCCAGAAAGCTGTTCAAGAAGGGCAAGCTGCTGGCTGGGGCAAAGTGATTCAGATTCTGGAAAACAAGCGTAAAGAGGGTCTTGGATTCTCCCCGACCTCAGGCGTTTCAACATGAACTTTCTACAGTGCTGGGTTTATCAATGCTATTACTGAAGATGCTGCTGATAGTAGTTATGTGCCTACATTTGTTGTACCAGGAGGCACTGTGAGAAATTGGGAGGCCATTGATGTTCCTTTAGTCATGCATGCTTCCATGTAATGTGTCTTGTTGCTCATGTTTTTCTTTGTTTTCAAAATAACAATCCTTTCGCTCTGCCCAAGGCGAAATTGATATCATTGTAAGGGCATGTTTGTTTCGGCATTGCCGTTATCAATAAAAGTTGTCGTCTTTTTTCGCGACTCTTTGTTTTTTACTTTTTAGTGCCTTTTCCTTGGAAATAATGGTAATGCCATAAAAAACCAAAACATCTGTATTTTCTTATTAATTTCAAAAATCTGCATGAAAAACTTTTTCTAAAAATCATCCCAATCATATTATGCAGATTGAACCACAATAAACCCGTTGAACACAGTGACCCTATGGTTCCTCCAAATTTTGAATTCCCTGTATATGAAGCTGAAGATGAGGAGGATGATGAAGAGATACCATATGAGATCACTCGACTGCTTGAGCAAGAAAGAAGAGCCATTCAGCCTCACCAGGAAGAGATTGAGCTTATCAACCTGGGTACTGAAGAGAACAAGCGAGAGATCAAGATCGGTGCTGCACTTGAGCCAGAAGTGAAAAGGAAGATTACTCAGCTTCTCCATGATTATCCAGATGTCTTTGCATGGTCCTATGAAGATATGCCGGGCCTAGATCCCAAGATTGTGGAACACCAAATACCGACAAGACCGGAATGTCCTCCTGTCAAACAGAAATTGAGAAGGTCTCGTCCAGACATGGCTCTTAAGATCAAAGTAGAAGTGCAAAAGCAAATCGATGCGGGTTTCCTTATGACAGTTGAATATCCTGAGTGGATTGCCAACATTGTACCAGTACCAAAGAAAGACGGGAAAGTTCGAATGTGTGTTGATTATAAAGATTTGAATAAAGCCAGTCCAAAAGATAACTTCCCATTGCCTCATATTGATGTGCTTGTTGACAGTACTGCTCAATCCAAAGTGTTCTCTTTCATGGATGGTTTCTCTGGCTATAACCAGATACGAATGTCTCCTGAAGATAGAGAAAAGACGTCCTTCATCACTCCATGGGGAACATTCTGTTATAAAGTGATGCCATTCGGCTTGATAAATGCTGGTGCAACCTATCAAAGGGGTATGACCACTCTGTTTCATGATATGATTCACAAAGAGATTGAAGTATATGTTGATGATATGATTGTGAAGTCAAGTGATGAAGAGCAGCATGTTGTGTATTTGAAAAAGATGTTTGAAAGACTGATAAAGTATAAGCTGCGGTTGAATCCTAACAAGTGCACATTCGGTGTAAGATCTGGAAAATTGCTAGGCTTCATTGTCAGCCAAAGAGGCATTGAAGTTGATCCCGACAAGGTCCGAGCCATCAGGGAAATACCGGCCCCTCAAACTGAAAAACAAGTCAGAGGTTTCCTCGGACGTCTGAATTACATTTCAAGATTCATATCTCACATGACTACTACCTGTGGACCAATTTTCAAATTGCTCAGAAAGAATCAGCCTGTTGTATGGAATGATGAATGTTAGGAAGCTTTTGATAGCATTAAAGAATACTTGTTAGAACCACCTATCCTTGTCCCGCTAGTGGAAGGAAGGCCTTTGATTATATATCTGTCAGTGTTAGATGATTCTGTGGGTTGTGTTCTCGGTCAACAAGATGAGACTGGTAAGAAAGAGCATGCTATCTACTATCTAAGCAAGAAGTTCACCGACTGTGAGACTCGGTATACAATGCTTGAAAAGACTTGTTGTGCTTTAGCCTGGGCTGCCAAACGCCTGCGTCATTATATGGTGAACCATACAACTTGGTTGATATCCCGAATGGATCCAATCAAGTACATCTTTGAAAAGCCTGCTGTTACCGGAAAAATTGCACGTTGGCAAATGTTGTTGTCTGAATATGATATTGTGTACAAAGCTCAGAAAGCAATCAAAGGAAGCATCCTTGCTGAGCATCTTTCTTGTCAACCTCTTGATGATTACCAGCCGATTAAGTTTGATTTCCCTGATGAAGAGATTATGTATCTGAAAGCAAAAGACTGTGAAGAACCACTGATCAATGAAGGGCCGGACCCCAATAGCAAATGGGGATTGGTGTTTGATGGTGCTGTTAATGCTTACGGTAAGGGAATTGGAGCCATCATTGTAACTCCGCAGGGGCACCACATTCCTTTCACTGCACGAATAACTTTTGAATGCACAAACAACATAGCTGAATATGAAGCATGCATCTTGGGCGTTGAAGAAGCCATTGATCTGAGAATTAAGCACCTTGATATCTATGGAGATTCTGCACTTGTTATTAATCAGATAAAGGGTGAATGGGAGACTCATCATGAGAAGTTGATCCCTTACCGTGACTATGCAAGACGTCTGTTGACATACTTTACCAAGGTTGAGCTGCACCACATCCCTCGGGATGAAAACCAGATGGCTGATGCTCTTGCTACTTTATCTTCCGTGTTTCGTGTCAATCACTGGAATGACGTGCCCATCATCAAGGTGCAGCGTCTTGATAGACCCACTCATGTGTTTACTATTGAAAATATGCCAGATCAAGCTGATGAAGGTGTGAATAATGGAAAGCCTTGGTATTACAACATCGAACAATTCTTGCAGAATCATGAATATCCGCCTGGTGCTTCCAACAGGGATAAAAAGACTTTGAGACGATGGGCTAGCAAGTTCCTTCTGGACGGAGAAATCCTATACAAGAGGAACTATGACATGGTCTTGTTGAGATGTGTTGACAAGCAAGAAGCTGAGAAATTGATGCATGATGTACATGACGGTACCTTTGGGACCCATGCTTCGGGCCACACTATGTCGAGGAAACTGCTAAGGGCCGGCTATTACTGGATAACTATGGAGCGTGACTGCCACAAACATGCTAAGAGATGTCACAAATGTCAAATCTATGCTGACAAGATTCATGTGCCTCCACATGCTCTCAATGTTATTTCTTCCCCATGGCCTTTCTCTATGTGGGGCATTGACATGATCGGAAGAATTGAACCAAAAGCTTCCAACGGACATCGTTTCATTCTAGTGGCAATTGACTACTTCACCAAGTGGGTTGAAGCCGCTTCCTATGCAAATGTGACCAAACAAGTGGTTGTCAAGTTTATCAAGAATAACATCATCTGTCGATATGGTGTTCCCAACAAGATCATCACTGACAATGGTTCCAATCTAAACAATAGCATGATGCAAGTTCTATGTGAAGAATTCAAAATTGAACATCACAACTCTTCTCCTTATAGACCTCAGATGAATGGTGCAGTTGAGGCCGCTAACAAGAACATCAAGAAGATTGTTCAGAAGATGGTCACTACTTACAAAGACTGGCATGAAATGCTACCGTTTGCCTTGCATGGTTACCGTACTACAGTGCGCAGTTCAACCGGGGCAACTCCTTTCTCTCTTGTATATGGTATGGAAGCAGTTCTCCCTCTGGAAGTGGAGATTCCCTCTCTTCGAGTGATCATGGAAGCAAAATTAACTGAGGCTGAATGGTGTCAAAGTCGGTACGATCAATTGAATCTGATTGAAGAGAAACGTATGGATGCTATGACTCACGGACAGTTGTATCAAGTGCGGATGAAGAATGCTTTTGACAAGAAAGTCTGACCTCGAGAATTCAAGGAAGGCGAACTTGTGTTGAAAAGAAGGATAAGTCAGCAACCCGACCCAAGGGGCAAGTGGACACCTAACTATGAAGGACCTTATGTTGTCAAGAAGGCTTTCTCTGGTGGTGCTTTGATTCTTACACACATGGATGGTGTTGAGCTCCCAAATCCTGTTAATGCCGATATAGTCAAGAAATACTTTGTCTAAAAAGAAAAGAACAGCGTGGTAGGTCGAAAACCCGAAAGGGCGGCCTAGGCAAAAATGCGCTTCCCGGTGGATCGAAAACCTGAAAGGGCGATCCAGGAAAAAGTTAGGGACAAAAAAAATGTGAAAAAGCTCGCTGAGATTGTACGCAACTCAGGCAAGAATGAGCGCCTCGATGAGCCGAAAACCCGAAAGGGCGGTTCATGCAAAAATGAGGTTGATAAAAGACAAGTAACTATATCTGGCAAAACACCATCACTCCTTGGGGCATCTGCAACTGTCAATGATCATCTTCATCAGAGGCTTCTGTACTTGTGAATTCAAAATTTCTATGAAATATAGCGGTCATCGTGTTCAATGTATCACCAACCAATAAAATTACCATTTTCCAAGCTTTGTAAATCCGTGAAGTCATGCCTTTGGCTGACTCTCACTCTCCTACATCAATTTGAGCCTGTGCTATTGTTTGAAACTCTATTTTTCTTTCCATTTTCAATGCTATATACAAAAGATTTTCTTTCTATTGGATGATGTCGATGTCTGAAACAAACATTTTTGAAAATTGTAACATCTTTTCCTGTCTATTTTGAAAAGCAAACCTGAGCAATAAGGTACATTTCAATGAAACATGCATGAATAAATGAATGTCAATGTCTATCTCAATACGTGTTACAAGCAGGTTACTCCTCAAGATGATCTGTGGTCAATGGCAAGAATGAAAAAACAGAATGAAAATGAAAAATTGAAAAAATGCAAATGAAAAGCTCGCTAAGTCGAAAACCCGAAAGGGCGGCTTAGGCAAAAATGAGCACCCCGCTGATTGAAAACCTATGAAGGCAATTCAGGCAAAAATGGGGCAATGAAAAGAATTTTATTCCCCGGTGAATCGAAAACCCGAAAGGGCGGTTCAGGCAAAAATGGGATTGAAAAAATGAATGAATGAAATAAAAGCATTGACCACAGATGAAAGCATCCAATGTTTACCCGGCACTGACACGCCTAGCAACGGCGACCTGTATCCAAGAATCTTCCAAGGTTCCCTTCTCTACAAGTTTTATTGCCCTCAGCCATGGTTTTGATACGTCTCTCAACGACGGTCTCTCCAAAGAGGTTTTCCCCTGTGAATATGTTGCAGCGCGAGCCACTACGTGCCCAATCTTCCAATGTTTTGCCTATCTCTGTGAAACTTTCTTGTCAAATTACAAACCAATCATGCATTTCAAGCATTCATACATGCATAATCATGCATTTTATGTGCTCATACATTCAATAATCTTGTTATACCATACATACATGCTGCATTTCCAATTTCAACTTTCAATCCAACTCAGTTTCCACTTTCAATTCAGTTCAATTTCCACTATTCAACTTGAATCAACATTCAATCTCAATTTCAATTCAATCCAAATTTCAACTGTCGAATTCAATTTCAATCCCCAATTTCAATCACAATTTCAATTCCAACGTTCCAACTCAATTCAAATTCCAATTTCAATTCAATCTCGATTTCAATTCAATTCAATTTCAAATCTCAAATTCGATGCAATCTCAACTCTCAAACCTCAATTTCAATTCAATCCAATCTCAATTCAATTCAATCCAATCTCAATTTCAGTTTCAGCTCAATCTCAATTTCAATTTCAAATCAAATTTCCAATTTCAATCCAATCTCAATCTCAATTCAACTTCAATTTCCAATGTCTCTTTCAATTTCAACTCTCAACTCAGTGTCAATGTCTATGTCTATGTCTGTGATCAATCTCAATTTTCAATCTCTATTTCAATCTCAAACCTTCAATTCAATGTCTTTGTCAATGTTAGTTCATTCTCAATTTGCTTTTGGGCCAACAAAAATGGTCATGTCTATCTTCAAGTCAATATCAACTTACTCTCAATTTGTACCTTTCCAAATCAAACTTCCAATACATATCTCGTTATCGGTCAAGTGACTAGTTCGATCCAAAGAACAACTTGTACCTGCTTATATACCTATACTTCCGGACAAACGACAAGTTCGATCCAAAGAACAGTTTGTACCTAGCTTATGCTTTGTTATCAGTCAAACGACAAGTTCGATCCAAAGAACAGTTTGCACCTACCTACATGATGTGGTGATGATCCAGCGGCAAGTTCGATCCAAAGAACAGTTTGTATCTACCCTTTTGTCTATATCTCTAGCCAAACGGCCAGTTCGATCCAAAGAACAGTTTGTACCTGTCTATCTGTTTGTATCTTCAATCAAGTGTCAAGTTCGATCCAAAGAACAGCTTGTATCTGCCTATATGTCTATGTTTCCGGTCAAGTGCCAAGTTTGGTCCCAAGAACAGCTTGCACCTACCTCTTGTTTTGTATTCCTTGGTCAAGTGGCTAGTTCAATTCAAAGAACAGCTTGTACCTTATTTTCTATTCCCTGGTTTGTCTACCCTGTCAGTGTCCACCTGGATCCCCAGTGACATGACATGCTCCATAGACTCCAGTTGTTTGTCTTGCATTCATAATCAAAGTACTGCATGGCATTCATATTTTTGAAAATCTGAAAACGTATTTTTATGTCCAAAAGCAGTGCAAATGTTAATATTTAAGTATCTTCGTCCCGTCAACTCAAAGACTTCGTCTCTTGACTCTCCGGACAAAGAAACTTAAATAGGGGCAGCTGTTATACCCTAATTTTGGACCTAAAAAATACTAACTCAATTCTTCTTTTCTTGCATTTCAAGTCATTTGATATGTCTCTGATCAATTACATCTTTCTCTGCATTTTATTTCAATATTACTTGCAAAATTCACACAAAAGGGTATTTTAGTCATTTCCTGTGTCCAAGCTCATTTTAGTCTTTTAAAAATTGTTTGAGTCTTTTCAACTGGTTTGAATAAGCCCTTATTTCAATTCTATGTCAAAACCCATTTCAAAAATTGCATTTGAAGTCATTTTGAGTCAGTTTAGCCCCTAGGGGCATTTTAGTCTTTTCAAGTGTTAAAGCTCTGTTTAATCCCTTAAAATTGTCTCTGAGTATTTTAATTTGCTTGTATAAGCCCTTGCTTCAATTCCCTGTTGAAAATCCATTTTTAAATTTCATCTGAGTCATTTTTAGTTGTTTTAGTCCCCAGGGGCATTTTGGTCATTTCACACAAAATTTCGGCAGAGAGAGGTTACTTTGAAGTACCTCATTTAAGTAATTGGTTCGTTTTAGTCCGTTTTGTCATTTTTATTTGTTTCACTTTACGTTATTTCCAAATTACATTTTTTACCAATTTTTATTTTAATTACTTTTTAGTCCTTTTTCTATTTTTGCATTTTAGTCCTTCGAATTTTCAATAATTGCAAATAGGTCCAAAAGTTTGTTATAAGTCCAGTACACATGTCAGTTTGTCATTTGTCCAGTCAGTTACAGGTCCAAGTCCACGTGTCATTATCCTATTGGTCCAATCATCACAAGTGGCAGCCTATAAAAAGGCCACTTCATCAGTCAAAGTCAGCACCACCATTCATTCAGTGACAACTCATCAGAAACACAAATACACATTTCTCTCTCTTCCAAAACGGATCAAAACCCAGAAATTTCACAAGAACACGATGAAGAATTTCATCACCTTCAAACCCTAACCACTTTTCCAGAATCACAATTCATACAAATCCTCTCAAATTCATATCAATTTTCATCGATTCGGTCACAAACAAACTGGATTCAGCAATTATTTCATCAAATCAGTCCCAATTCAACAAATTCTGACCAATTTGACTGAAATTACGAAGGTTCTCAGTGACTCTCTCCAAGAATCATCATCACCGAACCTTTCTCTCGCAATTCAAGCACGAATGCGATCACGAGAGAGAGACTGAGGAAGAGAAGAAGAGGATCAAGAAAACCAGCACGAAATCACATCAAAATCCGAAACCCTAGGGTTTCAAATCAAGGATCGAATTGAAGATCAACAACGAAGGGAAAATCAGCACCAGAACGCAAGTTCGAACCAAATTCACGAAAGGTGCGAAGAAATGGAAGAAGAAAGGATTCGTAAATCAAGCAGAAGGAGAAAGAAGTTTCCAATCCGAACAAGTAAGAGGTAATGGTTCTTGTTCTCTGCCGTTCATTTTTCGTTCAAAGTTTTTCAGAGACTTGAAGTTTAGATCTAGAACGTTTGAGCACCTTTCTTGAAAATCCAAGGCCAGAATAGGAACGAGGAAGATGAGACGAGTGTTTTGATATGAAAAACATTTTAAAAACGTAAAAAATGCTCCGGTACGGTGGCGTCGCCGGCGAACCACCGCACCGGAGCAAACTCCGGTCATCTTCTCCGTTCAATCACTTGCAGAGCATCTCTCTCTAAAAGTAACCTAGAGAGAGAAATGTATGTATGTTGTGTGTGTCTCTCTCTGAAAATTGCTCTTATACCCTGCTTGTGTGTCACACGCGCGCGCGTCCATGCCTGTTATCATGTTCCCCTGCGTTTTGGTGCATTGGATCTAGGGTTTTGGCTTCCTGGATCCATCCAACGCTCCTGATGCGTTTGGATGATCCAGGATCCATCTCCCGTTGGGCCTGGATATCCTTTCTTTGCAGTTTTTCTGTTTTTGCTTGTTTCTTGCTATATGCACCACTGGATCGTGCTTTCTACACCCCTGCATGTTCAAAAATCCTTTAAAAAAATTCCTAAAAAATTCCTATGTGTTCTTGATCATTTTCTTGATATTTTTGTGATGTTGTCATGTGTTAAATCTTGATTAAAAAATGTGTGGTATTTTCTTGTCAATTGTTTACCATTTTTGTTAAAAATTGTGAAGTTTTTATATGTTTTTATGTCTAAAAATTCTTTAAAAATTCCAAAAATTTTCATACACATTTCTTGGTAGTTTTGTGGTATTTTTGTAATGATTCTAGCCTATTGAAAATTGATAAAAATATATGTGGAGTTTTCTTGTGATTTTATGTTACTTTTTGTTAATTTCTTGTGAAATTCTTGCATGTTCTTGATCCTAAAATCTTGCTATGGTATATTGACCCTTGGTATGAGAGTTTACAATGTGTATGCCTCTGATTTGGTGCTATTCTTTACTGTTTTGGAGTTTGATTTGTTAGTTTCTTGTGTTACAAGTTATGTGAATATTTCCATACAAAAATAAAGTGTAAAATATGTCTAAAAGTGTGTCATAACTCTTGGTTTGAATATGTGCCTATAATTACCACATTGTGGCTGCAATAAAGTCTCTTGAAAAGTGCTATGATTATGGGTCATGTGCATATTGAGAAGTTATGGTAAACTTTTAGTATATTTTAACACTTTATTCTTGTTGATTTTACCACTTTTGTCTAACACTTTCTTGCCTTATTTCTTCATCCTATTGCATCTTGTGATACTAACCCTTTCATTTCATATTTCATACATTCCATAAGCATTTCAATCTCCATCTCACATTCTTGGCTTTTACTTTCTTACACTTTAACTTTCATGCAAAAATTAGAATGTAAAGCTTAGGAATTTTGTAATATTTTACTTTATGCCTTTAAATTCCTTGCAAGACCATAGAATGTATCTAGGGCATGTGTAAAGGACAATGGACTCTAATAATGTACACCGACACAAGCACCGACACATGCACACACCTCACTTTAGATGTATGGCTAGAATATGCATGTTTAGATGTATGTCTAGGATTGTATGCTTAGATGAATGCTTAGGCTTTACACTTAGAAAAATCAATTTTCCAAAAAACTTGAACAACATCACTTGAAAACCTTTTCCAAAAAATAGGAGTCAAAACTCCTTTGCATTTTCTCTTTATTTTCTTAATCAAAATTTCAATGAACTTTAATCATACTTGACTTTTTTTCAAAATCACTAATCAAACCTCACAATTTTCCAAGTCTTATGCCTTTAAGGCCTCTCAATCTTCATTCTTCAAAACTCCAATTTTCAAACTTAAAATCAACCAACAAAAACAAAAACATTTTTGGAAGAGAACTACGGTGGATTTGATCCCTTAAACGGGTACGTAGGCAAGGAACAAAATTCCTTATATTCCAATAAAATAAAAATTCAAACACATTCTTCTCCCTCCAATTCTTCACTTAGAAACTCTTAGGTTTAAATAAACACTTTCAAAATAGCATTTAAAAATGAAGCGCGCGCGTAGAAATTAAAGACGGTTCCTATAGGTTACTATAGTCGTTATGGGTGCCTAACACCTTCCCGTAGCGAAAACAACTCCCGGACCTCGATTCTCAAGGGTTTTGCTTACTTTTTCCCTTCCCAAGAAAAAATAAGATATCACCGGTTAAAAAGGTTCAAACGTAATCAAGGTTTGACACCCGAAAACCAAGATAAAACAGCTGGCGACTTCACTGGGGAGATTCGAGAGTTACGCCTAGTCTTTATTTCCACGCTTGCGCTCTTTTTGCTTGTTTCTTTTACTTGCTTTCCTATGTGAATAAATGTTTAAATTCTTGCAAACGTGTGGGGTGAGAATATCAAAAATCCTGCACCCGGGCTGAGTGAACTTAGGATTTAGGAGGGATATAATCGACAATTCATTCCGGGGGTTGCCTCGTGTTTTGGATTATGCGATCAATCCCACATAGCTAAGGCATTTTGGAGGTGATGTTGTCGGCGCGTGTTGTCGCGTTTAGGCACTTTACTTCTAATTGTTCTATGACGCTATGAACCGTAGATAACCGAACCCATCCATGGCCATTTTCTAGGATGTAGTGCGGAGGCTAAACCGAGTGTTGTCTCGAGTTTTAGTCGTCACGCGATACTACACTCAAGTTAGACCTTCTTACGCATAATCATGGAGCGAGTGTTGTCTCGTGACACCGTGATATACGTCGGAGAGGTTGCAACTTGGGAACCTTTTTAGAACCCGGTTACTATTATCCTAAAGCCCTAGTTTCACCGGACACCGTGTCCACCCGTGACTCCTTGACTTTATACTTCAACCCACCATGTTTTCTCCGAACTTGAACATAATCATGCATACATGCATACATGCATACATGCATAAATTTTTTCCATGCATTGTTATCGAAGGGCTTAGACAAATCGAATTTGTAAACATTGTAGGAATGGGGAAGACTAAGTCCTACAAGTTCAAGGAAGTGGATTTGGCTAGTTTGAGAGATTTGGCACTCAAGGTTGAGGATCCGACGGGTTTCCGACGTCTTTACGGGGCTTTATTTACTATCCTCCAGACTAATGTGGATGAGAAGCTTGTGCACACTCTAGTGCAATTCTATGATCGGGAGTATCGATGCTTTACTTTTCCCGACTTTCAGCTGGTGCCTACTCTAGAAGCTTATTCTTCCTTGATGGGTCTATCTATTGCTAAGGGGGTGCCCTTTGCGGGACTTGAGAATCCTCCTACTCCATTGGTTATTGCTAAAGATCTCTATCTCAAGACCACCGATGTCTCCAAGAATCTCGTCACTAAGGCTCGCATCCGAGGGTTCACTTCAGAGTATCTTCTTGGGAAAGCCAACCTCAATACCACTTGTCATAACACTCTTGAAGCTATTCTTGCACTCCTCACCTATGGGCTTATTCTCTTTCCAAATCTTGATGACTTCGTGGACATGAATGCTATTATGATCTTCCACTCCAAGAATCCGGTTCCTACTTTGCTAGCTGACACATATCATGCTATTCATGATCGATCCGGCAAGGGTCGTGGGTACATTCTTTGTTGTGTGCCTCTCCTCTATAGGTGGTTTATTTCGCACCTTCCGGAGTCTTTCCACGACAATCCAGAGAATTGGTCCATTTCACAGAGGATTATGGCTCTCACTCCTAATGAAGTGGTTTGGCTCACTCCCGCTTCTAGAGTCAAGGAAATTATCTTTGGTGGTGGAAAGTTTCTTAATGTACCTCTTCTTGGTACCCGGGGTGGAATCAACTATAACCCGGAGCTCGCTTTGTGACAATTTGGTTTCCCGATGAAAGGAAAGCCCATCAATCTTGCTACAGCTCCTTACTTCTTTCACTACTCCAATGCTCCCACGGTAATAAGAGAGGATTTCATGGAAGCTTGGTCTAAACTTCGAAAGAAAGAGGTGAAGCATATGGGTGTAAGGTCCGGTGTTGTTCATGAGGCCTATACACAGTGGGTGATAAACCAAGCTGAGGAGATTGGTATGCCTTACCCCTCTATGAGATATGTGTCTGCATCTATTCCTACCATGCCCTTACCCCTACTCCCACCTACCCAGGAGATGTATCAGGAGCATCTAGCTATGGAGAGTCGGGAGAAGCATCAGTGGAAGGCTAGATACTATGAGGCTGAGAACTTGATTATGACTTTGGATGGAAAGGATGAGCAGAAAACTCATGAGGTCTTGACACTAAAGAAAGAGTTAGCTAAGGCTAAGAGAGAGATTGAAGAGAAAGATAGGTTGCTTATGAGAGATTCCAAGAGGGCTAGGGGTGCCCGTGACTTCTATGCACGATACTGCAGTTATGAGTCTGAGTCTGAGGATGATGCTTCCACTTCCTATGCTTGAGGATTTTCATTCCCTGTTGTTATTTCCAGTTGTCATTACTGTGTTACATTTCAAAGTCTATCCCTTTTGGCTTAGCATTTCAAAGGGAATCGTCTTGTAAAACTATATGTTGGTTGTTTGTTTCCCGTTTATGTTAATTGTTGTTTAGTAATGTTTACAAACTTCTAATTTGACTAAAAACCCTTCGATAACACAAAAAAGAGTCTTTTTTTTGCATATGCATTAACACATTTCATGCATCATACGCATTCATTGGTCACAAAAAACTTCTCTCGTGCTCATTGCCTCCTGGTTTTGTTCGCCGCAGTCTGAAAAGTGGCTCGTGATCGCAAGGTTTACCAACCAGATAGAGTTCATCAAACAAGATTTCACAAGAGAAGGATCATGGCTAACTTTGAAGAAGAAAATGCTCAGCTCCGTGCCGAATTGGCTGCTATGAAAGAAGACTTGGCTAAGGCTCATGACGCTATGTCCACCATGATGGCTGCACAAGAACAACCAGCCACATCTGTCCCGACTTCTACAGAAGCGATTCCATCTATTCCACTGTCTACTGTGGCTACTGATGCTCGTTTTGTTATGCCCAATTGGCGTCCTTATGGACTCTCGGCTTACTATTCTCCTAATACTGCTGCAGGTATCTCTGGTTTTGCTGGTCAAGGACAGATTCCCGTATCTACTGCTATGCCTCAGGTGACTACTGTTACCGATCCTATTGTCCATACCGTGCAACAGGTGATCGATGTCGATACTCCGCGTGGACAAAACCCTGCAATGGAAGCTATGAAACAACAGTTGAGAGAGTTGGCTGGAGAACTCCGTGAGGTCAAAGCTAGCCGTGGAAACAATGTCCCTGCTAAGGCTCGTGATCTATGCCTGGTATCCCGATTCGAGATTCCTAAGAAGTTCAAGGTGCCAGACTTTGACAAATACAACGGATCTTCCTGTCCACATAGCCATGTCATTCGGTACGTCCGAAAGATGGCCAATTATGCAGATAATGATGCACTGATGATACACTGCTTCCAAGACAGCCTAGCAGAAGATGCGGCAGATTGGTACACTGGTTTGAGCAAAGACAACATCCACACTTTTGAGGAACTTGCTGCTGCTTTTGAAAGCCATTATGAGTTCAATACCCGTCTGAAGCCAAATAGGGACTCTCTTAAGTCCTTGTCTCAGAATTCAGATGAAACTTTCCGTGAGTATGCCCAGAGGTGGAGAGGGGCAGCTGCCCATGTTTATCCTCGACTCGATGAAGAAGAATTAACACAGACATTCCTGAAGACTCTGAAGAAGGAATATAAGGAAAGAATGATAGTCTCTGCTCCAAACAACTTCTCCGACATGGTTACTATGGGAACTCGTCTAGAAGAGGCTGTCAGAGAAGGTATCATTGTTCTTGAGAAGGGTGAATCTTCAGCCAGTGCACCAAAGAAGTATGGTAATGGCCACCATAAGAGGAAAGAATCTGAAGTAGGGATGGTATCTGGTAACCCATCTACAACTTCTACTCAATTGCCTTTGCCCTATCAATACATGCAGTACTCTCAACATCCTTTCTTCCCACCATTCTATCAGCAATATCCTCTGCCGCCGGGTCAACCACCAGTACCCGTTAATGCCATTGCTCAACAAGTACAGCACCAGCCTCCTGCTCAACAACAGCAGCAGCAACAACAGGGTCCTCGGCCCAAGACTTCTTTTCCACCAATACCAATGCGGTACGCTGAGCTGCTCCCAACTTTACTTGCTAAGGGACATTGTGTCACCAGGCCAGGCAAACCTCCGCCTAATCCTTTGCCTCCCAGGTTCCGACAGGATCTCACATGTGAGTTCCATCAGGGCGCTCAAGGCCACGATGTTGAAGGTTGCTATGCTCTGAAGTATATTGTGAAAGACCTGATAGAAAAAGGACGGTTAACTTTTGAAAGTAGCGTTCCTCATGTTCTTGACAATCCACTTCCAAACCATGCTGCTGTTAACATGGTTGAAGCTTTTGAAAGGATCCCCGTTCCTCAAGAGGATCCCATGATGAATGTCCGCAATGTTGTTACTCCCTTGGTACCGCTACATGTCAAACTTTGCCAGGCTTCTTTGTTCAATCACAATCATGCTTCTTGTTCAGATTGTCTTCAAAATCCTATGGGTTGTTGTGTGGTGCAAGACGATATCCAGAGCCTGATGGATGATAAGCACTTGATTGTCAGTGATGTATGTGTGATTGTGCCAGTGTTTCATGATTCTCCGGTTGAAAGTGCATCTCAGACAAGGAATGTTGAGCCCTTAGTGATCAGGTTACCTGGTCAAGTGTCTTACGCTTCTACAAAAGCAATCCCTTACAAGTACAATGCAACCATGATTGAGAATGGAGTGGAAGTGCCTCTGGTATCCCCAGCTACAGTTGATAATGTTGCGGGAGAAATTACAGCTCTGAGAAGCGGAAAAGTTCGTCCACCCTTGTTTCAAAAGAAGGTGGTTACACCTATTGCCACAATAACTCCACCAGTTGCTCCTCCTATTGACAAGAGCCCCGGCCCAACAGGCCAATCTATTGACGAGTCCAATCTGGACGAAATTCTGAGGCTTATCAAAAAGAGTGACTATAAAATTGTTGACCAGCTGCTGCAAACTCCATCAAAGATATCCATCTTGTCTCTGCTTTTGAGCTCAGAAGCTCATAGGAAAGTGTTAATGAAGGTACTGGAACAGGCCTATGTTGATCATGAAGTCTCTGTGGATCAGTTTGATGGAATAGTGGGTAACATCACTGCTTGCAATAACTTGGGGTTTGGTGATGATGAGCTCCCCGAAGCAGGGAAACACCACAACTTGGCGCTGCATATCTCCGTACACTGCAAGTCTGACATGATATCCAATGTGCTGGTGGACACTAGATCGTCTTTGAATGTAATGCCTGAGTCTACACTGAGACAGTTGAGTCATCATGGAATTTCTCTGAGGGGAAACGACTATTTGGTTATGGCTTTCGACGGATCTCGCAAAGATGTTCTTGGGGAGGTAGATTTACCAATTACCATTGGTCCTGAGACATTCCAGATCACTTTTCAGGTCATCGACATCAATGCTTCTTACAGTTGTCTCCTCGGAAGACCATGGATTCACGACGCTGGAGCAGTAACTTCTACTTTGCATCAAAAGCTCAAATTTGTGAGGGATGGTAAGCTTGTCACTGTACATGGTGAAGAAGCATATCTGGTTAGCCAAGTGTCATCTTTCTCTTGTGTTGAAGCAGGGTCCGCTGAAGGGACGTCATTTCAAGGCTTGACTGTTGAAGGTGCAGAAACCCGGAGGGCTGGTGCTAGCATGGCTTCATTGAAAGATGCCCAGAAAGCTGTTCAAGAAGGGCAAGCTGCTGGCTGGGGCAAAGTGATTCAGATTCTGGAAAACAAGCGTAAAGAGGGTCTTGGATTCTCCCCGACCTCAGGCGTTTCAACATGAACTTTCTACAGTGCTGGGTTTATCAATGCTATTACTGAAGATGCTGCTGATAGTAGTTATGTGCCTACATTTGTTGTACCAGGAGGCACTGTGAGAAATTGGGAGGCCATTGATGTTCCTTTAGTCATGCATGCTTCCATGTAATGTGTCTTGTTGCTCATGTTTTTCTTTGTTTTCAAAATAACAATCCTTTCGCTCTGCCCAAGGCGAAATTGATATCATTGTAAGGGCATGTTTGTTTCGGCATTGCCGTTATCAATAAAAGTTGTCGTCTTTTTTCGCGACTCTTTGTTTTTTACTTTTTAGTGCCTTTTCCTTGGAAATAATGGTAATGCCATAAAAAACCAAAACATCTGTATTTTCTTATTAATTTCAAAAATCTGCATGAAAAACTTTTTCTAAAAATCATCCCAATCATATTATGCAGATTGAACCACAATAAACCCGTTGAACACAGTGACCCTATGGTTCCTCCAAATTTTGAATTCCCTGTATATGAAGCTGAAGATGAGGAGGATGATGAAGAGATACCATATGAGATCACTCGACTGCTTGAGCAAGAAAGAAGAGCCATTCAGCCTCACCAGGAAGAGATTGAGCTTATCAACCTGGGTACTGAAGAGAACAAGCGAGAGATCAAGATCGGTGCTGCACTTGAGCCAGAAGTGAAAAGGAAGATTACTCAGCTTCTCCATGATTATCCAGATGTCTTTGCATGGTCCTATGAAGATATGCCGGGCCTAGATCCCAAGATTGTGGAACACCAAATACCGACAAGACCGGAATGTCCTCCTGTCAAACAGAAATTGAGAAGGTCTCGTCCAGACATGGCTCTTAAGATCAAAGCAGAAGTGCAAAAGCAAATCGATGCGGGTTTCCTTATGACAGCTGAATATCCTGAGTGGATTGCCAACATTGTACCAGTACCAAAGAAAGACGGGAAAGTTCGAATGTGTGTTGATTATAAAGATTTGAATAAAGCCAGTCCAAAAGATAACTTCCCATTGCCTCATATTGATGTGCTTGTTGACAGTACTGCTCAATCCAAAGTGTTCTCTTTCATGGATGGTTTCTCTGGCTATAACCAGATACGAATGTCTCCTGAAGATAGAGAAAAGACGTCCTTCATCACTCCATGGGGAACATTCTGTTATAAAGTGATGCCATTCGGCTTGATAAATGCTGGTGCAACCTATCAAAGGGGTATGACCACTCTGTTTCATGATATGATTCACAAAGAGATTGAAGTATATGTTGATGATATGATTGTGAAGTCAAGTGATGAAGAGCAGCATGTTGTGTATTTGAAAAAGATGTTTGAAAGACTGATAAAGTATAAGCTGCGGTTGAATCCTAACAAGTGCACATTCGGTGTAAGATCTGGAAAATTGCTAGGCTTCATTGTCAGCCAAAGAGGCATTGAAGTTGATCCCGACAAGGTCCGAGCCATCAGGGAAATACCGGCCCCTCAAACTGAAAAACAAGTCAGAGGTTTCCTCGGACGTCTGAATTACATTTCAAGATTCATATCTCACATGACTACTACCTGTGGACCAATTTTCAAATTGCTCAGAAAGAATCAGCCTGTTGTATGGAATGATGAATGTTAGGAAGCTTTTGATAGCATTAAAGAATACTTGTTAGAACCACCTATCCTTGTCCCGCTAGTGGAAGGAAGGCCTTTGATTATATATCTGTCAGTGTTAGATGATTCTGTGGGTTGTGTTCTCGGTCAACAAGATGAGACTGGTAAGAAAGAGCATGCTATCTACTATCTAAGCAAGAAGTTCACCGACTGTGAGACTCGGTATATAATGCTTGAAAAGACTTGTTGTGCTTTAGCCTGGGCTGCCAAACGCCTGCGTCATTATATGGTGAACCATACAACTTGGTTGATATCCCGAATGGATCCAATCAAGTACATCTTTGAAAAGCCTGCTGTTACCGGAAAAATTGCACGTTGGCAAATGTTGTTGTCTGAATATGATATTGTGTACAAAGCTCAGAAAGCAATCAAAGGAAGCATCCTTGCTGAGCATCTCTCTTGTCAACCTCTTGATGATTACCAGCCGATTAAGTTTGATTTCCCTGATGAAGAGATTATGTATCTGAAAGCAAAAGACTGTGAAGAACCACTGATCAATGAAGGGCCGGACCCCAATAGCAAATGGGGATTGGTGTTTGATGGTGCTGTTAATGCTTACGGTAAGGGAATTGGAGCCATCATTGTAACTCCGCAGGGGCACCACATTCCTTTCACTGCACGAATAACTTTTGAATGCACAAACAACATAGCTGAATATGAAGCATGCATCTTGGGCGTTGAAGAAGCCATTGATCTGAGAATTAAGCACCTTGATATCTATGGAGATTCTGCACTTGTTATTAATCAGATAAAGGGTGAATGGGAGACTCATCATGAGAAGTTGATCCCTTACCGTGACTATGCAAAACGTCTGTTGACATACTTTACCAAGGTTGAGCTGCACCACATCCCTCGGGATGAAAACCAGATGGCTGATGCTCTTGCTACTTTATCTTCCGTGTTTCGTGTCAATCACTGGAATGACGTGCCCATCATCAAGGTGCAGCGTCTTGATAGACCCACTCATGTGTTTACTATTGAAAATATGCCAGATCAAGCTGATGAAGGTGTGAATAATGGAAAGCCTTGGTATTACAACATCGAACAATTCTTGCAGAATCATGAATATCCGCCTGGTGCTTCCAACAGGGATAAAAAGACTTTGAGACGATGGGCTAGCAAGTTCCTTCTGGACGGAGAAATCCTATACAAGAGGAACTATGACATGGTCTTGTTGAGATGTGTTGACAAGCAAGAAGCTGAGAAATTGATGCATGATGTACATGACGGTACCTTTGGGACCCATGCTTCGGGCCACACTATGTCGAGGAAACTGCTAAGGGCCGGCTATTACTGGATAACTATGGAGCGTGACTGCCACAAACATGCTAAGAGATGTCACAAATGTCAAATCTATGCTGACAAGATTCATGTGCCTCCACATGCTCTCAATGTTATTTCTTCCCCATGGCCTTTCTCTATGTGGGGCATTGACATGATCGGAAGAATTGAACCAAAAGCTTCCAACGGACATCGTTTCATTCTAGTGGCAATTGACTACTTCACCAAGTGGGTTGAAGCCGCTTCCTATGCAAATGTGACCAAACAAGTGGTTGTCAAGTTTATCAAGAATAACATCATCTGTCGATATGGTGTTCCCAACAAGATCATCACTGACAATGGTTCCAATCTAAACAATAGCATGATGCAAGTTCTATGTGAAGAATTCAAAATTGAACATCACAACTCTTCTCCTTATAGACCTCAGATGAATGGTGCAGTTGAGGCCGCTAACAAGAACATCAAGAAGATTGTTCAGAAGATGGTCACTACTTACAAAGACTGGCATGAAATGCTACCGTTTGCCTTGCATGGTTACCGTACTACAGTGCGCAGTTCAACCGGGGCAACTCCTTTCTCTCTTGTATATGGTATGGAAGCAGTTCTCCCTCTGGAAGTGGAGATTCCCTCTCTTCGAGTGATCATGGAAGCAAAATTAACTGAGGCTGAATGGTGTCAAAGTCGGTACGATCAATTGAATCTGATTGAAGAGAAACGTATGGATGCTATGACTCACGGACAGTTGTATCAAGTGCGGATGAAGAATGCTTTTGACAAGAAAGTCTGACCTCGAGAATTCAAGGAAGGCGAACTTGTGTTGAAAAGAAGGATAAGTCAGCAACCCGACCCAAGGGGCAAGTGGACACCTAACTATGAAGGACCTTATGTTGTCAAGAAGGCTTTCTCTGGTGGTGCTTTGATTCTTACACACATGGATGGTGTTGAGCTCCCAAATCCTGTTAATGCCGATATAGTCAAGAAATACTTTGTCTAAAAAGAAAAGAACAGCGTGGTAGGTCGAAAACCCGAAAGGGCGGCCTAGGCAAAAATGCGCTTCCCGGTGGATCGAAAACCTGAAAGGGCGATCCAGGAAAAAGTTAGGGACAAAAAAAATGTGAAAAAGCTCGCTGAGATTGTACGCAACTCAGGCAAGAATGAGCGCCTCGATGAGCCGAAAACCCGAAAGGGCGGTTCATGCAAAAATGAGGTTGATAAAAGACAAGTAACTATATCTGGCAAAACACCATCACTCCTTGGGGCATCTGCAACTGTCAATGATCATCTTCATCAGAGGCTTCTGTACTTGTGAATTCAAAATTTCTATGAAATATAGCGGTCATCGTGTTCAATGTATCACCAACCAATAAAATTACCATTTTCCAAGCTTTGTAAATCCGTGAAGTCATGCCTTTGGCTGACTCTCACTCTCCTACATCAATTTGAGCCTGTGCTATTGTTTGAAACTCTATTTTTCTTTCCATTTTCAATGCTATATAGAAAAGATTTTCTTTCTATTGGATGATGTCGATGTCTGAAACAAACATTTTTGAAAATTGTAACATCTTTTCCTGTCTATTTTGAAAAGCAAACCTGAGCAATAAGGTACATTTCAATGAAACATGCATGAATAAATGAATGTCAATGTCTATCTCAATACGTGTTACAAGCAGGTTACTCCTCAGGATGATCTGTGGTCAATGGCAAGAATGAAAAAACAGAATGAAAATGAAAAATTGAAAAAATGCAAATGAAAAGCTCGCTAAGTCGAAAACCCGAAAGGGCGGCTTAGGCAAAAATGAGCACCCCGCTGATTGAAAACCTATGAAGGCAATTCAGGCAAAAATGGGGCAATGAAAAGAATTTTATTCCCCGGTGAATCGAAAACCCGAAAGGGCGGTTCAGGCAAAAATGGGATTGAAAAAATGAATGAATGAAATAAAAGCATTGACCACAGATGAAAGCATCCAATGTTTACCCGGCACTGACACGCCTAGCAACGGCGACCTGTATCCAAGAATCTTCCAAGGTTCCCTTCTCTACAAGTTTTATTGCCCTCAGCCATGGTTTTGATACGTCTCTCAACGACGGTCTCTCCAAAGAGGTTTTCCCCTGTGAATATGTTGCAGCGCGAGCCACTACGTGCCCAATCTTCCAATGTTTTGCCTATCTCTGTGAAACTTTCTTGTCAAATTACAAACCAATCATGCATTTCAAGCATTCATACATGCATAATCATGCATTTTATGTGCTCATACATTCAATAATCTTGTTATACCATACATACATGCTGCATTTCCAATTTCAACTTTCAATCCAACTCAGTTTCCACTTTCAATTCAGTTCAATTTCCACTATTCAACTTGAATCAACATTCAATCTCAATTTCAATTCAATCCAAATTTCAACTGTCGAATTCAATTTCAATCCCCAATTTCAATCACAATTTCAATTCCAACGTTCCAACTCAATTCAAATTCCAATTTCAATTCAATCTCGATTTCAATTCAATTCAATTTCAAATCTCAAATTCGATGCAATCTCAACTCTCAAACCTCAATTTCAATTCAATCCAATCTCAATTCAATTCAATCCAATCTCAATTTCAGTTTCAGCTCAATCTCAATTTCAATTTCAAATCAAATTTCCAATTTCAATCCAATCTCAATCTCAATTCAACTTCAATTTCCAATGTCTCTTTCAATTTCAACTCTCAACTCAGTGTCAATGTCTATGTCTATGTCTGTGATCAATCTCAATTTTCAATCTCTATTTCAATCTCAAACCTTCAATTCAATGTCTTTGTCAATGTTAGTTCATTCTCAATTTGCTTTTGGGCCAACAAAAATGGTCATGTCTATCTTCAAGTCAATATCAACTTACTCTCAATTTGTACCTTTCCAAATCAAACTTCCAATACATATCTCGTTATCGGTCAAGTGACTAGTTCGATCCAAAGAACAACTTGTACCTGCTTATATACCTATACTTCCGGACAAACGACAAGTTCGATCCAAAGAACAGTTTGTACCTAGCTTATGCTTTGTTATCAGTCAAACGACAAGTTCGATCCAAAGAACAGTTTGCACCTACCTACATGATGTGGTGATGATCCAGCGGCAAGTTCGATCCAAAGAACAGTTTGTATCTACCCTTTTGTCTATATCTCTAGCCAAACGGCCAGTTCGATCCAAAGAACAGTTTGTACCTGTCTATCTGTTTGTATCTTCAATCAAGTGTCAAGTTCGATCCAAAGAACAGCTTGTATCTGCCTATATGTCTATGTTTCCGGTCAAGTGCCAAGTTTGGTCCCAAGAACAGCTTGCACCTACCTCTTGTTTTGTATTCCTTGGTCAAGTGGCTAGTTCAATTCAAAGAACAGCTTGTACCTTATTTTCTATTCCCTGGTTTGTCTACCCTGTCAGTGTCCACCTGGATCCCCAGTGACATGACATGCTCCATAGACTCCAGTTGTTTGTCTTGCATTCATAATCAAAGTACTGCATGGCATTCATATTTTTGAAAATCTGAAAACGTATTTTTATGTCCAAAAGCAGTGCAAATGTTAATATTTAAGTATCTTCGTCCCGTCAACTCAAAGACTTCGTCTCTTGACTCTCCGGACAAAGAAACTTAAATAGGGGCAGCTGTTATACCCTAATTTTGGACCTAAAAAATACTAACTCAATTCTTCTTTTCTTGCATTTCAAGTCATTTGATATGTCTCTGATCAATTACATCTTTCTCTGCATTTTATTTCAATATTACTTGCAAAATTCACACAAAAGGGTATTTTAGTCATTTCCTGTGTCCAAGCTCATTTTAGTCTTTTAAAAATTGTTTGAGTCTTTTCAACTGGTTTGAATAAGCCCTTATTTCAATTCTATGTCAAAACCCATTTCAAAAATTGCATTTGAAGTCATTTTGAGTCAGTTTAGCCCCTAGGGGCATTTTAGTCTTTTCAAGTGTTAAAGCTCTGTTTAATCCCTTAAAATTGTCTCTGAGTATTTTAATTTGCTTGTATAAGCCCTTGCTTCAATTCCCTGTTGAAAATCCATTTTTAAATTTCATCTGAGTCATTTTTAGTTGTTTTAGTCCCCAGGGGCATTTTGGTCATTTCACACAAAATTTCGGCAGAGAGAGGTTACTTTGAAGTACCTCATTTAAGTAATTGGTTCGTTTTAGTCCGTTTTGTCATTTTTATTTGTTTCACTTTACGTTATTTCCAAATTACATTTTTTACCAATTTTTATTTTAATTACTTTTTAGTCCTTTTTCTATTTTTGCATTTTAGTCCTTCGAATTTTCAATAATTGCAAATAGGTCCAAAAGTTTGTTATAAGTCCAGTACACATGTCAGTTTGTCATTTGTCCAGTCAGTTACAGGTCCAAGTCCACGTGTCATTATCCTATTGGTCCAATCATCACAAGTGGCAGCCTATAAAAAGGCCACTTCATCAGTCAAAGTCAGCACCACCATTCATTCAGTGACAACTCATCAGAAACACAAATACACATTTCTCTCTCTTCCAAAACGGATCAAAACCCAGAAATTTCACAAGAACACGATGAAGAATTTCATCACCTTCAAACCCTAACCACTTTTCCAGAATCATAATTCATACAAATCCTCTCAAATTCATATCAATTTTCATCGATTCGGTCACAAACAAACTGGATTCAGCAATTATTTCATCAAATCAGTCCCAATTCAACAAATTCTGACCAATTTGACTGAAATTACGAAGGTTCTCAGTGACTCTCTCCAAGAATCATCATCACCGAACCTTTCTCTCGCAATTCAAGCACGAATGCGATCACGAGAGAGAGACTGAGGAAGAGAAGAAGAGGATCAAGAAAACCAGCACGAAATCACATCAAAATCCGAAACCCTAGGGTTTCAAATCAAGGATCGAATTGAAGATCAACAACGAAGGGAAAATCAGCACCAGAACGCAAGTTCGAACCAAATTCACGAAAGGTGCGAAGAAAAGGAAGAAGAAAGGATTCGTAAATCAAGCAGAAGGAGAAAGAAGTTTCCAATCCGAACAAGTAAGAGGTAATGGTTCTTGTTCTCTGCCGTTCATTTTTCGTTCAAAGTTTTTCAGAGACTTGAAGTTTAGATCTAGAACGTTTGAGCACCTTTCTTGAAAATCCAAGGCCAGAATAGGAACGAGGAAGATGAGACGAGTGTTTTGATATGAAAAACATTTTAAAAACGTAAAAAATGCTCCGGTACGGTGGCGCCGCCGGCGAACCACCGCACCGGAGCAAACTCCGGTCATCTTCTCCGTTCAATCACTTGCAGAGCATCTCTCTCTAAAAGTAACCTAGAGAGAGAAATGTATGTATGTTGTGTGTGTCTCTCTCTGAAAATTGCTCTTATACCCTGCTTGTGTGTCACACGCGCGCGCGTCCATGCCTGTTATCATGTTCCCCTGCGTTTTGGTGCATTGGATCTAGGGTTTTGGCTTCCTGGATCCATCCAACGCTCCTGATGCGTTTGGATGATCCAGGATCCATCTCCCGTTGGGCCTGGATATCCTTTCTTTGCAGTTTTTCTGTTTTTGCTTGTTTCTTGCTATATGCACCACTGGATCGTGCTTTCTACACCCCTGCATGTTCAAAAATCCTTTAAAAAAATTCCTAAAAAATTCCTATGTGTTCTTGATCATTTTCTTGATATTTTTGTGATGTTGTCATGTGTTAAATCTTGATTAAAAAATGTGTGGTATTTTCTTGTCAATTGTTTACCATTTTTGTTAAAAATTGTGAAGTTTTTATATGTTTTTATGTCTAAAAATTCTTTAAAAATTCCAAAAATTTTCATACACATTTCTTGGTAGTTTTGTGGTATTTTTGTAATGATTCTAGCCTATTGAAAATTGATAAAAATATATGTGGAGTTTTCTTGTGATTTTATGTTACTTTTTGTTAATTTCTTGTGAAATTCTTGCATGTTCTTGATCCTAAAATCTTGCTATGGTATATTGACCCTTGGTATGAGAGTTTACAATGTGTATGCCTCTGATTTGGTGCTATTCTTTACTGTTTTGGAGTTTGATTTGTTAGTTTCTTGTGTTACAAGTTATGTGAATATTTCCATACAAAAATAAAGTGTAAAATATGTCTAAAAGTGTGTCATAACTCTTGGTTTGAATATGTGCCTATAATTACCACATTGTGGCTGCAATAAAGTCTCTTGAAAAGTGCTATGATTATGGGTCATGTGCATATTGAGAAGTTATGGTAAACTTTTAGTATATTTTAACACTTTATTCTTGTTGATTTTACCACTTTTGTCTAACACTTTCTTGCCTTATTTCTTCATCCTATTGCATCTTGTGATACTAACCCTTTCATTTCATATTTCATACATTCCATAAGCATTTCAATCTCCATCTCACATTCTTGGATTTTACTTTCTTACACTTTAACTTTCATGCAAAAATTAGAATGTAAAGCTTAGGAATTTTGTAATATTTTACTTTATGCCTTTAAATTCCTTGCAAGACCATAGAATGTATCTAGGGCATGTGTAAAGGACAATGGACTCTAATAATGTACACCGACACAAGCACCGACACATGCACACACCTCACTTTAGATGTATGGCTAGAATATGCATGTTTAGATGTATGTCTAGGATTGTATGCTTAGATGAATGCTTAGGCTTTACACTTAGAAAAATCAATTTTCCAAAAAACTTGAACAACATCACTTGAAAACCTTTTCCAAAAAATAGGAGTCAAAACTCCTTTGCATTTTCTCTTTATTTTCTTAATCAAAATTTCAATGAACTTTAATCATACTTGACTTTTTTTCAAAATCACTAATCAAACCTCACAATTTTCCAAGTCTTATGCCTTTAAGGCCTCTCAATCTCCATTCTTCAAAACTCCAATTTTCAAACTTAAAATCAACCAACAAAAACAAAAACATTTTTGGAAGAGAACTACGGTGGATTTGATCCCTTAAACGGGTACGTAGGCAAGGAACAAAATTCCTTCAATTCCAATAAAATAAAAATTCAAACACATTCTTCTCCCTCCAATTCTTCACTTAGAAACTCTTAGGTTTAAATAAACACTTTCAAAATAGCATTTAAAAATGAAGCGCGCGCGTAGAAATTAAAGACGGTTCCTATAGGTTACTATAGTCGTTATGGGTGCCTAACACCTTCCCGTAGCGAAAACAACTCCCGGACCTCGATTCTCAAGGGTTTTGCTTACTTTTTCCCTTCCCAAGAAAAAAGAAGATATCACCGGTTAAAAAGGTTCAAACGTAATCAATGTTTGACACCCGAAAACCAAGATAAAACACGGTGTACATCACTAGAGTCCATTATCCTTTACATCATTGGCCTAGATACATGCTATGGTCTTGCAAGAATTTAAAGGCATAAAGGAAATTACAAAATCCCTAAGCTTTTACATGCCAAGTCTTGGCATGAAAATTAAAGTGCAAGAGATAAAACTAAAACTAAAGAATGAAATATACTCATGGGATGTATGAAACATGAAATGAAAGGGATTAGTAATACCAAATGTAATGAAAATAATAAGGCAAGAGTATACTAAACAAAGGCAAAACACAAAGATAAAGTGTTAAAGTATACTAGAAACTAATCACAATACTTGAAGATGCACATGACCCATAACTTCCACATTATGTCAATTTTAAAGTGAGTTTTAATGCAGCAAAAAATGTGAGAATTAGAGGTTTATGCTCAAATTACAAGATTATGATGCATTCCTAGATGCCTTTACCATTTTATCTTCACAATCAATCATTAATATGCCTTGTAAAGCAAGTAACTAATCACACATGTTCACATGCAGCAAGAAATACATCCAAACAATAACAAACTCATCACAAATTCACACATCACCAACCACAAACATATATCAAGAACTTGAGCCAAAATCATGCACATCTTCACAAGCTTTTTAACATGAAGTTCAAGTATTAAAACAAAGAAGATACATCAATATTTTCTTTAAGTTTTTCAGTGCAAAATCAATACAAAAACATTACAAAAGTGACAAGAAATCTCTACAATTTTTTTGGAGAATTTTCTAAGGCATTCTAGGCATGTCAGGGGTGTAAAAAGTAGAACACAGGGTGTGAATAGCAATAAAATCACAACAAACATAAGGTCTGCGCAGAAAGAGGCCCAAGCCCAATGGGAAACAGATTCTGGATCATCCAAACGCTTCAGGAGCGTTGGATTGATCCAGATCAACTTAACCTAGATCTAAAGGCTGAGAACCAGGCAGAGATGAACCGAGGTTGAACCGGTCCGGTTCAGGGGTCTATATAACCCCAAGCCTGCCGGTTCACTTCATTTTTACATTCACTTCTCTCTCTTCTCTCAAATCTAGTGAGAGAAGCTCTCACCTCTCTCTTGTCTTCCGGTCGTCTTCTCCGGCGGGTTTCACCGCCGCCGGTGAAGATTCCGAAGCCGAAAACCTAACCGTCACTCAAACTCACCAAAAACTCTACGATCTAAAGCTTTTCACCGTTTATTTTTCATTCTAAGCATGAATCAAATACCAGAAATCACAAAAGAAGCCTAGATCTATGTAGATCGGAACTTAATCTTTACGGTTTTGAATTTTTTTTATGTTTTCTGAAACTTTTTGAAAGAAGCTTCGTGAAAGCTTCCGATCTACATCGATCTGTGGATTTGTAACACACCTACACCTTCGTTAAGGTTTTTGAAAGAAAGACAAGAAAGTTTATGTGTTCACCTATTGCTTAATTCGGAGATTCGAAAGAGAAGATGCAGGAAACTTCTTGAATCTATTCTCTGATCTTCTGGTGAGTGTTTCTTTGTCGCTTCGAACTAAGAACGAATAGATGAACACGTTCCTCTTCTCCTCTGGTTCAACTTCGAATTCAATCTTTCTTGTTCTCTTCTCACCAAATCCTTCGTGATCACGTTGGATTCGTCATCGTTGGTGATGAATCTACGTTTGAATTGCGAAGGTGAAAACTCAATGATGATGATTCTTCTGAGAATCTCTGAGAGTTTTTATGTAAATTCGAACTGATTTTGTACAATAATTGTTGAATTGAGTTTTCTTGTGATGAAATTGGTGTGGATTTGTGGTGAATTGATGTGAATTTTGATTCTGGACAATTAGGGTTTCGGTTTGGGGATGAAGTTCTTCATGAACTTCATCGTGTTCTTGCAATTTTCTGTGATTGATTCTGTTTTCTGGAGAGAGAATTGGGATTGGTGTTTGTGATGTGGCTTGCGTTGAATGGTTTTGTTCTGTGCAATTGATGAGTTGGCTCCTTTTATAGCTTGACATGTGTATCTGATAGTCAATGGGACGTTGACACCTGGATTGGACCTTAACAAACTCGGCCTTGGCTTAAAAATGACTTGAGGACCTTTTTGCAATTCTTTGAAATTAAGGGACCAATCTGCAATTAAAAAAAAGGACTAAAAAAGAACTTGACACTAGTAGGGACTGTTCTGCAATTAACTGAAACTTGTGGACTAAACTGCAATTACGGAAAAAGGACTAAAAATGCAATTATTAGAAATTTTGGGACTAAAAATGAAAATTAAAATAAAATTGAATTAAAATTGGTAAATGGAAAATAACGTAAAGTGAAAAGATTAAAAATAACAAAACGGACTAAAATGAACCAACTACATAAATGAGGTACTTTAAAGTAACCTCTCTCTGTCAAAATTTCGTGTGAAATGACCAAAATGCCCCTAGGGACTAAAACGACTCAAAATGACTCAGATTCAATTTTAAAATGGTTTTTTAACAGGGAATTAAAGCAAGAGTTTATACAAACTAAATGAAAAGATTCAGAGACAAGTTTTTAAGGGATTAAACAGAGTTTTTACACAGGAAATGACTAAAATGCCCCTAGGGGCTAAACTGACTCAAAATGACTTCAAATGTAATTTTTGGAATGGGTTTTGACATGGGATTAAAATAAAGATTTATACAACCAAATTGAAAAGACTCAAACAATTCTCAAGGACTAAAATGAGTTTGAATGCAGGAAATGACTAATATATCCTTTTTCATGGATTTTTGCAAATGACATTGGAATAAGATGCAGAGAAATATGCAATTGATCAGAGACAAATTCAAATGACATGAAATGCAAGAAAAATGTCTTTGGATGACCTGAAATGCAAGGAAACATAGACAAGTACACAGCTGAAAAGATTTTCCAAAGCTAAGCAGAGTAAAATGTCAGTGTAAACAATAGTAAATTGGCAATTCTTCAAGAGTAATAGACATATATTCAAGATAGAAGAAATATTTTGAATAAGTATTTTTAGGTCCAAAATTAGGGTATAACACTAACCAACTGCAAACTTGTAACCACGCGTCTTCTTCAACACATCAGAGGAGGTCATAAGCTCTAAACGACACTCTGGTATGGCAGTGCAAACGGTTGACATAAGCTCAGTGTCTTGATGAAGTAGAATACGATGCGAGCTAGAAGTTGACATAAACTCCTTCAGATTGGGCATGACATAAAACATAGTAATTCTGTAGACACGACCCTCAACCAATATTGGTCTAAAACGCTCAACACAGCATGCAGGAACAGTGGCATGCATACGCCCACCCTGCAAAACAAATAAACGAAAACACAACTAAGAAAGGAAATCTATCAATTTAAAAGTTCACAGCACAATAGGAAAAAGACAACATGTAAAAATTTCAGACCTCAACATCCATCAACAGCATCTCAGATGAAGTCACCCTACCAGGGATAAGGGTACTCTCCACATCCCAAATACGTAAAACCCTAACCATTATGGTCCAATTCACCCTGTTGGGTTCAAGTGAATTCAAAAGTGTCCTAGAGTAAATCATCTTTCAAATAGATATAATCGAAAATTAGAAGTATTATGGACTGAGTATGAAAACTAAATCCCTTAGAATGTTTGCTTAATACTCATTTCTAGTGCATGTTTTTCTTAAAGTAGACAAACAGATATGATTTCTTATAAGTGACTTTGTGGTTGATATAAATTGAAAACAGATCACATATTCTTCTCAAGCCTTTCCAGTACAAAAATTATCCAAAAATAGATACAAAAGAAGTGTACAAAAATAATGTACAGTAATGGTCCCACTTTGACACGAAAGGTCTGTAAAATAGCAGGGCATTTGATAGAAGAGTGGTCTCCCCAATTTGAAATGTTGAGTCATACAGAGAAGTACCACTGTAAAAAGCAACATTCAAACGGGTGGTAAATATATGATGAGAGTTTGGGATCATAACTTTTTGCAAAAATAATACAATTGGAGCATGTAATACACAAATATAGAAAATAGGACACCAAATTTGTGTCAATTGAGCACCACAGTTCCAGTTAAATAAATTGTATTTTGTACACAATAACCGACAAAGCACATCCACAATGGTTAATTCTTAATCAATAAATTATTTCTCACAAAACACACTAAAAAAACAATATTTGTAATAGTCTACCAACACAAAACCACTCACACTCAACAAATAATCCATGTATACCAAATTAAATGTCTTCAATATCTTCCGGTCAACCATAATCAACTTTATAACCATTACAAATTACACAACATTGGAAAAAAAAACACATAAGGAATACATCAACTCACCAAAGAAATGCACACAAATAACCTCATTCAACATCATAACTACAGTAAATAACCAATCAAATGTCATTTCCAACTCCTTATTATGGAAAGAAATGGAAGGCAAGGATAAATGATGGCACGAAAGACAGGTCAAACATTATAATCATTTAATCCAATGATACACACCACCCCATTCAAACACTAAGGTGAGACATGCTTGATTTTATTCTTTACAATCTAACTATAAACATACATATATGCATTTTCCTTGAATACATACATTACATAAGATCTACTACATATGGGAGAAAGTCACACTAAAATTAACATTCAATAGACTCCATAATCAATTACTGACTAACAGCATAATTTTTTTTTTTTTACAAAGGAGCAGTTGCACCATAGACATATCAAGGAAGAGCAAAAAGTAGATATGAAAATGAGGTAATCTTCAATCCTGTACATTGCTTTCACTGTTATGACAATTCTAAAGTCAATGTAGTAGGTGAAAAAGTTGTAGCTGCACATGACACTTTTCCATATTTATACAAATTTTTAAAAATATATCATGTGATCAAATAGAAGAGTAATGATTAATGATTTAAGTTATTATTAAAACGATGTGTATGATCTATAACATTAAGACGACGTGTAGTTAGCTTATTCGATGTAATATCTTCGATTTTCATCGATTGCAAAACCAAATATGCTACATTAAATTTTGCTATTCCAACTTGATAGCATAAAAAAATATTTGGTTTATAGCGATTAACGATTGTTCATTGTTCCTCTTGGCTATAGTGTAATTGAAATTAAAACTAATCACATTCATTCATGGAAACACATGACAATACAACTTAGATACACAAATGTTACAAACACAATAAGGCATTCCAAGACATATCCGAAACAGTCACATTAATTAGTACACACAGGGACACAACATGTAATCCAAAATTACAATTACAAAACATAATACAAAAAATTCCATTAACATTTTACAAACACATTGCCGATTATTTATACCACACACGGTCATTCAGTCGACTGAGACCTTAGGCAACTTGGATGCACTTTCAGCAAAACGCAAACCCCCATCATCATGAACATCAGAAATACCCCTCTTTTTTCCAAAGCAAGTGACCAACTTAATCTCTTTTGTCTCGCGGATATTAGGAGTCACTAGTCCTGCCTTATCAATATCATTGCCAATGCAATTGGGTGATTCAATGGGGATCCCATAATGAAGACTGATCTAGTGAAAAGAAGATTCCTGTAACATAGGCCAAATCAACCATCATGTTTAGTCTATAATTAAAAAATGCACACTCCACAATATCTAGAATGTCAAATAGATACAACGCCTCCAAACTGTCCATCAAGTCTACAATGGCACACTCATTAATACCACCAAAGTCCTAAAAAAAAAAGTTTCGACCTATAACTTTGCAAACCAAAAAAGATAAACACCAATTAAAAATACAGGACCATCAAACCAAAAAAGCAAACATAAAAAGTGAGTGGATGACAAAACAAATAAATGCATGGAAGATAATCCTTGACAAAAATAAAGGTTTAAACAAAGATGTTGAGATAAATGATCAACAACTTACGTGACATATCAAGTGACGTTGATAGTGATTAATAAAATAATCAACCAAGAAAGGATCATTGCAGACATCGAGTACGTTAAAAACAACTGACAACGGAGAATCATCGCATTTTTTCTTTTCTACTTTGAAAATAAGACGATCACCTAAATATTCTTCCATCTCATCAGGGTAAACTGTGGAACATTCCTTCTACATTAAAATCATTAAACAACATTTAGTAGGTGTTATACCCTAATTTTGGACCTAAAAATACTTGATCAATTCTTCTTTTCTTGCATTTCAAGTCATCTGATATGTCTCTGATCAATTGCATCTTTCTCTGCATTTTATTTCAATGTTATTTGCAAAATTCGTGAAAAGGGCATTTTAGTCATTTCCTATGTCAAAATTTCTTTCAATCTTTAAAAATTTGTTTGAGTCTTCTCATCTGGTTAGAATAAGTCTCTGTTTCATTCTATGTCAAAATCTATTTCAAAAAATTGCATTTGAAGTCATTTTGTGTCAGTTTTGCCCTTAGGGGCATTTTAGTCTTTTCATGTGTTAAAACCCTGTTTAAAATTCTAAAAATTGTCTCTGAGTCTTTTAATTCGCTTGTATAAGTTCTTGCTTTAATTCCCTATTAAAAATCCATTTTAAAATTGCATCTAAGTCATTTTTAGTCGTTTTAGTCCCTAGGGGCGTTTTGGTCATTTCACATAATATTTCTGATTCGTTTTAATCTGCTTTGTTGTTTTTAATCGTCTCGTTTTACGTTAATTTTCATTTTACTTTTTCAATTCAATTTTAGTTTAATTTTCATTTCGGTCCTTGTACTTTTGTTATTTGCATTTTAATCCCTTTTTAAGTTTGTTAGAGTCAAGTCAAAGTTTGTTACAAGTCAAGTGCCACATGGCATTATTTCATTGGTCCAAGCACTCCCACATCACCTATAAATAGGTCAAAGTTGGTCAAGGTTCATTCAACTAATCATTTTTACACAAAAATTCCCAAAAATTCCAAAAAATCATTTTTTTTAATTATTTTCTCTCCCATTTTTCTCTCATCTTCAACAACCTCTAACAAACCACCCTAACTAATTTCCTCACCACAATTTTCACCCTAACTAACTCCACAACCACCCTAACCAACTATTTTCCACCACTTCAACCTCCATAACCACCACCTTCAACCTCTAACCACCACTCTCCTAACAACCTCAAACCTCCATCAAATCAGAATCTCGTCACAAATTCAACAAAAGAACAAACAACGCTCACAGATACGAGTCCGAAACGAACTCGTCATCATCATTCAAAATCGGTTGAACCGAATCCAGCATCAACAGTGCGAACCAGAAATTGCAGATGAAGAGGAAAACGAAGAAACCGAACTTATCTCACCCATTCTCAAAACACGTAAACCTCTTCACAATTTCACCTTACCAGTCTTGAAGTGGAATACTCAACGCAGCCTTAGATGCTCCAACGCCGCCATTCATGACGGCAACGGTTCTCCCACCAGCAGCGCCGCCACCGATCATGTTTCAGTACAACGACGAAGAGTCTTCATCGGTTTTGGCGGTGATGACGATGAAGAAGGGAAGAGTGGAGTTCAAACAACAAAACGACAGAGGAAGGGAACAGAAACGGATCCAGTCTGAAGTAAAGAGGAAGTAGTACGAACCCAAAACGAGATCGAATCTATGCAAGGATTAATACTCAAGCCGAACCAGACTCAAACAGAGCTAGATCGGTATCAAACAGAGGTAAAAATAAATATTATTTCGCTTCTTTTTTCATAGATCTAGTGAGTTTAATTTGTATGTTGCAAAAACTGAGTTCGGATTTGAATAGAGAAAGGAGAGAGGATTCGAGACGTGTAGAATTCTTTAAGTTTGGTAGAGTTTTGAAGCTCCGACACGGTGGCGCCACCACCGGCCGCCATGTCGGAAGCTTCAAACTCGCCGGAGAAGAAAGGTCAGGGGCGGCGCTGCATAATAGAGAGAATGAGGGTCATTCACGTTTTTTTTTTAATTTGCAGCAATGGTTTTCCTTTTTTAGTGACTCATGCCTTTTATACTAGATCCATGCCATGACCCATGACCCATGGGTTTGATCCTAACCCATACCCAAGCCCATGTGCGGTTTGCTTCTAGGCCCTGTCTGCTGTTTTGCTACTGCATATCCCCTTGCATGTTCATACCCCCCCTGTTGTGTAGATTCTCATGATAAAAACTCCAAACAATTTTCTATGTGTTCTTTAATTTTTTTTCCTCTATATTTTTGTGGTTTCTTGCATGTTAAAAGACTGTGAAAAATATATGAAAAATATTTGTTCGTTGTTAATTCATTTCTTTTCGGTTCATGATAAAATCTTGTAAGAAACTTGTAAAAATCCTTGAAGATTTTGTGGCCTTTGCTTGTAAGTAACTTTGGTGTTTGAGGACTATCTTTTGGAAGGCAATTACATGTAAAAAGTTCATTTCAAAAACATGTAGGACATATTCTTGTTTTTGCTTACCTTTTTATTAACATTTTTGTGAAGTTTTGATGTGGTTTTGAACTTGAAATTTTGTTACATAATTGTGGCTTTGAACATGTGATTTCTTGGAGTGAATTTGCCTATTAAATGTGGTATATGCTTGCTGTTTTGAGTTTGATTTTTGTGGACTTTGTGTTGTAAATAATGTGAAATGCTCTTGTGAAATAAAGTGCATAAAAGGACTTGAAAATCTTATAATCTTTGGCATGTTGATTTTCCTTGATTCTCATATTTCTTTCCTTGAAATAAGTCACCTAAAATTTCCAATGTTGTGAGAATTTAGGTCTCAAACTTGCTTTAGAAGTATATTGAATTTCAAGTCCTTTTGTCACTTTTCACTAAAATTGTTAGTTTACTTTACTTGCAAGCTATATTTGTTTTACTATGCATTTGTCATTTTGTTTCTATATCATTGGTTCTACTAACCCTTTTGTTTCATGTTTCATAAGCATACTTCATTCTTCCGTTTTAGTTTCATTTCTCGCATATTAATTCTTACCAAGGCTTAGAATGTAAACACTTAGGATTTTTTGTACTTTACTTTCATGCAATTTTAAAATCTTGCAAGACCATAGAATGTAAACTAGGGCATATGTAAAGGACAATGGACTCTAATAATGTACACCGACACAAGCACCGACACATGCACACACTTCACTTTAGGTATATAGTTAGAATATGCATGTTTAGATGTATGTTTAGGATTGTATGTTTAGATGAATGTTTAGGCTTTATACTTAGAAAAATCAATTTTCAAAAAAATGTGAACAATATCACTCAAACTATTTTCTTAATAAACCTTGGGGTCCAAAACCCCATTGAATTTTCCTTTCATTTTCTTAATCAAAATTCAATGAAAATAATCATATTTGACTTCTTTTGCAAAATGACTAATCCAACCTCACAATTTCATAAGTCTCATGCCCTTAAGGCCTCTCTCTCTCATTCTTCAAAATCCATTTTCAAACTTAAAATCAACCAACAAAAACAAAAAACATTTTTGGAAGAGAACTACGATGGATTTGATCCCTTAAACGGGTACGTAGGCAAGGAACAAAATTCCTTCAATTCAAATAAAATAAAAATCCAAAAAAACATTCTTCTCCCTCCAATTCTTCACTTAGAAAACTCTTAGGTTTAAATAAACACTTTCAAAATAGCATTTAACAATAAAGCGCGCGCGTAGAAATTAAAGACGGTTCCTATAGGATACTATAGTCGTTATGGGTGCCTAACACCTTCCCGTAGCGAAAACAACTCCCGGACCTCGATTCTCAAGGGTTTTGCTTACTTTTTCCCTTCCCAAGAAAAAATGAGATATCACCGGTTTAAAAGGTTCAAACGTAATCAATGTTTGACACCCGAAAACCAAGATAAAACAGTTGGCGACTTCACTGGGGAGATTCGAGAGTTACGCCTAGTCTTTATTTCCACGCTTGCGCTCTTTTTACTTGTTTCTTTTAATTGCTTTCCTATGTGAATAAATGTTTAAATTCTTGCAAACGTGTGGGGTGAGAATATCAAAAGTCCTGCACCCGGGCTGAGTGAACTTAGGATTTAGGAGGGATATAATCGACAATTCATTCCGGGGGTTGCCTCGTGTTTTGGATTATGCGATCAATCCCACATAGCTGAGGCATTTTGGGGGTGATGTTGTCGGCGCGTGTTGTCGCGTTTAGGCACTTTACTTCTAATTGTTCTATGACGCTATGAACCGTAGATAACCGAACCCATCCATGGCCATTTTCTAGGATGTAGTGCGGAGGCTAAACCGAGTGTTGTCTCGAGTTTTAGTTGTCACGCGATACTACACTCAAGTTAGACCTTCCGCGGATAATCATGGAGCGAGTGTTTGTCTCGTGACACCGTGATATACGTCGGAGAGGTTGCAACTTGGGAACCTTTTTTAGAACCCGGTTACTATTATCCTAAAGCCCTAGATTCACCGGACACCGTGTCCACCCATGACTCCTCGACTTTGAACTTCAACCCACCATGTTTTCTCCGAACTTGAACATAATCATGCATACATGCATACATGCATAAACTTTTTCCCATGCATTTATCGGAGGACTTAGACAAGTCATCTTTTGAACATCACGGACGTGAACGCCAATTATACCATCTCAACTAAACTTTTAGTTTTGCTCAAGATTTTCAAATAAAACCGTGTTTCTCCGTGATGTTCACAACCACTTTGACAAGTCTTCTGACAAAAAAGAGAGGCTTTTTGCATTTGCATATCATGCATCATATGCATCATTCATCGGTCACAAATGGCTTCCCGTGCTCATTGTCTCCTGGTTCTTCTGCCGCAGTCTGAAAGGTGGCTCGTGCTCGCAAGATTCATCAACCAGATAGACAAGAGAAGAAACATGGCTAACCTTGAGGAAGAGAATGCCAGCCCCTCGGGCCAGCCCATTGAAGAGTCTAATCTGGACGAGATTCTGAGGCTTATCAAGAAAAGTGACTATAAGATTGTTGACCAGCTGCTACAAACCCCATCAAAGATATCCATCCTGTCTCTGCTCATGAGCTCAGAGGCCCATAGGAAAGTGTTAATGAAGGTACTGGAGCAAGCTTATGTTGACCACGAAGTCTCTGTGGATCAGTTCAACGGAATAGTGGGTAATATCACTGCTTGCAACAACTTGGGGTTTGGTGACGATGAACTCCCCGAAGCAGGGAAGTATCACAACTTGGCTCTACATATCTCGGTGCACTGTGGGTCTGATATGATATCCAACGTTTTGGTGGACACTGGATCATCGTTGAATGTAATGCCTGAGTCCACACTAAGGCAATTAAGTCATCATGGAATTTCCCTGAGGGGTAGCAGCTATCTGGTTAAGGCTTTCGATGGATCCCGCAAAGATGTTCTCGGGGAGGTAGACTTGCCAATTACCATTGGCCCAGAGACATTCCAAATTACTTTCCAAGTCATGGACATCAATGCTTCCTACAGTTGTCTCCTCGGAAGACCGTGGATCCACGACGCTGGAGCAGTCACTTCTACTTTGCATCAGAAGCTCAAGTTCATGAGGAATGGTAAGATTGTCACTGTGCATGGTGAAGAGGCATTTCTGGTTAGCCAAGTATCATCTTTCTCTTGTGTTGAAGCAGGATCCGCTGAAGGGACTGCATTTCAAGGCTTGACTGTTGAAGGCGCAGAGCCTCGAAGAGCTGGTACTGCTATGGCTTCATTGAAGGATGCCCAGAAGGCTGTTCAAGAAGGGCAAGCTGCAGACTGGGGCAAAGTGATTCAGATTCTGGAAAACAAGCGTAAAGAGGGCCTTGGATTCTCCTCAACCTCGGGTGTTTCAACTGGAACTTTCTACAGTGCTGGGTTCATCAACGCTATTGCTGAAGATGCTGCTGGGAGTAGTCACGTGCCTACATTTGTTGTACCAGGAGGCACCGTGAGAAATTGGGAAGCCATTGATGTTCCTCTAGTCATGCATGCTTCCATGTAATGTGTCTTGTTGCTCATGTTTTTTTTGTTTTCAAAATAACAATCCTTTCGCTCTGCCCAAGGCGAAAGTGATATCATTGTAAGGGCATGTTTGTTTCGGCATTGCCGTTATCAATAAAAGTTGTCGTCTTTTTCACGACTCTTTGTTTTTTACTTTTTAGTGCCTTTTTCTTGGAAATAATGGTAATGCCAGAAAAAACCAAAACATCTGTATTTTTCTTATTAATTTCAAAAATCTGCATGAAAAACTTTTTCTAAAATCATCCCAATCATATTATGCAGATTGAACCATAATAAACCCGTTGAACACAGTGACCCTATGGTTCCTCCAAATTTTGAATTCCCTGTATATGAAGCTGAAGATGAGGATGATGATGATGAAGGGATACCGTATGAGATCACTCGACTGCTTGAGCAAGAAAGAAGAGCCATTCAGCCTCATCAGGAAGAGATTGAACTCGTCAACCTGGGTACTGAAGAGAACAAGCAAGAGATCAAGATTGGTGCTGCACTTGAGCCAGAAGTGAAAAAGAAGATCACTCAGCTGCTCCATGATTATCCAGATGTCTTTGCATGGTCCTATGAAGATATGCCGGGTCTAGATCCCAAGATTGTGGAACATCGGATACCGACAAGGCCTGAATGTCCTCCTGTCAAACAGAAATTGAGAAGGTCTCGTCCAGACATGGCTCTTAAGATCAAGGCTGAAGTGCAAAAGCAAATTGATGCGGGTTTCCTCATGACAGTTGAATATCCTGAGTGGATTGCCAACATCGTACCGGTACCAAAGAAAGATGGGAAAGTTCGAATGTGTGTTGATTACAGAGATCTGAACAAAGCCAGTCCAAAAGATAACTTCCCATTGCCTCATATTGATGTGCTTGTTGACAGTACTGCTCAATCCAAAGTGTTCTCCTTCATGGATGGTTTCTCTGGCTATAACCAGATACGAATGTCTCCTGAAGATAGAGAAAAGACGTCCTTCATCACTCCGTGGGGAACGTTCTGTTATAAAGTGATGCCGTTTGGCTTGATAAATGCTGGTGCTACCTATCAAAGGGGTATGACCACTCTGTTTCATGATATGATTCACAAAGAGATTGAAGTATATGTTGATGATATGATTAAGAAATCAAGTGATGAAGAGCAGCATGTTGTGTATTTGAAAAATATGTTTGAAAGATTAAGAAAGTACAAGCTGCGGTTGAATCCTAACAAATGCACATTCGGTGTACGATCTGGAAAGTTGCTAGGCTTCATTGTCAGCCAGAGAGGCATTGAAGTTGATCCTGACAAAGTCCGAGCCATCAGAGAGATGCCGGCCCCTCAAACTGAGAAGCAAGTCAGAGGTTTCCTCGGACGTCTGAATTATATTTCAAGATTTATATCTCACATGACTACTACTTGTGGTCCAATTTTCAAATTGCTCAGAAAGAATCAGCCTGTTGTATGGAATGATGAATGCCAGGAAGCTTTTGATAGCATCAAAGAATACCTGTTGGAACCACCTATCCTTGTCCCGCCAGTGAAAGGAAGGCCTTTGATCATGTATTTGTCAGTGTTAGATGATTCAGTGGGTTGTGTTCTCGGTCAACAAGATGAGACCGGTAAGAAAGAGCATGCTATCTTCTATCTGAGCAAAAAGTTTACCGACTGTGAGACTCGGTATACAATACTTGAAAAGACCTGTTGTGCTTTAGCTTGGGCTGCCAAACGCCTGCGTCATTATATGGTGAATCATACAACTTGGTTGATATCCCGAATGGATCCAATCAAGTACATCTTTGAAAAGCCTGCTGTTACTGGAAAGATTGCGCGTTGGCAAATGTTGTTGTCTGAATATGATATTGTGTACAAAGCTCAGAAAGCAATCAAAGGAAGCATCCTTGCTGAACATCTTGCTTGTCAACCTCTTGATGATTACCAGCCAATTAAGTTTGATTTCCCTGATGAAGAAGTTATGTATCTGAAGGCAAAAGACTGTGAAGAGCCACTGATCAATGAAGGGCCAGACCCCAATAGCAAATGGGGATTGGTGTTTGATGGTGCTGTTAATGCTTACGGTAAAGGAATTGGGGCCATCATTGTAACTCCGCAGGGGCACCACATTCCTTTCACTGCTCGAATAACTTTTGAATGCACAAACAACATAGCTGAATATGAAGCATGCATCTTGGGCATTGAAGAAGCCCTCGATCTGAGGATTAAGCACCTTGACATCTATGGAGATTCTGCACTTGTTATTAACCAGATAAGGGGTGAATGGGAGACTCACCATGAGAAGCTGATCCCATACCGTGACTATGCAAGACGTCTGTTGACATACTTTACCAAGGTTGAGTTGCACCATATCCCTCGGGATGAAAACCAGATGGCTGATGCTCTCGCTACTTTGTCTCCCATGTTTCGTGTGAATCACTGGAATGATGTGCCCGTAATCAAAGTGCAGCGTCTTGATAGACCCGCTCACGTGTTTACTATTGAAAATATGCCAGATCAGGCTGATCAAGATGTGAATGATAAAAAGCCTTGGTATTACAACATCAAGCAATTCTTGCAGAATCGTGAATATCCACCTGGTGCTTCTAACAGAGATAAAAAGACTTTGAGAAGATGGGCTAGCAAATTCCTTCTGGACGGAGAAATCCTATACAAGAGGAACTATGACATGGTCTTGTTGAGATGTGTTGACAAACAAGAAGCTGAGAAGTTGATGCATGATGTACATGATGGTACCTTTGGGACCCACGCTTCGGGCCACACCATGTCAAGGAAACTGCTAAGAGCCGGCTATTACTGGATAACTATGGAGCGTGACTGACACAAACATGCTAAAAGATGCCACAAATGCCAAATTTATGCTGACAAGATTCATGTGCCTCCACATGCCCTCAATGTTATCTCTTCCCCATGGCCTTTCTCTATGTGGGGCATTGACATGATCGGAAGAATTGAACCGAAAGCTTCCAATGGACATCGTTTCATTCTAGTGGCAATTGACTATTTCACCAAGTGGGTTGAAGCTGCTTCCTATGCCAATGTGACCAAACAAGTGGTTGTCAAGTTTATCAAGAATAATATCATCTGTCGATATGGTGTTCCCAACAAGATCATCACTGACAATGGTTCCAATCTGAACAATAGTATGATGCAAGCTTTATGTGAAGAATTCAAAATCGAACATCACAACTCTTCTCCTTATAGACCTCAGATGAATGGTGCAGTTGAGGCCGCTAACAAGAACATCAAGAAGATTGTTCAAAAGATGGTCACTACTTACAAAGACTGGCATGAGATGCTACCGTTTGCCTTGCATGGTTACCGAACTACGGTGCGCAGTTCAACCGGGGCAACTCCCTTCTCTCTTGTGTATGGCATGGAAGCAGTTCTCCCTCTGGAAGTGGAGATCCCATCTCTTCGAGTAATCATGGAAGCAAAGTTGACTGAGGCTGAATGGTGTCAAAGTCGGTATGATCAGTTGAATTTGATTGAAGAGAAACGTATGGATGCTATGACTCATGGACAGTTGTATCAAGTGCGAATGAAGAATGCTTTTGACAAGAAAGTCCGACCGCGAGAATTCAAGGAAGGCGAACTTGTATTGAAAAGAAGGATAAGTCAGCAACCCGACCCAAGGGGCAAGTGGACACCTAACTATGAAGGTCCTTATGTTGTCAAGAAGGCTTTCTCTGGTGGTGCTTTGATTCTTACACACATGGATGGTGTTGAACTCCCAAACCCTGTTAATGCCGATATAGTCAAGAAATACTTTGTCTAGAAAGAAAAGAACAGCGTGGTAGGTCGAAAACCCGAAAGGGCGGCCTAGGCAAAAATGCGCTTCCCGGTGGATCGAAAACCCGAAAGGGCGATCCAGGCAAAAGTTAGGGACAAAAAAAATGAATATGAAAGAGCTCGCTGAGATTGTACGCAACTCAGGCAAGAATGAGCGCCTCGATGAGCCGAAAACCCGAAAGGGCGGTTCATGCAAAAATGAGGTTGATGAAAGACAAGTAACTATATCTGGCAAATCACCATCACCCCTTGGGGCATCTGCAACTGTCAATGATTTTCTTCATCAGAGGCTTCTGTACTTGTGAATTCAAAATTTCTATGAAATGTAGCGGTCATCGTGTTCAATGTATCACCAACCAATAAAATTACCATTTTCCAAGCTTTGTAAATCCGTGAAGCCATGCCTTTGGCTGACTTTCACTCTTCTACATCAATTTGAGCCTGTGCTATTGTTTGAAACTCTATTCTTCTTTCTACTTTCAATGTTATATATAAAACATTTTCTTTCTATTTTGATAATGTCAATATCTGAAACAAACATCTTTGAAAATTGAAAAATCTTTTTCTGTCTATTTTGAAAGCAAACCTGAGCAACAGGGTACATTTCAATGAAATATGCATGAATAAATGAATGTCAATGTCTATTTCAATACACGTTACAAGCAGGTTACCCCCCAGGATGATCTGTGGTCAATGGCAAGAATGAAAAAACAGAATGAAAATGGAAAATAAAAAAATACAAATAAAAAGCTCGCTAAGTTGAAAACCCGAAAGGGCGGCTTAGGCAAAAATGAGCACCCCGCTGATTGACAACCTATGAAGGCAATTCAGGCAAAAATGGGGCAATGAAAAGAATCTATTCCCCGGTGAATCGAAAACCCGAAAGGGCGGTTCAGGCAAAAGTGGGGTTTGAAAATGAAAATGAAAAGAATATTGAAAAGCATTGACCACAGATGCGAACATCCAATGTTTACCCAGCACTGACACGCCTAGCAACGGCGACCCGTATCCAAGAACCTTCCAAGGGTCCTCCTTTACAAGTTTTATTGCCCTCAGCCATGGTTTTGATACGTCTCTCAAACGACGGTTTCTCCAAAGAGGTTTTCCCCTGTGAATATGTCGCAGCACGAGCCACTACGTGCCCAATCTTCCAGTGTCTTGTCTGCCTTTGTGAAATTTCTCTGCCAAATTGCCAACCAGTCATGCATCTCAAGCATTCATACATGCATAATCATGCATTATATGTGCTCATACATCCAATAATCTTGCTATACCATACATACATGTTGCATATTCAACTGTCAGCTGTCAAATGTCAATGTCAAATGTCAATGTTAATGTCAAATGTCAATATCCAATGTCAATGACAACGTCAATATCAATGTTAATGTCAAATGCCAATGTCAATGTCAATGTCAATGTCAATATCCAATGTCAATGTTAATGTCAAATGTCAATGTCAATGTTAATGTCAAATGCCAATGTCAATGTCAATGTCAATGTCAATATCCAATGCCGATGTGAATGTCAATGTCAATGTCAATTTCAATATCCAATGTCAATGTTAATGTCAAATGTCAATGTCAATGTTAATGTCAAATGCCAATGTCAATGTCAATGTCAATGTCAATATCCAATGCCGATGTCAATGTCAATGTCAATGTCAATGCCAATCCAATGCCAATGTCAATGTCAATTTCAATATCCAATGCCAATGTCAATGTCAATGTCAATGTCAATGCCAATGTCGATGTCAATGTCAATTTCAATTTCCAAGCCAATGTCAATGTCAATGTCAAATTCAACTTTCAATTCAATTCAAATCAATGTCAATTTACTTTTGGGACAACAAAAATGGTCATGTCTACTTTCAAATCAAGTCAATGACAATTTACCCTCAATTGGTATCTTGTTAAACCAGACTTTCAATTTGCATCTTGATTACTGGTCAAGTGCAAGGTTCAATCCAAAAAGAACCACTTGTACCTGCTTATATGTCTATGTTTCCGGTCAAACGGCAAGTTCGATCCAAAGAACAGTTTGTACCCTTTGCTTATGTTTTGTTTCCGGTCAAACGGCAAGTTCGATCCAAAGAACAGTTTGCACCTACTCACATGTTGTGGTATTGATCAAGTGGCAAGTTCGATCCAAAGAACAGCTTGTATTTACCCTTTGTTTGTATCTCCGGTCAAGTGGCAAGTTCGATCCAAAGAACAGCTTGTATCCGTTTCCTGTTTGTATTTCCTTGGTCAAGTGGCAAGTTCGATCCAAAGAACAGCTTGTACCTATCTTTTGTTTGTATTCTCTCGGTCAAGTGGCAAGTTCGATCCAAAGAACAGCTTGTACCCATCCCTTGTTTGTATCTCTCGGTCAAGTGGCAAGTTCGATCCAAAGAACAGCTTGTACCTGTCTATTTGTTGCCCGTTCTTTCTACCTTGATGTCTATAAATCCCTTGGTGGTGTGACACAGCCCGTAGATTCCGGTTCGATTGTCTTGCATTCATAAATGAAATGTTGCATGGCATTCATGTTTTTGAAAATCTGAAAACGTATTTTTATGTCCAAAAGCAGTGCAAATGTTAATATTTAAGTATCTTCGTCCCGTCAATTCTAAGACTTCGTCTCTTGACTCCCCGGACAAAGAAACTTAAATAGGGGCAGCTGTTATACCCTAATTTTGGACCTAAAAATACTTGATCAATTCTTCTTTTCTTGCATTTCAAGTCATCTGATATGTCTCTGATCAATTGCATCTTTCTCTGCATTTTATTTCAATGTTATTTGCAAAATTCGTGAAAAGGGCATTTTAGTCATTTCCTATGTCAAAATTTCTTTCAATCTTTAAAATTTTTTTTGAGTCTTCTCATCTGGTTAGAATAAGTCTCTGTTTCATTCTATGTCAAAATCTATTTCAAAAAATTGCATTTGAAGTCATTTTGTGTCAGTTTTGCCCTTAGGGGCATTTTAGTCTTTTCATGTGTTAAAACCCTGTTTAAAATTCTAAAAATTGTCTGAGTCTTTTAATTCGCTTGTATAAGTTCTTGCTTTAATTCCCTGTTAAAAATCCATTTTAAAATTGCATCTGAGTCATTTTTAGTCGTTTTAGTCCCTAGGGGCGTTTTGGTCATTTCACATAATATTTCTGATTCGTTTTAATCTGCTTTGTTGTTTTTAATCGTCTCGTTTTACGTTAATTTTCATTTTACTTTTTCAATTCAATTTTAGTTTAATTTTCATTTCGGTCCTTGTACTTTTGTTATTTGCATTTTAATCCCTTTTTAAGTTTGTTAGAGTCAAGTCAAAGTTTGTTACAAGTCAAGTGCCACATGGCATTATTTCATTGGTCCAAGCACTCCCACATCACCTATAAATAGGTCAAAGTTGGTCAAGGTTCATTCAACTAATCATTTTTACACAAAAATTCCCAAAAATTCCAAAAAATCATTTTTTAATTATTTTCTCTCCCATTTTTCTCTCATCTTCAACAACCTCTAACAAACCACCCTAACTAATTTCCTCACCACAATTTTCACCCTAACTAACTCCACAACCACCCTAACCAACTATTTTCCACCACTTCAACCTCCATAACCACCACCTTCAACCTCTAACCACCACTCTCCTAACAACCTCAAACCTCCATCAAATCAGAATCTCGTCACAAATTCAACAAAAGAACAAACAACGCTCACAGATACGAGTCCGAAACGAACTCGTCATCATCATTCAAAATCGGTTGAACCGAATCCAGCATCAACAGTGCGAACCAGAAATTGCAGATGAAGAGGAAAACGAAGAAACCGAACTTATCTCACCCATTCTCAAAACACGTAAACCTCTTCACAATTTCACCTTACCAGTCTTGAAGTGGAATACTCAACGCAGCCTTAGATGCTCCAACGCCGCCATTCATGACGGCAACGGTTCTCCCACCAGCAGCGCCGCCACCGATCATGTTTCAGTACAACGACGAAGAGTCTTCATCGGTTTTGGCGGTGATGACAATGAAGAAGGGAAGAGTGGAGTTCAAACAACAAAACGACAGAGGAAGGGAACAGAAACGGATCCAGTCTGAAGTAAAGTGGAAGTAGTACGAACCCAAAACGAGATCGAATCTATGCAAGGATTAATACTCAAGCCGAACCAGACTCAAACAGAGCTAGATCGGTATCAAACAGAGGTAAAAATAAATATTATTTCGCTTCTTTTTTCATAGATCTAGTGAGTTTAATTTGTATGTTGCAAAAACTGAGTTCAGATTTGAATAGAGAAAGGAGAGAGGATTCGAGACGTGTAGAATTCTTTAAGTTTGGTAGAGTTTTGAAGCTCCGACACGGTGGCGCCACCACCGGCCGCCATGCCGGAAGCTTCAAACTCGCCGGAGAAGAAAGGTCAGGGGCGGCGCTGCATAATAGAGAGAATGAGGGTCATTCACGTTTTTTTTTAATTTGCAGCAATGGTTTTCCTTTTTTAGTGACTCATGCCTTTTATACTAGATCCATGCCATGACCCATGACCCATGGGTTTGATCCTAACCCATACCCAAGCCCATGTGCGGTTTGCTTCTAGGCCCTGTCTGCTGTTTTGCTACTGCATATCCCCTTGCATGTTCATACCCCCCCCTGTTGTGTAGATTCTCATGATAAAAACTCCAAACAATTTTCTATGTGTTCTTTAATTTTTTTTCCTCTATATTTTTGTGGTTTCTTGCATGTTAAAAGACTGTGAAAAATATATGAAAAATATTTGTTCGTTGTTAATTCATTTCTTTTCGGTTCTTGATAAAATCTTGTAAGAAACTTGTAAAAATCCTTGAAGATTTTGTGGCCTTTGCTTGTAAGTAACTTTGGTGTTTGAGGACTATCTTTTGGAAGGCAATTACAAGTAAAAAGTTCATTTCAAAAACATGTAGGACATATTCTTGTTTTTGCTTACCTTTTTATTAACATTTTTGTGAAGTTTTGATGTGGTTTTGAACTTGAAATTTTGTTACATAATTGTGGCTTTGAACATGTGATTTCTTGGAGTGAATTTGCCTATTAAATGTGGTATATGCTTGCTGTTTTGAGTTTGATTTTTGTGGACTTTGTGTTGTAAATAATGTGAAATGCTCTTGTGAAATAAAGTGCATAAAAGGACTTGAAAATCTTATAATCTTTGGCATGTTGATTTTCCTTGATTCTCATATTTCTTTCCTTGAAATAAGTCACCTAAAATTTCCAATGTTGTGAGAATTTAGGTCTCAAACTTGCTTTAGAAGTATATTGAATTTCAAGTCCTTTTGTCACTTTTCACTAAAATTGTTAGTTTACTTTACTTGCAAGCTATATTTGTTTTACTATGCATTTGTCATTTTGTTTCTATATCATTGGTTCTACTAACCCTTTTGTTTCATGTTTCATAAGCATACTTCATTCTTCCGTTTTAGTTTCATTTCTCGCATATTAATTCTTACCAAGGCTTAGAATGTAAACACTTAGGATTTTTTGTACTTTACTTTCATGCAATTTTAAAATCTTGCAAGACCATAGAATGTAAATTAGGGCATATGTAAAGGACAATGGACTCTAATAATGTACACCGACACAAGCACCGACACATGCACACACTTCACTTTAGGTATATAGTTAGAATATGCATGTTTAGATGTATGTTTAGGATTGTATGTTTAGATGAATGTTTAGGCTTTATACTTAGAAAAATCAATTTTCAAAAAAATGTGAACAATATCACTCAAACTATTTTCTTAATAAACCTTGGGGTCCAAAACCCCATTGAATTTTCCTTTCATTTTCTTAATCAAAATTCAATGAAAATAATCATATTTGACTTCTTTTGCAAAATGACTAATCCAACCTCACAATTTCATAAGTCTCATGCCCTTAAGGCCTCTCTCTCTCATTCTTCAAAATCCATTTTCAAACTTAAAATCAACCAACAAAAACAAAAAACATTTTTGGAAGAGAACTACGATGGATTTGATCCCTTAAACGGGTACGTAGGCAAGGAACAAAATTCCTTCAATTCAAATAAAATAAAAATCCAAAAAAAACATTCTTCTCCCTCCAATTCTTCACTTAGAAAACTCTTAGGTTTAAATAAACACTTTCAAAATAGCATTTAACAATAAAGCGCGCGCGTAGAAATTAAAGACGGTTCCTATAGGATACTATAGTCGTTATGGGTGCCTAACACCTTCCCGTAGCGAAAACAACTCCCGGACCTCGATTCCCAAGGGTTTTGCTTACTTTTTCCCTTCCCAAGAAAAAATGAGATATCACCGGTTTAAAAGGTTCAAACGTAATCAATGTTTGACACCCGAAAACCAAGATAAAACAGTAGGCAAGCCCAATTAAAATAAAAAAAATTAAAAAAAATCATACAACAACCATTGAACCAAGTAAGTCACATGTCTGATGAGCTAACTTTCTGACGATATCATCAAACAACACAAATACCACTTCGTTGCCAAATTCACCGGCCTTAATTTGAAGTCTAAACCTACATAACGAAACACCACGTGAATGCAACTACACATGGAACATACAATTTATTATGGTCATCGAATAATGACACGACTATGTATTATATACATCCAAACATAAAATAAACCTTGGGTCAATCGAAGAAGGTTGTTCATTGTACCACATATCAACACCCTCTACAACATAAAAAAAAACATGCAATTACTACCCCAATTTCCTCATCCATGGAAGAAACAAAGTCTGCAAAAAATTTTGATCCTATGCTCTCCGACAAACGTTTTCAAGTCAGCCACCATGGCATTCTGCATGTTGATTCGATGCTCTTGAGAAAATATCATTGTACTATTCTAACAATAGAAATCTATAAATATTTATTGCCAAGATGAAAGCCAAAATTGAAGTATATATAGTAGATGAGTAAGTACAGCATTACTATCCATGCTGATCCACTCAAATAAAACAAAGAAGATTCAAATACCTCAAATATTAAGACTTGGAGGGAAATCAAATAGAACTTGCTTGGAAAAAAACTACAATAATTCCAGCGATAAACACCAGGTGGAATATCTAATTTTTGGACCACACTGGCATAAGGACCATTCAATTAAACACTTAAACCCACTTAAAGATCATTACACAATAAACCCCAAAAAAATAATGATCAATGTACGAACCATAGGATTGGAAATTGGAAGGTTAAAAATGATCAATTAACATGGATCGGTAGTATCTGCTAAATCACATTAAAATAAAAAAAAAGATTCATCAACCACACAACCATTAGTCTATAATCAAGTCGAGAGTATCCATGATAAATCATACAGAGGCATGGGACCAAAGTTGGAGCATTTTCTATTAGTTGTGTAAATAACATGGGCCCAAAAAAAGTCCATCGTACAAAGGCTCAATGCCAATAATATATTGTCCCTTGAAATGTGCAACCGATTCTTCAAGGACAATATCGTTATCTTCCCACTATTGGCAAACTAATTGCTAATATATAACTAAAAATGTTCATACACTTAATATTTTTTCCACCAACCCCATCTTTTTTAAGTATAACATCATACCACAACCAACATTTTACGCATAGACAATGCCATAAACTCCTCACCATATAATCTACTGTTAATATGTTTCATACCAACGAGCGTGTACATTGCTACATCGTTTTTTTTTCTTACGAAAATTTTAAACAGATCTCATAAAACCACAATAATTAGCAAGTGCATTACAAATGACTGAATCACATAGGACCAGAACTAAGAATGTTTAACCATTAATACATCAACAAATTAGACAACATTGCATTCTACAAAATCATCCCAATAGACACACAGAAGCTTCATCAAAAGGCCCAATAACTCCATACCACTGATCCATACAACAAAGACAAATGCACATATTAAAACCAAATAAAAACGAAGATTGCTTTTTAGGCCCCCCCAATATCTCTTTAGGCCCCCTAAAAATACAAAATTAACCTTGGTACTTAAAAATTGGAGCCACATTTTACTCCTCCGGTATGTATATACCAGATGCAGTTTTTTCAAAATCGCATTTTTAACACTTCCGGTACATAGAGTCCGGAGGCACACTTTTCAAATTGATTTTTTAAACTTTCGGTATATATATATACCGTACTGGAAGTAGCCATATATAAAGGATGCAGTTATTTAGCAGTTAGTTTCTTTTCTGCACTCAACTTTAATATTGTTCTGAACCTTGTGTTTTTTGGACAATTTTGTTGTGTTTTCATCACAATCAATAGAACAAATAACATCAATCTTCACTCAATTGCAATCAATTAGCAGGTAAACCTTACTTCATTCTCTCTCATTTTTTTCTGCATAGTTTTTTAGAGTTTTGTCATTTTCAATGAAAAGTTTGATCTTTATTTTTGTAAAATGACTTTTGAATCTGGAGAAAATAAGCAGCGAAAGTGGTTGTGGAACACAGTTCTATAATAGACATTGACATATTTAGTATTCCATTAGTAACTTTTGGTGCAATAAATCATATTTCTACTTAGAATATTGACAATCAACTTAATGTGCCGTTTATATTTCTAACTGCTGTCCATGCGTGTGGTATGTTTTCATCTTTATTCATGTTGTGTCGTTTTTTTTTGTTGATTGTAGGTATCTGGTTCCTGCTGATCTACAATTCATGTGCAACGAACTGCTACTGTCATATGTACCAAAAGACATGCTTACTCTATGCATTGATAACAATTTCAAATCATAATTTTTCTTTGATTCTTCAATTATGCTTTTACAGAACTCTATGAGAATGTATTATATTATGTTGTTCAATGTGTTTTAACACCAAAATCAAGAAAACCAAATCATAATAATCATGAACTAGCACACGATGGTTACTGTTTAAGTGTTTATTTTTTTACACTTTTTTTAAACAATAATGCTTTTGTATACATTTTAATCATTATATAATTTTAATGCATTGGTTTATATATTTGCTTGTTATTTAAATGTAATTGTTTACACTATAGTGAGTTTTTTGTTAACACAATATTTTTGGTTATGTATACATAGATATGGTTGACCTTGATGTTGTTCCAAAGCCGAATCCTGAAGTCTATTCCGTTGATGTTGCTGAATTTTTTGTTATGAAAGATAAAATGAAGTATGAAGATAGAGATGAGATGATTAATTGGGCTCGTGGACAAGCAATAGAGGCTGGATTTATGCTTATAATATATAAATCCTATAGTGGTTCTGGACGTAGAAAGCCGAAGCTTGTTTTAGCTTGTGAAAGAAGTGGCGAGTATAAAGGAACAAAGGAGTCTAAACGAGAAGGCACAGGTTCAAGGAAATGCGGGTGTCCCTTTAGGTTGCGCGGTTATTTTAGTGCAGCAAAACTCTGGAGTCTGAATATTATTTCAGGACTGCATAATCATAAGATGGAGCCAAAGCTAGAAGGTCATATGTTGGCTGGTCGTTTAACTGCAAAAGAGTCAAAGATTGTTGGTGACATGACAAGAAATTTGATAAAACTGAAAAATATTCTGTTGGATTTGAAAGGTAGACGGAAACACAATATGACTGTTGCCAAACAAATTTACAATGCACGTCACAGACACAAGCTGAGTATCAGAGGTTTGAGAACAGAGATGCAGAAGTTGTTCCAAAAATTTGAAGAAAACAACTATGTTTTCAATTACAGAACGGTTAGTGGGTCAAAAATTGTACAAGATCTATTTTTTGCACATCCTGAATCTGTGAAACACATTTCCTACTGTATTGGTGATGGATTCAACTTAAAAGACCAATCAATACAAAATGTCGTTGTTTGAGATTGTTGGTTTGACCTCAACTGAGATGACATATAATGTCGGGTTTGCTTTTTTAACTAGGGAGAAAGAGGATAATTTCACTAGGGCTCTACAAGAGTGTGCTAATCTGTTGAAGTGTAAAAAACAAATGCTGAAGGTAATTGTTACTGACAGGGATATCGGGCTGATGAATGATGTTGCCAACATTTTTCCAAAATCTACTGCTTTAGTGTGTGAATTTCATATTTTAAAGAATGTGAGAGCTAGATGCATTTTGGATTGCAAAGTCAAAGATTCCAAAGGGAAACATGTGAAGTCCTCGGATTTAGTTAACACCATCATGAATGCTTGGGAAGTTATAGCCAATTCTCCATCTGAGGAGCTATATGCAGATGCAGTGCTACAATTCAGAAAGGTTTGTGAACAATTTCCAAAATTTCTGAAATATGTTGAAAGTACAATATTGGAACCTTTGAAGAAAAAAATAGTTAAAGCATGGACCAACCATGTTATGCATTTTGGTTGCACAACAACAAACAGGGTTGAATCCGCTCATGGTACATTGAAAGGATATTTGGAGGAAAGTAAGGGTGATTTGGCAAAAGGATGGAAAGCAATAAATGCCATGTTAACAGTACAATTCACTGAGATACAAGCCACTTTTGGAAGAAATTCTACTGTTCTGGAACATAAATTTAAAGGTAATAAAATGTACAAGAGTTTGGAGTATAATGTTTCTAGACCTGCAATGAACTACATTTATAAACAAGCATCTCGGGTAAAAGATTGTGGTTCAGATAGTAAAAAGTGTGGTTGTGTGATACGATGGACGCATGGGTTACCTTGTACTTGTCTAATTTCTAAGAAATTGAATTTAGGAAGTTATATTCGACTTGATGAAATCAACATTTACTGGAAGAAGTTATGTTTTGAAGTTGATGATGATGTAGATGAAAGTAATCGACATGTTTATATTCAAAATGAGTTGAATGCAATTCAAGTATGTTATAAGTTTATAAGAAATTGTATATTCGACTTTATGACATACATGTACTATTTTTAATTATTAAGTCTTAGTAATTATTTATTTTTATGTGTTTGTAGGAAAGATTCAATAAAGCTGATTACAATATGAAGTTGATTATCAAGGAGCAAATGCGTGAAATAGCATTCCCTGAAATGACATCGTTGACTCCGCCGGTTCAAAAGCTTAAGACAAAAGGTGCGCAAAAAGGTGCGCAAAAGAGGAAGAGATCTACTTTGGATGATAGTTCTACTACTCAGGAGCCATCCTTTTGGGAGCACGTTGATGCACAGTTTCCAGATAGTCAAGCTTCACAGACAAAACCATCATTACAGAAAAAGAAAAGTGTGTGTGTGTGTAGTTAATCCCTCTTCAACCCCGACACCAACACAATATATTCCTTGTATTGATCAGATGCCTAATGTTATGAAACCTTATATTGAAAAGATTGTGAATGTGGATGGTGACGGTTACTGTGGTTATCAAGTTGTAGCTGAAAATCTTGGTCTTGGTTCTGACAGTTACGGGCTAGTTCGTCTTGCTCTCATTACAGAATTAACAGGGAAGAGGAATGATTATTTGGGAATATTTGGGGGTGAAGATCGACTAAAATTTCTGACTGACTCACTGTACCCTCCAAAGGAAAAGACCTCAATTGCGCCGGAAGAAAAATGGTTGACGGTACCAGATATGGGACACGTCATTGCAACATTATACAATAAGGTTGTCGTTGTACTGAAACATGGTAATAACTTTTCTGAAACATGTTTTCCTCTCCGTGGTCGCCCTCCAACAAATCCATCTGCACAAATTTTGTGTCTAGGATTGATTCCTAACCACTTTGTGCACGTGTTTTTGAGACCCGAATGCCCAATACCTCCAACAACACCGCAGTGGAAAAAATACAAAAAAGCCAGAGTCTCAAGCTTGGGAGGATCACTTTGTTGCGATGCAGTGTTTGTTTAATGAATTAATGGATATTGAAAAAGGCGACCAACCACCCAAAGAAACAAATAAAAATGATCCAATTTTGTGTGATGATGACAAGGAAGATATGCTCGAGACTACCTGACTTTTATTGTATTACCTTGATTATTTGTTTGAATTTTGGTTATTTGAATTAATGGTTTGTACTCTTGATGCACAAGACTATCTGACTTTTATTGTATTACTTTGATTATTTGTTTGGATTTTGGTTATTTGTTTAATAGTTTGTACTCTTGATGCTCAAGACTATCTAATTTTTATTGTATTACTTTGATTATTTGTTTGGATTTTGGTTATTTGTATTAGCAGTTTGTACTCTTGATGATGCTCAAGACTATATGAGCAATAATTCTGAACTTGATCAAACCAGATAGGTAGAGTATATGCTATAGGAAAATAGAACTTGATCAAACCATTTAATTCCCAACTACATAGGTTCATAAATTGATTCAATTACCAAGTAGGTTAATAACAAAGTACAATGCTCGACAACATAGGTTCATATCCAAAGTCTAAATTTCTAAAACTAAAAACAAAATACAGACATCACTTAGTGCCCTGTTAACTATACTGCCTGACATTTCTCCGCTTACGCCTCAACGACTGGTACTGAGTGGCAGGCGTGGCATGAGCTATAATCTGCTCCATAGCAATGTATAAAGGAGTACCTGCAAGCTCTGAATTCTATTCGATGGAAGTAATTGCCAGGTCCTTGATTCTGCACATGGCAGTCAATGGATCAACACCATGTTCCTCGTGTAACAGAACCTCAATATTAGCAGGCCTCGGCGGATTATTAGGAACATCAGGTATCAATTTAGGGTGAGAGACCTTATAGAACCACACCAAGTATCCATCCTCTGACTGCCAATCAGTTTCCACTAGTTGCCCACAATCTTTTTCAGATATCAGATGCATATTATAATCCTGAAAAGCCTGTTCCATCTGATAAATACTCAATGTGCATGGTGCGCCAATAGCAGGATGTCTAGGAACGTTCTGAACAAAATCAAATTGCCTCAACACGCGCTCCGGCAAGTGTGGACGATAACATGACACACCGCACATTATCCACCCTGAAAACCAAATGATGTCCTCCGGCGGATGACTCTCTCGATGACTATCATATGTATAGAAATTGATGTCATCAACCTCAAGACGATCCAACGCCTTCCTGTAACATTGTTGTATAGCATGACCCTGTCTTAACATGTACCGAGTGGCACGTGGGCGATCCTCTGTATAACTGATATCAAGATCCCTCGGACAAATTTCTGGAAAGTGTCATATATCCATGCCTAAAAATATCAAAATTATATCATTAAACATAATGTGTGAAAATCCACCAAATTTAACATAACAATTTAACTTATAAAATTTTACCTGCATCAAACAAGTGTAGCCAGACAAGGACGTACAACTGGGTTTAGTAAAGTCACCTAAATAATTGTAGAGGAAAGCAAGAGCAGCGGCACCCCATGACACTTGATTAACCGTAGTCAGGTCGTCAAATTATTTCAAATAGACAACACAACAGCTACTGCCGGCCTTATCATTGAACAATATGCAACCAACTAGATAGAGCAGGAAAGCTTTGATGCACCGAGTCCGGTACCATTCCATTGAATCTTCCTCCCCAGGCTGATTTGCATACGATTTCGCTTCGGTCAGATAGCTCGTGTAAATACTCAAAAGCGTATCATAAGTGATATGTGCCGATTTTGAACGTTTGGTCTCCGCGGCAATTTTCTCAAATTCCAATCCTAAGTAGTTAACCAAATACTCTGTCCCCTGATGAATAGACAAGCTCTCATGAAACAGCAGATTACCTCCTACAGGTATATGCAGCAAGCACGAAACGTCATCCAAGGTGATTGTCATTTCACCTAGAGGAAGGTGAAAACTACTCGTCTCTGAGTGCCACCTCTCTGAGAAAGCAATCAAGAGACCGTGGTCCACTTGACCATAATTTGTGTCTAAGAGCGGATAAAGACCAGATGCCCTGATGACATTCCAGAACCACCCCATAGCAGCAACATCTGGAGGTAATGCTGATTTCAAGTCTATTATTCGCTTGGCATTGTTAAGCACCCGATGTGTGTTTTCATGGCCCTAGAAAAAAAAAGCAAATATAAATTGTTAAAACTATTATAACCAACAGTCCAAAACAACATACCTCACCCTGAGCAAGAAAGTAAAACTATTAGGCACGTGTAGGTTGGTTTTGTGGGGAAAAAAATAAAACTATTTGGCGGCTGTGAGTACAGAGTGAAAAAAATAAAAGCAGTGCATGCATCTGGTTTGGTCTCTAAATTTTACTTCCCAAAATTTTGATGACTGTTATCAAATATATGAACAAATGTTCCACTATCATATGTCAACTCATTTTTCATTTCCAGAAAATTAATGAAGTATGAATAAAAACATTACCTGAATATATATCTAAAAAAGTTGCGGCATCACATATATCTATTAATCAAATGTAATATATCATTAATCAAGTGTCTGGACTACGTTTTTTCCTTTATATCTCCTCATTCAAGCAATCCTTTGTCTGTCTAAATAAATGGCCCTAACACTGCGTTCTAAGAGTCACCTCCATATACTTTACCCATCAACGATTGTTAATACCTTATATCATATTTTTTTCAAAAAAACAAAATAAGAGCGATTTATTTAAATAGTAAACTTTTATCTTGTAAGTATAGTTCATATAGTAATAGTATTGTTAGTTCTGCTTCCTATGTATTGACAAAATTCACTAAACTTATGGGATAAATTCTACTACTAAACTACCACATTCAAAAGCGAATAAAATAAATAAAAGAAATTCTTACACCTCCATTCCAAATCTTTGCTGCAATATGTTGGCCAAAACTCGGCAACAAAGACATGTTTGAAGGTCCTCCATCGTATCCCTCCTGAACAACTCCCACGGAAGGAGGCTGTGAACTAGAGGCTGACTGTGATGATGGCATCTCGATATCAATTTGAGACTGGGAACTAGAGCCACACGGTTCCTCTCTCCGACCACGCCCACGACCACGTCCACGTCTCCTTGGTGGAGCGTTTGGAACTTGCTCTTTGGGGACAGAAGCATGCAATGCCTCCTTACCACGTCGTGTCCTACCAACATCTTCAATATCCATAGCTACAACAACGAAAAAACAAATTTTAATCCTTTAGAAATTTTGTGATTAGATATGGTTCCAAAGTTTATTGCATAATTTTAACAATGTTCTTAACCTGTGAGTGTAACTTTGGTCTAATGTCATAGAAAAATAGTTCAATTAAGTTAAGGAACCACATTTCTTAAAGCATATACTAATATCTATATATTGAGATATAATTAAATGTCTATATAAATCGACTTTACACTGCCAAGAAAAAAAAAAACTAAATCTTTAGATAAAACACATTTGAAATTAGTCTCACACATTTGTCTTATTACAGAAAACCACTCCTAATTGGTGAATGGTACAAGCTATCAACAAGCAATGTAAACTGCACAAAATTTCCGGCACGTCTTTGAAATTTCTACTCAAGCTTAAATTCCTAATATCAATTTGACATACAATAACCTTTGCTTTTCAGGCTACACAACCACTCATTGTTTATAATTATGCAGCTTGCTTATCACCAACTTCATCATAATAGTTTCACCCTGATTAAGCTTAATGCTGAATGTTCTAGTAATATGATCAAATATTTACCTAATCTCCACCAAATTAATTCCAAAAGAAAAGAATAAATTGAAAAGCAAAACAAATACATCTATAATTATTTCATTGACTAAAACAATTCATCAAACAATACATCTGGAAGGAATAACAACGAATGTATCAGTCATTTTAGAAAAGCATTCGACCTGAACAAAAGTAAGGAACCCACTGCAATTTTTTATTACAAATGAATAAATATACAAATCTGCAATAATTTAAGGTTAAATTAAGGTTCAATTATCGTTCAGCTTCTTGAACATGAATCTATAATTAAGTTGGCCTTAATTTTGACCCATGTAGTACAAACCCATAGATGAATTTATAATTTAAGAAGCTGGCTATATTTTTTCTCTTCACCTTAATTATGAATAAGCAATGAATATGGATGAGGTTAGATCTTGTTTCAAGTTCCTTTTTATATACAAATCTGCAATGCCTCTCAAGTTTCATATAGAATCACCAAAATTTGGACCGCTTATATGTATAAGCCAATAGCAAGAACATTAGTACCGTACATTGGAATAACTAATAAGTTCATATGCATTAGTTTTGTCATAGACATTGACCACAAAAATAGTTTGCTTTCCTATATATTTCACTATAGAAACCAGATATATAAGCAATTTGATGCACAAATCTATAAACCGTAGATCCTAATCTTACTTCCTCTTAATCTTTCACTAAGATGACTGTCAATGAAATAATAGCTTGAAATAACAGAGGCCAGAGTCGTCTTTATTTATTTGGTAAGTAAAACACCTACATGTATCAACATTTGACTTTAACCATAGAATGTTCAACTCACATATTCAGCTCCATGAGTACAAACCCATTGACAATGTGGAACGATATGAAAGAGTTTATGAAAATGCTCAAGGTGAAGAGAGAAAATATAGCCATGAATAAATATTTTTGCAAATGGAATGATAAAATCTAAAAAGAAGCAAGTACATCGAACAATACTATAATATTTGATGGATTTGAACATTATATGTATTATCATTAGCAAGCAATCTTCCAAACTCTTTGAAACCCTAAAACAATTCCCAATCGCCAATTCTGAAACCCTAAAACACTCAATTGGAGAAGGAACGAAAAATTGGAGAATCGATGGACTTACCTTACCTTATTTCATAACAAGAGGCGAGAGGAAGAGTGAGCTGCTGGAGGAAGTGATTCCAGCGAGCTGGTCCTTGGTGGAGGAAGTGAGTGAACCACGGTGTTTGGGTTTCCGGCGATTCTCGGCTGGAGGAAAGAAGAAACGTGAATTGGAAAGAAGAAGGAAAGAAAAAGCGTTAACCGCTGTCTTTTTTGTCGTCAGAATGAAAGGAGAGATATAGGTGAAATGGGCCTCCGGTAGGTATCTACCGAATTGCTCGGTATTTATCTACCGTATGCATAGCAAAGGCTAAAATTGTAATTTTTGGGGGCCTAGGAAGATTTGGGGGGGGGGGGGGGGGGCTTAAAAAGTAACCCTCAATAAAAAACAACAATGGGATATAATCCAACACTGTTCCAACTAAGGTACATAACACAAGCGTACACTTTTACATATTTGGTCAAACATAACTACACCACCATTAATACAAAACACGAAGAGTTACAGTAAGACAAATAAACCAATACTTGTTGTTATACCCTAATTTTGGACCTAAAAATACTAGCTCAATTCTTCTTTCCTTTCACTTCAAGTCATTTGGATTTGTCTCTGATCAATTGCATCTTTTTCTGCATCTTATTTCAATATTGTTTACAAAATTCATGAAAAAGGGTATTTTAGTCATTTCCTGCATTCAAACTCATTTTAGTCCTTGAAAGTGGTTTGAGTCTTTTCAAATAGTTTGAATAAGTCTTTATTTCAATTCCATGTCAAAATCCATTTAAAAAATTGCATTTGAAGTCATTTTGAGTCAGTTCATCCCCTAGGGGCATTTTAGTCTTTTCATGTGTTAAAACTCTGTTTAATTTCTAAAAATTGTCTCTGAGTCTTTTGATTTGCTTGTATAAACTCTTGCTTTATTTCCCTGTTAAAAAACCATTTTAAAAAAAATTGCATTTGAGTCATTTTGAGTCATTTTAGTCCCTAAGGGCATTTTGGTCATTTCACATAAAATTTCGACAGAGAGAGGTTACTTTAAAGTACCTCATTTAAGTAATTGGTTCATTTTAGTCCGTTTTGTTGTTTTTAATCATTTCACTTTACGTTATTTTCAGATTACATTTTTTACCAATTTTATTTTATATTTCATTTTAGTCCCTCAAAGTTGTTAAAATTGCACTTTAGTCCTTTCTTCCATTTTGTTTTTTTCTTCTTTTAAAATCTTTTCCAATTTACGTTTTAGTCCTTCAAGTCAAACTTTTTGTTTTTAGTCTTTTTAAGTCAATTGCAGATTGGTCCTTTGATTTTAAGAAATTGCAGATCAGTCCCTCAAGGCAATAAGTCCAGAATTCAGTCCAAAGCAAGTCCAGTCTACGTGTCAGCTCATCATTGGCCCAGAAGGCCACATGGCAGCCTATAAAAGGCACTTTCACTGCACAAGTGTCAGAAGGATCAATCACGTAGTACCAACTCACAAACACATCCACATTTCTCTCTCCCAGATCAAAGAATCAAAATCCAGAAAGATCCCAAGAACATGATGAAGGTTCGAAGAACCTAACAAACCCTAACCGTTCCAGATTCACCAAAACAAACACGAAATCAACAAATTCATCATCAATTACACAAGAATCAACGAAAATTCTCAGAGAATCCAAGCCAAAACCATTTCAATTTAACAAACTTTCACCAATTTCAATTGGATTTGTGCAAGTTCTCAGTGATTTTCTTCAGAAAATCATCATCATCGAACTGTGTCGATTCCTCTTCTCGCAATTCAAGCCAAAGGCAATCACGAGAAGAAGATCGAAGAAGAGAAGAAGAGAAATCGAAGAATCAGAGAATACGAAGAGAAATTTTCAACAAAACCAGTTCAAATTCCAATTCGATCTAATCCAAAACCCTAGGGTTTCGAATCAAGTACCAAATCGAAGAACAACAGTGAAAGGATCTCAAATCTGCGAGGAAATTGAAACGGTTAGGGTTCGAACATTTTCCAGAAATCAAAAGACGAAGGGAAGATCAAAGTATTCCATCGTCTTCTCCCTTTCTCCAATCGTCAACAGGTAAACACGTTAAACTCCTTAGTTTTTTCTTAAATACATCAGCGAAGTCAGATCGAGGTGAATCGGTGTGAATCTGCACTTCTTTCCTCGTTTTTCTTGAAAACGTTTGCAAATAGAGGAAGAGGTGAGGATTCACATCGTAAAACGAACATCAAAGCATCGTTTCAACTTGCTCTTCGTCAATCTCAACATAACCGAACCCTAAAAGTGTAGATCTAGGAAGATCTACGATTTTTTTGCAAGAAATAATGAAAGATTCAGATAGGGGACGAAGAAACGAGTGTTACGGTGTTTTTAGTTCTAAAGAAAACGTAAGTTGTATGTTCATCGGAATCTGGAGGCTACGGCGGAGAAGATGAAGTTTCCGACCAGTCTTCATCCTCTCCGACGAGCCATTTGCAGAGCACTTAGAGAGAGAGAAGTTAGAGAGAGAGAGTGAGAAGAGAGAAATGAATTGTGGACCGGTCCTTGTGCTTTTAAAGGGACGTGAACCAGACCGGTTCACCTGAACCAGTCTGGTTCACTCCTGGACCTTGATTGCCACCGTCTGATCTAGGGTTTAGGATCCTGGATCAATCCAACGTCCCTAATGCGTTTGGATGATCCAGGATCCATGCAGGTATGGGCTTGGGTTTATGTCTGCGCAGGCTTTAGTTTTTTTTGTGTTTTTTGCTATCTTTGCACCGCTCCTTGCTATTTGCACCTCTGTTTCATCCAAAAATCCTTTAAAAATTCCTAAAAGTTTCTTACATGTTCTTGACAATTTTATTGACATTTTTGTGATATTCTTATATGTCAAAACTTAAAGGGAAATATGTGGTGGTTTTCTTGCTTCTTTGTCTTTTTTTAGTGTTAAAAATTGTGAAAAAATTGCATGTTCTTGATGCTAGTTCTTGATGCATATTATTGAATTGATGATTATGTGAATTTACAATGTGTATCCCCCTGAGTTGATGCCATTCTCTGTTGTTTTGATGAGTTGACTTGTTGATTGATTGTTTCACAAGTTATGTGTATACTTTAATATGTGAATAAATGGTAAAATAGGCTTATAATGAGTCATAATCTTTAAGAGCTTGACATTGCTTTGTAGTTTTCATGTTGTGGTTGAAATAAGCCTTTTGAAAAACTTGTCACAACAAGAGAATTATAGGACATAGCCTTGCCTTGATATTATGATGCATATTAGGCATATTTTACTACCCTTTTTTGACTAAGTCTTTTACTTCATGTTTGTTAATATTGCACTTTGTTTTTAGTATTTCTTTTTGCTTACAATTTCCATTCCATAATGCCCTATGCTACTAACCACTTTACTTCATGTTTCATGCATCCCATGAGCATCTCATACTCCATTCTTCCTCATCACTTTATTTTCTTACACTTTAAAATTCATGCAAAAGTTAGAATGTAAAACCTAGGAATTTTGTAATTTTTTCTTATGCTTTTAAATTCTTGCAAGACCATAGCATGTATCTAGGGCATGATGTAAAGGACAATGGACTCTTAATATGTACACCGACACTCACACCGACACTAGCACACACCTCACTTGGTTACTTTAGATGTATGGCTAGGATATGCATGTTTAGATGTATGTTTAGGATTGAATGTTTAGATGAATGCTTAGGTTTTACACTTAGAAAAATCAATTTTCCAAAAAAAAACTTGAACAACATCACTTGAAAACCTTTTCCAAAAAATATAGGAGCCAAAACTCCTTTGCATTTTCTCTTTATTTTCTTAATCAAATTTCAATGAAAATTAATCATACTTGACTTTTTTCCAAAATCACTAATCAAACCTCACAATTTCACAATCTTATGCCCTTGAGGCCTCTCTCTCTCATTCTTCAAAATTCCAATTTTCAAACTTAAAATCAACCAACGAAAACAAAAACATCTTTTGGAAGAGAACTACGGTGGATTTGATCCCTTAAAAGGGTACGTAGGCAAGGAAACAATATTCCTTCAATTCAAATAAAATAAAAATTCAAACATCTTCTCCTCCCTTCAATTCTTCACTTAGTAAGCTCTTAGGTGTAAATATCACTTTTCAAATAGCATTTAAAAATAAAGCGCGCGCATAGAAAATAAAGACGGTTCCTATAGGATACTATAGTCATTATGGGTGCCTAACACCTTCCCGTAGCGAAAACAACTCCCGGACCTCGATTCTCAAGGGTTTTGCTTATTTTTTCCCTTCCCAAGAAAAAATGAGATATCACCGGTTTAAAAGGTTCAAACGTAATCAATGTTTGACACCCGAAAACCAAGATAAAACAGCTAGCGACTCCACTGGGGAGATTCGAGAGTTACGCCTAGTCTTTATTTCCACGCTTGCGCTTTCGTTTTTACTTGCTTCTTTTACTTGCTTCCTTATGTGAATAAATGTTTAAATTCTTGCAAACGTGTGGGGTGAGAATATCAAAAGTCCTACACCCGGGCTGAGTGAACTTAGGATTTAGGAGGGATATAATCGACAATTCATACCGAGGGTTGCCTCGTGTATTGGATTATGCGATCAATCCCACATAGCTGAGGCATTTTGGGGGTGATGTTGTCGGCGCGTGTTGTCGCGTTTAGGCACTTTACTTCTAATTGTTCTATGACGCTATGAACCGTAGATAACCGAACCCATCCATGGCCATTTTCTAGGATGTAGTGCGGAGGCTAAACCGAGTGTTGTCTCGAATTTTAGTCGTCACGTGATACTACACTCAAGTTAGACCTTCTTACGGATAATCATGGAGCGAGTGTTGTCTCGTGGCACCATGATATACGCAAGAGAGGTTGCAACTTGGGAACCTTTTTAGAACCCGGTTACTATTATCCAAAGCCCTAGTTTCACCGGACACCGTATCCACCCATGACTCCTTGACTTTGAATTTCAACCCACCATGTTTTCTCCGTACTTGAACATAATCATGCATACATGCATACATGCATACATGCATAAACTCTTTTTGCATGCATTTATCGAAGGGCTTAGACAAATTGAATTTGTAAACATTGTAGGAATGGGGAAGACTAAGTCCTACAAGTTCAAGGAAGCGGATTTGGCTAGTTTGAGAGATTTGGCACTCAAGATCGAGGATCCAACTGGTTTCCGACATCGTTACGGGGCCTTACTTACTCTTCTCCAGACTAATTTAGATGAGAAGCTTGTGCACACTCTAGTGCAATTCTATGATCGGGACTATCAGTGCTTCACTTTTCCTGACTTTCAGTTGGTGCCCACACTCGAAGCTTATTCTTGCTTGATGGATCTATCTATTGCTAAGGGGGTACCCTTCGCGGGACTTGAGAATCCTCCTACTCCATTGGTTATTGCTAAGGATCTCTATCTCAAGACCACCCATGTCTCCAAGAATCTTGTCACTAAGGCTCACGTCCGAGGGTTCACTTCAAAGTATCTACTTGAGAAAGCCAACCTCAAGACCACTTGTCAAGACACTCTTGAAGCTATTCTTGCACTCCTCATCTATGGGCTTATTCTCTTTCCAAATCTTGATGACTTCGTGGATATGAATGCTATTATGATCTTCCACTCCAAGAATCCGGTTCCTACTTTGCTAGCTGACACATACCATGCTATTCACGATCGGTCCGGCAAGGGCCGTGGATACATTCTTTGTTGTGTGCCTCTCCTCTATAGGTGGTTTATTTCGCACCTTCCGAAGACTTTCCATGATAATCCAGAAAATTGGTCTATTTCATAGAGGATCATGGCTCTCACTCCTAATGAAGTGGTTTGGCTTACTCCAGCTTCTAGAGTCAAAGAAATTATCCTTGGTGGTGGAAAGTTTCTTAATGTGCCTCTTCTTGGTACCCGGGGTGGAATCAACTATAACCCGGAGCTCGCCTTGCGACAATTTGGTTTCCCGATGAAAGAAAAGCCCATCAATCTTGCTACATCTCCTTACTTCTTCCATTACTCCAATGCACCCACAAGAATAAGAGAGGATTTCATAGAGGCTTGGTCCAAACTTCGGAAGAAAGAGGTGAAGCATATGGGTGTAAGGTCCGATGTTGCTCATGAGGCCTATACACAGTGGGTGATAAACCAAGCTGAGAAGATTGGTATGCCTTACCCCGCTATGAGATACGTGTCTGCATCTATTCCAGCCATGCCTTTGCCTCTACCACCACATACTCAGGAGAAGTATCAGGAGCACCTAGCTATAGAGAGCCGAGAGAAGCATCAGTGGAGGACTAGATACTATGAGGCTGAGAACTTGATCATGACTCTGGATGGAAATGATGAGCAGAAGACTCATGAGGTCTTGACGCTAAAGAAAGAGTTGGCTAAAGCTAGGAAAGAAATTGAAGAAAAAGATAAGTTGCTTATGAGGGACTCCAAGAGGGCTAGGGGTGCCCGTAGCTTCTATGCCCGATACTGCAACTATGAGTCTGAGTCTGAGGATGATGCTTCCACTTCCTATGCTTGAGGATTTCTATTTCCTACTGTTATTGCCAGTTGTTTATGTTGTTGTTTTTTTTCTTCTTTCAAAGTATATCCCTTGGATTAGTATTTCAAAGGGAATTATCTTGTAGGACTCTGTGATGCTTGATTTTTTTGTCTGGTTTTGATGTTTCAATTGTTTAGTAATGTTTACGAGTTTCTAATTTGTCTAAAACCCTTCGATAACATAAAAAAGAATCTTTTTGCATATGCATTTACACATCTCATGCATCATGTGCATTCATTGGTCACAAAAGACTTCTCTCATGCTCATTGCCTCCTGGTTTTTCCGCCGCAGTCTGAAAAGTGGCTCGTGCTCGTAAGGTTTACCAACAAGATAGAGTTCATCAAACAAGATTGTACAAGAGAAGAAACATGGCTAACTTTGAAGAAGAAAATGCTCAGCTCCGTGCCGAATTGGCTGCTATGAAAGAAGACTTGCCTAAGGCTCATAACGCTATGTCCACTATGATGGCTGCACAAGAACAACCAGCCACATCTGTCCCAGCTTCTACTGAGGTGATTCCATCTATCCCACTATCTACTGTGATGTCTGATGCTCGGTTTGTTATGCCTAATGGACGCCCTTATGGACTCTCAGCTTTCTATGCTCCTAATACTGCGGCTGGTATTTCTGGTATTGGCAATCAGGGACAGATTCCTGTGACAACTTTTGCTACTACACCTGTTTCTATGCCTCAAGTGACTAATGTTGTTACCGACCCTGTTGTACACACTGTGCAACAGGTAATTGATGTTGATACTCCGCGTGGACAAGACCCTATAATGGAAGCTATGAGAAAACAGTTAACGGAGTTAGCTGGAAAACTCCGTGAGGTCAAGGCTAGCCGTGGGAACGGTGTTTCTGCTAAGGCTCGTGATCTATGCTTGGTATCCCGATTTGAGGTTCCTAAGAAGTTCAAAGTGTCAGATTTTGACAAATACAATGGAACTTCTTGTCCACATAGCCATGTCATTCGGTACGTCCGAAAGATGGCCAACTACGCAGATAATGATGCGCTGATGATCCACTGCTTCCAGGATAGCTTGATGGAAGATGTGGCAGACTGGTATACTGGTTTAAGCAAAGACAATATCCATACTTTTGAGGAACTCGCTGCTGCTTTTGAAAATCATTATGAGTTCAACACCCGCTTGAAGCCAAATAGGGATTCTCTTAAGTCTTTGTCTCAGAAGTCAGATCAAACCTTCCGTGAATATGCCCAGAGATGGAGAGGGGCAGCTGCCCGTGTTTCTCCTCGGCTTGATGAGGAAGAACTAACACAGACATTCCTGAAAACTCTGAAGAAGGAATACGTTGAAAGGATGATAGTCTCTGCTCCAAATAATTTCTCCGATATGGTTACTATGGGAACTCGTCTAGAGGAGGCTGTCAGAGAGGGTATCATTGTTCTTGAAAAGGGAGAATCTTCAGCTATTTCACCAAAGAAGTATGGTAATGGCCACCATAAGAAGAAAGAATCCGAAGTAGGGATGGTATCTGGTAACCAGTCTACAGCTGCTGCTCAGTTACCCCTTCCCTACCAATACATGCAGTACTCTCAACATCCTTTCTTCCCGCCGTTCTACCAGCAATATCCTCTGCCATCGGGTCAACCGCCAGTGCCCGTTAATGCCATTGCTCAACAAGTACAACAACAGCCTCCTGCTCAACAGCAACAGCAGCAACAACAGGGTCCTCGGCCCAAGACTTATTTCCCACCAATACCGATGCGGTATGCTGATCTACTCCCAACTCTACTCGCTAAGGGCCACTGCGTCACGAGACCAGGCAAGCCTCCGCCTACACCATTGCCTCCCAGGTTCCGACAGGATCTCACATGTGAATTCCATCAGGGTGCTCAAGGCCACGATGTTGAAGGGTGCTATGCTCTGAAATATGTGGTAAAGGATCTGATAGACAGAGGACGGTTAACTTTTGAAAATAGTGTCCCTCATGTTCTCGACATCCCACTTCCGAATCATGCTGCAGTTAACATGATCGAGGCTTTCGAAAGAGTTCGTGTCCCTCGAGAGGCTCTTACTTTAGATGTCCGTAATGTTGCTACTCCTTTGGTGCCACTACATGTCAAACTCTGCCAAGCTTTTTTGTTTAATCACGATCATGCTTCTTGTTCAGAATGTCTTCAAAATCCTATGGGTTGTTGTGTGGTGCAAGATGATATACAGAGCCTAATGGATGATAAATATTTGATTGCCAGTGATATTTATGTGATTGTGCCAGTGTTTCATGATTCTCCCGCTGGAAGTGCATCTCAGACAAGGAATGTTGAACCCTTAGTAATCAGGTTGCCTGGTCCGGTATCTTATGCCTCTACTAAGGCAATCCCTTACAAGTATGATGCAACCATGATTGAGAATGGGGTGGAAGTGCCTCTAAGAAGCAGAAAAGTCCGTCCACCCTTGTTCCAAAAGAAGGTGGTTACACCTGTTGCTACAATAACTCCGCCAGTTGCTCCTCCTGTTGACAAGAACGCCGGTCCATCAGGCCAGTCCATTGAAGCGTCTAATCTGGACGAAATTCTGAGGCTTATTAAAAAGAGTGATTATAAAATTGTTGACCAGCTGCTGCAAACTCCGTCAAAGATATCCATCTTGTCTCTGCTCCTGAGCTCAGAAGCTCACAGGAAAGTGTTGATGAAGGTGTTGGAACAGGCCTATGTTGATCATGAAGTCTCTGTGGATCAGTTCAATGGAATAGTGGGTAACATTACTGCTTGCAATAACTTGGGGTTTGGTGACGATGAGCTCCCCGAAGCAGGGAAACACCACAACTTGGCTCTGCATATCTCAGTACACTGCAAGTCTGACATGATATCCAATGTGTTGGTGGACACTGGATCATCCTTAAATGTAATGCCTGAGTCTACACTGAGACAGTTGAGTCATCATGGACTCTCTCTAAGGGGAAATAGCTATTTGGTTAAAGCTTTCGACGGGTCTCGCAAAGATGTTCTTGGGGAGGTAGATCTACCAATTACCATTGGTCCTGAGACATTCCAGATCACTTTCCAGGTCATGGACATCAATGCTTCTTACAGTTGTCTCCTCGGAAGACCGTGGATTCACGAGGCTGGGCCAGTAACCTCCACTCTGCACCAGAAGCTCAAGTTTGTGAGGAATGGTAAGCTTGTCACTGTACATGGTGAAGAAGCATATCTGGTTAGCCAAGTGTCATCTTTCTCTTGTGTTGAAGCAGGGTCCGCTGAAGGGACGTCATTTCAAGGCTTGACTGTTGAAGGTGCGGAACCCCGGAGAACTAGTGCTAGTATGGCTTCATTGAAAGACGCCCAGAAAGCTGTTCAAGAAGGGCAAGCTGCTGGCTGGGGCAAAGTGATACAGATTTTGGAAAATAAGCGTAAAGAGGGCCTTGGATTCTCCCCGACCTCAGGCATTTCAACTGGAACTTTCTATAGTGTTGGGTTCATCAATGCTATTGTTGAAGATGCTGCTGAAAGTAGCTATGTGCCTACATTTGTTGTACCAGGAGGCACCGTGAGAAACTGGGAGGCCATTGATGTTCCTTTAGTCATGCATGCTTCCATGTAATGTGTCTTGTTGCTCATGTTTTCTTTGTTTTCAAAATAACAATCCTTTCGCTCTGCCCAAGGCAAAAGTGATATCATTGTAAGGGCATGTTTGTTTCGGCATTGCTGTTATCAATAAAAATCGTCTTTTTTTCAACGACTTTTGTTTTTACTTTTTAGTGCCTTTTTTCTTGGAAATAATGGTAATGCCAGAAAAAACCAAAACATCTGTATTTTCTTATTAATTTCAAAAATCTGCATGAAAAACATTTTTCTAAAAATCATCCCAATCATATTATGCAGATTGAACCACAATAAACCCGTTGAACACAGTGACCCTATGGTTCCTCCAATTTTTGAATTCCCTGTGTATGAAGCTGAAGATGAGGAAGATGATGAAGAGATACCATATGAGATCACTCGACTGCTTGAGTATGAAAGAAGAGCCATTCAGCCTCACCAGGAAGAAATTGAGCTTATCAACCTGGGTACTGAAGAGAATAAGCGAGAGATCAAGATTGGTGCTGCACTTGAGCCAGAAGTGAAAAAGAAGATTACTCAGCTTCTCCATGATTATCCAGATGTCTTTGCATGGTCCTATGAAGATATGCCAGGTCTAGACCCCAAGATTGTGGAACATCGGATACCGACAAGACCTGAATGTCCTCCTGTCAAATAGAAATTAAGAAGGTCTCGTCCAGACATGGCTCTTAAGATCAAGGCTGAGGTGCAAAAGCAAATTGACGCGGGTTTCCTCATGACAGCTGAATATCCTGAGTGGATTGCCAACATTGTACCAGTACCGAAGAAAGATGGGAAATTTCGAATGTGTGTTGATTATAGAGAATTGAATAAGGCCAGTCCGAAAGATAACTTCCCATTGCCTCATATTGATGTGCTTGTTGACAGTACTGCTCAGTCTAAAGTGTTCTCTTTTATGGATGGTTTCTCTGGCTATAACCAGATACGAATGTCACCTGAAGATAGGGAAAAGACATCCTTCATCACCCCGTGGGGAACATTCTGTTATAAAGTGATGCCGTTTGGCTTGATAAATGCTGGTGCTACCTATCAAAGGGGTATGACCACTCTGTTTCATGATATGATTCACAAAGAGATTGAAGTATATGTTGATGATATGATTGTGAAATCAAGTGATGAAGAGCATCATATTGTGTATTTGAAAAAGATGTTTGAAAGATTGAGAAAGTACAAGCTGCGGTTGAACCCTAATAAGTGCACATTTGGTGTAAGATCTGGGAAGTTGCTAGGCTTCATTGTCAGTCAAAGAGGCATTGAAGTCCGAGCCATCAGATAGATGCCGGCCCCTCAAACTGAAAAGCAAGTCAGAGGTTTCCTCGGACGCTTGAATTATATTTCAAGATTCATATCTCACATGACTACTACCTGTGGACCAATCTTCAAATTGCTCAGAAAGAATCAGCCTGTTGTATAAAATGATGAATGCCAAGAAGCTTTTGATAGCATTAAAGAATACCTATAAGAACCACCTATTCTTGTCCCACCAGTGGAAGGAAGACCTTTGATTATGTATCTGTCAGTGTTAGATGATTCTGTGGGTTGTGTTCTCGGTCAACAAGACGAGACTGGAAAGAAAGAACATGCTATCTACTATCTGAGCAAGAAGTTCACTGACTGTGAGACTCGGTATACAATGTTTGAAAAGACTTGTTGTGCTTTAGCTTGGGCTGCCAAACGCCTACGTCATTACATGGTGAATCATACAACTTGGTTGATATCCCGAATGGATCCAATTAAGTACATCTTCGAAAAGCCTGCTGTTACTGGAAAGATTGCACGTTGGCAAATGTTGTTGTCTGAATATGATATTGTGTACAAAGCTCAGAAAGCAATCAAAGGAAGCATCCTTGCTGAGCATCTCGCTTGTCAACCTCTTGATGATTACCAGCCGATTAAGTTTGATTTCCCTGATGAAGAGATTATGTATCTGAAAGCAAAAGACTGTGAAGAACCACTGATTAATGAGGGGCCGGATCCCAATAGCAAATGGGGACTGGTGTTTGATGGTGCTGTCAATGCTTATGGTAAAGGAATTGGGGCCATTATTGTAACTCCGCAGGGGCACTACATTCCTTTCACTGCTCGAATAACTTTTGAATGCACGAACAACATAGCTGAATATGAAGCATGCATCTTGGGCATTGAAGAAGCCATTGATGTGAGAATTAAGCACCTTGATGTCTATGGAGATTCCGCACTTGTTATTAATCAGATAAAGGGTGAATGGGAGACTCATCATGAGAAGTTGATCCCTTACCGTGACTATGCAAGACGTCTGTTGACATACTTCACAAAAGTTGAGCTGCACCACATCCCTCGGGATGAAAACCAGATGGCTGATGCTCTTGCTACTCTGTCTTCCATGTTTCGTGTGAACCACTGGAATGACGTGCCCGTAATCAAAGTACAACGTCTTGATAGACCCGCTCATGTGTTTACTATTGAAAATATGCCAGATCAAGCTGATAAAGATGTGAATAATGGAAAACCTTGGTATCATAATATCAAACAGTTCTTGCAGAACCATGAATATCCACCTGGTGCTTCCAACAGGGATAAAAAGACCCTGAGAAGATGGGCTAGTAAATTCCTTCTGGAAGGAGAAATCCTATACAAGAGGAACTATGACATGGTCTTGTTGAGATGTGTTGATAAACAAGAAGCTGAGAAATTGATGCATGATGTACATGACGGTACCTTTGGGACCCATGCTACAGGTCACACTATGTCAAGAAAACTGTTAAGAGCCGGCTATTACTGGATAACTATGGAGCGTGACTGCCACAGACATGCCAGGAGATGCCACAAGTGTCAAATATATGCCGACAAGATTCATGTGCCTCCACATGTCCTCAATGTTATCTCTTCCCCATGGCATTTCTCTATGAGGGGCATTGACATGATCGGGAGAATTGAACCAAAGGCTTCCAACGGACATCGTTTCATTCTAGTGGCAATTGACTATTTCACCAAGTGGGTTGAAGCTGCTTCCTATGCAAACGTGACCAAGCAAGTGGTAGTGAAGTTTATCAAGAATAACATCATCTGTCGATATGGTGTTCCCAACAAGATCATCACTGACAATGGTTCCAATCTAAACAATAGCATGATGCAGGCTTTATGTGAAGAATTCAAGATCGAGCATCACAACTCTTCTCCTTATAGACCTCAGATGAATGGTGCAGTTGAGGCCGCTAACAAAAACATCAAGAAGATTGTTCAGAAGATGGTCACTACTTACAAAGACTGGCATGAGGTGCTGCCTTTTGCCTTGCATGGTTACCGTACTACAGTGCGCAGTCCAACCGGGGCAACTCCTTTCTCTCTAGTATATGGTATGGAAGCAGTTCTCCCTCTGGAAGTGGAGATTCCATCTCTCCGAGTGATCATGGAAGCAAAACTAACTGAGGCTGAATGGTGTCAGAGTCGGTATGATCAGTTGAATTTGATTGAAGAGAAACGTATGGATGCTATGGCTCACGGACAGTTGTATCAAGTGCGAATGAAGAATGCGTTTGACAAGAAAGTCCGACCTCGAGAATTCAAGGAAGGCGAACTTGTATTGAAAAGAAGGATAAGCCAGCAACCTGACCCAAGGGGCAAGTGGACACCTAACTATGAAGGTCCTTATGTTGTCAAGAAAGCTTTCTCTGGTGGTGCTTTGATCCTTACACACATGGATGGTGTTGAACTTCCGAATCCTGTAAATGCAGATATAGTCAAGAAATACTTTGTCTAAAAAGAAAAGAACAGCGTGGTAGGTCGAAAATCCGAAAGGGCGGCCTAGGCAAAAATGCGCTTCCCGGTGGATCGAAAACCCGAAAGGGCGATCCAGGCAAAAGTTAGGGACAATAAAAATGAATATGAAAAAGCTCGCTGAGATTGTACGCAACTCATGCAAGAATGAGCGTCTCGATGAGCCGAAAACCCGAAAGGGCGGTTCATGCAAAAATGAGATTGACAATAGAAGACAAGTAACTATATCTGGCAAACCACCATCACCCCTTGGGACATCTGCAACTGTCAATGATCATCTTCATCAGAAGCTTCTGTACTTGTGAATTTAAAATTTCTATCAAATGTAGCGGTCATCGTGTTCAATGTACCACCAACCAATAAAATTACCATTTTCCAAGCTTTGTAAATCCGTGGAGTCATGCCTTTGGCTGACTCTCACTCTTCTACATCAATTTGAGCCTGTGCTATTGTTTGAAACTCTATTTTCTTTCTATTTTCAATGCTATATACAAAATAGTTCCTTTCTACTTGATAATGTCAAATGTCTGAAACAAACATCTTTGAAAATTGAAAAATCTTTTCCTGTCTATTTTAAAAGAAAACCTGAGCAATAGGGTACATTTCAATGAAACATGCATGAATAAATGAGTGTCAATGTCTATTTCAATACATGTTACGGGCAGGTTACTCCCCAGGATGGTCTGTGGTCAATGGCAAGAATGAAAAAACAGAATGAAAGGAAAAAATGAAATGAAAATGAAAATAAAAGCTCGCTAAGTTGAAAACCCGAAAGGGCGGCTTAGGCAAAAATGAGCACCCCGCTGATTGACAACCTATGAAGGCAATTCAGGCAAAAATGGGGCAACGAAAAGGATTTATACCCGGTGAATCGAAAACACGAAAGGGCGGTTCAGGCAAAAATGGGATTGAAAAATGAAAAGAATGAAAGATGATATAAAAGCATTGACCACAGATGCGAACATCCAACGTTCACCCAGCACTGACACGCCTAACAACGGCGACCTGTATCCAAGAATCTTCCGAGGTCCCTCTTCTACAAGTTTCTATTGCCCTCAGCAATGGTATTGATACGTCTCTTGACGACGGTCTCTCCAAAGAGGATTTCCATATGCATATGTTGTAGCACGAACCACTACGTGCCCTATCTTCCAATGTTTTGTCTGTCTCTGCGAAACTTCTCTGTCAAACTACAAACCAATCATGCATTTCAAGCATTCATACATGCATAATCATGCATTTTATGTGCGCATACATTTAATAATCTTGTTATACCATACATACATGTTGCATTCCTGATCTCAACTTTCAATTCAATTCAATCTTCACTTTCAAAACTTGTGAAAAGGGCATGTTCTTGATCTCCAATCATGATACATAATATTGATTTGTGAAGTGTGAATTTGTAATGAATTTCTTGCTGTTTTGAAGTGTTTTTACTGCATGTGGATATATTGTGTGTGTTTACTTGTTTTGCAAGCTTTGTTTGTGAATAAATAAATGAAGAATATGTCTAATTTTCTCCCAAAAATGCTCATTGTGATACATGCTTTTAATCCTCTTTGAAAAACCTGAATTTATGCCTTTGAAAATGTGTTAGATTGTGAGGATTATAAGTCATGTGAACTTGGTATTTTTGTGATGATTTTAGGCATTCTCTTGATTTGTTTTTACTTGTTTTTGTGATACTTTCTTACTTTTGTTATGATAGCCTTTACTTGCTCTATATCTTGTGTTACTAACATTTCCATCTCATGTTTCATACATTCCATAAGCATATTTCATCCTTCAATCTTAGTTCCATTTCTTGCACTTTAATTCTCATGCCAAGACTTAGAATGTAAAGATCCTAGGAATTTTGTAATTTTCTTTATGTTTTTTAATTTCTTGCAAGACCATAGCATGTAAACTAGGGAATATGTAAAGGACAATGGACTCTAATGATGTACACCGACACAAGCACCGACACATGCACACACATCACACGGATACTTTAGATGTATGCCTTAGATGTATGCTTAGGAATCACGATACTTAGAAAAATTCTCTTTTCCAAAAAAATATGAACAACTTCACTCAAACAATTTTCCAAAGAAACCTTGGGATCAAAATCCCATTGAATTTTCCCTTTATTTTCTTAAACAAAAACCTTAATGAATTTTAATCATACTTAGACTTTCTTTTGCAAAATACCTAATCACACCTCACATTTTCCAAAATCGTATGCCCTTGAGGCCTCTCTCTCTCTTATTCTTCAAAATTCCATTTTCCAAACTTAAAATCAACGAACAAAAACAAAAACATTTTTTTGGAAGAGAACTACATGGAGTTTGATCCCTTAAAAGGGTATGTAGGCAAGAAGTCAAAACTTCTCCAAGTCCAATAAAAATAAAAATTCAAACATCTTCTTCTCCCTCCAATTCTTCACTTAGCAAACTCTTAGGTGTAAATATCATTTTTCAAATAGCAATTAAAAATAAAGCGCGCGCGTAGAAAGTAAAGACGGTTCCTATAGGATACTATAGTCGTTATGGGTGCCTAACACCTTCCCGTAGCGAAAACAACTCCCGGACCCCGATTCTCAAGGGTTTTTCTAATTTTTCCCTTCCTAAGAAAAAATGAGAAATCAAAGGTGCAAAAGGTTCAAACTTAATCAATGTTTGACACCCGAAAAACCAAGATAAAACACATTTCATAGGAACTATTACATTCTTTGATTCGATAAGGCTCGACCACTTTAAGCCCTTGTTAGTGAAAGGAAAAAGGTAAAAAACGAGTAAAATCCGTAAATTAACAAAGATATTAACTTAACCCCCATTTTGGCGTTTTTTGAAAATTATAAAATCAACCGTGGATGTCGTAGATATGCTTGTTATATTTTCTAGGAACTATTCCATGGTTCAATTCGATAAGGCTAGGCCACTTTACGTCTTTTTTAGTGAAAGAAAAAGGGTCAAAAACGAGAAAAATCCGTAAATTAACAAGGAAGTTAACCTAACCCCCATTTTGGCCGTTTTTGAAAATTCAAATATAAACCATGGAAGTCGTAGACATGCTTGTTAGATTTCATAGGAACTATTACATTGTTCGATTCGATAAGGCTAGGCCACTTTATGCCCGTTTTAATGAAAGAAAAAGGATCAAAATCGAGTAAAATCCAAAAATTAACAAGGAAGTTAACTTAACCCCCATTTTGGCCGTTTTTGAAAATTCTAAAATCGACCATGTAAGTCATAGATATGCATATTATGTTTCCTAGGAACTATTTCATGCTTCGATTCGATAAGGCTATGCCACATTATGCCTTTTTTAGTGAAAGAAAAATGGTCAAAAACGAGTAAAATCCGTAAATTAACAAGGAAATTAACTTAACCCCCATTTTGGCTGTTTTTGAAAATTCTAAAATAAACCATGGAAGTCGTAGATATGCTTGTTAGATTTCATAGGAACTATTATATGCTTCGAGTCGATAAGGCTAGGCCAGTTTATGCCCTTTTTAGTGATAGAAAAAGGGTCAAAAACGAGTAAAATCCTTAAATTAACAAGGAAGTTAACCTAACCCCCATTTTGGTCATTTTTGAAAATTCTAAAATCAACCATGGAAGTAATAGATATGCTCGTTAGATTTCATAGGAACTATTAGATGCTTCGATTTGATAAGGCTAGGCCACTTTATGCGTTTTGTAGTGAAAGAAAAAAGGTAAAAAACGATTAAAATCCTTAAATTAACAAGGAAATTAACTTAACCCCCATTTTGGCCGTTTTTGAAAATTCAAATATAAACCATGGAAGTCGTAGATATGCTTGTTAGATTTCCTAGGAACTATTACATTGTTCGATTCGATAAGGCTAGGCCACTTTATGCCCGTTTTAGTGAAAGAAAAAGGATCAAAATCGAGTAAAATCCGAAAATTAACAAGGAAGTTAACTTAACCCCCGTTTTGGCCGTTTTTGAAAATTCTAAAATCAACCATGGAAGTCATAGATATGCATATTATGTTTCCTAGGAACTATTACATGCTTCGATTCGATAAGGTTATGCCACATTATGCCTTTTTTAGTGAAAGAAAAAGGGTCAAAAACGTGTAAAATCCGTAAATTAATAAGGAAATTCACTTAACCCCCATTTTGGCCGTTTTTGAAAATTCTAAAATCAACCTTGGAAGTCGAATATATGCTTGTTACATTTCATAGGAACTATTACATTCTTCGATTCGATAAGGCTCGACCACTTTAAGCCCTTTTTCGTGAAAGGAAAAAGGTAAAAAAACGAGTAAAATCCGTAAATTAACAAAGATATTAACTTAACCCCCATTTTGGCCATTTTTGAAAATTATAAAATCAACCGTGGATGTCGTAGATATGCTTGTTATATTTTCTAGGAACTATTCCATGGTTCAATTCGATAAGGCTAGGCCACCTTATGCCTTTTTTAGTGAAAGAAAAAGGATCAAAATCGAGTAAAATCCGTAAATTAACAAGGAAATCCACTTTACCACCAATTTGGCCGTTTTTGAAATTTCTCAAATCAACCATTTAAGTCGTAGATATGCTCGTTAGATTTCCTAGGAACTATTACACGCTTCGATTCGATAAGGCTCGGCCAGTTTTGGCCCTTTTTATTGAAAGAAAAAAGGTCAAAAAGGAGTAAAATTCGTAAATTTACAAGGAAATTAACTTAACCCCCATTTTGGCCGTTTTTGAAAATTCTAAAATCAACCATGGAAGTCCTAGATATGCTCGTTAGATTTCCTAGGAACTATTACATGCTTCGATTCGATAAGGCTAGGCCACTTTATGCCTTTTTTAGTGAAAGAAAAAGGGTTAAAAACGACTAAAATCCGTAAATTAACAAGGAAGTTAACCTAACCCCCATTTTGGCCGTTTTTGAAAATTCAAATATAAACCATGGAAGTCGTAGATATGCTTGTTAGATTTCCTAGGAACTATTACATTGTTCGATTCGATAAGGCTAGGCCACTTTATGCCCGTTTTAATGAAAGAAAAAGGATCAAAATCGAGTAAAATCCGAAAATTAACAAGGAAGTTAACTTAACCCCCATTTTGGCCGTTTTTGAAAATTCTAAAATCAACCATGGAGGTCAGAGATATGCATATTATGTTTCCTAGGAACTATTACATGCTTCGATTCGATAAGGCTATGCTACATTTTGCCTTTTTTAGTAAAAGAAAAAGTGTCAAAAATGTAAAATCCGTAAATTAAAAAGGAAATTCACTTAACCCCCATTTTGGCCGTTTTTGAAAATTCTAAAAGCAACCTTGGAAGTTGAATATATGCTTGTTACATTTCATAGGAACTATTACATTCTTTGATTCGATAAGGCTCGACCACTTTAAGCCCTTTTTAGTGAAAGGAAAATGGTAAAAAACGAGTAAAATCCGTAAATTAACAAAGATATTAACTTAACCCCCATTTTGGCCTTTTTTGAAAATTATAAAATCAACCGTGGATGTCGTAGATATGCTTGTTATATTTTCTAGGAACTATTCCATGGTTCAATTCGATAAGGCTAGGTCACTTTACGCCTTTTTTAGTAAAAGAAAAAGTGTCAAAAACGAGTAAAATCCGTAAATTAACAAGGAAGTTAACCTAACCCCCATTTTGGCCGTTTTTGAAAATCCAAATATAAACCATGGAAGTCGTAGACATGCTTGTTAGATTTCCTAGGAACTATTACATTGCTCGATTCGATAAGGCTAGGCCACTTTATGCCCGTTTTAATGAAAGAAAAAGGATCAAAATCGAGTAAAATCCGAAAATTAACAAGGAAGTTAACTTAACCCCCATTTTGGCCGTTTTTGAAAATTCTAAAATCAACCATGGAAGTCAGAGATATGCGTATTATGTTTCCTATGAACTATTACATGCTTCGATTCGATAAGGCTATGCCACATTATGCCTTTTTTAGTGAAAGAAAAATGGTCAAAAACGAGTAAAATCCGTAAATTAACAAGGAAATTAACTTAACCCCCATTTTGGCTGTTTTTGAAAATTCTAAAATAAACCATTGAAGTCGTAGATATGCTTGTTAGATTTCCTAGGAACTATTATATGCTTCGAGTCGATAAGGCTAGGCCAGTTTATGCCCTTTTTAGTGATAGAAAAAGGGTCAAAAACGAGTAAAATCCTTAAATTAACAAGGAAGTTAACCTAACCCCCATTTTGGCCATTTTTGAAAATTCTAAAATCAACCATGGGAGTAATAGATATGCTCGTTAGATTTCATAGGAACTATTAGATGCTTCGATTCGATAAGGCTAGGCCACTTTATGCGTTTCGTAGTGAAAGAAAAAAGGTAAAAAACGAGTAAAATCCTTAAATTAACAAGGAAATTAACTTAACCCCCATTTTGGCCGTTTTTGAAAATTCAAATATAAACCATGGAAGTCGTAGATATGCTTGTTAGATTTCCTAGGAACTATTACATTGTTCGATTCGATAAGGCTAGGCCACTTTATGCCCGTTTTAATGAAAGAAAAAGGATCAAAATCGAGTAAAATCCGAAAATTAACAAGGAAGTTAACTTAACCCCCATTTTGGCCGTTTTTGAAAATTCTAAAATCAACCATGGAGGTCAGAGATATGCATATTATGTTTCCTAGGAACTATTACATGCTTCGATTCGATAAGGCTATGCTACATTTTGCCTTTTTTAGTAAAAGAAAAAGTGTCAAAAATGTAAAATCCGTAAATTAAAAAGGAAATTCACTTAACCCCCATTTTGGCCGTTTTTGAAAATTCTAAAAGCAACCTTGGAAGTTGAATATATGCTTGTTACATTTCATAGGAACTATTACATTCTTTGATTCGATAAGGCTCGACCACTTTAAGCCCTTTTTAGTGAAAGGAAAATGGTAAAAAACGAGTAAAATCCGTAAATTAACAAAGATATTAACTTAACCCCCATTTTGGCCTTTTTTGAAAATTATAAAATCAACCGTGGATGTCGTAGATATGCTTGTTATATTTTCTAGGAACTATTCCATGGTTCAATTCGATAAGGCTAGGTCACTTTACGCCTTTTTTAGTAAAAGAAAAAGTGTCAAAAACGAGTAAAATCCGTAAATTAACAAGGAAGTTAACCTAACCCCCATTTTGGCCGTTTTTGAAAATCCAAATATAAACCATGGAAGTCGTAGACATGCTTGTTAGATTTCCTAGGAACTATTACATTGCTCGATTCGATAAGGCTAGGCCACTTTATGCCCGTTTTAATGAAAGAAAAAGGATCAAAATCGAGTAAAATCCGAAAATTAACAAGGAAGTTAACTTAACCCCCATTTTGGCCGTTTTTGAAAATTCTAAAATCAACCATGGAAGTCAGAGATATGCGTATTATGTTTCCTATGAACTATTACATGCTTCGATTCGATAAGGCTATGCCACATTATGCCTTTTTTAGTGAAAGAAAAATGGTCAAAAACGAGTAAAATCCGTAAATTAACAAGGAAATTAACTTAACCCCCATTTTGGCTGTTTTTGAAAATTCTAAAATAAACCATTGAAGTCGTAGATATGCTTGTTAGATTTCCTAGGAACTATTATATGCTTCGAGTCGATAAGGCTAGGCCAGTTTATGCCCTTTTTAGTGATAGAAAAAGGGTCAAAAACGAGTAAAATCCTTAAATTAACAAGGAAGTTAACCTAACCCCCATTTTGGCCATTTTTGAAAATTCTAAAATCAACCATGGGAGTAATAGATATGCTCGTTAGATTTCATAGGAACTATTAGATGCTTCGATTCGATAAGGCTAGGCCACTTTATGCGTTTCGTAGTGAAAGAAAAAAGGTAAAAAACGAGTAAAATCCTTAAATTAACAAGGAAATTAACTTAACCCCCATTTTGGCCGTTTTTGAAAATTCAAATATAAACCATGGAAGTCGTAGATATGCTTGTTAGATTTCCTAGGAACTATTACATTGTTCGATTCAATAAGGCTAGGCCACTTTATGCCCGTTTTAGTGAAAGAAAAAGGATCAAAATCGAGTAAAATCCAAAAATTAACAAGGAAGTTAACTTAACCCCCGTTTTGGCCGTTTTTGAAAATTCTAAAATCAACCATGGAAGTCATAGATATGCATATTATGTTTCCTAGGAACTATTACATGCTTCGATTCGATAAGGTTATGCCACATTATGCCTTTTTTAGTGAAAGAAAAAGGGTCAAAAACGTGTAAAATCCGTAAATAAATAAGGAAATTCACTTAACCCCCATTTTGGCCGTTTTTGAAAATTCTAAAATCAACCTTGGAAGTCGAATATATGCTTGTTACATTTCATAGGAACTATTACATTCTTCGATTCGATAAGGCTCGACCACTTTAAGCCCTTTTTAGTGAAAGGAAAAACGTAAAAAACGAGTAAAATCCGTAAATTAACAAAGATATTAACTTAACCCCCATTTTGGCCGTTTTTGAAAATTATAAAATCAACCGTGGATGTCGTAGATATGCTTGTTATATTTTCTAGGAACTATTCCATGGTTCAATTCGATAAGGCTAGGCCACTTTATGCCTTTTTTAGTGAAAGAAAAAGGATCAAAATCGAGTAAAATCCGTAAATTAACAAGGAAATCCACTTTACCACCATTTCGGCCGTTTTTGAAATTTCTCAAATCAACCATTTAAGTCGTAGATATGCTCGTTAGATTTCCCAGGAACTATTACACGCTTCGATTCGATAAGGCTCGGCCAGTTTAGGCCCTTTTTAGTGAAAGAAAAAAGGTCAAAAAGGAGTAAAATTCGTAAATTTTCAAGGAAATTAACTTAACCCCCATTTTGGCCGTTTTTGAAAATTCTAAAATCAACCATGGAAGTCCTAGATATGCTCGTTAGATTTCCTAGGAACTATTACATGCTTCGATTCGATAAGGCTAGGCCACTTTATGCCCGTTTTAATGAAAGAAAAAGGATCAAAATCGAGTAAAATCCGAAAATTAACAAGGAAGTTAACTTAACCCCCATTTTGGCCGTTTTTGAAAATTCTAAAATCAACCATGGAAGTCAGAGATATGCGTATTATGTTTCCTATGAACTATTACATGCTTCGATTCGATAAGGCTATGCCACATTATGCCTTTTTTAGTGAAAGAAAAATGGTCAAAAACGAGTAAAATCCGTAAATTAACAAGGAAATTAACTTAACCCCCATTTTGGCTGTTTTTGAAAATTCTAAAATAAACCATTGAAGTCGTAGATATGCTTGTTAGATTTCCTAGGAACTATTATATGCTTCGAGTCGATAAGGCTAGGCCAGTTTATGCCCTTTTTAGTGATAGAAAAAGGGTCAAAAACGAGTAAAATCCTTAAATTAACAAGGAAGTTAACCTAACCCCCATTTTGGCCATTTTTGAAAATTCTAAAATCAACCATGGGAGTAATAGATATGCTCGTTAGATTTCATAGGAACTATTAGATGCTTCGATTCGATAAGGCTAGGCCACTTTATGCGTTTCGTAGTGAAAGAAAAAAGGTAAAAAACGAGTAAAATCCTTAAATTAACAAGGAAATTAACTTAACCCCCATTTTGGCCGTTTTTGAAAATTCAAATATAAACCATGGAAGTCGTAGATATGCTTGTTAGATTTCCTAGGAACTATTACATTGTTCGATTCAATAAGGCTAGGCCACTTTATGCCCGTTTTAGTGAAAGAAAAAGGATCAAAATCGAGTAAAATCCAAAAATTAACAAGGAAGTTAACTTAACCCCCGTTTTGGCCGTTTTTGAAAATTCTAAAATCAACCATGGAAGTCATAGATATGCATATTATGTTTCCTAGGAACTATTACATGCTTCGATTCGATAAGGTTATGCCACATTATGCCTTTTTTAGTGAAAGAAAAAGGGTCAAAAACGTGTAAAATCCGTAAATAAATAAGGAAATTCACTTAACCCCCATTTTGGCCGTTTTTGAAAATTCTAAAATCAACCTTGGAAGTCGAATATATGCTTGTTACATTTCATAGGAACTATTACATTCTTCGATTCGATAAGGCTCGACCACTTTAAGCCCTTTTTAGTGAAAGGAAAAACGTAAAAAACGAGTAAAATCCGTAAATTAACAAAGATATTAACTTAACCCCCATTTTGGCCGTTTTTCAAAATTATAAAATCAACCGTGGATGTCGTAGATATGCTTGTTATATTTTCTAGGAACTATTCCATGGTTCAATTCGATAAGGCTAGGCCACTTTATGCCTTTTTTAGTGAAAGAAAAAGGATCAAAATCGAGTAAAATCCGTAAATTAACAAGGAAATCCACTTTACCACCATTTCGGCCGTTTTTGAAATTTCTCAAATCAACCATTTAAGTCGTAGATATGCTCGTTAGATTTCCCAGGAACTATTACACGCTTCGATTCGATAAGGCTCGGCCAGTTTAGGCCCTTTTTAGTGAAAGAAAAAAGGTCAAAAAGGAGTAAAATTCGTAAATTTTCAAGGAAATTAACTTAACCCCCATTTTGGCCGTTTTTGAAAATTCTAAAATCAACCATGGAAGTCCTAGATATGCTCGTTAGATTTCCTAGGAACTATTACATGCTTCGATTCGATAAGGCTAGGCCACTTTATGCCTTTTTTAGTGAAAGAAAAAGGGTTAAAAACGACTAAAATCCGTAAATTAACAAGGAAGTTAACCTAACCCCCATTTTGGCCGTTTTTGAAAATTCAAATATAAACCATGGAAGTCGTAGATATGCTTGTTAGATTTCCTTGGAACTATTACATTGTTCGATTCGATAAGGTTAGGCCACTTTATGCCCGTTTTAATGAAAGAAAAAGGATCAAAATCGAGTAAAATCCGAAAATTAACAAGGAAGTTAACTTAACCCCCATTTTGGCCGTTTTTGAAAATTCTAAAATCAACCATGGAGGTCAGAGATATGCATATTATGTTTCCTATGAACTATTACATGCTTCGATTCGATAAGGCTATGCTACATTTTGCCTTTTTTAGTGAAAGAAAAAGTGTCAAAAACGTGTAAAATCCGTAAATTAAAAAGGAAATTCACTTAACCCCCATTTTGGCCGTTTTTGAAAATTCTAAAATCAACCTTGGAAGTCGAATATATGCTTGTTACATTTCATAGGAACTATTACATTCTTTGATTCGATAAGGCTCGACCACTTTAAGCCCTTTTTAGTGAAAGGAAAAAGGTATAAAACGAGTAAAATCCGTAAATTAACAAAGATATTAACTTAACCCCCATTTTGGCCTTTTTTGAAAATTATAAAATCAACCTGGATGTCGTAGATATGCTTGTTATATTTTCTAGGAACTATTTCATGGTTCAATTCGATAAGGCTAGGTCACTTTACGCCTTTTTTAGTAAAAGAAAAAGTGTCAAAAACGAGTAAAATCCGTAAATTAACAAGGAAGTTATCCTAACCCCCATTTTGGCCGTTTTTGAAAATTCAAATATAAACCATGGAAGTCGTAGACATGCTTGTTAGATTTCCTAGGAACTATTACATTGCTCGATTCGATAAGGCTAGGCCACTTTATGCCCGTTTTAATGAAAGAAAAAGGATCAAAATCGAGTAAAATCCGAAAATTAACAAGGAAGTTAACTTAACCCCCATTTTGGCCGTTTTTGAAAATTCTAAAATCAACCATGGAGGTCAGAGATATGCATATTATGTTTCCTAGGAACTATTACATGCTTCGATTCGATAAGGCTATGCCACATTATGCCTTTTTTAGTGAAAGAAAAATGGTCAAAACGAGTAAAATCCGTAAATTAACAAGGAAATTAACTTAACCCCCATTTTGGCTGTTTTTGAAAATTCTAAAATAAACCGTTGAAGTCGTAGATATGCTTGTTAGATTTCCCAGGAACTATTATATGCTTCGAGTCGATAAGGCTAGGCCAGTTTATGCCCTTTTTAGTGATAGAAAAAGGGTCAAAAACGAGTAAAATCCTTAAATTAACAAGGAAGTTAACCTAAAACCCCCATTTTGGCCATTTTTGAAAATTCTAAAATCAACCATGGGAGTAATAGATATGCTCGTTAGATTTCATAGGAACTATTAGATGCTTCGATTCGATAAGGCTAGGCCACTTTATGCGTTTTGTAGTGAAAGAAAAAAGGTAAAAAACGAGTAAAATCCTTAAATTAACAAGGAAATTAACTTAACCCCCATTTTGGCCGTTTTTGAAAATTCAAATATAAACCATGGAAGTCGTAGATATGCTTGTTAGATTTCCTAGGAACTATTACATTGTTCGATTCAATAAGGCTAGGCCACTTTATGCCCGTTTTAGTGAAAGAAAAAGGATCAAAATCGAGTAAAATCCGAAAATTAACAAGGAAGTTAACTTAACCCCCGTTTTGGCCGTTTTTGAAAATTCTAAAATCAACCATGGAAGTCATAGATATGCATATTATGTTTCCTAGGAACTATTACATGCTTCGATTCGATAAGGTTATGCCACATTATGCCTTTTTTAGTGAAAGAAAAAGGGTCAAAAACGTGTAAAATCCGTAAATAAATAAGGAAATTCACTTAACCCCCATTTTGGCCGTTTTTGAAAATTCTAAAATCAACCTTGGAAGTCGAATATATGCTTGTTACATTTCATAGGAACTATTACATTCTTCGATTCGATAAGGCTCGACCACTTTAAGCCCTTTTTAGTGAAAGGAAAAACGTAAAAAACGAGTAAAATCCGTAAATTAACAAAGATATTAACTTAACCCCCATTTTGGCCGTTTTTGAAAATTATAAAATCAACCGTGGATGTCGTAGATATGCTTGTTATATTTTCTAGGAACTATTCCATGGTTCAATTCGATAAGGCTAGGCCACTTTATGCCTTTTTTAGTGAAAGAAAAAGGATCAAAATCGAGTAAAATCCGTAAATTAACAAGGAAATCCACTTTACCACCATTTTGGCCGTTTTTGAAATTTCTCAAATCAACCATTTAAGTCGTAGATATGCTCGTTAGATTTCCTAGGAACTATTACACGCTTCGATTCGATAAGGCTCGGCCAGTTTAGGCCATTTTTAGTGAAAGAAAAAAGGTCAAAAAGGAGTAAAATTCGTAAATTTTCAAGGAAATTAACTTAACCCCCATTTTGGCCGTTTTTGAAAATTCTAAAATCAACCATGGAAGTCCTAGATATGCTCGTTAGATTTCCTAGGAACTATTACATGCTTCGATTCGATAAGGCTAGGCCACTTTATGCCTTTTTTAGTGAAAGAAAAAGGGTTAAAAACGACTAAAATCCGTAAATTAACAAGGAAGTTAACCTAACCCCCATTTTGGCCGTTTTTGAAAATTCAAATATAAACCATGGAAGTCGTAGATATGCTTGTTAGATTTCCTTGGAACTATTACATTGTTCGATTCGATAAGGCTAGGCCACTTTATGCCCGTTTTAATGAAAGAAAAAGGATCAAAATCGAGTAAAATCCGAAAATTAACAAGGAAGTTAACTTAACCCCCATTTTGGCCGTTTTTTAAAATTCTAAAATCAACCATGGAGGTCAGAGATATGCATATTATGTTTCCTAGGAACTATTACATGCTTCGATTCGATAAGGCTATGCTACATTTTGCCTTTTTTAGTGAAAGAAAAAGTGTCAAAAACGTGTAAAATCCGTAAATTAAAAAGGAAATTCACTTAACCCCCATTTTGGCCGTTTTTGAAAATTCTAAAATCAACCTTGGAAGTCGAATATATGCTTGTTACATTTCATAGGAACTATTACATTCTTTGATTCGATAAGGCTCGACCACTTTAAGCCCTTTTTAGTGAAAGGAAAAAGGTATAAAACGAGTAAAATCCGTAAATTAACAAAGATATTAACTTAACCCCCATTTTGGCCTTTTTTGAAAATTATAAAATCAACCTGGATGTCGTAGATATGCTTGTTATATTTTCTAGGAACTATTTCATGGTTCAATTCGATAAGGCTAGGTCACTTTACGCCTTTTTTAGTAAAAGAAAAAGGGTCAAAAACGAGTAAAATCCGTAAATTAACAAGGAAGTTAACCTAACCCCCATTTTGGCCGTTTTTGAAAATTCAAATATAAACCATGGAAGTCGTAGACATGCTTGTTAGATTTCCTAGGAACTATTACATTGCTCGATTCGATAAGGCTAGGCCACTTTATGCCCGTTTTAATGAAAGAAAAAGGATCAAAATCGAGTAAAATCCGAAAATTAACAAGGAAGTTAACTTAACCCCCATTTTGGCCGTTTTTGAAAATTCTAAAATCAACCATGGAGGTCAGAGATATGCATATTATGTTTCCTAGGAACTATTACATGCTTCGATTCGATAAGGCTATGCCACATTATGCCTTTTTTAGTGAAAGAAAAATGGTCAAAACGAGTAAAATCCGTAAATTAACAAGGAAATTAACTTAACCCCCATTTTGGCTGTTTTTGAAAATTCTAAAATAAACCGTTGAAGTCGTAGATATGCTTGTTAGATTTCCTAGGAACTATTATATGCTTCGAGTCGATAAGGCAAGGCCAGTTTATGCCCTTTTTAGTGATAGAAAAAGGGTCAAAAACGAGTAAAATCCTTAAATTAACAAGGAAGTTAACCTAACCCCCATTTTGGCCATTTTTGAAAATTCTAAAATCAACCTTGGGAGTAATAGATATGCTCGTTAGATTTCATAGGAACTATTAGATGCTTCGATTCGATAAGGCTAGGCCACTTTATGCGTTTTGTAGTGAAAGAAAAAAGGTAAAAAACGAGTAAAATCCTTAAATTAACAAGGAAATTAACTTAACCCCCATTTTGGCCGTTTTTGAAAATTCAAATATAAACCATGCAAGTCGTAGATATGCTTGTTAGATTTCCTAGGAACTATTACATTGTTCGATTCGATAAGGCTAGACCACTTTATGCCCGTTTTAGTGAAAGAAAAAGGATCAAAATCGAGTAAAATCCGAAAATTAACAAGGAAGTTAACTTAACCCCCGTTTTGGCCGTTTTTGAAAATTCTAAAATCAACCATGGAAGTCATAGATATGCATATTATGTTTCCTAGGAACTATTACATGCTTCGATTCGATAAGGTTATGCCACATTATGCCTTTTTTAGTGAAAGAAAAAGGGTCAAAAACGTGTAAAATCCGTAAATTAATAAGGAAATTCACTTAACCCCCATTTTGGACGTTTTTGAAAATTCTAAAATCAACATTGTAAGTCGAATACATGCTTGTTACATTTCATAGGAACAATTACATTCTTCGATTCGATAAGGCTCGACCACTTTAAGCCCTTTTTAGTGGAAGGAAAAAAGTAAAAAACGAGTAAAATCCGTAAATTAACAAAGATATTAACTTAACCCCCATTTTGGCCGTTTTTGAAAATTATAAAATCAACCGTGGATGTCGTAGATATGCTTGTTATATTTTCTAGGAACTATTCCATGGTTCAATTCGATAAGGCTAGGCCACTTTATGCCTTTTTTAGTGAAAGAAAAAGGATCAAAATCGAGTAAAATCCGTAAATTAACAAGGAAATCCACTTTACCACCGTTTTGGCCGTTTTTGAAATTTCTCAAATCAACCATTTAAGTCGTAGATATGCTCGTTAGATTTCCTAGGAACTATTACACGCTTCGATTCGATAAGGCTCGGCCAGTTTAGGCCATTTTTAGTGAAAGAAAAAAGGTGAAAAAGGAGTAAAATTCGTAAATTTTCAAGGAAATTAACTTAACCCCCATTTTGGCCGTTTTTGAAAATTCTAAAATCAACCATGGAAGTCCTAGATATGCTCGTTAGATTTCCTAGGAACTATTACATGCTTCGATTCGATAAGGCTAGGCCACTTTATGCCTTTTTTAGTGAAAGAAAAAGGGTTAAAAACGACTAAAATCCGTAAATTAACAAGGAAGTTAACCTAACCCCCATTTTGGCCGTTTTTGAAAATTCAAATATAAACCATGGAAGTCGTAGATATGCTTGTTAGATTTCCTTGGAACTATTACATTGTTCGATTCGATAAGGCTAGGCCACTTTATGCCCGTTTTAATGAAAGAAAAAGGATCAAAATCGAGTAAAATCCGAAAATTAACAAGGAAGTTAACTTAACCCCCATTTTGGCCGTTTTTGAAAATTCTAAAATCAACCATGGAGGTCAGAGATATGCATATTATGTTTCCTAGGAACTATTACATGCTTCGATTCGATAAGGCTATGCTACATTTTGCCTTTTTTAGTGAAAGAAAAAGTGTCAAAAACATGTAAAATCCGTAAATTAAAAAGGAAATTCACTTAACCCCCATTTTGGCCGTTTTTGAAAATTCTAAAATCAACCTTGGAAGTCGAATATATGCTTGTTACATTTCATAGGAACTATTACATTCTTTGATTCGATAATGCTCGACCACTTTAAGCCCTTTTTAGTGAAAGGAAAAAGGTATAAAACGAGTAAAATCCGTAAATTAACAAAGATATTAACTTAACCCCCATTTTGGCCTTTTTTGAAAATTATAAAATCAACCTGGATGTCGTAGATATGCTTGTTATATTTTCTAGGAACTATTTCATGGTTCAATTCGATAAGGCTAGGTCACTTTACGCCTTTTTTAGTAAAAGAAAAAGTGTCAAAAACGAGTAAAACCGTAAATTAACAAGGAAGTTAACCTAACCCCCATTTTGGCCGTTTTTGAAAATTCAAATATAAACCATGGAAGTCGTAGACATGCTTGTTAGATTTCCTAGGAACTATTACATTGCTCGATTCGATAAGGCTAGGCCACTTTATGCCCGTTTTAATGAAAGAAAAAGGATCAAAATCGAGTAAAATCCGAAAATTAACAAGGAAGTTAACTTAACCCCCATTTTGGCCGTTTTTGAAAATTCTAAAATCAACCATGGAGGTCAGAGATATGCATATTATGTTTCCTAGGAACTATTACATGCTTCGATTCGATAAGGCTATGCCACATTATGCCTTTTTTAGTGAAAGAAAAATGGTCAAAACGAGTAAAATCCGTAAATTAACAAGGAAATTAACTTAACCCCCATTTTGGCTGTTTTTGAAAATTCTAAAATAAACCGTTGAAGTCGTAGATATGCTTGTTAGATTTCCTAGGAACTATTATATGCTTCGAGTCGATAAGGCAAGGCCAGTTTATGCCCTTTTTAGTGATAGAAAAAGGGTCAAAAACGAGTAAAATCCTTAAATTAACAACGAAGTTAACCTAACCCCCATTTTGGCCATTTTTGAAAATTCTAAAATCAACCATGGGAGTAATAGATATGCTCGTTAGATTTCATAGGAACTATTAGATGCTTCGATTCGATAAGGCTAGGCCACTTTATGCGTTTTGTAGTGAAAGAAAAAAGGTAAAAAACGAGTAAAATCCTTAAATTAACAAGGAAATTAACTTAACCCCCATTTTGGCCGTTTTTGAAAATTCAAATATAAACCATGCAAGTCGTAGATATGCTTGTTAGATTTCCTAGGAACTATTACATTGTTCGATTCGATAAGGCTAGACCACTTTATGCCCGTTTTAGTGAAAGAAAAAGGATCAAAATCGAGTAAAATCCGAAAATTAACAAGTTAACTTAACCCCCGTTTTGGCCGTTTTTGAAAATTCTAAAATCAACCATGGAAGTCATAGATATGCATATTATGTTTCCTAGGAACTATTACATGCTTCGATTCGATAAGGTTATGCCACATTATGCCTTTTTTAGTGAAAGAAAAAGGGTCAAAAACGTGTAAAATCCGTAAATTAATAAGGAAATTCACTTAACCCCCATTTTGGACGTTTTTGAAAATTCTAAAATCAACATTGGAAGTCGAATATATGCTTGTTACATTTCATAGGAACTATTACATTCTTCGATTCGATAAGGCTCGACCACTTTAAGCCCTTTTTAGTGGAAGGAAAAAGGTAAAAAACGAGTAAAATCCGTAAATTAACAAAGATATTAACTTAACCCCCATTTTGGCCGTTTTTGAAAATTATAAAATCAACCGTGGATGTCGTAGATATGCTTGTTATATTTTCTAGGAACTATTCCATGGTTCAATTCGATAAGGCTAGGCCACTTTATGCCTTTTTTAGTGAAAGAAAAAGGATCAAAATCGAGTAAAATCCGTAAATTAACAAGGAAATCCACGTTACCACCATTTTGGCCGTTTTTGAAATTTCTCAAATCAACCATTTAAGTCGTAGATATGCTCGTTAGATTTCCTAGGAACTATTACACGCTTCGATTCGATAAGGCTCGGCCAGTTTAGGCCCTTTTTAGTGAAAGAAAAAAGGACAAAAAGGAGTAAAATTCGTAAATTTACAAGGAAATTAACTTAACCCCCATTTTGGCCGTTTTTGAAAATTCTAAAATCAACCATGGAAGTCCTAGATATGCTCGTTAGATTTCCTAGGAACTATTACATGCTTCGATTCGATAAGGCTAGGCCACTTTATGCCTTTTTTAGTGAAAGAAAAAGGGTTAAAAACGACTAAAATCCGTAAATTAACAAGGAAGTTAACCTAACCCCCATTTTGGCCGTTTTTGAAAATTCAAATATAAACCATGGAAGTCGTAGATATGCTTGTTAGATTTCCTAGGAACTATTACATTGTTCGATTCGATAAGGCTAGGCCACTTTATGCCCGTTTTAATGAAAGAAAAAGGATCAAAATCGAGTAAAATCCGAAAATTAACAAGGAAGTTAACTTAACCCCTATTTTGGCCGTTTTTGAAAATTCTAAAATCAACCATGGAGGTCAGAGATATGCATATTATGTTTCCTAGGAACTATTACATGCTTCGATTCGATAAGGCTATGCTACATTTTGCCTTTTTTAGTGAAAGAAAAAGTGTCAAAAACGTGTAAAATCCGTAAATTAAAAAGGAAATTCACTTAACCCCCATTTTGGCCGTTTTTGAAAATTCTAAAATCAACCTTGGAAGTCGAATATATGCTTGTTACATTTCATAGGAACTATTACATTCTTTGATTCAATAAGGCTCGACCACTTTAAGCCCTTTTTAGTGAAAGGAAAAAGGTAAAAAACGAGTAAAATCCGTAAATTAACAAAGATATTAACTTAACCCCCATTTTGGCCTTTTTTGAAAATTATAAAATCAACCGTGGATGTCGTAGATATGCTTGTTATATTTTCTAGGAACTATTCCATGGTTCAATTCGATAAGGCTAGGTCACTTTACGCCTTTTTTAGTAAAAGAAAAAGGGTAAAAAACGAGTAAAATCCGTAAATTAACAAGGAAGTTAACCTAACACCCATTTTGGCCGTTTTTGAAAATTCAAATATAAACCATGGAAGTCGTAGACATGCTTGTTAGATTTCCTAGGAACTATTACATTGCTCGATTCGATAAGGCTAGGCCACTTTATGCCCGTTTTAATGGAAGAAAAAGGATCAAAATCGAGTAAAATCCGAAAATTAACAAGGAAGTTAACTTAACCCCCATTTTGGCCGTTTTTGAAAATTCTAAAATCAACCATGGAGGTCAGAGATATGCATATTATGTTTCCTAGGAACTATTACATGCTTCGATTCGATAAGGCTATGCTACATTTTGCCTTTTTTAGTGAAAGAAAAAGTGTCAAAAACGTGTAAAATCCGTAAATTAAAAAGGAAATTCACTTAACCCCCGTTTTGGCCGTTTTTGAAAATTCTAAAATCAACATTGGAAGTCGAATATATGCTTGTTACATTTCATAGGAACTATTACATTCTTTGATTCGATAAGGCTCGACCACTTTAATCCCTTTTTAGTGAAGGGAAAAAGGTAAAAAACGAGTAAAATCCGTAAATTAACAAAGATATTAACTTAACCCCCATTTTGGCCTTTTTTGAAAATTATAAAATCAACCGTGGATGTCGTTGATATGCTTGTTATATTTTCTAGGAACTATTCCATGGTTCAATTCGATAAGGCTAGGTCACTTTACGCCTTTTTTAGTAAAAGAAAAAGGGTCAAAAACGAGTAAAATCCGTAAATTAACAAGGAAGTTAACCTAACCCCTATTTTGGCCGTTTTTGAAAATTCAAATATAAACCATGGAAGTCGTAGACATGCTTGTTAGATTTCCTAGGAACTATTACATTGCTCGATTCGATAAGGCTAGGCCACTTTATGCGCGTTTTAATGGAAGAAAAAGGATCAAAATCGAGTAAAATCCGAAAAATAACAAGGAAGTTAACTTAACCCCCATTTTGGCCGTTTTTGAAAATTCTAAAATCAACCATGGAAGTCCTAGATATGCTCGTTAGATTTCCTAGGAACTATTACATGCTTCGATTCGATAAGGCTAGGCCACTTTATGCCTTTTTTAGTGAAAGAAAAAGGGTTAAAAACGACTAAAATCCGTAAATTAACAAGGAAGTTAACCTAACCCCCATTTTGGCCGTTTTTGAAAATTCAAATATAAACCATGGAAGTCGTAGATATGCTTGTTAGATTTCCTAGGAACTATTACATTGTTCGATTCGATAAGGCTAGGCCACTTTATGCCCGTTTTAATGAAAGAAAAAGGATCAAAATCGAGTAAAATCCGAAAATTAACAAGGAAGTTAACTTAACCCCTATTTTGGCCGTTTTTGAAAATTCTAAAATCAACCATGGAGGTCAGAGATATGCATATTATGTTTCCTAGGAACTATTACATGCTTCGATTCAATAAGGCTATGCTACATTTTGCCATTTTTAGTGAAAGAAAAAGTGTCAAAAACGTGTAAAATCCGTAAATTAAAAAGGAAATTCACTTAACCCCCATTTTGGCCGTTTTTGAAAATTCTAAAATCAACCTTGGAAGTCGAATATATGCTTGTTACATTTCATAGGAACTATTACATTCTTTGATTCGATAAGGCTCGACCACTTTAAGCCCTTTTTAGTGAAAGGAAAAAGGTAAAAAACGAGTAAAATCCGTAAATTAACAAAGATATTAACTTAACCCCCATTTTGGCCTTTTTTGAAAATTATAAAATCAACCGTGGATGTCGTAGATATGCTTGTTATATTTTCTAGGAACTATTCCATGGTTCAATTCGATAAGGCTAGGTCACTTTACGCCTTTTTTAGTAAAAGAAAAAGGGTCAAAAACGAGTAAAATCCGTAAATTAACATGGAAGTTAACCTAACACCCATTTTGGCCGTTTTTGAAAATTCAAATATAAACCATGGAAGTCGTAGACATGCTTGTTAGATTTCCTAGGAACTATTACATTGCTCGAATCGATAAGGCTAGGCCACTTTATGCGCGTTTTAATGGAAGAAAAAGGATCAAAATCGAGTAAAATCCGAAAAATAACAAGGAAGTTAACTTAACCCCCATTTTGGCCGTTTTTGAAAATTCTAAAATCAACCATGGAAGTCAGAGATATGCATATTATGTTTCCTAGGAACTATTACATGCTTCGATTCGATAAGGCTATGCTTCATTATGCCTTTTTTAGTGAAAGAAAATGGTCAAAAACGAGTAAAATCCGTAAATTAACAAGGAAATTAACTTAACCCCCATTTTGGCTGTTTTTGAAAATTCTAAAATAAACCATTGAAGTCGTAGATATGCTTGTTAGATTTCCTAGGAACTATTATATGCTTCGAGTCGATAAGGCTAGGCCAGTTTATGCCCTTTTTAGTGATAGAAAAAGGGTCAAAAACGAGTAAAATCCTTAAATTAACAAGGAAGTTAACCTAACCCCCATTTTGGCCATTTTTGAAAATTCTAAAATCAACCATGGGAGTAATAGTTATGCTCGTTAGATTTCATAGGAACTATTAGATGCTTCGATTCGATAAGGCTAGGCCACTTTATGCGTTTTGTAGTGAAAGAAAAAAGGTAAAAAACGAATAAAATCCTTAAATTAACAAGGAAATTAACTTAACCCCCATTTTGGCCGTTTTTGAAAATTCAAATATAAACCATGGAAGTCGTAGATATGCTTGTTAGATTTCCTAGGAACTATTACATTGTTCGATTCGATAAGGCTAGGCCACTTTATGCCCGTTTTAGTGAAAGAAAAAGGATCAAAATCGAGTAAAATCCGAAAATTAACAAGGAAGTTAACTTAACCCCCATTTTGGCCGTTTTTGAAAATTCTAAAATCAACCATGGAAGTCCTAGATATGCTCGTTAGATTTCCTAGGAACTATTACATGCTTCGATTCGATAAGGCTAGGCCACTTTATGCCTTTTTTAGTGAAAGAAAAAGGGTTAAAAACGACTAAAATCCGTAAATTAACAAGGAAGTTAACCTAACCCCCATTTTGGCCGTTTTTGAAAATTCAAATATAAACCATGGAAGTCGTAGATATGCTTGTTAGATTTCCTAGGAACTATTACATTGTTCGATTCGATAAGGCTAGGCCACTTTATGCCCGTTTTAATGAAAGAAAAAGGATCAAAATCGAGTAAAATCCGAAAATTACCAAGGAAGTTAACTTAACCCCTATTTTGGCCGTTTTTGAAAATTCTAAAATCAACCATGGAGGTCAGAGATATGCATATTATGTTTCCTAGGAACTATTACATGCTTCGATTCGATAAGGCTATGCTACATTTTGCCTTTTTTAGTGAAAGAAAAAGTGTCAAAAACGTGTAAAATCCGTAAATTAAAAAGGAAATTCACTTAACCCCCATTTTGGCCGTTTTTGAAAATTCTAAAATCAACCTTGGAAGTCGAATATATGCTTGTTACATTTCATAGGAACTATTACATTCTTTGATTCGATAAGGCTCGACCACTTTAAGCCCTTTTTAGTGAAAGGAAAAAGGTAAAAAACGAGTAAAATCCGTAAATTAACAAAGATATTAACTTAACCCCCATTTTGGCCTTTTTTGAAAATTATAAAATCAACCGTGGATGTCGTAGATATGCTTGTTATATTTTCTAGGAACTATTCCATGGTTCAATTCGATAAGGCTAGGTCACTTTACGCCTTTTTTAGTAAAAGAAAAAGGGTCAAAAACGAGTAAAATCCGTAAATTAACAAGGAAGTTAACCTAACACCCATTTTGGCCGTTTTTGAAAATTCAAATATAAACCATGGAAGTCGTAGACATGCTTGTTAGATTTCCTAGGAACTATTACATTGCTCGAATCGATAAGGCTAGGCCACTTTATGCGCGTTTTAATGGAAGAAAAAGGATCAAAATCGAGTAAAATCCGAAAAATAACAAGGAAGTTAACTTAACCCCCATTTTGGCCGTTTTTGAAAATTCTAAAATCAACCATGGAAGTCAGAGATATGCATATTATGTTTCCTAGGAACTATTACATGCTTCGATTCGATAAGGCTATGCTTCATTATGCCTTTTTTAGTGAAAGAAAATGGTCAAAAACGAGTAAAATCCGTAAATTAACAAGGAAATTAACTTAACCCCCATTTTGGCTGTTTTTGAAAATTCTAAAATAAACCATTGAAGTCGTAGATATGCTTGTTAGATTTCCTAGGAACTATTATATGCTTCGAGTCGATAAGGCTAGGCCAGTTTATGCCCTTTTTAGTGATAGAAAAAGGGTCAAAAACGAGTAAAATCCTTAAATTAACAAGGAAGTTAACCTAACCCCCATTTTGGCCATTTTTGAAAATTCTAAAATCAACCATGGGAGTAATAGTTATGCTCGTTAGATTTCATAGGAACTATTAGATGCTTCGATTCGATAAGGCTAGGCCACTTTATGCGTTTTGTAGTGAAAGAAAAAAGGTAAAAAACGAATAAAATCCTTAAATTAACAAGGAAATTAACTTAACCCCCATTTTGGCCGTTTTTGAAAATTCAAATATAAACCATGGAAGTCGTAGATATGCTTGTTAGATTTCCTAGGAACTATTACATTGTTCGATTCGATAAGGCTATGCCACTTTATGCCCGTTTTAGTGAAAGAAAAAGGATCAAAATCGAGTAAAATCCGAAAATTAACAAGGAAGTTAACTTAACCCCCATTTTGGCCGTTTTTGAAAATTCTAAAATCAACCATGGAGGTCAGAGATATGCATATTATGTTTCCTAGGAACTATTACATGCTTCGATTCGATAAGGCTATGCTACATTTTGCCTTTTTTAGTGAAAGAAAAAGTGTCAAAAACGTGTAAAATCCGTAAATTAAAAAGGAAATTGACTTAACCCCCATTTTGGCCGTTTTTGAAAATTCTAAAATCAACCTTGGAAGTCGAATATATGCTTGTTACATTTCATAGGAACTATTACATTCTTTGATTCGATAAGGCTCGACCACTTTAATCCCTTTTTAGTGAAGGGAAAAAGGTAAAAAACGAGTAAAATCCGTAAATTAACAAAGATATTAACTTAACCCCCATTTTGGCCTTTTTTGAAAATTATAAAATCAACCGTGGATGTCATAGATATGCTTGTTATATTTTCTACGAACTATTCCATGGTTCAATTCGATAAGGCTAGGTCACTTTACGCCTTTTTTATTAAAAGAAAAAGGGTCAAAAACGAGTAAAATCCGTAAATTAACAAGGAAGTTAACCTAACCCCCATTTTGGCCGTTTTTGAAAATTCAAATATAAACCATGGAAGTCGTAGACATGCTTGTTAGATTTCCTAGGAACTATTACATTGCTCGATTCGATAAGGCTAGGCCACTTTATGCCCGTTTTAATGAAAGAAAAAGGATCAAAATCGAGTAAAATCCGAAAATTAACAAGGAAGTTAACTTAACCCCCATTTTGGCCGTTTTTGAAAATTCTAAAATCAACCATGGAAGTCCTAGATATGCTCGTTAGATTTCCTAGGAACTATTACATGCTTCGATTCGATAAGGCTAGGCCACTTTATGCCTTTTTTAGTGAAAGAAAAAGGGTTAAAAACGACTAAAATCCGTAAATTAACAAGGAAGTTAACCTAACCCCCATTTGGGCCGTTTTTGAAAATTCAAATATAAACCATGGAAGTCGTAGATATGCTTGTTAGATTTCCTAGGAACTATTACATTGTTCGATTCGATAAGGCTAGGCCACTTTATGCCCGTTTTAATGAAAGAAAAAGGATCAAAATCGAGTAAAATCCGAAAATTAACAAGGAAGTTAACTTAACCCCTATTTTGGCCGTTTTTGAAAATTCTAAAATCAACCATGGAGGTCAGAGATATGCATATTATGTTTCCTAGGAACTATTACATGCTTCGATTCGATAAGGCTATGCTACATTTTGCCTTTTTTAGTGAAAGAAAAAGTGTCAAAAACGTGTAAAATCCGTAAATTAAAAAGGAAATTCACTTAACCCCCATTTTGGCCGTTTTTGAAAATTCTAAAATCAACCTTGGAAGTCGAATATATGCTTGTTACATTTCATAGGAACTATTACATTCTTTGATTCGATAAGGCTCGACCAATTTAAGCCCTTTTTAGTGAAAGGAAAAAGGTAAAAAACGAGTAAAATCCGTAAATTAACAAAGATATTAACTTAACCCCCATTTTGGCCTTTTTTGAAAATTATAAAATCAACCGTGGATGTCGTAGATATGCTTGTTATATTTTCTAGGAACTATTCCATGGTTCAATTCGATAAGGCTAGGTCACTTTACGCCTTTTTTAGTAAAAGAAAAAGGGTCAAAAACGAGTAAAATCCGTAAATTAACAAGGAAGTTAACCTAACACCCATTTTGGCCGTTTTTGAAAATTCAAATATAAACCATGGAAGTCGTAGACATGCTTGTTAGATTTCCTAGGAACTATTACATTGCTCGATTCGATAAGGCTAGGCCACTTTATGCGCGTTTTAATGGAAGAAAAAGGATCAAAATCGAGTAAAATCCGAAAAATAACAAGGAAGTTAACTTAACCCCCATTTTGGCCGTTTTTGAAAATTCTAAAATCAACCATGGAAGTCAGAGATATGCATATTATGTTTCCTAGGAACTATTACATGCTTCGATTCGATAAGGCTATGCCACATTATGCCTTTTTTAGTGAAAGAAAAATGGTCAAAAACGAGTAAAATCCGTAAATTAACAAGGAAATTAACTTAACCCCCATTTTGGCTGTTTTTGAAAATTCTAAAATAAACCATTGAAGTCGTAGATATGCTTGTTAGATTTCCTAGGAACTATTATATGCTTCGATTCGATAAGGCTAGGCCACTTTATGCGTTTTGTAGTGAAAGAAAAAAGGTAAAAAACGAATAAAATCCTTAAATTAACAAGGAAATTAACTTAACCCCCATTTTGGCCGTTTTGGAAAATTCAAATATAAACCATGGAAGTCGTAGATATGCTTGTTAGATTTCCTAGGAACTATTACATTGTTCGATTCGATAAGGCTAGGCCACTTTATGCCCGTTTTAGTGAAAGAAAAAGGATCAAAATCGAGTAAAATCCGAAAATTAACAAGGAAGTTAACTTAACCCCCATTTTGGCCGTTTTTGAAAATTCTAAAATCAACCATGGAGGTCAGAGATATGCATATTATGTTTCCTAGGAACTATTACATGCTTCGATTCGATAAGGCTATGCTACATTTTGCCTTTTTTAGTGAAAGAAAAAGTGTCAAAAACGTGTAAAATCCGTAAATTAAAAAGGAAATTCACTTAACCCCCATTTTGGCCGTTTTTGAAAATTCTAAAATCAACCTTGGAAGTCGAATATATGCTTGTTACATTTCATAGGAACTATTACATTCTTTGATTCGATAAGGCTCGACCACTTTAATCCCTTTTTAGTGAAGGGAAAAAGGTAAAAAACGAGTAAAATCCGTAAATTAACAAAGATATTAACTTAACCCCCATTTTGGCCTTTTTTGAAAATTATAAAATCAACCATGGATGTCGTAGATATGCTTGTTATATTTTCTACGAACTATTCCATGGTTCAATTCGATAAGGCTAGGTCACTTTACGCCTTTTTTAGTAAAAGAAAAAGGGTCAAAAACGAGTAAAATCCGTAAATTAACAAGGAAGTTAACCTAACCCCCATTTTGGCCGTTTTTGAAAATTCAAATATAAACCATGGAAGTCGTAGACATGCTTGTTAGATTTCCTAGGAACTATTACATTGCTCGATTCGATAAGGCTAGGCCACTTTATGCCCGTTTTAATGAAAGAAAAAGGATCAAAATCGAGTAAAATCCGAAAATTAACAAGGAAGTTAACTTAACCCCCATTTTGGCCGTTTTTGAAAATTCTAAAATCAACCATGGAAGTCAGAGATATGCATATTATGTTTCCTAGGAACTATTACATGCTTCGATTCGATAAGGCTATGCCACATTATGCCATTTTTAGTGAAAGAAAAATGGTCAAAATCGAGTAAAATCTGTAAATTAACAAGGAAATTAACTTAACCCCCATTTTGGCTGTTTTTGAAAATTCTAAAATAAACCATTGAAGTCGTAGATATGCTTGTTAGATTTCCTAGGAACTATTATATGCTTCGAGTCGATAAGGCTAGGCCAGTTTATGCCCTTTTTAGTGATAGAAAAAGGGTCAAAAACGAGTAAAATCCTTAAATTAACAAGGAAGTTAACCTAACCCCCATTTTGGCCATTTTTGAAAATTCTAAAATCAACCATGGGAGTAATAGATATGCTCGTTAGATTTCATAGGAACTATTAGATGCTTCGATTCGATAAGGCTAGGCCACTTTATGCATTTTGTAGTGAAAGAAAAAAGGTAAAAAACGAGTAAAATCCTTAAATTAACAAGGAAATTAACTTAACCCCCATTTTGGCCGTTTTTGAAAATTCAAATATAAACCATGGAAGTCGTAGATATGCTTGTTAGATTTCCTAGGAACTATTACATTGTTCGATTCGATAAGGCTAGGCCACTTTATGCCCGTTTTAGTGAAAGAAAAAGGATCAAAATCAGTAAAATCCGAAAATTAACAAGGAAGTTAACTTAACCCCCGTTTTGGCCGTTTTTAAAAATTCTAAAATCAACCATGGAAGTCATAGATATGCATATTATGTTTCCTAGGAACTATTACATGCTTCGATTCGATAAGGTTATGCCACATTATGCCTTTTTTAGTGAAAGAAAAAGGGTCAAAAACGTGTAAAATCCGTAAATTAATAAGGAAATTCACTTAACCCCCATTTTGGCCGTTTTTGAAAATTCTAAAATCAACCTTGGAAGTCGAATATATGCTTGTTACATTTCATACGAACTATTACATTCTTCGATTCGATAAGGCTCGACCACTTTAAGCCCTTTTTAGTGAAAGGAAAAAGGTAAAAAACGAGTAAAATCCGTAAATTAACAAAGATATTAACTTAACCCCCATTTTGGCCGTTTTTGAAAATTATAAAATCAACCGTGGATGTCGTAGATATGCTTGTTATATTTTCTAGGAACTATTCCATGGTTCAATTCGATAAGGCTAGGCCACTTTATGCCTTTTTTTGGTGAAAGAAAAAGGATCAAAATCGAGTAAAATCCGAAAATTAACAAGGAAGTTAACTTAACCCCCATTTTGGCCGTTTTTGAAAATTCTAAAATCAACCATGGAGGTCAGAGATATGCATATTATGTTTCCTAGGAACTATTACATGCTTCGATTCGATAAGGCTATGCTACATTTTGCCTTTTTTAGTGAAAGAAAAAGTGTCAAAAACGTGTAAAATCCGTAAATTAAAAAGGAAATTCACTTAACCCCCATTTTGGCCGTTTTTGAAAATTCTAAAATCAACCTTGGAAGTCGAATATATGCTTGTTACATTTCATAGGAACTATTACATTCTTTGATTCGATAAGGCTCGACCACTTTAATCCCTTTTTAGTGAAGGGAAAAAGGTAAAAAACGAGTAAAATCCGTAAATTAACAAAGATATTAACTTAACCCCCATTTTGGCCTTTTTTGAAAATTATAAAATCAACCATGGATGTCGTAGATATGCTTGTTATATTTTCTACGAACTATTCCATGGTTCAATTCGATAAGGCTAGGTCACTTTACGCCTTTTTTAGTAAAAGAAAAAGGGTCAAAAACGAGTAAAATCCGTAAATTAACAAGGAAGTTAACCTAACCCCCATTTTGGCCGTTTTTGAAAATTCAAATATAAACCATGGAAGTCGTAGACATGCTTGTTAGATTTCCTAGGAACTATTACATTGCTCGATTCGATAAGGCTAGGCCACTTTATGCCCGTTTTAATGAAAGAAAAAGGATCAAAATCGAGTAAAATCCGAAAATTAACAAGGAAGTTAACTTAACCCCCATTTTGGCCGTTTTTGAAAATTCTAAAATCAACCATGGAAGTCAGAGATATGCATATTATGTTTCCTAGGAACTATTACATGCTTCGATTCGATAAGGCTATGCCACATTATGCCATTTTTAGTGAAAGAAAAATGGTCAAAATCGAGTAAAATCTGTAAATTAACAAGGAAATTAACTTAACCCCCATTTTGGCTGTTTTTGAAAATTCTAAAATAAACCATTGAAGTCGTAGATATGCTTGTTAGATTTCCTAGGAACTATTATATGCTTCGAGTCGATAAGGCTAGGCCAGTTTATGCCCTTTTTAGTGATAGAAAAAGGGTCAAAAACGAGTAAAATCCTTAAATTAACAAGGAAGTTAACCTAACCCCCATTTTGGCCATTTTTGAAAATTCTAAAATCAACCATGGGAGTAATAGATATGCTCGTTAGATTTCATAGGAACTATTAGATGCTTCGATTCGATAAGGCTAGGCCACTTTATGCATTTTGTAGTGAAAGAAAAAAGGTAAAAAACGAGTAAAATCCTTAAATTAACAAGGAAATTAACTTAACCCCCATTTTGGCCGTTTTTGAAAATTCAAATATAAACCATGGAAGTCGTAGATATGCTTGTTAGATTTCCTAGGAACTATTACATTGTTCGATTCGATAAGGCTAGGCCACTTTATGCCCGTTTTAGTGAAAGAAAAAGGATCAAAATCAGTAAAATCCGAAAATTAACAAGGAAGTTAACTTAACCCCCGTTTTGGCCGTTTTTAAAAATTCTAAAATCAACCATGGAAGTCATAGATATGCATATTATGTTTCCTAGGAACTATTACATGCTTCGATTCGATAAGGTTATGCCACATTATGCCTTTTTTAGTGAAAGAAAAAGGGTCAAAAACGTGTAAAATCCGTAAATTAATAAGGAAATTCACTTAACCCCCATTTTGGCCGTTTTTGAAAATTCTAAAATCAACCTTGGAAGTCGAATATATGCTTGTTACATTTCATACGAACTATTACATTCTTCGATTCGATAAGGCTCGACCACTTTAAGCCCTTTTTAGTGAAAGGAAAAAGGTAAAAAACGAGTAAAATCCGTAAATTAACAAAGATATTAACTTAACCCCCATTTTGGCCGTTTTTGAAAATTATAAAATCAACCGTGGATGTCGTAGATATGCTTGTTATATTTTCTAGGAACTATTCCATGGTTCAATTCGATAAGGCTAGGCCACTTTATGCCTTTTTTACTGAAAGAAAAAGGGTTAAAAACGAGTAAAATCCGTAAATTAACAAGGAAGTTAACCTAACCCCCATTTTGGCCGTTTTTGAAAATTCAAATATAAACCATGGAAGTCGTAGATATGCTTGTTAGATTTCCTAGGAACTATTACATTGTTCGATTCGATAAGACTAGGCCACTTTATGCCCGTTTTAATGAAAGAAAAAGGATCAAAATCGAGTAAAATCCGAAAACTAACAAGGAAGTTAACTTAACCCCCATTTTGGCCGTTGTTGAAAATTCTAAAATCAACCATGGAGGTCAGAGATATGCATATTATGTTTCCTAGGAACTATTACATGCTTCGATTCGATAAGGCTATGCTACATTTTGCCTGTTTTAGTGAAAGAAAAAGTGTCAAAAACGTGTAAAATCCGTAAATTAAAAAGGAAATTCACTTAACCCCTATTTTGGCCATTTTTAAAAATTCTAAAATCAACCTTGGAAGTCGAATATATGCTTGTTACATTTCATAGGAACTATTACATTCTTTGATTCGATAAGGCTCGACCACTTTAAGCCCTTTTTAGTGAAAGGAAAAAGGTAAAAAACGAGTAAAATCCGTAAATTAACAAAGATATTAACTTAACCCCCATTTTGGCCTTTTTTGAAAATTATAAAATTAACCGTGGATGTCGTAGATATGCTTGTTATATTTTCTAGGAACTATTCCATGGTTCAATTCGATAAGGCTAGGTCACTTTACGCCTTTTTTAGTAAAAGAAAAAGGGTCAAAAACGAATAAAATCTGTAAATTAACAAGGAAGTTAACCTAACCCACATTTTGGCCGTTTTTGAAAATTCAAATATAAACCATGGAAGTCGTAGACATGCTTGTTAGATTTCCTAGGAACTATTACATTGCTCGATTCGATAAGGCTAGGCCACTTTATGCCCGTTTTAATGAAAGAAAAAGGATCAAAATCGAGTAAAATCCGAAAATTAACAAGGAAGTTAACTTAACCCCCATTTTGGCCGTTTTTGAAAATTCTAAAATCAATCATGGAAGTCAGAGATATGCATATTATGTTTTCTAGGAACTATTACATGCTTCGATTCGATAAGGCTATGCCACATTATGCCTTTTTTAGTGAAAGAAAAATGGTCAAAAACGAGTAAAATCCGTAAATTTACAAGGAAATTAACTTAACCCCCATTTTGGCTGTTTTTGAAAATTCTAAAATAAACCATGGAAGTCGTAGATATGCTTGTTAGATTTCCTAGGAACTATTATATGCTTCGAGTCGATAGGACTAGGCCAGTTTATGCCCTTTATAGTGATAGAAAAAGGGTCAAAAACGAGTAAAATCCTTAAATTAACAAGGAAGTTAACCTAACCCCCATTTTCGCCATTTTTGAAAATTCTAAAATCAACCATGGGAGTAATAGATATGCTCGTTAGATTTCATAGGAACTATTACATGCTTCGATTTGATAAGGCTAGGCCACTTTATGCCTTTTCTAGTGAAAGAAAAAAGGTAAAAAACGAGTAAAATCCTTAAATTAACAAAGATATTAACTTAACCCCCATTTTGGCCATTTATGAAAATTATAAAATCAACCGTGGATGTCGTAGATATGCTTGTTATATTTTCTAGGAACTATTCCATGGTTCAATTCGATAAGGCTAGGCCACTTTATGCCTTTTTTAGTGAAAGAAAAAGGATCAAAATCGAGTAAAATCCGTAAATTAACAAGGAAATTCACTTTACCACCATTTTGGCCGTTTTTGAAATTTCTCAAATCAACCATTTAAGTCGTAGATATGCTCGTTAGATTTCCTAGGAACTATTACACGCTTCGATTCGATAAGGCTCGGCCAGTTTAGGCCCTTTTTAGTGAAAGAAAAATGGTCAAAAAGGAGTAAAATTCGTAAATTTACAAGGAAATTAACTTAACCCCCATTTTGGCCGTTTTTGAAAATTCTAAAATCAACCATGGAAGTCCTAGATATGCTCGTTAGATTTCCTAGGAACTATTACATGCTTCGATTCGATAAGGCTAGGCCACTTTATGCCTTTTTTAGTGAAAGAAAAAGGGTCAAAAACGTGTAAAATCCGTAAATTAATAAGGAAATTCACTTAACCCCCATTTTGGTCGTTTTTGAAAATTCTAAAATCAACCTTGGAAGTCGAATATATGCTTGTTACATTTCATAGGAACTATTACATTCTTCGATTGATAAGGCTCGACCACTTTAAGCCCTTTTTAGTGAAAGGAAAAAGGTAAAAAACGAGTAAAATCCGTAAATTAACAAAGATATTAACTTAACCCCCATTTTGGCCGTTTTTGAAAATTATAAAATCAACCGTGGATGTCGTAGATATGCTTGTTATATTTTCTAGGAACTATTCCATGGTTCAATTCGATAAGGCTAGGCCACTTTATGCCTTTTTTAGTGAAAGAAAAAGGATCAAAATCGAGTAAAATCCGTAAATTAACAAGGAAATCCACTTTACCACCATTTTGGCCGTTTTTGAAATTTCTCAAATCAACCATTTAAGTCGTAGATATGCTCGTTAGATTTCCTAGGAACTATTACACGCTTCGATTCGATAAGGCTCGGCCAGTTTAGGCCCTTTTTAGTGAAAGAAAAAAGGTCAAAAAGGAGTAAAATTCGTAAATTTACAAGGAAATTAACTTAACCCCCATTTTTGCCGTTTTTGAAAATTCTAAAATCAACCATGGAAGTCCTAGATATGCTCGTTAGATTTCCTAGGAACTATTACATGCTTCGATTCGATAAGGCTAGGCCACTTTATGCCTTTTTTAGTGAAAGAAAAAGGGTTAAAAACGAGTAAAATCCGTAAATTAACAAGGAAGTTAACCTAACCCCCATTTTGGCCGTTTTTGAAAATTCAAATATAAACCATGGAAGTCGTAGATATGCTTGTTAGATTTCCTAGGAACTATTACATTGTTCGATTCGATAAGACTAGGCCACTTTATGCCCGTTTTAATGAAAGAAAAAGGATCAAAATCGAGTAAAATCCGAAAACTAACAAGGAAGTTAACTTAACCCCCATTTTGGCCGTTGTTGAAAATTCTAAAATCAACCATGGAGGTCAGAGATATGCATATTATGTTTCCTAGGAACTATTACATGCTTCGATTCGATAAGGCTATGCTACATTTTGCCTTTTTTAGTGAAAGAAAAAGTGTCAAAAACGTGTAAAATCCGTAAATTAAAAAGGAAATTCACTTAACCCCCATTTTGGCCATTTTTGAAAATTCTAAAATCAACCTTGGAAGTCGAATATATGCTTGTTACATTTCATAGGAACTATTACATTCTTTGATTCGATAAGGCTCGACCACTTTAAGCCCTTTTTAGTGAAAGGAAAAAGGTAAAAAACGAGTAAAATCCGTAAATTAACAAAGATATTAACTTAACCCCCATTTTGGCCTTTTTTTGAAAATTATAAAATTAACCGTGGATGTCGTAGATATGCTTGTTATATTTTCTAGGAACTATTCCATGGTTCAATTCGATAAGGCTAGGTCACTTTATGCCTTTTTTAGTAAAAGAAAAAGGGTCAAAAACGAATAAAATCTGTAAATTAACAAGGAAGTTAACCTAACCCACATTTTGGCCGTTTTTGAAAATTCAAATATAAACCATGGAAGTCGTAGACATGCTTGTTAGATTTCCTAGGAACTATTACATTGCTCGATTCGATAAGGCTAGGCCACTTTATGCCCGTTTTAATGAAAGAAAAAGGATCAAAATCGAGTAAAATCCGAAAATTAACAAGGAAGTAAACTTAACCCCCATTTTGGCCGTTTTTGAAAATTCTAAAATCAATCATGGAAGTCAGAGATATGCATATTATGTTTCCTAGGAACTATTACATGCTTCGATTCGATAAGGCTATGCCACATTATGCCTCTTTTAGTGAAAGAAAAATGGTCAAAAACGAGTAAAATCCGTAAATTAACAAGGAAATTAACTTAACCCCCATTTTGGCTGTTTTTGAAAATTCTAAAATAAACCATGGAAGTCGTAGATATGCTTGTTAGATTTCCTAGGAACTATTATATGCTTCGAGTCGATAGGACTAGGCCAGTTTATGCCCTTTTTAGTGATAGAAAAAGGGTCAAAAACGAGTAAAATCCTTAAATTAACAAGGAAGTTAACCTAACCCCCAGTTTCTCCATTTTTGAAAATTCTAAAATCAACCATGGGAGTAATAGATATGCTCGTTAGATTTCATAGCAACTATTACATGCTTCGATTTGATAAGGCTAGGCCACTTTATGCCTTTTCTAGTGAAAGAAAAAAGGTAAAAAACGAGTAAAATCCTTAAATTAACAAAGATATTAACTTAACCCCCATTTTGGCCGTTTTTGAAAATTATAAAATCAACCGTGGATGTCGTAGATATGCTTGTTATATTTTCTAGGAACTATTCCATGGTTCAATTCGATAAGGCTAGGCCACTTTATGCCTTTTTTAGTGAAAGAAAAAGGATCAAAATTGAGTAAAATCCGTAAATTAACAAGGAAATTCACTTTACCACCATTTTGGCCGTTTTTGAAATTTCTCAAATCAACCATTTAAGTCGTAGATATGCTCGTTAGATTTCCTAGGAACTATTACACGCTTCGATTCGATAAGGCTCGGCCAGTTTAGGCCCTTTTTAGTGAAAGAAAAATGGTCAAAAAGGAGTAAAATTCGTAAATTTACAAGGAAATTAACTTAACCCTCATTTTGGCCGTTTTTGAAAATTCTAAAATCAACCATGGAAGTCCTAGATATGCTCGTTAGATTTCCTAGGAACTATTACATGCTTCGATTCGATAAGGCTAGGCCACTTTATCCCTTTTTTAGTGAAAGAAAAAGGGTCAAAAACGTGTAAAATCCGTAAATTAATAAGGAAATTCACTTAACCCCCATTTTGGCCGTTTTTGAAAATTCTAAAATCAACCTTGGAAGTCGAATATATGCTTGTTACATTTCATACGAACTATTACATTCTTCGATTCGATAAGGCTCGACCACTTTAAGCCCTTTTTAGTGAAAGGAAAAAGGTAAAAAACGAGTAAAATCCGTAAATTAACAAAGATATTAACTTAACCCCCATTTTGGCCGTTTTTGAAAATTATAAAATCAACCGTGGATGTCGTAGATATGCTTGTTATATTTTCTAGGAACTATTCCATGGTTCAATTCGATAAGGCTAGGCCACTTTATGCCTTTTTTAGTGAAAGAAAAAGGATCAAAATTGAGTAAAATCCGTAAATTAACAAGGAAATTCACTTTACCACCATTTTGGCCGTTTTTGAAATTTCTCAAATCAACCATTTAAGTCGTAGATATGCTCGTTAGATTTCCTAGGAACTATTACACGCTTCGATTCGATAAGGCTCGGCCAGTTTAGGCCCTTTTTAGTGAAAGAAAAATGGTCAAAAAGGAGTAAAATTCGTAAATTTACAAGGAAATTAACTTAACCCTCATTTTGGCCGTTTTTGAAAATTCTAAAATCAACCATGGAAGTCCTAGATATGCTCGTTAGATTTCCTAGGAACTATTACATGCTTCGATTCGATAAGGCTAGGCCACTTTATCCCTTTTTTAGTGAAAGAAAAAGGGTCAAAAACGTGTAAAATCCGTAAATTAATAAGGAAATTCACTTAACCCCCATTTTGGCCGTTTTTGAAAATTCTAAAATCAACCTTGGAAGTCGAATATATGCTTGTTACATTTCATACGAACTATTACATTCTTCGATTCGATAAGGCTCGACCACTTTAAGCCCTTTTTAGTGAAAGGAAAAAGGTAAAAAACGAGTAAAATCCGTAAATTAACAAAGATATTAACTTAACCCCCATTTTGGCCGTTTTTGAAAATTATAAAATCAACCGTGGATGTCGTAGATATGCTTGTTATATTTTCTAGGAACTATTCCATGGTTCAATTCGATAAGGCTAGGCCACTTTATGCCTTTTTTAGTGAAAGAAAAAGGATCAAAATCGAGTAAAATCCGTAAATTAACAAGGAAATCCACTTTACCACCATTTTGGCCGTTTTTGAAATTTCTCAAATCAACCATTTAAGTCGTAGATATGCTCGTTAGATTTCCTAGGAACTATTACACGCTTCGATTCGATAAGGCTCGGCCAGTTTAGGCCCTTTTTAGTGAAAGAAAAATGGTCAAAAAGGAGTAAAATTCGTAAATTTACAAGGAAATTAAGTTAACCCCCATTTTGGCCGTTTTTGAAAATTCTAAAATCAACCATGGAAGTCCTAGATATGCTCGTTAGATTTCCTAGGAACTATTACATGCTTCGATTCGATAAGGCTAGGCCACTTTATGCCTTTTTTAGTGAAAGAAAAAGGGTTAAAAACGAGTAAAATCCGTAAATTAACAAGGAAGTTAACCTAACCCCCATTTTGGCCGTTTTTGAAAATTCAAATATAAACCATGGAAGTTGTAGATATGCTTGTTAGATTTCCTAGGAACTATTACATTGTTCGATTCGATAAGACTAGGCCACTTTATGCCCGTTTTAATGAAAGAAAAAGGATCAAAATCGAGTAAAATCCGAAAACTAACAAGGAAGTTAACTTAACCCCCATTTTGGCCATTGTTGAAAATTCTAAAATCAACCATGGAGGTCAGAGATATGCATATTATGTTTCCTAGGAACTATTACATGCTTCGATTCGATAAGGCTATGCTACATTTTGCCTTTTATAGTGAAAGAAAAAGTGTCAAAAACGTGTAAAATCCGTAAATTAAAAAGGAAATTCACTTAACCCCCATTTTGGCCATTTTTGAAAATTCTAAAATCAACCTTGGAAGTCGAATATATGCTTGTTACATTTCATAGGAACTATTACATTCTTTGATTCGATAAGGCTCGACCACTTTAAGCCCTTTTTAGTGAAAGGAAAAAGGTAAAAAACGAGTAAAATCCGTAAATTAACAAAGATATTAACTTAACCCCCATTTTGGCCTTTTTTGAAAATTATAAAATTAACCGTTGATGTCGTAGATATGCTTGTTATATTTTTAGGAACTATTCCATGGTTCAATTCGATAAGGCTAGGTCACTTTACACCTTTTTTAGTAAAAGAAAAAGGGTCAAAAACGAATAAAATCTGTAAATTAACAAGGAAGTTAACCTAACCCACATTTTGGCCGTTTTTGAAAATTCAAATATAAACCTTGGAAGTCGTAGACATGCTTGTTAGATTTCCTAGGAACTATTACATTGCTCGATTCGATAAGGCTAGGCCACTTTATGCCCGTTTTAATGAAAGAAAAAGGATCAAAATCGAGTAAAATCCGAAAATTAACAAGGAAGTTAACTTAACCCCCATTTTGGCCGTTTTTGAAAATTCTAAAATCAACCATGGAAGTCAGAGATATGCATATTATGTTTCCTAGGAACTATTACATGCTTCGATTCGATAAGGCTATGCCACATTATGCCATTTTTAGTGAAAGAAAAATGGTCAAAATCAAGTAAAATCTGTAAATTAACAAGGAAATTAACTTAACCCCCATTTTGGCTGTTTTTGAAAATTCTAAAATAAACCATTGAAGTCGTAGATATGCTTGTTAGATTTCCTAGGAACTATTATATGCTTCGAGTCGATAAGGCTAGGCCAGTTTATGCCCTTTTTAGTGATAGAAAAAGGGTCAAAAACGAGTAAAATCCTTAAATTAACAAGGAAGTTAACCTAACCCCCAGTTTCTCCATTTTTGAAAATTCTAAAATCAACCATGGGAGTAATAGATATGCTCGTTAGATTTCATAGCAACTATTACATGCTTCGATTTGATAAGGCTAGGCCACTTTATGCCTTTTCTAGTGAAAGAAAAAAGGTAAAAAACGAGTAAAATCCTTAAATTAACAAAGATATTAACTTAACCCCCATTTTGGCCGTTTTTGAAAATTATAAAATCAACCGTGGATGTCGTAGATATGCTTGTTATATTTTCTAGGAACTATTCCATGGTTCAATTCGATAAGGCTAGGCCACTTTATGCCTTTTTTAGTGAAAGAAAAAGGATCAAAATTGAGTAAAATCCGTAAATTAACAAGGAAATTCACTTTACCACCATTTTGGCCGTTTTTGAAATTTCTCAAATCAACCATTTAAGTCGTAGATATGCTCGTTAGATTTCCTAGGAACTATTACACGCTTCGATTCGATAAGGCTCGGCCAGTTTAGGCCCTTTTTAGTGAAAGAAAAATGGTCAAAAAGGAGTAAAATTCGTAAATTTACAAGGAAATTAACTTAACCCTCATTTTGGCCGTTTTTGAAAATTCTAAAATCAACCATGGAAGTCCTAGATATGCTCGTTAGATTTCCTAGGAACTATTACATGCTTCGATTCGATAAGGCTAGGCCACTTTATCCCTTTTTTAGTGAAAGAAAAAGGGTCAAAAACGTGTAAAATCCGTAAATTAATAAGGAAATTCACTTAACCCCCATTTTGGCCGTTTTTGAAAATTCTAAAATCAACCTTGGAAGTCGAATATATGCTTGTTACATTTCATAGGAACTATTACATTCTTCGATTCGATAAGGCTCGACCACTTTAAGCCCTTTTTAGTGAAAGGAAAAAGGTAAAAAACGAGTAAAATCCGTAAATTAACAAAGATATTAACTTAACCCCCATTTTGGCCGTTTTTGAAAATTATAAAATCAACCGTGGATGTCGTAGATATGCTTGTTATATTTTCTAGGAACTATTCCATGGTTCAATTCGATAAGGCTAGGCCACTTTATGCCTTTTTTAGTGAAAGAAAAAGGATCAAAATCGAGTAAAATCCGTAAATTAACAAGGAAATCCACTTTACCACCATTTTGGCCGTTTTTGAAATTTCTCAAACCAACCATTTAAGTCGTAGATATGCTCGTTAGATTTCCTAGGAACTATTACACGCTTCGATTCGATAAGGCTCGGCCAGTTTAGGCCCTTTTTAGTGAAAGAAAAATGGTCAAAAAGGAGTAAAATTCGTAAATTTACAAGGAAATTAACTTAACCCCCATTTTGGCCGTTTTTGAAAATTCTAAAATCAACCATGGAAGTCCTAGATATGCTCGTTAGATTTCCTAGGAACTATTACATGCTTCGATTCGATAAGGCTAGGCCACTTTATGCCTTTTTTAGTGAAAGAAAAAGGGTTAAAAACGAGTAAAATCCGTAAATTAACAAGGAAGTTAACCTAACCCCCATTTTGGCCGTTTTTGAAAATTCAAATATAAACCATGGAAGTTGTAGATATGCTTGTTAGATTTCCTAGGAACTATTACATTGTTCGATTCGATAAGACTAGGCCACTTTATGCCCGTTTTAATGAAAGAAAAAGGATCAAAATCGAGTAAAATCCGAAAACTAACAAGGAAGTTAACTTAACCCCCATTTTGGCCATTGTTGAAAATTCTAAAATCAACCATGGAGGTCAGAGATATGCATATTATGTTTCCTAGGAACTATTACATGCTTCGATTCGATAAGGCTATGCTACATTTTGCCTTTTATAGTGAAAGAAAAAGTGTCAAAAACGTGTAAAATCCGTAAATTAAAAAGGAAATTCACTTAACCCCCATTTTGGCCATTTTTGAAAATTCTAAAATCAACCTTGGAAGTCGAATATATGCTTGTTACATTTCATAGGAACTATTACATTCTTTGATTCGATAAGGCTCGACCACTTTAAGCCCTTTTTAGTGAAAGGAAAAAGGTAAAAAACGAGTAAAATCCGTAAATTAACAAAGATATTAACTTAACCCCCATTTTGGCCTTTTTTGAAAATTATAAAATTAACCGTTGATGTCGTAGATATGCTTGTTATATTTTTAGGAACTATTCCATGGTTCAATTCGATAAGGCTAGGTCACTTTACACCTTTTTTAGTAAAAGAAAAAGGGTCAAAAACGAATAAAATCTGTAAATTAACAAGGAAGTTAACCTAACCCACATTTTGGCCGTTTTTGAAAATTCAAATATAAACCTTGGAAGTCGTAGACATGCTTGTTAGATTTCCTAGGAACTATTACATTGCTCGATTCGATAAGGCTAGGCCACTTTATGCCCGTTTTAATGAAAGAAAAAGGATCAAAATCGAGTAAAATCCGAAAATTAACAAGGAAGTTAACTTAACCCCCATTTTGGCCTTTTTCGAAAATTCAAATATAAACCATGGAAGTCGTAGATATGCTTGTTAGATTTCCTAGGAACTATTACATTGTTCGATTCGATAAGGCTAGGCCACTTTATGCCCGTTTTAGTGAAAGAAAAAGGATCAAAATCAGTAAAATCCGAAAATTAACAAGGAAGTTAACTTAACCCCCGTTTTGGCCGTTTTTAAAAATTCTAAAATCAACCATGGAAGTCATAGATATGCATATTATGTTTCCTAGGAACTATTACATGCTTCGATTCGATAAGGTTATGCCACATTATGCCTTTTTTAGTGAAAGAAAAAGGGTCAAAAACGTGTAAAATCCGTAAATTAATAAGGAAATTCACTTAACCCCCATTTTGGCCGTTTTTGAAAATTCTAAAATCAACCTTGGAAGTCGAATATATGCTTGTTACATTTCATAGGAACTATTACATTCTTCGATTCGATAAGGCTCGACCACTTTAAGCCCTTTTTAGTGAAAGGAAAAAGGTAAAAAACGAGTAAAATCCGTAAATTAACAAAGATATTAACTTAACCCCCATTTTGGCCGTTTTTGAAAATTATAAAATCAACCGTGGATGTCGTAGATATGCTTGTTATATTTTCTAGGAACTATTCCATGGTTCAATTCGATAAGGCTAGGCCACTTTATGCCTTTTTTAGTGAAAGAAAAAGGATTAAAATCGAGTAAAATCCGTAAATTAACAAGGAAATCCACTTTACCACCATTTTGGCCGTTTTTGAAATTTCTCAAATCAACCATTTAAGTCGTAGATATGCTCGTTAGATTTCCTAGGAACTATTACACGCTTCGATTCGATAAGGCTCGGCCAGTTTAGGCCCTTTTTAGTGAAAGAAAAAAGGTCAAAAAGGAGTAAAATTCGTAAATTTACAAGGAAATTAACTTAACCCCCATTTTTGCCGTTTTTGAAAATTCTAAAATCAACCATGGAAGTCCTAGATATGCTCGTTAGATTTCCTAGGAACTATTACATGCTTCGATTCGATAAGGCTAGGCCACTTTATGCCTTTTTTAGTGAAAGAAAAATGGTTAAAAACGAGTAAAATCCGTAAATTAACAAGGAAGTTAACCTAACCCCCATTTTGGCCGTTTTTGAAAATTCAAATATAAACCATGGAAGTCGTAGATATGCTTGTTAGATTTCCTAGGAACTATTACATTGTTCGATTCGATAAGACTAGGCCACTTTATGCCCGTTTTAATGAAAGAAAAAGGATCAAAATCGAGTAAAATCCGAAAACTAACAAGGAAGTTAACTTAACCCCCATTTTGGCCATTGTTGAAAATTCTAAAATCAACCATGGAGGTCAGAGATATGCATATTATGTTTCCTAGGAACTATTACATGCTTCGATTCGATAAGGCGATGCTACATTTTGCCTTTTATAGTGAAAGAAAAAGTGTCAAAAACGTGTAAAATCCGTACATTAAAAAGGAAATTCACTTAACCCCCATTTTGGCCATTTTTGAAAATTCTAAAATCAACCTTGGAAGTCGAATATATGCTTGTTACATTTCATAGGAACTATTACATTCCTTGATTCGATAAGGCTCGACCACTTTAAGCCCTTTTTAGTGAAAGGAAAAAGGTAAAAAACGAGTAAAATCCGTAAATTAACAAAGATATTAACTTAACCCCCATTTTGGCCTTTTTTGAAAATTATAAAATTAACCGTGGATGTCGTAGATATGCTTGTTATATTTTTAGGAACTATTCCATGGTTCAATTCGATAAGGCTAGGTCACTTTACACCTTTTTTAGTAAAAGAAAAAGGGTCAAAAACGAATAAAATCTGTAAATTAACAAGGAAGTTAACCTAACCCACATTTTGGCCGTTTTTGAAAATTCAAATATAAACCATGGAAGTCGTAGACATGCTTGTTAGATTTCCTAGGAACTATTACATTGCTCGATTCGATAAGGCTAGGCCACTTTATGCCCGTTTTAATGAAAGAAAAAGGATCAAAATCGAGTAAAATCCGAAAATTAACAAGGAAGTTAACTTAACCCCCATTTTGGCCGTTTTTGAAAATTCTAAAATCAACCATGGAAGTCAGAGATATGCATATTATGTTTCCTAGGAACTATTACATGCTTCGATTCGATAAGGCTATGCCACATTATGCCATTTTTAGTGAAAGAAAAATGGTCAAAATCGAGTAAAATCTGTAAATTAACAAGGAAATTAACTTAACCCCCATTTTGGCTGTTTTTGAAAATTCTAAAATAAACCATTGAAGTCGTAGATATGCTTGTTAGATTTCCTAGGAACTATTATATGCTTCGAGTCGATAAGGCTAGGCCAGTTTATGCCCTTTTTAGTGATAGAAAAAGGGTCAAAAACGAGTAAAATCCTTAAATTAACAAGGAAGTTAACCTAACCCCCATTTTGGCCATTTTTGAAAATTCTAAAATCAACCATGGGAGTAATAGATATGCTCGTTAGATTTCATAGGAACTATTAGATGCTTCGATTCGATAAGGCTAGGCCACTTTATGCATTTTGTAGTGAAAGAAAAAAGGTAAAAAACGAGTAAAATCCTTAAATTAACAAGGAAATTAACTTAACCCCCATTTTGGCCGTTTTTGAAAATTCAAATATAAACCATGGAAGTCGTAGATATGCTTGTTAGATTTCCTAGGAACTATTACATTGTTCGATTCGATAAGGCTAGGCCACTTTATGCCCGTTTTAGTGAAAGAAAAAGGATCAAAATCAGTAAAATCCGAAAATTAACAAGGAAGTTAACTTAACCCCCGTTTTGGCCGTTTTTAAAAATTCTAAAATCAACCATGGAAGTCATAGATATGCATATTATGTTTCCTAGGAACTATTACATGCTTCGATTCGATAAGGTTATGCCACATTATGCCTTTTTTAGTGAAAGAAAAAGGGTCAAAAACGTGTAAAATCCGTAAATTAATAAGGAAATTCACTTAACCCCCATTTTGGCCGTTTTTGAAAATTCTAAAATCAACCTTGGAAGTCGAATATATGCTTGTTACATTTCATAGGAACTATTACATTCTTCGATTCGATAAGGCTCGACCACTTTAAGCCCTTTTTAGTGAAAGGAAAAAGGTAAAAAACGAGTAAAATCCGTAAATTAACAAAGATATTAACTTAACCCCCATTTTGGCCGTTTTTGAAAATTATAAAATCAACCGTGGATGTCGTAGATATGCTTGTTATATTTTCTAGGAACTATTCCATGGTTCAATTCGATAAGGCTAGGCCACTTTATGCCTTTTTTAGTGAAAGAAAAAGGATCAAAATCGAGTAAAATCCGTAAATTAACAAGGAAATCCACTTTACCACCATTTTGGCCGTTTTTGAAATTTCTCAAATCAACCATTTAAGTCGTAGATATGCTCGTTAGATTTCCTAGGAACTATTACACGCTTCGATTCGATAAGGCTCGGCCAGTTTAGGCCCTTTTTAGTGAAAGAAAAAAGGTCAAAAAGGAGTAAAATTCGTAAATTTACAAGGAAATTAACTTAACCCCCATTTTGGCCGTTTTTGAAAATTCTAAAATCAACCATGGAAGTCCTAGATATGCTCGTTAGATTTCCTAGGAACTATTACATGCTTCGATTCGATAAGGCTAGGCCACTTTATGCCTTTTTTAGTGAAAGAAAAAGGGTTAAAAACGAGTAAAATCCGTAAATTAACAAGGAAGTTAACCTAACCCCCATTTTGGCCGTTTTTGAAAATTCAAATATAAACCATGGAAGTCGTAGAGATGCTTGTTAGATTTCCTAGGAACTATTACATTGTTCGATTCGATAAGACTAGGCCACTTTATGCCCGTTTTAATGAAAGAAAAAGGATCAAAATCGAGTAAAATCCGAAAACTAACAAGGAAGTTAACTTAACCCCCATTTTGGCCGTTGTTGAAAATTCTAAAATCAACCATGGAGGTCAGAGATATGTATATTATGTTTCCTAGGAACTATTACATGCTTCGATTCGATAAGGCTATGCTACATTTTGCCTTTTTTAGTGAAAGAAAAAGTGTCAAAAACGTGTAAAATCCGTAAATTAAAAAGGAAATTCACTTAACCCCTATTTTGGCCATTTTTAAAAATTCTAAAATCAACCTTGGAAGTCGAATATATGCTTGTTACATTTCATAGGAACTATTACATTCTTTGATTCGATAAGGCTCGACCACTTTAAGCCCTTTTTAGTGAAAGGAAAAAGGTAAAAAACGAGTAAAATCCGTAAATTAACAAAGATATTAACTTAACCCCCATTTTGGCCTTTTTTGAAAATTATAAAATTAACCGTGGATGTCGTAGATATGCTTGTTATATTTTCTAGGAACTATTCCATGGTTCAATTCGATAAGGCTAGGTCACTTTACGCCTTTTTTAGTAAAAGAAAAAGGGTCAAAAACGAATAAAATCTGTAAATTAACAAGGAAGTTAACCTAACCCACATTTTGGCCGTTTTTGAAAATTCAAATATAAACCATGGAAGTCGTAGACATGCTTGTTAGATTTCCTAGGAACTATTACATTGCTCGATTCGATAAGGCTAGGCCACTTTATGCCCGTTTTAATGAAAGAAAAAGGATCAAAATCGAGTAAAATCCGAAAATTAACAAGGAAGTTAACTTAACCCCCATTTTGGCCGTTTTTGAAAATTCTAAAATCAATCATGGAAGTCAGAGATATGCATATTATGTTTCCTAGGAACTATTACATGCTTCGATTCGATAAGGCTATGCCACATTATGCCTTTTTTAGTGAAAGAAAAATGGTCAAAAACGAGTAAAATCCGTAAATTAACAAGGAAATTAACTTAACCCCCATTTTGGCTGTTTTTGAAAATTCTAAAATAAACCATGGAAGTCGTAGATATGCTTGTTAGATTTCCTAGGAACTATTATATGCTTCGAGTCGATAGGACTAGGCCAGTTTATGCCCTTTTTAGTGATAGAAAAAGGGTCAAAAACGAGTAAAATCCTTAAATTAACAAGGAAGTTAACCTAACCCCCATTTTCGCCATTTTTGAAAATTCTAAAATCAACCATGGGAGTAATAGATATGCTCGTTAGATTTCATAGGAACTATTACATGCTTCGATTTGATAAGGCTAGGCCACTTTATGCCTTTTCTAGTGAAAGAAAAAAGGTAAAAAACGAGTAAAATCCTTAAATTAACAAAGATATTAACTTAACCCCCATTTTGGCCATTTTTGAAAATTATAAAATCAACCGTGGATGTCGTAGATATGCTTGTTATATTTTCTAGGAACTATTCCATGGTTCAATTCGATAAGGCTAGGCCACTTTATGCCTTTTTTAGTGAAAGAAAAAGGATCAAAATCGAGTAAAATCCGTAAATTAACAAGGAAATTCACTTTACCACCATTTTGGCCGTTTTTGAAATTTCTCAAATCAACCATTTAAGTCGTAGATATGCTCGTTAGATTTCCTAGGAACTATTACACGCTTCGATTCGATAAGGCTCGGCCAGTTTAGGCCCTTTTTAGTGAAAGAAAAATGGTCAAAAAGGAGTAAAATTCGTAAATTTACATGGAAATTAACTTAACCCCCATTTTGGCCGTTTTTGAAAATTCTAAAATCAACCATGGAAGTCCTAGATATGCTCGTTAGATTTCCTAGGAACTATTACATGCTTCGATTCGATAAGGCTAGGCCACTTTATGCCTTTTTTAGTGAAAGAAAAAGGGTCAAAAACGTGTAAAATCCGTAAATTAATAAGGAAATTCACTTAACCCCCATTTTGGTCGTTTTTGAAAATTCTAAAATCAACCTTGGAAGTCGAATATATGCTTGTTACATTTCATAGGAACTATTACATTCTTCGATTGATAAGGCTCGACCACTTTAAGCCCTTTTTAGTGAAAGGAAAAAGGTAAAAAACGAGTAAAATCCGTAAATTAACAAAGATATTAACTTAACCCCCATTTTGGCCGTTTTTGAAAATTATAAAATCAACCGTGGATGTCGTAGATATGCTTGTTATATTTTCTAGGAACTATTCCATGGTTCAATTCGATAAGGCTAGGCCACTTTATGCCTTTTTTAGTGAAAGAAAAAGGATCAAAATCGAGTAAAATCCGTAAATTAACAAGGAAATCCACTTTACCACCATTTTGGCCGTTTTTGAAATTTCTCAAATCAACCATTTAAGTCGTAGATATGCTCGTTAGATTTCCTAGGAACTATTACACGCTTCGATTCGATAAGGCTCGACCAGTTTAGGCCCTTTTTAGTGAAAGAAAAAAGGTCAAAAAGGAGTAAAATTCGTAAATTTACAAGGAAATTAACTTAACCCCCATTTTTGCCGTTTTTGAAAATTCTAAAATCAACCATGGAAGTCCTAGATATGCTCGTTAGATTTCCTAGGAACTATTACATGCTTCGATTCGATAAGGCTAGGCCACTTTATGCCTTTTTTAGTGAAAGAAAAAGGGTTAAAAACGAGTAAAATCCGTAAATTAACAAGGAAGTTAACCTAACCCCCATTTTGGCCGTTTTTGAAAATTCAAATATAAACCATGGAAGTCGTAGATATGCTTGTTAGATTTCCTAGGAACTATTACATTGTTCGATTCGATAAGACTAGGCCACTTTATGCCCGTTTTAATGAAAGAAAAAGGATCAAAATCGAGTAAAATCCGAAAACTAACAAGGAAGTTAACTTAACCCCCATTTTGGCCGTTGTTGAAAATTCTAAAATCAACCATGGAGGTCAGAGATATGCATATTATGTTTCCTAGGAACTATTACATGCTTCGATTCGATAAGGCTATGCTACATTTTGCCTTTTATAGTGAAAGAAAAAGTGTCAAAAACGTGTAAAATCCGTAAATTAAAAAGGAAATTCACTTAACCCCCATTTTGGCCATTTTTGAAAATTCTAAAATCAACCTTGGAAGTCGAATATATGCTTGTTACATTTCATAGGAACTATTACATTCTTTGATTCGATAAGGCTCGACCACTTTAAGCCCTTTTTAGTGAAAGGAAAAAGGTAAAAAACGAGTAAAATCCGTAAATTAACAAAGATATTAACTTAACCCCCATTTTGGCCTTTTTTGAAAATTATAAAATTAACCGTGGATGTCGTAGATATGCTTGTTATATTTTCTAGGAACTATTCCATGGTTCAATTCGATAAGGCTAGGTCACTTTATGCCTTTTTTAGTAAAAGAAAAAGGGTCAAAAACGAATAAAATCTGTAAATTAACAAGGAAGTTAACCTAACCCACATTTTGGCCGTTTTTGAAAATTCAAATATAAACCATGGAAGTCGTAGACATGCTTGTTAGATTTCCTAGGAACTATTACATTGCTCGATTCGATAAGGCTAGGCCACTTTATGCCCGTTTTAATGAAAGAAAAAGGATCAAAATCGAGTAAAATCCGAAAATTAACAAGGAAGTTAACTTAACCCCCATTTTGGCCGTTTTTGAAAATTCTAAAATCAATCATGGAAGTCAGAGATATGCATATTATGTTTCCTAGGAACTATTACATGCTTCGATTCGATAAGGCTATGCCACATTATGCCTCTTTTAGTGAAAGAAAAATGGTCAAAAACGAGTAAAATCCGTAAATTAACAAGGAAATTAACTTAACCCCCATTTTGGCTGTTTTTGAAAATTCAAAAATAAACCATGGAAGTCGTAGATATGCTTGTTAGATTTCCTAGGAACTATTATATGCTTCGAGTCGATAGGACTAGGCCAGTTTATGCCCTTTTTAGTGATAGAAAAAGGGTCAAAAACGAGTAAAATCCTTAAATTAACAAGGAAGTTAACCTAACCCCCATTTTCTCCATTTTTGAAAATTCTAAAATCAACCATGGGAGTAATAGATATGCTCGTTAGATTTCATAGCAACTATTACATGCTTCGATTTGATAAGGCTAGGCCACTTTATGCCTTTTCTAGTGAAAGCAAAAAGGTAAAAAACGAGTAAAATCCTTAAATTAACAAAGATATTAACTTAACCCCCATTTTGGCCGTTTTTGAAAATTATAAAATCAACCGTGGATGTCGTAGATATGCTTGTTATATTTTCTAGGAACTATTCCATGGTTCAATTCGATAAGGCTAGGCCACTTTATGCCTTTTTTAGTGAAAGAAAAAGGATCAAAATTGAGTAAAATCCGTAAATTAACAAGGAAATTCACTTTACCACCATTTTGGCCGTTTTTGAAATTTCTCAAATCAACCATTTAAGTCGTAGATATGCTCGTTAGATTTCCTAGGAACTATTACACGCTTCGATTCGATAAGGCTCGGCCAGTTTAGGCCCTTTTTAGTGAAAGAAAAATGGTCAAAAAGGAGTAAAATTCGTAAATTTACAAGGAAATTAACTTAACCCTCATTTTGGCCGTTTTTGAAAATTCTAAAATCAACCATGGAAGTCCTAGATATGCTCGTTAGATTTCCTAGGAACTATTACATGCTTCGATTCGATAAGGCTAGGCCACTTTATCCCTTTTTTAGTGAAAGAAAAAGGGTCAAAAACGTGTAAAATCCGTAAATTAGTAAGGAAATTCACTTAACCCTCATTTTGGCCGTTTTTGAAAATTCTAAAATCAACCTTGGAAGTCGAATATATGCTTGTTACATTTCATAGGAACTATTACATTCTTCGATTCGATAAGGCTCGACCACTTTAAGCCCTTTTTAGTGAAAGGAAAAAGGTAAAAAACGAGTAAAATCCGTAAATTAACAAAGATATTAACTTAACCCCCATTTTGGCCGTTTTTGAAAATTATAAAATCAACCGTGGATGTCGTAGATATGCTTGTTATATTTTCTAGGAACTATTCCATGGTTCAATTCGATAAGGCTAGGCCACTTTATGCCTTTTTTAGTGAAAGAAAAAGGATCAAAATCGAGTAAAATCCGTAAATTAACAAGGAAATCCACTTTACCACCATTTTGGCCGTTTTTGAAATTTCTCAAATCAACCATTTAAGTCAGAGATATGCTCGTTAGATTTCCGAGGAACTATTACACGCTTCGATTCGATAAGGCTCGGCCAGTTTAGGCCCTTTTTAGTGAAAGAAAAATGGTCAAAAAGGAGTAAAATTCGTAAATTTACAAGGAAATTAACTTAACCTCCATTTTGGCCGTTTTTGAAAATTCTAAAATCAACCATGGAAGTCCTAGATATGCTCGTTAGATTTCCTAGGAACTATTACATGCTTCGATTCGATAAGGCTAGGCCACTTTATGCCTTTTTTAGTGAAAGAAAAAGGGTTAAAAACGAGTAAAATCCGTAAATTAACAAGGAAGTTAACCTAACCCCCATTTTGGCCGTTTTTGAAAATTCAAATATAAACCATGGAAGTCGTAGATATGCTTGTTAGATTTCCTAGGAACTATTACATTGTTCGATTCGATAAGACTAGGCCACTTTATGCCCGTTTTAATGAAAGAAAAAGGATCAAAATCGAGTAAAATCCGAAAACTAACAAGGAAGTTAACTTAACCCCCATTTTGGCCATTGTTGAAAATTCTAAAATCAACCATGGAGGTCAGAGATATGCATATTATGTTTCCTAGGAACTATTACATGCTTCGATTCGATAAGGCTATGCTACATTTTGCCTTTTATAGTGAAAGAAAAAGTGTCAAAAACGTGTAAAATCCGTAAATTAAAAAGGAAATTCACTTAACCCCCATTTTGGCCATTTTTGAAAATTCTAAAATCAACCTTGGAAGTCGAATATATGCTTGTTACATTTCATAGGAACTATTACATTCTTTGATTCGATAAGGCTCGACCACTTTAAGCCCTTTTTAGTGAAAGGAAAAAGGTAAAAAACGAGTAAAATCCGTAAATTAACAAAGATATTAACTTAACCCCCATTTTGGCCTTTTTTGAAAATTATAAAATTAACCGTGGATGTCGTAGATATGCTTGTTATATTTTTAGGAACTATTCCATGGTTCAATTCGATAAGGCTAGGTCACTTTACACCTTTTTTAGTAAAAGAATAAGGGTCAAAAACGAATAAAATCTGTAAATTAACAAGGAAGTTAACCTAACCCACATTTTGGCCGTTTTTGAAAATTCAAATATAAACCATGGAAGTCGTAGACATGCTTGTTAGATTTCCTAGGAACTATTACATTGCTCGATTCGATAAGGCTAGGCCACTTTATGCCCGTTTTAATGAAAGAAAAAGGATCAAAATCGAGTAAAATCCGAAAATTAACAAGGAAGTTAACTTAACCCCCATTTTGGCCGTTTTAGAAAATTCTAAAATCAACCATGGAAGTCAGAGATATGCATATTATGTTTCCTAGGAACTATTACATGCTTCGATTCGATAAGGCTATGCCACATTATGCCTTTTTTAGTGAAAGAAAAATGGTCAAAAACGAGTAAAATCCGTAAATTAACAAGGAAATTAACTTAACCCCCATTTTGGCTGTTTTTGAAAATTCTAAAATAAACCATGGAAGTCGTAGATATGCTTGTTAGATTTCCTAGGAACTATTATATGCTTCGAGTCGATAGGACTAGGCCAGTTTATGCCCTTTTTAGTGATAGAAAAAGGGTCAAAAACGAGTAAAATCCTTAAATTAACAAGGAAGTTAACCTAACCCCCATTTTCGCCATTTTTGAAAATTCTAAAATCAACCATGGGAGTAATAGATATGCTCGTTAGATTTAATAGGAACTATTACATGCTTCGATTTGATAAGGCTAGGCCACTTTATGCCTTTTCTAGTGAAAGAAAAAAGGTAAAAAACGAGTAAAATCCTTAAATTAACAAAGATATTAACTTAACCCCCATTTTGGCCGTTTTTGAAAATTATAAAATCAACCGTGGATGTCGTAGATATGCTTGTTATATTTTCTAGGAACTATTCCATGGTTCAATTCGATAAGGCTAGGCCACTTTATGCCTTTTTTAGTGAAAGAAAAAGGATCAAAATCGAGTAAAATCCGTAAATTAACAAGGAAATCCACTTTACCACCATTTTGGCCGTTTTTGAAATTTCTCAAATCAACCATTTAAGTCAGAGATATGCTCGTTAGATTTCCTAGGAACTATTACACGCTTCGATTCGATAAGGCTCGGCCAGTTTAGGCCCTTTTTAGTGAAAGAAAAATGGTCAAAAAGGAGTAAAATTCGTAAATTTACAAGGAAATTAACTTAACCCCCATTTTGGCCGTTTTTGAAAATTCTAAAATCAACCATGGAAGTCCTAGATATGCTCGTTAGATTTCCTAGGAACTATTACATGCTTCGATTCGATAAGGCTAGGCCACTTTATGCCTTTTTAAGTGAAAGAAAAAGGGTTAAAAACGAGTAAAATCCGTAAATTAACAAGGAAGTTAACCTAACCCCCATTTTGGCCGTTTTTGAAAATTCAAATATAAACCATGGAAGTCGTAGATATGCTTGTTAGATTTCCTAGGAACTATTACATTGTTCGATTCGATAAGACTAGGCCACTTTATGCCCGTTTTAATGAAAGAAAAAGGATCAAAATCGAGTAAAATCCGAAAACTAACAAGGAAGTTAACTTAACCCCCATTTTGGCCATTGTTGAAAATTCTAAAATCAACCATGGAGGTCAGAGATATGCATATTATGTTTCCTAGGAACTATTACATGCTTCGATTCGATAAGGCTATGCTACATTTTGCCTTTTATAGTGAAAGAAAAAGTGTCAAAAACGTGTAAAATCCGTAAATTAAAAAGGAAATTCACTTAACCCCCATTTTGGCCATTTTTGAAAATTCTAAAATCAACCTTGGAAGTCGAATATATGCTTGTTACATTTCATAGGAACTATTACATTCTTTGATTCGATAAGGCTCGACCACTTTAAGCCCTTTTTAGTGAAAGGAAAAAGGTAAAAAACGAGTAAAATCCGTAAATTAACAAAGATATTAACTTAACCCCCATTTTGGCCTTTTTTGAAAATTATAAAATTAACCGTGGATGTCGTAGATATGCTTGTTATATTTTTAGGAACTATTCCATGGTTCAATTCGATAAGGCTAGGTCACTTTACACCTTTTTTAGTAAAAGAAAAAGGGTCAAAAACGAATAAAATCTGTAAATTAACAAGGAAGTTAACCTAACCCACATTTTGGCCGTTTTTGAAAATTCAAATATAAACCATGGAAGTCGTAGACATGCTTGTTAGATTTCCTAGGAACTATTACATTGCTCGATTCGATAAGGCTAGGCCACTTTATGCCCGTTTTAATGAAAGAAAAAGGATCAAAATCGAGTAAAATCCGAAAATTAACAAGGAAGTTAACTTAACCCCCATTTTGGCCGTTTTCGAAAATTCTAAAATCAACCATGGAAGTCAGAGATATGCATATTATGTTTCCTAGGAACTATTACATGCTTCGATTCGATAAGGCTATGCCACATTATGCCTTTTTTAGTGAAAGAAAAATGGTCAAAAACGAGTAAAATCCGTAAATTAACAAGGAAATTAACTTAACCCCCATTTTGGCTGTTTTTGAAAATTCTAAAATAAACCATGGAAGTCGTAGATATGCTTGTTAGATTTCCTAGGAACTATTATATGCTTCGAGTCGATAGGACTAGGCCAGTTTATGCCCTTTTTAGTGATAGAAAAAGGGTCAAAAACGAGTAAAATCCTTAAATTAACAAGGAAGTTAACCTAACCCCCATTTTCGCCATTTTTGAAAATTCTAAAATCAACCATGGGAGTAATAGATATGCTCGTTAGATTTAATAGGAACTATTACATGCTTCGATTTGATAAGGCTAGGCCACTTTATGCCTTTTCTAGTGAAAGAAAAAAGGTAAAAAACGAGTAAAATCCTTAAATTAACAAAGATATTAACTTAACCCCCATTTTGGCCGTTTTTGAAAATTATAAAATCAGCCGTGGATGTCGTAGATATGCTTGTTATATTTTCTAGGAACTATTCCATGGTTCAATTCGATAAGGCTAGGCCACTTTATGCCTTTTTTAGTGAAAGAAAAAGGATCAAAATCGAGTAAAATCCGTAAATTAACAAGGAAATTCACTTTACCACCATTTTGGCCGTTTTTGAAATTTCTCAAATCAACCATTTAAGTCGTAGATATGCTCGTTAGATTTCCTAGGAACTATTACACGCTTCGATTCGATAAGGCTCGGCCAGTTTAGGCCCTTTTTAGTGAAAGAAAAATGGTCAAAAAGGAGTAAAATTCGTAAATTTACAAGGAAATTAACTTAACCCCCATTTTGGCCGTTTTTGAAAATTCTAAAATCAACCATGGAAGTCCTAGATATGCTCGTTAGATTTCCTAGGAACTATTACATGCTTCGATTCGATAAGGCTAGGCCACTTTATGCCTTTTTTAGTGAAAGAAAAAGAGTTAAAAACGAGTAAAATCCGTAAATTAACAAGGAAGTTAACCTTACCCCCATTTTGGCCGTTTTTGAAAATTCAAATATAAACCATGGAAGTCGTAGATATGCTTGTTAGATTTCCTAGGAACTATTACATTGTTCGATTCAATAAGGCTAGGCCACTTTATGCCCGTTTTAGTGAAAGTAAAAGGATCAAAATCGAGTAAAATCCGAAAATTAACAAGGAAGTTAACTTAACCCCCATTTTGGCCGTTTTTGAAAATTCTAAAATCAACCTTGGAAGTCATAGATATGCATATTATGTTTCCTAGGAACTATTACATGCTTCGATTCGATAAGGCTATGCCACATTTTGCCTTTTTTAGTGAAAGAAAAAGGGTCAAAAACGTGTAAAATCTGTAAATTAATAAGGAAATTCACTTAACCCCCATTTTGGCCGTTTTTGAAAATTCTAAAATCAACCTTGGAAGTAGAATATATGCTTGTTACATTTCATAGGAACTATTACATTCTTTGATTCGATAAGGCTCGACCACTTTAAGCCCTTTTTAGTGAAAGGAAAAAGGTAAAAAACGAGTAAAATCCGTAAATTAACAAAGATATTAACTTAACCCCCATTTTGGCCGTTTTTGAAAATTATAAAATCAACCGTGGATGTCGTAGATATGCTTGTTATATTTTCTGGGAACTATTCCATGGTTCAATTCGATAAGGCTAGGCCACTTTATGCCTTTTTTAGTGAAAGAAAAAGGATCAAAATCGAGTAAAATCCGAAAATTAACAAGGAAGTTAATTTAACCCCCATTTTGGCCGTTTTTGAAAATTCTAAAATCAACCATGGAAGTCAGAGATATGCATATTATGTTTCCTAGGAACTATTACATGCTTCGATTCGATAAGGCTATGCCACATTATGCCTTTTTTAGTGAAAGAAAAATGGTAAAAAACGAGTAAAATCCGTAAATTAACAAGGAAATTAACTTAACCCCCATTTTGGCTGTTTTTGAAAATTCTAAAATAAACCATGGAAGTCGTAGATATGCTTGTTAGATTTCCTAGGAACTATTATATGCTTCGAGTCGATAAGGCTAGGCCAGTTTATGCCCTTTTTAGTGATAGAAAAAGGGTCAAAAACGAGTAAAATCCTTAAATTAACAAGGAAGTTAACCTAACCCCCATTTTCGCCATTTTTTAAAATTCTAAAATCAACCATGGGAGTAATAGATATGCTCGTTAGATTTCATAGGAACTATTACATGCTTCGATTCGATAATGCTAGGCCACTTTATGCCTTTTGTAGTGAAAGAAAAAAGGTAAAAAACGAGTAAAATCCTTAAATTAACAAAGATATTAACTTAACCCCCATTTTGGCCGTTTTTGAAAATTATAAAATCAACCGTGGATGTCGTAGATATGCTTGTTATATTTTCTAGTAACTATTCCATGGTTCAATTCGATAAGGCTAGACCACTTTATGCCTTTTTTAGTGAAAGAAAAAGGATCAAAATCGAGTAAAATCCGTAAATTTACAAGGAAATTCACTTTACCACCATTTTGGCCGTTTTTGAAATTTCTCAAATCAACCATTTAAGTCATAGATATGCTCGTTAGATTTCCTAGGAGCTATTACACGCTTCGATTCGATAAGGCTCGGCCAGTTTAGGCCCTTTTTAGTGAAAGAAAAATGGTCAAAAAGGAGTAAAATTCGTAAATTTACAAGGAAATTAACTTAACCCCCATTTTGGCCGTTTTTGAAAATTCTAAAATCAACCATGGAAGTCCTAGATATGCTCGTTAGATTTCCTAGAAACTATTACATGCTTCGATTCGATAAGGCTAGGCCACTTTATGCCTTTTTTAGTGAAAGAAAAAGGGTTAAAAACGAGTAAAATCCATAAATTAACAACGAAGTTAACCTAACCCCCATTTCGGCCGTTTTTGAAAATTCAAATATAAACCATGGAAGTCGTAGATATGCTTGTTAGATTTCCTAGGAACTATTACATTGTTCGATTCGATAAGGCTAGGCCACTTTATGCCCGTTTTAGTGAAAGAAAAAGAATCAAAATCGTGTAAAATCCGAAAATTAACAAGGAAGTTAACTTAACCCCCATTTTGGCCGTTTTTGAAAATTCTAAAATCAACCATGGAAGTCATAGATATGCATATTATGTTTCCTAGGAACTATTACATGCTTCGATTCGATAAGGCTATGACATATTTTGCCTTTTTTAGTGAAAGAAAAAGGGTCAAAAACGTGTAAAATCCGTAAATTAATAAGGAAATTCACTTAACCCCCATTTTGGCCGTTTTTGAAAATTCTAAAATCAACCTTGGAAGTCGAATATATGCTTGTTACATTTCATAGGAACTATTACATTCTTTGATTCGATAAGGCTCGACCACTTTAAGCCCTTTTTAGTGAAAGGAAAAAGGTAAAAAACGAGTAAAATCCGTAAATTAACAAAGATATTAACTTAACCCCCATTTTGGCCGTTTTTGAAAATTATAAAATCAACCGTGGATATCGTAGATATGCTTGTTATATTTTCTAGGAACTGTTCCATGGTTCAATTCGATAAGGCTAGGCCACTTTACGCCTTTTTTAGTGAGAGAAAAAGGATCAAAATCGAGTAGAATCCGAAAATTAACAAGGAAGTTAACTTAACCCCCATTTTGGCCGTTTTTGAAAATTCTAAAATCAACCGTGGAGGTCAGAGATATGCATATTATGTTTCCTAGGAACTATTACATGCTTCGATTCGATAAGGCTATGCCACATTATGCCTTTTGTAGTGAAAGAAAAATGGTCAAAAACGAGTAAAATCCGGAAATTAACAAGGAAATTAACTTAACCCCCATTTTGGCTGTTTTTGAAAATTCTAAAATAAACCATGGAAGTCGTAGATATGCTTGTTAGATTTCCTAGGAACTATTATATGCTTCGAGTCGATAAGGCTAGGCCAGTTTATGCCCTTTTTAGTGATAGAAAAAGGGTCAAAAACGAGTAAAATCCTTAAATTAACAAGGAAGTTAACCTAACCCCCATTTTCGCCATTTTTGAAAATTCTAAAATCAACCATGGGAGTAATAGATATGCTCGTTTGATTTCATAGGAACTATTACATGCTTCGATTCGATAAGGCTAGGCCACTTTATGCCTTTTGTAGTGAAAGAAAAAAGGTAAAAAACGAGTAAAATCCTTAAATTAACAAAGATATTAACTTAACCCCCATTTTGGCCGTTTTTGAAAATTATAAAATCAACCGTGGATGTCGTAGATATGCTTGTTATATTTTCTAGGAACTATTCCATGGTTCAATTCTATAAGGCTAGGCCACTTTATGCCTTTTTTAGTGAAAGAAAAAGGATCAAAATCGAGTAAAATCCGTAAATTAACAAGGAAATTCACTTTACCACCATTTTGGCCGTTTTTGAAATTTCTCAAATCAACCATTTAAGTCGTAGATATGCTCGTTAGATTTCCTAGGAGCTATTACACGCTTCGATTCGATAAGGCTCGGCCAGTTTAGGCCCTTTTTAGTGAAAGAAAAATGGTCAAAAAGGAGTAAAATTCGTAAATTTACAAGGAAATTAACTTAACCCCCATTTTGGCTGTTTTTGAAAATTCTAAAATCAACCATGGAAGTCCTAGATATGCTCGTTAGATTTCCTAGTAACTATTACATGCTTCGATTCGATAAGGCTAGGCCACTTTATGCCTCTTTTAGTGAAAGAAAAAGGGTAAAATCGAGTAAAATCCGTAAATTAACAAGGAAGTTAACCTAACCCCCATTTTGGCCGTTTTTGAAAATTCAAATATAAACCATGGAAGTCGTAGATATGCTTGTTAGATTTCCTAGGAACTATTACATTGTTCGATTCGATAAGGCTAGGCCACTTTATGCCCGTTTTAGTGAAAGAAAAAGGATCAAAATCGAGTAAAATCTGAAAATTAACAAGGAAGTTAACTTAAACCCCATTTTGGCCGTTTTTGAAAATTCTAAAATCAACCATGGAAGTCATAGATATGCATATTATGTTTCCTAGGAACTATTACATGCTTCGATTCGATAAGGCTATGCCACATTTTGCCTTTTTTAGTGAAAGAAAAAGGGTCAAAAACGTGTAAAATCCGTAAATTAATAAGGAAATTCACTTAACCCCCATTTTGGCCGTTTTTGAAAATTCTAAAATCAACCTTGGAAGTCGAATATATGCTTGTTACATATCATAGGAACTATTACATTCTCTGATTCGATAAGGCTCGACCACTTTAAGCCCTTTTTAGTGAAAGGAAAAAGGTAAAAAACGAGTAAAATCCGTAAATTAACAAATATATTAACTTAACCCCCATTTTGGCCGTTTTTAAAAATTATAAAATCAACCGTGGATGTCGTAGATATGCTTGTTATATTTTCTAGGAACTATTCCATGGTTCAATTCGATAAGGCTAGGCCACTTTACGCCTTTTTTAGTGAAAGAAAAAGGATCAAAATCGAGTAAAATCCGTAAATTAAAAAGGAAATTCACTTTACCACCATTTTGGCCGTTTTTCAAATTTCTCAAATCAACCATTTAAGTCGTAGATATGCTCATTAGATTTCCTAGGAACTATTACCCGCTTCGATTCGATAAGTCTCGGCCAGTTTAGGCCCTTTTTAGTGAAAGAAAAATGGTCAAAAAGGAGTAAAATTCGTAAATTTACAAGGAAATTAACTTAACCCCCATTTTGGCTGTTTTTGAAAATTCTAAAATCAACCATGGAAGTCCTAGATATGCTCGTTAGATTTCCTAGTAACTATTACATGCTTCGATTCGATAAGGCTAGGCCACTTTATGCCTTTTTTAGTGAAAGAAAAAGGGTAAAATCGAGTAAAATCCGTAAATTAACAAGGAAGTTAACCTAACCCCCATTTTGGCCGTTTTTGAAAATTCAAATATAAACCATGGAAGTCGTAGATATGCTTGTTAGATTTCCTAGGAACTATTACATTGTTCGATTCGATAAGGCTAGGCCACTTTATGCCCGTTTTAGTGAAAGAAAAAGGATCAAAATCGAGTAAAATCTGAAAATTAACAAGGAAGTTAACTCAAACCCCATTTTGGCCGTTTTTGAAAATTCTAAAATCAACCATGGAAGTCATAGATATGCATATTATGTTTCCTAGGAACTATTACATGCTTCGATTCGATAAGGCTATGCCACATTTTGCCTTTTTTAGTGAAAGAAAAAGGGTCAAAAACGTGTAAAATCCGTAAATTAATAAGGAAATTCACTTAACCCCCATTTTGGCCGTTTTTGAAAATTCTAAAATCAACCTTGGAAGTCGAATATATGCTTGTTACATATCATAGGAACTATTACATTCTTTGATTCGATAAGGCTCGACCACTTTAAGCCCTTTTTAGTGAAAGGAAAAAGGTAAAAAACGAGTAAAATCCGTAAATTAACAAATATATTAACTTAACCCCCATTTTGGCCGTTTTTAAAAATTATAAAATCAACCGTGGATGTCGTAGATATGCTTGTTATATTTTCTAGGAACTATTCCATGGTTCAATTCGATAATGCTAGGCCACTTTACGCCTTTTTTAGTGAAAGAAAAAGGATCAAAATCGAGTAAAATCCGTAAATTAAAAAGGAAATTCACTTTACCACCATTTTGGCCGTTTTTCAAATTTCTCAAATCAACCATTTAAGTCGTAGATATGCTCGTTAGATTTCCTAGGAACTATTACCCGCTTCGATTCGATAAGGCTCGGCCAGTTTAGGCCCTTTTTAGTGAAAGAAAAATGGTCAAAAAGGAGTAAAATTCGTAAATTTACAAGGAAATTAACTTAACCCCCATTTTGGCCGTTCTTGAAAATTCTAAAATCAACCATGGAAGTCCTAGATATGCTCGTTAGATTTCCTAGGAACTATTACATGCTTCGATTCGATAAGGCTAGGCCGCTTTATGCCTTTTTTAGTGAAAGAAAAAGGGTTAAAAACGAGTAAAATCCGTAAATTAACAAGGAAGTTAACCTAACCCCCATTTTGGCCGTTTTTGAAAATTCAAATATAAACCATGGAAGTAGTAGATATGCTTGTTAGATTTCCTAGGAACTATTACGTTGTTCGATTCGATAAGGCTAGGCCACTTTATGCCCGTTTTAATGAAAGAAAAAGGATCAAAATCGAGTAAAAACCGAGAATTAACAAGGAAGTTAACTTAACCCCCATTTTGGCCGTTTTTGAAAATTCTAAAATCAACCATGGAAGTCATAGATATGCATATTATGTTTCCTAGGAACTATTACATGCTTCGATTCGATAAGGCTATGCCACATTATGCCTTTTTTAGTGAAAGAAAAATGGTCAAAAACGAGTAAAATCCGTAAATTAACAAGGAAATTAACTTAACCCATATTTTGGCTGTTTTTGAAAATTCTAAAATAAACCATGGAAGTCGTAGATATGCTTGTTAGATTTCTTAGGAACTATTATATGCTTCGAGTCGATAAGGCTAGGCCAGTCTATGCCCTTTTTAGTGAAAGAAAAAGGGTCAAAAACGAGTAAAATCCTTAAATTAACAAGGAAGTTAACCTAACCCCCATTTTCGCCATTTTTGAAAATTCTAAAATCAACCATGGGAGTAATAGATATGCTCGTTAGATTTCATAGGAACTACTACATGCTTCGATTCGATAAGGCTAGGCCACTTTATGCCTTTTGTAGTGAAAGAAAAAAGGTAAAAAACGAGTAAAATCCTTAAATTAACAAAGATATTAACTTAACCCCCATTTTGGCCGTTTTTGAAAATTATAAAATCAACCATGGATGTCGTAGATATGCTTGTTATATTTTCTAGGAACTATTCCATGGTATAATTCGATAAGGCTAGGCCACTTTATGCCTTTTTTAGTGAAAGAAAAAGGATCAAAATCGAGTAAAATCCGTAAATTAAAAAGGAAATTCACTTTACCACCATTTTGGCCGTTTTTCAAATTTCTCAAATCAACCATTTAAGTCGTAGATATGCTCGTTAGATTTCCTAGGAACTATTACCCGCTTCGATTCGATAAGGCTCGGCCAGTTTAGGCCCTTTTTAGTGAAAGAAAAATGGTCAAAAAGGAGTAAAATTCGTAAATTTACAAGGAAATTAACTTAACCCCCATTTTGGCCGTTCTTGAAAATTCTAAAATCAACCATGGAAGTCCTAGATATGCTCGTTAGATTTCCTAGGAACTATTACATGCTTCGATTCGATAAGGCTAGGCCGCTTTATGCCTTTTTTAGTGAAAGAAAAAGGGTTAAAAACGAGTAAAATCCGTAAATTAACAAGGAAGTTAACCTAACCCCCATTTTGGCCGTTTTTGAAAATTCAAATATAAACCATGGAAGTAGTAGATATGCTTGTTAGATTTCCTAGGAACTATTACGTTGTTCGATTCGATAAGGCTAGGCCACTTTATGCCCGTTTTAATGAAAGAAAAAGGATCAAAATCGAGTAAAAACCGAGAATTAACAAGGAAGTTAACTTAACCCCCATTTTGGCCGTTTTTGAAAATTCTAAAATCAACCATGGAAGTCATAGATATGCATATTATGTTTCCTAGGAACTATTACATGCTTCGATTCGATAAGGCTATGCCACATTATGCCTTTTTTAGTGAAAGAAAAATGGTCAAAAACGAGTAAAATCCGTAAATTAACAAGGAAATTAACTTAACCCATATTTTGGCTGTTTTTGAAAATTCTAAAATAAACCATGGAAGTCGTAGATATGCTTGTTAGATTTCTTAGGAACTATTATATGCTTCGAGTCGATAAGGCTAGGCCAGTCTATGCCCTTTTTAGTGAAAGAAAAAGGGTCAAAAACGAGTAAAATCCTTAAATTAACAAGGAAGTTAACCTAACCCCCATTTTCGCCATTTTTGAAAATTCTAAAATCAACCATGGGAGTAATAGATATGCTCGTTAGATTTCATAGGAACTACTACATGCTTCGATTCGATAAGGCTAGGCCACTTTATGCCTTTTGTAGTGAAAGAAAAAAGGTAAAAAACGAGTAAAATTCTTAAATTAACAAAGATATTAACTTAACCCCCATTTTGGCCGTTTTTGAAAATTATAAAATCAACCATGGATGTCGTAGATATGCTTGTTATATTTTCTAGGAACTATTCCATGGTATAATTCGATAAGGCTAGGCCACTTTATGCCTTTTTTAGTGAAAGAAAAAGGATCAAAATCGAGTAAAATCCGTAAATTAAAAAGGAAATTCACTTTACCACCATTTTGGCCATTTTTCAAATTTCTCAAATCAACCATTTAAGTCGTAGATATGCTCGTTAGATTTCCTAGGAACTATTACCCGCTTCGATTCGATAAGGCTCGGCCAGTTTAGGCCTTTTTTAGTGAAAGAAAAATGGTCAAAAAGGAGTAAAATTCGTAAATTTACAAGGAAATTAACTTAACCCCCATTTTGGCCGTTCTTGAAAATTCTAAAATCAACCATGGAAGTCCTAGATATGCTCGTTAGATTTCCTAGGAACTATTACATGCTTCGATTCGATAAGGCTAGGCCGCTTTATGCCTTTTTTAGTGAAAGAAAAAGGGTTAAAAACGAGTAAAATCCGTAAATTAACAAGGAAGTTAACCTAACCCCCATTTTGGCCGTTTTTGAAAATTCAAATATAAACCATGGAAGTAGTAGATATGCTTGTTAGATTTCCTAGGAACTATTACGTTGTTCGATTCGATAAGGCTAGGCCACTTTATGCCCGTTTTAATGAAAGAAAAAGGATCAAAATCGAGTAAAAACCGAGAATTAACAAGGAAGTTAACTTAACCCCCATTTTGGCCGTTTTTGAAAATTCTAAAATCAACCATGGAAGTCATAGATATGGATATTATGTTTCCTAGGAACTATTACATGCTTCGATTCGATAAGGCTATGCCACATTATGCCTTTTTTAGTGAAAGAAAAAGGGTCAAAAACGTGTAAAATCCGTAAATTAATAAGGAAATTCACTTAACCCCCAATTTGGCCGTTTTTGAAAATTCTAAAATCAACCGTGGAAGTCGAATATATGCCTGTTACATTTCACAGGAACTATTACATTCTTTGATTCGATAAGTCTCGACCACTTTAAGCCCTTTTTAGTGAAAGGAAAAAGGTAAAAAACGAGTAAAATCCTTAAATTAACAAAGATATTAACTTAACCCCCATTTTGGCCGTTTTTGAAAATTATAAAATCAACCGTGGATGTCGTAGATATGCTTGTTATATTTTCTAGGAACTATTCCATGGTTCAATTTGATAAGGCTAGGCCACTTTATGCCTTTTTTAGTGAAAGAAAAAGGATCAAAATCGAGTAAAATCCGTAAATTAACAAGGAAATTCACTTTACCACCATTTTGGCCATTTTTGAAATTTCTCAAATCAACCATTTAAGTCGTAGATATGCTCGTTAGATTTCCTAGGAACTATTACACGCTTCGATTCGATAAGGCTCGGCCAGTTTAGGCCCTTTTTAGTGAAAGAAAAAAGGTCAAAAAGGAGTAAAATTCGTAAATTTACAAGGAAATTAACTTAACCCCCATTTTGGCCGTTTTTGAAAATTCTAAAATCAACCATGGAAGTCCTAGATATGCTCGTTAGATTTCCTAGGAACTATTACATGCTTCGATTCGATAAGGCTATGCCACTTTATGCCTTTTTTAGTGAAAGAAAAAGGGTTAAAAACGAGTAAAATCCGTAAATTAACAAGGAAGTTAACCTAACCCCCATTTTGGCCGTTTTTGAAAATTCAAATATAAACCATGGAAGTAGTAGATATGCTTGTTAGATTTCCTAGGAACTATTACGTTGTTCGATTCGATAAGGCTAGGCCACTTTATGCCCGTTTTAATGAAAGAAAAAGGATCAAAATCGAGTAAAAACCGAGAATTAACAAGGAAGTTAACTTAACCCCCATTTTGGCCGTTTTTGAAAATTCTAAAATCAACCATGGAAGTCATAGATATGGATATTATGTTTCCTAGGAACTATTACATGCTTCGATTCGATAAGGCTATGCCACATTATGCCTTCTTTAGTGAAAGAAAAAGGGTCAAAAACGTGTAAAATCCGTAAATTAATAAGGAAATTCACTTAACCCCCAATTTGGCCGTTTTTGAAAATTCTAAAATCAACCGTGGAAGTCGAATATATGCCTGTTACATTTCACAGGAACTATTACATTCTTTGATTCGATAAGTCTCGACCACTTTAAGCCCTTTTTAGTGAAAGGAAAAAGGTAAAAAACGAGTAAAATCCTTAAATTAACAAAGATATTAACTTAACCCCCATTTTGGCCGTTTTTGAAAATTATAAAATCAACCGTGGATGTCGTAGATATGCTTGTTATATTTTCTAGGAACTATTCCATGGTTCAATTTGATAAGGCTAGGCCACTTTATGCCTTTTTTAGTGAAAGAAAAAGGATCAAAATCGAGTAAAATCCGTAAATTAACAAGGAAATTCACTTTACCACCATTTTGGCCATTTTTGAAATTTCTCAAATCAACCATTTAAGATATGCATATTATGTTTCCTAGGAACTATTACATGCTTCGTGTAACACCCATACCAGACGTATCTAGAAAGTCTAGCACGTGTGTTTAATTTAGTACTGGATACATTAAAATTTACAACATTAAAACTGCCAGATGAATAATCTTATACAACAAATGTGTTTGTACAACATAAATACAACTCAGCTTTTCATAAATATACTATATGCAACCTTGTTTGTCCATACATCCTACAGCAGTACAAACAAACACTTGTCGCATCATCCATTCGGCTACTAGCTTGCTAATCCAACCTGTTTATCTGAAACAAATAAGGATTGGGATGAGACATAATGTCTCAGTGAGTTCCCCTAAATCCTAGGCTATAGGCAACCTCAAGGGGAAACCTACGGTCACCACGTGTCTACATTACAACCTGGCGGTTGATTATACGTGTGTGAGGACTTGCATATTTAGACGGTAGTGCATACTAGTGCCGTCATAATCATATCTTAACTTTTTATAGGCTTACTATCATACGTGTCATGGCGGTCAAGGGATCCTAGGACCGCTATCTCAAGATATGTTAAACGCATCAAGACTTATCTTAACATATTCATGACACCATCCTAAACCGGACGATTAGGGGAACCTAAGGTCGTCATCGGCATAACATTCTTTACTTGATCTATTCCATATCTTATACTTATCTAATAGCATCTCATGTTATTGCTAGTAAACATAATCTTACATAAATTCATTCTTGCATATACATAACATAGTCAGGGTCATACTTGGTTAGCGTTGAACAAACATTAATTATCTTGATTCATTTTACGGATAGTCCCGGGTGGAGTAACCCCGAGAACAATCCCATACATGACCGATGTACGTACATCGGACTCCCTCGGTGTCGTGCGGGTCCCTTGCGGCTTAAACCGTTCCCCTTAGGTCGAGAACCTCCCGTATCCCCCTGGCGTGGATAACAAGAGACACGAGCACCTACGTCTTGTTTACTCGGTGACATGCGGGTCCCTTACGCTTGAATCGTTCTCATCATGAGAACCCCTTGTATCCCCCTGATGTGGATAGCAAGAGACATGCCACCTACACTTATTCATTTTAATCATAACATAACATATCATGATAGGTTAAACCTATTTATGCTTACATGTTTACCTCGGAACCTTGATCGATCCGATTAATGGTAAAGTCTTATACATACTTGTTCATGCTTGTACGTTCTTAATCATGGTGGAGTGATTAACTAATCAAACCACATCTTAACATACATGTTATCTTATTCTTGTTCATGTGTGAAGATAATAAACTCCGCGTCTTATCATTCTAGGGATTCTTTATAAACATGCTAGTTCTCGACTAACTATGTCGAGGCTCTAGTTATTTCCCTTGCTTAAAGAATATCTTGCTACCCCATTTCATATTGCTTAACATTCGCTCTTGCGTATCATCTATAAACAATCATTGTTAATGATTTGCCATGCCTTAATCTTGTTTAAAACCTAGTTTGGAATTGTACATTAAACACTTGGAATTGAGGGGTTCATTTTTCAATAAAAGTTTGCAAGAAACGAAGCTCAAAATACATTTCAGGACCTTCGGAACGTTTTAGAACATTTTCACAAAGTGCTGTCTAAAGCTGTGAACATTTCAGAACGTTTTCATAAAAGTGCTGTCAAAAGCTGCCTGGACGCTTTGAGGACGCTTTTGAGGACGCTTTTGGGACGCTTTAGCGTCCTCCAAGCGTGCAGGTCCAGTAGTTACGACATTTTGGACGCTTTAGCGTGCTGTGGACGCTTTAGCGTCCTGCCATCAGTCCAGAAGTGCAGAAATCGTATTTTGGCTTAAAATCTCAAGTTCCAAGTGATCTAATGCAACCCAATCATCCAATACATCATAAAAACGTTATATAACATGTGTATGGCAACAATTAACAATAATTGCTCATAATTAACACAAAGGGGCACTAAAACCCTAGTTTTAAAAACTAACATAATTCATGTTTTCATCACAAGATTATACAACCCAAAGGTGGGTAATCTAACTATGGAACTCACCTTAACATAATTTACACATGATTCCCAAGCTTTAAGCATTATCTTCACTTCACATGACCAAACCCTATCTTCTTGCCCCTTTTTGCTTTCTTTGCTCAAACCAAGCCAATCTTATTGTTTTCTTGCAATCCATAGCATCATGATCTTTGCTTGATCATCTTTACTCCAACCCAAAGCTTTCTAACCAAAACCCTAGTCTCAAAGGAATCTCTATGTGAGGAAATAGAGATATTAATCCAAAGCTTCTTGTTGTTCTTAAGAGAGGTGGAGAAGGAAACCATGTTGTTATTTGATCCATGGGGGAGAAGATTTGATAACATGGTGAGGTAAGGAGAGAAGAGAGGGAACCGATGGAGAAGAGGGAAAGAAGAGAAAAGCCTTGCCAACATCTTAGGAGAGAGAATGGAGAAGAGGAAATGAGATATTTTTGGTGTCTCAACCAATTAAATATCCTTTCCCTCGCAATTACCATATTACCCTTGGCTTAAACGTATTTAATACGGCTATGATACTCTATCCGTATTAAGCTGACATAACATAAAATATTTCCAATAACTTACTTTTCATGAATTAAATTCATCTGACATAGTCAACAGGTAATATACCGATACTGTCAGGCGGGATATTACATTCTACCCCCCTTAAAGAAATTTCGTCCTCGAAATTTAGAGATCGACTACCAATCATCATGGCAAAAACTTACCATTCATGATCTGAGCCATACATCTTCTATTCATACATATTCAAAGGGTTCGTCGTATCATGTCCTCATCTTGTTTCTTAACCCACATGCAACTGAACATAACCTTCTGGATCTTAATATCCCTCAAAATGGAGAGTTAACTTGTTACATCAGGATTTAGAACATTCCTTGCTACATATAGACTTATCTTTTCGGACTCGTATCTTACCCGCTTAACATAAATCATTCATAAAAGTATCTTATCATAAACATGAACACTCAGGATTTGCCTTTTGACTGGAGTCCTACCGGAAACCAGGTTTGCCCTGCAGTGCTTACTTGTAACTTTAAAACATCTTTTCATGCATACATAATTTTATCGGGTAAACATATAATTCATACCTCAGTTTTCTCGCTGAGTCTTGAGACACACGCCTCTTACTTGCATTACTCATATAAATCATTCCATAAATCTTGTATCTCTTTTCAGAGCCTTAGGAAATCTTCCAATTTCATTGCAATCTAATTGCATCTTATTGCACCCGAACTAATGGATAACTCACATATCTTGACATGAGAAAGTGGAATTAACAATACCATTCATCTGACAATTAATCACCAACGTTGTGGTTCACATGCTCTTGAAACTTTCTAGCCAATTTACTTGCACATACATCATACATTCTTAACACATCTCCGTGTATCTCGTAGGATATTGGCTTCATACAACATTGTCGTTTCCATAACATGTGCATACTTTCAAGTGCCGCCTCTTGTTAAATGATAACGATATATGTTCTAAAATCTTTCTTAAAGAATTTTTTTTTTCTTAAACTTTGGTACTCGGGTTCTTGGAACGAATATATACATGACTAAAAAGATTTTATCATTTCCAAAACTGAATTTGTAACGGTACCACAGAACCACCGGACGAGTTTCTATATTTTGAAAAAGATTTAACAACTCACCCCAAACTTGTACATGATAAGTTGGTCCTGAAGCTTGTACGTCTTAAGTGAATTTACTTACGACGTATCTCATCAGTTTCGAAAATATATAATTCCATGAGTTTAAAATAAGCAACGTTCCCAAGTTCTTTAATACCAATATTAGCTTTTAAAAGTTATAAAATCATGGTTTGACATGTCTTAACAAGTATCGTTGTCACTCAACAAGTATTGCATACAAAAGTATGAATCTCATAACGCATCACTCAAAAGTTGCTTCTCTCCCATGATAACATGCTTAACTTCGAAGATAATTCTTCCCTTGTTTAACCGATATACATACTTGCCATACCGCTTACATATCCATAGGAAATCCTTGGACCTCTTAACATTAACTTGTTCCTCTTCATCTTACTTAGGTGACGACACATACTTAAAACTTTTACTTTAGCCATCAAGGCTTGAATACAAATTCATCCTTACTTATCACATCGAGAACTCCTCGCTTGTCTTACGATGCATTCTTGTTAAACTTGTGTTACCAACCGAATATTCTTTCACACTAAAATTCCATGTTTCATGATTAACGATTAGCTTCCATATCGCTACTCTGATTCCCACCGGTTGGCTTAAATTAATACTCTAATCCGTTAGAGCAATTGAGACTTCAATTCATGCTTATCACTTGAATACTTACTTCTTGAATTGTTCTCAAAATCCTCCATGTTGCAACCAACAACACAACCTTATACTTGTCTTGTAAATTCAAAACTCGTGATAACTTATCTTATACTCATAATTCTTGACTTGGGGGTAAACCTTACGTTCTTACTAGTTGCATTCATCATACATATCATACTTGAACTTGTTTTCGAGAAATCTCGAATTCCTCTAACCAACTAATCTAACACTTGAACATATCTTGCTTGACATTTAACCTTGTACCTTCACATCCTCGTATACTATATTTTGCTTAATCATATCAATGCTTGCTCGTTAATTTTTCTTTTAAAGAAAACTTCGTACACTAACGTATGGGCCATTGACGTTGATGATTTTCTACTTTATAAATATATTCTGAGTTTAGGCCCCGGTCGTTGCTTTAAATTCATAGAACGAGTTGTTAACACATACGCGCCATCAAATCTAGACTCTAATAAGTCTAACCCGCTCTACGAGTGTAATAGTAAACCGGTTCCTAGAAAATCTCGTGAATTTTTTTTCAAAATATCAACCTCAATCACCCATACGTGTGGATATTTTTAAAATTCTTTAAACTTTATAACTCAACATCATATCGAGCCTTAGCAAGTCTATTAAGCAAAACATAGAATCGATAAATACGCTACAATTCCTCAAAATCCGAGAACCTTCAAACTCTTAATCTGAGATCTTTCTTGACTCTTGACACATTAACCTCCAAAGCTACCTTAAATCGTATCGATTTCGTCGATGGTTGCCCATGTCTTTTCCTTGAAAAAAAAATCTTAGGATATGATATGCATTCGTTACTTGAGGTCACAAAATATTTCCGTCACACATAAAAGATTATTGCGAAGACATCTCCCCAATAGTCATTGCAAACCATAGGAACGAATTGGTAGAAAACAAAAAGTTTCGTCCCAGGCTTGCTATTGGTGAGCTTCTCCAACTCTATTTTCCAGAAACATTCTTTGTATGAACTTTTATTCTCAAGTAACCAATGCACATCATTCATTCCTATCATCGTGAAACATTCTATAACATATTCATGGCAACATCAACCTTTTTGATACAATTCTTGGCACGTCAGAAATCAATGCCTTAATCCGGATAACACAAAACTTTCTCTTGAATCCTTATCTTCCTCCACTACGATTAACTTACCTCTTTACGTTGTCAATTACGCAACTTTCCGCACATACATGTCCTTAACTTCATTCACATATTGCTATTCCTGAGAGCCTGCCGACTCCGTCAACATATGTCGACTCCTATCTATCTTGTAACCTTGCACTGACATTCCAGAATGTCATAAACCCGTTCCAACAACTACTCTTACCGAAACTTTCGGTCATGGTTAAATACATATATTCAACTTCTTCACTTACGGATACATGGAGTATCACTATCATCTTACCCGACATTGTCGGAACGTTCATTCTTAACATACCTTATATATATTCCCGGAGGATTCCCACTTTTACTTGCTTTGTTCACCGGCCACCTTTTGGCACGGTCAAACTTCTTCATCACATACTTCGTTCCTCCTGGGTCCTATTCAGCTCTCAGGCATCCATTCTAATCGTTGAATGCTAAATTGAGTTGATCAGGCTCAACTAACAACAACAACTAGAACATTTACCCGGAACCCAATGGTCCCACTCCCTTAGTTGTAATTTAATGACCCAAGGCACGGTCTGAATCGACCTGCTCTGATACCAAATGTAACACCCATACCAGACGTATCTAGAAAGTCTAGCACGTGTGTTTAATTTAGTACTGGATACATTAAAATTTACAACATTAAAACTGCCAGATGAATAATCTTATACAACAAATGTGTTTGTACAACATAAATACAACTCAGCTTTTCATAAATATACTATATGCAACCTTGTTTGTCCATACATCCTACAGCAGTACAAACAAACACTTGTCGCATCATCCATTCGGCTACTAGCTTGCTAATCCAACCTGTTTATCTGAAACAAATAAGGATTGGGATGAGACATAATGTCTCAGTGAGTTCCCCTAAATCCTAGGCTATAGGCAACCTCAAGGGGAAACCTACGGTCACCACGTGTCTACATTACAACCTGCCGGTTGATTATACGTGTGTGAGGACTTGCATATTTAGACGGTAGTGCATACTAGTGCCGTCATAATCATATCTTAACTTTTTATAGGCTTACTATCATACGTGTCATGGCGGTCAAGGGATCCTAGGACCGCTATCTCAAGATATGTTAAACGCATCAAGACTTATCTTAACATATTCATGACACCATCCTAAACCGGACGATTAGGGGAACCTAAGGTCGTCATCGGCATAACATTCTTTACTTGATCTATTCTATATCTTATACTTATCTAATAGCATCTCATGCTATTGCTAGTAAACATAATCTTACATAAATTCATTCTTGCATATACATAACATAGTCAGGGTCATACTTGGTTAGCGTTGAACAAACATTAATTATCTTGATTCATTTTACGGATAGTCCCGGGTGGAGTAACCCCGAGAACAATCCCATACATGACCGATGTACGTACATCGGACTCCCTCGGTGTCGTGCGGGTCCCTTGCGGCTTAAACCGTTCCCCTTAGGTCGAGAACCTCCCGTATCCCCCTGGCGTGGATAACAAGAGACACGAGCACCTACGTCTTGTTTACTCGGTGACATGCGGGTCCCTTACGCTTGAATCGTTCTCATCATGAGAACCCCTTGTATCCCCCTGATGTGGATAGCAAGAGACATGCCACCTACACTTATTCATTTTAATCATAACATAACATATCATGATAGGTTAAACCTATTTATGCTTACATGTTTACCTCGGAACCTTGATCGATCCGATTAATGGTAAAGTCTTATACATACTTGTTCATGCTTGTACGTTCTTAATCATGGTGGAGTGATTAACTAATCAAACCACATCTTAACATACATGTTATCTTATTCTTGTTCATGTGTGAAGATAATAAACTCCGCGTCTTATCATTCTAGGGATTCTTTATAAACATGCTAGTTCTCGACTAACTATGTCGAGGCTCTAGTTATTTCCCTTGCTTAAAGAATATCTTGCTACCCCATTTCATATTGCTTAACATTCGCTCTTGCGTATCATCTATAAACAATCATTGTTAATGATTTGCCATGCCTTAATCTTGTTTAAAACCTAGTTTGGAATTGTACATTAAACACTTGGAATTGAGGGGTTCATTTTTCAATAAAAGTTTGCAAGAAACGAAGCTCAAAATACATTTCAGGACCTTCGGAACGTTTTAGAACATTTTCACAAAGTGCTGTCTAAAGCTGTGAACATTTCAGAACGTTTTCATAAAAGTGCTGTCAAAAGCTGCCTGGACGCTTTGAGGACGCTTTTGAGGACGCTTTTGGGACGCTTTAGCGTCCTCCAAGCGTGCAGGTCCAGTAGTTACGACATTTTGGACGCTTTAGCGTGCTGTGGACGCTTTAGCGTCCTGCCATCAGTCCAGAAGTGCAGAAATCGTATTTTGGCTTAAAATCTCAAGTTCCAAGTGATCTAATGCAACCCAATCATCCAATACATCATAAAAACGTTATATAACATGTGTATGGCAACAATTAACAATAATTGCTCATAATTAACACAAAGGGGCACTAAAACCCTAGTTTTAAAAACTAACATAATTCATGTTTTCATCACAAGATTATACAACCCAAAGGTGGGTAATCTAACTATGGAACTCACCTTAACATAATTTACACATGATTCCCAAGCTTTAAGCATTATCTTCACTTCACATGACCAAACCCTATCTTCTTGCCCCTTTTTTCTTTCTTTGCTCAAACCAAGCCAATCTTATTGTTTTCTTGCAATCCATAGCATCATGATCTTTGCTTGATCATCTTTACTCCAACCCAAAGCTTTCTAACCAAAACCCTAGTCTCAAAGGAATCTCTATGTGAGGAAATAGAGATATTAATCCAAAGCTTCTTGTTGTTCTTAAGAGAGGTGGAGAAGGAAACCATGTTGTTATTTGATCCATGGGGGAGAAGATTTGATAACATGGTGAGGTAAGGAGAGAAGAGAGGGAACCGATGGAGAAGAGGGAAAGAAGAGAAAAGCCTTGCCAACATCTTAGGAGAGAGAATGGAGAAGAGGAAATGAGATATTTTTGGTGTCTCAACCAATTAAATATCCTTTCCCTCGCAATTACCATATTACCCTTGGCTTAAACGTATTTAATACGGCTATGATACTCTATCCGTATTAAGCTGACATAACATAAAATATTTCCAATAACTTACTTTTCATGAATTAAATTCATCTGACATAGTCAACAGGTAATATACCGATACTGTCAGGCGGGATATTACATTCTACCCCCCTTAAAGAAATTTCGTCCTCGAAATTTAGAGATCGACTACCAATCATCATGGCAAAAACTTACCATTCATGATCTGAGCCATACATCTTCTATTCATACATATTCAAAGGGTTCGTCGTATCATGTCCTCATCTTGTTTCTTAACCCACATGCAACTGAACATAACCTTCTGGATCTTAATATCCCTCAAAATGGAGAGTTAACTTGTTACATCAGGATTTAGAACATTCCTTGCTACATATAGACTTATCTTTTCGGACTCGTATCTTACCCGCTTAACATAAATCATTCATAAAAGTATCTTATCATAAACATGAACACTCAGGATTTGCCTTTTGACTGGAGTCCTACCGGAAACCAGGTTTGCCCTGCAGTGCTTACTTGTAACTTTAAAACATCTTTTCATGCATACATAATTTTATCGGGTAAACATATAATTCATACCTCAGTTTTCTCGCTGAGTCTTGAGACACACGCCTCTTACTTGCATTACTCAAATAAATCATTCCATAAATCTTGTATCTCTTTTCAGAGCCTTAGGAAATCTTCCAATTTCATTGCAATCTAATTGCATCTTATTGCACCCGAACTAATGGATAACTCACATATCTTGACATGAGAAAGTGGAATTAACAATACCATTCATCTGACAATTAATCACCAACGTTGTGGTTCACATGCTCTTGAAACTTTCTAGCCAATTTACTTGCACATACATCATACATTCTTAACACATCTCCGTGTATCTCGTAGGATATTGGCTTCATACAACATTGTCGTTTCCATAACATGTGCATACTTTCAAGTGCCGCCTCTTGTTAAATGATAACGATATATGTTCTAAAATCTTTCTTAAAGAATTTTTTTTTTCTTAAACTTTGGTACTCGGGTTCTTGGAACGAATATATACATGACTAAAAAGATTTTATCATTTCCAAAACTGAATTTGTAACGGTACCACAGAACCACCGGACGAGTTTCTATATTTTGAAAAAGATTTAACAACTCACCCCAAACTTGTACATGATAAGTTGGTCCTGAAGCTTGTACGTCTTAAGTGAATTTACTTACGACGTATCTCATCAGTTTCGAAAATATATAATTCCATGAGTTTAAAATAAGCAACGTTCCCAAGTTCTTTAATACCAATATTAGCTTTTAAAAGTTATAAAATCATGGTTTGACATGTCTTAACAAGTATCGTTGTCACTCAACAAGTATTGCATACAAAAGTATGAATCTCATAACGCATCACTCAAAAGTTGCTTCTCTCCCATGATAACATGCTTAACTTCGAAGATAATTCTTCCCTTGTTTAACCGATATACATACTTGCCATACCGCTTACATATCCATAGGAAATCCTTGGACCTCTTAACATTAACTTGTTCCTCTTCATCTTACTTAGGTGACGACACATACTTAAAACTTTTACTTTAGCCATCAAGGCTTGAATACAAATTCATCCTTACTTATCACATCGAGAACTCCTCGCTTGTCTTACGATGCATTCTTGTTAAACTTGTGTTACCAACCGAATATTCTTTCACACTAAAATTCCATGTTTCATGATTAACGATTAGCTTCCATATCGCTACTCTGATTCCCACCGGTTGGCTTAAATTAATACTCTAATCCGTTAGAGCAATTGAGACTTCAATTCATGCTTATCACTTGAATACTTACTTCTTGAATTGTTCTCAAAATCCTCCATGTTGCAACCAACAACACAACCTTATACTTGTCTTGTAAATTCAAAACTCGTGATAACTTATCTTATACTCATAATTCTTGACTTGGGGGTAAACCTTACGTTCTTACTAGTTGCATTCATCATACATATCATACTTGAACTTGTTTTCGAGAAATCTCGAATTCCTCTAACCAACTAATCTAACACTTGAACATATCTTGCTTGACATTTAACCTTGTACCTTCACATCCTCGTATACTATATTTTGCTTAATCATATCAATGCTTGCTCGTTAATTTTTCTTTTAAAGAAAACTTCGTACACTAACGTATGGGCCATTGACGTTGATGATTTTCTACTTTATAAATATATTCTGAGTTTAGGCCCCGGTCGTTGCTTTAAATTCATAGAACGAGTTGTTAACACATACGCGCCATCAAATCTAGACTCTAATAAGTCTAACCCGCTCTACGAGTGTAATAGTAAACCGGTTCCTAGAAAATCTCGTGAATTTTTTTTCAAAATATCAACCTCAATCACCCATACGTGTGGATATTTTTAAAATTCTTTAAACTTTATAACTCAACATCATATCGAGCCTTAGCAAGTCTATTAAGCAAAACATAGAATCGATAAATACGCTACAATTCCTCAAAATCCGAGAACCTTCAAACTCTTAATCTGAGATCTTTCTTGACTCTTGACACATTAACCTCCAAAGCTACCTTAAATCGTATCGATTTCGTCGATGGTTGCCCATGTCTTTTCCTTGAAAAAAAAATCTTAGGATATGATATGCATTCGTTACTTGAGGTCACAAAATATTTTCGTCACACATAAAAGATTATTGCGAAGACATCTCCCCAATAGTCATTGCAAACCATAGGAACGAATTGGTAGAAAACAAAAAGTTTCGTCCCAGGCTTGCTATTGGTGAGCTTCTCCAACTCTATTTTCCAGAAACATTCTTTGTATGAACTTTTATTCTCAAGTAACCAATGCACATCATTCATTCCTATCATCGTGAAACATTCTATAACATATTCATGGCAACATCAACCTTTTTGATACAATTCTTGGCACGTCAGAAATCAATGCCTTAATCCGGATAACACAAAACTTTCTCTTGAATCCTTATCTTCCTCCACTACGATTAACTTACCTCTTTACGTTGTCAATTACGCAACTTTCCGCACATACATGTCCTTAACTTCATTCACATATTGCTATTCCTGAGAGCCTGCCGACTCCGTCAACATATGCCGACTCCTATCTATCTTGTAACCTTGCACTGACATTCCAGAATGTCATAAACCCGTTCCAACAACTACTCTTACCGAAACTTTCGGTCATGGTTAAATACATATATTCAACTTCTTCACTTACGGATACATGGAGTATCACTATCATCTTACCCGACATTGTCGGAACGTTCATTCTTAACATACCTTATATATATTCCCGGAGGATTCCCACTTTTACTTGCTTTGTTCACCGGCCACCTTTTGGCACGGTCAAACTTCTTCATCACATACTTCGTTCCTCCTGGGTCCTATTCAGCTCTCAGGCATCCATTCTAATCGTTGAATGCTAAATTGAGTTGATCAGGCTCAACTAACAACAACAACTAGAACATTTACCCGGAACCCAATGGTCCCACTCCCTTAGTTGTAATTTAATGACCCAAGGCACGGTCTGAATCGACCTGCTCTGATACCAAATGTAACACCCATACCAGACGTATCTAGAAAGTCTAGCACGTGTGTTTAATTTAGTACTGGATACATTAAAATTTACAACATTAAAACTGCCAGATGAATAATCTTATACAACAAATGTGTTTGTACAACATAAATACAACTCAGCTTTTCATAAATATACTATATGCAACCTTGTTTGTCCATACATCCTACAGCAGTACAAACAAACACTTGTCGCATCATCCATTCGGCTACTAGCTTGCTAATCCAACCTGTTTATCTGAAACAAATAAGGATTGGGATGAGACATAATGTCTCAGTGAGTTCCCCTAAATCCTAGGCTATAGGCAACCTCAAGGGGAAACCTACGGTCACCACGTGTCTACATTACAACCTGGCGGTTGATTATACGTGTGTGAGGACTTGCATATTTAGACGGTAGTGCATACTAGTGCCGTCATAATCATATCTTAACTTTTTATAGGCTTACTATCATACGTGTCATGGCGGTCAAGGGATCCTAGGACCGCTATCTCAAGATATGTTAAACGCATCAAGACTTATCTTAACATATTCATGACACCATCCTAAACCGGACGATTAGGGGAACCTAAGGTCGTCATCGGCATAACATTCTTTACTTGATCTATTCCATATCTTATACTTATCTAATAGCATCTCATGCTATTGCTAGTAAACATAATCTTACATAAATTCATTCTTGCATATACATAACATAGTCAGGGTCATACTTGGTTAGCGTTGAACAAACATTAATTATCTTGATTCATTTTACGGATAGTCCCGGGTGGAGTAACCCCGAGAACAATCCCATACATGACCGATGTACGTACATCGGACTCCCTCGGTGTCGTGCGGGTCCCTTGCGGCTTAAACCGTTCCCCTTAGGTCGAGAACCTCCCGTATCCCCCTGGCGTGGATAACAAGAGACACGAGCACCTACGTCTTGTTTACTCGGTGACATGCGGGTCCCTTACGCTTGAATCGTTCTCATCATGAGAACCCCTTGTATCCCCCTGATGTGGATAGCAAGAGACATGCCACCTACACTTATTCATTTTAATCATAACATAACATATCATGATAGGTTAAACCTATTTATGCTTACATGTTTACCTCGGAACCTTGATCGATCCAATTAATGGTAAAGTCTTATACATACTTGTTCATGCTTGTACGTTCTTAATCATGGTGGAGTGATTAACTAATCAAACCACATCTTAACATACATGTTATCTTATTCTTGTTCATGTGTGAAGATAATAAACTCCGCGTCTTATCATTCTAGGGATTCTTTATAAACATGCTAGTTCTCGACTAACTATGTCGAGGCTCTAGTTATTTCCCTTGCTTAAAGAATATCTTGCTACCCCATTTCATATTGCTTAACATTCGCTCTTGCGTATCATCTATAAACAATCATTGTTAATGATTTGCCATGCCTTAATCTTGTTTAAAACCTAGTTTGGAATTGTACATTAAACACTTGGAATTGAGGGGTTCATTTTTCAATAAAAGTTTGCAAGAAACGAAGCTCAAAATACATTTCAGGACCTTCGGAACGTTTTAGAACATTTTCACAAAGTGCTGTCTAAAGCTGTGAACATTTCAGAACGTTTTCATAAAAGTGCTGTCAAAAGCTGCCTGGACGCTTTGAGGATGCTTTTGAGGACGCTTTTGGGACGCTTTAGCGTCCTCCAAGCGTGCAGGTCCAGTAGTTACGACATTTTGGACGCTTTAGCGTGCTGTGGACGCTTTAGCGTCCTGCCATCAGTCCAGAAGTGCAGAAATCGTATTTTGGCTTAAAATCTCAAGTTCCAAGTGATCTAATGCAACCCAATCATCCAATACATCATAAAAACGTTATATAACATGTGTATGGCAACAATTAACAATAATTGCTCATAATTAACACAAAGGGGCACTAAAACCCTAGTTTTAAAAACTAACATAATTCATGTTTTCATCACAAGATTATACAACCCAAAGGTGGGTAATCTAACTATGGAACTCACCTTAACATAATTTACACATGATTCCCAAGCTTTAAGCATTATCTTCACTTCACATGACCAAACCCTATCTTCTTGCCCCTTTTTGCTTTCTTTGCTCAAACCAAGCCAATCTTATTGTTTTCTTGCAATCCATAGCATCATGATCTTTGCTTGATCATCTTTACTCCAACCCAAAGCTTTCTAACCAAAACCCTAGTCTCAAAGGAATCTCTATGTGAGGAAATAGAGATATTAATCCAAAGCTTCTTGTTGTTCTTAAGAGAGGTGGAGAAGGAAACCATGTTGTTATTTGATCCATGGGGGAGAAGATTTGATAACATGGTGAGGTAAGGAGAGAAGAGAGGGAACCGATGGAGAAGAGGGAAAGAAGAGAAAAGCCTTGCCAACATCTTAGGAGAGAGAATGGAGAAGAGGAAATGAGATATTTTTGGTGTCTCAACCAATTAAATATCCTTTCCCTCGCAATTACCATATTACCCTTGGCTTAAACGTATTTAATACGGCTATGATACTCTATCCGTATTAAGCTGACATAACATAAAATATTTCCAATAACTTACTTTTCATGAATTAAATTCATCTGACATAGTCAACAGGTAATATACCGATACTGTCAGGCGGGATATTACACTTCGATTCGATAAGGCTATGCCACATTATGCCTTTTTTAGTGACAGAAAAATGGTCAAAAACGAGTAAAATCCGTAAATTAACAAGGAATTTAACTTAACCCCCATTTTGGCCGTTTTTGAAAATTCTAAAATCAACCATGGAAGTCATAGATATGCATATTATGTTTCCTAGGAACTATTACATGCTTCGATTCGATAAGGCTATGCCCCATTTTGCCTTTTTTAGTGAAAGAAAAAGGGTCAAAAACGTGTAAAATCCGTAAATTAATAAGGACATTCACTTAACCCCCATTTTGGCCGTTTTTGAAAATTCTAAAATCAACCTTGGAAGTCGAATATATGCTTGTTACATTTCATAGGAACTATTACATTCTTTGATTCGATAAGGCTCGACCACTTTAAGCCTTTTTTAGTGAAAGGAAAAAGGTAAAAAACGAGTAAAATCCGTAAATTAACAAAGATATTAACTTAACGCCCATTTTGGCCGTTTTTGAAAATTATAAAATCAACCGTGGATGTCGTAGATATGCTTGTTATATTTTCTAGGAACTATTCCATGGTTCAATTCGATAAGGCTAGGCCACTTTGCTCCTTTTTTAGTGAAAGAAAAAGGGTCAAAAACGAGTAAAATCCGTAAATTAACAAGGAAGTTAACCTAACCCCCATTTTGGCCGTTTTTGAAATTTCAAATATAAACCATGGAAGTCGTAGACATGCTTGTTAGATTTCCTAGGAACTATTACATTGTTCGATTCGATAAGGCTAGGCCACATTATGCCTTTTTTAGTGAAAGAAAAATGGTCAAAAACGAGTAAAATCCGTAAATTAACAAGGAAATTAACTTAACCCCCATTTTGGCTGTTTTTGAAAATTCTAAAATAAACCATGGAAGTCGTAGATATGCTTGTTAGATTTCCTAGGAACTATTATATGCTTCGAGTCGATAAGGCTAGGCCAGTTTATGCCCTTTTTAGTGATAGAAAAAGGGTCAAAAACGAGTAAAATCCTTAAATTAACAAGGAAGTTAACCTAACCCCCATTTTCGCCATTTTTGAAAATTCTAAAATCAACCATGGGAGTAATAGATATGCTCGTTAGATTTCATAGGAACTATTACATGCTTCGATTCGATAAGGCTAGGCCACTTTATGCCTTTTGTAGTGAAAGAAAAAAGGTAAAAAACGAGTAAAATCCTTAATTTAACAAAGATATTAACTTAACCCCCATTTTGGACGTTTTTGAAAATTATAAAATCAACCGTGGATGTCGTAGATATGCTTGTTATATTTTCTAGGGACTATTCCATGGTTCAATTCGATAAGGCTAGGCCACTTTATGCCTTTTTTAGTGAAACAAAAAGGATCAAAATCGAGTAAAATCCGTAAATTAACAAGGAAATTCACTTTACCACCATTTTGGCCGTTTTTGAAATTTCTCAAATCAACCATTTAAGTCGTAGATATGCTCGTTAGATTTCCTAGGAACTATTACAAGCTTCAATTCGATAATGCTCGGCCAGTTTAGGCCCTTTTTAGTGAAAGAAAAATGGTCAAAAAGGAGTAAAATTCGTAAATTTACAAGGAAATTAACTTAACCCCCATTTTGGCCGTTTTTGAAAATTCTAAAATCAACCATGGAAGTCCTAGATATGCTCGTTAGATTTCCTAGGAACTATTACATGCTTCGATTCGATAAGGCTAGGCCACTTTATGCCATTTTTAGTGAAAGAAAAAGGGTTAAAACGAGTAAAATCCGTAAATTAACAAGGAAGTTAACCTAACCCCCATTTTGGCCGTTTTTGAAAATTCTAAAATCAACCATGGAAGTCATAGATATGCATATTATGTTTCCTAGGAACTATTACATGCTTCGATTCGATAAGGCTATGCCACATTATGCCTTTTTTAGTGAAAGAAAAAGGGTCAAAAACGAGTAAAATCCGTAAATTAACAAGGAAATTAACTTAACCCCCATTTTGGCCGTTTTTTGAAAATTCAAATATAAACCATGGAAGTAGTAGATATGCTTGTTATATTTTCTAGGAACTATTCCATGGTTCAATTCGATAAGGCTAGGCCACTTTATGCCCGTTTTAATGAAAGAAAAAGGATCAAAATCGAGTAAAATCCGAAAATTAACAAGGAAGTTAACTTAACCCCCATTTTGGCCGTTTTTGAAAATTCTAAAATCAACCATGGAAGTCATAGATATGGATATTATGTTTCCTAGGAACTATTACATGCTTCGATTCGATAAGGCTATGCCACATTATGCCTTTTTTAGTGAAAGAAAAATGGTCAAAAACGAGTAAAATCCGTAAATTAACAAGGAAATTAACTTAACCCCCATTTTGGCTGTTTTTGAAAATTCTAAAATAAACCATGGAAGTCGTAGATATGCTTGTTAGATTTCATAGGAACTATTACATGCTTCGATTCGATAAGGCTAGGCCACTTTATGCCCGTTTTAGTGAAAGAAAAAGGATCAAAATCGAGTAAAATCCGAAAATTAACAAGGAAGTTAACTTAACCCCCATTTTGGCCGTTTTTGAAAATTCTAAAATCAACCATGGAAGTCATAGATATGCATATTATGTTTCCTAGGAACTATTACATGCTTCGATTCGATAAGGCTATGCCACATTATGCCTTTTTTAGTGAAAGAAAAATGGTCAAAAACGAGTAAAATCCGTAAATTAACAAGGAATTTAACTTAACCCCCATTTTGGCCGTTTTTGAAAATTCTAAAATCAACCTTGGAAGTCGAATATATGCTTGTTACATTTCATAGGAACTATTACATTCTTTGAATCGATAAGGCTCGGCCACTTTAAGCCCTTTTTAGTGAAAGGAAAAAGGTAAAAAACGAGTAAAATCCGTAAATTAACAAAGATATTAACTAAACCCCCATTTTGGCCGTTTTTGAAAATTATAAAATCAACCGTGGATGTCGTAGATATGCTTGTTATATTTTCTAGGAACTATTCCATGGTTCAATTCGATAAGGCTGGGCCACTTTACTCCTTTTTTAGTGAAAGAAAAAGGGTCAAAAACGAGTAAAATCCGTAAATTAACAAGGAAGTTAACCTAACCCCCATTTTGGCCGTTTTTGAAAATTCTAAAATCAACCATGGAAGTCATAGATATGCATATTATGTTTCCTAGGAACTATTACATGCTTCGAGTCGATAAGGCTATGCCACATTATGCCTTTTTTAGTGAAAGAAAAAGGGTCAAAAACGAGTAAAATCCGTAAATTAACAAGGAAATTAACTTAACCCCCATTTTGGCCGTTTTTGAAAATTCAAATATAAACCATGGAAGTAGTAGATATGCTTGTTATATTTTCTAGGAACTATTCCATGGTTCAATTCGATAAGGCTAGGCCACTTTATGCCCGTTTTAATGAAAGAAAAAGGATCAAAATCGAGTAAAATCCGAAAATTAACAAGGAAGTTAACTTAACCCCCATTTTGGCCGTTTTTGAAAATTCTAAAATCAACCATGGAAGTCATAGATATGGATATTATGTTTCCTAGGAACTATTACATGCTTCGATTCGATAAGGCTATGCCACATTATGCCTTTTTTAGTGAAAGAAAAATGGTAAAAAACGAGTAAAATCCATAAATTAACAAGGAAATTAACTTAACCCCCATTTTGACTGTTTTTGAAAATTCTAAAATAAACCATGGAAGTCGTAGATATGCTTGTTAGATTTCATAGGAACTATTACATGCTTCGATTCGATAAGGCTAGGCCACTTTATGCCTTTTTTAGTGAAAGAAAAAAGGTCAAAAACGAGTAAAATCCGTAAATTAACAAGGAATTTAACTTAACCCCATTTTAGCCGTTTTTGAAAATTCAAATATAAACCATGGAAGTCGTAGATATGCTTGTTAGATTTCCTAGGAACTATTACATTGTTCGATTCGATAAGGCTAGGCCACTTTATACCCATTTTAGTGAAAGAAAAAGGATCAAAATCGAGTAAAATCCGAAAATCAACAAGGAAGTTAACTTAACCCCCATTTTGGCCGTTTTTGAAAATTCTAAAATCAACCATGGAAGTCATAGATATGCATATTATGTTTCCTAGGAACTATTACATGCTTCGATTCGATAAGGCTATGCCACATTATGCCTTTTTTAGTGAAAGAAAAATGGTCAAAAACGAGTAAAATCCGTAAATTAACAAGGAATTTAACTTAACCCCCATTTTGGCCGTTTTTGAAAATTCTAAACTCAACCATGGAAGTCATAGATACGCATATTATGTTTCCTAGGAACTATTACATGCTTCGATTCGATAAGGCTATGCCCCATTTTGCCTTTTTTAGGGAAAGAAAAAGGGTCAAAAACGTGTAAAATCCGTAAATTAATAAGGAAATTCACTTAACCCCCATTTTGGCCGTTTTTGAAAATTCTAAAATCAACCTTGGATGTCGAATATATGCTTGTTACATTTCATAGGAACTATTACATTCTTTGATTCGATAAGGCTCGACCACTTTAAGCCCTTTTTAGTGAAAGGAAAAAGGTAAAAAACGAGTAAAATCCGTAAATTAACAAAGATATTAACTAAACCCCCATTTTGGCCGATTTTGAAAATTATAAAATCAACCGTGGATGTCGTAGATATGCTTGTTATATTTTCTAGGAACTATTCCATGGTTCAATTCGATAAGGCTGGGCCACTTTACTTCTTTTTTAGTGAAAGAAAAAGGGTCAAAAACGAGTAAAATCCGTAAATTAACAAGGAAGTTAACCTAACCCCCATTTTGGCCGTTTTTGAAAATTCAAATATAAACCATGGAAGTCGTAGACATGCTTGTTAGATTTCCTAGGAACTATAACATTGTTCGATTCGATAATGCTAGGCCACTTTATGCCCGTTTTAATGAAAGAAAAAGGATGAAAATCGAGTAAAATCCAAAAATTAACAAGGAAGTTAACTTAACCCCCATTTTGGCCATTTTTGAAAATTCTAAAATCAACCATGGAAGTCATAGATATGGATATTATGTTTCCTAGGAACTATTACATGCTTCGATTCGATAAGGCTATGCCACATTATGCCTTTTTTAGTGAAAGAAAAATGGTAAAAAACGAGTAAAATCCATAAATTAACAAGGAAATTAACTTAACCCCCATTTTGACTGTTTTTGAAAATTCTAAAATAAAACATGGAAGTCGTAGATATGCTTGTTAGATTTCATAGGAACTATTACATGCTTCGATTCGATAAGGCTAGGCCACTTTATGCCTTTTTTAGTGAAAGAAAAAAGGTCAAAAACGAGTAAAATCCGTAAATTAACAAGGAATTTAACTTAACCCCATTTTAGCCGTTTTTGAAAATTCAAATATAAACCATGGAAGTCGTAGATATGCTTGTTAGATTTCCTAGGAACTATTACATTGTTCGATTCGATAAGGCTAGGCCACTTTATACCCATTTTAGTGAAAGAAAAAGGATCAAAATCGAGTAAAATCCGAAAATCAACAAGGAAGTTAACTTAACCCCCATTTTGGCCGTTTTTGAAAATTCTAAAATCAACCATGGAAGTCATAGATATGCATATTATGTTTCCTAGGAACTATTACATGCTTCGATTCGATAAGGCTATGCCACATTATGCCTTTTTTAGTGAAAGAAAAATGGTCAAAAACGAGTAAAATCCGTAAATTAACAAGGAATTTAACTTAACCCCCATTTTGGCCGTTTTTGAAAATTCTAAACTCAACCATGGAAGTCATAGATACGCATATTATGTTTCCTAGGAACTATTACATGCTTCGATTCGATAAGGCTATGCCCCATTTTGCCTTTTTTAGGGAAAGAAAAAGGGTCAAAAACGTGTAAAATCCGTAAATTAATAAGGAAATTCACTTAACCCCCATTTTGGCCGTTTTTGAAAATTCTAAAATCAACCTTGGATGTCGAATATATGCTTGTTACATTTCATAGGAACTATTACATTCTTTGATTCGATAAGGCTCGGCCACTTTAAGCCCTTTTTAGTGAAAGGAAAAAGGTAAAAAACGAGTAAAATCCGTAAATTAACAAAGATATTAACTAAACCCCCATTTTGGCCGATTTTGAAAATTATAAAATCAACCGTGGATGTCGTAGATATGCTTGTTATATTTTCTAGGAACTATTCCATGGTTCAATTCGATAAGGCTGGGCCACTTTACTTCTTTTTTAGTGAAAGAAAAAGGGTCAAAAACGAGTAAAATCCGTAAATTAACAAGGAAGTTAACCTAACCCCCATTTTGGCCGTTTTTGAAAATTCAAATATAAACCATGGAAGTCGTAGACATGCTTGTTAGATTTCCTAGGAACTATAACATTGTTCGATTCGATAATGCTAGGCCACTTTATGCCCGTTTTAATGAAAGAAAAAGGATGAAAATCGAGTAAAATCCAAAAATTAACAAGGAAGTTAACTTAACCCCCATTTTGGCCATTTTTGAAAATTCTAAAATCAACCATGGAAGTCATAGATATGGATATTATGTTTCCTAGGAACTATTACATGCTTCGATTCGATAAGGCTATGCCACATTATGCCTTTTTTAGTGAAAGAAAAATGGTAAAAAACGAGTAAAATCCATAAATTAACAAGGAAATTAACTTAACCCCCATTTTGACTGTTTTTGAAAATTCTAAAATAAACCATGGAAGTCGTAGATATGCTTGTTAGATTTCATAGGAACTATTACATGCTTCGATTCGATAAGGCTAGGCCACTTTATGCCTTTTTTAGTGAAAGAAAAAAGGTCAAAAACGAGTAAAATCCGTAAATTAACAAGGAATTTAACTTAACCCCATTTTAGCCGTTTTTGAAAATTCAAATATAAACCATGGAAGTCGTAGATATGCTTGTTAGATTTCCTAGGAACTATTACATTGTTCGATTCGATAAGGCTAGGCCACTTTATACCCATTTTAGTGAAAGAAAAAGGATCAAAATCGAGTAAAATCCGAAAATCAACAAGGAAGTTAACTTAACCCCCATTTTGGCCGTTTTTGAAAATTCTAAAATCAACCATGGAAGTCATAGATATGCATATTATGTTTCCTAGGAACTATTACATGCTTCGATTCGATAAGGCTATGCCACATTATGCCTTTTTTAGTGAAAGAAAAATGGTCAAAAACGAGTAAAATCCGTAAATTAACAAGGAATTTAACTTAACCCCCATTTTGGCCGTTTTTGAAAATTCTAAACTCAACCATGGAAGTCATAGATACGCATATTATGTTTCCTAGGAACTATTACATGCTTCGATTCGATAAGGCTATGCCCCATTTTGCCTTTTTTAGGGAAAGAAAAAGGGTCAAAAACGTGTAAAATCCGTAAATTAATAAGGAAATTCACTTAACCCCCATTTTGGCCGTTTTTGAAAATTCTAAAATCAACCTTGGATGTCGAATATATGCTTGTTACATTTCATAGGAACTATTACATTCTTTGATTCGATAAGGCTCGGCCACTTTAAGCCCTTTTTAGTGAAAGGAAAAAGGTAAAAAACGAGTAAAATCCGTAAATTAACAAAGATATTAACTAAACCCCCATTTTGGCCGATTTTGAAAATTATAAAATCAACCGTGGATGTCGTAGATATGCTTGTTATATTTTCTAGGAACTATTCCATGGTTCAATTCGATAAGGCTGGGCCACTTTACTTCTTTTTTAGTGAAAGAAAAAGGGTCAAAAACGAGTAAAATCCGTAAATTAACAAGGAAGTTAACCTAACCCCCATTTTGGCCGTTTTTGAAAATTCAAATATAAACCATGGAAGTCATAGACATGCTTGTTAGATTTCCTAGGAACTATAACATTGTTCGATTCGATAATGCTAGGCCACTTTATGCCCGTTTTAATGAAAGAAAAAGGATGAAAATCGAGTAAAATCCAAAAATTAACAAGGAAGTTAACTTAACCCCCATTTTGGCCATTTTTGAAAATTCTAAAATCAACCATGGAAGTCATAGATATGCATATTATGTTTCCTAGGAACTATTACATGTTTCGATTCGATAAGGCTATGCCACATTATGCCTTTTTTAGTGAAAGAAAAATGGTCAAAAACGAGTAAAATCCGTAAATTAACAAGGAAATTAACTTAACCCCCATTTTGGCTGTTTTTGAAACTTCTAAAATAAACCATGGAAGTCGTAGATATGCTTGTTAGATTTCCTAGGAACTATTATATGCTTCGAGTCGATAAGGCTAGGCCAGTTTATGCCCTTTTTAGTGATAGAAAAAGGGTCAAAAACGAGTAAAATCCTTAAATTAACAAGGAAGTTAACCTAACCCCCATTTTCGCCATTTTTGAAAATTCTAAAATCAACCATGGGAGTAATAGATATGCTCGTTAGATTTCATAGGAACTATTACATGCTTCGATTCGATAAGGCTAGGCCACTTTATGCCTTTTGTAGTGAAAGAAAAAAGGTAAAAAACGAGTAAAATCCTTAAATTAACAAAGATATTAACTTAACCCCCATTTTGGCCGTTTTTGAAAATTATAAAATCAACCGTGGATGTCGTAGATATGCTTGTTATATTTTCTAGGAACTATTCCATGGTTCAATTTGATAAGGCTAGGCCACTTTATGCCTTTTTTAGTGAAACAAAAAGGATCAAAATCGAGTAAAATCCGTAAATTAACAAGGAAATTCACTTTACCACCATATTGGCCGTTTTTGAAAATTCTAAAATCAACCATGGAAGTCACAGATACGCATATTATGTTTCCTAGGAACTATTACATGCTTCGATTCGATTAGGCTATGCCCCATTTTGCCTTTTTTAGGGAAAGAAAAAGGGTCAAAAACGTGTAAAATCCGTAAATTAATAAGGAAATTCACTTAACCCCCATTTTGGCCGTGTTTGAAAATTATAAAATCAACCGTGGATGTCGTAGATATGCTTGTCATATTTTCTAGGAACTATTCCATGGTTCAATTCGATAAGGCTGGGCCACTTTACTCCTTTTTTAGTGAAAGAAAAAGGGTCAAAAACGAGTAAAATCCGTAAATTAACAAGGAAGTTAACCTAACCCCCATTTTGGCCGTTTTTGAAAATTCAAATATAAACCATGGAAGTCGTAGACATGCTTGTTAGATTTCCTAGGAACTATTACATTGTTCGATTCGATAAGGCTAGGCCACTTTATGCCCGTTTTAATGAAAGAAAAAGGATGAAAATCGAGTAAAATCCAAAAATTAACAAGGAAGTTAACTTAACCCCCATTTTGGCCATTTTTGAAAATTCTAAAATCAACCATGGAAGTCATAGATATGCATATTATGTTTCCTAGGAACTATTACATGCTTCGATTCGATAAGGCTATGCCACATTATGCCTTTTTTAGTGAAAGAAAAATGGTCAAAAACGAGTAAAATCCGTAAATTAACAAGGAAATTAACTTAACCCCCATTTTGGCTGTTTTTGAAAATTCTAAAATAAACCATGGAAGTCGTAGATATGCTTGTTAGATTTCCTAGGAACTATTATATGCTTCGAGTCGATAAGGCTAGGCCAGTTTACGCCCTTTTTAGTGATAGAAAAAGGGTCAAAAACGAGTAAAATCCTTAAATTAACAAGGAAGTTAACCTAACCCCCATTTTCGCCATTTTTGAAAATTCTAAAATCATCCATGCGAGTAATAGATATGCTCGTTAGATTTCATAGGAACTATTACATGCTTCGATTCGATAAGGCTAGGCCACTTTATGCCTTTTGTAGTGAAAGAAAAAAGGTAAAAAACGGGTAAAATCCTTAAATTAACAAAGATATTAACTTAACCCCCATTTTGGCCGTTTTTGAAAATTATAAAATCAACCGTGGATGTCGTAGATATGCTTGTTATATTTTCTAGGAACTATTCCATGGTTCAATTTGATAAGGCTAGGCCACTTTATGCCTTTTTTAGTGAAACAAAAAGGATCAAAATCGAGTAAAATCCGTAAATTAACATGGAAATTCACTTTACCACCATTTTGGCCGTTTTTGAAAATTCTAAAATCAACCATGGAAGTCATAGATACGCATATTATGTTTCCAAGGAACTATTACATGCTTCGATTCGATAAGGCTATGCCCCATTTTGCCTTTTTTAGGGAAAGAAAAAGGGTCAAAAACGTGTAAAATCCGTAAATTAATAAGGAAATTCACTTAACCCCCATTTTGGCCGTTTTTGAAAATTCTAAAATCAACCTTGGAAGTCGAATATATGCTTGTTACATTTCATAGGAACTATTACATTCTTTGAATCGATAAGGCTCGGCCACTTTAAGCCCTTTTTAGTGAAAGGAAAAAGGTAAAAAACGAGTAAAATCCGTAAATTAACAAAGATATTAACTTAACCCCCATTTTGGCCGTTTTTGAAAATTCTAAGATCAACCATGGAAGTCATAGATACGCATATTATGTTTCCTAGGAACTATTACATGCTTCGATTCGATAAGGCTATGCCCCATTTTGCCTTTTTCAGGGAAAGAAAAAGGGTCAAAAACGTGTAAAATCCGTAAATTAATAAGGAAATTCACTTAACCCCCATTTTGGCCGTTTTTGAAAATTCTAAAATCAACCTTGGAAGTCGAATATATGCTTGTTACATTTCATAGGAACTATTACATTCTTTGATTCGATAAGGCTCGGCCACTTTAAGCCCTTTTTAGTGAAAGGAAAAAGGTAAAAAACGAGTAAAATCCGTAAATTAACAAAGATATTAACTAAACCCCCATTTTGGCCGTTTTTGAAAATTATAAAATCAACCGTGGATGTCGTAGATATGCTCGTTATATTTTCTAGGAACTATTCCATGGTTCAATTCGATAAGGCTGGGCCACTTTACTCCTTTTTTAGTGAAAGAAAAAGGGTCAAAAACGAGTAAAATCCGTAAATTAACAAGGAAGTTAACCTAACCCCCATTTTGGCCGTTTTTAAAAATTCAAATATAAACCATGGAAGTCGTAGACATGCTTGTTAGATTTCCTAGGAACTATTACATTGTTCGATTCGATAAGGCTAGGCCACTTTATGCCCGTTTTTATGAAAATCGAGTAAAATCCTTAAATTAACAAGGAAGTTAACCTAACCCCCATTTTCGCCATTTTTGAAAATTCTAAAATCAACCATGCGAGTAATAGATATGCTCGTTAGATTTCATAGGAACTATTACATGCTTCGATTCGATAAGGCTAGGCCACTTTATGCCTTTTGTAGTGAAAGAAAAAAGGTAAAAAACGAGTAAAATCCTTAAATTAACAAAGATATTAACTTAACCCCCATTTTGGCCGTTTTTGAAAATTATAAAATCAACCGTGGATGTCGTAGATATGCTTGTTATATTTTCTAGGAACTATTCCATGGTTCAATTTGATAAGGCTAGGCCACTTTATGCCTTTTTTAGTGAAACAAAAAGGATCAAAATCGAGTAAAATCCGTAAATTAACAAGGAAATTCACTATACCACCATTTTGGCCGTTTTTGAAATTTCTCAAATCAACCATTTAAGTCGTAGATATGCTCGTTAGATTTCCTAGGAACTATTACACGCTTCAATTCGACAATGCTCGGCCAGTTTAGGCCCTTTTTAGTGAAAGAAAAATGGTCAAAAAGGAGTAAAATTCGTAAATTTACAAGGAAATTAACTTAACCCCCATTTTGGCCGTTTTTGAAAATTCTAAAATCAACCATGGAAGTCCTAGATATGCTCGTTAGATTTCCTAGGAACTATTACATGCTTCGATTCGATAAGGCTAGGCCACTTTATGCCTTTTTTAGTGAAAGAAAAAGGGTTAAAAACGAGTAAAATCCGTAAATTAACAAGGAAGTTAACCTAACCCCCATTTTGGCCGTTTTTGAAAATTCTAAAATCAACCATGGAATTCATAGATATGCATATTATGTTTCCTAGGAACTATTACATGCTTCAATTCGATAAGGCTATGCCACATTATGCCTTTTTTAGTGAAAGAAAAAGGGTCAAAAACGAGTAAAATCCGTAAATTAACAAGGAAATTAACTTAACCCCCATTTTGGCCGTTTTTGAAAATTCAAATATAAACCATGGAAGTAGTAGATATGCTTGTTATATTTTCTAGGAACTATTCCATGGTTCAATTCGATAAGGCTAGGCCACTTTATGCCCGTTTTAATGAAAGAAAAAGGATCAAAATCGAGTAAAATCCGAAAATTAACAAGGAAGTTAACTTAACCCCCATTTTGGCCATTTTTGAAAATTCTAAAATCAACCATGGAAGTCATAGATAGGCATATTATGTTTCCTAGGAACTATTACATGCTTCGATTCGATAAGGCTATGCCACATTATGCCTTTTTTAGTGAAAGAAAAATGGTCAAAAACGAGTAAAATTCATAAATTAACAAGGAAATTAACTTAACCCCCATTTTGGCTGTTTTTGAAAATTCTAAAATAAACCATGGAAGTCATAGATATGCTTGTTAGATTTCATAGGAACTATTACATGCTTCGATTCGATAAGGCTAGGCCACTTTATGCCTTTTTTAGTGAAAGAAAAAAGGTCAAAAACGAGTAAAATCCGTAAATTAACAAGGAATTTAACTTAACCCCCATTTTAGCCGTTTTTGAAAATTCAAATATAAACCATGGAAGTCGTAGATATGCTTGTTAGATTTCCTAGGAACTATTACATTGTTCGATTCGATAAGGCTAGGCCACTTTATGCCCGTTTTAGTGAAAGAAAAAGGATCAAAATCGAGTAAAATCCGAAAATTAACAAGGAAGTTAACTTAACCCCCATTTTGGCCGTTTTTGAAAATTCTAAAATCAACCATGGAAGTCATAGATATGCATATTATGTTTCCTAGGAACTATTACATGCTTCGATTCGATAAGGCTATGCCCCATTTTTCCTTTTTTAGGGAAAGAAAAAGGGTCAAAAACGTGTAAAATCCGTAAATTAATAAGGAAATTCACTTAACCCCCATTTTGGCCGTTTTTGAAAATTCTAAAATCAACCTTGGAAGTCGAATATATGCTTGTTACATTTCATAGGAACTATTACATTCTTTGATTCGATAAGGCTCGACCACTTTAAGCCCTTTTTAGTGAAAGGAAAAAGGTAAAAAAACGAGTAAAATCCGTAAATTAACAAAGATATTAACTTAACCCCCATTTTGGCCATTTTTGAAAACTATAAAATCAACCGTGGAAGTCATAGATATGCGTGAAAGTAGTAGATATGCTTGTTATATTTTCTAGGAACTATTCCATGGTTCAATTCGATAAGGCTAGGCCACTTTATGCCCGTTTTAATGAAAGAAAAAGGATGAAAATCGAGTAAAATCCAAAAATTAACAAGGAAGTTAACTTAACCCCCATTTTGGCCGTTTTTGAAAATTCTAAAATCAACCATGGAAGTCATAGATATGCGTATTATGTTTCCTAGGAACTATTACATGCTTCGATTCGATAAGGCTATGCCACATTATGCATTTTTTAGTGAAAGAAAAATGGTCTAAAACGACTAAAATCCGTAAATTAACAAGGAAATTAACTTAACCCCCATTTTGGCTGTTTTTGAAAATTCTAAAATAAACCATGGAAGTCGTAGATATGCTTGTTAGATTTCCTAGGAACTATTATATGCTTCGAGTCGATAAGGCTAGGCCAGTTTATGCCCTTTTTAGTGATAGAAAAAGGGTCAAAAACGAGTAAAATCCTTAAATTAACAAGGAAGTTAACCTAACCCTCATTTTCGCCATTTTTGAAAATTCTAAAATCAACCATGGGAGTAATAGATATGCTCGTTAGATTTCATAGGAACTATTACATGCTTCGATTCGATAAGGCTAGGCCACTTTATGCCTTTTGTAATGAAAGAAAAAAGGTAAAAAAACGAGTAAAATCCTTAAATTAACAAAGATATTAACTTAACCCCCATTTTGGGCGTTTTTGAAAATTATAAAATCAACTGTGGATGTCGTAGATATGCTTGTTAGATTTCCTAGGAACTATTACATTGTTCGATTCGATAAGGCTAGGCCACTTTATGCCCGTTTTAATGAAAGAAAAAGGATCAAAATCGAGTAAAATCCAAAAATTAACAAGGAAGTTAACTTAACCCCCATTTTGGCCGTTTTTGAAAATTCTAAAATCAACCATGGAAGTCATAGATATGGATATTATGTTTCCTAGGAACTATTACATGCTTCGATTCGATAAGGCTATGCCACATTATGCCTTTTCTAGTGAAAGAAAAAGGTCAAAAACGTGTAAAATCCGTAAATTAATAAGGAAATTCACTTAACCCCCAATTTGGCCGTTTTTGAAAATTCTAAAATTAACCTAGAAGTCGAATATATGCTTGTTACATTTCATAGGAACTATTACATTCTTTGATTCGATAAGGCTCGACCACTTTAAGCCCTTTTTAGTGAAAGGAAAAAGGTAAAAAACGAGTAAAATCCGTAAATTAACAAAGATATTAACTTAACCCCCATTTTGGCCGTTTTTGAAAATTATAAAATCAACCGTGGATGTCGTAGATATGCTTGTTATATTTTCTAGGAACTATTCCATGGTTCAATTCGATAAGGCTAGGCCACTTTATGCCCATTTTAATGAAAGAAAAAGGATCAAAATTGAGTAAAATCCGTAAATTAACAAGGAAGTTAACTTAACCCCCATTTTGGCCGTTTTTAAATATTCTAAAATCAACCATGGAAGTCATGGATATTATGTTTCCTAGGAACTATTACATGCTTCGATTCGATAAGGCTATGCCACATTATGCCTTTTTTAGTGAAAGAAAAATGGTCAAAAACGAGTAAAATCCGTAAATTAACAAGGAAATTAACTTAACCCCCATTTTGGCCGTTTTTGAAAATTCTAAAATAAACCATGGAAGTCGTAGATATGCTTGTTAGATTTCATAGGAACTATTACATGCTTAGATTCGATAAGGCTAGGCCACTTTGTGCCTTTTTTAGTGAAAGAAAAAAGGTCAAAAACGAGTAAAATCCGTAAATTAACAAGGAAGTTAACCTAACCCCCATTTTGGCCGTTTTTGAAAATTCAAATATAAACCATGGAAGTAGTAGATATGCTTGTTAGATTTCCTAGGAACTATTACATTGTTCGATTCGATAAGGCTAGGCCACTTTATGCCCGTTTTAATGAAAGAAAAAGGATCAAAATCGAGTAAAATCCGAAAATTAACAAGGAAGTTAACTTAACCTCCATTTTGGCCGTTTTTGAAAATTCTAAAATCAACCATGGAAGTCATAGATATGGATATTATGTTTCCTATGAACTATTACATGCTTCGATTCGATAAGGCTATGCCACATTATGCCTTTTTTAGTGAAAGAAAAAGGGTCAAAAACGTGTAAAATCCATAAAGTAATAAGGAAATTCACTTAACCCCCAATTTGGCCATTTTTGAAAATTCTAAAATCAACCTTGGAAGTCGAATATATGCTTGTTACATTTCATAGGAACTATTACATTCTTTGATTCGATAAGGCTCGACCACTTTAAGCCCTTTTTAGTGAAAGGAAAAAGGTAAAAAACGAGCAAAATCCGTAAATTAACAAAGCTATTAACTTAACCCCCATTTTGGCCGTTTTTGAAAATTATAAAATCAACTGTGGATGTCGTAGATATGCTTGTTATATTTTCTAGGAACTATTCCATGTTTCAATTCGATAAGGCTAGGCCACTTTACGCCTTTTTAAGTTAAAGAAAAAGGGTCAAAAACGAGTAAAATCCGTAAATTAAAAAGGAAGTTAACCTAACCCCCATTTTGGCCGTTTTTGAAAATTCAAATATAAACCATGGAAGTCGTAGACATGCTTGTTAGATTTCCTAGGAACTATTACATTGTTCGATTCGATAAGGCTAGGTCACTTTATGCCCGTTTTAATGAAAGAAAAAGGATGAAAATCGAGTAAAATCCAAAAATTAACAAGGAAGTTAACTTAACCCCCATTTTGGCCATTTTTGAAAATTCTAAAATCAACCATGGAAGTCATAGATATGCATATTATGTTTCCTAGGAACTATTACATGCTTCGATTCGATAAGGCTATGCCACATTATGCCTTTTTTAGTGAAAGAAAAATGGTCAAAAACGCGTAAAATCCGTAAATTAACAAGGAAATTAACTTAACCCCCATTTTGGCTGTTTTTGAAAATTCTAAAATAAACCATGGAAGTCGTAGATATGCTTGTTAGATTTCCTAGGAACTATTATATGCTTCGAGTCGATAAGGCTAGGCCAGTTTACGCCCTTTTTAGTGATAGAAAAAGGGTCAAAAACGAGTAAAATCCTTAAATTAACAAGGAAGTTAACCTAACCCCCATTTTCGCCATTTTTGAAAATTCTAAAATCAACCATGCGAGTAATAGATATGCTCGTTAGATTTCATAGGAACTATTACATGCTTCGATTCGATAAGGCTAGGCTACTTTATGCCTTTTGTAGTGAAAGAAAAAAGGTAAAAAACGAGTAAAATCCTTAAATTAACAAAGATATTAACTTAACCCCCATTTTGGCCGTTTTTGAAAATTGTAAAATCAACCGTGGATGTCGTAGATATGCTTGTTATATTTTCTAGGAACTATTCCATGGTTCAATTTGATAAGGCTAGGCCACTTTATGCCTTTTTTAGTGAAACAAAAAGGATCAAAATCGAGTAAAATCCGTAAATTAACAAGGAAATTCACTTTACCACCATTTTGGCCGTTTTTGAAATTTCTCAAATCAACCATTTAAGTCGTAGATATGCTCGTTAGATTTCCTAGGAACTATTACACGCTTCAATTCGATAATGCTCGGCCAGTTTAGGCCCTTTTTAGTGAAAGAAAAATGGTCAAAAAGGAGTAAAATTCGTAAATTTACAAGGAAATTAACTTAACCCCCATTTTGGCCGTTTTTGAAAATTCTAAAATCAACCTTGGAAGTCCTAGATATGCTCGTTAGATTTCCTAGGAACTATTACATGCTTCGATTCGATAAGGCTAGGCCACTTTATGCCTTTTTTAGTGAAAGAAAAAGGGTTAAAAACGAGTAAAATCCGTAAATTAACAAGGAAGTTAACCTAACCCCCATTTTGGCCGTTTTTGAAAATTCTAAAATCAACCATGGAAGTCATAGATATGCATATTATGTTTCCTACGAACTATTACATGCTTCAATTCGATAAGGCTATGCCACATTATGCCTTTTTTAGTGAAAGAAAAATGGTCAAAAACGCGTAAAATCCGTAAATTAACAAGGAAATTAACTTAACCCCCATTTTGGCTGTTTTTGAAAATTCTAAAATAAACCATGGAAGTCGTAGATATGCTTGTTAGATTTCCTAGGAACTATTATATGCTTCGAGTCGATAAGGCTAGGCCAGTTTACGCCCTTTTTAGTGATAGAAAAAGGGTCAAAAACGAGTAAAATCCTTAAATTAACAAGGAAGTTAACCTAACCCCCATTTTCGCCATTTTTGAAAATTCTAAAATCAACCATGCGAGTAATAGATATGCTCGTTAGATTTCATAGGAACTATTACATTGTTCGATTCGATAAGGCTAGGCCACTTTATGCCCGTTTTAATGAAAGAAAAAGGATGAAAATCGAGTAAAATCCAAAAATTAACAAGGAAGTTAACTTAACCCCCATTTTGGCCATTTTTGAAAATTCTAAAATCAACCATGGAAGTCATAGATATGCATATTATGTTTCCTAGGAACTATTACATGCTTCGATTCGATAAGGCTATGCCACATTATGCCTTTTTTAGTGAAAGAAAAATGGTCAAAAACGCGTAAAATCCGTAAATTAACAAGGAAATTAACTTAACCCCCATTTTGGCGGTTTTTGAAAATTCTAAAATAAACCATGGAAGTCGTAGATATGCTTGTTAGATTTCCTAGGAACTATTATATGCTTCGAGTCGATAAGGCTAGGCCAGTTTACGCCCTTTTTAGTGATAGAAAAAGGGTCAAAAACGAGTAAAATCCTTAAATTAACAAGGAAGTTAACCTAACCCCCATTTTCGCCATTTTTGAAAATTCTAAAATCAACCATGCGAGTAATAGATATGCTCGTTAGATTTCATAGGAACTATTACATGCTTCGATTCGATAAGGCTAGGCCACTTTATGCCTTTTTTAGTGAAAGAAAAAGGGTTAAAAACGAGAAAAATCTGTAAATTAACAAGGAAGTTAACCTAACCCCCATTTTGGCCGTTTTTGAAAATTCTAAAATCAACCATGGAAGTCATAGATATGCATATTATGTTTCCTAGGAACTATTACATGCTTCAATTCGATAAGGCTATGCCACATTATGCCCTTTTTAGTGAAAGAAAAAGGGTCAAAAACGAGTAAAATCCGTAAATTAACAAGGAAATTAACTTAACCCCCATTTTGGCCGTTTTTGAAAATTCAAATATAAACCATGGAAGTAGTAGATATGCTTGTTATATTTTCTAGGAACTATTACATTGTTCGATTCGATAAGGCTAGGCCACTTTATGCCCGTTTTAATGAAAGAAAAAGGATGAAAATCGAGTAAAATCCAAAAATTAACAAGGAAGTTAACTTAACCCCCATTTTGGCCATTTTTTAAAATTCTAAAATCAACCATGGAAGTCATAGATATGCATATTATGTTTCCTAGGAACTATTACATGCTTCGATTCGATAAGGCTAGGCCACTTTATGCCTTTTTTAGTGAAAGAAAAAGGGTTAAAAACGAGTAAAATCCGTAAATTAACAAGGAAGTTAACCTAACCCCCATTTTGGCCGTTTTTGAAAATTCTAAAATCAACCATGGAAGTCATAGATATGCATATTATGTTTCCTACGAACTATTACATGCTTCAATTCGATAAGGCTATGCCACATTATGCCTTTTTTAGTGAAAGAAAAATGGTCAAAAACGCGTAAAATCCGTAAATTAACAAGGAAATTAACTTAACCCCCATTTTGGCTGTTTTTGAAAATTCTAAAATAAACCATGGAAGTCGTAGATATGCTTGTTAGATTTCCTAGGAACTATTATATGCTTCGAGTCGATAAGGCTAGGCCAGTTTACGCCCTTTTTAGTGATAGAAAAAGGGTCAAAAACGAGTAAAATCCTTAAATTAACAAGGAAGTTAACCTAACCCCCATTTTCGCCATTTTTGAAAATTCTAAAATCAACCATGCGAGTAATAGATATGCTCGTTAGATTTCATAGGAACTATTACATTGTTCGATTCGATAAGGCTAGGCCACTTTATGCCCGTTTTAATGAAAGAAAAAGGATGAAAATCGAGTAAAATCCAAAAATTAACAAGGAAGTTAACTTAACCCCCATTTTGGCCATTTTTGAAAATTCTAAAATCAACCATGGAAGTCATAGATATGCATATTATGTTTCCTAGGAACTATTACATGCTTCGATTCGATAAGGCTATGCCACATTATGCCTTTTTTAGTGAAAGAAAAATGGTCAAAAACGCGTAAAATCCGTAAATTAACAAGGAAATTAACTTAACCCCCATTTTGGCGGTTTTTGAAAATTCTAAAATAAACCATGGAAGTCGTAGATATGCTTGTTAGATTTCCTAGGAACTATTATATGCTTCGAGTCGATAAGGCTAGGCCAGTTTACGCCCTTTTTAGTGATAGAAAAAGGGTCAAAAACGAGTAAAATCCTTAAATTAACAAAGATATTAACTTAACCCCCATTTTGGCCGTTTTTGAAAATTGTAAAATCAACCGTGGATGTCGTAGATATGCTTGTTATATTTTCTAGGAACTATTCCATGGTTCAATTTGATAAGGCTAGGCCACTTTATGCCTTTTTTAGTGAAACAAAAAGGATCAAAATCGAGTAAAATCCGTAAATTAACAAGGAAATTCACTTTACCACCATTTTGGCCGTTTTTGAAATTTCTCAAATCAACCATTTAAGTCGTAGATATGCTCGTTAGATTTCCTAGGAACTATTACACGCTTCAATTCGATAATGCTCGGCCAGTTTAGGCCCTTTTTAGTGAAAGAAAAATGGTCAAAAAGGAGTAAAATTCGTAAATTTACAAGGAAATTAACTTAACCCCCATTTTGGCCGTTTTTGAAAATTCTAAAATCAACCTTGGAAGTCCTAGATATGCTCGTTAGATTTCCTAGGAACTATTACATGCTTCGATTCGATAAGGCTAGGCCACTTTATGCCTTTTTTAGTGAAAGAAAAAGGGTTAAAAACGAGTAAAATCCGTAAATTAACAAGGAAGTTAACCTAACCCCCATTTTGGCCGTTTTTGAAAATTCTAAAATCAACCATGGAAGTCATAGATATGCATATTATGTTTCCTACGAACTATTACATGCTTCAATTCGATAAGGCTATGCCACATTATGCCTTTTTTAGTGAAAGAAAAATGGTCAAAAACGCGTAAAATCCGTAAATTAACAAGGAAATTAACTTAACCCCCATTTTGGCTGTTTTTGAAAATTCTAAAATAAACCATGGAAGTCGTAGATATGCTTGTTAGATTTCCTAGGAACTATTATATGCTTCGAGTCGATAAGGCTAGGCCAGTTTACGCCCTTTTTAGTGATAGAAAAAGGGTCAAAAACGAGTAAAATCCTTAAATTAACAAGGAAGTTAACCTAACCCCCATTTTCGCCATTTTTGAAAATTCTAAAATCAACCATGCGAGTAATAGATATGCTCGTTAGATTTCATAGGAACTATTACATTGTTCGATTCGATAAGGCTAGGCCACTTTATGCCCGTTTTAATGAAAGAAAAAGGATGAAAATCGAGTAAAATCCAAAAATTAACAAGGAAGTTAACTTAACCCCCATTTTGGCCATTTTTGAAAATTCTAAAATCAACCATGGAAGTCATAGATATGCATATTATGTTTCCTAGGAACTATTACATGCTTCGATTCGATAAGGCTATGCCACATTATGCCTTTTTTAGTGAAAGAAAAATGGTCAAAAACGCGTAAAATCCGTAAATTAACAAGGAAATTAACTTAACCCCCATTTTGGCGGTTTTTGAAAATTCTAAAATAAACCATGGAAGTCGTAGATATGCTTGTTAGATTTCCTAGGAACTATTATATGCTTCGAGTCGATAAGGCTAGGCCAGTTTACGCCCTTTTTAGTGATAGAAAAAGGGTCAAAAACGAGTAAAATCCTTAAATTAACAAGGAAGTTAACCTAACCCCCATTTTCGCCATTTTTGAAAATTCTAAAATCAACCATGCGAGTAATAGATATGCTCGTTAGATTTCATAGGAACTATTACATGCTTCGATTCGATAAGGCTAGGCCACTTTATGCCTTTTTTAGTGAAAGAAAAAGGGTTAAAAACGAGAAAAATCCGTAAATTAACAAGGAAGTTAACCTAACCCCCATTTTGGCCGTTTTTGAAAATTCTAAAATCAACCATGGAAGTCATAGATATGCATATTATGTTTCCTAGGAACTATTACATGCTTCAATTCGATAAGGCTATGCCACATTATGCCCTTTTTAGTGAAAGAAAAAGGGTCAAAAACGAGTAAAATCCGTAAATTAACAAGGAAATTAACTTAACCCCCATTTTGGCCGTTTTTGAAAATTCAAATATAAACCATGGAAGTAGTAGATATGCTTGTTATATTTTCTAGGAACTATTACATTGTTCGATTCGATAAGGCTAGGCCACTTTATGCCCGTTTTAATGAAAGAAAAAGGATGAAAATCGAGTAAAATCCAAAAATTAACAAGGAAGTTAACTTAACCCCCATTTTGGCCATTTTTTAAAATTCTAAAATCAACCATGGAAGTCATAGATATGCATATTATGTTTCCTAGGAACTATTACATGCTTCGATTCGATAAGGCTAGGCCACTTTATGCCTTTTTTAGTGAAAGAAAAAGGGTTAAAAACGAGTAAAATCCGTAAATTAACAAGGAAGTTAACCTAACCCCCATTTTGGCCGTTTTTGAAAATTCTAAAATCAACCATGGAAGTCATAGATATGCATATTATGTTTCCTACGAACTATTACATGCTTCAATTCGATAAGGCTATGCCACATTATGCCTTTTTTAGTGAAAGAAAAATGGTCAAAAACGCGTAAAATCCGTAAATTAACAAGGAAATTAACTTAACCCCCATTTTGGCTGTTTTTGAAAATTCTAAAATAAACCATGGAAGTCGTAGATATGCTTGTTAGATTTCCTAGTAACTATTATATGCTTCGAGTCGATAAGGCTAGGCCAGTTTACGCCCTTTTTAGTGATAGAAAAAGGGTCAAAAACGAGTAAAATCCTTAAATTAACAAGGAAGTTAACCTAACCCCCATTTTCGCCATTTTTGAAAATTCTAAAATCAACCATGCGAGTAATAGATATGCTCGTTAGATTTCATAGGAACTATTACATTGTTCGATTCGATAAGGCTAGGCCACTTTATGCCCGTTTTAATGAAAGAAAAAGGATGAAAATCGAGTAAAATCCAAAAATTAACAAGGAAGTTAACTTAACCCCCATTTTGGCCATTTTTGAAAATTCTAAAATCAACCATGGAAGTCATAGATATGCATATTATGTTTCCTAGGAACTATTACATGCTTCGATTCGATAAGGCTATGCCACATTATGCCTTTTTTAGTGAAAGAAAAATGGTCAAAAACGCGTAAAATCCGTAAATTAACAAGGAAATTAACTTAACCCCCATTTTGGCGGTTTTTGAAAATTCTAAAATAAACCATGGAAGTCGTAGATATGCTTGTTAGATTTCCTAGGAACTATTATATGCTTCGAGTCGATAAGGCTAGGCCAGTTTACGCCCTTTTTAGTGATAGAAAAAGGGTCAAAAACGAGTAAAATCCTTAAATTAACAAGGAAGTTAACCTAACCCCCATTTTCGCCATTTTTGAAAATTCTAAAATCAACCATGCGAGTAATAGATATGCTCGTTAGATTTCATAGGAACTATTACATGCTTCGATTCGATAAGGCTAGGCCACTTTATGCCTTTTTTAGTGAAAGAAAAAGGGTTAAAAACGAGAAAAATCCGTAAATTAACAAGGAAGTTAACCTAACCCCCATTTTGGCCGTTTTTGAAAATTCTAAAATCAACCATGGAAGTCATAGATATGCATATTATGTTTCCTAGGAACTATTACATGCTTCAATTCGATAAGGCTATGCCACATTATGCCCTTTTTAGTGAAAGAAAAAGGGTCAAAAACGAGTAAAATCCGTAAATTAACAAGGAAATTAACTTAACCCCCATTTTGGCCGTTTTTGAAAATTCAAATATAAACCATGGAAGTAGTAGATATGCTTGTTATATTTTCTAGGAACTATTACATTGTTCGATTCGATAAGGCTAGGCCACTTTATGCCCGTTTTAATGAAAGAAAAAGGATGAAAATCGAGTAAAATCCAAAAATTAACAAGGAAGTTAACTTAACCCCCATTTTGGCCATTTTTTAAAATTCTAAAATCAACCATGGAAGTCATAGATATGCATATTATGTTTCCTAGGAACTATTACATGCTTCGATTCGATAAGGCTAGGCCACTTTATGCCTTTTTTAGTGAAAGAAAAAGGGTTAAAAACGAGTAAAATCCGTAAATTAACAAGGAAGTGAACCTAACCCCCATTTTGGCCGTTTTTGAAAATTCTAAAATCAACCATGGAAGTCATAGATATGCATATTATGTTTCCTACGAACTATTACATGCTTCAATTCGATAAGGCTATGCCACATTATGCCTTTTTTAGTGAAAGAAAAATGGTCAAAAACGCGTAAAATCCGTAAATTAACAAGGAAATTAACTTAACCCCCATTTTGGCTGTTTTTGAAAATTCTAAAATAAACCATGGAAGTCGTAGATATGCTTGTTAGATTTCCTAGGAACTATTATATGCTTCGAGTCGATAAGGCTAGGCCAGTTTACGCCCTTTTTAGTGATAGAAAAAGGGTCAAAAACGAGTAAAATCCTTAAATTAACAAGGAAGTTAACCTAACCCCCATTTTCGCCATTTTTGAAAATTCTAAAATCAACCATGCAAGTAATAGATATGCTCGTTAGATTTCATAGGAACTATTACATTGTTCGATTCGATAAGGCTAGGCCACTTTATGCCCGTTTTAATGAAAGAAAAAGGATGAAAATCGAGTAAAATCCAAAAATTAACAAGGAAGTTAACTTAACCCCCATTTTGGCCATTTTTTAAAATTCTAAAATCAACCATGGAAGTCATAGATATGCATATTATGTTTCCTAGGAACTATTACATGCTTCGATTCGATAAGGCTAGGCCACTTTATGCCTTTTTTAGTGAAAGAAAAAGGGTTAAAAACGAGTAAAATCCGTAAATTAACAAGGAAGTTAACCTAACCCCCATTTTGGCCGTTTTTGAAAATTCTAAAATCAACCATGGAAGTCATAGATATGCATATTATGTTTCCTACGAACTATTACATGCTTCAATTCGATAAGGCTATGCCACATTATGCCTTTTTTAGTGAAAGAAAAATGGTCAAAAACGCGTAAAATCCGTAAATTAACAAGGAAATTAACTTAACCCCCATTTTGGCTGTTTTTGAAAATTCTAAAATAAACCATGGAAGTCGTAGATATGCTTGTTAGATTTCCTAGGAACTATTATATGCTTCGAGTCGATAAGGCTAGGCCAGTTTACGCCCTTTTTAGTGATAGAAAAAGGGTCAAAAACGAGTAAAATCCTTAAATTAACAAGGAAGTTAACCTAACCCCCATTTTCGCCATTTTTGAAAATTCTAAAATCAACCATGCAAGTAATAGATATGCTCGTTAGATTTCATAGGAACTATTACATTGTTCGATTCGATAAGGCTAGGCCACTTTATGCCCGTTTTAATGAAAGAAAAAGGATGAAAATCGAGTAAAATCCAAAAATTAACAAGGAAGTTAACTTAACCCCCATTTTGGCCATTTTTGAAAATTCTAAAATCAACCATGGAAGTCATAGATATGCATATTATGTTTCCTAGGAACTATTACATGCTTCGATTCGATAAGGCTATGCCACATTATGCCTTTTTTAGTGAAAGAAAAATGGTCAAAAACGCGTAAAATCCGTAAATTAACAAGGAAATTAACTTAACCCCCATTTTGGCGGTTTTTGAAAATTCTAAAATAAACCATGGAAGTCGTAGATATGCTTGTTAGATTTCCTAGGAACTATTATATGCTTCGAGTCGATAAGGCTAGGCCAGTTTACGCCCTTTTTAGTGATAGAAAAAGGGTCAAAAACGAGTAAAATCCTTAAATTAACAAAGATATTAACTTAACCCCCATTTTGGCCGTTTTTGAAAATTGTAAAATCAACCGTGGATGTCGTAGATATGCTTGTTATATTTTCTAGGAACTATTCCATGGTTCAATTTGATAAGGCTAGGCCACTTTATGCCTTTTTTAGTGAAACAAAAAGGATCAAAATCGAGTAAAATCCGTAAATTAACAAGGAAATTCACTTTACCACCATTTTGGCCGTTTTTGAAATTTCTCAAATCAACCATTTAAGTCGTAGATATGCTCGTTAGATTTCCTAGGAACTATTACACGCTTCAATTCGATAATGCTCGGCCAGTTTAGGCCCTTTTTAGTGAAAGAAAAATGGTCAAAAAGGAGTAAAATTCGTAAATTTACAAGGAAATTAACTTAACCCCCATTTTGGCCGTTTTTGAAAATTCTAAAATCAACCTTGGAAGTCCTAGATATGCTCGTTAGATTTCCTAGGAACTATTACATGCTTCGATTCGATAAGGCTAGGCCACTTTATGCCTTTTTTAGTGAAAGAAAAAGGGTTAAAAACGAGTAAAATCCGTAAATTAACAAGGAAGTTAACCTAACCCCCATTTTGGCCGTTTTTGAAAATTCTAAAATCAACCATGGAAGTCATAGATATGCATATTATGTTTCCTACGAACTATTACATGCTTCAATTCGATAAGGCTATGCCACATTATGCCTTTTTTAGTGAAAGAAAAATGGTCAAAAACGCGTAAAATCCGTAAATTAACAAGGAAATTAACTTAACCCCCATTTTGGCTGTTTTTGAAAATTCTAAAATAAACCATGGAAGTCGTAGATATGCTTGTTAGATTTCCTAGGAACTATTATATGCTTCGAGTCGATAAGGCTAGGCCAGTTTACGCCCTTTTTAGTGATAGAAAAAGGGTCAAAAACGAGTAAAATCCTTAAATTAACAAGGAAGTTAACCTAACCCCCATTTTCGCCATTTTTGAAAATTCTAAAATCAACCATGCGAGTAATAGATATGCTCGTTAGATTTCATAGGAACTATTACATTGTTCGATTCGATAAGGCTAGGCCACTTTATGCCCGTTTTAATGAAAGAAAAAGGATGAAAATCGAGTAAAATCCAAAAATTAACAAGGAAGTTAACTTAACCCCCATTTTGGCCATTTTTGAAAATTCTAAAATCAACCATGGAAGTCATAGATATGCATATTATGTTTCCTAGGAACTATTACATGCTTCGATTCGATAAGGCTATGCCACATTATGCCTTTTTTAGTGAAAGAAAAATGGTCAAAAACGCGTAAAATCCGTAAATTAACAAGGAAATTAACTTAACCCCCATTTTGGCGGTTTTTGAAAATTCTAAAATAAACCATGGAAGTCGTAGATATGCTTGTTAGATTTCCTAGGAACTATTATATGCTTCGAGTCGATAAGGCTAGGCCAGTTTACGCCCTTTTTAGTGATAGAAAAAGGGTCAAAAACGAGTAAAATCCTTAAATTAACAAGGAAGTTAACCTAACCCCCATTTTCGCCATTTTTGAAAATTCTAAAATCAACCATGCGAGTAATAGATATGCTCGTTAGATTTCATAGGAACTATTACATGCTTCGATTCGATAAGGCTAGGCCACTTTATGCCTTTTTTAGTGAAAGAAAAAGGGTTAAAAACGAGAAAAATCCGTAAATTAACAAGGAAGTTAACCTAACCCCCATTTTGGCCGTTTTTGAAAATTCTAAAATCAACCATGGAAGTCATAGATATGCATATTATGTTTCCTAGGAACTATTACATGCTTCAATTCGATAAGGCTATGCCACATTATGCCCTTTTTAGTGAAAGAAAAAGGGTCAAAAACGAGTAAAATCCGTAAATTAACAAGGAAATTAACTTAACCCCCATTTTGGCCGTTTTTGAAAATTCAAATATAAACCATGGAAGTAGTAGATATGCTTGTTATATTTTCTAGGAACTATTACATTGTTCGATTCGATAAGGCTAGGCCACTTTATGCCCGTTTTAATGAAAGAAAAAGGATGAAAATCGAGTAAAATCCAAAAATTAACAAGGAAGTTAACTTAACCCCCATTTTGGCCATTTTTTAAAATTCTAAAATCAACCATGGAAGTCATAGATATGCATATTATGTTTCCTAGGAACTATTACATGCTTCGATTCGATAAGGCTAGGCCACTTTATGCCTTTTTTAGTGAAAGAAAAAGGGTTAAAAACGAGTAAAATCCGTAAATTAACAAGGAAGTTAACCTAACCCCCATTTTGGCCGTTTTTGAAAATTCTAAAATCAACCATGGAAGTCATAGATATGCATATTATGTTTCCTACGAACTATTACATGCTTCAATTCGATAAGGCTATGCCACATTATGCCTTTTTTAGTGAAAGAAAAATGGTCAAAAACGCGTAAAATCCGTAAATTAACAAGGAAATTAACTTAACCCCCATTTTGGCTGTTTTTGAAAATTCTAAAATAAACCATGGAAGTCGTAGATATGCTTGTTAGATTTCCTAGGAACTATTATATGCTTCGAGTCGATAAGGCTAGGCCAGTTTACGCCCTTTTTAGTGATAGAAAAAGGGTCAAAAACGAGTAAAATCCTTAAATTAACAAGGAAGTTAACCTAACCCCCATTTTCGCCATTTTTGAAAATTCTAAAATCAACCATGCGAGTAATAGATATGCTCGTTAGATTTCATAGGAATTATTACATTGTTCGATTCGATAAGGCTAGGCCACTTTATGCCCGTTTTAATGAAAGAAAAAGGATGAAAATCGAGTAAAATCCAAAAATTAACAAGGAAGTTAACTTAACCCCCATTTTGGCCATTTTTGAAAATTCTAAAATCAACCATGGAAGTCATAGATATGCATATTATGTTTCCTAGGAACTATTACATGCTTCGATTCGATAAGGCTATGCCACATTATGCCTTTTTTAGTGAAAGAAAAATGGTCAAAAACGCGTAAAATCCGTAAATTAACAAGGAAATTAACTTAACCCCCATTTTGGCGGTTTTTGAAAATTCTAAAATAAACCATGGAAGTCGTAGATATGCTTGTTAGATTTCCTAGGAACTATTATATGCTTCGAGTCGATAAGGCTAGGCCAGTTTACGCCCTTTTTAGTGATAGAAAAAGGGTCAAAAACGAGTAAAATCCTTAAATTAACAAGGAAGTTAACCTAACCCCCATTTTCGCCATTTTTGAAAATTCTAAAATCAACCATGCGAGTAATAGATATGCTCGTTAGATTTCATAGGAACTATTACATGCTTCGATTCGATAAGGCTAGGCCACTTTATGCCTTTTTTAGTGAAAGAAAAAGGGTTAAAAACGAGAAAAATCCGTAAATTAACAAGGAAGTTAACCTAACCCCCATTTTGGCCGTTTTTGAAAATTCTAAAATCAACCATGGAAGTCATAGATATGCATATTATGTTTCCTAGGAACTATTACATGCTTCAATTCGATAAGGCTATGCCACATTATGCCCTTTTTAGTGAAAGAAAAAGGGTCAAAAACGAGTAAAATTCGTAAATTAACAAGGAAATTAACTTAACCCCCATTTTGGCCGTTTTTGAAAATTCAAATATAAACCATGGAAGTAGTAGATATGCTTGTTATATTTTCTAGGAACTATTACATTGTTCGATTCGATAAGGCTAGGCCACTTTATGCCCGTTTTAATGAAAGAAAAAGGATGAAAATCGAGTAAAATCCAAAAATTAACAAGGAAGTTAACTTAACCCCCATTTTGGCCATTTTTGAAAATTCTAAAATCAACCATGGAAGTCATAGATATGCATATTATGTTTCCTAGGAACTATTACATGCTTCGATTCGATAAGGCTATGCCACATTATGCCTTTTTTAGTGAAAGAAAAATGGTCAAAAACGCGTAAAATCCGTAAATTAACAAGGAAATTAACTTAACCCCCGTTTGGGCTGTTTTTGAAAATTCTAAAATAAACCATGGAAGTCGTAGATATGCTTGTTAGATTTCCTAGGAACTATTATATGCTTCGAGTCGATAAGGCTAGGCCAGTTTACGCCCTTTTTAGTGATAGAAAAAGGGTCAAAAACGAGTAAAATCCTTAAATTAACAAGGAAGTTAACCTAACCCCCATTTTCGCCATTTTTGAAAATTCTAAAATCAACCATGCGAGTAATAGATATGCTCGTTAGATTTCATAGGAACTATTACATGCTTCGATTCGATAAGGCTAGGCCACTTTATGCCTTTTGTAGTGAAAGAAAAAAGGTAAAAAACGAGTAAAATCCTTAAATTAACAAAGATATTAACTTAACCCCCATTTTGGCCGTTTTTGAAAATTATAAAATCAACCGTGGATGTCGTAGATATGCTTGTTATATTTTCTAGGAACTATTCCATGGTTCAATTTGATAAGGCTAGGCCACTTTATGCCTTTTTTAGTGAAACAAAAAGGATCAAAATCGAGTAAAATCCGTAAATTAACAAGGAAATTCACTTTACCACCATTTTGGCCGTTTTTGAAATTTCTCAAATCAACCATTTAAGTCGTAGATATGCTCGTTAGATTTCCTAGGAACTATTACACGCTTCAATTCGATAATGCTCGGCCAGTTTAGGCCCTTTTTAGTGAAAGAAAAATGGTCAAAAAGGAGTAAAATTCGTAAATTTACAAGGAAATTAACTTAACCCCCGTTTTGGCCGTTTTTGAAAATTCTAAAATCAACCATGGAAGTCCTAGATATGCTCGTTAGATTTCCTAGGAACTATTACACGCTTCGATTCGATAAGGCTAGGCCACATTATGCCTTTTTTAGTGAAAGAAAAAGGGTTAAAAATGAGTAAAATCCGTAAATTAACAAGGAAGTTAACCTAACCCCCATTTTGGCCGTTTTTGAAAATTCAAATATAAACCATGGAAGTAGTAGATATGCTTGTTAGATTTCCTAGGAACTATTACATTGTTCGATTCGATAAGGCTAGGCCACTTTATGCCCGTTTTAATGATAGAAAAAGGATGAAAATCGAGTAAAATCCAAAAATTAACAAGGAAGTTAACTTAACCCCCGTTTTGGCCATTTTTGAAAATTCTAAAATCAACCATGGAAGTCATAGATATGCATATTATGTTTCCTAGGAACTATTACATGCTTCGATTCGATAAGGCTATGCCACATTATGCCTTTTTTAGTGAAAGAAAAATGGTCAAAAACGCGTAAAATCCGTAAATTAACAAGGAAATTAACTTAACCCCCATTTTGGCTGTTTTTGAAAATTCTAAAATAAACCATGGAAGTCGTAGATATGCTTGTTAGATTTCCTAGGAACTATTATATGCTTCGAGTCGATAAGGCTAGGCCAGTTTACGCCCTTTTTAGTGATAGAAAAAGGGTCAAAAACGAGTAAAATCCTTAAATTAACAAGGAAGTTAACCTAACCCCCATTTTCGCCATTTTTGAAAATTCTAAAATCAACCATGCGAGTAATAGATATGCTCGTTAGATTTCATAGGAACTATTACATGCTTCGATTCGATAAGGCTAGGCCACTTTATGCCTTTTGTAGTGAAAGAAAAAAGGTAAAAAACGAGTAAAATCCTTAAATTAACAAAGATATTAACTTAACCCCCATTTTGTCCGTTTTTGAAAATTATAAAATCAACCATGGATGTCGTAGATATGCTTGTTATATTTTCTAGGAACTATTCCATGGTTCAATTTGATAAGGCTAGGCCACTTTATGCCTTTTTTAGTGAAACAAAAAGGATCAAAATCGAGTAAAATCCGTAAATTAACAAGGAAATTCACTTTACCACCATTTTGGCCGTTTTTGAAATTTCTCAAATCAACCATTTAAGTCGTAGATATGCTCGTTAGATTTCCTAGGAACTATTACACGCTTCAATTCGATAATGCTCGGCCAGTTTAGGCCCTTTTTAGTGAAAGAAAAATGGTCAAAAAGGAGTAAAATTCGTAAATTTACAAGGAAATTAACTTAACCCCCATTTTGGCCGTTTTTGAAAATTCTAAAATCAACCATGGAAGTCCTAGATATGCTCGTTAGATTTCCTAGGAACTATTACATGCTTCGATTCGATAAGGCTAGGCCACTTTATGCCTTTTTTAGTGAAAGAAAAACGGTTAAAAACGAGTAAAATCCGTAAATTAACAAGGAAGTTAACCTAACCCCCATTTTGGCCGTTTTTGAAAATTCTAAAATCAACCATGGAAGTCATAGATATGCATATTATGTTTCCTAGGAACTATTACATGCTTCAATTCGATAAGGCTATGCCACATTATGCCCTTTTTAGTGAAAGAAAAAGGGTCAAAAACGAGTAAAATCCGTAAATTAACAAGGAAATTAACTTAACCCCCATTTTGGCCGTTTTTGAAAATTCAAATATAAACCATGGAAGTAGTAGATATGCTTGTTATATTTTCTAGGAACTATTCCATGGGTCAATTCGATAAGGCTAGGCCACTTTATGCCCGTTTTAATGAAAGAAAAAGGATCAAAATCGAGTAAAATCCGAAAATTAACAAGGAAGTTAACTTAACCCCCATTTTGGCCGTTTTTGAAAATTCTAAAATCAACCATGGAAGTCATAGATATGGATATTATGTTTCCTAGGAACTATTACATGCTTCGATTCGATAAGGCTATGCCACATTATGCCTTTTTTAGTGAAAGAAAAATGGTCAAAAACGAGTAAAATTCATAAATTAACAAGGAAATTAACTTAACCCCCATTTTGGCTGTTTTTGAAAATTCTAAAATAAACCATGGAAGTCATAGATATGCTTGTTAGATTTCATAGGAACTATTACATGCTTCGATTCGATAAGGCTAGGCCACTTTATGCCTTTTTTAGTGAAAGAAAAAAGGTCAAAAACGAGTAAAATCCGTAAATTAACAAGGAATTTAACTTAACCCCCATTTTAGCCGTTTTTGAAAATTCAAATATAAACCATGGAAGTCGTAGATATGCTTGTTAGATTTCCTAGGAACTATTATATTGTTCGATTCGATAAGGCTAGGCCACTTTATGCCCGTTTTAGTGAAAGAAAAAGGATCAAAATCGAGTAAAATCCGAAAATTAACAACGAAGTTAACATAACCCCCATTTTGGCCGTTTTTGAAAATTCTAAAATCAACCATGGAAGTCATAGATATGCATATTATGTTTCCTAGGAACTATTACATGCTTCGATTTGATAAGGCTATGCCACATTATGCCTTTTTTAGTGAAAGAAAAATGGTCAAAAACGAGTAAAATCCGTAAATTAACAAGGAATTTAACTTAACCCCCATTTTGGCCGTTTTTGAAAATTCTAAAATCAACCATGGAAGTCATAGATATGCATATTATGTTTCCTAGGAACTATTACATGCTTCGATTCGATAAGGCTATGCCCCATTTTTCCTTTTTTAGGGAAAGAAAAAGGGTCAAAAACGTGTAAAATCCGTAAATTAATAAGGAAATTCACTTAACCCCCATTTTGGCCGTTTTTGAAAATTCTAAAATCAACCTTGGAAGTCGAATATATGCTTGTTACACTTCATAGGAACTATTACATTCTTTGATTCGATAAGGCTCGACCACTTTAAGCCCTTTTTAGTGAAAGGAAAAAGGTAAAAAAACGAGTAAAATCCGTAAATTAACAAAGATATTAACTTAACCCCCATTTTGGCCATTTTTGAAAATTATAAAATCAACCGTGGATGTCGTAGATATGCTTGTTATATTTTCTAGGAACTATTCAATGGTTCAATTCGATAAGGCTAGGCCACTTTACTCCTTTTTTAGGGAAAGAAAAAGGGTCAAAAACGAGTAAAATCCGTAAATTAACAAGGAAGTTAACCTAACCCCCATTTTGGCCGTTTTTGAAAATTCAAATATAAACCATGGAAGTCGTAGACATGCTTGTTAGATTTCCTAGGAACGATTACATTGTTCGATTCGATAAGGCTAGGCCACTTTATGCCCGTTTTAATTAAAGAAAAAGGATGAAAATCGAGTAAAATCCAAAAATTAACAAGGAAGTTAACTTAACCCCCATTTTGGCCGTTTTTGAAAATTCTAAAATCAACCATGGAAGTCATAGATATGCGTATTATGTTTCCTAGGAACTATTACATGCTTCGATTCGATAAGGCTATGCCACATTATGCATTTTTTAGTGAAAGAAAAATGGTCAAAAACGACTAAAATCCGTAAATTAACAAGGAAATTAACTTAACCCCTATTTTGGCTGTTTTTGAAAATTCTAAAATAAACCATGGAAGTCGTAGATATGCTTGTTAGATTTTCTAGGAACTATTATATGCTTCGAGTCGATAAGGCTAGGCCACTTTATGCCTTTTTTAGTGAAAGAAAAAAGGTCAAAAACGAGTAAAATCCGTAAATTAACAAGGAATTTAACTTAACCCCCATTTTAGCCGTTTTTGAAAATTCAAATATAAACCATGGAAGTCGTAGATATGCTTGTTAGATTTCCTAGGAACTATTATATTGTTCGATTCGATAAGGCTAGGCCACTTTATGCCCGTTTTAGTGAAAGAAAAAGGATCAAAATCGAGTAAAATCCGAAAATTAACAACGAAGTTAACATAACCCCCATTTTGGCCGTTTTTGAAAATTCTAAAATCAACCATGGAAGTCATAGATATGCATATTATGTTTCCTAGGAACTATTACATGCTTCGATTTGATAAGGCTATGCCACATTATGCCTTTTTTAGTGAAAGAAAAATGGTCAAAAACGAGTAAAATCCGTAAATTAACAAGGAATTTAACTTAACCCCCATTTTGGCCGTTTTTGAAAATTCTAAAATCAACCATGGAAGTCATAGATATGCATATTATGTTTCCTAGGAACTATTACATGCTTCGATTCGATAAGGCTATGCCCCATTTTTCCTTTTTTAGGGAAAGAAAAAGGGTCAAAAACGTGTAAAATCCGTAAATTAATAAGGAAATTCACTTAACCCCCATTTTGGCCGTTTTTGAAAATTCTAAAATCAACCTTGGAAGTCGAATATATGCTTGTTACACTTCATAGGAACTATTACATTCTTTGATTCGATAAGGCTCGACCACTTTAAGCCCTTTTTAGTGAAAGGAAAAAGGTAAAAAAACGAGTAAAATCCGTAAATTAACAAAGATATTAACTTAACCCCCATTTTGGCCATTTTTGAAAATTATAAAATCAACCGTGGATGTCGTAGATATGCTTGTTATATTTTCTAGGAACTATTCAATGGTTCAATTCGATAAGGCTAGGCCACTTTACTCCTTTTTTAGGGAAAGAAAAAGGGTCAAAAACGAGTAAAATCCGTAAATTAACAAGGAAGTTAACCTAACCCCCATTTTGGCCGTTTTTGAAAATTCAAATATAAACCATGGAAGTCGTAGACATGCTTGTTAGATTTCCTAGGAACGATTACATTGTTCGATTCGATAAGGCTAGGCCACTTTATGCCCGTTTTAATTAAAGAAAAAGGATGAAAATCGAGTAAAATCCAAAAATTAACAAGGAAGTTAACTTAACCCCCATTTTGGCCGTTTTTGAAAATTCTAAAATCAACCATGGAAGTCATAGATATGCGTATTATGTTTCCTAGGAACTATTACATGCTTCGATTCGATAAGGCTATGCCACATTATGCATTTTTTAGTGAAAGAAAAATGGTCAAAAACGACTAAAATCCGTAAATTAACAAGGAAATTAACTTAACCCCTATTTTGGCTGTTTTTGAAAATTCTAAAATAAACCATGGAAGTCGTAGATATGCTTGTTAGATTTTCTAGGAACTATTATATGCTTCGAGTCGATAAGGCTAGGCCAGTTTATGCCCTTTTTAGTGATAGAAAAAGCGTCAAAAACGAGTAAAATCCTTAAATTAACAAGGAAGTTAACCTAACCCCCATTTTCGCCATTTTTGAAAATTCTAAAATCAACCATGGGAGTAATAGATATGCTCGTTAGATTTCATAGGAACTATTACATGCTTCGATTCGATAAGGCTAGGCCACTTTATGCCTTTTGTAATGAAAGTAAAAAGGTAAAAAACGAGTAAAATCCTTAAATTAACAAAGATATTAACTTAACCCCCATTTTGGCCGTTTTTGAAAATTATAAAATCAACTGTGGATGTCGTAGATATGCTTGTTATATTTTCTAGGAACTATTCCATGGTTCAATTCGATAAGGCTAGGCCACTTTATGCCTTTTTTAGTGAAAGAAAAAGGATCAAAATCGAGTAAAATCCGTAAATTAACAAGGAAATTCACTTTACCACCATTTTGGCCGTTTTTGAAATTTCTCAAATCAACCATTTAAGTCGTTGATATGCTCGTTAGATTTCCTAGGAACTATTACACGCTTCAATTCGATAAGGCTAGGCCACTTTATGCCTTTTTTAGTGAAAGAAAAAGGGTTAAAAATGAGTAAAATCCGTAAATTAACAAGGAAGTTAACCTAACCCCCATTTTGGCCGTTTTTGAAAATTCAAATATAAACCATGGAAGTAGTAGATATGCTTGTTAGATTTCCTAGGAACTATTACATTGTTCGATTCGATAAGGCTAGGCCACTTTATGCCCGTTTTAATGAAAGAAAAAGGATGAAAATCGAGTAAAATCCAAAAATTAACAAGGAAGTTAACTTAACCCCCATTTTGGCCATTTTTGAAAATTCTAAAATCAACCATGGAAGTCATAGATAGGCATATTATGTTTCCTAGGAACTATTACATGCTTCGATTCGATAAGGCTATGCCACATTATGCCTATTTTAGTGAAAGAAAAATGGTCAAAAACGCGTAAAATCCGTAAATTAACAAGGAAATTAACTTAACCCCCATTTTGGCCGTTTTTGAAAATTCTAAAATCAACCTTGGAAGTCGAATATATGCTTGTTACACTTCATAGGAACTATTACATTCTTTGATTCGATAAGGCTCGACCACTTTAAGCCCTTTTTAGTGAAAGGAAAAAGGTAAAAAAACGAGTAAAATCCGTAAATTAACGAAGATATTAACTTAACCCCCATTTTGGCCATTTTTGAAAATTATAAAATCAACCGTGGATGTCGTAGATATGCTTGTTATATTTTCTAGGAACTATTCAATGGTTCAATTCGATAAGGCTAGGCCACTTTACTCCTTTTTTAGGGAAAGAAAAAGGGTCAAAAACGAGTAAAATCCGTAAATTAACAAGGAAGTTAACCTAACCCCCATTTTGGCCGTTTTTGAAAATTCAAATATAAACCATGGAAGTCGTAGACATGCTTGTTAGATTTCCTAGGAACTATTACATTGTTCGATTCGATAAGGCTAGGCCACTTTATGCCCGTTTTAATGAAAGAAAAAGGATGAAAATCGAGTAAAATCCAAAAATTAACAAGGAAGTTAACTTAAACCCCATTTTGGCCGTTTTTGAAAATTCTAAAATCAACCATGGAAGTCATAGATATGCGTATTATGTTTCCTAGGAACTATTACATGCTTCGATTCGATAAGGCTATGCCACATTATGCATTTTTTAGTGAAAGAAAAATGGTCAAAAACGACTAAAATCCGTAAATTAACAAGGAAATTAACTTAACCCCTATTTTGGCTGTTTTTGAAAATTCTAAAATAAACCATGGAAGTCGTAGATATGCTTGTTAGATTTCCTAGGAACTATTATATGCTTCGAGTCGATAAGGCTAGGCCAGTTTATGCCCTTTTTAGTGATAGAAAAAGCGTCAAAAACGAGTAAAATCCTTAAATTAACAAGGAAGTTAACCTAACCCCCATTTTCGCCATTTTTGAAAATTCTAAAATCAACCATGGGAGTAATAGATATGCTCGTTAGATTTCATAGAAACTATTACATGCTTCGATTCGATAAGGCTAGGCCACTTTATGCCTTTTCTAGTGAAAGAAAAAAGGTAAAAAACGAGTAAAATCCTTAAATTAACAAAGATATTAACTTAACCCCCATTTTGGCCGTTTTTGAAAATTATAAAATCAACTGTGGATGTCGTAGATATGCTTGTTATATTTTCTAGGAACTATTCCATGGTTCAATTCGATAAGGCTAGGCCACTTTATGCCTTTTTTAGTGAAAGAAAAAGGATCAAAATCGAGTAAAATCCGTAAATTAACAAGGAAATTCACTTTACCACCATTTTGTCCGTTTTTGAAATTTCTCAAATCAACCATTTAAGTCGTAGATATGCTCGTTAGATTTCCTAGGAACTATTACACGCTTCAATTCGATAAGGCTCGGCCAGTTTAGGCCCTTTTTAGTGAAAGAAAAATGGTCAAAAAGGAGTAAAATTCGTAAATTTACAAGGAAATTAACTTAACCCCCATTTTGGCCGTTTTTGAAAATTCTAAAATCAACCATGGAAGTCCTAGATATGCTCGTTAGATTTCCTAGGAACTATTACACGCTTCGATTCGATAAGGCTAGGCCACTTTATGCCTTTTTTAGTGAAAGAAAAAGGGTTAAAAACGAGTAAAATCCGTAAATTAACAAGAAAGTTAACCTAACCCCCATTTTGGCCGTTTTTGAAAATTCAAATATAAACCATGGAAGTAGTAGATATGCTTGTTAGATTTCCTAGGAACTATTACATTGTTCGATTCGATAAGGCTAGGCCACTTTATGCCCGTTTTAATGAAAGAAAAAGGGTCAAAAACGAGTAAAATCCGTAAATTAACAAGGAAATTAACTTAACCCCCATTTTGGCCATTTTTGAAAATTCAAATATAAACCATGGAAGTAGTAGATATGCTTGTTATATTTTCTAGGAACTATTCCATGGGTCAATTCGATAAGGCTAGGCCACTTTATGCCCGTTTTAATGAAAGAAAAAGGATCAAAATCGAGTAAAATCCGAAAATTAACAAGGAAGTTAACTTAACCCCCATTTTGGCCGTTTTTGAAAATTCTAAAATCAACCATGGAAGTCATAGATATGGATATTATGTTTCCTAGGAACTATTACATGCTTCGATTCGATAAGGCTATGCCACATTATGCCTTTTTTAGTGAAAGAAAAATGGTCAAAAACGAGTAAAATTCATAAATTAACAAGGAAATTAACTTAACCCCCATTTTGGCTGTTTTTGAAAATTCTAAAATAAACCATGGAAGTCATAGATATGCTTGTTAGATTTCATAGGAACTATTACATGCTTCGATTCGATAAGGCTAGGCCACTTTATGCCTTTTTTAGTGAAAGAAAAAAGGTCAAAAACGAGTAAAATCCATAAATTAACAAGGAATTTAACTTAACCCCCATTTTAGCCGTTTTTGAAAATTCAAATATAAACCATGGAAGTCGTAGATATGCTTGTTAGATTTCCTAGGAACTATTATATTGTTCGATTCGATAAGGCTAGGCCACTTTATGCCCGTTTTAGTGAAAGAAAAAGGATCAAAATCGAGTAAAATCCGAAAATTAACAAGGAAGTTAACTTAACCCCCATTTTGGCCGTTTTTGAAAATTCTAAAATCAACCATGGAAGTCATAGATATGCATATTATGTTTCCTAGGAACTATTACATGCTTCGATTCGATAAGGCTATGCCACATTATGCCTTTTTTAGTGAAAGAAAAATGGTCAAAAACGAGTAAAATCCGTAAATTAACAAGGAATTTAACTTAACCCCCATTTTGGCCGTTTTTGAAAATTCTAAAATCAACCATGGAAGTCATAGATATGCATATTATGTTTCCTAGGAACTATTACATGCTTCGATTCGATAAGGCTATGCCACATTATGCCTTTTTTAGTGAAAGAAAAATGGTCAAAAACGAGTAAAATCCGTAAATTAACAAGGAATTTAACTTAACCCCCATTTTGGCCGTTTTTGAAAATTCTAAAATCAACCATGGAAGTCATAGATATGCATATTATGTTTCCTAGGAACTATTACATGCTTCGATTCGATAAGGCTATGCCCCATTTTTCCTTTTTTAGGGAAAGAAAAAGGGTCAAAAACGTGTAAAATCCGTAAATTAATAAGGAAATTCACTTAACCCCCATTTTGGCCGTTTTTGAAAATTCTAAAATCAACCTTGGAAGTTGAATATATGCTTGTTACACTTCATAGGAACTATTACATTCTTTGATTCGATAAGGCTCGACCACTTTAAGCCCTTTTTAGTGAAAGGAAAAAGGTAAAAAAACGAGTAAAATCCGTAAATTAACAAAGATATTAACTTAACCCCCATTTTGGCCATTTTTGAAAATTATAAAATCAACCGTGGATGTCGTAGATATGCTTGTTATATTTTCTAGGAACTATTCAATGGTTCAATTCGATAAGGCTAGGCCACTTTACTCCTTTTTTAGGGAAAGAAAAAGGGTCAAAAACGAGTAAAATCCGTAAATTAACAAGGAAGTTAACCTAACCCCCATTTTGGCCGTTTTTGAAAATTCAAATATAAACCATGGAAGTCGTAGACATGCTTGTTAGATTTCCTAGGAACTATTACATTGTTCGATTCGATAAGGCTAGGCCACTTTATGCCCGTTTTAATGAAAGAAAAAGGATGAAAATCGAGTAAAATCCAAAAATTAACAAGGAAGTTAACTTAAACCCCATTTTGGCCGTTTTTGAAAATTCTAAAATCAACCATGGAAGTCATAGATATGCGTATTATGTTTCCTAGGAACTATTACATGCTTCGATTCGATAAGGCTATGCCACATTATGCATTTTTTAGTGAAAGAAAAATGGTCAAAAACGACTAAAATCCGTAAATTAACAAGGAAATTAACTTAACCCCTATTTTGGCTGTTTTTGAAAATTCTAAAATAAACCATGGAAGTCGTAGATATGCTTGTTAGATTTCCTAGGAACTATTATATGCTTCGAGTCGATAAGGCTAGGCCAGTTTATGCCCTTTTTAGTGATAGAAAAAGCGTCAAAAACGAGTAAAATCCTTAAATTAACAAGGAAGTTAACCTAACCCCCATTTTCGCCATTTTTGAAAATTCTAAAATCAACCATGGGAGTAATAGATATGCTCGTTAGATTTCATAGAAACTATTACATGCTTCGATTCGATAAGGCTAGGCCACTTTATGCCTTTTGTAGTGAAAGAAAAAAGGTAAAAAACGAGTAAAATCCTTAAATTAACAAAGATATTAACTTAACCCCCATTTTGTCCGTTTTTGAAAATTATAAAATCAACCATGGATGTCGTAGATATGCTTGTTATATTTTCTAGGAACTATTCCATGGTTCAATTTGATAAGGCTAGGCCACTTTATGCCTTTTTTAGTGAAACAAAAAGGATCAAAATCGAGTAAAATCCGTAAATTAACAAGGAAATTCACTTTACCACCATTTTGACCGTTTTTGAAATTTCTCAAATCAACCATTTAAGTCGTAGATATGCTCGTTAGATTTCCTAGGAACTATTGCACGCTTCAATTCGATAATGCTCGGCCAGTTTAGGCCCTTTTTAGTGAAAGAAAAATGGTCAAAAAGGAGTAAAATTCGTAAATTTACAAGGAAATTAACTTAACCCCCATTTTGGCCGTTTTTGAAAATTCTAAAATCAACCATGGAAGTCCTAGATATGCTCGTTAGATTTCCTAGGAACTATTACATGCTTCGATTCGATAAGGCTAGGCCACTTAATGCCTTTTTTAGTGAAAGAAAAAGGGTTAAAAACGAGTAAAATCCGTAAATTAACAAGGAAGTTAACCTAACCCCCATTTTGGCCGTTTTTGAAAATTCTAAAATCAACCATGGAAGTCATAGATATGCATATTATGTTTCCTAGGAACTATTACATGCTTCAATTCGATAAGGCTATGCCACATTATGCCCTTTTTAGTGAAAGAAAAAGGGTCAAAAACGAGTAAAATCCGTAAATTAACAAGGAAATTAACTTAACCCCCATTTTGGCCATTTTTGAAAATTCAAATATAAACCATGGAAGTAGTAGATATGCTTGTTATATTTTCTAGGAACTATTCCATGGGTCAATTCGATAAGGCTAGGCCACTTTATGCCCGTTTTAATGAAAGAAAAAGGATCAAAATCGAGTAAAATCCGAAAATTAACAAGGAAGTTAACTTAACCCCCATTTTGGCCGTTTTTGAAAATTCTAAAATCAACCATGGAAGTCATAGATATGGATATTATGTTTCCTAGGAACTATTACATGCTTCGATTCGATAAGGCTATGCCACATTATGCCTTTTTTAGTGAAAGAAAAATGGTCAAAAACGAGTAAAATTCATAAATTAACAAGGAAATTAACTTAACCCCCATTTTGGCTGTTTTTGAAAATTCTAAAATAAACCATGGAAGTCATAGATATGCTTGTTAGATTTCATAGGAACTATTACATGCTTCGATTCGATAAGGCTAGGCCACTTTATGCCTTTTTTAGTGAAAGAAAAAAGGTCAAAAACGAGTAAAATCCGTAAATTAACAAGGAATTTAACTTAACCCCCATTTTAGCCGTTTTTGAAAATTCAAATATAAACCATGGAAGTCGTAGATATGCTTGTTAGATTTCCTAGGAACTATTATATTGTTCGATTCGATAAGGCTAGGCCACTTTATGCCCGTTTTAGTGAAAGAAAAAGGATCAAAATCGAGTAAAATCCGAAAATTAACAAGGAAGTTAACTTAACCCCCATTTTGGCCGTTTTTGAAAATTCTAAAATCAACCATGGAAGTCATAGATATGCATATTATGTTTCCTAGGAACTATTACATGCTTCGATTCGATAAGGCTATGCCACATTATGCCTTTTTTAGTGAAAGAAAAATGGTCAAAAATGAGTAAAATCCGTAAATTAACAAGGAATTTAACTTAACCCCAATTTTGGCCGTTTTTGAAAATTCTAAAATCAACCATGGAAGTCATAGATATGCATATTATGTTTCCTAGGAACTATTACATGCTTCGATTCGATAAGGCTATGCCCCATTTTTCCTTTTTTAGGGAAAGAAAAAGGGTCAAAAACGTGTAAAATCCGTAAATTAATAAGGAAATTCACTTAACCCCCATTTTAGCCGTTTTTGAAAATTCTAAATTCAACCTTGGAAGTCGAATATATGCTTGTTACACTTCATAGGAACTATTACATTCTTTGATTCGATAAGGCTCGACCACTTTAAGCCCTTTTTAGTGAAAGGAAAAAGGTAAAAAAACGAGTAAAATCCGTAAATTAACAAAGATATTAACTTAACCCCCATTTTGGCCATTTTTGAAAATTATAAAATCAACCGTGGATGTCGTAGATATGCTTGTTATATTTTCTAGGAACTATTCAATGGTTCAATTCGATAAGGCTAGGCCACTTTACTCCTTTTTTAGGGAAAGAAAAAGGGTCAAAAACGAGTAAAATCCGTAAATTAACAAGGAAGTTAACCTAACCCCCATTTTGGCCGTTTTTGAAAATTCAAATATAAACCATGGAAGTCGTAGACATGCTTGTTAGATTTCCTAGGAACTATTACATTGTTCGATTCGATAAGGCTAGGCCACTTTATGCCCGTTTTAATGAAAGAAAAAGGATGAAAATCGAGTAAAATCCAAAAATTAACAAGGAAGTTAACTTAACCCCCATTTTGGCCGTTTTTGAAAATTCTAAAATCAACCATGGAAGTCATAGATATGCGTATTATGTTTCCTAGGAACTATTACATGCTTCGATTCGATAAGGCTATGCCACATTATGCATTTTTTAGTGAGAGAAAAATGGTCAAAAACGACTAAAATCCGTAAATTAACAAGGAAATTAACTTAACCCCTATTTTGGCTGTTTTTGAAAATTCTAAAATAAACCTTGGAAGTCGTAGATATGCTTGTTAGATTTCCTAGGAACTATTATATGCTTCCAGTCGATAAGGCTAGGCCAGTTTATGCCCTTTTTAGTGATAGAAAAAGCGTCAAAAACGAGTAAAATCCTTAAATTAACAAGGAAGTTAACCTAACCCCCATTTTCGCCATTTTTGAAAATTCTAAAATCAACCATGGGAGTAATAGATATGCTCGTTAGATTTCATAGGAACTATTACATGCTTCGATTCGATAAGGCTAGGCCACTTTATGCCTTTTGTAATGAAAGTAAAAAGGTAAAAAACGAGTAAAATCCTTAAATTAACAAAGATATTAACTTAACCCCCATTTTGGCCGTTTTTGAAAATTATAAAATCAACTGTGGATGTCGTAGATATGCTTGTTATATTTTCTAGGAACTATTCCATGGTTCAATTCGTTAAGGCTAGGCCACTTTATGCCTTTTTTAGTGAAAGAAAAAGGATCAAAATCGAGTAAAATCCGTAAATTAACAAGGAAATTCACTTTACCACCATTTTGGCCGTTTTTGAAATTTCTCAAATCAACCATTTAAGTCGTAGATATGCTCGTTAGATTTCCTAGGAACTATTACACGCTTCAATTCGATAAGGCTCGGCCAGTTTAGGCCCTTTTTAGTGAAAGAAAAATGGTCAAAAAGGAGTAAAATTCGTAAATTTACAAGGAAATTAACTTAACCCCCATTTTGGCCGTTTTTGAAAATTCAAATATAAACCATGGAAGTAGTAGATATGCTTGTTAGATTTCCTAGGAACTATTACATTGTTCGATTCGATAAGGCTAGGCCACTTTATGCCCGTTTTAATGAAAGAAAAAGGATGAAAATCGAGTAAAATCCAAAAATTAACAAGGAAGTTAACTTAACCCCCATTTTGGCCATTTTTGAAAATTCTAAAATCAACCATGGAAGTCATAGATATGCATATTATGTTTCCTAGGAACTATTACATGCTTCGATTCGATAAGGCTATGCCACATTATGCCTTTTTTAGTGAAAGAAAAATGGTCAAAAACGCGTAAAATCCGTAAATTAACAAGGAAATTAACTTAACCCCCATTTTGGCTGTTTTTGAAAATTCTAAAATAAACCATGGAAGTCGTAGATATGCTTGTTAGATTTCCTAGGAACTATTATATGCTTCGAGTCGATAAGGCTGGGCCAGTTTACGTCCTTTTTAGTGATAGAAAAAGGGTCAAAAACGAGTAAAATCCTTAAATTAACAAGGAAGTTAACCTAACCCCCATTTTCGCCATTTTTGAAAATTCTAAAATCAACCATGCGAGTAATAGATATGCTCGTTAGATTTCATAGGAACTATTACATGCTTCGATTCGATAAGGCTAGGCCACTTTATGCCTTTTGTAGTGAAAGAAAAAAGGTAAAAAACGAGTAAAATCCTTAAATTAACAAAGATATTAACTTAACCCCCATTTTGTCCGTTTTTGAAAATTATAAAATCAACCATGGATGTCGTAGATATGCTTGTTATATTTTCTAGGAACTATTCCATGGTTCAATTTGATAAGGCTAGGCCACTTTATGCCTTTTTTAGTGAAACAAAAAGGATCAAAATCGAGTAAAATCCGTAAATTAACAAGGAAATTCACTTTACCACCATTTTGGCCGTTTTTGAAATTTCTCAAATCAACCATTTAAGTCGTAGATATGCTCGTTAGATTTCCTAGGAACTATTACACGCTTCAATTCGATAATGCTCGGCCAGTTTAGGCCCTTTTTAGTGAAAGAAAAATGGTCAAAAAGGAGTAAAATTCGTAAATTTACAAGGAAATTAACTTAACCCCCATTTTGGCCGTTTTTGAAAATTCTAAAATCAACCATGGAAGTCCTAGATATGCTCGTTAGATTTCCTAGGAACTATTACATGCTTCGATTCGATAAGGCTAGGCCACTTTATGCCTTTTTTAGTGAAAGAAAAAGGGTTAAAAACGAGTAAAATCCGTAAATTAACAAGGAAGTTAACCTAACCCCCATTTTGGCCGTTTTTGAAAATTCTAAAATCAACCATGGAAGTCATAGATATGCATATTATGTTTCCTAGGAACTATTACATGCTTCAATTCGATAAGGCTATGCCACATTATGCCCTGTTTAGTGAAAGAAAAAGGGTCAAAAACGAGTAAAATCCGTAAATTAACAAGGAAATTAACTTAACCCCCATTTTGGCCGTTTTTGAAAATTCAAATATAAACCATGGAAGTAGTAGATATGCTTGTTATATTTTCTAGGAACTATTCCATGGGTCAATTCGATAAGGCTAGGCCACTTTATGCCCGTTTTAATGAAAGAAAAAGGATCAAAATCGAGTAAAATCCGAAAATTAACAAGGAAGTTAACTTAACCCCCATTTTGGCCGTTTTTGAAAATTCAAATATAAACCATGGAAGTCGTAGACATGCTTGTTAGATTTCCTAGGAACTATTACATTGTTCGATTCGATAAGGCTAGGCGACTTTATGCCCGTTTTAATGAAAGAAAAAGGATGAAAATCGAGTAAAATCCAAAAATTAACAAGGAAGTTAACTTAACCCCCATTTTGGCCGTTTTTGAAAATTCTAAAATCAACCATGGAAGTCATAGATATGCGTATTATGTTTCCTAGGAACTATTACATGCTTCGATTCGATAAGGCTATGCCACATTATGCATTTTTTAGTGAAAGAAAAATGGTCAAAAACGACTAAAATCCGTAAATTAACAAGGAAATTAACTTAACCCCTATTTTGGCTGTTTTTGAAAATTCTAAAATAAACCATGGAAGTCGTAGATATGCTTGTTAGATTTCCTAGGAACTATTATATGCTTCGAGTCGATAAGGCTAGGCCAGTTTATGCCCTTTTTAGTGATAGAAAAAGCGTCAAAAACGAGTAAAATCCTTAAATTAACAAGGAAGTTAACCTAACCCCCATTTTCGCCATTTTTGAAAATTCTAAAATCAACCATGGGAGTAATAGATATGCTCGTTAGATTTCATAGGAACTATTACATGCTTCGATTCGATAAGGCTAGGCCACTTTATGCCTTTTGTAATGAAAGTAAAAAGGTAAAAAACGAGTAAAATCCTTAAATTAACAAAGATATTAACTTAACCCCCATTTTGGCCGTTTTTGAAAATTATAAAATCAACTGTGGATGTCGTAGATATGCTTGTTATATTTTCTAGGAACTATTCCATGGTTCAATTCGATAAGGCTAGGCCACTTTATGCCTTTTTTAGTGAAAGAAAAAGGATCAAAATCGAGTAAAATCCGTAAATTAACAAGGAAATTCACTTTACCACCATTTTGGCCGTTTTTGAAATTTCTCAAATCAACCATTTAAGTCGTAGATATGCTCGTTAGATTTCCTAGGAACTATTACACGCTTCAATTCGATAAGGCTCGGCCAGTTTAGGCCCTTTTTAGTGAAAGAAAAATGGTCAAAAAGGAGTAAAATTCGTAAATTTACAAGGAAATTAACTTAACCCCCATTTTGGCCGTTTTTGAAAATTCAAATATAAACCATGGAAGTAGTAGATATGCTTGTTAGATTTCCTAGGAACTATTACATTGTTCGATTCGATAAGGCTAGGCCACTTTATGCCCGTTTTAATGAAAGAAAAAGGATGAAAATCGAGTAAAATCCAAAAATTAACAAGGAAGTTAACTTAACCCCCATTTTGGCCATTTTTGAAAATTCTAAAATCAACCATGGAAGTCATAGATATGCATATTATGTTTCCTAGGAACTATTACATGCTTCGATTCGATAAGGCTATGCCACATTATGCCTTTTTTAGTGAAAGAAAAATGGTCAAAAACGCGTAAAATCCGTAAATTAACAAGGAAATTAACTTAACCCCCATTTTGGCTGTTTTTGAAAATTCTAAAATAAACCATGGAAGTCGTAGATATGCTTGTTAGATTTCCTAGGAACTATTATATGCTTCGAGTCGATAAGGCTAGGCCAGTTTACGTCCTTTTTAGTGATAGAAAAAGGGTCAAAAACGAGTAAAATCCTTAAATTAACAAGGAAGTTAACCTAACCCCCATTTTCGCCATTTTTGAAAATTCTAAAATCAACCATGCGAGTAATAGATATGCTCGTTAGATTTCATAGGAACTATTACATGCTTCGATTCGATAAGGCTAGGCCACTTTATGCCTTTTGTAGTGAAAGAAAAAAGGTAAAAAACGAGTAAAATCCTTAAATTAACAAAGATATTAACTTAACCCCCATTTTGTCCGTTTTTGAAAATTATAAAATCAACCATGGATGTCGTAGATATGCTTGTTATATTTTCTAGGAACTATTCCATGGTTCAATTTGATAAGGCTAGGCCACTTTATGCCTTTTTTAGTGAAACAAAAAGGATCAAAATCGAGTAAAATCCGTAAATTAACAAGGAAATTCACTTTACCACCATTTTGGCCGTTTTTGAAATTTCTCAAATCAACCATTTAAGTCGTAGATATGCTCGTTAGATTTCCTAGGAACTATTACACGCTTCAATTCGATAATGCTCGGCCAGTTTAGGCCCTTTTTAGTGAAAGAAAAATGGTCAAAAAGGAGTAAAATTCGTAAATTTACAAGGAAATTAACTTAACCCCCATTTTGGCCGTTTTTGAAAATTCTAAAATCAACCATGGAAGTCCTAGATATGCTCGTTAGATTTCCTAGGAACTATTACATGCTTCGATTCGATAAGGCTAGGCCACTTTATGCCTTTTTTAGTGAAAGAAAAAGGGTTAAAAACGAGTAAAATCCGTAAATTAACAAGGAAGTTAACCTAACCCCCATTTTGGCCGTTTTTGAAAATTCTAAAATCAACCATGGAAGTCATAGATATGCATATTATGTTTCCTAGGAACTATTACATGCTTCAATTCGATAAGGCTATGCCACATTATGCCCTGTTTAGTGAAAGAAAAAGGGTCAAAAACGAGTAAAATCCGTAAATTAACAAGGAAATTAACTTAACCCCCATTTTGGCCGTTTTTGAAAATTCAAATATAAACCATGGAAGTAGTAGATATGCTTGTTATATTTTCTAGGAACTATTCCATGGGTCAATTCGATAAGGCTAGGCCACTTTATGCCCGTTTTAATGAAAGAAAAAGGATCAAAATCGAGTAAAATCCGAAAATTAACAAGGAAGTTAACTTAACCCCCATTTTGGCCGTTTTTGAAAATTCTAAAATCAACCATGGAAGTCATAGATATGGATATTATGTTTCCTAGGAACTATTACATGCTTCGATTCGATAAGGCTATGCCACATTATGCCTTTTTTAGTGAAAGAAAAATGGTCAAAAACGAGTAAAATCCGTAAATTAACAAGGAATTTAACTTAACCCCCATTTTAGCCGTTTTTGAAAATTCAAATATAAACCATGGAAGTCGTAGACATGCTTGTTAGATTTCCTAGGAACTATTACATTGTTCGATTCGATAAGGCTAGGCCACTTTATGCCCGTTTTAATGAAAGAAAAAGGATGAAAATCGAGTAAAATCCAAAAATTAACAAGGAAGTTAACTTAACCCCCATTTTGGCCGTTTTTGAAAATTCTAAAATCAACCATGGAAGTCATAGATATGCATATTATGTTTCCTAGGAACTATTACATGCTTCGATTCGATAAGGCTATGCCACATTATGCATTTTTTAGTGAAAGAAAAATGGTCAAAAACGACTAAAATCCGCAAATTAACAAGGAAATTAACTTAACCCCTATTTTGGCTGTTTTTGAAAATTCTAAAATAAACCATGGAAGTCGTAGATATGCTTGTTAGATTTCCTAGGAACTATTATATGCTTCGAGTCGATAAGGCTAGGCCAGTTTATGCCCTTTTTAGTGATAGAAAAAGCGTCAAAAACGAGTAAAATCCTTAAATTAACAAGGAAGTTAACCTAACCCCCATTTTCGCCATTTTTGAAAATTCTAAAATCAACCATGGGAGTAATAGATATGCTCGTTAGATTTCATAGGAACTATTACATGCTTCGATTCGATAAGGCTAGGCCACTTTATGCCTTTTGTAATGAAAGTAAAAAGGTAAAAAACGAGTAAAATCCTTAAATTAACAAAGATATTAACTTAACCCCCATTTTGGCCGTTTTTGAAAATTATAAAATCAACTGTGGATGTCGTAGATATGCTTGTTATATTTTCTAGGAACTATTCCATGGTTCAATTCGATAAGGCTAGGCCACTTTATGCCTTTTTTAGTGAAAGAAAAAGGATCAAAATCGAGTAAAATCCGTAAATTAACAAGGAAATTCACTTTACCACCATTTTGGCCGTTTTTGAAATTTCTCAAATCAACCATTTAAGTCGTAGATATGCTCGTTAGATTTCCTAGGAACTATTACACGCTTCAATTCGATAAGGCTCGGCCAGTTTAGGCCCTTTTTAGTGAAAGAAAAATGGTCAAAAAGGAGTAAAATTCGTAAATTTACAAGGAAATTAACTTAACCCCCATTTTGGCCGTTTTTGAAAATTCTAAAATCAACCATGGAAGTCCTAGATATGCTCGTTAGATTTCCTAGGAACTATTACACGCTTCGATTCGATAAGGCTAGGCCACTTTATGCCTTTTTTAGTGAAAGAAAAAGGGTTAAAAATGAGTAAAATCCGTAAATTAACAAGGAAGTTAACCTAACCCCCATTTTGGCCGTTTTTGAAAATTCAAATATAAACCATGGAAGTAGTAGATATGCTTGTTAGATTTCCTAGGAACTATTACATTGTTCATTTCGATAAGGCTAGGCCACTTTATGCCCGTTTTAATGAAAGAAAAAGGATGAAAATCGAGTAAAATCCAAAAATTAACAAGGAAGTTAACTTAACCCCCATTTTGGCCATTTTTGAAAATTCTAAAATCAACCATGGAAGTCATAGATATGCATATTATGTTTCCTAGGAACTATTACATGCTTCGATTCGATAAGGCTATGCCACATTATGCCTTTTTTAGTGAAAGAAAAATGGTCAAAAACGCGTAAAATCCGTAAATTAACAAGGAAATTAACTTAACCCCCATTTTGGCTGTTTTTGAAAATTCTAAAATAAACCATGGAAGTCGTAGATATGCTTGTTAGATTTCCTAGGAACTATTATATGCTTCGAGTCGATAAGGCTGGGCCAGTTTACGTCCTTTTTAGTGATAGAAAAAGGGTCAAAAACGAGTAAAATCCTTAAATTAACAAGGAAGTTAACCTAACCCCCATTTTCGCCATTTTTGAAAATTCTAAAATCAACCATGCGAGTAATAGATATGCTCGTTAGATTTCATAGGAACTATTACATGCTTCGATTCGATAAGGCTAGGCCACTTTATGCCTTTTGTAGTGAAAGAAAAAAGGTAAAAAACGAGTAAAATCCTTAAATTAACAAAGATATTAACTTAACCCCCATTTTGTCCGTTTTTGAAAATTATAAAATCAACCATGGATGTCGTAGATATGCTTGTTATATTTTCTAGGAACTATTCCATGGTTCAATTTGATAAGGCTAGGCCACTTTATGCCTTTTTTAGTGAAACAAAAAGGATCAAAATCGAGTAAAATCCGTAAATTAACAAGGAAATTCACTTTACCACCATTTTGGCCGTTTTTGAAATTTCTCAAATCAACCATTTAAGTCGTAGATATGCTCGTTAGATTTCCTAGGAACTATTACACGCTTCAATTCGATAATGCTCGGCCAGTTTAGGCCCTTTTTAGTGAAAGAAAAATGGTCAAAAAGGAGTAAAATTCGTAAATTTACAAGGAAATTAACTTAACCCCCATTTTGGCCGTTTTTGAAAATTCTAAAATCAACCATGGAAGTCCTAGATATGCTCGTTAGATTTCCTAGGAACTATTACATGCTTCGATTCGATAAGGCTAGGCCACTTTATGCCTTTTTTAGTGAAAGAAAAAGGGTTAAAAACGAGTAAAATCCGTAAATTAACAAGGAAGTTAACCTAACCCCCATTTTGGCCGTTTTTGAAAATTCTAAAATCAACCATGGAAGTCATAGATATGCATATTATGTTTCCTAGGAACTATTACATGCTTCAATTCGATAAGGCTATGCCACATTATGCCCTGTTTAGTGAAAGAAAAAGGGTCAAAAACGAGTAAAATCCGTAAATTAACAAGGAAATTAACTTAACCCCCATTTTGGCCGTTTTTGAAAATTCAAATATAAACCATGGAAGTAGTAGATATGCTTGTTATATTTTCTAGGAACTATTCCATGGGTCAATTCGATAAGGCTAGGCCACTTTATGCCCGTTTTAATGAAAGAAAAAGGATCAAAATCGAGTAAAATCCGAAAATTAACAAGGAAGTTAACTTAACCCCCATTTTGGCCGTTTTTGAAAATTCAAATATAAACCATGGAAGTCGTAGACATGCTTGTTAGATTTCCTAGGAACTATTACATTGTTCGATTCGATAAGGCTAGGCGACTTTATGCCCGTTTTAATGAAAGAAAAAGGATGAAAATCGAGTAAAATCCAAAAATTAACAAGGAAGTTAACTTAACCCCCATTTTGGCCGTTTTTGAAAATTCTAAAATCAACCATGGAAGTCATAGATATGCGTATTATGTTTCCTAGGAACTATTACATGCTTCGATTCGATAAGGCTATGCCACATTATGCATTTTTTAGTGAAAGAAAAATGGTCAAAAACGACTAAAATCCGTAAATTAACAAGGAAATTAACTTAACCCCTATTTTGGCTGTTTTTGAAAATTCTAAAATAAACCATGGAAGTCGTAGATATGCTTGTTAGATTTCCTAGGAACTATTATATGCTTCGAGTCGATAAGGCTAGGCCAGTTTATGCCCTTTTTAGTGATAGAAAAAGCGTCAAAAACGAGTAAAATCCTTAAATTAACAAGGAAGTTAACCTAACCCCCATTTTCGCCATTTTTGAAAATTCTAAAATCAACCATGGGAGTAATAGATATGCTCGTTAGATTTCATAGGAACTATTACATGCTTCGATTCGATAAGGCTAGGCCACTTTATGCCTTTTGTAATGAAAGTAAAAAGGTAAAAAACGAGTAAAATCCTTAAATTAACAAAGATATTAACTTAACCCCCATTTTGGCCGTTTTTGAAAATTATAAAATCAACTGTGGATGTCGTAGATATGCTTGTTATATTTTCTAGGAACTATTCCATGGTTCAATTCGATAAGGCTAGGCCACTTTATGCCTTTTTTAGTGAAAGAAAAAGGATCAAAATCGAGTAAAATCCGTAAATTAACAAGGAAATTCACTTTACCACCATTTTGGCCGTTTTTGAAATTTCTCAAATCAACCATTTAAGTCGTAGATATGCTCGTTAGATTTCCTAGGAACTATTACACGCTTCAATTCGATAAGGCTCGGCCAGTTTAGGCCCTTTTTAGTGAAAGAAAAATGGTCAAAAAGGAGTAAAATTCGTAAATTTACAAGGAAATTAACTTAACCCCCATTTTGGCCGTTTTTGAAAATTCAAATATAAACCATGGAAGTAGTAGATATGCTTGTTAGATTTCCTAGGAACTATTACATTGTTCGATTCGATAAGGCTAGGCCACTTTATGCCCGTTTTAATGAAAGAAAAAGGATGAAAATCGAGTAAAATCCAAAAATTAACAAGGAAGTTAACTTAACCCCCATTTTGGCCATTTTTGAAAATTCTAAAATCAACCATGGAAGTCATAGATATGCATATTATGTTTCCTAGGAACTATTACATGCTTCGATTCGATAAGGCTATGCCACATTATGCCTTTTTTAGTGAAAGAAAAATGGTCAAAAACGCGTAAAATCCGTAAATTAACAAGGAAATTAACTTAACCCCCATTTTGGCTGTTTTTGAAAATTCTAAAATAAACCATGGAAGTCGTAGATATGCTTGTTAGATTTCCTAGGAACTATTATATGCTTCGAGTCGATAAGGCTAGGCCAGTTTACGTCCTTTTTAGTGATAGAAAAAGGGTCAAAAACGAGTAAAATCCTTAAATTAACAAGGAAGTTAACCTAACCCCCATTTTCGCCATTTTTGAAAATTCTAAAATCAACCATGCGAGTAATAGATATGCTCGTTAGATTTCATAGGAACTATTACATGCTTCGATTCGATAAGGCTAGGCCACTTTATGCCTTTTGTAGTGAAAGAAAAAAGGTAAAAAACGAGTAAAATCCTTAAATTAACAAAGATATTAACTTAACCCCCATTTTGTCCGTTTTTGAAAATTATAAAATCAACCATGGATGTCGTAGATATGCTTGTTATATTTTCTAGGAACTATTCCATGGTTCAATTTGATAAGGCTAGGCCACTTTATGCCTTTTTTAGTGAAACAAAAAGGATCAAAATCGAGTAAAATCCGTAAATTAACAAGGAAATTCACTTTACCACCATTTTGGCCGTTTTTGAAATTTCTCAAATCAACCATTTAAGTCGTAGATATGCTCGTTAGATTTCCTAGGAACTATTACACGCTTCAATTCGATAATGCTCGGCCAGTTTAGGCCCTTTTTAGTGAAAGAAAAATGGTCAAAAAGGAGTAAAATTCGTAAATTTACAAGGAAATTAACTTAACCCCCATTTTGGCCGTTTTTGAAAATTCTAAAATCAACCATGGAAGTCCTAGATATGCTCGTTAGATTTCCTAGGAACTATTACATGCTTCGATTCGATAAGGCTAGGCCACTTTATGCCTTTTTTAGTGAAAGAAAAAGGGTTAAAAACGAGTAAAATCCGTAAATTAACAAGGAAGTTAACCTAACCCCCATTTTGGCCGTTTTTGAAAATTCTAAAATCAACCATGGAAGTCATAGATATGCATATTATGTTTCCTAGGAACTATTACATGCTTCAATTCGATAAGGCTATGCCACATTATGCCCTGTTTAGTGAAAGAAAAAGGGTCAAAAACGAGTAAAATCCGTAAATTAACAAGGAAATTAACTTAACCCCCATTTTGGCCGTTTTTGAAAATTCAAATATAAACCATGGAAGTAGTAGATATGCTTGTTATATTTTCTAGGAACTATTCCATGGGTCAATTCGATAAGGCTAGGCCACTTTATGCCCGTTTTAATGAAAGAAAAAGGATCAAAATCGAGTAAAATCCGAAAATTAACAAGGAAGTTAACTTAACCCCCATTTTGGCCGTTTTTGAAAATTCTAAAATCAACCATGGAAGTCATAGATATGGATATTATGTTTCCTAGGAACTATTACATGCTTCGATTCGATAAGGCTATGCCACATTATGCCTTTTTTAGTGAAAGAAAAATGGTCAAAAACGAGTAAAATTCATAAATTAACAAGGAAATTAACTTAACCCCCATTTTGGCTGTTTTTGAAAATTCTAAAATAAACCATGGAAGTCATAGATATGCTTGTTAGATTTCATAGGAACTATTACATGCTTCGATTCGATAAGGCTAGGCCACTTTATGCCATTTTTAGTGAAAGAAAAAAGGTCAAAAACGAGTAAAATCCGTAAATTAACAAGGAATTTAACTTAACCCCCATTTTAGCCGTTTTTGAAAATTCAAATATAAACCATGGAAGTCGTAGACATGCTTGTTAGATTTCCTAGGAACTATTACATTGTTCGATTCGATAAGGCTAGGCCACTTTATGCCCGTTTTAATGAAAGAAAAAGGATGAAAATCGAGTAAAATCCAAAAATTAACAAGGAAGTTAACTTAACCCCCATTTTGGCCGTTTTTGAAAATTCTAAAATCAACCATGGAAGTCATAGATATGCATATTATGTTTCCTAGGAACTATTACATGCTTCGATTCGATAAGGCTATGCCACATTATGCATTTTTTAGTGAAAGAAAAATGGTCAAAAACGACTAAAATCCGCAAATTAACAAGGAAATTAACTTAACCCCTATTTTGGCTGTTTTTGAAAATTCTAAAATAAACCATGGAAGTCGTAGATATGCTTGTTAGATTTCCTAGGAACTATTATATGCTTCGAGTCGATAAGGCTAGGCCAGTTTATGCCCTTTTTAGTGATAGAAAAAGCGTCAAAAACGAGTAAAATCCTTAAATTAACAAGGAAGTTAACCTAACCCCCATTTTCGCCATTTTTGAAAATTCTAAAATCAACCATGGGAGTAATAGATATGCTCGTTAGATTTCATAGGAACTATTACATGCTTCGATTCGATAAGGCTAGGCCACTTTATGCCTTTTGTAATGAAAGTAAAAAGGTAAAAAACGAGTAAAATCCTTAAATTAACAAAGATATTAACTTAACCCCCATTTTGGCCGTTTTTGAAAATTATAAAATCAACTGTGGATGTCGTAGATATGCTTGTTATATTTTCTAGGAACTATTCCATGGTTCAATTCGATAAGGCTAGGCCACTTTATGCCTTTTTTAGTGAAAGAAAAAGGATCAAAATCGAGTAAAATCCGTAAATTAACAAGGAAATTCACTTTACCACCATTTTGGCCGTTTTTGAAATTTCTCAAATCAACCATTTAAGTCGTAGATATGCTCGTTAGATTTCCTAGGAACTATTACACGCTTCAATTCGATAAGGCTCGGCCAGTTTAGGCCCTTTTTAGTGAAAGAAAAATGGTCAAAAAGGAGTAAAATTCGTAAATTTACAAGGAAATTAACTTAACCCCCATTTTGGCCGTTTTTGAAAATTCTAAAATCAACCATGGAAGTCCTAGATATGCTCGTTAGATTTCCTAGGAACTATTACACGCTTCGATTCGATAAGGCTAGGCCACTTTATGCCTTTTTTAGTGAAAGAAAAAGGGTTAAAAATGAGTAAAATCCGTAAATTAACAAGGAAGTTAACCTAACCCCCATTTTGGCCGTTTTTGAAAATTCAAATATAAACCATGGAAGTAGTAGATATGCTTGTTAGATTTCCTAGGAACTATTACATTGTTCATTTCGATAAGGCTAGGCCACTTTATGCCCGTTTTAATGAAAGAAAAAGGATGAAAATCGAGTAAAATCCAAAAATTAACAAGGAAGTTAACTTAACCCCCATTTTGGCCATTTTTGAAAATTCTAAAATCAACCATGGAAGTCATAGATATGCATATTATGTTTCCTAGGAACTATTACATGCTTCGATTCGATAAGGCTATGCCACATTATGCCTTTTTTAGTGAAAGAAAAATGGTCAAAAACGCGTAAAATCCGTAAATTAACAAGGAAATTAACTTAACCCCCATTTTGGCTGTTTTTGAAAATTCTAAAATAAATCATGGAAGTCGTAGATATGCTTGTTAGATTTCCTAGGAACTATTATATGCTTCGAGTCGATAAGGCTAGGCCACTTTACGCCCTTTTTAGTGATAGAAAAAGCTTCAAAAACGAGTAAAATCCTTAAATTAACAAGGAAGTTAACCTAACCCCCATTTTCGCCATTTTTGAAAATTCTAAAATCAACCATGCGAGTAATAGATATGCTCGTTAGATTTCATAGGAACTATTACATGCTTCGATTCGATAAGGCTAGGCCACTTTATGCCTTTTGTAGTGAAAGAAAAAAGGTAAAAACGAGTAAAATCCTTAAATTAACAAAGATATTAACTTAACCCCCATTTTGTCCGTTTTTGAAAATTATAAAATCAACCATGGATGTCGTAGATATGCTTGTTATATTTTCTAGGAACTATTCCATGGTTCAATTTGATAAGGCTAGGCCATTTTATGCCTTTTTTAGTGAAACAAAAAGGATCAAAATCGAGTAAAATCCGTAAATTAACAAGGAAATTCACTTTACCACCATTTTGGCCGTTTTTGAAATTTCTCAAATCAACCATTTAAGTCGTAGATATGCTCGTTAGATTTCCTAGGAACTATTACACGCTTCAATTCGATAATGCTCGGCCAGTTTAGGCCCTTTTTAGTGAAAGAAAAATGGTCAAAAAGGAGTAAAATTCGTAAATTTACAAGGAAATTAACTTAACCCCCATTTTGGCCGTTTTTGAAAATTCTAAAATCAACCATGGAAGTCCTAGATATGCTCGTTAGATTTCCTAGGAACTATTACATGCTTCGATTCGATAAGGCTAGGCCACTTTGTGCCTTTTTTAGTGAAAGAAAAAGGGTTAAAAACGAGTAAAATCCATAAATTAACAAGGAAGTTAACCTAACCCCCATTTTGGCCGTTTTTGAAAATTCTAAAATCAACCATGGAAGTCATAGATATGCATATTATGTTTCCTAGGAACTATTACATGCTTCAATTCGATAAGGCTATGCCACATTATGCCCTTTTTAGTGAAAGAAAAAGGGTCAAAAACGAGTAAAATCCGTAAATTAACAAGGAAATTAACTTAACCCCCATTTTGGCCGTTTTTGAAAATTCAAATATAAACCATGGAAGTAGTAGATATGCTTGTTATATTTTCTAGGAACTATTCCATGGTTCAATTCGATAAGGCTAGGCCACTTTATGCCCGTTTTAATGAAAGAAAAAGGATCAAAATCGAGTAAAATCCGAAAATTAATAAGGAAGTTAACTTAACCCCCATTTTGGCCGTTTTTGAAAATTCTAAAATCAACCATGGAAGTCATAGATATGGATATTATGTTTCCTAGGAACTATTACATGCTTCGATTCGATAAGGCTATGCCACATTATGCCTTTTTTAGTGAAAGAAAAATGGTCAAAAACGAGTAAAATTCATAAATTAACAAGGAAATTAACTTAACCCCCATTTTGGCTGTTTTTGAAAATTCTAAAATAAACCATGGAAGTCATAGATTTGCTTGTTAGATTTCATAGGAACTATTACATGCTTCGATTCGATAAGGCTAGGCCAGTTTACGCCCTTTTTAGTGATAGAAAAAGGGTCAAAAACGAGTAAAATCCTTAAATTAACAAGGAAGTTAACCTAACCCCCATTTTCGCCATTTTTGAAAATTCTAAAATCAACCATGCGAGTAATAGATATGCTCGTTAGATTTCATAGGAACTATTACATGCTTCGATTCGATAAGGCTAGGCCACTTTATGCCTTTTGTAGTGAAAGAAAAAAGGTAAAAAACGAGTAAAATCCTTAAATTAACAAAGATATTAACTTAACCCCCATTTTGTCCGTTTTTGAAATTTCTAAAATCAACCATGGAAGTCATAGATATTCATATTATGTTTCCTAGGAACTATTACATGCTTCGATTCGATAAGGCTATGCCCCATTTTTCCTTTTTTAGGGAAAGAAAAAGGGTCAAAAACGTGTAAAAACCGTAAATTAATAAGGAAATTCACTTAACCCCCATTTTGGCCGTTTTTGAAAATTCTAAAATCAACCTTGGAAGTCGAATATATGCTTGTTACATTTCATAGGAACTATTACATTCTTTGATTCGATAAGGCTCGACCACTTTAAGCCCTTTTTAGTGAAAGGAAAAAGGTAAAAAAACGAGTAAAATCCGTAAATTAACAAAGATATTAACTTAACCCCCATTTTGGCCATTTTTGAAAATTATAAAATCAACCGTGGATGTCGTAGATATGCTTGTTATATTTTCTAGGAACTATTCCATGGTTCAATTCGATAAGGCTAGGCCACTTTACTCCTTTTTTAGGGAAAGAAAAAGGGTCAAAAACGAGTAAAATCCGTAAATTAACAAGGAAGTTAACCTAACCCCCTTTTTGGCCGTTTTTGAAAATTCAAATATAAACCATGGAAGTCGTAGACATGCTTGTTAGATTTCCTAGGAACTATTACATTGTTCGATTCGATAAGGCTAGGCCACTTTATGCCCGTTTTAATGAAAGAAAAAGGATGAAAATCGAGTAAAATCCAAAAATTAACAAGGAAGTTAACTTAACCCCCATTTTGGCCGTTTTTGAAAATTCTAAAATCAACCATGGAAGTCATAGATATGCGTATTATGTTTCCTAGGAACTATTACATGCTTCGATTCGATAAGGCTATGCCACATTATGCATTTTTTAGTGAAAGAAAAATGGTCAAAAACGACTAAAATCCGTAAATTAACAAGGAAATTAACTTAACCCCCATTTTGGCTGTTTTTGAAAATTCTAAAATAAACCATGGAAGTCGTAGATATGCTTGTTAGATTTCCTAGGAACTATTATATGCTTCGAGTCGATAAGGCTATGTCAGTTTATGCCCTTTTTAGTGATAGAAAAAGCGTCAAAAACGAGTAAAATCCTTAAATTAACAAGGAAGTTAACCTAACCCCCATTTTCGCCATTTTTGAAAATTCTAAAATCAACCATGGGAGTAATAGATATGCTCGTTAGATTTCATAGGAACTATTACATGCTTCGATTCGATAAGGCTAGGCCACTTTATGCCTTTTGTAATGAAAGAAAAATGCTAAAAAACGAGTAAAATCCTTATATTAACAAAGATATTAACTTAACCCCCATTTTGGCTGTTTTTGAAAATTATAAAATCAACTGTGGATGTCGTAGATATGCTTGTTATATTTTCTAGGAACTATTCCATGGTTCAATTCGATAAGGCTAGGCCACTTTATGCCTTTTTTAGTGAAAGAAAAAGGATCAAAATCGAGTAAAATCCGTAAATTTACAAGGAAATTAACTTAACCCCCATTTTGGCCGTTTTTGAAAATTCTAAAATCAACCATGGAAGTCCTAGATATGCTCGTTAGATTTCCTAGGAACTATTACACGCTTCGATTCGATAAGGCTAGGCCACTTTATGCCTTTTTTAGTGAAAGAAAAAGGGTTAAAAATGAGTAAAATCCGTAAATTAACAAGGAAGTTAACTTAACCCCCATTTAGGCCGTTTTTGAAAATTCAAATATAAACCATGGAAGTAGTAGATATGCTTGTTAGATTTCCTAGGAACTATTACATTGTTCGATTCGATAAGGCTAGGCCACTTTATGCCCGTTTTAATGAAAGAAAAAGGATCAAAATCGAGTAAAATCCGAAAATTAACAAGGAAGTTAACTTAACCCCCATTTTGGCCGTTTTTGAAAATTCTAAAATCAACCATGGAAGTCATAGATATGGATATTATGTTTCCTAGGAACTATTACATGCTTCGATTCGATAAGGCTATGCCACATTATGCCTTTTTTAGTGAAAGAAAAAGGTCAAAAACGTGTAAAATCCGTAAATTAATAAGGAAATTCACTTAACCCCCAATTTGGCCGTTTTTGAAAATTCTAAAATCAACCTAGATGACGAATATATGCTTGTTACATTTCATAGGAACTATTACATTCTTTGATTCGATAAGGCTCGACCACTTTAAGCCCTTTTTAGTGAAAGGAAAAAGGTAAAAAACGAGTAAAATCCATAAATTAACAAAGATATTAACTTAACCCCCATTTTGGCCGTTTTTGAAAATTATAAAATCAACCGTGGATGTCGTAGATATGCTTGTTATATTTTCTAGGAACTATTCCATGGTTCAACTCGATAAGGCTAGGCCACTTTATGCCCGTTTTAATGAAAGAAAAAGGATCAAAAACGAGTAAAATCCGTAAATTAACAAGGAAGTTAACTTAACCCCCATTTTGGCCGTTTTTAAAAATTCTAAAATCAACCATGGAAGTCATGGATATGGATATTATGTTTCCTAGGAACTATTACATGCTTCGATTCGATAAGGCTATGCCACATTATGCCTTTTTTAGTGAAAGAAAAATGGTTAAAAATCAAGTAAAATCCGTAAATTAACAAGGAAATTAACTTAACCCCCATTTTGGCCGTTTTTGAAAATTCTAAAATAAACCATGGAAGTCGTAGATATGATTGTTAGATTTCATAGGAACTATTACATGCTTATATTCGATAAGGCTAGGCCACTTTATGCCTTTTTTAGTGAAAGAAAAAAGGTCAAAAACGAGTAAAATCCGTAAATTAACAATGAAGTTAACCTAACCCCCATTTTGGCCGTTTTTGAAAATTCAAATATAAACCATGGAAGTAGTAGATATGCTTGTTAGATTTCCTAGGAACTATTACATTGTTCGATTCGATAAGGCTAGGCCACTTTATGCCCGTTTTAATGAAAGAAAAAGGATCAAAATCGAGTAAAATCCGAAAATTAACAAGGAAGTTAACTTAACCTCCATTTTGGCCGTTTTTGAAAATTCATAAATCAACCATGGAAGTCATAGATATGGATATTATGTTTCCTATGAACTATTACATGTTTCGATTCGATAAGGCTATGCCACATTATGCCTTTTTTAGTGAAAGAAAAAGGGTCAAAAACGTGTAAAATCCATAAATTAATAAGGAAATTCACTTAACCCCCAATTTGGCCGTTTTTGAAAATTCTAAAATCAACCTTGGAAGTCGAATATATGCTTGTTATATTTCATAGGAACTATTACATTCTTTGATTCGATAAGGCTCGACCACTTTAAGCCCTTTTTAGTGAAAGGAAAAAGGTAAAAAACGAGTAAAATCCGTAAATTAACAAAGCTATTAACTTAACCCCCATTTTGGCCGTTTTTGAAAATTATAAAATCAACCGTGGATGTCGTAGATATGCTTGTTATATTTTCTAGGAACTATTCCATGTTTCAATTCGATAAGGCTAGGCCACTTTACGCCTTTTTAAGTTAAAGAAAAAGGGTCAAAAACGAGTAAAATCCGTAAATTAAAAAGGAAGTTAACCTAACCCCCATTTTGGCCGTTTTTGAAAATTCAAATATAAACCATGGAAGTAGTAGATATGCTTGTTAGATTTCCTAGGAACTATTACATTGTTCGATTCGATAAGGCTAGGCCACTTTATGCCCGTTTTAATGAAAGAAAAAGGATCAAAATCGAGTAAAATCCGAAAATTAACAAGGAAGTTAACTTAACCCCCATTTTGGCCGTTTTTGAAAATTCTAAAATCAACCATGGAAGTCATAGATATGGATATTATGTTTCCTAGGAACTATTACATGCTTCGATTCGATAAGGCTATGCCACATTATGCCTTTTTTAGTGAAAGAAAAAGGTCAAAAACGTGTAAAATCCGTAAATTAATAAGGAAATTCACTTAACCCCCAATTTGGCCGTTTTTGAAAATTCTAAAATCAACCTAGATGACGAATATATGCTTGTTACATTTCATAGGAACTATTACATTCTTTGATTCGATAAGGCTCGACCACTTTAAGCCCTTTTTAGTGAAAGGAAAAAGGTAAAAAACGAGTAAAATCCATAAATTAACAAAGATATTAACTTAACCCCCATTTTGGCCGTTTTTGAAAATTATAAAATCAACCGTGGATGTCGTAGATATGCTTGTTATATTTTCTAGGAACTATTCCATGGTTCAATTCGATAAGGCTAGGCCACTTTATGCCCGTTTTAATGAAAGAAAAAGGATCAAAAACGAGTAAAATCCGTAAATTAACAAGGAAGTTAACTTAACCCCCATTTTGGCCGTTTTTAAAAATTCTAAAATCAACCATGGAAGTCATGGATATGGATATTATGTTTCCTAGGAACTATTACATGCTTCGATTCGATAAGGCTATGCCACATTATGCCTTTTTTAGTGAAAGAAAAATGGTTAAAAATCGAGTAAAATCCGTAAATTAACAAGGAAATTAACTTAACCCCCATTTTGGCCGTTTTTGAAAATTCTAAAATAAACCATGGAAGTCGTAGATATGCTTGTTAGATTTCATAGGAACTATTACATGCTTAGATTCGATAAGGCTAGGCCACTTTATGCCTTTTTTAGTGAAAGAAAAAAGGTCAAAAACGAGTAAAATCCGTAAATTAACAAGGAAGTTAACCTAACCCCCATTTTGGCCGTTTTTGAAAATTCAAATATAAACCATGGAAGTAGTAGATATGCTTGTTAGATTTCCTAGGAACTATTACATTGTTCGATTCGATAAGGCTAGGCCACTTTATGCCCGTTTTAATGAAAGAAAAAGGATCAAAATCGAGTAAAATCCGAAAATTAACAAGGAAGTTAACTTAACCTCCATTTTGGCCGTTTTTGAAAATTCTAAAATCAACCATGGAAGTCATAGATATGGATATTATGTTTCCTATGAACTATTACATGTTTCGATTCGATAAGGCTATGCCACATTATGCCTTTTTTAGTGAAAGAAAAAGGGTCAAAAACGTGTAAAATCCATAAATTAATAAGGAAATTCACTTAACCCCCAATTTGGCCGTTTTTGAAAATTCTAAAATCAACCTTGGAAGTCGAATATATGCTTGTTACATTTCATAGGAACTATTACATTCTTTGATTCGATAAGGCTCGACCACTTTAAGCCCTTTTTAGTGAAAGGAAAAAGGTAAAAAACGAGTAAAATCCGTAAATTAACAAAGCTATTAACTTAACCCCCATTTTGGCCGTTTTTGAAAATTATAAAATCAACCGTGGATGTCGTAGATATGCTTGTTATATTTTCTAGGAACTATTCCATGTTTCAATTCGATAAGGCTAGGCCACTTTACGCCTTTTTAAGTTAAAGAAAAAGGGTCAAAAACGAGTAAAATCCGTAAATTAAAAAGGAAGTTAACCTAACCCCCATTTTGGCCGTTTTTGAAAATTCAAATATAAACCATGGAAGTCGTAGACATGCTTGTTAGATTTCCTGGGAACTATTACATTGTTCGATTCGATAAGGCTAGGCCACTTTATGCCCGTTTTAATGAAAGAAAAAGGATGAAAATCGAGTAAAATCAAAAAATTAACAAGGAAGTTAACTTAACCCCCATTTTGGCCGTTTTTGAAAATTCTAAAATCAACCATGGAAGTCATAGATATGCATATTATGTTTCCTAGGAACTATTACATGCTTCTATTCTATAAGGCTATGTCACATTATGCCTTTTTTAGTGAAAGAAAAATGGTCAAAAACGAGTAAAATCCGTAAATTAACAAGGAAATTAACTTAACCCCCATTTTGGCTATTTTTGAAAATTCTAAAATAAACCATGAAAGTCGTAGATATGCTTGTTAGATTTCCTAGGAACTATTATATGCATTGAGTCGATAAGGCTAGGCCATTTTATGCCCTTTTTAGTGAAAGAAAAAGGGTCAAAAACGTGTAAAATCTATAAATTAATAAGGAAATTCACTTAACCCCCAATTTGGCCGTTTTTGAAAATTCTAAAATCAACCTTGGAAGTCGAATATATGCTTGTTACATTTCATAGGAACTATTACATTCTTTGATTCGATAAGGCTCGACCACTTTAAGCCCTTTTCAGTGAAAGGAAAAAGGTAAAAAACGAGTAAAATCCGTAAATTAACAAAGCTTTTAACTTAACCCCCATTTTGGCCGTTTTTGAAAATTATAAAATCAACCGTGGATGTCGTAGATATGCTTGTTATATTTTCTAGGAACTATTCCATGTTTCAATTCGATAAGGCTAGGCCACTTTACGCCTTTTTAAGTGAAAGAAAAAGGGTCAAAAACGAGTAAAATCCGTAAATTAAAAAGGAAGTTAACCTAACCCCCATTTTGGCCGTTTTTGAAAATTCAAATATAAACCATGGAAGTCGTAGACATGCTTGTTAGATTTCCTAGGAACTATTACATTGTTCGATTCGATAAGGCTAGGCCACTTTATGCCCGTTTTAATGAAAGAAAAAGGATCAAAAACGAGTAAAATCCGTAAATTAACAAGGAAGTTAACTTAACCCCCATTTTGGCCGTTTTTAAAAATTCTAAAATCAACCATGGAAGTCATGGATATGGATATTATGTTTCCTAGGAACTATTACATGCTTCGATTCGATAAGGCTATGCCACATTATGCCTTTTTTAGTGAAAGAAAAATGGTCAAAAACGAGTAAAATCCGTAAATTAACAAGGAAATTAACTTAACCCCCATTTTGGCCGTTTTTGAAAATTCTAAAATAAACCATGGAAGTAGTAGATATGCTTGTTAGATTTCATAGGAACTATTACATGCTTAGATTCGATAAGGCTAGGCCACTTTATGCCTTTTTTAGTGAAAGACAAAAGGTCAAAAACGAGTAAAATCCGTAAATTAACAAGGAAGTTAACCTAACCCCCATTTTGGCCGTTTTTGAAAATTCAAATATAAACCATGGAAGTAGTAGATATGCTTGTTAGATTTCCTAGGAACTATTACATTGTTCGATTCGATAAGGCTAGGCCACTTTATGCCCGTTTTAATGAAAGAAAAAGGATCAAAATCGAGTAAAATCCGAAAATTAACAAGGAAGTTAACTTAACCTCCATTTTGGCCGTTTTTGAAAATTCTAAAATCAACCATGGAAGTCATAGATATGGATATTATGTTTCCTATGAACTATTACATGTTTCGATTCGATAAGGCTATGCCACATTATGCCTTTTTTAGTGAAAGAAAAAGGGTCAAAAACGTGTAAAATCCATAAATTAATAAGGAAATTCACTTAACCCCCAATTTGGCCGTTTTTGAAAATTCTAAAATCAACCTTGGAAGTCGAATATATGCTTGTTACATTTCATAGGAACTATTACATTCTTTGATTCGATAAGGCTCGACCACTTTAAGCCCTTTTTAGTGAAAGGAAAAAGGTAAAAAACGAGTAAAATCCGTAAATTAACAAAGCTATTAACTTAACCCCCATTTTGGCCGTTTTTGAAAATTATAAAATCAACCGTGGATGTCGTAGATATGCTTGTTATATTTTCTAGGAACTATTCCATGTTTCAATTCGATAAGGCTAGGCCACTTTACGCCTTTTTAAGTTAAAGAAAAAGGGTCAAAAACGAGTAAAATCCGTAAATTAAAAAGGAAGTTAACCTAACCCCCATTTTGGCCGTTTTTGAAAATTCAAATATAAACCATGGAAGTCGTAGACATGCTTGTTAGATTTCCTAGGAACTATTACATTGTTCGATTCGATAAGGCTAGGCCACTTTATGCCCGTTTTAATGAAAGAAAAAGGATGAAAATCGAGTAAAATCCAAAAATTAACAAGGAAGTTAACTTAACCCCCATTTTGGCCGTTTTTGAAAATTCTAAAATCAACCATGGAAATCATAGATATGCATATTATGTTTCCTAGGAACTATTACATGCTTCTATTCTATAAGGCTATGTCACATTATGCCTTTTTTAGTGAAAGAAAAATGGTCAAAAACGAGTAAAATCCGTAAATTAACAAGGAAATTAACTTAACCCCCATTTTGGCTATTTTTGAAAATTCTAAAATAAACCATGAAAGTCGTAGATATGCTTGTTAGATTTCCTAGGAACTATTATATGCATTTAGTCGATAAGGCTAGGCCATTTTATGCCCTTTTTAGTGAAAGAAAAAGGGTCAAAAACGTGTAAAATCCATAAATTAATAAGGAAATTCACTTAACCCCCAATTTGGCCGTTTTTGAAAATTCTAAAATCAACCTTGGAAGTCGAATATATGCTTGTTACATTTCATAGGAACTATTACATTCTTTGATTCGATAAGGCTCGACCACTTTAAGCCCTTTTCAGTGAAAGGAAAAAGGTAAAAAACGAGTAAAATCCGTAAATTAACAAAGCTTTTAACTTAACCCCCATTTTGGCCGTTTTTGAAAATTATAAAATCAACCGTGGATGTCGTAGATATGCTTGTTATATTTTCTAGGAACTATTCCATGTTTCAATTCGATAAGGCTAGGCCACTTTACGCCTTTTTAAGTGAAAGAAAAAGGGTCAAAAACGAGTAAAATCCGTAAATTAAAAAGGAAGTTAACCTAACCCCCATTTTGGCCGTTTTTGAAAATTCAAATATAAACCATGGAAGTCGTAGACATGCTTGTTAGATTTCCTAGGAACTATTACATTGTTCGATTCGATAAGGCTAGGCCACTTTATGCCCGTTTTAATGAAAGAAAAAGGATGAAAATCGAGTAAAATCCAAAAATTAACAAGGAAGTTAACTTAACCCCCATTTTGGCCGTTTTTGAAAATTCTAAAATCAACCATGGAAGTCAGAGATATGCATATTATGTTTCCTAGGAACTATTACATGCTTCTATTCGATAAGGCTATGTCACATTATGCCTTTTTTAGTGAAAGAAAAATGGTCAAAAACGAATAAAATCCGTAAATTAACAAGGAAATTAACTTAACCCCCATTTTGGCTGTTTTTGAAAATTCTAAAATAAACCATGGAAGTCGTAGATATGCTTGTTAGATTTCCTAGGAACTATTATATGCTTCGAGTCGATAAGGCTAGGCCAGTTTATGCCCTTTTTAGTGAAAGAAAAAGGGTCACAAACGAGTAAAATCCTTAAATTAACAAGGGAGTTAACCTAACCCCCATTTTGGCCATTTTTGAAAATTCTAAAATCAACCATGGGAGTAATAGATATGCTCGTTAGATTTCATAGGAACTATTACATGCTTCGATTCGATAAGGCTATGCCACTTTATGCCTTTTTTAGCGAAAGAAAAAAGGTCAAAAACGAGTAAAATCGGTAAATTAACAAGGAAGTTAACCTAACCCCCATTTTGGCCGTTTTTGAAAATTCAAATATAAACCATGGAAGTCGTAGACATGCTTGTTAGATTTCCTAGCAACTATTACATTGTTCGATTCGATAAGGCTAGGCCGCTTTATGCCCGTTTTAATGAAAGAAAAAGGATGAAAATCGAGTAAAATCCAAAAATTAACAAGGAAGTTAACTTAACCCCCATTTTGGCCGTTTTTGAAAATTCTAAAATCAACCATGGAAGTCAGAGATATGCATATTATGTTTCCTAGGAACTATTACATGCTTCTATTCGATAAGGCTATGTCACATTATGCCTTTTTTAGTGAAAGAAAAATGGTCAAAAACGAGTAAAATCCGTAAATTAACAAGGAAATTAACTTAACCCCCATTTTGGCTGTTTTTGAAAATTCTTAAATAAACCATGGAAGTCGTAGATATGCTTGTTAGATTTCCTAGGAACTATTATATGCTTCGAGTCGATAAGGCTAGGCCAGTTTATGACCTTTTTAGTGAAAGAAAAAGGGTCACAAACGAGTAAAATCCTTAAATTAACAAGGAAGTTAACCTAACCCCCATTTTGGCCATTTTTGAAAATTCTAAAATCAACCATGGGAGTAATATATATGCTCGTTAGATTTCATAGGAACTATTACATGCTTCGAATCGATAAGGCTAGGCCAGTTTATGCCTTTTTTAGCGAAAGAAAAAAGGTCAAAAACGAGTAAAATCTGTAAATTAACAAGGAAGTTAACCTAACCCCCATTTTGGCCGTTTTTGAAAATTCAAATATAAACCATGGAAGTCGTAGACATGCTTGTTAGATTTCCTAGAAACTATTACATTGTTCGATTCGATAAGGCTAGGCCACTTTATGCCCGTTTTAATGAAAGAAAAAGGATGAAATCGAGTAAAATCCAAAAATTAACAAGGAAGTTAACTTAACCCCCATTTTGGCCGTTTTTGAAAATTCTAAAATCAACCATGGAAGTCATAGATATGCATATTATGTTTCCTAGGAACTATTACATGCTTCTATTCGATAAGGCTATGTCACATTATGCCTTTTTTAGTGAAAGAAAAATGGTCAAAAACGAGTAAAATCCGTAAATTAACAAGGAAATTAACTTAACCCCCATTTTGGCTGTTTTTGAAAATTCTAAAATAAACCATGGAAGTCGTAGATATGCTTGTTAGATTTCCTAGGAACTATTATATGCTTCGAGTCGATAAGGCTAGGCCAGTTTATGCCCTTTTTAGTGAAAGAAAAAGGGTCAAAAACGAGTAAAATCCTTAAATTAACTAGGAAGTTAACCTAACCCCCATTTTGGCCATTTTTGAAAATTCTAAAATCAACCATGGGAGTAATAGATATGCTCGTTAGATTTCATAGGAACTATTACATGCTTCGAATCGATAAGGCTAGGCCACTTTATGCCTTTTTTAGCGAAAGAAAAAAGGTCAAAAATGAGTAAAATCTGTAAATTAACAAGGAAGTTAACCTAACCCCCATTTTGGCCGTTTTTGAAAATTCAAATATAAACCATGGAAGTCGTAGACATGCTTGTTAGATTTCCTAGAAACTATTACATTGTTCGATTCGATAAGGCTAGGCCACTTTATGCCCGTTTTAATGAAAGAAAAAGGATGAAATCGAGTAAAATCCAAAAATTAACAAGGAAGTTAACTTAACCCCCATTTTGGCCGTTTTTGAAAATTCTAAAATCAACCATGGAAGTCATAGATATGCATATTATGTTTCCTAGGAACTATTACATGCTTCTATTCGATAAGGCTATGTCACATTATGCCTTTTTTAGTGAAAGAAAAATGGTCAAAAACGAGTAAAATCCGTAAATTAACAAGGAAATTAACTTAACCCCCATTTTGGCTGTTTTTGAAAATTCTAAAATAAACCATGGAAGTCGTAGATATGCTTGTTAGATTTCCTAGGAACTATTATATGCTTCGAGTCAATAAGGCTAGGCCAGTTTATGCCCTTTTTAGTGAAAGAAAAAGGGTCAAAAACGAGTAAAATCCTTAAATTAACTAGGAAGTTAACCTAACCCCCATTTTGGCCATTTTTGAAAATTCTAAAATCAACCATGGGAGTAATATATATGCTCGTTAGATTTCATAGGAACTATTACATGCTTCGAATCGATAAGGCTAGGCCAGTTTATGCCTTTTTTAGCGAAAGAAAAAAGGTCAAAAACGAGTAAAATCTGTAAATTAACAAGGAAGTTAACCTAACCCCCATTTTGGCCGTTTTTGAAAATTCAAATATAAACCATGGAAGTCGTAGACATGCTTGTTAGATTTCCTAGAAACTATTACATTGTTCGATTCGATAAGGCTAGGCCACTTTATGCCCGTTTTAATGAAAGAAAAAGGATGAAATCGAGTAAAATCCAAAAATTAACAAGGAAGTTAACTTAACCCCCATTTTGGCCGTTTTTGAAAATTCTAAAATCAACCATGGAAGTCATAGATATGCATATTATGTTTCCTAGGAACTATTACATGCTTCTATTCGATAAGGCTATGTCACATTATGCCTTTTTTAGTGAAAGAAAAATGGTCAAAAACGAGTAAAATCCGTAAATTAACAAGGAAATTAACTTAACCCCCATTTTGGCTGTTTTTGAAAATTCTAAAATAAACCATGGAAGTCGTAGATATGCTTGTTAGATTTCCTAGGAACTATTATATGCTTCGAGTCGATAAGGCTAGGCCAGTTTATGCCCTTTTTAGTGAAAGAAAAAGGGTCAAAAACGAGTAAAATCCTTAAATTAACTAGGAAGTTAACCTAACCCCCATTTTGGCCATTTTTGAAAATTCTAAAATCAACCATGGGAGTAATAGATATGCTCGTTAGATTTCATAGGAACTATTACATGCTTCGAATCGATAAGGCTAGGCCACTTTATGCCTTTTTTAGCGAAAGAAAAAAGGTCAAAAATGAGTAAAATCTGTAAATTAACAAGGAAGTTAACCTAACCCCCATTTTGGCCGTTTTTGAAAATTCAAATATAAACCATGGAAGTCGTAGACATGCTTGTTAGATTTCCTAGAAACTATTACATTGTTCGATTCGATAAGGCTAGGCCACTTTATGCCCGTTTTAATGAAAGAAAAAGGATGAAATCGAGTAAAATCCAAAAATTAACAAGGAAGTTAACTTAACCCCCATTTTGGCCGTTTTTGAAAATTCTAAAATCAACCATGGAAGTCATAGATATGCATATTATGTTTCCTAGGAACTATTACATGCTTCTATTCGATAAGGCTATGTCACATTATGCCTTTTTTAGTGAAAGAAAAATGGTCAAAAACGAGTAAAATCCGTAAATTAACAAGGAAATTAACTTAACCCCCATTTTGGCTGTTTTTGAAAATTCTAAAATAAACCATGGAAGTCGTAGATATGCTTGTTAGATTTCCTAGGAACTATTATATGCTTCGAGTCAATAAGGCTAGGCCAGTTTATGCCCTTTTTAGTGAAAGAAAAAGGGTCAAAAACGAGTAAAATCCTTAAATTAACTAGGAAGTTAACCTAACCCCCATTTTGGCCATTTTTGAAAATTCTAAAATCAACCATGGGAGTTATAGATATGCTCGTTAGATTTCATAGGAACTATTACATGCTTCGATTCGATAAGGCTAGGCCACTTTATGCCTTTTTTAGCGAAAGAAAAAAGGTCAAAAACGAGTAAAATCCGTAAATTAACAAGGAAATTAACTTAACCCCCATTTTGGCCATTTTTGAAAATTCAAATATAAACCATGGAAGTCATAGAAATGCTTGTTAGATTTCCTAGGAACTATTACATTGTTCGATTCGATAAGGCTAGGCCACTTTATGCCCGTTTTGGTGAAAGAAAAAGGATCAAAATCGAGTAAAATCTGAAAATTAACAAGGAAGTTAATTTAACCCCCATTTTGGCCGTTTTTGAAAATTCTAAAATCAACCATGGAAGTCATCGATATGCATATTATGTTTCCTATGAACTATTACATGCTTGGATTCGATAAGGCTATGCCACATTATGCCTTTTTTAGTGAAAGAAAAATGGTCAAAAACGAGTAAAAACCGTAAATTAACAAGGAAATTAACTTAACCCCCATTTTGGCTGTTGTTCAAAATTCTAAAATAAACCATGGAAGTCGTAGATATGCTTGTTAAATTTCCCAGGAACTATTATATGCTTCGAGTCGATAAGGCTAGGCCAGTTTATGCCCTTTTTAGTGAAAGAAAAAGGGTCAAAAACGAGTAAAATCCTTAAATTAACTAGGAAGTTAACCTAACCCCCATTTTGGCCATTTTTGAAAATTCTAAAATCAACCATGGGAGTAATAGATATGCTCGTTAGATTTCATAGGAACTATTACATGCTTCGATTCGATAAGGCTAGGCCACTTTATGCCTTTTTTAGCGAAAGAAAAAAGGTCAAAAACGAGTAAAATCCGTAAATTAACAAGGAAGTTAACCTAACCCCCATTTTGGCCGTTTTTGAAAATTCAAATATAAACCATGGAAGTCGTAGACATGCTTGTTAGATTTCCTAGAAACTATTACATTGTTCGATTCGATAAGGCTAGGCCACTTTATGCCCGTTTTAATGAAAGAAAAAGGATGAAATCAAGTAAAATCCAAAAATTAACAAGGAAGTTAACTTAACCCCCATTTTGGCCGTTTTTGAAAATTCTAAAATCAACCATGGAAGTCATAGATATGCATATTATGTTTCCTAGGAACTATTACATGCTTCTATTCGATAAGGCTATGTCACATTATGCCTTTTTTAGTGAAAGAAAAATGGTCAAAAACGAGTAAAATCCGTAAATTAACAAGGAAATTAACTTAACCCCCATTTTGGCCGTTTTTGAAAATTCAAATATAAACCATGGAAATCGTAGAAATGCTTGTTAGATTTCCTATGAACTATTACATTGTTCGATTCGATAAGGCTAGGCCACTTTATGCCCGTTTTAATGAAAGAAAAAGGATGAAATCGAGTAAAATCCAAAAATTAACAAGGAAGTTAACATAACCCCCATTTTGGCCGTTTTTGAAAATTCTAAAATCAACCATGGAAGTCATAGATATGCATATTATGTTTCCTAGGAACTATTACATGCTTCTATTTGATAAGGCTATGTCACATTATGCCTTTTTTAGTGAAAGAAAAATGGTCAAAAACGAGTAAAATCCGTAAATTAACAAGGAAATTAACTTAACCCCCAATTTGGCTGTTTTTGAAAATTCTAAAATAAACCATGGAAGTCGTAAATATGCTTGTTAGATTTCCTAGGAACTGTTATATGCTTCGAGTCGATAAGGCTAGGCCAGTTTATGCCCTTTTTAGTGAAGGAAAAAGGGTCAAAAACGAGTAAAATCCTTACATTAACTAGGAAGTTAACCTAACCCCCATTTTGGCCATTTTTGAAAATTCCAAAATCAACCATGGAAGTAATAGATATGCTCGTTAGATTTCATAGGAACTATTACATGCTTCGATTCGATAAGGCTAGGCCACTTTATGCCTTTTTTAGCGAAAGAAAAAAGGTCAAAAATGAGTAAAATCCGTAAATTAACAAGGAAATTAACTTAACCCCCATTTTGGCCATTTTTGAAAATTCAAATATAAACCATGGAAGTCATAGAAATGCTTGTTAGATTTCCTAGGAACTATTACATTGTTCGATTCGATAAGGCTAGGCCACTTTATGCCCGTTTTGGTGAAAGAAAAAGGATCAAAATCGAGTAAAATCTGAAAATTAACAAGGAAGTTAATTTAACCCCCATTTTGGCCGTTTTTGAAAATTCTAAAATCAACCATGGAAGTCATAGATATGCATATTATGTTTCCTATGAACTATTACATGCTTGGATTCGATAAGGCTATGCCACATTATGCCTTTTTTAGTGAAAGAAAAATGGTCAAAAACGAGTAAAAACCGTAAATTAACAAGGAAATTAACTTAACCCCCATTTTGGCTGTTGTTCAAAATTCTAAAATAAACCATGGAAGTCGTAGATATGCTTGTTAAATTTCCCAGGAACTATTATATGCTTCGAGTCGATAAGGCTAGGCCAGTTTATGCCCTTTTTAGTGAAAGAAAAAGGGTCAAAAACGAGTAAAATCCTTAAATTAACTAGGAAGTTAACCTAACCCCCATTTTGGCCATTTTTGAAAATTCTAAAATCAACCATGGGAGTAATAGATATGCTCGTTAGATTTCATAGGAACTATTACATGCTTCGATTCGATAAGGCTAGGCCACTTTATGCCTTTTTTAGCGAAAGAAAAAAGGTCAAAAACGAGTAAAATCCGTAAATTAACAAGGAAGTTAACCTAACGCCCATTTTGGCCGTTTTTGAAAATTCAAATATAAACCATGGAAGTCGTAGACATGCTTGTTAGATTTCCTAGAAACTATTACATTGTTCGATTCGATAAGGCTAGGCCACTTTATGCCCATTTTAATGAAAGAAAAAGGATGAAATCAAGTAAAATCCAAAAATTAACAAGGAAGTTAACTTAACCCCCATTTTGGCCGTTTTTGAAAATTCTAAAATCAACCATGGAAGTCAGAGATATGCATATTATGTTTCCTAGGAACTATTACATGCTTCTATTCGATAAGGCTATGTCACATTATGCCTTTTTTAGTGAAAGAAAAATGGTCAAAAACGAGTAAAATCCGTAAATTAACAAGGAAATTAACTTAACCCCTATTTTGGCTGTTTTTGAAAATTCTAAAATAAACCATGGAAGTCGTAGATATGCTTGTTAGATTTCCTAGGAACTATTATATGCTTCGAGTCGATAAGGCTAGGCCAGTTTATGACCTTTTTAGTGAAAGAAAAAGGGTCACAAACGAGTAAAATCCTTAAATTAACAAGGAAGTTAACCTAACCCCCATTTTGGCCATTTTTGAAAATTCTAAAATCAACCATGGGAGTAATATATATGCTCGTTAGATTTTATAGGAACTATTACATGCTTCGAATCGATAAGGCTAGGCCACTTTATGCCTTTTTTAGCGAAAGAAAAAAGGTCAAAAACGAGTAAAATCTGTAAATTAACAAGGAAGTTAACCTAACCCCCATTTTGGCCGTTTTTGAAAATTCAAATATAAACCATGGAAGTCGTAGACATGCTTGTTAGATTTCCTAGAAACTATTACATTGTTCGATTCGATAAGGCTAGGCCACTTTATGCCCGTTTTAATGAAAGAAAAAGGATGAAATCAAGTAAAATCCAAAAATTAACAAGGAAGTTAACTTAACCCCCATTTTGGCCGTTTTTGAAAATTCTAAAATCAACCATGGAAGTCATAGATATGCATATTATGTTTCCTAGGAACTATTACATGCTTCTATTCGATAAGGCTATGTCACATTATGCCTTTTTTAGTGAAAGAAAAATGGTCAAAAACGAGTAAAATCCGTAAATTAACAAGGAAATTAACTTAACCCCCATTTTGGCCGTTTTTGAAAATTCAAATATAAACCATGGAAATCGTAGAAATGCTTGTTAGATTTCCTATGAACTATTACATTGTTCGATTCGATAAGGCTAGGCCACTTTATGCCCGTTTTAATGAAAGAAAAAGGATGAAATCGAGTAAAATCCAAAAATTAACAAGGAAGTTAACATAACCCCCATTTTGGCCGTTTTTGAAAATTCTAAAATCAACCATGGAAGTCATAGATATGCATATTATGTTTCCTAGGAACTATTACATGCTTCTATTTGATAAGGCTATGTCACATTATGCCTTTTTTAGTGAAAGAAAAATGGTCAAAAACGAGTTAAATCCGTAAATTAACAAGGAAATTAACTTAACCCCCATTTTGGCTGTTTTTGAAAATTCTAAAATAAACCATGGAAGTCGTAAATATGCTTGTTAGATTTCCTAGGAACTATTATATGCTTCGAGTCGATAAGGCTAGGCCAGTTTATGCCCTTTTTAGTGAAGGAAAAAGGGTCAAAAACGAGTAAAATCCTTACATTAACTAGGAAGTTAACCTAACCCCCATTTTGGCCATTTTTGAAAATTCCAAAATCAACCATGGAAGTAATAGATATGCTCGTTAGATTTCATAGGAACTATTACATGCTTCGATTCGATAAGGCTAGGCCACTTTATGCCTTTTTTAGCGAAAGAAAAAAGGTCAAAAATGAGTAAAATCCGTAAATTAACAAGGAAATTAACTTAACCCCCATTTTGGCCATTTTTGAAAATTCAAATATAAACCATGGAAGTCATAGAAATGCTTGTTAGATTTCCTAGGAACTATTACATTGTTCGATTCGATAAGGCTAGGCCACTTTATGCCCGTTTTGGTGAAAGAAAAAGGATCAAAATCGAGTAAAATCTGAAAATTAACAAGGAAGTTAATTTAACCCCCATTTTGGCCGTTTTTGAAAATTCTAAAATCAACCATGGAAGTCATAGATATGCATATTATGTTTCCTATGAACTATTACATGCTTGGATTCGATAAGGCTATGCCACATTATGCCTTTTTTAGTGAAAGAAAAATGGTCAAAAACGAGTAAAAACCGTAAATTAACAAGGAAATTAACTTAACCCCCATTTTGGCTGTTGTTCAAAATTCTAAAATAAACCATGGAAGTCGTAGATATGCTTGTTAAATTTCCCAGGAACTATTATATGCTTCGAGTCGATAAGGCTAGGCCAGTTTATGCCCTTTTTAGTGAAAGAAAAAGGGTCAAAAACGAGTAAAATCCTTAAATTAACTAGGAAGTTAACCTAACCCCCATTTTGGCCATTTTTGAAAATTCTAAAATCAACCATGGGAGTAATAGATATGCTCGTTAGATTTCATAGGAACTATTACATGCTTCGATTCGATAAGGCTAGGCCACTTTATGCCTTTTTTAGCGAAAGAAAAAAGGTCAAAAACGAGTAAAATCCGTAAATTAACAAGGAAGTTAACCTAACGCCCATTTTGGCCGTTTTTGAAAATTCAAATATAAACCATGGAAGTCGTAGACATGCTTGTTAGATTTCCTAGAAACTATTACATTGTTCGATTCGATAAGGCTAGGCCACTTTATGCCCATTTTAATGAAAGAAAAAGGATGAAATCAAGTAAAATCCAAAAATTAACAAGGAAGTTAACTTAACCCCCATTTTGGCCGTTTTTGAAAATTCTAAAATCAACCATGGAAGTCAGAGATATGCATATTATGTTTCCTAGGAACTATTACATGCTTCTATTCGATAAGGCTATGTCACATTATGCCTTTTTTAGTGAAAGAAAAATGGTCAAAAACGAGTAAAATCCGTAAATTAACAAGGAAATTAACTTAACCCCCATTTTGGCTGTTTTTGAAAATTCTAAAATAAACCATGGAAGTCGTAGATATGCTTGTTAGATTTCCTAGGAACTATTATATGCTTCGAGTCGATAAGGCTAGGCCAGTTTATGACCTTTTTAGTGAAAGAAAAAGGGTCACAAACGAGTAAAATCCTTAAATTAACAAGGAAGTTAACCTAACCCCCATTTTGGCCATTTTTGAAAATTCTAAAATCAACCATGGGAGTAATATATATGCTCGTTAGATTTTATAGGAACTATTACATGCTTCGAATCGATAAGGCTAGGCCACTTTATGCCTTTTTTAGCGAAAGAAAAAAGGTCAAAAACGAGTAAAATCTGTAAATTAACAAGGAAGTTAACCTAACCCCCATTTTGGCCGTTTTTGAAAATTCAAATATAAACCATGGAAGTCGTAGACATGCTTGTTAGATTTCCTAGAAACTATTACATTGTTCGATTCGATAAGGCTAGGCCACTTTATGCCCGTTTTAATGAAAGAAAAAGGATGAAATCAAGTAAAATCCAAAAATTAACAAGGAAGTTAACTTAACCCCCATTTTGGCCGTTTTTGAAAATTCTAAAATCAACCATGGAAGTCATAGATATGCATATTATGTTTCCTAGGAACTATTACATGCTTCTATTCGATAAGGCTATGTCACATTATGCCTTTTTTAGTGAAAGAAAAATGGTCAAAAACGAGTAAAATCCGTAAATTAACAAGGAAATTAACTTAACCCCCATTTTGGCCGTTTTTGAAAATTCAAATATAAACCATGGAAATCGTAGAAATGCTTGTTAGATTTCCTATGAACTATTACATTGTTCGATTCGATAAGGCTAGGCCACTTTATGCCCGTTTTAATGAAAGAAAAAGGATGAAATCGAGTAAAATCCAAAAATTAACAAGGAAGTTAACATAACCCCCATTTTGGCCGTTTTTGAAAATTCTAAAATCAACCATGGAAGTCATAGATATGCATATTATGTTTCCTAGGAACTATTACATGCTTCTATTTGATAAGGCTATGTCACATTATGCCTTTTTTAGTGAAAGAAAAATGGTCAAAAACGAGTTAAATCCGTAAATTAACAAGGAAATTAACTTAACCCCCATTTTGGCTGTTTTTGAAAATTCTAAAATAAACCATGGAAGTCGTAAATATGCTTGTTAGATTTCCTAGGAACTATTATATGCTTCGAGTCGATAAGGCTAGGCCAGTTTATGCCCTTTTTAGTGAAGGAAAAAGGGTCAAAAACGAGTAAAATCCTTACATTAACTAGGAAGTTAACCTAACCCCCATTTTGGCCATTTTTGAAAATTCCAAAATCAACCATGGAAGTAATAGATATGCTCGTTAGATTTCATAGGAACTATTACATGCTTCGATTCGATAAGGCTAGGCCACTTTATGCCTTTTTTAGCGAAAGAAAAAAGGTCAAAAATGAGTAAAATCCGTAAATTAACAAGGAAATTAACTTAACCCCCATTTTGGCCATTTTTGAAAATTCAAATATAAACCATGGAAGTCATAGAAATGCTTGTTAGATTTCCTAGGAACTATTACATTGTTCGATTCGATAAGGCTAGGCCACTTTATGCCCGTTTTGGTGAAAGAAAAAGGATCAAAATCGAGTAAAATCTGAAAATTAACAAGGAAGTTAATTTAACCCCCATTTTGGCCGTTTTTGAAAATTCTAAAATCAACCATGGAAGTCATAGATATGCATATTATGTTTCCTATGAACTATTACATGCTTGGATTCGATAAGGCTATGCCACATTATGCCTTTTTTAGTGAAAGAAAAATGGTCAAAAACGAGTAAAAACCGTAAATTAACAAGGAAATTAACTTAACCCCCATTTTGGCTGTTGTTCAAAATTCTAAAATAAACCATGGAAGTCGTAGATATGCTTGTTAAATTTCCCAGGAACTATTATATGCTTCGAGTCGATAAGGCTAGGCCAGTTTATGCCCTTTTTAGTGAAAGAAAAAGGGTCAAAAACGAGTAAAATCCTTAAATTAACTAGGAAGTTAACCTAACCCCCATTTTGGCCATTTTTGAAAATTCTAAAATCAACCATGGGAGTAATAGATATGCTCGTTAGATTTCATAGGAACTATTACATGCTTCGATTCGATAAGGCTAGGCCACTTTATGCCTTTTTTAGCGAAAGAAAAAAGGTCAAAAACGAGTAAAATCCGTAAATTAACAAGGAAGTTAACCTAACGCCCATTTTGGCCGTTTTTGAAAATTCAAATATAAACCATGGAAGTCGTAGACATGCTTGTTAGATTTCCTAGAAACTATTACATTGTTCGATTCGATAAGGCTAGGCCACTTTATGCCCGTTTTAATGAAAGAAAAAGGATGAAATCAAGTAAAATCCAAAAATTAACAAGGAAGTTAACTTAACCCCCATTTTGGCCGTTTTTGAAAATTCTAAAATCAACCATGGAAGTCATAGATATGCATATTATGTTTCCTAGGAACTATTACATGCTTCTATTCGATAAGGCTATGTCACATTATGCCTTTTTTAGTGAAAGAAAAATGGTCAAAAACGAGTAAAATCCGTAAATTAACAAGGAAATTAACTTAACCCCCATTTTGGCCGTTTTTGAAAATTCAAATATAAACCATGGAAATCGTAGAAATGCTTGTTAGATTTCCTATGAACTATTACATTGTTCGATTCGATAAGGCTAGGCCACTTTATGCCCGTTTTAATGAAAGAAAAAGGATGAAATCGAGTAAAATCCAAAAATTAACAAGGAAGTTAACATAACCCCCATTTTGGCCGTTTTTGAAAATTCTAAAATCAACCATGGAAGTCATAGATATGCATATTATGTTTCCTAGGAACTATTACATGCTTCTATTTGATAAGGCTATGTCACATTATGCCTTTTTTAGTGAAAGAAAAATGGTCAAAAACGAGTTAAATCCGTAAATTAACAAGGAAATTAACTTAACCCCCATTTTGGCTGTTTTTGAAAATTCTAAAATAAACCATGGAAGTCGTAAATATGCTTGTTAGATTTCCTAGGAACTATTATATGCTTCGAGTCGATAAGGCTAGGCCAGTTTATGCCCTTTTTAGTGAAGGAAAAAGGGTCAAAAACGAGTAAAATCCTTACATTAACTAGGAAGTTAACCTAACCCCCATTTTGGCCATTTTTGAAAATTCCAAAATCAACCATGGAAGTAATAGATATGCTCGTTAGATTTCATAGGAACTATTACATGCTTCGATTCGATAAGGCTAGGCCACTTTATGCCTTTTTTAGCGAAAGAAAAAAGGTCAAAAATGAGTAAAATCCGTAAATTAACAAGGAAATTAACTTAACCCCCATTTTGGCCATTTTTGAAAATTCAAATATAAACCATGGAAGTCATAGAAATGCTTGTTAGATTTCCTAGGAACTATTACATTGTTCGATTCGATAAGGCTAGGCCACTTTATGCCCGTTTTGGTGAAAGAAAAAGGATCAAAATCGAGTAAAATCTGAAAATTAACAAGGAAGTTAATTTAACCCCCATTTTGGCCGTTTTTGAAAATTCTAAAATCAACCATGGAAGTCATAGATATGCATATTATGTTTCCTATGAACTATTACATGCTTGGATTCGATAAGGCTATGCCACATTATGCCTTTTTTAGTGAAAGAAAAATGGTCAAAAACGAGTAAAAACCGTAAATTAACAAGGAAATTAACTTAACCCCCATTTTGGCTGTTGTTCAAAATTCTAAAATAAACCATGGAAGTCGTAGATATGCTTGTTAAATTTCCCAGGAACTATTATATGCTTCGAGTCGATAAGGCTAGGCCAGTTTATGCCCTTTTTAGTGAAAGAAAAAGGGTCAAAAACGAGTAAAATCCTTAAATTAACTAGGAAGTTAACCTAACCCCCATTTTGGCCATTTTTGAAAATTCTAAAATCAACCATGGGAGTAATAGATATGCTCGTTAGATTTCATAGGAACTATTACATGCTTCGATTCGATAAGGCTAGGCCACTTTATGCCTTTTTTAGCGAAAGAAAAAAGGTCAAAAACGAGTAAAATCCGTAAATTAACAAGGAAGTTAACCTAACGCCCATTTTGGCCGTTTTTGAAAATTCAAATATAAACCATGGAAGTCGTAGAAATGCTTGTTAGATTTCCTAGAAACTATTACATTGTTCGATTCGATAAGGCTAGGCCACTTTATGCCCATTTTAATGAAAGAAAAAGGATGAAATCAAGTAAAATCCAAAAATTAACAAGGAAGTTAACTTAACCCCCATTTTGGCCGTTTTTGAAAATTCTAAAATCAACCATGGAAGTCAGAGATATGCATATTATGTTTCCTAGGAACTATTACATGCTTCTATTCGATAAGGCTATGTCACATTATGCCTTTTTTAGTGAAAGAAAAATGGTCAAAAACGAGTAAAATCCGTAAATTAACAAGGAAATTAACTTAACCCCCATTTTGGCTGTTTTTGAAAATTCTAAAATAAACCATGGAAGTCGTAGATATGCTTGTTAGATTTCCTAGGAACTATTATATGCTTCGAGTCGATAAGGCTAGGCCAGTTTATGACCTTTTTAGTGAAAGAAAAAGGGTCACAAACGAGTAAAATCCTTAAATTAACAAGGAAGTTAACCTAACCCCCATTTTGGCCATTTTTGAAAATTCTAAAATCAACCATGGGAGTAATATATATGCTCGTTAGATTTTATAGGAACTATTACATGCTTCGAATCGATAAGGCTAGGCCACTTTATGCCTTTTTTAGCGAAAGAAAAAAGGTCAAAAACGAGTAAAATCTGTAAATTAACAAGGAAGTTAACCTAACCCCCATTTTGGCCGTTTTTGAAAATTCAAATATAAACCATGGAAGTCGTAGACATGCTTGTTAGATTTCCTAGAAACTATTACATTGTTCGATTCGATAAGGCTAGGCCACTTTATGCCCGTTTTAATGAAAGAAAAAGGATGAAATCGAGTAAAATCCAAAAATTAACAAGGAAGTTAACTTAACCCCCATTTTGGCCGTTTTTGAAAATTCTAAAATCAACCATGGAAGTCATAGATATGCATATTATGTTTCCTAGGAACTATTACATGCTTCGATTCGATAAGGCTAGGCCACTTTATGCCTTTTTTAGCGAAAGAAAAAAGGTCAAAAACGAGTAAAATCCGTAAATTAACAAGGAAGTTAACCTAACCCCCATTTTGGCCGTTTTTGAAAATTCAAATATAAACCATGGAAGTCGTAGACATGCTTGTTAGATTTCCTAGAAACTATTACATTGTTCGATTCGATAAGGCTAGGCCACTTTATGCCCGTTTTAATGAAAGAAAAAGGATGAAATCGAGTAAAATCCAAAAATTAACAAGGAAGTTAACTTAACCCCCATTTTGGCCGTTTTTGAAAATTCTAAAATCAACCATGGAAGTCATAGATATGCATATTATGTTTCCTAGGAACTATTACATGCTTCTATTCGATAAGGCTATGTCACATTATGCCTTTTTTAGTGAAAGAAAAATGGTCAAAAACGAGTAAAATCCGTTAATTAACAAGGAAATTAACTTAACCCCCATTTTGGCTGTTTTTGAAAATTCTAAAATAAACCATGGAATCCGTAGATATGCTTGTTAGATTTCCTAGGAACTATTATATGCTTCGAGTCGATAAGGCTAGGCCAGTTTATGCCCTTTTTAGTGAAAGAAAAAGGGTCAAAAACAAGTAAAATCCTTAAATTAACTAGGAAGTTAACCTAACCCCCATTTTGGCCATTTTTGAAAATTCTAAAATCAACCATGGGAGTAATAGATATGCTCGTTAGATTTCATAGGAACTATTACATGCTTCGATTCGATAAGGCTATGCCACTTTATGCCTTTTTTAGCGAAAGAAAAAAGGTCAAAAACGAGTAAAATCTGTAAATTAACAAGGAAGTTAACCTAACCCCCATTTTGGCCGTCTTTGAAAATTCAAATATAAACCATGGAAGTCGTAGACATGCTTGTTAGATTTCCTAGCAACTATTACATTGTTCGATTCGATAAGGCTAGGCAGATTTATGCCCGTTTTAATGAAAGAAAAAGGATGAAAATCGAGTAAAATCCAAAAATTAACAAGGAAGTTAACTTAACCCCCATTTTGGCCGTTTTTGAAAATTCTAAAATCAACCATGGAAGTCAGAGATATGCATATTATGTTTCCTAGGAACTATTACATGCTTCTATTCGATAAGGCTATGTCACATTATGCCTTTTTTAGTGAAAGAAAAATGGTCAAAAACGAGTAAAATCCGTAAATTAACAAGGAAATTAACTTAACCCCCATTTTGGCTGTTTTTGAAAATTCTAAAATAAACCATGGAAGTCGTAGATATGCTTGTTAGATTTCCTAGGAACTATTATATGCTTCGAGTCGATAAGGCTAGGCCAGTTTATGACCTTTTTAGTGAAAGAAAAAGGGTCACAAACGAGTAAAATCCTTAAATTAACAAGGAAGTTAACCTAACCCCCATTTTGGCCATTTTTGAAAATTCTAAAATCAACCATGGGAGTAATATATATGCTCGTTAGATTTTATAGGAACTATTACATGCATCGAATCGATAAGGCTAGGCCACTTTATGCCTTTTTTAGCGAAAGAAAAAAGGTCAAAAACGAGTAAAATCTGTAAATTAACAAGGAAGTTAACCTAACCCCCATTTTGGCCGTTTTTGAAAATTCAAATATAAACCATGGAAGTCGTAGACATGCTTGTTAGATTTCCTAGAAACTATTACATTGTTCGATTCGATAAGGCTAGGCCACTTTATGCCCGTTTTAATGAAAGAAAAAGGATGAAATCGAGTAAAATCCAAAAATTAACAAGGAAGTTAACTTAACCCCCATTTTGGCCGTTTTTGAAAATTCTAAAATCAACCATGGAAGTCATAGATATGCATATTATGTTTCCTAGGAACTATTACATGCTTCTATTCGATAAGGCTATGTCACATTATGCCTTTTTTAGTGAAAGAAAAATGGTCAAAAACGAGTAAAATCCGTAAATTAACAAGGAAATTAACTTAACCCCCATTTTGGCTGTTTTTGAAAATTCTAAAATAAACCATGGAAGTCGTAGATATGCTTGTTAGATTTCCCAGGAACTATTATATGCTTCGAGTCGATAAGGCTAGGCCAGTTTATGCCCTTTTTAGTGAAAGAAAAAGGGTCAAAAACGAGTAAAATCCTTAAATTAACTAGGAAGTTAACCTAACCCCCATTTTGGCCATTTTTGAAAATTCTAAAATCAACCATGGGAGTAATAGATATGCTCGTTAGATTTCATAGGAACTATTACATGCTTCGATTCGATAAGGCTAGGCCACTTTATGCCTTTTTTAGCGAAAGAAAAAAGGTCAAAAACGAGTAAAATCCGTAAATTAACAAGGAAATTAACTTAACCCCCATTTTGGCCATTTTTGAAAATTCAAATATAAACCATGGAAGTCATAGAAATGCTTGTTAGATTTCCTAGGAACTATTACATTGTTCGATTCGATAAGGCTAGGCCACTTTATGCCCGTTTTGGTGAAAGAAAAAGGATCAAAATCGAGTAAAATCTGAAAATTAACAAGGAAGTTAATTTAACCCCCATTTTGGCCGTTTTTGAAAATTCTAAAATCAACCATGGAAGTCATAGATATGCATATTATGTTTCCTATGAACTATTACATGCTTGGATTCGATAAGGCTATGCCACATTATGCCTTTTTTAGTGAAAGAAAAATGGTCAAAAACGAGTAAAAACCGTAAATTAACAAGGAAATTAACTTAACCCCCATTTTGGCTGTTGTTCAAAATTCTAAAATAAACCATGGAAGTCGTAGATATGCTTGTTAAATTTCCCAGGAACTATTATATGCTTCGAGTCGATAAGGCTAGGCCAGTTTATGCCCTTTTTAGTGAAAGAAAAAGGGTCAAAAACGAGTAAAATCCTTAAATTAACTAGAAAGTTAACCTAACCCCCATTTTGGCCATTTTTGAAAATTCTAAAATCAACCATGGGAGTAATAGATATGCTCGTTAGATTTCATAGGAACTATTACATGCTTCGATTCGATAAGGCTAGGCCACTTTATGCCTTTTTTAGCGAAAGAAAAAAGGTCAAAAACGAGTAAAATCCGTAAATTAACAAGGAAATTAACTTAACCCCCATTTTGGCCATTTTTGAAAATTCAAATATAAACCATGGAAGTCATAGAAATGCTTGTTAGATTTCCTAGGAACTATTACATTGTTCGATTCGATAAGGCTAGGCCACTTTATGCCCGTTTTGGTGAAAGAAAAAGGATCAAAATCGAGTAAAATCTGAAAATTAACAAGGAAGTTAATTTAACCCCCATTTTGGCCGTTTTTGAAAATTCTAAAATCAACCATGGAAGTCATAGATATCCATATTATGTTTCCTATGAACTATTACATGCTTGGATTCGATAAGGCTATGCCACATTATGCCTTTTTTAGTGAAAGAAAAATGGTCAAAAACGAGTAAAAACCGTAAATTAACAAGGAAATTAACTTAACCCCCATTTTGGCTGTTGTTCAAAATTCTAAAATAAACCATGGAAGTCGTAGATATGCTTGTTAAATTTCCCAGGAACTATTATATGCTTTGAGTCGATAAGGCTAGGCCAGTTTATGCCCTTTTTAGTGAAAGAAAAAGGGTCAAAAACGAGTAAAATCCTTAAATTAACTAGGAAGTTAACCTAACCCCCATTTTGGCCATTTTTGAAAATTCTAAAATCAACCATGGGAGTAATAGATATGCTCGTTAGATTTCATAGGAACTATTACATGCTTCGATTCGATAAGGCTAGGCCACTTTATGCCTTTTTTAGCGAAAGAAAAAAGGTCAAAAACGAGTAAAATCCGTAAATTAACAAGGAAGTTAACCTAACCCCCATTTTGGCCGTTTTTGAAAATTCAAATATAAACCATGGAAGTCGTAGACATGCTTGTTAGATTTCCTAGAAACTATTACATTGTTCGATTCGATAAGGCTAGGCCACTTTATGCCCGTTTTAATGAAAGAAAAAGGATGAAAATCGACTAAAATCCAAAAATTAACAAGGAAGTTAACTTAACCCCCATTTTGGCCGTTTTTGAAAATTCTAAAATCAACCATGGAAGTCATAGATATGCATATTATGTTTCCTAGGAACTATTACATGCTTCTATTTGATAAGGCTATGTCACATTATGCCTTTTTTAGTGAAAGAAAAATGGTCAAAAACGAGTAAAATCTGTAAATTAACAAGGAAATTAACTTAACCCCCATTTTGGCTGTTTTTAAAAATTCTAAAATAAACCATGGAAGTCGTAAATATGCTTGTTAGATTTCCTAAGAACTATTATATGCTTCGAGTCGATAAGGCTAGGCCAGTTTATGCCCTTTTTAGTGAAAGAAAAAGGGTCAAAAACGAGTAAAATCCTTAAATTAACTAGGAAGTTAACCTAACCCCCATTTTGGCCATTTTTGAAAATTCTAAAATCAACCATGGGAGTAATAGATATGCTCGTTAGATTTCGTAGGAACTATTACATGCTTCGATTCGATAAGGCTAGGCCACTTTATGCCTTTTTTAGCGAAAGAAAAAAGGTCAAAAACGAGTAAAATCCGTAAATTAACAAGGAAATTAACCTAACCCCCATTTTGGCCGTTTTTGAAAATTCAAATATAAACCATGGAAGTCGTAGAAATGCTTGTTAGATTTCCTAGGAACTATTACATTGTTCGATTCGATAAGGCTAGGCCACTTTATGCCCGTTTTAGTGAAAGAAAAAGGATCAAAATCGAGTAAAATCCGAAAATTAACAAGGAAGTTAATTTAACCCCCATTTTGGCCGTTTTTGAAAATTCTAAAATCAACCATGGAAGTCATAGATATGCATATTATGTTTCCTATGAACTATTACATGCTTCGATTCGATAAGGCTATGCCACATTATGCCTTTTTTAGTGAAAGAAAAATGGTCAAAAACGAGTAAAATCCGTAAATTAACAAGGAAATTAACTTAACCCCCAGTTTGGCTGTTGTTGAAAATTCTAAAATAAACCATGGAAGTCGTAGATATGCTTGTTAGATTTCCTAGGAACTATTATATGCTTCGAGTCGATAAGGCTAGGCCAGTTTATGCCATTTTTAGTGAAAGAAAAAGGGTCAAAAACGAGTAAAATCCTTAAATTAACTAGGAAGTTAACCTAACCCCCATTTTGGCCATTTTTGAAAATTCTAAAATCAACCATGGGAGTAATAGATATGCTCGTTAGATTTCATAGGAACTATTACATGCTTCGATTCGATAAGGCTAGGCCACTTTATGCCTTTTTTAGCGAAAGAAAAAAGGTCAAAAACGAGTAAAATCCGTAAATTAACAAGGAAATTAACTTAACCCCCATTTTGGCCGTTTTTGAAAATTCAAATATAAACCATGGAAGTCGTAGAAATGCTTGTTAGATTTCCTAGGAACTATTACATTGTTCGATTCGATAAGGCTAGGCCACTTTATGCCCGTTTTAGTGAAAGAAAAAGGATCAAAATCGAGTAAAATCCGAAAATTAACAAGGAAGTTAATTTAACCCCCATTTTGGCCGTTTTTGAAAATTCTAAAATCAACCATGGAAGTCATAGATATCCATATTATGTTTCCTATGAACTATTACATGCTTGGATTCGATAAGGCTATGCCACATTATGCCTTTTTTAGTGAAAGAAAAATGGTCAAAAACGAGTAAAAACCGTAAATTAACAAGGAAATTAACTTAACCCCCATTTTGGCTGTTGTTCAAAATTCTAAAATAAACCATGGAAGTCGTAGATATGCTTGTTAAATTTCCCAGGAACTATTATATGCTTTGAGTCGATAAGGCTAGGCCAGTTTATGCCCTTTTTAGTGAAAGAAAAAGGGTCAAAAACGAGTAAAATCCTTAAATTAACTAGGAAGTTAACCTAACCCCCATTTTGGCCATTTTTGAAAATTCTAAAATCAACCATGGGAGTAATAGATATGCTCGTTAGATTTCATAGGAACTATTACATGCTTCGATTCGATAAGGCTAGGCCACTTTATGCCTTTTTTAGCGAAAGAAAAAAGGTCAAAAACGAGTAAAATCCGTAAATTAACAAGGAAGTTAACCTAACCCCCATTTTGGCCGTTTTTGAAAATTCAAATATAAACCATGGAAGTCGTAGACATGCTTGTTAGATTTCCTAGAAACTATTACATTGTTCGATTCGATAAGGCTAGGCCACTTTATGCCCGTTTTAATGAAAGAAAAAGGATGAAAATCGACTAAAATCCAAAAATTAACAAGGAAGTTAACTTAACCCCCATTTTGGCCGTTTTTGAAAATTCTAAAATCAACCATGGAAGTCATAGATATGCATATTATGTTTCCTAGGAACTATTACATGCTTCTATTTGATAAGGCTATGTCACATTATGCCTTTTTTAGTGAAAGAAAAATGGTCAAAAACGAGTAAAATCTGTAAATTAACAAGGAAATTAACTTAACCCCCATTTTGGCTGTTTTTAAAAATTCTAAAATAAACCATGGAAGTCGTAAATATGCTTGTTAGATTTCCTAAGAACTATTATATGCTTCGAGTCGATAAGGCTAGGCCAGTTTATGCCCTTTTTAGTGAAAGAAAAAGGGTCAAAAACGAGTAAAATCCTTAAATTAACTAGGAAGTTAACCTAACCCCCATTTTGGCCATTTTTGAAAATTCTAAAATCAACCATGGGAGTAATAGATATGCTCGTTAGATTTCGTAGGAACTATTACATGCTTCGATTCGATAAGGCTAGGCCACTTTATGCCTTTTTTAGCGAAAGAAAAAAGGTCAAAAACGAGTAAAATCCGTAAATTAACAAGGAAATTAACCTAACCCCCATTTTGGCCGTTTTTGAAAATTCAAATATAAACCATGGAAGTCGTAGAAATGCTTGTTAGATTTCCTAGGAACTATTACATTGTTCGATTCGATAAGGCTAGGCCACTTTATGCCCGTTTTAGTGAAAGAAAAAGGATCAAAATCGAGTAAAATCCGAAAATTAACAAGGAAGTTAATTTAACCCCCATTTTGGCCGTTTTTGAAAATTCTAAAATCAACCATGGAAGTCATAGATATGCATATTATGTTTCCTATGAACTATTACATGCTTCGATTCGATAAGGCTATGCCACATTATGCCTTTTTTAGTGAAAGAAAAATGGTCAAAAACGAGTAAAATCCGTAAATTAACAAGGAAATTAACTTAACCCCCAGTTTGGCTGTTGTTGAAAATTCTAAAATAAACCATGGAAGTCGTAGATATGCTTGTTAGATTTCCTAGGAACTATTATATGCTTCGAGTCGATAAGGCTAGGCCAGTTTATGCCATTTTTAGTGAAAGAAAAAGGGTCAAAAACGAGTAAAATCCTTAAATTAACTAGGAAGTTAACCTAACCCCCATTTTGGCCATTTTTGAAAATTCTAAAATCAACCATGGGAGTAATAGATATGCTCGTTAGATTTCATAGGAACTATTACATGCTTCGATTCGATAAGGCTAGGCCACTTTATGCCTTTTTTAGCGAAAGAAAAAAGGTCAAAAACGAGTAAAATCCGTAAATTAACAAGGAAATTAACTTAACCCCCATTTTGGCCGTTTTTGAAAATTCAAATATAAACCATGGAAGTCGTAGAAATGCTTGTTAGATTTCCTAGGAACTATTACATTGTTCGATTCGATAAGGCTAGGCCACTTTATGCCCGTTTTAGTGAAAGAAAAAGGATCAAAATCGAGTAAAATCCGAAAATTAACAAGGAAGTTAATTTAACCCCCATTTTGGCCGTTTTTGAAAATTCTAAAATCAACCATGGAAGTCATAGATATGCATATTATGTTTCCTATGAACTATTACATGCTTCGATTCGATAAGGCTATGCCACATTATGCCTTTTTTAGTGAAAGAAAAATGGTCAAAAACGAGTAAAAACCGTAAATTAATAAGGAAATTAACTTAACCCCCATTTTGGCTGTTGTTCAAAATTCTAAAATAAACCATGGAAGTCGTAGATATGCTTGTTAAATTTCCCAGGAACTATTATATGCTTCGAGTCGATAAGGCTAGGCCAGTTTATGCCCTTTTTAGTGAAAGAAAAAGGGTCAAAAATGAGTAAAATCCTTAAATTAACTAGGAAGTTAACCTAACCCCCATTTTGGCCATTTTTGAAAATTCTAAAATCAACCATGGGAGTAATAGATATGCTCGTTAGATTTCATAGGAACTATTACATGCTTCGATTCGATAAGGCTAGGCCACTTTACGCCTTTTTTAGCGAAAGAAAAAAGGTCAAAAACGAGTAAAATCCGTAAATTAACAAGGAAGTTAACCTAACCCCCATTTTGGCCGTTTTTGAAAATTCAAATATAAACCATGGAAGTCGTAGACATGCTTGTTAGATTTCCTAGAAACTATTACATTGTTCGATTCGATAAGGCTAGGCCACTTTATGCCCGTTTTAATGAAAGAAAAAGGATGAAAATCGACTAAAATCCAAAAATTAACAAGGAAGTTAACTTAACCCCCATTTTGGCCGTTTTTGAAAATTCTAAAATCAACCATGGAAGTCATAGATATGCATATTATGTTTCCTAGGAACTATTACATGCTTCTATTTGATAAGGCTATGTCACATTATGCCTTTTTTAGTGAAAGAAAAATGGTCAAAAACGAGTAAAATCTGTAAATTAACAAGGAAATTAACTTAACCCCCATTTTGGCTGTTTTTGAAAATTCTAAAATAAACCATGGAAGTCGTAAATATGCTTGTTAGATTTCCTAGGAACTATTATATGCTTCGAGTCGATAAGGCTAGGCCAGTTTATGCCCTTTTTAGTGAAAGAAAAAGGGTCAAAAACGAGTAAAATCCTTAAATTAACTAGGAAGTTAACCTAACCCCCATTTTGGCCATTTTTGAAAATTCTAAAATCAACCATGGGAGTAATAGATATGCTCGTTAGATTTCATAGGAACTATTACATGCTTCGATTCGATAAGGCTAGGCCACTTTATGCCTTTTTTAGCGAAAGAAAAAAGGTCAAAAACGAGTAAAATCCGTAAATTAACAAGGAAATTAACTTAACCCCCATTTTGGCCATTTTTGAAAATTCAAATATAAACCATGGAAGTCATAGAAATGCTTGTTAGATTTCCTAGGAACTATTACATTGTTCGATTCGATAAGGCTAGGCCACTTTATGCCCGTTTTGGTGAAAGAAAAAGGATCAAAATCGAGTAAAATCTGAAAATTAACAAGGAAGTTAATTTAACCCCCATTTTGGCCGTTTTTGAAAATTCTAAAATCAACCATGGAAGTCATAGATATGCATATTATGTTTCCTATGAACTATTACATGCTTGGATTCGATAAGGCTATGCCACATTATGCCTTTTTTAGTGAAAGAAAAATGGTCAAAAACGAGTAAAAACCGTAAATTAACAAGGAAATTAACTTAACCCCCATTTTGGCTGTTGTTCAAAATTCTAAAATAAACCATGGAAGTCGTAGATATGCTTGTTAAATTTCCCAGGAACTATTATATGCTTCGAGTCGATAAGGCTAGGCCAGTTTATGCCCTTTTTAGTGAAAGAAAAAGGGTCAAAAACGAGTAAAATCCTTAAATTAACTAGGAAGTTAACCTAACCCCCATTTTGGCCATTTTTGAAAATTCTAAAATCAACCATGGGAGTAATAGATATGCTCGTTAGATTTCATAGGAACTATTACATGCTTCGATTCGATAAGGCTAGGCCACTTTATGCCTTTTTTAGCGAAAGAAAAAAGGTCAAAAACGAGTAAAATCCGTAAATTAACAAGGAAGTTAACCTAACCCCCATTTTGGCCGTTTTTGAAAATTCAAATATAAACCATGGAAGTCGTAGACATGCTTGTTAGATTTCCTAGAAACTATTACATTGTTCGATTCGATAAGGCTAGGCCACTTTATGCCCGTTTTAATGAAAGAAAAAGGATGAAAATCGACTAAAATCCAAAAATTAACAAGGAAGTTAACTTAACCCCCATTTTGGCCGTTTTTGAAAATTCTAAAATCAACCATGGAAGTCATAGATATGCATATTATGTTTCCTAGGAACTATTACATGCTTCTATTTGATAAGGCTATGTCACATTATGCCTTTTTTAGTGAAAGAAAAATGGTCAAAAACGAGTAAAATCTGTAAATTAACAAGGAAATTAACTTAACCCCCATTTTGGCTGTTTTTGAAAATTCTAAAATAAACCATGGAAGTCGTAAATATGCTTGTTAGATTTCCTAGGAACTATTATATGCTTCGAGTCGATAAGGCTAGGCCAGTTTATGCCCTTTTTAGTGAAAGAAAAAGGGTCAAAAACGAGTAAAATCCTTAAATTAACTAGGAAGTTAACCTAACCCCCATTTTGGCCATTTTTGAAAATTCTAAAATCAACCATGGGAGTAATAGATATGCTCGTTAGATTTCATAGGAACTATTACATGCTTCGATTCGATAAGGCTAGGCCACTTTATGCCTTTTTTAGCGAAAGAAAAAAGGTCAAAAACGAGTAAAATCCGTAAATTAACAAGGAAATTAACTTAACCCCCATTTTGGCCATTTTTGAAAATTCAAATATAAACCATGGAAGTCATAGAAATGCTTGTTAGATTTCCTAGGAACTATTACATTGTTCGATTCGATAAGGCTAGGCCACTTTATGCCCGTTTTGGTGAAAGAAAAAGGATCAAAATCGAGTAAAATCTGAAAATTAACAAGGAAGTTAATTTAACCCCCATTTTGGCCGTTTTTGAAAATTCTAAAATCAACCATGGAAGTCATAGATATGCATATTATGTTTCCTATGAACTATTACATGCTTGGATTCGATAAGGCTATGCCACATTATGCCTTTTTTAGTGAAAGAAAAATGGTCAAAAACGAGTAAAAACCGTAAATTAACAAGGAAATTAACTTAACCCCCATTTTGGCTGTTGTTCAAAATTCTAAAATAAACCATGGAAGTCGTAGATATGCTTGTTAAATTTCCCAGGAACTATTATATGCTTCGAGTCGATAAGGCTAGGCCAGTTTATGCCCTTTTTAGTGAAAGAAAAAGGGTCAAAAACGAGTAAAATCCTTAAATTAACTAGGAAGTTAACCTAACCCCCATTTTGGCCATTTTTGAAAATTCTAAAATCAACCATGGAAGTAATAGATATGCTCGTTAGATTTCATAGGAACTATTACATGCTTCGATTCGATAAGGCTAGGCCACTTTATGCCTTTTTTAGCGAAAGAAAAAAGGTCAAAAACGAGTAAAATCCGTAAATTAACAAGGAAGTTAACCTAACCCCCATTTTGGCCGTTTTTGAAAATTCAAATATAAACCATGGAAGTCGTAGACATGCTTGTTAGATTTCCTAGAAACTATTACATTGTTCGATTCGATAAGGCTAGGCCACTTTATGCCCGTTTTAATGAAAGAAAAAGGATGAAAATCGACTAAAATCCAAAAATTAACAAGGAAGTTAACTTAACCCCCATTTTGGCCGTTTTTGAAAATTCTAAAATCAACCATGGAAGTCATAGATATGCATATTATGTTTCCTATGAACTATTACATGCTTGGATTCGATAAGGCTATGTCACATTATGCCTTTTTTAGTGAAAGAAAAATGGTCAAAAACGAGTAAAATCTGTAAATTAACAAGGAAATTAACTTAACCCCCATTTTGGCTGTTTTTGAAAATTCTAAAATAAACCATGGAAGTCGTAAATATGCTTGTTAGATTTCCTAGGAACTATTATATGCTTCGAGTCGATAAGGCTAGGCCAGTTTATGCCCTTTTTAGTGAAAGAAAAAGGGTCAAAAACGAGTAAAATCCTTAAATTAACTAGGAAGTTAACCTAACCCCCATTTTGGCCATTTTTGAAAATTCTAAAATCAACCATGGGAGTAATAGATATGCTCGTTAGATTTCGTAGGAACTATTACATGCTTCGATTCGATAAGGCTAGGCCACTTTATGCCTTTTTTAGCGAAAGAAAAAAGGTCAAAAACGAGTAAAATCCGTAAATTAACAAGGAAATTAACTTAACCCCCATTTTGGCCGTTTTTGAAAATTCAAATATAAACCATGGAAGTCGTAGACATGCTTGTTAGATTTCCTAGAAACTATTACATTGTTCGATTCGATAAGGCTAGGCCACTTTATGCCCGTTTTAATGAAAGAAAAAGGATGAAAATCGACTAAAATCCAAAAATTAACAAGGAAGTTAACTTAACCCCCATTTTGGCCGTTTTTGAAAATTCTAAAATCAACCATGGAAGTCATAGATATGCATATTATGTTTCCTAGGAACTATTACATGCTTCTATTTGATAAGGCTATGTCACATTATGCCTTTTTTAGTGAAAGAAAAATGGTCAAAAACGAGTAAAATCTGTAAATTAACAAGGAAATTAACTTAACCCCCATTTTGGCTGTTTTTGAAAATTCTAAAATATACCATGGAAGTCGTAAATATGCTTGTTAGATTTCCTAGGAACTATTATATGCTTCGAGTCGATAAGGCTAGGCCAGTTTATGCCCTTTTTAGTGAAAGAAAAAGGGTCAAAAACGAGTAAAATCCTTAAATTAACTAGGAAGTTAACCTAACCCCCATTTTGGCCATTTTTGAAAATTCTAAAATCAACCATGGGAGTAATAGATATGCTCGTTAGATTTCATAGGAACTATTACATGCTTCGATTCGATAAGGCTAGGCCACTTTATGCCTTTTTTAGCGAAAGAAAAAAGGTCAAAAACGAGTAAAATCCGTAAATTAACAAGGAAATTAACTTAACCCCCATTTTGGCCATTTTTGAAAATTCAAATATAAACCATGGAAGTCATAGAAATGCTTGTTAGATTTCCTAGGAACTATTACATTGTTCGATTCGATAAGGCTAGGCCACTTTATGCCCGTTTTGGTGAAAGAAAAAGGATCAAAATCGAGTAAAATCTGAAAATTAACAAGGAAGTTAATTTAACCCCCATTTTGGCCGTTTTTGAAAATTCTAAAATCAACCATGGAAGTCATAGATATGCATATTATGTTTCCTATGAACTATTACATGCTTGGATTCGATAAGGCTATGCCACATTATGCCTTTTTTAGTGAAAGAAAAATGGTCAAAAACGAGTAAAAACCGTAAATTAACAAGGAAATTAACTTAACCCCCATTTTGGCTGTTGTTCAAAATTCTAAAATAAACCATGGAAGTCGTAGATATGCTTGTTAAATTTCCCAGGAACTATTATATGCTTCGAGTCGATAAGGCTAGGCCAGTTTATGCCCTTTTTAGTGAAAGAAAAAGGGTCAAAAACGAGTAAAATCCTTAAATTAACTAGGAAGTTAACCTAACCCCCATTTTGGCCATTTTTGAAAATTCTAAAATCAACCATGGGAGTAATAGATATGCTCGTTAGATTTCATAGGAACTATTACATGCTTCGATTCGATAAGGCTAGGCCACTTTATGCCTTTTTTAGCGAAAGAAAAAAGGTCCAAAACGAGTAAAATCCGTAAATTAACAAGGAAGTTAACCTAACCCCCATTTTGGCCGTTTTTGAAAATTCAAATATAAACCATGGAAGTCGTAGACATGCTTGTTAGATTTCCTAGAAACTATTACATTGTTCGATTCGATAAGGCCAGGCCACTTTATGCCCGTTTTAATGAAAGAAAAAGGATGAAAATCGACTAAAATCCAAAAATTAACAAGGAAGTTAACTTAACCCCCATTTTGGCCGTTTTTGAAAATTCTAAAATCAACCATGGAAGTCATAGATATGCATATTATGTTTCCTATGAACTATTACATGCTTGGATTCGATAAGGCTATGTCACATTATGCCTTTTTTAGTGAAAGAAAAATGGTCAAAAACGAGTAAAATCTGTAAATTAACAAGGAAATTAACTTAACCCCCATTTTGGCTGTTTTTGAAAATTCTAAAATAAACCATGGAAGTCGTAAATATGCTTGTTACATTTCCTAGGAACTATTATATGCTTCGAGTCGATAAGGCTAGGCCAGTTTATGCCCTTTTTAGTGAAAGAAAAAGGGTCAAAAACGAGTAAAATCCTTAAATTAACTAGGAAGTTAACCTAACCCCCATTTTGGCCATTTTTTAAAATTCTAAAATCAACCATGGGAGTAATAGATATGCTCGTTAGATTTCGTAGGAACTATTACATGCTTCGATTCGATAAGGCTAGGCCACTTTATGCCTTTTTTAGCGAAAGAAAAAAGGTCAAAAACGAGTAAAATCCGTAAATTAACAAGGAAATTAACTTAACCCCCATTTTGGCCGTTTTTGAAAATTCAAATATAAACCATGGAAGTCGTAGAAATGCTTGTTAGATTTCCTAGGAACTATTACATTGTTCGATTCGATAAGGCTAGGCCACTTTATGCCCGTTTTAGTGAAAGAAAAAGGATCAAAATCGAGTAAAATCCGAAAATTAACAAGGAAGTTAATTTAACCCCCATTTTGGCCGTTTTTGAAAATTCTAAAATCAACCATGGAAGTCATAGATATGCATATTATGTTTCCTATGAACTATTACATGCTTGGATTCGATAAGGCTATGCCACATTATGCCTTTTTTAGTGAAAGAAAAATGGTCAAAAACGAGTAAAAACCGTAAATTAACAAGGAAATTAACTTAACCCCCATTTTGGCTGTTGTTCAAAATTCTAAAATAAACCATGGAAGTCGTAGATATGCTTGTTAAATTTCCCAGGAACTATTATATGCTTCGAGTCGATAAGGCTAGGCCAGTTTATGCCCTTTTTAGTGAAAGAAAAAGGGTCAAAAACGAGTAAAATCCTTAAATTAACTAGGAAGTTAACCTAACCCCCATTTTGGCCATTTTTGAAAATTCTAAAATCAACCATGGGAGTAATAGATATGCTCGTTAGATTTCATAGGAACTATTACATGCTTCGATTCGATAAGGCTAGGCCACTTTATGCCTTTTTTAGCGAAAGAAAAAAGGTCAAAAACGAGTAAAATCCGTAAATTAACAAGGAAGTTAACCTAACCCCCATTTTGGCCGTTTTTGAAAATTCAAATATAAACCATGGAAGTCGTAGACATGCTTGTTAGATTTCCTAGAAACTATTACATTGTTCGATTCGATAAGGCTAGGCCACTTTATGCCCGTTTTAATGAAAGAAAAAGGATGAAAATCGACTAAAATCCAAAAATTAACAAGGAAGTTAACTTAACCCCCATTTTGGCCGTTTTTGAAAATTCTAAAATCAACCATGGAAGTCATAGATATGCGTATTATGTTTCCTATGAACTATTACATGCTTGGATTCGATAAGGCTATGTCACATTATGCCTTTTTTAGTGAAAGAAAAATGGTCAAAAACGAGTAAAATCTGTAAATTAACAAGGAAATTAACTTAACCCCCATTTTGGCTGTTTTTGAAAATTCTAAAATAAACCATGGAAGTCGTAAATATGCTTGTTAGATTTCCTAGGAACTATTATATGCTTCGAGTCGATAAGGCTATGCCACATTATGCCTTTTTTAGTGAAAGAAAAATGGTCAAAAACGAGTAAAAACCGTAAATTAACAAGGAAATTAACTTAACCCCCATTTTGGCTGTTGTTCAAAATTCTAAAATAAACCATGGAAGTCGTAGATATGCTTGTTAAATTTCCCAGGAACTATTATATGCTTCGAGTCGATAAGGCTAGGCCAGTTTATGCCCTTTTTAGTGAAAGAAAAAGGGTCAAAAACGAGTAAAATCCTTAAATTAACTAGGAAGTTAACCTAACCCCCATTTTGGCCATTTTTGAAAATTCTAAAATCAACCATGGGAGTAATAGATATGCTCGTTAGATTTCATAGGAACTATTACATGCTTCGATTCGATAAGGCTAGGCCACTTTATGCCTTTTTTAGCGAAAGAAAAAAGGTCAAAAACGAGTAAAATCCGTAAATTAACAAGGAAATTAACTTAACCCCCATTTTGGCCGTTTTTGAAAATTCAAATATAAACCATGGAAGTCGTAGAAATGCTTGTTAGATTTCCTAGGAACTATTACATTGTTCGATTCGATAAGGCTAGGCCACTTTATGCCCGTTTTAGTGAAAGAAAAAGGATCAAAATCGAGTAAAATCCGAAAATTAACAAGGAAGTTAATTTAACCCCCATTTTGGCCGTTTTTGAAAATTCTAAAATCAACCATGGAAGTCATAGATATGCATATTATGTTTCCTATGAACTATTACATGCTTGGATTCGATAAGGCTATGCCACATTATGCCTTTTTTAGTGAAAGAAAAATGGTCAAAAACGAGTAAAAACCGTAAATTAACAAGGAAATTAACTTAACCCCCATTTTGGCTGTTGTTCAAAATTCTAAAATAAACCATGGAAGTCGTAGATATGCTTGTTAAATTTCCCAGGAACTATTATATGCTTCGAGTCGATAAGGCTAGGCCAGTTTATGCCCTTTTTAGTGAAAGAAAAAGGGTCAAAAACGAGTAAAATCCTTAAATTAACTAGGAAGTTAACCTAACCCCCATTTTGGCCATTTTTGAAAATTCTAAAATCAACCATGGGAGTAATAGATATGCTCGTTAGATTTCATAGGAACTATTACATGCTTCGATTCGATAAGGCTAGGCCACTTTATGCCTTTTTTAGCGAAAGAAAAAAGGTCAAAAACGAGTAAAATCCGTAAATTAACAAGGAAGTTAACCTAACCCCCATTTTGGCCGTTTTTGAAAATTCAAATATAAACCATGGAAGTCGTAGACATGCTTGTTAGATTTCCTAGAAACTATTACATTGTTCGATTCGATAAGGCTAGGCCACTTTATGCCCGTTTTAATGAAAGAAAAAGGATGAAAATCGACTAAAATCCAAAAATTAACAAGGAAGTTAACTTAACCCCCATTTTGGCCGTTTTTGAAAATTCTAAAATCAACCATGGAAGTCATAGATATGCGTATTATGTTTCCTATGAACTATTACATGCTTGGATTCGATAAGGCTATGTCACATTATGCCTTTTTTAGTGAAAGAAAAATGGTCAAAAACGAGTAAAATCTGTAAATTAACAAGGAAATTAACTTAACCCCCATTTTGGCTGTTTTTGAAAATTCTAAAATAAACCATGGAAGTCGTAAATATGCTTGTTAGATTTCCTAGGAACTATTATATGCTTCGAGTCGATAAGGCTATGCCACATTATGCCTTTTTTAGTGAAAGAAAAATGGTCAAAAACGAGTAAAAACCGTAAATTAACAAGGAAATTAACTTAACCCCCATTTTGGCTGTTGTTCAAAATTCTAAAATAAACCATGGAAGTCGTAGATATGCTTGTTAAATTTCCCAGGAACTATTATATGCTTCGAGTCGATAAGGCTAGGCCAGTTTATGCCCTTTTTAGTGAAAGAAAAAGGGTCAAAAACGAGTAAAATCCTTAAATTAACTAGGAAGTTAACCTAACCCCCATTTTGGCCATTTTTGAAAATTCTAAAATCAACCATGGGAGTAATAGATATGCTCGTTAGATTTCATAGGAACTATTACATGCTTCGATTCGATAAGGCTAGGCCACTTTATGCCTTTTTTAGCGAAAGAAAAAAGGTCAAAAACGAGTAAAATCCGTAAATTAACAAGGAAGTTAACCTAACCCCCATTTTGGCCGTTTTTGAAAATTCAAATATAAACCATGGAAGTCGTAGACATGCTTGTTAGATTTCCTAGAAACTATTACATTGTTCGATTCGATAAGGCTAGGCCACTTTATGCCCGTTTTAATGAAAGAAAAAGGATGAAAATCGACTAAAATCCAAAAATTAACAAGGAAGTTAACTTAACCCCCATTTTGGCCGTTTTTGAAAATTCTAAAATCAACCATGGAAGTCATAGATATGCGTATTATGTTTCCTATGAACTATTACATGCTTGGATTCGATAAGGCTATGTCACATTATGCCTTTTTTAGTGAAAGAAAAATGGTCAAAAACGAGTAAAATCTGTAAATTAACAAGGAAATTAACTTAACCCCCATTTTGGCTGTTTTTGAAAATTCTAAAATAAACCATGGAAGTCGTAAATATGCTTGTTAGATTTCCTAGGAACTATTATATGCTTCGAGTCGATAAAGCTAGGCCAGTTTATGCCCTTTTTAGTGAAAGAAAAAGGGTCAAAAACGAGTAAAATCCTTAAATTAACTAGGAAGTTAACCTAACCCCCATTTTGGCCATTTTTGAAAATTCTAAAATCAACCATGGGAGTAATAGATATGCTCGTTAGATTTCGTAGGAACTATTACATGCTTCGATTCGATAAGGCTAGGCCACTTTATGCCTTTTTTAGCGAAAGAAAAAAGGTCAAAAACGAGTAAAATCCGTAAATTAACAAGGAAATTAACTTAACCCCCATTTTGGCCGTTTTTGAAAATTCAAATATAAACCATGGAAGTCGTAGACATGCTTGTTAGATTTCCTAGAAACTATTACATTGTTCGATTCGATAAGGCTAGGCCACTTTATGCCCGTTTTAATGAAAGAAAAAGGATGAAAATCGACTAAAATCCAAAAATTAACAAGGAAGTTAACTTAACCCCCATTTTGGCCGTTTTTGAAAATTCTAAAATCAACCATGGAAGTCATAGATATGCATATTATGTTTCCTAGGAACTATTACATGCTTCTATTTGATAAGGCTATGTCACATTATGCCTTTTTTAGTGAAAGAAAAATGGTCAAAAACGAGTAAAATCTGTAAATTAACAAGGAAATTAACTTAACCCCCATTTTGGCTGTTTTTGAAAATTCTAAAATAAACCATGGAAGTCGTAAATATGCTTGTTAGATTTCCTAGGAACTATTATATGCTTCGAGTCGATAAGGCTAGGCCAGTTTATGCCCTTTTTAGTGAAAGAAAAAGGGTCAAAAACGAGTAAAATCCTTAAATTAACTAGGAAGTTAACCTAACCCCCATTTTGGCCATTTTTGAAAATTCTAAAATCAACCATGGGAGTAATAGATATGCTCGTTAGATTTCATAGGAACTATTACATGCTTCGATTCGATAAGGCTAGGCCACTTTATGCCTTTTTTAGCGAAAGAAAAAAGGTCAAAAACGAGTAAAATCCGTAAATTAACAAGGAAATTAACTTAACCCCCATTTTGGCCATTTTTGAAAATTCAAATATAAACCATGGAAGTCATAGAAATGCTTGTTAGATTTCCTAGGAACTATTACATTGTTCGATTCGATAAGGCTAGGCCACTTTATGCCCGTTTTGGTGAAAGAAAAAGGATCAAAATCGAGTAAAATCTGAAAATTAACAAGGAAGTTAATTTAACCCCCATTTTGGCCGTTTTTGAAAATTCTAAAATCAACCATGGAAGTCATAGATATGCATATTATGTTTCCTATGAACTATTACATGCTTGGATTCGATAAGGCTATGCCACATTATGCCTTTTTTAGTGAAAGAAAAATGGTCAAAAACGAGTAAAAACCGTAAATTAACAAGGAAATTAACTTAACCCCCATTTTGGCTGTTGTTCAAAATTCTAAAATAAACCATGGAAGTCGTAGATATGCTTGTTAAATTTCCCAGGAACTATTATATGCTTCGAGTCGATAAGGCTAGGCCAGTTTATGCCCTTTTTAGTGAAAGAAAAAGGGTCAAAAACGAGTAAAATCCTTAAATTAACTAGGAAGTTAACCTAACCCCCATTTTGGCCATTTTTGAAAATTCTAAAATCAACCATGGGAGTAATAGATATGCTCGTTAGATTTCATAGGAACTATTACATGCTTCGATTCGATAAGGCTAGGCCACTTTATGCCTTTTTTAGCGAAAGAAAAAAGGTCCAAAACGAGTAAAATCCGTAAATTAACAAGGAAGTTAACCTAACCCCCATTTTGGCCGTTTTTGAAAATTCAAATATAAACCATGGAAGTCGTAGACATGCTTGTTAGATTTCCTAGAAACTATTACATTGTTCGATTCGATAAGGCTAGGCCACTTTATGCCCGTTTTAATGAAAGAAAAAGGATGAAAATCGACTAAAATCCAAAAATTAACAAGGAAGTTAACTTAACCCCCATTTTGGCCGTTTCTGAAAATTCTAAAATCAACCATGGAAGTCATAGATATGCATATTATGTTTCCTATGAACTATTACATGCTTGGATTCGATAAGGCTATGTCACATTATGCCTTTTTTAGTGAAAGAAAAATGGTCAAAAACGAGTAAAATCTGTAAATTAACAAGGAAATTAACTTAACCCCCATTTTGGCTGTTTTTGAAAATTCTAAAATAAACCATGGAAGTCGTAAATATGCTTGTTAGATTTCCTAGGAACTATTATATGCTTCGAGTCGATAAGGCTAGGCCAGTTTATGCCCTTTTTAGTGAAAGAAAAAGGGTCAAAAACGAGTAAAATCCTTAAATTAACTAGGAAGTTAACCTAACCCCCATTTTGGCCATTTTTTAAAATTCTAAAATCAACCATGGGAGTAATAGATATGCTCGTTAGATTTCGTAGGAACTATTACATGCTTCGATTCGATAAGGCTAGGCCACTTTATGCCTTTTTTAGCGAAAGAAAAAAGGTCAAAAACGAGTAAAATCCGTAAATTAACAAGGAAATTAACTTAACCCCCATTTTGGCCGTTTTTGAAAATTCAAATATAAACCATGGAAGTCGTAGAAATGCTTGTTAGATTTCCTAGGAACTATTACATTGTTCGATTCGATAAGGCTAGGCCACTTTATGCCCGTTTTAGTGAAAGAAAAAGGATCAAAATCGAGTAAAATCCGAAAATTAACAAGGAAGTTAATTTAACCCCCATTTTGGCCGTTTTTGAAAATTCTAAAATCAACCATGGAAGTCATAGATATGCATATTATGTTTCCTATGAACTATTACATGCTTCGATTCGATAAGGCTATGCCACATTATGCCTTTTTTAGTGAAAGAAAAATTGTCAAAAACGAGTAAAATCCGTAAATTAACAAGGAAATTAACTTAACCCCCAGTTTGGCTGTTGTTGAAAATTCTAAAATAAACCATGGAAGTCGTAGATATGCTTGTTAGATTTCCTAGGAACTATTATATGCTTCGAGTCGATAAGGCTAGGCCAGTTTATGCCATTTTTAGTGAAAGAAAAAGGGTCAAAAACGAGTAAAATCCTTAAATTAACTAGGAAGCTAACCTAACCCCCATTTTGGCCATTTTTGAAAATTCTAAAATCAACCATGGAAGTAATAGATATGCTCGTTAGATTTCATAGGAACTATTACATGCTTCGATTCGATAAGGCTAGGCCACTTTATGCCTTTTTTAGCGAAAGAAAAAAGGTCAAAAACGAGTAAAATCCGTAAATTAACAAGGAAATTAACTTAACCCCCATTTTGGCCATTTTTGAAAATTCAAATATAAACCATGGAAGTCATAGAAATGCTTGTTAGATTTCCTAGGAACTATTACATTGTTCGATTCGATAAGGCTAGGCCACTTTATGCCCGTTTTGGTGAAAGAAAAAGGATCAAAATCAAGTAAAATCTGAAAATTAACAAGGAAGTTAATTTAACCCCCATTTTGGCCGTTTTTGAAAATTCTAAAATCAACCATGGAAGTCATAGATATGCATATTATGTTTCCTATGAACTATTACATGCTTGGATTCGATAAGGCTATGCCACATTATGCCTTTTTTAGTGAAAGAAAAATGGTCAAAAACGAGTAAAAACCGTAAATTAACAAGGAAATTAACTTAACCCCCATTTTGGCTGTTGTTCAAAATTCTAAAATAAACCATGGAAGTCGTAGATATGCTTGTTAAATTTCCCAGGAACTATTATATGCTTCGAGTCGATAAGGCTAGGCCAGTTTATGCCCTTTTTAGTGAAAGAAAAAGGGTCAAAAATGAGTAAAATCCTTAAATTAACTAGGAAGTTAACCTAACCCCCATTTTGGCCATTTTTGAAAATTCTAAAATCAAGCATGGGAGTAATAGATATGCTCGTTAGATTTCATAGGAACTATTACATGCTTCGATTCGATAAGGCTAGGCCACTTTATGCCTTTTTTAGCGAAAGAAAAAAGGTCAAAAACGAGTAAAATCCGTAAATTAACAAGGAAGTTAACCTAACCCCCATTTTGGCCGTTTTTGAAAATTCAAATATAAACCATGGAAGTCGTAGACATGCTTGTTAGATTTCCTAGAAACTATTACATTGTTCGATTCGATAAGGCTAGGCCACTTTATGCCCGTTTTAATGAAAGAAGAAGGATGAAAATCGAGTAAAATCCAAAAATTAACAAGGAAGTTAACTTAACCCCCATTTTGGCCGTTTTTGAAAATTCTAAAATCAACCATGGAAGTCATAGATATGCATATTATGTTTCCTAGGAACTATTACATGCTTCTATTTGATAAGGCTATGTCACATTATGCCTTTTTTAGTGAAAGAAAAATGGTCAAAAACGAGTAAAATCCGTAAATTAACAAGGAAATTAACTTAACCCCCATTTTGGCTGTTTTTGAAAATTCTAAAATAAACCATGGAAGTCGTAAATATGCTTGTTAGATTTCCTAGGAACTATTATATGCTTCGAGTCGATAAGGCTAGGCCAGTTTATGCCCTTTTTAGTGAAAGAAAAAGGGTCAAAAACGAGTAAAATCCTTAAATTAACTAGGAAGTTAACCTAACCCCCATTTTGGCCATTTTTGAAAATTCTAAAATCAACCATGGGAGTAATAGATATGCTCGTTAGATTTCGTAGGAACTATTACATGCTTCGATTCGATAAGGCTAGGCCACTTTATGCCTTTTTTAGCGAAAGAAAAAAGGTCAAAAACGAGTAAAATCCTTAAATTAACAAGGAAACTAACTTAACCCCCATTTTGGCCGTTTTTGAAAATTCAAATATAAACCATGGAAGTCGTAGAAATGCTTGTTAGATTTCCTAGGAACTATTACATTGTTCGATTCGATAAGGCTAGGCCACTTTATGCCCGTTTTAGTGAAAGAAAAAGGATCAAAATCGAGTAAAATCCGAAAATTAAGAAGGAAGTTAATTTAACCCCCATTTTGGCCGTTTTTGAAAATTCTAAAATCAACCATGGAAGTCATAGATATGCATATTATGTTTCCTATGAACTATTACATGCTTCGATTCGATAAGGCTATGCCACATTATGCCTTTTTTAGTGAAAGAAAAATGGTCAAAAACGAGTAAAATCCGTAAATTAACAAGGAAATTAACTTAACCCCCAGTTTGGCTGTTGTTGAAAATTCTAAAATAAACCATGGAAGTCGTAGATATGCTTGTTAGATTTCCTAGGAACTATTATATGCTTCGAGTCGATAAGGCTAGGCCAGTTTATGCCATTTTTAGTGAAAGAAAAAGGGTCAAAAACGAGTAAAATCCTTAAATTAACTAGGAAGTTAACCTAACCCCCATTTTGGCCATTTTTGAAAATTCTAAAATCAACCATGGGAGTAATAGATATGCTCGTTAGATTTCATAGGAACTATTACATGCTTCGATTCGATAAGGCTAGGCCACTTTATGCCTTTTTTAGCGAAAGAAAAAAGGTCAAAAACGAGTAAAATCCGTAAATTAACAAGGAAGTTAACCTAACCCCCATTTTGGCCGTTTTTGAAAATTCAAATATAAACCATGGAAGTCGTAGACATGCTTGTTAGATTTCCTAAAAACTATTACATTGTTCGATTCGATAAGGCTAGGTCACTTTATGCCCGTTTTAATGAAAGAAAAAGGATGAAAATCGAGTAAAATCCAAAAATTAACAAGGAAGTTAACTTAACCCCCATTTTGGCCGTTTTTGAAAATTCTAAAATCAACCATGGAAGTCATAGATATGCATATTATGTTTCCTAGGAACTATTACATGCTTCTATTCGATAAGGCTATGTCTCATTATGCCTTTTTTAGTGAAAGAAAAATGGTCAAAAACGAGTAAAATCCGTAAACTATCAAGGAAATTAACTTAACCCCCATTTTGGCCGTTTTTGAAAATTCTAATATAAACCATGGAAGTCGTAGAAATGCTTGTTAGATTTCCTAGGAACTATTACATTGTTCGATTCGATAAGGCTAGGCCACTTTATGCCCGTTTTAGTGAAAGAAAAAGGATCAAAATTGAGTAAAATCCGGAAATTAACAAGGAAGTTAATTTAACCCCCATTTTGGCCGTTTTTGATAATTCTAAAATCAACGATGGAAGTCATAGATATGCATATTATGTTTCCTATGAACTATTACATGCTTCGATTCGATAAGGCTATGCCACATTATGCCTTTTTTAGTGAAAGAAAAATGGTCAAAAACGAGTAAAATCCGTAAATTAACAAGGAAATTAACTTAACCCCCAGTTTGGCTGTTGTTGAAAATTCTAAAATAAACCATGTAAGTTGTAGATATGCTTGTTAGATTTCCTAGGAACTATTATATGCTTCGAGTCGATAAGGCTAGGCCAGTTTATGCCCTTTTTAGTGAAAGAAAAAGGGTCAAAAACGAGTAAAATCCTTAAATTAACTAGGAAGTTAACCTAACCCCCATTTTGGCCATTTTTGAAAATTCTAAAATCAACCATGGGAGTAATAGATATGCTCGTTAGATTTCATAGGAACTATTACATGCTTCGATTCGATAAGGCTAGGCCACTTTATGCCTTTTTTACCGAAAGAAAAAAGGTCAAAAACGAGTAAAATCCGTAAATTAACAAGGAAGTTAACCTAACCCCCATTTTGGCCGTTTTTGAAAATTCAAATATAAACCATGGAAGTCGTAGACATGCTTGTCAGATTTCCTAGAAACTATTACATTGTTCGATTCGATAAGGCTAGGCCACTTTATGCCCGTTTTAATGAAAGAAAAAGGACGAAAATCGAGTAAAATCCAAAAATTAACAAGGAAGTTAACTTAACCCCCATTTTGGCCGTTTTTGAAAATTCTAAAATCAACCATGGAAGTCATAGATATGCATATTATGTTTCCTAGGAACTATTACATGCTTCTATTTGATAAGGCTATGTCACATTATGCCATTTTTAGTGAAAGAAAAATGGTCAAAAACGAGTAAAATCCGTAAATTAACAAGGAAATTAACTTAACCCCCATTTTGGCTGTTTTTGAAAATTCTAAAATAAACCATGGAAGTCGTAAATATGCTTGTTAGATTTCCTAGGAACTATTATATGCTTCGAGTCGATAAGGCTAGGCCAGTTTATGCCCTTTTTAGTGAAAGAAAAAGGGTGAAAAACGAGTAAAATCCGTAAATTAACAAGGAAATTAACTTAACCCCCATTTTGGCCGTTTTTGAAAATTCAAATATAAACCATGGAAGTCGTAGAAATGCTTGTTAGATTTCCTAGGAACTATTACATTGTTCGATTCGATAAGGCTAGGCCACTTTATGCCCGTTTTAATGAAAGAAGAAGGATGAAAATCGAGTAAAATCCAAAAATTAACAAGGAAGTTAACTTAACCCCCATTTTGGCCGTTTTTGAAAATTCTAAAATCAACCATGGAAGTCATAGATATGCATATTATGTTTCCTAGGAACTATTACATGCTTCTATTCGATAAGGCTATGTCTCATTATGCCTTTTTTAGTGAAAGAAAAATGGTCAAAAACGAGTAAAATCCGTAAACTATCAAGGAAATTAACTTAACCCCCATTTTGGCCGTTTTTGAAAATTCTAATATAAACCATGGAAGTCGTAGAAATGCTTGTTTGATTTCCTAGGAACTATTACATTGTTCGATTCGATAAGGCTAGGCCACTTTATGCCCGTTTTAGTGAAAGAAAAAGGATCAAAATTGAGTAAAATCCGGAAATTAACAAGGAAGTTAATTTAACCCCCATTTTGGCCGTTTTTGATAATTCTAAAATCAACGATGGAAGTCATAGATATGCATATTATGTTTCCTATGAACTATTACATGCTTCGATTCGATAAGGCTATGCCACATTATGCCTTTTTTAGTGAAAGAAAAATGGTCAAAAACGAGTAAAATCCGTAAATTAACAAGGAAATTAACTTAACCCCCAGTTTGGCTGTTGTTGAAAATTCTAAAATAAACCATGTAAGTTGTAGATATGCTTGTTAGATTTCCTAGGAACTATTATATGCTTCGAGTCGATAAGGCTAGGCCAGTTTATGCCCTTTTTAGTGAAAGAAAAAGGGTCAAAAACGAGTAAAATCCTTAAATTAACTAGGAAGTTAACCTAACCCCCATTTTGGCCATTTTTGAAAATTCTAAAATCAACCATGGGAGTAATAGATATGCTCGTTAGATTTCATAGGAACTATTACATGCTTCGATTCGATAAGGCTAGGCCACTTTATGCCTTTTTTACCGAAAGAAAAAAGGTCAAAAACGAGTAAAATCCGTAAATTAACAAGGAAGTTAACCTAACCCCCATTTTGGCCGTTTTTGAAAATTCAAATATAAACCATGGAAGTCGTAGACATGCTTGTCAGATTTCCTAGAAACTATTACATTGTTCGATTCGATAAGGCTAGGCCACTTTATGCCCGTTTTAATGAAAGAAAAAGGACGAAAATCGAGTAAAATCCAAAAATTAACAAGGAAGTTAACTTAACCCCCATTTTGGCCGTTTTTGAAAATTCTAAAATCAACCATGGAAGTCATAGATATGCATATTATGTTTCCTAGGAACTATTACATGCTTCTATTTGATAAGGCTATGTCACATTATGCCATTTTTAGTGAAAGAAAAATGGTCAAAAACGAGTAAAATCCGTAAATTAACAAGGAAATTAACTTAACCCCCATTTTGGCTGTTTTTGAAAATTCTAAAATAAACCATGGAAGTCGTAAATATGCTTGTTAGATTTCCTAGGAACTATTATATGCTTCGAGTCGATAAGGCTAGGCCAGTTTATGCCCTTTTTAGTGAAAGAAAAAGGGTCAAAAACGAGTAAAATCCGTAAATTAACAAGGAAATTAACTTAACCCCCATTTTGGCCGTTTTTGAAAATTCAAATATAAACCATGGAAGTCGTAGAAATGCTTGTTAGATTTCCTAGGAACTATTACATTGTTCGATTCGATAAGGCTAGGCCACTTTATGCCCGTTTTAATGAAAGAAGAAGGATGAAAATCGAGTAAAATCCAAAAATTAACAAGGAAGTTAACTTAACCCCCATTTTGGCCGTTTTTGAAAATTCTAAAATCAACCATGGAAGTCATAGATATGCATATTATGTTTCCTAGGAACTATTACATGCTTCTATTTGATAAGGCTATGTCACATTATGCCTTTTTTAGTGAAAGAAAAATGGTCAAAAACGAGTAAAATCCGTAAATTAACAAGGAAATTAACTTAACCCCCATTTTGGCTGTTTTTGAAAATTCTAAAATAAACCATGGAAGTCGTAAATATGCTTGTTAGATTTCCTAGGAACTATTATATGCTTCGAGTCGATAAGGCTAGGCCAGTTTATGCCCTTTTTAGTGAAAGAAAAAGGGTCAAAAACGAGTAAAATCCTTAAATTAACTAGGAAGTTAACCTAACCCCCATTTTGGCCATTTTTGAAAATTCTAAAATCAACCATGGGAGTAATAGATATGCTCGTTAGATTTCGTAGGAACTATTACATGCTTCGATTCGATAAGGCTAGGCCACTTTATGCCTTTTTTAGCGAAAGAAAAAAGGTCAAAAACGAGTAAAATCCTTAAATTAACAAGGAAACTAACTTAACCCCCATTTTGGCCCTTTTTGAAAATTCAAATATAAACCATGGAAGTCGTAGAAATGCTTGTTAGATTTCCTAGGAACTATTACATTGTTTGATTCGATAAGGCTAGGCCACTTTATGCCCGTTTTAGTGAAAGGAAAAGGATCAAAATCGAGTAAAATCCGAAAATTAACAAGGAAGTTAATTTAACCCCCATTTTGGCCGTTTTTGAAAATTCTAAAATCAACCATGGAAGTCATAGATATGCATATTATGTTTCCTATGAACTATTACATGCTTCGATTCGATAAGGCTATGCCACATTATGCCTTTTTTAGTGAAAGAAAAATGGTCAAAAACGAGTAAAATCCGTAAATTAACAAGGAAATTAACTTAACCCCCAGTTTGGCTGTTGTTGAAAATTCTAAAATAAACCATGGAAGTCGTAGATATGCTTGTTAGATTTCCTAGGAACTATTATATGCTTCGAGTCGATAAGGCTAGGCCAGTTTATGCCATTTTTAGTGAAAGAAAAAGGGTCAAAAACGAGTAAAATCCTTAAATTAACTAGGAAGTTAACCTAACCCCCATTTTGGCCATTTTTGAAAATTCTAAAATCAACCATGGGAGTAATAGATATGCTCGTTAGATTTCATAGGAACTATTACATGCTTCGATTCGATAAGGCTAGGCCACTTTATGCCTTTTTTAGCGAAAGAAAAAAGGTCAAAAACGAGTAAAATCCGTAAATTAACAAGGAAGTTAACCTAACCCCCATTTTGGCCGTTTTTGAAAATTCAAATATAAACCATGGAAGTCGTAGACATGCTTGTTAGATTTCCTAAAAACTATTACATTGTTCGATTCGATAAGGCTAGGTCACTTTATGCCCGTTTTAATGAAAGAAAAAGGATGAAAATCGAGTAAAATCCAAAAATTAACAAGGAAGTTAACTTAACCCCCATTTTGGCCGTTTTTGAAAATTCTAAAATCAACCATGGAAGTCATAGATATGCATATTATGTTTCCTAGGAACTATTACATGCTTCTATTCGATAAGGCTATGTCTCATTATGCCTTTTTTAGTGAAAGAAAAATGGTCAAAAACGAGTAAAATCCGTAAACTATCAAGGAAATTAACTTAACCCCCATTTTGGCCGTTTTTGAAAATTCTAATATAAACCATGGAAGTCGTAGAAATGCTTGTTAGATTTCCTAGGAACTATTACATTGTTCGATTCGATAAGGCTAGGCCACTTTATGCCCGTTTTAGTGAAAGAAAAAGGATCAAAATTGAGTAAAATCCGGAAATTAACAAGGAAGTTAATTTAACCCCCATTTTGGCCGTTTTTGATAATTCTAAAATCAACGATGGAAGTCATAGATATGCATATTATGTTTCCTATGAACTATTACATGCTTCGATTCGATAAGGCTATGCCACATTATGCCTTTTTTAGTGAAAGAAAAATGGTCAAAAACGAGTAAAATCCGTAAATTAACAAGGAAATTAACTTAACCCCCAGTTTGGCTGTTGTTGAAAATTCTAAAATAAACCATGTAAGTTGTAGATATGCTTGTTAGATTTCCTAGGAACTATTATATGCTTCGAGTCGATAAGGCTAGGCCAGTTTATGCCCTTTTTAGTGAAAGAAAAAGGGTCAAAAACGAGTAAAATCCTTAAATTAACTAGGAAGTTAACCTAACCCCCATTTTGGCCATTTTTGAAAATTCTAAAATCAACCATGGGAGTAATAGATATGCTCGTTAGATTTCATAGGAACTATTACATGCTTCGATTCGATAAGGCTAGGCCACTTTATGCCTTTTTTACCGAAAGAAAAAAGGTCAAAAACGAGTAAAATCCGTAAATTAACAAGGAAGTTAACCTAACCCCCATTTTGGCCGTTTTTGAAAATTCAAATATAAACCATGGAAGTCGTAGACATGCTTGTCAGATTTCCTAGAAACTATTACATTGTTCGATTCGATAAGGCTAGGCCACTTTATGCCCGTTTTAATGAAAGAAAAAGGACGAAAATCGAGTAAAATCCAAAAATTAACAAGGAAGTTAACTTAACCCCCATTTTGGCCGTTTTTGAAAATTCTAAAATCAACCATGGAAGTCATAGATATGCATATTATGTTTCCTAGGAACTATTACATGCTTCTATTTGATAAGGCTATGTCACATTATGCCATTTTTAGTGAAAGAAAAATGGTCAAAAACGAGTAAAATCCGTAAATTAACAAGGAAATTAACTTAACCCCCATTTTGGCTGTTTTTGAAAATTCTAAAATAAACCATGGAAGTCGTAAATATGCTTGTTAGATTTCCTAGGAACTATTATATGCTTCGAGTCGATAAGGCTAGGCCAGTTTATGCCCTTTTTAGTGAAAGAAAAAGGGTCAAAAACGAGTAAAATCCGTAAATTAACAAGGAAATTAACTTAACCCCCATTTTGGCCGTTTTTGAAAATTCAAATATAAACCATGGAAGTCGTAGAAATGCTTGTTAGATTTCCTAGGAACTATTACATTGTTCGATTCGATAAGGCTAGGCCACTTTATGCCCGTTTTAGTGAAAGAAAAAGGATCAAAATCGAGTAAAATCCGAAAATTAACAAGGAAGTTAATTTAACCCCCATTTTGGTCGTTTTTGAAAATTCTAAAATCAACCATGGAAGTCATATATATGCATATTATGTTTCCTATGAACTATTACATGCTTCGATTCGATAAGGCAATGCCACATTATGCCTTTTTTAGTGAAAGAAAAATGGTCAAAAACGAGTAAAATCCGTAAATTAACAAGGAAATTAACTTAACCCCCAATTTGGCTGTTGTTGAAAATTCTAAAATAAACCATGGAAGTCGTAGATATGCTTGTTAGATTTCCTAGGAACTATTATATGCTTCGAGTCGATAAGGCTAGGCCAGTTTATGCCCTTTTTAGTGAAAGAAAAAGGGTCAAAAACGAGTAAAATCCTTAAATTAACTAGGAAGTTAACCTAACCCCCATTTTGGCCATTTTTGAAAATTCTAAAATCAACCATGGGAGTAATAGATATGCTCGTTAGATTTCATAGGAACTATTACATGCTTCGATTCGATAAGGCTAGGCCACTTTATGCCTTTTTTAGCGAAAGAAAAAAGGTCAAAAACGAGTAAAATCCGTAAATTAACAAGGAAGTTAACTTAACCCCCATTTTGGCCGTTTTTGAAAATTCTAAAATCAACCATGGAAGTCATAGATATGCATATTATGTTTCCTAGGAACTATTACATGCTTCTATTCGATAAGGCTATGTCTCATTATGCCTTTTTTAGTGAAAGAAAAATGGTCAAAAACGAGTAAAATCCGTAAACTATCAAGGAAATTAACTTAACCCCCATTTTGGCCGTTTTTGAAAATTCTAATATAAACCATGGAAGTCGTAGAAATGCTTGTTAGATTTCCTAGGAACTATTACATTGTTCGATTCGATAAGGCTAGGCCACTTTATGCCCGTTTTAGTGAAAGAAAAAGGATCAAAATTGAGTAAAATCCGGAAATTAACAAGGAAGTTAATTTAACCCCCATTTTGGCCGTTTTTGATAATTCTAAAATCAACGATGGAAGTCATAGATATGCATATTATGTTTCCTATGAACTATTACATGCTTCGATTCGATAAGGCTATGCCACATTATGCCTTTTTTAGTGAAAGAAAAATGGTCAAAAACGAGTAAAATCCGTAAATTAACAAGGAAATTAACTTAACCCCCAGTTTGGCTGTTGTTGAAAATTCTAAAATAAACCATGTAAGTCGTAGATATGCTTGTTAGATTTCCTAGGAACTATTATATGCTTCGAGTCGATAAGGCTAGGCCAGTTTATGCCCTTTTTAGTGAAAGAAAAAGGGTCAAAAACGAGTAAAATCCGTAAATTAACAAGGAAGTTAACCTAACCCCCATTTTGGCCGTTTTTGAAAATTCAAATATAAACCATGGAAGTCGTAGACATGCTTGTCAGATTTCCTAGAAACTATTACATTGTTCGATTCGATAAGGCTAGGCCACTTTATGCCCGTTTTAATGAAAGAAAAAGGACGAAAATCGAGTAAAATCCAAAAATTAACAAGGAAGTTAACTTAACCCCCATTTTGGCCGTTTTTGAAAATTCTAAAATCAACCATGGAAGTCATAGATATGCATATTATGTTTCCTAGGAACTATTACATGCTTCTATTTGATAAGGCTATGTCACATTATGCCATTTTTAGTGAAAGAAAAATGGTCAAAAACGAGTAAAATCCGTAAATTAACAAGGAAATTAACTTAACCCCCATTTTGGCTGTTTTTGAAAATTCTAAAATAAACCATGGAAGTCGTAAATATGCTTGTTAGATTTCCTAGGAACTATTATATGCTTCGAGTCGATAAGGCTAGGCCAGTTTATGCCCTTTTTAGTGAAAGAAAAAGGGTCAAAAACGAGTAAAATCCGTAAATTAACAAGGAAATTAACTTAACCCCCATTTTGGCCGTTTTTGAAAATTCAAATATAAACCATGGAAGTCGTAGAAATGCTTGTTAGATTTCCTAGGAACTATTACATTGTTCGATTCGAAAAGGCTAGGCCACTTTATGCCCGTTTTAGTGAAAGAAAAAGGATCAAAATCGAGTAAAATCCGAAAATTAACAAGGAAGTTAATTTAACCCCCATTTTGGTCGTTTTTGAAAATTCTAAAATCAACCATGGAAGTCATAGATATGCATATTATGTTTCCTATGAACTATTACATGCTTCGATTCGATAAGGCAATGCCACATTATGCCTTTTTTAGTGAAAGAAAAATGGTCAAAAACGAGTAAAATCCGTAAATTAACAAGGAAATTAACTTAACCCCCAGTTTGGCTGTTGTTGAAAATTCTAAAATAAACCATGGAAGTCGTAGATATGCTTGTTAGATTTCCTAGGAACTATTATATGCTTCGAGTCGATAAGGCTAGGCCAGTTTATGCCCTTTTTAGTGAAAGAAAAAGGGTCAAAAACGAGTAAAATCCTTAAATTAACTAGGAAGTTAACCTAACCCCCATTTTGGCCATTTTTGAAAATTCTAAAATCAACCATGGGAGTAATAGATATGCTCGTTAGATTTCATAGGAACTATTACATGCTTCGATTCGATAAGGCTAGGCCACTTTATGCCTTTTTTAGCGAAAGAAAAAAGGTCAAAAACGAGTAAAATCCGTAAATTAACAAGGAAATTAACTTAACCCCCATTTTGGCCGTTTTTGAAAATTCAAATATAAACCATGGAAGTCGTAGATATGCTTGTTAGATTTCCTAGGAACTATTACATTGTTCGATTCGATAAGGCTAGGCCACTTTATGCCCGATTTAGTGAAAGAAAAAAGATCAAAATCGAGTAAAATCCGAAAATTAACAAGGAAGTTAATTTAACCCCCATTTTGGCCGTTTTTGAAAATTCTAAAATCAACCATGGAAGTCATAGATATGCATATTATGTTTCCTATGAACTATTACATGCTTCGATTCGATAAGGCTATGCCACATTATGCCTTTTTTAGTGAAAGAAAAATGGTCAAAACGAGTAAAATCCGTAAATTAACAAGGAAATTAACTTAACCCCCATTCTGGCTGTTTTTGAAAATTCTAAAATAAACCATGGAAGTCGTAGATATGCTTGTTAGAATTCCTAGGAACTATTATATGCTTCGAGTGGATAAGGCTAGGCCAGTTTATGCCCTTTTTAGTGATAGAAAATGGGTCAAAAACGAGTAAAATCCTTAAATTAACAACGAAGTTAACCTAACCCCCATTTTCGCCATTTTTGAAAATTCGAAAATCAACCATGGGAGTAATAGATATGCTCGTTAGATTTCATAGGAACTATTACATGCTTTGATTCGATAAGGCTAGGCCACTTTATGCCTTTTGTAGTGAAAGAAAAAAGGTAAAAAAACGAGTAAAATCCTTAAATTAACAAAGATATTAACTTAACCCCCATTTTGGCCGTTTTTGAAAATTATAAAATCAACCGTGGATGTCGTAGATATGCTTGTTATATTTTCTAGGAACTATTCCATGGTTCAATTCGATAAGGCTAGGCCACTTTATGCCTCTTTTAGTGAAAGAAAAAGGATCAAAATCGAGTAAAATCCGTAAATTAACAAGGAAATTCACTTTACCACCATTTTGGCCGTTTTTAAAATTTCTCAAATAAACCATTTATGTCGTAGATATGCTCGTTAGATTTCCTAGGAACTATTACACGCCTCAATTTGATAAGGCTCAGCCAGTTTAGGCCCTTTTTAGTGAAAGAAAAATGGTCAAAAAGGAGTAAAATTCGTAAATTAACAAGGAAGTTAACCTAACCCCCATTTTGGCCGTTTTTGAATATTCAAATATAAACCATGGAAGTAGTAGATATGCTTGTTAGATTTCCTAGGAACTATTACATTGTTCGATTCGATAAGGCTAGGCCACTTTATGCCCGTTTTAATGAAAGAAAAAGGATCAAAATTTAGTAAAATCCGAAAATTAACAAGGAAGTTAACTTAACCCCCATTTTGGCCGTTTTTGAAAATTCTAAAATCAACCATGGAAGTCATAGATATGGATATTATGTTTCCTAGGAACTATTACATTGTTCGATTCGATAAGGCTATGCCACATTATGCATTTTTTAGTGAAAGAAAAAGGGTCAAAAACGTGTAAAATCCATAAATTAATAAGGAAATTCACTTAACCCCCAATTTGGCCGTTTTTGAAAATTCTAAAATCAACCTTGGAAGTCGAATATATGCTTGTTACATTTCATAGGAACTATTACATTCTTTGATTCGATAAGGCTCGACCACTTTAAGCCCTTTTTAGTGAAAGGAAAAAGGTAAAAAACGAGTAAAATCTGTAAATTAACAAAGATATTAACTTAACCCCCATTTTGGCCGTTTTTGAAAATTATTAAATCAACCGTGGAAGTCATAGATATGCATATTATGTTTCCTATGAACTATTACATGCTTCGATTCGATAAGGCAATGCCACATTATGCCTTTTTTAGTGAAAGAAAAATGGTCAAAAACGAGTAAAATCCGTAAATTAACAAGGAAATTAACTTAACCCCCAGTTTGGCTTTTGTTGAAAATTCTAAAATAAACCATGGAAGTCGTAGATATGCTTGTTAGATTTCCTAGGAACTATTATATGCTTCGAGTCGATAAGGCTAGGCCAGTTTATGCCCTTTTTAGTGAAAGAAAAAGGGTCAAAAACGAGTAAAATCCTTAAATTAACTAGGAAGTTAACCTAACCCCCATTTTGGCCATTTTTGAAAATTCTAAAATCAACCATGGGAGTAATAGATATGCTCGTTAGATTTCATAGGAACTATTACATGCTTCGATTCGATAAGGCTAGGCCACTTTATGCCTTTTTTAGCGAAAGAAAAAAGGTCAAAAACGAGTAAAATCCGTAAATTAACAAGGAAATTAACTTAACCCCCATTTTGGCCGTTTTTGAAAATTCAAATATAAACCATGGAAGTCGTAGATATGCTTGTTAGATTTCCTAGGAACTATTACATTGTTCGATTCGATAAGGCTAGGCCACTTTATGCCCGATTTAGTGAAAGAAAAAAGATCAAAATCGAGTAAAATCCGAAAATTAACAAGGAAGTTAATTTAACCCCCATTTTGGCCGTTTTTGAAAATTCTAAAATCAACCATGGAAGTCATAGATATGCATATTATGTTTCCTATGAACTATTACATGCTTCGATTCGATAAGGCTATGCCACATTATGCCTTTTTTAGTGAAAGAAAAATGGTCAAAACGAGTAAAATCCGTAAATTAACAAGGAAATTAACTTAACCCCCATTCTGGCTGTTTTTGAAAATTCTAAAATAAACCATGGAAGTCGTAGATATGCTTGTTAGAATTCCTAGGAACTATTATATGCTTCGAGTGGATAAGGCTAGGCCAGTTTATGCCCTTTTTAGTGATAGAAAATGGGTCAAAAACGAGTAAAATCCTTAAATTAACAACGAAGTTAACCTAACCCCCATTTTCGCCATTTTTGAAAATTCGAAAATCAACCATGGGAGTAATAGATATGCTCGTTAGATTTCATAGGAACTATTACATGCTTTGATTCGATAAGGCTAGGCCACTTTATGCCTTTTGTAGTGAAAGAAAAAAGGTAAAAAAACGAGTAAAATCCTTAAATTAACAAAGATATTAACTTAACCCCCATTTTGGCCGTTTTTGAAAATTATAAAATCAACCGTGGATGTCGTAGATATGCTTGTTATATTTTCTAGGAACTATTCCATGGTTCAATTCGATAAGGCTAGGCCACTTTATGCCTCTTTTAGTGAAAGAAAAAGGATCAAAATCGAGTAAAATCCGTAAATTAACAAGGAAATTCACTTTACCACCATTTTGGCCGTTTTTAAAATTTCTCAAATAAACCATTTATGTCGTAGATATGCTCGTTAGATTTCCTAGGAACTATTACACGCCTCAATTTGATAAGGCTCAGCCAGTTTAGGCCCTTTTTAGTGAAAGAAAAATGGTCAAAAAGGAGTAAAATTCGTAAATTAACAAGGAAGTTAACCTAACCCCCATTTTGGCCGTTTTTGAAAATTCAAATATAAACCATGGAAGTAGTAGATATGCTTGTTAGATTTCCTAGGAACTATTACATTGTTCGATTCGATAAGGCTAGGCCACTTTATGCCCGTTTTAATGAAAGAAAAAGGATCAAAATTTAGTAAAATCCGAAAATTAACAAGGAAGTTAACTTAACCCCCATTTTGGCCGTTTTTGAAAATTCTAAAATCAACCATGGAAGTCATAGATATGGATATTATGTTTCCTAGGAACTATTACATTGTTCGATTCGATAAGGCTATGCCACATTATGCATTTTTTAGTGAAAGAAAAAGGGTCAAAAACGTGTAAAATCCATAAATTAATAAGGAAATTCACTTAACCCCCAATTTGGCCGTTTTTGAAAATTCTAAAATCAACCTTGGAAGTCGAATATATGCTTGTTACATTTCATAGGAACTATTACATTCTTTGATTCGATAAGGCTCGACCACTTTAAGCCCTTTTTAGTGAAAGGAAAAAGGTAAAAAACGAGTAAAATCTGTAAATTAACAAAGATATTAACTTAACCCCCATTTTGGCCGTTTTTGAAAATTATTAAATCAACCGTGGATGTCGTAGATATGCTTGTTATATTTTCTAGGAACTATTCCATGGTTCAATTCGATAAGGCTAGGCCACTTTACGCCTTTTTTAGTGAAAGAAAAAGGGTCAAAAACGAGTAAAATCCGTAAATTAACAAGGAAGTTAACCTAACCCCCATTTTGGCCGTTTTTGAAAATTCAAATATAAACCATGGAAGTCATAGACATGCTTGTTAGATTTCCTAGGAACTATTACATTGTTCGATTCGATAAGGCTAGGCCACTTTATGCCCGTTTTAATGAAAGAAAAAGGATGAAAATCAAGTAAAATCCAAAAATTAAAAAGGAAGTTAACTTAACCCCCATTTTGCCCGTTTTTGAAAATTCTAAAATCAACCATGGAAGTCATAGATATGCATATTATGTTTCCTAGGAACTATTACATGCTTCTATTCGATAAGGCTATGCCACATTATGCCTTTTTTAGTGAAAGAAAAATGGTCAAAAACGAGTAAATAACAAGGAAATTAACTTAACCCCCATTTTGGCTGTTTTTGAAAATTCTAAAATAAACCATGGAAGTTGTAGATATGATTGTTAGATTTCCAAGGAACTATTATATGCTTCGAGTCGATAAGGCTAGGCCAGTTTATGCTCTTTTTAGTGAAAGAAAAAGGGTCAAAAACGAGTAAAATCCTTAAATTAACATGGAAGTTAACCTAACCCCCATTTTGGCCATTTTTGAAAATTCTAAAATCAACCATGGGAGTAATAGATATGCTCGTTAGATTTCATAGGAACTATTACATGCTTTGATTCGATAAGGCTAGGCCACTTTATGCCTTTTTCAGCGAATGAAAAAAGGTCAAAAACGAGTAAAATCCATAAATTAACAAGGAAATTAACTTAACCCCCATTTTGGCCGTTTTTGATCAAATATAAACCATGTAAGTCGTAGATATGCTTGTTAGATTTCCTAGGAACTATTACATTGTTCGATTCGATAAGGCTAGGCCACTTTATGCCCGTTTTAGTGAAAGAAAAAGGATCAAAATCGAGTAAAATCCGAAAATTAACAAGAAAGTTAACTTAACCCCCATTTTGGCCGTTTTTGAAAATTCTAAAATCAACCATGGATGTCATGGATATGCATATTATGTTTCCTATGAACTATTACATGCTTCGATTCGATAAGGCTATGCCACATTATGCCTTTTTTAGTGAAAGAAAAAGGGTCAAAAACGTGTAAAATCCGTAAATTAATAAGGAAATTCACTTAACCCACATTTTGGACGTTTTTGAAAATTCTAAATTCAACCTTGGAAGTCGAATATATGCTTGTTACATTTCATAGGAACTATTACATTCTTTGGTTCGATAAGGCTCGACCACTTTAAGCGCTTTTTAGTGAAAGGAAAAAGGTAAAAAAACGAGTAAAATCCGTAAAATAACAAAGATATTAACTTAACCCCCATTTTGGCCGTTTTTGAAAATTATAAAATCAACCGTGGATGTCGTAGATATGCTTGTTATATTTTCTAGGAACTATTCCATGGTTCAATTCGATAAGGCTAGGCCACTTTATGCCTTTTTTAGTGAAAGAAAAAGGATCAAAATCGAGTAAAATCCGTAAATTAACAAGGAAATTCACTTTCCCACCATTTTGGTCGTTTTTGAAATTTCTCAAATCAACCATGGAAGTCGTAGATATGCTCGTTAGATTTCCTAGGAACTATTACACGCTTCGATTCGATAAGGCTCGACCAGTTTAGGCCGTTTTTAGTGAAAGAAAAATGGTCAAAAAGGAGTAAAATTCGTAAATTTACAAGGAAATTAACTTAACCCCCATTTTGGCCGTTTTTGAAAATTCTAAAATCAACCATGGAAGTCCTAGATATGCTCGTTAGATTTCCTAGGAACTATTACATGCTTCGATTCGATAAGGCTAGGCCACTTTATGCCTTTTTTAGTGAAAGAAAAAGGGTCCAAAACGAGTAAAATCCGTAAATTAACAAGGAAGTTAACCTAACCCCCATTTTGGACGTTTTTGAAAATTCTAAAATCAACCGAGGGAGTAATAGATATGCTCGTTAGATTTCCTAGGAACTATTACATGCTTTGATTCGATAAGGCTAGGCCACTTTATGCCTTTTTTAGTGAAAGAAAAAACGTCAAAAACGAGTAAAATCCGTAAATTAACAAGGAAGTTAACCTAACCCCCATTTTGGCCGTTTTTGAAAATTCTAAAATCAACCATGGGAGTAATAGATATGCTCGTTAGATTTCCTAGGAACTATTACATGCTTCGATTCAATAAGGCTAGGCCACTTTATGCCTTTTTTAGTGAAAGAAAAAAGGTCAAAAACAAGTAAAATCCGTAAATTAACAAGGAAATTAACTTAACCCCCATTTTGGCCGTTTTTGAAACTTATAAAATCAACCGTGGATGTCGTAGATATGCTTGTTATATTTTCTAGGAACTATTCCATGGTTCGATTCGATAAGGCTGGACCACTTTATGTCTTTTTTAGTGAAAGAAAAATGGTCAAAAACGAGTAAAATTCGTAAATTTACAAGGAAATTAACTTAACCCCCATTTTGGCCGTTTTTTAAAATTCTAAAATCAACCATGGAAGTCATGGATATGCATATTATGTTTCCTATGAACTATTACATGCTTCGATTCGATAAGGCTATGCCACATTATGCCTTTTTTAGTGAAAGAAAAAGGGTCAAAAACGTGTAAAATCCGTAAATTAATAAGGAAATTCACTTAACCCACATTTTGGACGTTTTTGAAAATTCTAAATTCAACCTTGGAAGTCGAATATATGCTTGTTACATTTCATAGGAACTATTACATTCTTTGGTTCGATAAGGCTCGACCACTTTAAGCCCTTTTTAGTGAAAGGAAAAAGGTAAAAAAACGAGTAAAATCCGTAAAATAACAAAGATATTAACCTAACCCCCATTTTGGCCGTTTTTGAAAATTCTAAAATCAACCATGGGAGTAATAGATATGCTCGTTAGATTTCCTAGGAACTATTACATGCTTTGATTCGATAAGGCTAGGCCACTTTGTGCCTTTTTTAGTGAAAGAAAAAAGGTCAAAAACGAGTAAAATTCGTAAATTTACAAGGAAGTTAACCTAACCCCCATTTTGGCAGTTTTTGAAAATTCTAAAATCAACCATGGAAGTCCTAGATATGCTTATTAGATTTCCTATTAACTATTACATGCTTCGAGTCGATAAGGCTAGGCCACTTTATGCCCTTTTTAGTGAAAGAAAAAGGGTCAAAAACGAGTAAAATCCGTAAATTAACAAGGAAGTTAACCTAACCCCCATTTTGGCAGTTTTTGAAAATTCTAAAATCAACCATGGGTGTAATAGATATGCTCGTTAGATTTCCTAGGAACTATTACATGCTTCGATTCGATAAGGCTAGGCCACTTTATGCCTTTTTTAGTGAGAGAAAAAAGGTCAAAAACGAGTAAAATCCGTAAATTAACAAGGAAGTTAACCTAACCCCCATTTTGGCCGTTTTTGAAAATTCTAAAATCAACCTTGGGAGTAATAGATATGCTCGTTAGATTTCCTAGGAACTATTACATGCTTCGATTCGATAAGGCTAGGCCACTTTATGCCTTTTTTAGTGAAAGAAAAAAGGTCAAAAACGAGAAAAATCCGTAAATTAACAAGGCAATTAACTTAACCCTCATTTTGGCCGTTTTTGAAAATTCAAATATAAACCATGGAAGTCGTAGATATGCTTGTTAGATTTCCTAGGAACTATTACATTGTTCGATTCGATAAGGCTAGGCCACTTTATGCCCGTTTTAGTGAAAGAAAAAGGATCAAAATCGAGTAAAATCCGAAAATTAACAAGGAAGTTAACTTAACCCCCATTTTGGCCGTTTTTGAAAATTCTAAAATCAACCATGGAAGTCATGGATATGCATATTATGTTTCCTAGGAACTATTACATGCTTCGATTCGATAAGGCTATGCCACATTATGCCTTTTTTTTGAAAGAAAAATGGTCAAAAACGAGTAAAATCCGTAAATTAACAAGGAAATTAACTTAACCCCCATTTTGGCTGTTTTTGAAAATTCTAAAATAAACCATGGAAGTCGTAGATATGCTTGTTAGATTTCCTAGGAACTATTTGTGAATATATGCCTTGACAGGAATACTATGGTTTTGATGATTGACAAAATAAGTCCTAGAAGAACAAAGATGCAAAAAGCGGAAAAAAAGATTCAAGCTTTCAAGTCTTGAGTTTTATTTTTATTTATATTAGGACTTTATTGTAAGTGGATAAAAAGCTCTCAAGAAAATAAATCACACACTCACAATGTTTTTACTCATATAAAATAATTTTACATGAAAATATTTTTGCATGAAAAATCATAATTAATTTTGGAAATTGCATAAATGATTTTGACATTAAAAATATCTTGAGCATCATTTTAAATAAAATCATAATTTAATTATGCAAAAGAAAATGCTCCTGGACGTTTTTCTTTTGGTCCATAATTGATTGAGGAAAATCATATAGTTGATTTAGATATGGCTCCACATTAAAATAGTTTTATGTATCTTTACCATATCAATGAGATAATCAACTATGAGTTTTGACATAATCCATTATGAGTTATTTAATGCCTTAACGTGTCTTTTTTTCTCAAACCATGATTGACTTTGTTTTATATCCGTTGGCATTAAAACATTTGGTGACCGTTGGCAAATTTATTTAATGGCTTTACAAATTTTGTTCAACGACTATTTTTTTCTTCAAGAACCTGATTACCATTTTCATATAAATAGGTGCCTCGTGCTATCACTTTTTTAACAACTCATATCTGCACTAAACATTGTTAAAAATATTATTCATCACTCTCATTATTTTTACACTTGCTAATTTATTTTATTGAGAGCTATTTTATACTACATAGTTGAGTTGTAGTACTTGTGCTTCAATTTGTTATATCTACACATTTGGTGTATTATTTAATTATTGTAACTCTTATTTGTATTGGGTGCGATCCCAAGGTTTCAAGAGAGGTGATATCTCTTGGTTTTAGAGACTCTTCTACAAAGGATTGTTTTGTTTGGAGAGTGCTCGTTATTTGTAAAGGTTACCGGCTTATCCTAATTAAAAGCTTGAGCAGTGAAAATCTCAAGGGGCTTTTCCTTGGGGACTAGACTAGGCCTTGTTGTTTTAGGCCGAACTAGTATAAATTTCTTGTGTCTTTTCTCTCTTCCCTTATCTCTTTTATTTTTGTTGTTGTTTATTTTACCTTAACATCTTTATTTTCCGCATTTATTAAAAACTTCTATAAGTACTTTTTTCTACTTTGGTTAAAATATTTTTTAGTGCTTATTTTATAAACTTCTTAAAGATCACAATTCACCCCCCTCTTGTGTGTTTGAAGTCACTTGTTCAACAAGTGGTATCAGAGCTTGAACTCTTGTTAAGGACTAATCGTCTCAAGAGGCAAGATGACTTCAAACAACAATTCCATAAATTGTCCCCCATCTTTCAATGGTGAAGGGTATGGTTATTGGAAAGAGAGAATGAAAATTTTCATTGAGGGAGTTGATTGTGATATTTGGGATGCTATTGAAAATGGTCCATTTATTCCCACTCATTTAGTCAATAATGTTGTGGTGAATAAACCAAGATCCCTTTGGACCAAAAATGAAAAGAAAAAGGTTCAATACAATTTGAAAGCTAAGAACATTATCACCGCTTCATTAAGCATTGATGAATTCTATCGTGTATCAAATTGTACAACCGCCAAAGAAATGTGGGACACCCTTAAATTGACCCATGAAGGTACTACCGAGGTCAAAAGGGCTCGAATGAACACATTGACTCATGAGTTTGAATTATTTAGGATGAAATCGGGAGAAAGCATCCAAGATATGCAAAAACGATTTATCCATATAATTAATCATCTTAGAGCACTTGGAAAAACTTTCAATAACGAGGATTTAATTAATAAAGTTCTTAGATGCTTGAGTCGAAGTTGGCTTCCAAAAGTGACCGCGATTTGTGAATCTAAAGATTTATCTTTTATGTCTTTGGCAACTTTGTTTGGAAAATTGCAGGAACATGAGCTTGAATTGAATCGACTCGTTGAAAGTGAAGAAGGTGAAAAGAAGAAGAATGGTCTTGCACTCAAAGCTAGGAACAATGAAAGAACTTCCTTCAATCCAAAATGTTATAAGTGTGGTGAAAAGGGTCACATAAAATCCAGTTGTCCTTTAAGTCAAAAAAGATATACAAAAGGAAAGAGGGCTTACATCGCTTGGGATGACAAAGACACAAACTCATCCAATGAATCAGAAAATGAAGTAGCATATTCATGTTTCATGGCAAACCATGAGGAAGATGAGGTAAATTCTATTGAATCTGAATATGATTTAACTTATGATGAGTTATTTACTATTTGTAAAGAATTAAATGATGAGTCAACTAAGCTTAGAAAAATTGTTTCTACCTCTAAGAAAACTATTTCTACTCTTGAATCAAAAATTGATATTTTAAATAAGGAAATAGAAATTCTTAAAGAGAAACAAGTTTTTGTAAGTGAAGTTTCTTCTTGTACCTATTGTGAAAATAAAAAGGAAAATATTTTAAAGTGTGATGATTGCAATATTTTGAAAATTGAAATTGAGGATTTGCAAAACACACTTGCAAAATTCACAATGGGAAGAGAAAACTTGAACGTCATTTTGGGAAATCAAAAGGGAACCTATAATAAAGCCGGTTTGGGCTATCATCCAAAAAATCATGAAAAACTTTTTAGAAAATTCTTTCGTCCAAACAAAACCTCAAGTTCCCCTTTTGTTAAATGTTTTTATTGTGGAAGAGAAGGTCATACATCCTCTATTTGTAATTTAAGAAAGAACAATGATATGAATGGTAAATGGAAGTGGATTCCAAAGGGAACTTTGCCTAATGCTAACTCTCAAGGACCCAAAATGTTTTGGGTACCAAAAGAGAAAACTTGATTTTGTTTTGTAGGTGTGCTTGAATGGCAAGAACTAAAATTGGTACAATTATAAAGGCTATCAAAGCACATGGAAGGGGA